>NC_135980.1:7853814-9070783 GCF_053455715.1 Rhinoraja longicauda | reverse complement strand
AGTAGATGGAAGCCCAGTGCAGATGTAGCAAATGGACGCTGACGATGCAGAAACATATTCAGCGCAGTTTATCCTGCTGAAGCGTTGCCTGGATTGTAGGGCACTGTAAATATGCTTGTCAAAAACATGTCCCCGCAGAAAACAAAACAGAAATCCCTCCCAGTCTCGCTGAGTTACTCCTTTCTGACAAGTGGCCCCTTCACATTGGCGTTTGCTTACTTTGGACAGCTGGAGCTCGCAACCGTGGGCTGCTCCCCCTGTTTACTCTGCTAAATGCGTCCTCCTCGACCCAGCACCGGCAGGTCGCGGGTCTCTGCGCCCTCTCTGTTAAACAAGCAGTGGAAGAGTAAACTCGGCGAAGCAGGACGTGAGGGTCCACAGACGCGAATGACCCAAGAACCCTAAAATCAACGTTGTGAAATTGCAAGTTGTGCACGTTGGCAAACTACTATCGGGTTCCTTCCTGTTTCCTTCCCACTGATGGCCTGACCTGTCTCCCTGCCTGTGAGACTACTCCTTCCTCCCTCAGACCCCACACTGTTGCGTTCCACCTTTTGCCACCTCCACTGTTTACTCTGCACGCCCTCCTGCCTGCTCCGCTGCGCCCACTTTAAGGACCACTTTACGGGCGATGACCCTACACGATTGCTTCCTCATCCTGAAATAGAGGGACCTGTTTTTCAAATGTGGCTTTCACCAACTCAGGACCTCCTGTGACACTTGGCGGTGTATTATGGGTGGTGGAGACAGAAACCTCCACTGTGGAGCAAATACATGGCAACTAATTTACACGCTACAACTACCTGCAAACAGCTGTGAAAGCAAAGGGTTAGATGTCCTTTTGGAAATGTTTGAGGGAGAAAATGTGGTCCATGAGAAATCCTGCTCACCGTCACAGACTGCTGTGAGTATACTTAGATGTGCAAGTCGAAGGTGAGGCCGCACATGGAGTATTGTGTTCAGTTTGGGTCACCCTGCTCCAGAAAAGATGTGAGTGCAGTGAAGATTTACGAGGAGGTTGCCAGGACTCGAGGGCCTGAGGTTTTGGGAGAGGTTGGGCAGGCTGTGGCTTTATACCTTGGAGCACAGGAGGCTCCAGAGTTATCTTGCAGAGATGTATAAAATCACGAGGGAAATCATCACGAGGGTGAATGCCAGGGTAGGAGAATCAAGAATTAGAAGGCATTACTTTGAGGTGAGAGGGAAAGATTTAATAGGAACCTGAAGAGCACCATTTTCACACAGAGGGTGGGGGGTATATGGAATGAATTGCCAGAGGAGGTTCTTGAGGCAGATACCATAACCACATTTAAAAGACCTGTGGACAGGAACATAGATAGGAAAGGTTTAGAGGGACAAAATGTGTAAGAATGAACCGCAGATGCTAGTTTAAAGCCTATTAACCTACAAACCCGCACGTCTTTGGGATGTGGGAGGAGACAGGAGCACCCGACGGAAACCCACACAGTCACAGGTAGAACGTGCAAACTCCACATTGCCAGCGCCCAAGGTCAGGATCGAACCTGCGTTTCTGGCACTGTGAGGCAGCAGCTCTACCTGCTGCACCACAGTGATTGCACTGATGATCATGTGAAGGAGATTAACCAGACTTTCACCTGGACTGGAGTATTTCATTTGTAAGGGGCAGTAGGCCACACTGGAGACGTTTCGGGTCGAGACCCTTCTTTAGACTGAAGAAGGGTCTCGACCCGAAACGTCACCTATTCCTTCTATCCAGAGATGCTGCCTGTCCCGCCGAGTTACACCAGCATTTGGTGTCTATCTTTGGTGTAAACCAGCATCTGCAGTAGGACACACTGGGTTTGCTTTCCCTGGAGTGAAGGAGGATGAGGGGGTGACTGATGAGGGGATTGGGAGGGGTAGGATGTCAGAAATCTTTCCTCGTGGTGAGGATGTGTTAAACAAGGTGGGATCGTTATAAAGTGAGAGATTGGAGATTTAGATGCGTTCTGTAGGCAGAACTCTCTTTCTACATAGAGTGTGGTTGGAACTTGGACATGACTGCCAAAGGAGATGACGGAGGCAGGTACTCTTACATGTAGGAAGTGTCTGGAATGCCAAGATATAGTTGTACCCTTTATCCTCAATGAGTGCAATGTGGATGGCTTGATTGTATTCATGTATAGTCTTTTTTTACTAGATTGCTTGCAATCAAAAACTTTTCATTGTACCTCGGTACACGTGACACTTTAGTGTTAAGTTAACGTGAAAACCACTAGCTCTGCCGCAGGTTTGGTCGTTCAGCGTTGTCGGGATCATTCGGTGGGTTGGTTAGTCTGGCACGGTAACGCAGCGGTAGAGTTGCTGCCTTACAGCGCCAGAGACCCCGGTTCGATCCTGACTACGGGTGCTGTATGTACAGAGTTTGTACGTTCTCCCTGCGACTGCGTGTGTTTGCTCCGGTTTCCCCCCACACTCCAAAGACGTGCAGGTTTGTAGATCAATTGCTTCTGTAAATTGTCCCCAGTGCGAAAGATCGAACTAGTGATCGAACTAGATTCACCCTGGTTCCGTCTGAAGAAGGGTCTCGACCCGAAACGTCACCCATTCCTTCTCTCCCGAGATGCTGCCTGACCTGCTGAGTTACTCCAGCATTTTGTGAATAAATACCTTCGATTTGTACCAGCATATCATATCATATCATATCATATCATATCATATCATATATATACAGCCGGAAACAGGCCTTTTCGGCCCACCAAGTCCGTGCCGCCCAGCGATCCCCGTACATTAACACTATCCTACACCCACTAGGGACAATTTTTACATTTTACCCAGCCAATTAACCTACATACCTGTACGTCTTTGGAGTGTGGGAGGAAACCGAAGATCTCGGAGAAAACCCACGCAGGTCACGGGGAGAACGAACAAACTCCTTACAGTGCAGCACCCGTAGTCAGGATCGAACCTGAGTCTCCGGCGCTGCATTCGCTGTAAAGCAGCAACTCTACCGCTGCGCTACCGTGCCGCCCTGCAGTTATTTTCTTATAGAACTAGTGTGAATGGGTGATTGTTGGTCGGCGTGACTGGGTGGGTCGAAGAGCCTGTTTCCACACTATCTCCGAACTAAACTAAACTAAACTATAGTATAGAAGACTGCAGAGCAGATAGGACAAGTACAACGGCTGGCGTGGGCATGGTGTACCGGGTTGCTGTGCTATGCAGTTCCATGACATTTTGATACCTGGAGCGTCGGCACACCCCAAAACCATCCGACAAAACAGCCACAATTTGATGTTCTGTTCACATGTGAATTTACACATCTGGGGAAATGAAGGCATATCTGCTCCCCACACTTGTCACTATCCATCTGGGAGAGCAAATAGGATCTAGAATTAGCCTCAGTTAAAAAGAACGCAGCTTTCTCACCGCAATGTTGCACCTCAGCTCCAACAAACATCCTGTGGAGGCGGAGTTCATCTGGGAACGGAAAAACGTTCAACACTCCCAAACCAAGGTCAGTCCAGCTTCGAGCGGCAGTGATGCTGGAGTGAGCCTATGTTCACAAGCAAAATCCATCGTTGACTTATACGCGAGGCAGAGCCTCCCTCTCAACATCTGCAATTCAAATATTCCCCTGTCAACCTTCTCCGTTCAGTTCACTTTAGTTTATTGTCACGTGCACCAATACAATAGACAATAGACAATAGACAATAGGTGCAGGAGTAGGCCATTCAGCCCTTCAAGCCAGCACCGCCATTCAATGCGATCATGGCTGATCACTCTCAATCAGTACCCCGTTCCTGCCTTCTCCCCATACCCCCTCACTCCGCTATCCTTAAGAGCTCTATCCAGCTCTCTCTTGAAAGCATCCAACGAACTGGCCTCCACTGCCTTCTGAGGCAGAGAATTCCACACCTTCACCACTCTCTGACTGAAAAAGTTCTTCCTCATCTCCGTTCTAAATGGCCTACCCCTTATTCTTAAACTGTGGCCCCTTGTTCTGGACTCCCCCAACATTGGGAACATGTTTCCTGCCTCTAATGTGCAGTGAAAAGCTTTTGTTGCGCGCTACCCAGTCAGCAGAAGGACAACACATGATTACAATCAAGCCGTTTACAGTGTATAGTTACAAGATAAGGGAACAACGTTTAGTGCAAGGTAAAGCCAGCAAAGCCCGATCAAGGATAGTCTGAGGGTCACCAATGAGGCACGCTGTAAGTAGTTCAGTGCTGCTCTCTGGTTGTGGTAAGATGATTCAGTTGCCTGATAACAGCTGGAAAGAAGTTCTCCCTGAATCTGGAGGTGTGCGAATTTCACACTTCTATACCTTTTGGCCGATGGGAGAGGGAAGAAGAGAGAGTGGAGTGGGAGCTATCTATGATATCTGCTCTGCAGTCTTCTATGCGACTCGTCCTTGGTTATGCTGCTGGTTTAGGTTTTGGGTTTATTATTGTCACGTGTCCCGAGCGAGGTACAGTGAAAAACTTTGTTTTGCGTCAGGCAGCATCTTTGGTGGGAAGAGACGAATGATGTTTCCGGTCGGGACCCTTCTCCAGAGTCAGACTGTCTGAAGGACGTCTGAAACGACGTCTGTCTACTTCCTCTGCCGATGCCTCCCCAGCCGCTGAGTTCCTCCAGCACTTTGTACTTGATCCCAGGCAGTAGTGTCGTGGGACCGCCCCACTCTACAACCTGAGAAGGTGGCCACGTCCACATTCCCCAGGGCAGCTGGTAAATGTTGACCTTTTCAACAAACCCACATCCCGATGATGATTGATGAGGACTTTAATTACCACGAATTAGTTTGGAGATTCTTTCAAAATGCTCCTCCTAGTTTCAGTGAAGAGGTTAAGACAAAAATAGATAGCAGGTGAGTATCATACCAGCGACGTTTAAACCTCATTCCAGGGAACAATGGTGAAGGTGTTTACACCTCAGCTTTAATAGGTTATGGAAAGAAATTGCAAGCTGTTTGTAATCGTCCTTAATGTCAAATTAGGTACGAATTCTCAGTTTTCATATATATATATATCTTTATTTTTCCCTTCATCCCATGGAATCTATGGGCATTCTTAGTGCATTCCCCATGGTTTCATCCTCCCTCATATTACCTTTTCACCTGTGTGTGGGATGGAAGTGCAGGTGCAGGTGCAGGTTTTTACCAAAGATAGACACAAAATGCTGGAGTCACTCAACGGGTCAGGCAGCATCTCTGGAGGAAAGGAATAGGCGACGTTTCAGGCCGGAACCCTTCTTCAGTCTGAAAGAAGGGTTCCGACCCAGAACAACACCTATTCCTTTTCTCCAGATATGCTGCCTGAACTGCTGAGTTATTCCAGCATTACACACTCGCGGCAAATTTTTAATGTTTACCAAAGCCGATTAATCTACAAACCTGTATGTCTTTGGAGGGTGGGAGGAAACCAGAGCACCCGGGGAAAACCCACGCGGTCAGAGGGAGAACATACAAACTCCATACAAACAGCATCCGTAGTCAGGATCGAACCCAGGTCTCTGGCGCTGTAAGGCAGCAACTCTACTCTTTGTGCTGGAGTTCAGCTTGCTTGTATTCATGTACAGCATTATCTGATTTGATCGGAAGGCATACAAGCAAAAACTCTTTACTGTACCTCGGTATACGCGACAATAATAAATCTAAACCTAAACCATTGTTCAAGATTCTCGCACTGGCCCTTACATTTGAATCTGCTGAAAGGTCTGGATGGGATAATTAAAGCGGCCGACAACAGGAACCTCACGGTCACCCTTGCAGATGGAATGGAAGGTGACGCTGAGCTCTCACTTGAACATATCCTGCGGTTGGCACGCCTTGACCATCCTCTCTGAGTCAATAGAACCGAGTCCACGCTAACCACCAATCACCTGTTCACACTAATCCTACGTTATCCCACTTTCACATCCACTGCCTATTCACAAGGGGCAATTTACAGAGGCCAATTAATCCACAAACCCGCACGTCTTCGGAATTTGGGAAGAAACCAGAGCACCTGGAGAAAACCCACGTGGTCACAGAGAGAACATGCAATCTCCACACGGATTGCAACAAACATCAGGAATGAACCTGGGTCTCTGGTGCCAAGGCAGCAGCCCTACTGACTTAAAATATCTTTGCGGCTTTAAGTATGCTTGTTGTCCAGTTATAACCAATGCTAACATAAGGTCGCTGATCTGAAAGGTTAACACTTGTTCCCTACTCACTGATGCTGCCTTACCTGTTGTGTGTTATAAATAGGTTCTACGTTTAATTCAGATCTTTCACCTCTGCAATTTCTGATCTTCAACCAATATTTAGGCAATTGTTCATGTTCAAAATTATTTTGAATTATATCAATCTGCATCCATGTTCGATGCGTTACAGGCGTGTGAGGATCTAAAGGATTCCTGCCACAGATTTAGTTTAGTTTAGAGATGCAACGTGGAAACAGGCCCTTCGGCGCACCGAGTCCGCGCCGACCAGCGATCCCCGCACACTAACAGCGATCCCACACACTAGGGGCAATGTACCATTATACCTCACCAATTAACTGACAAACCTGTACGTCTTTGGAGTGTGGGAGGAAACCAGAGCACCTGGAGAAAACCCATGCAGTCACAGGGAGAACATGCAAACTCCCCACAGACAGCACCCTTAGTCAGGATTGAACCCGGGTCTCTGGTGCTGTAAGGCAGCAACTTGACCGCTCCACAGCCGTGCCACCCTATTCATTTTCGCACAAACTGTGTTGCTGTGCAGGCTTACGCAAGGATCTATTTGCTATTACATCTATGTTGGCATAGTAATTAAATGTTTGCTGTTTTGGGAACAGTACGAAATATTCCAAAACAAACTCACATGAGTTTGGGAATTGAGAATGTTTTCTATTTTTGGCACCCAATGTTAGGATGCCTTGTGCTGTACAAAAAATAAGCACTTGATGTATAGTTTACGAAATATGTAGGAAGGAACTGCAGATGCTGGTTTAAACCGAAGACAGACACACAAAAAGCTGGAGTAACTCAGCGGGACAGGCAGCATCTCTGGAGACAGGATGGGTACAGCCCAGTGGTATGATTATTAAATTCTCTAACTTCAAGTAACCCCGGCAATCCCTCTCTCTCTATCCCTCCCCCACCCAAGTCACACCAGCTTCTTGTTTGCACCCAACAAACAGCTAACAATGGCTTGTTTCCTTTATCATCGTTACTTGTTTGCATATCTTTCATTCAATTGTCCTAATCTCTCTACATCATCGTCTATATCTCTCGGTTATCTTATCCCTAACTAGTCTGAAGAAGGGTCTCGACCCGAAATGTCACCCATTCCATCTCTCCAGAGATGATGTAGAGAAGTTGATACCCAGAGCAGCGGATACAGTAGATGAGGCTGGAGGAGGTGCAGGTGAACCTCTGCCTCACCTGGAAAGACCGTTTGGGTCCTTGGATGGAGTCGAGGGGGGAGGTAAATGGACAGGTGTTGCATCTCCTGCGGTTGCAGGGAAAATGGGGGTGGTTTGGGTGGGAAGGAATGAGTTGACCAGGGAGTTTCGGAGGGAACGGTCTCTGAGAAAAGCAGAAAGGGGTGATGATGGGAAGATGTGGCCAGTAGTGGGATCCCGTTGGAGGTGGCGATTATATGGCGAGATGGAGGATTATATGTTGTATACGACGGCTGATGGGGTGGAAGGTGAGGACAAGGGGGACTCTTTCCTTGTTACGAATGGGGGGAGGGGGAGCAAGAGTAGAGCTGTGCAATATCGAGGAGACCCTAGTGAGAGCATCATCTATAATGGAAGAGGGGAACCCCTGTTTCCTAAAGAATGAAGACATATCTGATGCCCTGGTATGGAAAACCTCATCCTGGGCACAGATGCGGCGTAGACGGAGGAATTAGATGTAGGGGATAGAGTCTTTACAGGAAACAGGGTGGGAAGAAGTGTAGTCAAGATAGCTATGGGAGACACTAGGTTTGTAGTAGAGGTCGGTCAATAGTCTGTCTCCTGGGATGGAGACGGAGAGATCCAGAAACGGTGGAGAGATGTCGGAGATGGTCCAAGTGAATTTGAGAGCAGGATGGAAGTTAAAGGTGAAGTTGATGAAGTCAGTGAGGTCTGCATGGGTGCAGGAGGCAGCACAAATGCAGTCGTCAATGTAGCAGAGGTAGAGATTGGGGATAGGGCCAATGTATTGTTCGACGTACCTACACAGAGGCAGGCATAACTAGGGCCCAGGTGGACAGGTGACGTTTTGGGTCAAGGCCCTTCTTCAGACTGATTGTAGGGGGGTGGGGGCAGAGAAAATCTGGAAAAGGGGAGAGGCAGACCAAAGCATGGCAGGTAACTGGTCGACATGGGCGAGGGGGGTGGGGGGGTTGGATTTGGATAAGTAGATGGTTAGAACAATGCCAGAGATAAGAACAGAAGGAGTGGGCAGGTTTGAAAAGTTGTGGATTGTGAAGCCAGAGGGAGAAAAGTAGCAAGTTGGCAGGGGGGTGTAGAGTGGGGAGATAGGTAGGAGTCCAGGTGGGGTGGGGGGGAGGGAAGAGGGGGAAGAGCATGAGATGGGTTGGGGGTGTGGGGTGGCCAATAGAGGTTATCTAAAATTGAAGAATTCAATTCTTGAATTGAAGTCTGAATGGTCCAAAGAAGGGTCTCGACCCGAAATGTCACCCATTCCTTCTCTCCAGAGAAGCTGCCTGTCCCGCTGAGTTACTCCAGCATTTTGTGTCTATCTTCGGTTTAAACCAGCGTCTGCAGTTCCTTCCTCCCACCCATTAAAAATTCAACGTTGATGCTGTTGGGTTGTCGGCTGCCCAAGCCGATCGATCATGAGTGGTTTGGTGTGGTCTCACTCGGGCAATGGAGGAGGCCCAGGACAGATAGGTCAGTGTGGGAATGGGAACAAGGAGTTACAGTGGTTAGCAAGTGGTGAGATCCAGATTGGGCTGGTGTGATGCGTGCCCTCATAAGCACCTGGGTGTAAGTGAGTATCTGCTCCCCATTCAGGGACGCCCACAATGTTGGCGGGTCCCAGCGCCTGAGGTGCCACTTTCTCCTTGCTGAAAACAAAGTTGATCAAATCATTCCTTTGTGAATGTAGTGTGTGCCTGACCTATCTGAATCAACTTCAGTGGTTCGGTGGTTCTTTATTGTCACATATGCGCAATGAAAATATTTTTGCACAACCCACAAAGGCAAATATTTTCTGCGTTTTACAAGGAAAAAAAAACAAGTCCAAAGTCCAAAGTCCAAAATAGTGTTAATGTGCGGGGATCGCTGGGCGGCACGAACTCGGTGGGCCGAAGGGCCTGTTTCCGCGCTGTATCTCTAAATCTAAATCTAAAAAATAGAAAATAGGTGCTAGGAGTGGGCCAGTCGGCCTTTCGAGCAAGCACCGCCATCCAGTATTATCATGGCTGATCATCCAAAATCAGTACCTCTCCTACCGGCCCACTCCTCTCATCTGTCACCGCCAGCTTTGTATAATGCAGCCAGGTTATTTGCAAAGGTAGAGCAGCATTGGTTTCCATTTTGAACCACCCAGGAATGTTGATAAGGCTTTGAATGTTCGGTGATCCACGCGAAGACCTGGGGAATCTACTGCAGCAAACAGCAAGGAAATTCTGAATCAACGTGACCCTGATCTCCAAAGAGAGAACAGATTAGAAAAATTAGAGAACTTCTCATTGCTCCCACATGATATTACAAACATCAGTGTTGACAACCTTGGAAACCTGATGCTGCAAATACAATGGGCAGCACCAGGGAAAATTTGTTATCTCAGAGAGTAGTCTCTTCACAGATGGGCTTCTCTGTGCTTTGTGTAGCCAATGTACTCAACCACCCAGAGTAACCATCAATGACTGATGTATCCGTGCCACATTTGGCCTTGATATCACTGGTTCCTGAGGGTGGTGGCACAGGAATGATTTGATATTGCTTCTGCCGGATGTTTAGTTTAGTTTAGAAATACAGCATGGAAACAAGCCCCTCGGCCCACCGAGTCCACACCGACCAGTGATCCCTGCACAATAACACCATCTGACACACACTCGGGACAATTTACATTTATACCAAACCAATTAACCTACAAACCTGTCAGCCTTTGGAGTGTGGGAGGAAACCGAGGATCTCGGAGAAAGCTCACGCAGGTCACGGGGAGAAGGTACAAACTCCCTACAGACAGCATCCGTAATCAGGATCGAACCCGGGCCTCAGGCGGTGTAAGTCAAGTCAAGTCAAGTCAATTTTATTTGTATAGCACATTTAAAAACAACCCACGTTGACCAAAGTGCTGTACATCTGTTTAGGTGCTAAGGAAAAAATGAAACATACAGTAGCACACAAACATATCAGCACAAACAAAACAGTTCACAGCGCCTCCTCAATGGGCCTCAAACGCTAGGGAGTAGAAATATGTTTTGAGCCTGGACTTAAAGGAGTCGATGGAGGGGGCAGTTCTGATGGGGAGAGGGATGCTGTTCCACAGTCTAGGTGTAAGGCAGCTACTGTACCACTGGACCACCGTGCAGGCCCTGGTGTCTGGTGTGCCATTGTGCAGAAGAGACTGGGATGACAGATTTTGAGCTGGTTACTACAGAATGACTGGATAGCACTCACAGGTCTTTGGATAACGATTGCTTGCGCCCAGAAGCCGTGCGTGAAACTATTCCCCAAATGCTGTCTCGTGAAGAGAAGGGGAAGGAAACTGTACATCTGATGAAGTTCATTATATTAACCAAGTGCGTTCATCTGCTGAAGTTAAGATCACAATACTACTTGAGATTTTACCAGTAACGTTGTAAATACCAATTATTGTGTAATAAATTTCATAGTCTTACAATCAACCACTAAAAGAACATTCAGTTCTCTGAACTGTGACACACAGCAGAGTCAACACAATAAGTGATGCAATGAATGTTTTTTGCCCCACCCTTTCATCAATTCTAATGTCATCCCAATTCTTTCATCATAAAACAAGAGGTTCTGAGAAGTTCTGTAAGACATACCATTAATTTCAAAAGGTGTGGGAGACTGCATTAAAACAATACTTTGAATGTCTAAATGAATCAGTGTCCTGTGGGGGCTTAATTGCTCCTGTAAGATTGCTCAATTAGCTCAATGGTGTCAGGAACCAACAGTCACTTATTAGTGGTCCATTATATTTTGTATGCAGAGGAATTTTACACTTGGCTATTAATCCGTGTGATTCGGAGTAAAGTTAGCTGGTAAAATATTACAGAATTTGGTATCTGTTTGAAGATTAGATACTCAGACGTCTTGTACATTCGGTCAACTTTTTAACAGCAAGTAATAATTGGCTCCAGGAAATTAGCCAGGGGAAGCAAATATTTTTGGAGACACAAGAAACTGCAGATGTCACAATCTTAAACAAAACACCAAGTGCAGGAGGAATGCAACGAGTCAGGCAGCAAATCTGGAGGGAATGGACAAAAATGACGTTTTGGGTGGGGACCCTTACACAGCCTTCAGAAGAAGTAAATATTTTTATGGTTCTGAATCTATCAATGCTGGTGAAATTGTCAGCACCACTTAAGGAGTAAAAACATCTCCCACCTAAACCCGGCGGAGATTTTTATCGGATTGTATTCAATGGAACTGAATGCTGAAATAGGAGTACTGCAATTAAGTGCAAAACATATTGTTGTCCAACTGAGAAGTTACAAAGACAAGAGGGCACAGCTTTAAGATGGGTGGAAATGTCAAAGACTAGAGGGTATAGCTTTTCAGGTGAAAGAGACAAAGTTTAAAGGAGATTGTTTAGTTTAGTTTAGGTTAGTTTAGGGATACAGCGTGGAAACAGGTCCTTCGTCCCACCAAGTCCGCACCAACCAACAATTATCCGCACTCTAGTTCCACCCTACATTCAAGGGGCAATTTACAGAAGCCAATTAACGTAAAAACCTGCATGTCTCTGGTATGTGGGAGGAAAGCGGAGCACCCGGAGAAAACCCACACAGTCACAGGAAGAACGTGAAAACTCAATACGGACAGCACCCGTAGCCAGGATCGAACCCGGGTCTCAGGCGCTGAAAGGTAGCAACTCTTCCACTGAGCCACTGGGCCACCAATGTGCAGGGCAGGGTTTTTACGCAGAGGGTGATTGGCATCTTGAGCGTGCTGCCAGGAGTGGTGATGGGGGCAGAGATGATGGTGGGATTTAAGAGGCTTTTAGACAGGCATATGGATATGGATCATGTGCGGGCAGATGGTATCAGATTCCCATGGTATTAGTTTTGGCACAGACCCCGTGGGCCAAAGAACCTGTTCCTTTGCTGTACTGTTCTCTGTGCCATATTTTAATGCGATTGCAGTTTAGTCAGGGAGCAAGAACATTTTCCTTGAGTTCATTTGGCTAAGTTGAAAGCCAAACCTGATTTCTGAGTCCCAAGTATTTCTTTACGACTCAAATGCAGAGGCTGGGATCCGCACACCGTACACTTAAATAACAACAGGTGGACAGTGGTCGCTGAGGAGGGGAGAGTCAAGGAACGCCACTGTAGTGGTAGAAGCAATGAGGATTTGAAAAACATCCTGAAGGAATTGAGTCATTTTGAGTGTCACCTGGTAAGATTGCAGGACGGGGAAATGGTGTAGTCAGCTCTTTAGTGGGAATGATAACATCAAGGAGCTTTGAATGTGATGGACAAGATGGGATGAAGAAGGAAACGTGGAAAGCTTAGAAAATGAGGGTGGGCAACCCGTAAATGTGGTCTTTAGACTTTAGAGACTTTAGAGATAGAGCTCAGAAACAGGCCCCTCGGCCCACCGAGTCCATGCCGACCAGTGATCTCCCCGCACACTAACACCATCCTACAAACAAGGCAAAGCTTACGTTTTTTTATCGAAGCCAATTAACCTACAAGCCTGCATATCTTTGGAGTGGGGGAGGAAACCGGAGCACCCAGAGGAAGCATACGCGGTCACAGAGGGAACGTACCAACTCCGTACAGACAGCATCCATAGTCAGGATCGAACTCTGGCGCGGTAAGGCAACAACTCTACCTCTACGCCACCGTGCAGCCCTGGTGTTCGGTGTGCCATTGTGCAGAAGAGACTGGGATGACAGATTTTGAGCTGGTTACTACAGAATGATTGGACAGCACTCACAGGTCTTTGGATAACGATTGCTTGCACCCATAAACCGTGCGTGAAACTATTCCCCAAGGGCAGTCTCCAGAAGAGAAGGGGAAGGAACTTGCATCTGTTGGTTCATTAAATTAACCAAGTGGGCTTATCAACTGAAATTAAGATCACAATACGATTGGAGGTTTTACCGGTAATGTTGTAAATAACTCGACCACTACGCTACCGTGCCACCCCGATCTTGCCTTCATTCATTCTTGTAAGTTTTCTATGGAAGATCTTCAAAATAACCAAGTATATTGAACTAACGAAGCAGTTGGTTTTAGACAGAGCATTAATTGAAGAGGCTCAGATACTGTGCACAAGGCAGGAAAGCACTTAAAGCCAGTAAACATTAGTACCAGAACAAGTTCAGTGAATGATGAGAACCAAAGTGTTAATCAACATTGTAAAGAATGCAAGTGTGGTTGCACATATTTTTTAGAATTCAGCAATAATGAAAAGTCAAGCGAGAGTCAAGATTTTTTAATTGTCACATGTACCGACAACGGAACAATGAAACTAGGTTATTGGCAAGAAAATAACTGCAGATGCTGGTACAAATCGAAGGTTTGTCCCAGCCTTAGACGAGTCATTTTATATATATTTTACACATATAGTTCTTTTGTACCCAAACCTCCATAACAAATACATCTGCTCTCCTTACTGTGGTTTATAGAGCCATCATTTCCAAATACTCTTTACCAAGTCTCGGTAGTCTTGTTCAAAACACAAATGCAGCTCAGGCAGCATCTCTGGAGAACACGGATAGGTGACGATTCGGGTTGAGATACTCCTTCAGAATGCGTTTCGTTGTTGGATGGGAATAGTCCTGTGGAATAATTCTGCCAGTTGCCGTTCCTCAACAAATAGCAATGCCTGGACTTTCAGAGTCACTGTAGCTCTCGGCTTTTGGACTAAACCGGAAATCTTCTCCCTTATATACGGACACTTGCATGACCTCTCACACCGTTGTGGGAGGAAACTAGGAATGAGTACGGTCTGGTTGGCAGTCATCATTCATGTAGCCTCTCGTCTTTCCCCCTTCTAACTTGTCTCATGTTTTCATTGATATTCTTGGCAACTGCACTGTTCCCGTCTCGAGTGGAGATCACTGGCATGTACGTCTCTGCCAAACAAGTCTTGTGATGGCAATGCTGCAAAAGGCTGCGTCTGACTTCGTGCACACAGTTGACGCTGCATTTATCTGGGAAAACCTGACGCCGTTATAGTCATAAGTTTGGTTTCCTCCAATACTTAAATTTGGTTTATCCTGCCGCATCTCCTCCTTATTGACGCTGTTAACACATCGTAATTGTTTATAGACAATAGACAATAGGTGCAGGAGGAGGCCATTCGGCCCTTCGAGCCAGCACCGCCATTCAATGTGATCATGGCTGATCATTCTCAATCAGTACCCCGTTCCTGCCTTCTCCCCATACCCCCTGACTCCGCTATCCTTAAGGGCTGTATCTAGCTCTCTCTTGAATGCATTCAGAGAATTGGCCTCCACTGCCTTCTGAGGCAGAGAATTCCACAGATTCACAACTCTCTGACTGAAAAAGTTTTTCCTCATCTCAGTTCTAAATGGCCTACCCCTTATTCTTAAACTGTGGCCCCTTGTCTGGACTCCCCCGACATTGGGAACATGTTTCCTGCCTCTAACGTGTCCAACCCCTTAATAATCTTATACGTTTCGATAAGATCTCCTCTCATCCTTCTAAATTTCTTTGAAATAACTGCTATTCTCCTTCACGGAGATGGGACATGTTAGTTGGTGTGGGCAACCTGGGCCGAAGGGGCTGTTTCCGTGCTGTATGACTATGGTACAGTTACCATTATCCACTATCATTAAAGCAGGAAAATGTTGTCAACGTTGGTACCTGTCCTGAGATGTGATGTGTAGAAGAATCCCTCGCCATCTGTTCACTTACTCTGACACTAACCTCAATGTGTAGGAAGGAACTGCAGATGCTGGTTTAAACCGAAGATAGACACAAAAAGCTGTAGTAACTCAGCGGGACAGGCAGCATCTCTGGAGAGAAGGAATGGGTGACGTTTAAGGTCGAGACCCTTCTTCAGACTGGGCAGAAACGTGGCCCGAAACGTCACCCATTCCTTCTCTCCAGAGATGCTGTCTGCCCC
This sequence comes from Rhinoraja longicauda, assembly GCF_053455715.1. Taxonomy (NCBI): domain Eukaryota; kingdom Metazoa; phylum Chordata; class Chondrichthyes; order Rajiformes; family Arhynchobatidae; genus Rhinoraja; species Rhinoraja longicauda. The sequence goes on along the minus strand of NC_135980.1, from coordinate 9,055,532 downwards.
ACTGTATTACTACAATCAATGTGAGCTTTAACAAGGAAGTGAGAACTTCCTAACCCAAATTAATTCTTTTCAACTGGGAAGTCCTTCCATCTTTAGCTTTCTCTGCTTGCTCTAATTTCCTAATTTATAGCTCGGAGTGTTATTTATGAACTCTGACTTTCGTACGCATAACTTCTTCCCCATACTTTGCAGCCCTGGTGAGGTCATGTACCATTGATTTTGCCCTCCATCTCATTAACTTTTAAAAAGATGAATAGCTTGCCTCTCAGTGCGCTGCCATTTGTATGAGGAATGAGCTCTGCAATTTCTTTGTGCAACTGTGCAGCTAATAATCATTTCAGTCGGGTACCCAGTTCTAGGTGCCTTAGTATCTTGGGAACCATGACCCTTGACATTTTGGCAAGTGATCTTGTCAGCATCTATCACTTTATTACACATTTCTTATTTTCTCATGGGATAAGCAGTTTTATTAACTGTTTCTATTAGATTGGTTTAGTTTAGTTTAGAGATACGGTGTGCAGAAACAGGCCCTTTGGCCCACCGAGCCCGCTTCGACCAGAATTCAGAATTCAGAATCAGAATTACCTTTATTTGTCATCCAAAAAACAAGTCTTTTGGACGAGATTTCGTCACCCACAGTCCAACAATAAGAGCAATAAAATAAGCAATCACACAACCACAACCAACACAAAACAACAACAAAAAAGAAACATCCATCACAGTGAGTCTCCTCCAGTCACCTCCTCACTGTGATGGAAGACCAGAATGCCATTTCTCTTCCCCTGCCGTCTTCTCCCGCAGTCAGGCTGTTGAGCTTGCCACGTTCCAGGCCGCGCCGGACGGTGAAAGGTCTTGCTGCGGGCCGACCCCAGCCCCGCGATCCGGTGTGGGCGAAGCCACTGCCGCTGCCGCTGATGCTGCATGTCGGGGCGGTCGGGGCTCCCGACATTGAAGCCCCCGCCGAGCAGAGAAAAATCCCATGCCCTTTTACACAAAATAAAGATGACAATAAAGGTACTTTATACTTTATACTTTATTTTGTGTAAAAGGGCATGTTTCTGTGCTGTATGACTCTAGGGCCAGTGTAATCTCTGAATGTTTACATTTTGGGAAAGCCTATGAAAGTGGCAAATCCCAGTTCATGCTCTACCTGTTTTTGGATGAAATTACATCACCCACAGTCAACAATAAGACGCAATAAAAAGAAAGCAATAAAACACACAGTCACAAAAACCAACATAAAACAAAAAAACATCCATCACAGTGAGTCTCCTCCAGTCACCTCCTCACTGTGATGGAAGGCCAGAATGTCTTCTCTCTTCCCTGCCGTCTTCTCCCGTGGTCAGGCAGTCGAAATTGCCATGTCGGGGCGATCGGGGCTCTGATATTGAAGCCTAATAGTCTGCCAACACGTCACGACAATAATGTTCTGTCCTTGGAGCCAAGTCAAGTTTATTTTCAAGAGAATCAAGCAGTCAAGAGTGCTTAATCATCTTATAGAGTCATAGAGCATGAAAACAAGTGCTTCAGCCTAACTCATCCATGTCAATCAAGGAACCCCATTGGAGCTAGTTCCATTTGTCCATGTTTGACCCATATCCCTCTCAATATTTCCTGTTCATGTTCCTATCCAAACGGTTTTTAAATGTTGTTGTTATAACTACCTCAACTATTTCATCTCGCTCCATATGCCCATTGCCCTCTGTATGAAAAAGTTGCCTCAGATTGCTATGAAATGGTTCTCCTCTCATTTTAAACTTATGCCCTCTGGTTCTTGATTTCACTACGCTAGGGAAAAAAAAACTGTGCATTCATTATATCCATTCCCTTCATGATTCGTGTAGGAAGGAACTGCAGATGCTGGTTTAAACCGAAGATAGACACAAAAAGCGGGAGTAACAGTGGGACAGGCAGCATCTCTGGAGAGAAGGAATGGGTGATGTTTCGGGTCGAGACCCTTCTTCATGATTCTATACATTTTCATAAGATCACCCCTCATTAAGCTGGAGATAAATCCCCTGGGCCAGATGGTCTGCATCCCAGAGTACTCTGGGATGCAGACCATCTGGCCCAGGGGATTTATCTCCAGCTTAATGACATCCTTCCAGGGCTAAATCGTTATTCCTTAGAGCTCAGGAGGCTGAGGGGTGATCTTATGAAAATGTATAGAATCATGAAGAAGGGTCTCGACCCGAAACATCACCCATTCCTTCTCTCCAGAGATGCTGCCTGTCCCACTGTTACTCCCGCTTTTTGTGTCTATCTTCGGTTTAAACCAGCATCTGCAGTTCCTTCCTACACGAATCATGAAGGGAATGGATATAATGAATGCACAGTTTTTTTTTCCCTAGCGTAGTGAAATCAAGAACCAGAGGGCATAAGTTTAAAATGAGAGGAGAACCATTTCATAGCAATCTGAGGCAACTTTTTCATACAGAGGGCAATGGGCATATGGAGCGAGATGAAATAGTTGAGGTAGTTATAACAACAACATTTAAAAACCGTTTGGATAGGAACATGAACAGGAAATATTGAGAGGAATATGGGTCAAACATGGACAAAAAGTCATAAATCCATGCTGACTTTGCCCAATCCTGTCACTGCTTTCCAAATGCGCTGTTATAACGTCTATAAAAGTAGAGTTACATTGGCTACCCTCCAGTCCACAGGAATTGATCCAGAGTCGAGAGAACATTGGAAAATGATCACCAATGCATCCTTAATGCCCGAGAAATCGTGGATGCATTGGTGATCATTTTCCAATGTTCTCTCGACTCTGGATCAATTCCTGTGGACTGGAGGGTAGCCAATGTAACTCTACTTTTTAAGAAAGGAGGGAGAGAAAAAACAGCGATTTATAGACCAGTTAGCCTGACATCGGTAGTGGGGAAGATGCTGGAGTCGATTATTAAAGACGTTATAACAGCGCATTTGGAAAGCAGTGACAGGATTGGGCAAAGTCAGCATGGATTTATGAAGGGGAAATCATGCTTGACTAATCTTTTGGAATTTTGTGAGGATGTAACAAGTAGAATGGATTAGGGAGAGCCAGTGGATGTGGTGTATCTGGACTTTCAAACAGCCTTTGACAAGGTCCCACACAAGAGATTAGTGTGTAAAATTAGAGCACACGGTATTGGGGGTAGGGTATTGACATGGATAGAGAACTGGTTGGCAGACAGGAAGCAAAGAGTAGGAATTAACGAGTTGTTTTCAGAATGGCAGGAAGTGACTAGTGGGGTGCCACAAGGCTTGGTGCTGGGACCCCAGTTATTTACAATATATATTAACAATCTAGACGATTTAAATGTAACATCTCTAAGTTTGTGGATGAGACAAAGCTGGTTGGCAGTGTGAGCTGTGAGGAAGATGCTATGAGGTTGCAGGGTGACTTGGACAGGTTGTGTGAGTGGGCGGATGCATGGCAGATGCAGTATAATGTGGATAAATGTGAGGTTATCCACTTTGGTGGCAAGAACAGAAAGCAGATTATTATCTGAATGGTGTCCTATTAGGAGAAGGGGAGGTGCAACAAGACCTGGGTGTGCTTGTACTCCAATCACTGAAAGTAAGCATGCAGGTATAGCAGGCAGTGAAGAAAGCCAATGGCATTTTGGTCTTCATTGCGAGAGGATTTGAGTTTAGGAGCAAGGAGGTCCCACTGCAGTTGTACAGGGCCCTGGTGAGACCGCACCTGGAGTATTGTGTGCAATTTTGGTCTCCTAATTTGAGGATGGACATTATTGCTATTGAGGGAGTGCAGCGTAGGTTCACCAGGTAAATTCCTGGGATTGCGGGACTGTCACATGATGAAAGAATGGGTCAACTGGGCTTGTATTTTTAGATTTGTTTAGATTTAGAGATACAGCGCGGAAACAGGCCCTTCGGCCCACCGAGTCCGCGCCGCCCAGCAATCCCCTCACACACTAACACTATCCTACACACACTAAGGACAATTTTAACATATTACCCAGTCAATTAACCTACATACCTGTACGTCTTTGGAGTGTGGGAGGAAACCGAAGATCTCGGAGAAAACCTACGCAGGTCACGGGGAGAACGTACAAACTCCGTACAGACGGCGCCCGTAGTCAGGATCGAACCTGAGTCTCCGGCGCTACATTCGCTGTAAGGCAGCAACTCTACCGCTGCGCCACCGTGCCGCCCACCGTATTCACTGGAATTTAGAAGGATGAGAGGGGATCTTATAGAAACATATAAAATTCTTAGAGGATTGGACAGGGCAGATGTTCCCGATGTTGGGGTTGTCCAGAACCTGGGGTCACAGTTTAAGAATAAGGGGTAGGCCGTTTAGGATTGAGATGAGGAAATAATTTTTCACCAAGGGTTGTGAATCTGTGGAATTCTCTGCCGCAGAAGGCAGTGGAGGCCAATTCACTGGATGTTTTCAAGAGAGAGTTAGATTTAGCTCTTAGGTCTAAGGGAATCAAGGGATATGGGGAAAAATCCGGTACTGAATTTGGATGATCAGCCATGATCATATTGAATGGCGGTGCTGGCTCGAAGGGCCAAAAGGCCTACTCCTGCACCTATTTTCTATGTTTCTGTGGAGAGAATGCAGAGAAGATTTCCAGGGATGTTGCCACGACTCGATGATATGAATTATAAGGAGTAGTTGGGCAGGCTAGGACTTTATACTTTGGACCACAGGAGGCTAAGAGGTTAACTTACCGAGGTTTACAAAATCATGAGGGTTATAAATTGGTGAATGCATAGTCTTTTTCCTTGGGTAGGGGAATCGACAACTAGAGGACATAAGTTTGAAGTGAGGGGGCAAAATTTAATAGGAACCTAAGGGGCAACATTTTCACTCAGTGGTGGAGGGTATACAAAACAAGCAGCCTGAGGAGGTAGTTGAGGCAGGTACTACCTGTAGCAGCATTTACAAGACACTTGGATAGATACATGGATAGGCAAGGTTTAGAGGGATATGGGCCAAGTGCGGGCATACGGGGCGATATGGGACAATCTTAGATTAGGCATCTTGGTTGGCTTGGGCGAGATAGGTTGAAGGGCCTGTTTCCTTGCTACATGACTGACTTTGATCTTATGACTCGATATGATGACTATATACTCCTGACTCCTCTCATGAAAATAAACTTGACGTGACTCCAGCACAGGATGTTATTATCACGATTTGTTGGCAGGCGATTAATTTGTGTCATATTCCACTCAGCATTGCCAATACATACTTTTGCAGCTTCCAATCCCCCATATTCCCGTTGTGCAGGTGCAATGGATGTGGCACCACACTGTCCAACTGGCCCCATGTGCAAAAGTCCTCGCCAAAAAAAAGACAATGGCAGACAAGGTGAAGAACACTTAACCACTTAATCATGTACTTTTCCATCGTGATTTGTGATCTTGGGAAAGGGGTAAATCAAGATTATAGATTATATTAGCAAGGGCAGAGAACGGAGGGATGTGTCTTATGTGCAGGGAAAAAACCCGCAGATGCCGGTTTAAATTGAAGGTAGACCCAAAATGCTGGAGTAACTCAACGGGTCAGGCAGCATCTCGGGAGAGAAGGAATGGGCGACGTTTCGGGTCGAGACCAGAAGGGTCTCGACCCGATACGTCACCCATTCCTTCTCTCCCGAGGTGCTGCCTGACCCGCTGAGTTACTCCAGCATTTTGTGTCTTTCGTGGATTATGTGCTGGCCTGTTCTTGAGCTGTACCTCTCCATGTTATAAGAATGTAAGGTTACATTCCATTCATTAATTTGATTCATAAAGTTAAATAGCTGCACAGGGGGATCTATTGTATAGTTACACCATGGAACACCATGGAATGCAATTGGATACATTGCAGTTTATTGAAGCATTATTAAGTAATTATTTTACTGGGCGGGGGGTAGAGTTGCTGCCTTACAGCGCCAGAGACCCCGGTTTTATCCTGACCACGGGTGCTGTCTGTGCGGTGTTTGTACGTTCTCCCTGTGACCGCGCGGGTTTTCCCCGGGTGCTCCGGTTTCCTCCCACGTGCCAGAGGTGCTCCAGGATTGTAGGTTAATTGGCTTCGGGAAATATTGTAGATTGTCCGGAGCGTGTAGGATAGTGCTCGCGTTCGGCTGATCGCCGGTCGGCGCGGACTCGGTGGGCCGAAGGGCCTGCTTCCACGCTGTGTCTATAAACTAAACTAAACAAGACTAATCAAATGAAGGGATGAATGCATTCTAATCCAATCTGTAATCTAGACTAATATATATACATATATATATATATATATATAGTATAAGAAAATAACTGCAGATGCTGGTACAAATCGAAGGTATTTATTCACAAAGTGCTGGAGTAACTCAGCAGGTCAGGCAGCATCTCGGGAGAGAAGGAATGGGTGACGTTTCGGGTCGAGATCCTTCTTCAGACTGATGTCAGGGGGGCGGGACAAAGGAAGGATGTAGGTGGAGACAGGAAGATAGAGGGAGATCTGGGAAGGGGGAGGGGAAGAGAGGGACAGAGGAACTATCTAAAGTTGTCTAAACTATCTAGACTAATACCTCTCCCAACCTCAACAGGTCGCAATGGAAAAAAGACAAACAATTAAGTGGTTGTGTTCTTCAGCTTTGTCTGCCGATGTCTCTTTTGACTAACGCTTTTGTTAGCTGCACTGCCGACAAACAAAAGGCTAAAAATACATCCCCATGTGTGTGTTCTGCTCTTGTAACAACGCCAGCCGCCCGCTAAACACAACAGATTGTCAGTTTCCTGCAAGTCATCATTCCTCCTCTTCCCATTTCAATTGCAAAGCTGTGACAATACACAACGCGCTGACTGACGTGGGTCCCATGAATTTCCGGGCAAATGATCAAACTACCAAGATGGGTAGGAGTGTTTGTGTTTTGAAACAAAAATATTTGCAGAATAATTGCGCTTATGAAATATTCATCATTCTGCCAGGATCTGCTCCCACGGATGCGTTTCAATGCAGTCCTTCCCGAGTTCGCAGTAGCCACAACACAACAGGAGCAACAGGAAGAACCAGCTCCTCTTCATGTAAAGATAATGAACACAATGAGGCATTGATACTGACCACATGATACAACCACACCTCAAGGATATAAGAAACCAAAGAAAAGTTAACAACAACAAGTTCTTCTCTTCTCCCGGATTCGATTCCCCTCACTTTATCTGCTTGAAGTCACTGAGTGAGTGTTTAGTTTTTTTTGTTTGGAGATACAGCGCGGAAACAGGACCTTCGGTCCATCGAGTCCGCACATAACAACGATGCCCGCACACTGACGCTATCCTACACGCACGAGGGCCAATTTACATTTTTATACCATGCCAATCAACCTACAAACCTGAACCTCTGTGGAGTGTGGGAGGAAACCGAAGATCTCGGAGAAAACCCACGTGGTCACGGGGGGAACGTGCAAACTCCGTACAGACAGCACCCGTGGTCGGGATCGAACCCGCGTCTCTAGCGCCGTAAGGCAGCAACTCTACCGCTGCGCCACCGTGCCGCCATTTATGAGTGCTCATAAGATTTTTCAAAGCTGAGGGTTCCTTATTGTTCACAGAGACACACGTGTGTGGGCCATCTACTAACTCACCAAAGCTGAAATTAGAGATGAAATAAAAGTGCTGAAATATCATATCATATCATATCATATATATACAGCCGGAAACAGGCCTTTTCGGCCCACCAAGTCCGTGCCGCCCAGCGATCCCCGTACATTAACACTATCCTACACCCACTAGGGACAATTTTTACATTTACCCAGCCAATTAACCTACATATCGAAATGATTTGACCCTATACTGGATCCAACTTTCAGTTCTTCTGGGCAATGTTTACTCCTTCCTACTGCCCTATCGACACGAGGAGTTCCCACCATCCCACCCTGGAGCCTTTTTCTATTTCGTTTGTCCTTTCTAATCAAATTCTCTTGTCTCACTCTTCTTAACATTATCCAAACCTTGCTCTACTTTGCCCAGTAGCCTCATCCCCCATTGAAACCTACTTCATTTATTAGTCTGAAGCCTTGCCTACAGCCCTAGTAAATAATGCTCCAGGTTCCAGCCGAATTGCATGAATTTAATCGCAATGGATGTGCTCTCTCTTCCCCCCATATTCATACTCATGGCAAGTGAATCAACTGATGTTCGACGCACTACACCAATGGAACTCCACATTAGCATCACTGACCCATTCAAACCAGTATCAGTTTGCATCAGGCAGTAGAAACAGGAACTTCAGCTGCTGGTTTGACCCTCTGGTTTGACCCTATGTTCTTGACCCTCTGAAAGGACAAGTTTACTAATAATGTGGGAATACCACATAACGTTAACCTGAAAACACATTGCCATTCATGTATCATCGCTGGGACTGAATCCGAGAACACCAACTGGAGGAATACCTTCAGCCACTGGTTTTGCAGTGATTCTATTTTCTCTTTTTCATGGACAATTGAAGGTATCAGACTGGAATCTAATTAAAGGGATCAATCGCAGGGATCAGGCAGCGCAGAGGTGCAGCTGGTAGAGGCGCCACCTCACAGCGCCAGAGAACCAGGTTCAATCCTGACCTTGGGTGCTGTCTGTATGGAGTTTGCACGTTCTCCCTGTGACCATGTGGGCTTCCACCAGGTGGTCCAGTTTTCTCCCACATCCCAAAGACGTGCAGGTTAACAGGCTAATTGGCCAATGTAAGAAATTGGTCCTAATGTGTAGGGAGTGAATGAGAAAGCAGCATAACATGGAGCTAGTGTGAATGGGTGATTGATGGTCAGTATGAACTAAAGGTCTGTTCGTTGCTCTGTCTCTAAACGAAACAATATACACAGATCAACCAAAACATTATGACCACTGACAGGCAAAGTGAATAACATTGATTAACTTGTTACAATGGCACCTGCCAAGGGGTGGGATATATTAGGCAGCAAGTGAAAAGTCTGTTCTTGAAGTTAGATGCAGGAGGAATGGTAAGGAATAAAGACCTGAGCGACTTTGACAAGGGCCAAATTGTAATGGCCAGACGACTGGGTCAGAGCATCTCTGAAATGGCAAGGCTTGTGTGGTGCTCCCGGTCAGCAGTGGTGAGTACCTACCGACAGTGGTCCGAGGACGGACAAACCACAAACCGGCGACAGGGTGTTGGGAGCCCAAGGCTCATCGATGCGTGAGGGCAACGAAGGCTATCCCGTCTGGTCCGAACCGACAGAAGGTCTACTGTGGCACAGGTCACAGAAAATTGTAATGGTGGTCACGGGATGAATGTGTCACAATACACAGTGCATCGCACCCTGCTGCATATGGGGCTGCACACGGAGGACCAACAGCATATTAGGCAGGTGGTCATAATGTTTTGGCTCATCAGGTCACAATGTTTTGGCTGATCGGTATATATATATATATATATATATATATATATATATATATTTTTTTTTTTTTTTTTTAAATATATATATACATATATATGTGTGTGTGTGTGTGTTGTGTGTGTGTGAGTAGGAAGGTAAGCTGGAGTGACTCAGCAGGTTAGGCAGCATCTCTAGAGAGAAGGAATAGGTGACGTTTGATGTAAGGAGAATAGGTCAGATGATTAAGTAATTGTGAACAATTTTATATATATATATATATAGACGCGCACACACACACACACACACACACACACGTGTGTGTATATGTGTGTGTGTGTGTGCGCGTCTGTATATATATATATATATATAAAATTGTTCACAATTACTTAATCATCTGACCTATTCTCCTTACATCAAACGTCACGTGTGTGTATGTGTGTGTGTGTGTGTGTATATATATATTTTTCTAACGTATTCTGACTATATATGTAAATTGGTGATGTAAGGTCACATGATTAAGAAATTGTGAACAATTTGATTCATTCTAAGAACGTCACTGTTGAAACAACTGAAGATTGTTGTGCATCGAACCGTCCCTCAATAACTCAGTGGGAGATGTCTTGTTTTGATCTGTACTACATAATTACAAGTGCCAGTTTTCCAACTAACCTTGGTGGGGAGACCAAAATGTTGCAATTCGGTTAATCAATGTAACAAAACAAGGGGAAAATAATGTGGTGTAGTCTTCTTGAGAATACCTCTAATTCAGCGAGCTTTGACTCAGTGCAATCTCCCGTCCTTCCAGTCAAGAATTATGCATTTCGAAGCACTATATGGTAGGTGCTGTTAAGCACTCTGCTACATTATGTGAATTTAAAGTGGAGCATTTGACAGGAATATCAAGGTCCCCTGCTCCCCAGTGTGGCCATTTGAACAGAGTTTAAGATAATCATGCTGTACAGAGATTGAAGGTCTGAATTTATTATGTAAAGACCAGTATGAATTGAAGCATTCAGCTAAAACCAGTCCGGCTGCAGAGTGACAGAATACTTGTTGTAAGTATGAACTGGAATCTATAAATCAGTGCTGACAAAATGTTTAAAAAGTTACTTCCCGCTTGGCAAGTGAGGACACATTTAAAGACCCGATGCTGCACTATTTTATTTCACAGCAATGTTAGTTACCAAAGTATAAACTCTTCCCAAAGTGGCAGCCATGCTTGCTGTAAAGCTAAAAAGTTATAGCCCCAAAATATAATTAATTGGATTCACTCAGCCAATTTCTGGGCGGCATAGTGGCAGGGTGGCAGAGTTGCTGCCTAACAGCTCTATGCCGACAGTGAACTGGTATAGAAGGAAAGATAGACCTGGGGCAGATCAGTCATGATCATATTAAGAGGCCATGTGGCCTACTCCTCTTCATGTCAAGAGTCAAGAGTGTTTCATTGTCAACAGACACAAAGGACACACTCAGTGGGACAGGCAGCATCTCTGCAGAGAAGGAATGGGTAGCGTTTCGGCTCGAGATCCTTCTTCAGACTTGTCTGGGGAAAGGGAAACGAGAGATATAGACGACAATGTAGAGAGATGAAGAACAATGAATGAAAGATATGCAAAATAGTAATGATGATAAAGGAAACAGGCCATTGTTCGCAGTTTGTTGGGTGAAAACGAGAAGCTGGTGTGACTTGGGTGGGGGAGGGATGGAGAGTTAAAGTGTTTCGCAACCGGGAGATCAGGTAGGATTAGGCAAACTGCGCGGAGGTGTTCAGCGAAACGATCGTCAAGCCAGCGTTTAGTCTCGCCGATATATAGGAATCCACACCTGGATCAGACGATACAGTAGATGAGGTTGGAGGAGGTCCAAGGGTTATTTGAAGTTAGAGGAATCAATACTCAAACCACTGGGCTGTAAGCTGCCCAAGTGAAATATGAGATGCTGTTCCTCCAATTTGCATTTAGCCTCACCCTGGCAATGGAGGAGACCCAGGACAGAAAGGTCAATGTGGGAATGGGAAGGAGAATTGAAGTGTTTGGCAACTGGACGATCAGGCAGGTCCAGACAGACTGAGCGAAGGTGTTCAGTGAAACAATCGCCCAGTCTACGTTTGGTCTCGCCAATGTATAAGAGTCCACATCCCACCAACAACTGAACAATGACATTCTTATTTGAAAAAGCTTAACAGGCCTGTAAACACAGTACTCATAGATAACATAATAAACTAAACAAAAATCCCCAAATTAAAAATCCCAATATTAGTGCAAACAGTCTTGGTGCAACCGAGACCGTTTACAATTCATAATTTAGTTTGTGTTTTATAGTGTTCAAAAGCCTGATTGGTTGTTGGGAAGGAGCAGTCCTTGAACCAATAGATCACAGTTTTAAAACTCCTATCTCTTCTTCCCAATGGTAGGAGTTCCTATCATTCGATTCCTATTCTCCTAGTCTTCACCTTTCACCCCATCAGCCGTCGCGTACAGCACTTAATCCTCTGAAGAGCAATGAACAGAGGGCACTGTAAGAACCATCCTGAATCAGCATCAGATCATGAACAGCAAATCCAATAGTCATCGAGTCACAGAATCGTATAGCACAGAAACAGGCCCTTCGGCCCAACTTGCCCATGCCGACCAAGGTGCCCCATCTACATGAGTCCCTCCTGCCTGCGTTTGGCCCATATCCCTCATAACCTTTTCTATTCATGTACCTGTCTAAATGTCTTTTCAATGTTGTTATAGTTTCTGCCTCAACTACCTTCTCCGGCAGCTCATCCAACATACCCACCACCTTCTGTGTGAAAACGTTGCCCCTCAGATTCCTATGAATCCTATTAAATCTTCCTGTTATAATCTTAAACCCATGCCCTCTGGTACCTGATTCCCCTACTCTGAGTAAAAGACTCTGTGCATCTACCCTATCTATTTCCTGCATTATCTCGTACACCTTGCACACTACATAGGCGGCACGGTGGCGCAGTGGTAGAGTTGCTGCCTTACAGCGAATGCAGCGCCGGATACCCGGGTTCGATCCCGACTACGGATGCCGTCTGTACGGAGTTTGTATGTTCTCCCCGTGACCTGCGTGGGTTTTCTCCAAGATCTTCGGTTTCCTCCCACACTCCAAAGACGTACAGGTATGTAGGTTAATCGGCTTGGTAAATGTAAAAACTGTCCCTAGTGGGTGTAGGATAGTGTTAATATGTGGGGATCGCTGTTCGGCATGGACCTGGTGGGGCAAAGGGCCTGTTTCCACGCTGCATCTCTAAAAACCTTTGCATCTATGGGTCCGTTAAGATGCAGCAAGCAAGAATTTCATTGTTCCATTGCTGGTACATCTGACAATTAAACACTCTTGACTCTTGATTTTTCTGATGCAAGTGTGATGTAGCCATTTCACATGGCAGTAGAAATGTACATTTAATGTGGTTATCCAGGCCAATCTGCAACATAAAACTCTTGCTATTTCTGTAAATGTCCTGTCTTAGTTGGACCCAAAGAGTTGATCAATCTCTTTGGACTACATTGGCAAACAATAATCCATGAAGGCTGAATTAGTTGTATTAGGAAAGAGGCGGAATAACCTTAAAATTATTTTTACAAAAAAGAATCTTACAAAATAGAGGAGAGCATTGAAGAAGTCTACAAAAACTAAACTTGGTAGTGCCTCTTGAAGGGAAGAATTTGGAGCCATAAATTAAAAAAATGGCTTTATTGATACAAGAACGATCACCAAGTACACAGTTTGCAGTTCAGGAAAGTGATTTTAGGAGTAACCAGACCAAGTGGACCCATTGGGGCCAAACCACTCATGCATTGGTGCAGCACCCTCTCCCCCTCTCCCCTCTCACCCTCTCACCCTCTCCCCTCTCCCCCTCTCCCCTCTCCCCTCTCCCCTCTCCCCTCTCCCCTCTCCCCTCTCCCCTCTCCCCTCTCCCCTCTCCCCTCTCCCCTCTCCCCTCTCCCCTCTCCCCTCTCCCCTCTCCCCTCTTCACTCTCCCCTCTCCCCTCTCCCCTCTCCCCTCTCCCCTCTCCCCTCTCCCCTCTCCCCTCTCCCCCTCCCTTCCTCCCCCCTCCCCTCCCTCCCCTCCCTTATCCCCCCTTCCCCCTCTCTTCCCCCTCCCCCTCCCCTCCCCTCTACCCCCAGTCCCCCCTCCCCCACTCCCTCTCTCCCCCTCCCTCCTCCCCCTCCCTCCCTCTCTCTCCTCCCCTCCCCTCTCCCTTCACCCTCTCCCCCTACCGTCCCTTCCCCCTCCCCCCTTCTCCTATCCCCCTCAACCCCCCTTATCCTTCCTCCTCCCCCTTCCCTCCCTTCCCCCTTCCCTCCACCCCCTCCCTCCCTCCCTCCCCTCTCCCTCCCTAGGAAATAGAATTAAACTTTAAAATGTGAATAGTTGAAAACATAACACCGATTTCAATGAAACTTCTTCAATGGGACGATGGTGTGTATGGTGGTCCTAAAATTGTTGCGCTATCGTGTACCGTTTTGGCCGCAGTTCAGGAACAAACAAACAAACAAACGAGAGTCTTAGTATATAGAATGGTGCTCCAGTGAACCACTGGTCTTCGGTGAGATGTGGGTTAACAGAGGTGCTTTTGCAATAGGCTTTCGTGATTTAATTATCATCCATCTTTGTGAAGTAGAGTTTTATAATGAGACGACATTAGGTAAAGCATTTTTATGAACAGTAGGAATGGTTGGGGAACTCACACTTGAGTACACACATGCCATTTTGTTCATAATATCATCTATGTGTTGCTATATTTCACTCCTAACCTCCTCTCCAAACGACACCTGTATCAGTCAGGGGAAGATGCTTTCAAGTAAACCCTCTCATGATTTGTTCCAAAATATTCAAACTACACTATTGCAAATCACTGCGGACCACAAACTCAAACAATCGACGAGAGGCAAATCCCTGCATCCTCTTATAAAGTAATCCTCAAAGAGATCTCAAGGTCTATTATATTCTCATGTAAAAACGTAATCAACTGGAATTACTGCATTAATACCTCAATAGATATTAAAGCCATTTCACTGTATGACTAGTACCCTGTGCTGAATTACCTTGCAATAGCTGTTTAAATGAAATTTCACTGGTGCCTGAAGCTAACAACATGCATTGCAATTCAGCATTTTCTCCTCTATATCTTAAGTCTACATCAGGCAAGTTTTCAGATAAGTTCCAAGAAATGTTCGTTCACATTTCTGAAAAGGTTAACAACACGAGGAAAACAAATTATGACAGTCAATCCCATTAAAGTTATTTTAATTTAATTGGAATAGAACTGTTCATTTTTAGATTCTCAACCTGCGCTTTTCATTATTGGACTGTTCTATTTCACCATTGTGCTCCATTAAAAGACAAATTAAAAGTAATAGGCACGCTGGTTTCAAATTTCTACTCTGCAGAATAGTAGCATCTTTTTTTTCCCAGCCTGTTAAGATCATGCTGTAACTTCATGACTTTGCATCAATACTTTCTGGGGACAAATTACAGCTGTCATTTGCATCACAGCTTGGCTTGAGATCAGCTCTGCACAGGACAGCAAGAAATTGCAGAGATGAGTAGATCTAGCCCGATCCATCACACAGACCACACTCCCCACCTATGGCTCCATCTACATCACGCTGCCCCAGAAAAGCGGCCAACATAATCACGGACTTGTCCCACCCTGGTCATTCCTTCTTCTCTCTTTTCCTGTCAGGCAAAAGGTGCAAAGGTTTGAAAGCTCGCACCACCAGACTGAGGAACAGCCTCTTCCCCTCTGTTATCAGGCTTCCAAATGGTCCTTCCATAAGCGAGGGTATTGTCTGATTCACCTCTACCTCCATGAACTTTCTCAACGGAATGGAAGCACTACAATCCTGAGCACTATATTTTGCACTCTATATCTTCCCCTTTGCTCTATCTATTGTGCTTGTGTTTGACTCGATTTATGTCTAGTATCATCTGATTTGATTGGATTGCATGCAAAACAACAATTCCACTGTACCTCACTGTAACTCACGGTAATAATAATAATAATAATAATAATAATAATAATAATAATAATAATAATAATAATAATAATAATAATAATAATAATAATAATAATAATAATAATAATAATAATAATAATAATAATAATAATAATAATAATAATAATAATAATAATAATAATAATAATAATAATAATAATAATAAACCTGAGGCTAAATATATGCAGGTTTGGCCGTTTTAGGAAGATGTTGAATAATTGGCTGCTGAGCGCCATCTTTTAAGAACACAGGGATTCATGATGCATTTGCACACCCCCTTCCCCATCACCAGTGACCCTGAGCAGACTTTATTTGTAGAGTTTGCAGCTCTCTTAGTACATGAAGGAAGTATTTTTCATTTGTTCTATTAAGAAGTTCAGACTGTGGGATCTATAGGTCTGCAGCAGTAGTTCGGTTTAAGCCTAAAGATAAAGCATGGAAACAGGCCCTTTGGCCCATCGAGTCCATGCCGATCATGGATCACCTGTTCACATTCGTTCTATGTTTTCCCACTTTCTCACCCACTCTCTACACATTGGGGGCAACTTCACACTGGCCAATTAACCTACAAACCTGCAATGTCTTTAGGGTGTGGGAGGAAACTGGAGCACCCGCGGGTAAACCCAGGCAGTCACGGGGATAACGTGCAAGCTCCACACAGACAGCCCACAAGCTCAGGATCGAACCTGGGTCTCTGGTGCTGTGAGGCAGCAGCTCTGCCAGCTGCACCACAGTGTTGCCCTAAAATCAGTAATAAAAGATAGCAATAATGTCATAGCAATTTAAACATAATGAATAATTCTGAGATTTACTGTACCTCTTGGAGGTAAATGAGACATGGCGCTGATAATGAGGAAGAGATTTTTTAAAAAAAAATTCAATATTCTGTGACCTGAATGTAAAAAAAAAAGGAACTACAGATGCTGGTTTGTACCAAAGATTTATGCAAAAATCTGGAGTAACTCAGCGGCTCAGACTAATCAGTCTGAAGAAGGATCCTGACCCGAAATGTCACCTATCCATTTCCTTCAGAGATGCTGCCTGACCCGCTGAGTTGCTCCAACATTTTGTGTCTTTTTATGACTTGATAATGTCTCACTTGAAATGCTGGTGGAGACAGGGCCAATGGTAGCATTAAAAAGAGAGTTATCTGCATACATGTGAAGAATAAATGAACAGGGCTATGAGGGAAGAACAGGTAAATTGGACTGGTCTCAGAGTCATAGAGTGAGACGGTATGGAAACAGGCCTTTCAGCCCAACTTCCCCACATCGGCCAACATGTCCCAGCTACACTTGTTCCACCTGCCTGCGTTTGGCCCACATCCCTCCAAACCTGTCCTATCCACGTACCTGTCTAACTGTTTCTTAAACGTTGCGATAGTCCCTGCCTCAACTACCTCCTCTGGCAGCTCGTTCCATACACCCACCACCCCTTGTGTGAAAAAGTTACCCCTCAGATTCCTATTAAATCTTTTCCCCTTTAAACCTATGTCCTCTGGTGCTCAATTCCCCATTCTGGGCAAGAGATTCTGTGCATATACTCAATGTATTCCTCTCATGATTTTATATACACCTCTATAAGATTACCGGTAGACAATGGTGTCAAGTTAGGAAGAGGGGATGTTTAACGAGATCTGGGTGTCCTAGTGCATGTCACTGAAAGGAAGCATGCAGGTACAGCAGGCAGTGAAAAAAGCCAGTGGAATGTTGGCCTTCATAACAAGAGGAGTTGAGTATAGGAGCAAAGAGGTCCTTCTACAGTTGTACCGGGCCCTGGTGAGACCGCACCTGGAGTACTGTGTGCATTTTTGGTCTCCAAATTTGAGGAAGGATATTCTTGCTATTGAGGGCGTGCAGCGTAGGTTCACTAGGTTGATTCCCGGAATGGCGGGACTGTCGTATGTTGAAAGGCTGGAGCAATTAGGCTTGTATACACTGGAATTTAGAAGGATGAGGGGGGATCTTATTGAAACATATAAGATAATTAGGGGGTTGGACACATTAGAGGCAGGAAACATGTTCCCAATGTTGGGGGAGTCCAGCACAAGGGGACACATTTTAAGAATAAGGGGTAGGCCATTTAGAACGGAGATGAGGAAGAACTTTTTCAGTCAGAGAGTGGTGAAGGTGTGGAATTCTCTGCCTCAGAAGGCAGTGGAGGCCAGTTCGTTGGATGCTTTCAAGAGAGCTGGATAGAGCTCTTAAGGATAGCGGAGTGAGGGGGTATGGGGAGAAGGCAGGAACGGGGTACTGATTGAGAGTGATCAGCCATGATCGCATTGAATGGCGGTGCTGGCTCGAAGGGCTGAATGGCCTCCTCCTGCACCTATTGTCTATTGTCTATTGTCTATAGACACAAAATGCTGGAGTAACTCAGTGGGACAGGCAGCATCTCTGGGTGACGTTTCGGGTTGAGACCGAAGGGTCTTGACCCGAAATGTCACCCATTCCTTCTCTCCAGAGATGCTGCCTGTCATGCTGAGTTACTCCAGCATTTTGTGTCTACCTTTGCTTTATACCAGCATCTGCAGTTCTTTCTTACACATCTATAAGATCACTCCTCATCCTCCTGTACAAGGAATAGATTCTCAGCCTACTCAACCTCTCCCGACAGCTCAGACCCTCGAGTCCTGGCAGATCGACAGATCTTTCAAAGGGTAGATACAGGCATGGGATCAAATGTCCTTTTTCTGTGCTGTAACATCCCATGTACCTCCCAACAATGTTATGGGGACTTTAACATCTATCTGAACCACTGGAACAGGAAGACGTGCTCTTATCTTTCAAATCTTAATTCAATTCAGCAAATCTCAGGAGCCAAAGATTAGATCGTGGGCCGAACTCAACTAAACCCCAATGATATACTTGCATCTACACAAAATGCTGGAGTAACTCAGCAGGTCAGGCAGCATCTCGGGAGAGAAGGAATGGGCGACCTTTCGGGTCGAGACCCTTCTTCAGACTGATGTCAGGGGGGGTGGGACAAAGGAAGAATATAGGTGGAGACAGGAAGATAGAGGGAGATCTGGGAAGGGGGAGGGGAAGAGAAGGACAGAGGAACTATCTAAAGTTGGAGAAGTCAATGTTCATACCACTGGTCTGCAAGCTGCCCAGGCGAAATATGAGGTGCTGTTCCTCCAATTTCCGGTGGGCCTCACTATGGCACTGGAGGAGGCCCATGACAGAAAGGTCAGACTGGGAATGGGAGGGGGAGTTGAAGTGCTCGGCCACCGGGAGATCAGATTGGCCAACGCGGACCAAGCGGAGGGGTTTAGCGAAGTGATCGCCGAACCTGCGTTTGGTCTCGCCGATGTAAATAAGCTGACATCTGGAGCAGCGGATGCAATAGATGAGGTTGGAGGAGGTGCAGGTGAACCTCTGTCTCACCTGGAAAGACTGTTTGGGTCCTTGGATGGAGTTGAGGGGGAGGTAAAGGGACAGGTGTTGCATCTCGTGCGGTTGACCTTGGATGGAGTTGAACTGATCTACACGATCAGTTTTTTTAATGTGCTTGTTAACTTGCAGGTAGCTGTTTATTGCATATGGAGTTAGTTATTGTCATTAGCATAAGTTGGTAGAATCAGTTTAGATAATACTTTGGCTTCAGGCTTGGTTTTCTTGGTTGAGCGCTTATACTGATGTTATAGCACACGTACTTTGTGTTTCAATTGTAATTCATGCTGAAACCCACGATAAAAAATCCTTAAAATGCTAAATAAAAACGGGCATCAGTTATATCCCGATAGATCCCACTTAGCAGGTCAGCAAAGTATTTTAAAGTATCACCTGTGATGCAAACTGTGCAGAATATGACAAGGATGACTCTGTACCTGAACAAATGATTCCTTCACATTATCAGGGTGTCCTTAATTGCCAGTCCTTTTATGCCATCTGCAAGAAAAAATGTAATTAAGTTTGTTGTCATAGGGGGAGCAACAAACTAAGGAACAGCTGTGGAATGTTGCACGTTTTCTCGTCCTTAAACAACATAGTGCTATAAATGGCAGTTAAAGACAACTGAGACTCACTCATCAGGAGAAAAACGCCAATATAAAATCCGAATTAATTTGTAAAACACAAAATATATTAGTGTTGTCATTTGTTTTGGTCTTTTATCTGACTGTTTTAATCTGATAAATTAAAAGGAATTGGTCATAAATTTGTTTTGTGTTTTTTACGTAGAAGGATGGAACAATATATTGCAAATGGAGGGAATTCTGCCCACAGTGGCCGTGCTAGCTCTTTCCCTATTTAATTAGGATAGCATGCTATTTCCTCATAAACCTGCACATGTTACTCCTTCACAATAAACATCTCAGAGTTTCTTTCAGATTAACCTCACCCAATTAATTTTGTATGAAACTTCTAATGTGTCAGAAGGAACAGCAGGTGCTGGTTCGAACCGAAGATAGACACAAAAAGCCGGAGTAACTCAGCGGGTCAGGCAGCATCTCTGGAGAAAAAGAATAGGTGACGTTTCGGGTTGAGACTCTTCTTCAGACTGGAGAGTCGGGAGAAAGGGAAACAAGGTATATAGACGGTGATGTAGAGAAATATAGAACAAATGAATGAAAGATATGCAGAAAAGTAACAATGATAAAGGAAACAGGTCTTGAAAACCATCTCCTCCAGGTTAAAGAACACCTTCTGCCCAGCAACCTTCAGGCTCTTGAATGCCACATGGCACTGACCTGTACAGCTCTTGTCTTCTATGGACGGTGTCATTGGCTTTGGCTTTGTACTATTATGGTTACCTACTATTAACTCTATTAATTTATTGCGTTATAGATTATTAAATATCGTCAGTGTATTATTGCATTAACAGACCTGTGAAGCTGCAGCAAGTAAGGATTTCATTGTACCATTGCCGGTGCATATGACCATTACACACTTTTAACTCTCTGGTGATACATTGCCAAAGGCTGATGAAGATTCTGCTAGGACTGTCTGCATTTATCAGGGGAAGTTGAAGGGCTTCTGCTGTGTAGCCAGTGATGAAATGGAAATATGTTCGGATCACACACTCCCGATTACATGGAAGTTCAGGGAGTGAAAGGGTTGTTCTGAATGTTAGTGATCAGATCTAAGAAATAATTCAGGGGTGAAAAAAAATATTTGTGGATTGGAGGGTTGCACGTGCAATTTCTACTGTCTCGAAGAATGACTGAGATAAATAACATTGATATCTCTTGTTGGATTAAAATAGTTAAAACGACGAGGGTGAAAGTAATACAAAATAAGGCAACGGGACCAGATGAAGAGAGGCAGGAGGAGATTTTAGGGGAGAAAATATATTGGCGGAAACCATTTGGGCTAAATGACAGTAAATCCCAGTTTAGAGCACAGCGGTAGAGCTGCAGTCTCACAGCACTAGAGATCGGGTTCAATCCTGACTATTGGCGCTGTCTGTGTGTGGAGTTTGCACCTTCTCCCCGTGACCCGTGTGGGTTTTCTCCGGGTGCTCCTGTCTCCTCCCACACCGCAGAAGCGTGTGGGTTTGCAGGTTAGTTGTCTTCTGTAGATTGCCCCTGGAGTGCAGGAAGTGGATGCGAAAGTGGGGTAGCATGGAACTAGTGCGAACGGTTGATCGACGGTCGGCCTGGACTCGGTGGGCCGAAGGGCCTGTCTCCACACTCTATCTCTAAACTCTGAACAACAACAAAATCCATGTCGTTGAGTCAGTGGTCACGAAGGGGTGCGATGAATTGAGAATTTTTGTATTTCAGAGTCAAGCCTTTAGGAAACTGTCAATCACAGCCACTGCCAATCTAAACTATTATCCGACTTGAATTGCAAGCAGTGGAACTGACAGTTGGAGCCTTGGTTTCTTTGCTTTCAGTAAACCTCTGACTTAAAGAATAGTTAATGTTACGATGAATAATGCAATGGTTTCCCTTACCTCTGGGGCCAACCCTACGATGGAGCGATCCACACACTTATGAGGATGATGACATGCTTCCTCATAAAATATGAAATAAAATTCCTGCTGCTTATTAGAAGTTACAAAACTAGGCCGTTCAACGGCATAAATCTATGGGCAGTAGATCTCATTTGTAATGGTTTCCACTGTCCCCGAAGCTTTGATGTATATATATATATATATATATATATATATATATATATACAGTATCTTAGCTGCTTTCATTAATTGAAAACTTATATAAAGCACTCACTTTATAAAGCACTTCTGCTCTCTAACTTGCAATTGGTATGGATCCCAAAGGATGTCATTATAAAGAGGTTCTGGTCAGACCTATATCTATTTTCTCTGTGAGAATGAATAAACCAAAGCCATGGTCATGACACAGCCAGCCGCCTTATATTTATTAAAACGTCTTATTTATTTATATTTTATATTTTGCTGATCATTTGACTTCTGGTACGAACTTACTTCATTGAAGCAGTGCCTACTCTTCAAAATGGAACTCATCGACTGTGATATAACAACCTGAGGTTGTAACAGGCACTAAACAAAAACAATTGCTTTCTTTTTGAATTTTTTCGTTCCTTGCAACAATTCAGGCAGTTCAGGTGGAAGGGCCAAACCATCAGTTAGAATCTCAGTGAGCTTGAAGGAGGGTCTCAAGCCAAAACGTCACCCATTCCTTCTATCCAGAGATGCTGCCTGTCCCGCTGAGTTACTCCACCATTTTGTGTCTATGTTTGGTTAGAATCTCGGACTTGGTGGGTGCTTGGTGGCTTAAACAGAACCTGCTTTGGGCAGTGTAGAAACAAAGAACTACAGATGCTGGTTTACAATGAAAGGCAGAAATTGCTGGAGTAACTCAGCGGGTCAGGCAGCATCTCTGTATAACAAGGATGGGTAACATTTCGGGTCAGAAGAAGTCTGAAGAAGGGTCCTGGCCCGAAGCATCATCAAGATTGGAGTGACTAGGCTTGTATACACTGGAATTTAGAAGGATGAGAGGGGATCTTATCGAAACGTATAAGATTATTAAGGGGTTGGACACGTTAGAGACAGGAAACATGTTCCCAATGTTGGGGGAGTCCAGAACCAAGGGCCACAGTTTAAGAATAAGGGGTCGGCCATTTAGAACAGAGATGAGGAAAAACCTTTTCAGTCAGAGGGTTGTAAATCTGTGGAATTCTCTTCCTCAGAAGGCAGTGGAGGCCAATTCTCTGAATGCATTCAAGAGAGAGCTAGATAGAGCTCTTAAGGATAGCGGAGTCAGGGGGTATGGGGAGAAGGCAGGAACGGGGTACTGATTGAGAATGATCAGCCATGATCACATTGAATGGCGGTGCTGGCTCGAAGGGCTGAATGGCCTACTCCTGCACCTATTGTCTATTGTCTATTGTCTATTCATGTTCGCCAGAGATGCTGCCTGACCTGCTGAGTTACTCCACCACTTTGTGTCTGCTTTGTGCAGTGGTCTCATTCTCTCTGAAAATACTTCAACCCACATTTTTGTAACCTGGTAAAATGCTGAACTACTCTTGTGCCGTAAATCCAACACACATCCACGCTGCAGTTCTGTGTGCATATCTATTCACTTTTGTCCCTGCAGATCAATAAGGACATTTTACCTCTCTTCATTTAGACACTTTTACAGCATCAAGCATTCTTTCCCCAAAAGGATGGATTCAATATGTAGTCATAAAGTTGTAGTCACGGAAGCAGGCCCTTCTGTCCAATGAGTCCATGTTAACCAAGATGCCCCATTTACTGCGTCATTTGACTCATGTCCTAAATATTTCCTATCCATGTGCTTGTCCAAATGTCTTTGAAATGCTTTGAAACCTGCCTCAGCTACTTCCCCGGCAGCTAAGGTAGACACAAAATGCCAGAGTAACTCAGCGGGTCAGGCAGCATCTCGGGAGAGAAGGAATGGGTGGCATTTCGGCTCGAGACCCTTCTTCAGTCTGAAGAAGGGTCTCGACCCGAAACGTCACCCATTCCTTCTCTCCCGAGATGCTGCCTGACCCGTTGAGTTACTCCGGCATTTTGTGTCTGTCTTTGATTTAAACTAGCACCTGCAGTTTTTTTTCCTACTCCTCTGGCAGCTAATTCCGTATACCCACCACCCTCTGTGCAAAAAAAGTTGCTTCTCAGATCCCCATTAAATCTTTCCCCAGAAGAGAGGAGGTGTAGGACAAAGCCTGGAGAGTGATAGGTGGATACAATGTGAGGCGGGAGGGGGTTTTGACTGGCAGATGGTTGGATAAAGGCCGAGATGAACTGGGAGGCCTGGAAACGGAGCTCGAAGCCTCACGTCACAAGATGGCGGCACAGGCAAGTGCTAAATAAACACAAGTGGCCGTGGTTGCAAGTCCAGGTCAGGCCTTGTTCGCAGAGCTGGAGAGAAGCAGGAATCACAGAGGGGGAGCAGTGAGAGAGGGTCTGTGTAGTTTCAAGTCCGTCCATGGAGAATTGAGCACAAATATCTCGTTGGACATACCAGGACAAACCTGGAAAGGTGCTGCATTGTATGAAGTGCCATCTTTAAGATAAGATTTTAAAGCAAGGCCTTTTTATTATCTATTGCTGGACCTAGGCTATCTATGGCCTATTGTAGAAAGAGTCATATCTCTGCTGTTGTGGCCCACACTGAACATGCTATTAAACAAATCAATACAGCTTACCTAGTCAATATCCCATTGTTACTTGCTGGAAATGCTGAGCACTAATTGCCTGCCACATGTTTTAAAAACCTCATTTTATTTTGTATATTCATAACACAAGAAATGGTTGCAACAAAACAAATATTTTCGTTTACAAAAGTTTCACAAAATTAAATTGAATGAAAGATGCAGCATAGAAACAGGCCTTTCGGCTCACTGAGTCCATGCCAACGATTAATCACCCTTTCACGCAAGTTTATATATATACATAGACCCTATGTGTATATATATATTCTCACTTTCATTCCCAACACACTGGGGCTAATCTACACAAGTCAGTTAACCTACAAACCAGCATGTGTTTGGGATGTGGGAGGAAACCAGAGCACTTGGGGGAAACCACCGGGTCACAGGGTGAACGTGCGTACTCCATCCGAGGTCAGGATCGAACCTGGGTCTCTGGCGCTGTGAGACCACTGCTCTACCAGCTGCCCCACTGTGCTGCTGGAAAAGTGAATGGTCAAACCAGTAAGTGAGTGCTGGTTCCATGAATGATTGGGACCATGGACCAAAGTGATGAAGAGTTCCACATGTGGAGGTGAGGTTACAGTAGTGAAGGTCAATAGATATGACTGCCACCAAAATGTAGAAGAAAGGAACTGCAGATACTGGTTTACACAAAAGGATCCAAAGTGCTGGAGTAACTCAACAGGTCACGTAGAAGGGTCCTGACCCAAAACATCACCTATCCATGTTCATCCATCTGAAGAAGGGTCCAGACCCAAAACGTCACCTATCCGTGTTCCCCAGAGATGCTGCCTGACCCGCTGCGTTACTCCAACACTTTGTGTCCTTTTGTGACTCCCACCAAGGTTCCTTGTGAATTTAAAGTATTGTCATTAAATGGAACCCGAAGTGTAAAAGTATTGGTAAATGATCGTGAAACCACTAAAGCTTTGTGAAAAGAAATTATTATTTGTCTTTCTCTCTAATGACACTTCGGAGATAGAAATTTGCTCTCATGATATAGCCCCGATAGCAAAGCAATTAACAGCGAAGGATGGCAATAATTGAGTAAATTAAAACCATCAAGATGTTCAAATAGCTGAGAGCTGGATCTGTTGTGTGATTGATGCCTCCTCACGTTGCACTGAATGACAACTCTCACAGTCAGAGCTGCTGAAGGGCAAAGGGTGAGAGTGTTGGGAAAGTTTCTTTCATTTCAAAAACAAACATTAAAAAGAAAAAAGGTACAAAACATTCTTTACACATTCTTCATGTGACTGTATTCAATACTGCTAATGTCATTCCCGAGGACACAATCAGAGACGGATGTCAAGTATCGTTGGGATGACGAGCCAACACAATGGTCACAGTCCAACATCATCCCCGAAGCCTGAACAAGACTGACACTATCGTGGCATCAGCCTGACATGGTCTACATGGCCAAGGTCTACAACTGCTTGATTCTCAACCGGATTAGGGCTGCTATCGACCCGCAGCTACGTTGCAGTCAGAACGGCTTCAGAGAGAACAGGAACACGGTCACACAGATCCTTGCCCTCCGAAGAATCATTGAGGAGATGAGGAATAACCTGCCGGCCAACCTAATCTTCATTGATTTCAAGAAGGCATTTGACTTGATTCATCGATGCAAAACGATGAAGATCTTGAAGGCTTATGGTATCCCTCCTTGTCTCCTGAGAGCCATTGAGGATATGGCGGCACGGTGGCGCAGCGGTAGAGTTGCTGCCTTACAGCGAATGCAGCGCCGGAGACTCAGGTTCGATCCTGACTACGGGCGCCGTCTGTACGGAGTTTGTACGTTCTCCCCGTGACCTGCATGGGTTTTCTCCGAGATCTTCGGTTTCCTCCCACACTCCAAAGACATACAGGTATGTAGGTTAATTGGCTGGGCAAAAATGTAAAAATTGTCCCTAGTGTGTGTAGGATAGTGTTAATGTGCGGGGATCGCTGGGCGGCGCGGACCCGGAGGGCCGAAGGGCCTGTTTCTGCGCTGTATCTCTAAATCTAAATCTAAAATCTAAACCACGGCCTAAGGTTGTCACCCCGGATGGCGAGAGCAAAGTGTTCACAATCCACGCGGGGGTCTTACAGGGAGACACGCTGGCAACCTTGCTCTTTGTCATTGTCCTTGATTTATGCAATGAGGCAGGCATTGGGAACACGAGGAACACGAGGACCTCGGCTTCACAATCACCACAAGGCGCTCGAGAAGGATCGGGTCAGTCAACTTGTCAGACCTCGACTTCGCTGATGACATCGTCCTGCTGTCAGGCCAAATTGGGGAGGCACAAGAGCGCCCCAAGGCAGAGTCGAGACGGAGTGCGAGAAAGTAGGCCTCAACCTCAACCTGCCAAGAAGACGGAGTTCACGGCGTTCAACGGTGGTGACCATGAGCTCTTAAGACCAGTGGCAGTGCATCTCTCAAGAAAGTGGAGGGCTTCAAGTACCTGGGAACGAGGATGCAGACCTCAGAGAATGACATCAAGGTTTGGAAAGCGCTCGCATGGAAAGCCCTCAATAACATGAGGAAAATCGGGACGTCGCGGATGTCTAAGGGTCTCAAACTGAGATTCTTCCATGCAACTGTAGAGACAATATTATTGTACGAGTGTGAGGCATGGACTCTCACTCGGGCACTGTCCAAGTCTCTCGATGGTGTCCACACCCGAATGCTCAGAAAAGTTCAAAAGGTCAGTTGGAGGGACCACACCACCAACGCCCAGCTCTACGGGGAGATTCCACCTCTGACTGAGAAGATCAGGTGGAGAAGGATGAGGCTCGCTGGTCATTGCCACCACCGTCCAGAAATACCAGCAAACAAGGTTGTGCTGTGGGAACCCACCCATGGAAGACGGAACCCGGGACGACCAAACAAGACGATGCTGAAGACGTTGATGGAAGACGCGTACGTAGAGACAAAAGAGGAGCTGGCAGCTGTAGGGAGGACAGAGATGTGTGGGGCGTCCATCACCGTGCCCGTCGGAAACCAGCACCACTGCGTCGCTAATGTTCTCAACGATTTTAATTTTTTTTTAAACTATCAATTTGGTGACAGATGCTCGATGGTCTGCCTGAAAGTTTACTTTAGATTTTAGACTATGGAGATATTGCATGGAAACAGGCCCTACAGCACACCATGTCCATGCGACCAGCTATTACCCCATACATTAGCACTATCCTACACACTAGGGACCATTTAATTTTTTTTCACAGAAGTCAATTAACCTACAAAACCTGCATGTACGAACTCCATATAAACAGCACCCGTAGTCAGGATCGAACCCATGTCTCTGGCACTGTGAGGCGTCAACTCCTCCGCTGCTTGTAGGCCTCACAACACAACGAGGTGCCAAACGCAGGCAGGTGGGACTAGTGTAGATGGGACATGCTGGTCAGTGTGGGCAAGTTGGGCCGAAGGGCCTGTTTCCATACAGTATGACTATCGTTGAACGCCATGAACTCCGTCTTCTTGGCATTGAGGTTGAGGCCCACTTTCTCACACTCCGTCTTGACTCTATGTCAATCAGGGAATGTTGCCGACTGGCCCAGTGCAGACGGCAAGAGCACGTGCTGAGGGGCGCACTGAAGGTCGGTGCAGCCGACGCAATGCCTCTGTGGGGGAGGACCTGGGTCGAGGGTCCTTCCACTGCTGGACATTGAGGGGCTGAGACTGGTGGCGGCACCCCTTACACAATGGATGGGATATCACCCCAGGTGGCCACATGAGTGGCAATGGTGTTTTGTGTAAGGAAAAAGAGAGGGCGGCACTACAGTGGCACAGCGGTAGAGTTGCTGCGTTACAGCGCCAAAGACCCACGTTCGATCCTGACTACGGGTGCTGTCTGTACAGTTGCTCCTCAACGTACGATGGAGTTACGTTCCGATAAACCCATCGTAAACCCAAAATATCGTAAGTCGAAAACGCATTTAAATACACCTGATCACGTGACCGGAAGCGAGCTGTGGCTCACTGCCGTTGCCAGCTTCTGCACCTTTGTAAAGTCGAAATATCGTACGTCGAAGCATCGTAAGTTGAGGAGCATCTTTACGAAGTTTGTACGTTCTCCCCGTGACCTGCGTGGGTTTTCTCTGAGATCTTCAATTTTCTCCAACACTCCAAAGACGTACAGGCTTGTAGGTTAATTGGCTTGGGGTAAATGTAAAATAAATTCCCTAGTGTGTGTAGGGTAGTGTTAATGTGTGGGGATCGCTTGTCAGTGCTGTGTCTCTAACCTAAACTAAACTAAACTAAACTACTGGGTGTGACGGTATCACAAACATCCACCTCACCAAGAGGAAACAAATGGAGCGAAAGAACAACTCTACAGGATCCAAAACATATTAAACTTTCAGTGGCAGTGAAGGAGCTACATCAGAGGAAGGAAATAGTTTTAGGTCATTATCATTTAATCACTGGAATCAAATGACTTTGGAGAGAGGAAATGGCTCTTTGGATGAAGCACCATAATGACTATGCAATGATTGACTATATGTGTTTAAGAGGCTTTGAACAATCTCGGTATGCAAATTAGCTGCCTATATTTCATCTGTGCAAGTTAATTTTATAATTCTAGGATTATAGACTTAGAACCAGAACTAAACAGAAATTCCATGAAATGAAAGTACAATAGACTGCAACTTAAGTGATTAGGGAGAGGAAGAGGTTGAATGTTTAGAGGTTTATCCCCAGTCAATAGCATTGGGTAGTATCAGAACAGTGGACTATGCCTCTGAAATTCGTTGCCTTTATTGCTGTGAATTTCGGAGCAGTGCGAAATGTACATGGCTCATCAGTGATGAATCTCTAAGCATGTGCGTGACTGATTGAAATCCTGATGCATGACTGAACTTACATCCACATTTGTGTAGGAAGGAACTGCAGACGCTAGTTTTCACCGAAGATAGACGCAAAAAGCTGGGGTAATTCAGCAGGTCAGGAAGCATCCCTGGAGAAAAGGAATAGGTTCCGACCCGAAACGTCACCTATTCCTGCTCTCAGCTTCCTGACAGATTGATAGGATGCTAACTACCGGAAGTAGAGGTTAACAAAGGCTCAGCTGAATCACTTCATTGAATGAATTTGCAATGCATCGAAGAGGTCTGACTGCTAATTTCTATTTTACGACTTAATGGCTAAATGATACAATTATCAAGTGTTCATGATAGGTGACCGTAGGTGACGCTTTGCTGCAAATGTAACTTCACCTCCACATGTGGAACTTTTCAGCACTTTGGTCCATGGTTCTGTAGAACTACCCAGGGTGCACCACGAGGACATAAAGCAGCTCCCACCCCAACTTCCCACCCTGACTTCATTATGGAGCTCCTGTACACCAGATCCTTTGTCCTCTGCACTAGCTACGGACAAAGAAATCGACTGCATAGACTCAAGAATGGTGTCGCTCAGGGTTCTGTCCTTGCACCGGCCCTGTATAACATCTATGCTTCTGACTTTCCAGCTACCTCAGCTAAACGGTACATGTACGCCGATGACATCGCCCTCACAATATCTGCCACGCACGCATGTTTGGGAGGTGGAAGAAAAGCTCTCTGCTGACATGGGTGCCATCTGGAGGCTGAAGCTGTCTACCACGAAGACAGTGTCATCAATATTTCACCTTAGAAATAAACTGGCGAACTACCGTCTTCAGGTGCAGCTAGACTCAGTCAACCTTCTCAACTTTGACCCAAATCCCACATACCTTGGCGTCAAACTAGATCGCAGCCTCACCTACATCTGATGGAGCTGAAGAGCAAAGTTTGTGCCGGAGTTGTGCCCTGCCCACTATCCCAACTTGATAACCCCCAATTAGAGACTTACCTCGCCAATTGCCACTTTTGATTGTTGTAGTTGACATATGAAAGAAGATCAAGTGTTGATTTACCCTGCTACATGTCAAACTATTTCTGTAACAAAGCTTTGATGTGGGGGGGGGGGGGGATTACAGAGTTGGAGACTTGTCCAGCAACATTAGGACAGACACAAAAGACCAATCTCAAAGGAAGGTGTTTCAATGTATCCCATTCCAGCCACAACAGCGAGCTATGCTTCGAAAGAAGTTCATTATGTAAAGTGCTTTGAGACATTTAAACCTCTGCATAAAAGCACCCATTATTCTAATGCCCCGCTCGACTGATAAGAGAAAGCAAAACAAACAGCATTCCTGTCATAATTTCCAAGACTATTTTTACTCTTGGCCCAATAAAAGTTAACCTGCTGCATTTAGCAATTTATGAAGCGCTATTATTGCAAAATAGCTTTCAGAGGATTACAGTGGAAAGAAAGATCCAATTTATGCACACTTTTCAGACGAAGGTGCTATTTATTCCAGAATCAGAATTCATGTTGAAATTCAGGGATTCTGAAATGCCGGTGAACTCAATCCGCTGTCAGAATGGAGCATGGTGGGACTTCCAGGGGTACCTGGAAGGTGGGTTACAGCGCGGTTGGGGAATAGTAACATGGGTGATTCACAATGACTCTGACAGACAGGGACAATATAATGAGACGGAATACTTGGCAGGGGAACAAGGAGAAGTTTTACATTCAAGGGCGGAAAGAGAGATACCATTAAATTTTGACACTGACTGGCCACTTGTGAATTCCATTTTCGTCTGATTTCTTTCAAATTAGACTTATTGTGCCATAGAGAGATACAGAGATAGTCATAGAGATACAGTACAGAATCAGGCACTTCAGCCCATCGAGTATATGCTACCATCAAGCTCCCATTTTTAAAAATACAGATCTACTCTAACCCACTTCATCAAGAAATACCCTCCCCCTTCCCAGTTCTCCCACTGTCTTCCTGTCTCCACCTATATCCTTTCTTTGTCCCGCCCCCCCTGACATCAGTCTGAAGAAGGGTCTCGACCCGAAACGTCACCCATTCCTTCTCTCCAGAGATGCTGCCTGACCCGCTGAGTTACTCCAGCATTTTGTGATATCATCAAGAAATACGACACGACACAATACGATATGATATGATACGATACGATACGATACAATATGATCGAACTATATTTATCCCAGGAGGGAAATTGATCTGCCGACAGTCATAAAAACACAAAATACATGAAACATGAAATTAAAGTGACGAGTGGAAAGGATTGGGGATGTGCAAAGATTGGGGGGGGGATCAGTCTGTAAGGGGTTTCTGCGCCGAGCTTTCGCCCGACCTAAGGTCCCCGTGCCTTGCTCTGATCCCTCGACCAGGCCGCGCACACTGGTTCCCCGTGAGTGGTTCGACCCACTCACCCCCTACGGTTCTAGACACTGGACTTAGATGCAGGAGCGTTTATAGTGCAGAAAAACTCAACCAGACCAGATTTGAAGACCAGGGTTTAAATGGAAAAGGCTTTTATTGAGCGCTTGGGACTATTGTACATGAATGCTCTTCACAGTTCTGTAAGACATATCTATAAGACACTTACCGAATTACATGAATACTTTTGACTATGAATCATAAAACGCACAGTTCTACAAGACATATACACGACTGTAAGATGGGGAACGTACGACACATCGCAAAATTGACCAACACATATACATTTACACACCCACGTTTATTCAAACCACCCTCCCCTCTACACTAAACTATGTCCAGGATGTGCAGGATCGGAGTAAATGCTCACCATGGGGCTATTACTGGGGTTACTGGCTGTTCGTGCTGCTTCTCCGCTGCTTTCCGTGAGGGTCGTGCTTGTCCCCTGAGTTTCTTCCTTCCGTTTCTTGCGTTCCTTGCAGGTTTTCTTGCAGTATTTCTTCTCAAGTTGCGTGCCGGTTCCTCTCTCTTGCACTTCGCTTCTTCTTGCCTGTCTTTTCTTCCTCCTGCATCCGTTTGACTTGAGTTGCATTGCATGAGTTTAAAACCCAAAAGTCGTGGCCAGTTATACTAATTCTGGCCCGTCCTATCTCCCGCCAGATCTCGGGATCTCTTTGTTTAAAAGATATGTATGAGTTTTCTCTCTGATCTGCGCTTATGTCCGGGGGGGGGGTACCGGGGATGGCCAGTCGGTGTTAATTGATATTTCGTTGCGAGGTGATGGGTTTAACTGGTTTCCCATCACCTATCAGGTAGGTTTCTATGGGCTATTGTGCCCCCTTAACGAGATTAACTGTGTAGGTCGGCTTGGGGCATTGTGAGTATGCTGATGTCAGCGCCCCAGTGTCTGGACTTCGACCTGGTTTCGCAGGTTTCTGCATGGCCAATACCCATCCATTGTTCTGGCCGTGGCTTTGCAGAAACCTAGAGACTGGGCTGTAAGGTTTTTACTTTTGTGGCTGGTCACGAGGTCCTGCAGCCATCTTAGGACCCACAGATTGTGACATCCCTTGATAAACTGACCGCAGCCTTTCTCCGCTATCAGCCCCAGTCTCCCGTTTAAAATGTCCAAACTGCAGCTTTTTGGTTTGGTGTTGCTTTCAGAATGAGGGAAAACTTCTCAAATCTTACAAGTCTCAGTTTACCCCACGACAGAAGGGGGAGGAGTTGTACAGTTTGATAGCCACAGGGAAGAAGGATCTCCTGTGGCGTTCTGTGCTGCATCTTGGTGGAACCAGTCTGTTGCTGATGGTACTCCTCAGGTTGACCAGTGTATCATGGAGGGGGTGGGCTGTATTGATGAGCATCCTCCCCAGGACTGAGCCAGCCTTCCTGATGAGTTTATTAATCAATGCATTGATGATTGCATCCCAACAAAGAAAATTAGGGTCCAATCTAAGCAGAAACATTGGACGAACAGAAAGATTTCAATTTCTGTTAAGGTCCTAGATCTAAGACTTTCAAGAAGGATGATCCTACACTGTCCAAGAAGGCTCAGTGTGATCAATGCAAAGCTGTCAGGAACACTAAGAGAGTCTTCCAAACCACGCTGGAGGCATGATTTAATCAAATGGTTGCCTGGCGACCATGGCAGGGCTCGGATTCCATCACAGGTTACACGTTAGACACAAAAAGCTGGAGTAACTCAGCGGGACAGGCAGCATCTCTGGAGAGAAGGAATGGGTGATGTTTCGGGTCGAGACCCTTCTCCAGACATCATTTACACCAAGCCCATTAACCTTCAAACCTATACGTCTTTGGAGTGTGGGAGTAAACCGAAGATCTCTGAGAAAACCCACGCAGGTCACGGGGAGAACGTACAAACTCCGTACAGACAAGCACCCGTTGTTGGGGTCAAACCCGTGCCTCGGGCGCTGCAAGCGCTGTAAGGCAGCAACTCTACCACCGCGCCGCTGTGCCGCCCTGACCAAAGGGTGACCATCCGATCTCTAAATAGTACTTTTGTAATTTTGTCGGCCCAGATACATGGCGACCCTTTGCGTCCTTTGTGTATTGTATGCAAAAACAAAGAATTTCACTGTACCTAGGTAGATGTGACTGTAATAAATTTTAATTGAATAAAGCATCATTCAATCATTAGTGCATAGGAAGGAACTGCAGGTCTTGGTTTAAACCGAAGATGGACACAAAATAGCTGGAGCGGGACAGGCATATCTTTGCATATCTTTCATTCGTTGTTCTTTATCTCTCTCCATCACAGATGTTTTATTAAAAAGGGCGGCACGGTGGCGCAGCGGTAGAGTTGCTGCCTTACAGCGAATGCAGCGACGGAGACTCGGGTTCGATCCTGACTACGGGCGCCGTCTGTACGGAGTTTGTACGTTCTCCCCGTGACCTGCGTGGGTTTTCTCCGAGATCTTCGGTTTCCTCCCACACTCCAAAGACGTACAGGTATGTAGGTTAGTTGGCTTGGTAAATGTAAAAATTGTCCCTAGTGGGTATAGGATAGTGTTAATGTGCGGGGATCGCTGGGCGGCGCGGATCCGGTGGGCCGAAGGGCCTGTTTCTGCGCTGTATCTCTAAAAATAAATGGTCAAAATCTCTCATTTCCCTTTCCCCTGACTAGTATGAAGAAGGGTCTCAACCCATTCCTTCTCTCCAGAGACGCTACCTGTCCCACTGAGTAACTCCAGCGTTTTGTGTCTATTATTGAATCACTGGTTGGCTGTTGGGCTAAGGAAGTAAGGGGAACCCAACCCTGTCATTAATGGAGCTGCTGAGAAGTTGGTCAACAGCTTCAGGGTCTCAAGTATCAGCAACCGAACATGGTCCCTTCACATTGATGCAGTGATCAAGACAGTGCACCAGTGTATTGACTTTCTGAGGGTACTGAGAAGATTCAGTGTGGCTACAAGGATTCTTTTGAACTTCTTTAGATGTGTTATGAAAACATTTCTGATGCATCTCAACTGGTCTGCTCACGACCGGCTGAACTTGCAGAGAGAGGTGAACATAACCTGGTCCGTCGCAGGCCCATCGATTCCTCCATCCAGTCCACCTTCACTTGGCATTGCATCAGGAAGGCTGAAGGTATCGTCAAAGCTGCCCGTCAACACTGGCCATTCCCTTTACTCTCCTACTTTCTGGGTGAAGACACAGGAGCTTGAAACCTCAGATTCCCAGTTCGGGACAGCTTATTCCCCGTTACTATTGGACTTCTGAACCAACTACCTCTTTCATATCCCACACCTGGATGATTCTGCCACGTTCTCGTACTCCAGAATGCACTTCAGTCGGTTGACCAGTTATCGTACTTTTAAATAATTTTTGCACGACCCAATTTTGCACTCCAATCTTGCACCATTCTGATGTTTTACACTCGTTTCCGTATTTATTGTTGTATTTGCCACTACTTTTCACTTTAAGAGTTTTTTTCACTGCACCTCGGCACACATGACAATAATAAACTGATAAACTACTGCATGTGTACTGTTTAAACTGTGAGCTTTGTGTAAACCAGGAATTAATCTAATCTGATCTAATCCTATCTCATCTCTAGGAAAATAACTGCAGATGCTGGTTCAAATCGAAGAAAGACACAAAATGCTGGAGTAACTCAGCGGGTCAGGCAGCATCTCAGGAGAGAAGGAATGGGTGACCTTTCCAGTCGAGACCCTTCTTCAGTCTGAAGAAGTTTAGGGTCTCACCCCGAAACGTCACCCATTCCCTCTCTCCTGAGATGCTGCCTGGCCCGCTGAGTTACTCCAGCATTTTGTGTAATCCTATCTCATCATCGGTGGTCACTCAAAGCGAGTATGACTGCCCTCTGTGGGGATGCTTGTGCATGACTTGGTTTAACGTGGGGAGACTGGTGCAGAGACAGCCACCACACAGTCCTTGACAGATCTGGGTCAGGATCCACTGGCATGAAATCCAAGATGACCGAGGACCATTTTCTGCTGCAGCCTTCATCCGCCTTCCCAGCAGTTGTGACATTCCACTAAAGTCAGCCATCATCCTCCTCCTGTTCCACCGTTGAGGTCTTGGTTGGATTGCTCTTTGTCAGGGACCTCCCCCTTGACCTTACCGCCATGGGTGACCTTACCAGGAGCGTAGCTCCGGACGGCATCGCTCTCAGGATCTCAGGACCACACAAGCTTCTCCACCATAACAAGGTGACAATCCAAGGAGAAGAATATGGGGGAATCCTATCTATTCCCCCATATTCCCATAGTTCCCTTCACTACTCACTAGCGACAATCTCCAGCGGCCAATTATCCTACCAGCCACTGAGAAGAATCGTGAGCACCCAAAGGAAACTCGAGAAGTCACAGAGAGAACGTGCAACTTCCACACGGACGAGACCAGAGGTGAGGATTGAACCTGGCTCACTGGAGCTGGGAGGCAGCAACTCTACAACGGGTATCACACAACGTCAACACCAATTGTCAACACGGATTTAAAAAAAATATTTTAGAAATAGTTCTCAAGTTTGGTGATGGAATGTAGGCAACGTTTGAACCTGCTGCATCAATAATACAATGCAGGCAAGAAATGTACTCAACCGAAACGAGCGCAGCGGTAGAGTTGCTGCTTTACAGCGAATGCAGCGCCGGAGACTCAGGTTCAATCCTGACTACGGGTGCTGCACTGTAAGGAGTTTGTACGTTCTCCCCGTGACCTGCGTGGGTTTTCTCCGAGATCTTCGGTTTCCTCCCACACTCCAAAGACGTACAGGTATGTAGGTTAATTGGCTGGGTAAATGTAAAAAAAAAAAAAAAATTGTCCCTAGTGGGTATAGGATAGTGTTAATGTACGGGGATTGCTGGGCGGCACGGACTTGGAGGGCCGAAAAGGCCTGTTTCCGGCTGTATATATATGATATGATATGATATGAAACAGCCAGATGGATTTGATTGCTTGTTAGTTGAGAGGAAAGCTCTTCAGCGGGTAGTCCATCGAGCTCAGAGGACCATCGGAACACAGCTACCAGCCTTGGAGGGCATCTACAACACACGATGCCTCAGAAAATGGGCGGCACGGTGGCGCAGCGGTAGAGTTGCTGCCTTACAGCGAAATGCAGCGCCGGAGACTCAGGTTCAATCCTGTCTACGGGTGCTGTACTGTACGGAGGTTGTGCGTTCTCCCCGTGACCTGCGTGGGTTTTCTCCGAGATCTTCGGTTTCCTCCCACACTCCAAAGATGTACAGGTCTGTAGGTTAATTGACTGGGTAAATGTAAAAAAAATTGTCCCTAGTGTGTGTAGGATAGTGTTAATGTGCGGGGATCACTGGGCGGCGCGGACTTGGTGGGCCGAAAGGGCCTGTTTCCGCGCTGTATCTCTAAATCTAAAAAAAAAAGCCACCAGCATCCACAAAGACTCTTCACACCCCTGCAACAGTCTGTTCGAACTCCTTCCATCGGGCAGACGATACAAGGCCTTCTACGCCCGCACCTCCAGACTCAGGAACAGCTTCATCCCCAGGGCCATAGCTGCCATGAACTGGTCCTGCTGAGCCGGATGGTCACATCGCACAGTGAACCGGCACAGATCTACTTGCACTTTATTCTGTTTAAAAACTGTTACAATTTGTTTCGTTGGGTTGTTTAAATTAATAATTAATACTGACTAGCTAATTAAATTATTGCATCGTATGGGAGGCGCATTCCCAATCTCGTTGTACCCCTATACAATGACAATAAAGATGTATTGTATTGTATTGTATTGTATGTCTTGATTTATTGCCATCAAAAAACCTGCCAAGCAAAAGCTGGAAGGTGTGGTGCTTGGACAGGCACCTACAGTTTGTCATTGTCTTTCACTTCCATGTGTGGGATTGTTCACACATTTTGCAACAATTTAAACTTGGAAAGGTCACAGGACGCCCTTTTGTTCCATCATTATCTGGGACTTAATAAAACTTATTGAAGTGGCATCGGAATATGATTCATGTGAGTGTGGTAATTGGAACAGGTTTGCTGACACCCGTGCCTTGATCCGACTGATTGACTTTGCTGTCTTTGTTTTCATGCCAAAACCAACATTCTTATTGCAGAGGGAAGGAACTTGCCACTTTGAAGCTGGTAGGAATAGTTATGTGGCAATCTTGCAGCAGATTAAATAGTTAAGAGAGTCAAGAGTATTTTATTATCACATATATCCATGTGCTTTTCTAAACACCTCTGAAATGCCTCTACCTTATTTGCAAACCCACCTCCCTAACCCTGCAGCTTGTTCATGGCACCCACCACTCCTATGTAAAAGAACACCTCCTTTAAGCATAGGCCCTCTCACCTTCAAGCTATGCACTTAGGGAGTGGGTAAGGGGAGGTGCACAAAAGGAGCATTGGTTTACACCTGTGCAGAAGGTGAGACCTAGACAGGCAGTGTCCGAATTACTGCCAGGCAGCTTGATGAGCAGACGATCCAGGTGAGCAAAACAACATCAACAGCCGCACCAGCAGTGGCCTTGACTCACCCCTGGGCAAAACCTGCAAAACCTGCCATCAGCTGAAGACAACACCCTTGGGGCAAAAGTCACCACTCAATGCATCGCGGTCTTTTCTTCAAACCTCATTTTATGCAAACTAACGAATGAACTGGCGAGAATGAGTTACAGGGAGAGGTTAGATAAGCCGAGACATTTTTCTTTGGAGCGTAGGAAGCTGAGGAATATTTGTCTTGATCCAGAACATCGCCCATCCTTTTTCTCTAGAAATGCTGCCTGACCCGCTGAGTTACTCCAGCACTTTGTGTCTACCTTCCGCATGAACCAGCATTGGCAGTTGCTTTCAACAGACGTGATTGTTATCACATGTAGTCTTTCTGCTGATAGACACAAAAAGCTGGAGTAACCCAGCGGGACAGGCGGCATCTCTGGAGGGAAGGAATGGGTGACGTTTCAGGTCGAGACCCTCCTTCAGACTTTCCGCTGACTGGATAGCACGCACCAAAAAACTTTTCACTGTACCTCGGTACACTGGCAAAAAACTCAACTAAACATAACTGGTCTCTTCCACCTCATCTGTGGAAGAGTCTACCAGTTACCTCGCTAACTTTGTCGTCAGTCTATCCGTGGAATTCTCTGTCTCAGAAGGCAGTGGAGGTCAATTCTCTGGATGCTTTCAAGAGAAAGCTAGATAGAGCTCTTAAAGATGGTGGAGTCAGGGGGTATGGAGAGAAGGCAAGAACGGGGTACTGATTGTGAATGATCAGCCATGATCACATTGAATGGCGTTGCTGGTTCGAAGGGCCGAATGGCCTACTCCTGCACCTATTGTCTATTGTCACCTTAACACCCTCCCAATCCCAATCCAGAACCAAGAGATAGCCATTGGCCATTTTTCAAATACAAGTAACTTGAAGGTAATAACCGACAATCTGTTTTTCTACACTTTGTGCTGTTTTGGGACATCAAGAGTCCACGCTTGGAGCACTTAGTGCTGTTCTGATAGCCCAGATATTGGAAGGATGTCATTAAGTTGGAACGGGTTCACAAGAGATTCAGGATGTTGCCTGGGCCTGTGGACCTGAGTTGTACGGAGAAGTTGGAAAGGCTTTGACTATTTTGTTTGGAGCGCAGGAGACTGAGGGGAAACCTTCTTGAGATGTAAAAGATCAAGAGGAGTATGGATAAAGTGAACGCTCACAGTCTATTTCCCAGGGTAGAGAATTCCAAGACTAGAGGGCATAGGCTTAAGTAAGAGGGGAGAGATATAAGGGGGACCTCAGGGGCAATTTTGTCACTCAGAAGGTAGTCCATATCTGGATTGAGTTAACACAGAAGCTGCAGAAGGGGATACAATTAAGACTTTAAAGGTATACTAGACCAAGTGGACCCGTTGGGCCCAAACCTCTCCTGCATTGGTGCAGCACCCTCTCCCCCCCCACTCGCCCCCCCCCCCCCGACTCCATCCCCCTCAACCCCCCTTATCCTCCCTCCTCCCCCTCCCTCCCTCCTCCCCCTCCCTAGGAGATAGATTTAAACTTTAAAATGTGAATAACTTAAAAAATATAACACCGATTTCAATGAAACTTCATCCATTAGCACCAAAGGGACGACGGTGAGTAAGGTGGGCCAACATTGTTGGGCTACCATGTACCATTTTGGCTGTAGTTCAGGAACAAACAAACAAACAAACAAACAAACAAGAGTTTTAGTATATAGATTAGGACAGATATAAGGATAGAAAGGGCTTATACAGCAGTGGGCCAATTGCAGGCAAATTGGACTAGCCCAACATGCCAACTTGGTTGGCATAAACAAGGTGGGCAAAGGCCCTATTTCTGTGCTGTACAGCTCTTTGACTCTGACTCCTTCATCTAATCAGAATACAAAATGTCTGTATAAAAGAATGTACCTCAACAATAATGCAGAGGAGGAGTTTTGAGTGATATGGCTCAAAGGCAGAAAAATGGGACTAGCATCTTAGTCAGCATGGATGAGTTGGGCCGAAGGGCCTGGTTCTGTGTTGTGTGACTCTATGACTCTAATAACGATGGGCAGGTTCTCCAATGGTAGAGGCCAATTCAATCCAAGCAGACCTCAATCGCATCCAGTAGAATGGAACTGCAGATGCCGGATATTTGCCTGGAACACCAAGTGCTGGAATAACTCAGTGGGCAAGCAGCATCAGTGGAGGGCTTCAATAGGTGTCCCTTCTTCAAACCCCACCCAGGCTTTCCACAGAACGGCTTTAAAGAAGCAGAGAAGAAAATCGAAGAAGACTGCGTTTCGCAAATGTGTTTTAACATAGATACTTATTTCTTACAATGCTGTGTTTTAACAAACATGCTTATTCCATCCAATGAAATAATGATCTTTAACATGACCCAGGAAACCTGGCTCCCTGTGTGTCATTAAAATGATACATTACTGAAACAGAAATGGCTGTGTGAATCATTGTATAATTTTGACACTCTCTAATTACTGCTGCAAATTATACTTCCTGAAGTATAATTTAACACAGTAACTTTTAACTCTTGAAAGTTGAAGTAGATTTAAAACAACTCTCCCACTGGATTTATATATTTTCGGAGCTCAAAGTCCGTGTCGAGACATTTCATAGAACACAAATGGACGCAAACATATCTCCGGGCCCTAAACAAGAGAGAAGGGCTCTGGAAATTCCTGAAATAATTCTGCGATGAAGCTTTACAAACCGGGCTGCAGCAAAACATACTTTTCAAACTCTTTTGTCCTCCCTGCGCAGATTGAACTGTTGCTGGCTCTTTGACCCGACTTGCCTTGGCCGGGGTTGGCAAGAAATGCGTTCTATTTAAGAGAAGAGAAAAGGACAAGGTTGCTTTTATTGGTCTGGACTCCCCCTTGTGCGTGGGCAGGCTGGAGCTGCCCATCCCCCTGCCTCAGCCACCCACGGTTGTGTGGAGGGAGGTATGTGGCCGCTGATTAGAAAGGCTTCTGTACCGCAGTGATGTATGGGTGTTCCGCTGTGCTGCTAGAATGTGGAAATGCAAAAAGGGGACTGGGTGAGCCATCTTTCCCTTGTAGCGAGTGCCCTTTACAACATCCCAGCCTTTCAGCTTGGTTGTGCAAGAGCTACTATTTAATCAGTGTTTAACGTTCGGAAATCTTAAGTATGGATCTGAAGTGACTACTCTGCCAAGCAATAATGTGGGCAGCTGATGGTTTGATGTTTGATGGGGGCAGAAGCACACACACACACGCACACGCACACGCACACGCACACACGCACACACGCACACACGCACACACACACACACACACACACGCACACACGCACACAACTTCAAACAGCATTCACAGTTTGCGTTTCCTTCACCAGTATAAATTTACCACCAAGGTGTGTCTCTGTCTCGGCAAATAACATTGGCCTCACTCAGCAAGCAGATTGAACAGCGCCCACTGTGTGCAGGAAGGAACTGCAGATACTGGTTTACACTAAAGATAGACGCAAAATGCTGGAGTAACTCAGTGGGTCAGGCAGCATCTCTGGAGAAAAGGAATAGGTGGCATTTTGGGTCGAGACCCTTCTTCTCCTTGGAAAACCACGGAAACAGGCCCTTTGGCCCACCGAGACCACGCCGGCCATCGATCACCCCCTGCAACTAGCTCTATCTTACACACTAGGGTCCATTACAAATTTTACAGAAGCAAATTAACATACAAACCTGAAGATTTTTGGAGTGTGCAAGGAAACTGGAGCACAGAGTCATAGAGCCATAGAGTGATACAGTGTGGAAACAGGCCCTTCGACCCAACTTGCCCACACCGGCCTACATGTCCCAGCTCCACTAGTAACACCTGCCTGCGCTTGGTCCATATCCCTCCAAACTTGGCCTATCCATGAACCTGTCTAACTGTTTCTTAAACATTGGGATAGTCCCAGCCTCAACTACCTCCTCTGGCAGCTTGTTCCATACACCCACCACTCTTTGTGTGAAAAATTTACCCCTCAGATTCCTATTAAAACAATTCCTTTTCACCTTGAACCTCTGCCCTCTGGTCGTCGATTCCCCTACTCTGGGCAAGAGATTCTGTGCATCTACCCGATCTATTCCGCTCATGATTTTATACAGGAGCACCTGGAGGAAACCCACGCGATCACAGGGAGAACATGCAAATGCCATGCTGACATCACCCGTTATCAGGATCGAACCAGGGTCTCTGTGCCACCACAGTGTTATTCATTTCTCAGGATGTGGTTGCTGCAAGCAAGGCCGGCATTTATCGCCCCTCGCTAATGGCCCCATGTGAAGGTGGGGATGAGCTGCCATCTTGAATCTTTGCAATCCTATGCAACGATGGAGGGTGGTAGGTGCTCGCCTAAGAGTCATATGGCCATTCAGCTTAGAAAAAGGCCTTTCGGTTCACCTTGTCCATGCTGACCAAGTTGGCATACTGGCTTAGACTGATTTGCCTTACTTGCTTGAGCTGTGAGAGTGGCTGTGGCTAACACTCTTTCTGACAGATATATGGATAAGAAGGTATTCATTCACAAAATGCTGGAGTAACTCAGCAGGTCAGGCAGCATCTCAGGAGAGAAGGAATGGGTGACGTTTTGGGTCGAGACCCTTCTTCAGTCTGAAGACGGGTCTCGATCAGAAATGCCACCTATTCCTTTTCTCCGGAGATGCTGTCTGACCTGCTGAGTTACTCCACCATTTTGTGTCTTTCGTCCCTTTTTACTTACTTTGCTAGATCATTTTATACACCGCAATTAAGTCTCGTTCAGCCCCCTCTCTTCCCAAGAAAACAAGCCAGCTCATCCAATCTGCCCTCATAGCTAAAATGTTCCATTCCTGGTTCACAACTTTGTAAATCTTTCCAGCGCCCTCACTGGTGCAAACACAGTTTTTCTGTAACATGATGATTAAATTATGTGTACTCAGCTTCCCTGAGACATGTGGACTCAAGGAACTGCAGATGCTGGTTTACAACAAAAAAAAGTCACAAAGTGCTGGAGTAACTCAGCGGGTCAGGCAGCATCTCTGGAGAACATTGATAAGTATTGGGACCATTCTGCAAACTGATCCATTTTTTTGCATTAGACGCACAGGGACTCTTGCCCAGAGTAGGGGAATCGAGAACCAGAGGACATAGGTGTAAGGTGAAACATAGAAACATAGAAACATAGAAAATAGGTGCCGGAGTAGGCCATTCGGCCCTTCGAGCCTGCACCGCCATTCAATATGATCATGGCTGATCATCCAACTCAGTATCCCGTACCTGCCTTCTCTCCATACCCCCTGATCCCTTTAGCCACAAGGGCCACATCTAGCTCCCTCTTAAATATAGCCAATGAACTGGCCTCAACTACCTTCTGTGGCAGAGAATTCCACAGATTCACCACTCTCTGTGTGAAAAAAAACGTTCTCATCTCGGTCCTAAAAGACTTCCCCCTTATCCTTAAACTGTGACCCCTTGTTCTGGACTTCCCCAACATCGGGAACAATCTTCCTGCATCTAGCCTGTCCAACCCCTTAAGAATTTTGTAAGTTTCTATAAGATTCCCCCTCAATCTTCTAAATTCCAGTGGTAAGATTTTACAGGAATCTGAGTGGGTAGCCTTCTGACACAAAGGGTGGTGGGTGTATGGAATGAGCTGCCGGAGGTGGTAGTTGAGGCAGGAACTATCGCAACGTTTAAGAAGCAATTAGACAGGTGCATGGATAGGACAGGTTTAGAGAGATACAGGCTAAACACAGGCAGGTGGGACTCGTGTAGATGGGACATGGTTGTCAGTGTGTGCGTTGAGCTGAAAGGCCTGTTTCCATGCTGTATGACTCTATAATCCAGCTTTCTCCCCCCCCCCCCTCCCCCTCCTAGCACTATAATCAGTGTGAAGAAGGGTCTCGACCCAAAACGTTGCCTATCCCATGCCCTCCAAGGATGCTGCCCGACCAGTTGAGTTACTTCAGCACTTTGTGTCTGTCCTTGAGAAATGTGTTCATCGTATAACTGGTGCAAACTGAGTGCCATCTAGTGGTCACTGAGTAATTAATGCATCAGCTCTTGAATCATACAAAGACTATTTTCTTGACCAGTCATTTTTCCCTCCTGTCCCTGTGTGGAGGAAATGGCTTCTCTGAGGAATTAGTTGCTGCTCGTGCCAGGTGTCAGCTGTGGTTGGGAGAAGCAGCCACTTAAGTGTGATTGAAAGATGCAGCATGGACACGGGTCCTTCGGCTCACCCAGTCCACGCTGACCTTCGATCACCGGTTCACACTAGTTCGATGTACCAAATTTACAGAGACTAATTAGCCCTCAAACCCGCACGCATTTTGGGATGCGGGAGGAAACCGGAGCGTCTGGAGGAATCCCACTTGGTCCCCGAAAAAACTTCGCAAACCCCCCAAACCAGCATCTGCAGCTCCTTGTTTCTACAGTCAGTACCAGAGGCCAGGATCGAACCCAG
Organism: Rhinoraja longicauda; assembly: GCF_053455715.1. Classification (NCBI taxonomy): domain Eukaryota; kingdom Metazoa; phylum Chordata; class Chondrichthyes; order Rajiformes; family Arhynchobatidae; genus Rhinoraja; species Rhinoraja longicauda. Next base: position 9,011,390 of record NC_135980.1, on the reverse strand, counting down.
GTCTCTGGCATAGTGAGGCAGCAACTCTACCAGCTGTGCCACTGGGCCTCCCCTTTCCTGCATTAACGGGCTGCGGATTTGAGCCCCATTCTGGAGACTTGTATAAAAAGCACTGGGCGAGCACTCTAGGTATGATATCAAAAAAGGCACTCGCTTGGTGGATGGTCCATTTAACAAACCCTCTCTGCTGTGCCACACAGATATTCAAGATGGCGGCTCACCGCCTCCTTCTCCAGGATATTTAGAGATTGTCAATAAATGCCTGACAAAAAAGAAAGGAATTTAGTTTAGTTTAGTTTAGAGATACAGCGCGGAAACTGGCCCATCGGCCCACCGAGTCCACACTGACCAAAGATCCTTGCACGTTAACACTATCCTACACGCTAGGAAGATTCTTTACATTTATACCAAGCCAATTAACCTACAAACCTGTACCTAGTTGGTGTGTGGGAGGAAACCAAAGTTCTCGGAGAAACTCACGAGGTCATGGGGAGAACGTACAAACTGTGTACAGACAGCACCCCATAGCCCGAATCGAATCCGGGTCTCTGGTGCTGTAAGCGCCGTAAGGCAGCAATTCTACCGCTGCGCAACCGAGCTGCCCTGAATAAAATAAAGGAAGCGGTAAAAGACCCTGTAACAAAGGTTTGAAGAACATCCAGGTCATCTTTGTCCAGTCTTGCCAGTCTGAACAGTAAAGCAGATTAGCTAGAGATTTGGTCGTTCCTGGTCATCATTTTTGGCACCGTGCATCTGAATGCTACTTATTTCTGGAGTGGAAGATGATTGCAATCAGTTCAGGGCGAAAACATTTTATTCTGCAAATTTGAGGAGGCACTTGCAGTCACAATTCACCCTTGAGCATCAGTGCGGTGCCGGATGCTGCTTCTCCCTGTGTTGATGGCTGGAAAAGTAGGTCACGCTACATCAGGAACAGGGTTCCAGTCTGCGCTGGGTTCCTCACGCAGTTTGGATCACTTGATGTTGTTGTTTTTTTTGCTTGGCCCCTTGGCCCTCCCACCCTCAGGCTCCGTACCTCCCCACAACCTTCTGACAACCACTCCTGGCCCCAATCTCGCCCACACTCCAAAGGTCCCGTCTCTGGACGCCCACCCCCACAGACTTTGATCTCCAGCCACAGCCTCCTCCCCACCCTTCACAGGGTAATCAAACGCCTCCTGAACTTTGCAGCAGAGCTTTTTTACCAAATTGATCATTCTTGCTCTGTGAAATAATCTGTTGAGGGCACTAACCAATTTTCCATCACTCTACTGCTTGTAGGACTGTTGTGTTTCATCCATTATAACACCAACTATATTTTTAAAGTATTTTTTCTTTACTCTATGGTGTCTGGGGTTTAGTAAATTGGTGCACGACATCTTTGAGTGGGGAGCTAGATTAACAACCCGAATCACGTGGGAGTGAGATGAGTTTAGTTTAGTTTAGTTTAGTTCAGTTTATTACTATCACGTGGACAAAGATGCAGTGAAATGCTTGTTCTGCGTGCTATCCAGTTAAATCATACTATACAGTATAGGAGTACAAATAGATCAAATAAGAACGTAAATTAGACAGGTACTTGGATAGGACGGGTTTGGAGGGATATGGACCAAATGTGGGCAAGTGGGACTAGTATAGCTGGGACATGCTGGCCGGTATGGGCAAGTTGGGCCGAAGTGCCTGTTTCCACACTGTAGCACTCTATGGCTCTATGTAAGAAAGATCGGCAGGAGAAGGCCACTCAATCAGTCATGTCTTCATTAACATCATGGCCAGCCTTTTAACTCAGTGCCATTTTCCTGCACTAACCTCATGTCCTTTGTTTCCTTTAATATGTAAAATTATATGCACACACACACACATGTGCATGTGTGCAGGTACACACGCGCACATGCGTGCACGCACGCGCACACACACTCTCACACATGCGCACGCACACAGAGCCCAGACCATCATACAAACCAACCTCCCTTCCATTAACCATCTAGACTTCACCGGCATAATCTTCTCCCCTCTTCCCATCTCCCACCAGGCAAGAGTTACAAAAATGATAAAACGCACACCTCCAGATTCAGCAACAGTTTCTTCCCAGCTGTTATCAGGCAACTGAACCATCCTATCAACAACTAGAGAGCTGTCCTGAGCTACTATCTACCTCACTGGAGACCCCTGGACTATCTTTAATCGGCCTTTATTGAACTTTATCTTGCACTGAACGTTATTCCCTTCATCATGTATCTCTACACAGTGGATGGCTCAATTGCAGTCATGTATTGTCTTTCTGCTGACTGGTTAACACGCAACAAAAGCTTTTGACTGTACCTCGGTACACGTGACAATAAACTAAACTAACCTAAGCAAGCCACGTTCTGGGCCCATCTTGCAACTTCCAAAGCTCTGAAACGTCTGATCTTGGCACAAGGAGATGTGCGATTTATTCTTGTAAAGCACAGTGTCCTGGTGGCACTGGATGGATGAAGTAGGGGTCGGCCTGGCCCAGTCCGATGCCATCGGCTCCTTCCACCGCCGCTCCGTGCAGCTGCCGCAGGCTGTGCTCGATCCGCTCGCTCACCCCGCTGTTGTAGGGCCTCCCCGGCTGCCTCCACCAACCCCACGACCACTACAATCGTGCTGCCCATCCCTTCCACCAACTGTCCCCCTGCTTCCGTGCACCAAGGCCGGCCTGCCCCACTACCCGAGCAGCTCGCAGAACTTTAGGGCCTGTTCCCAGGATACTGCAGTGGTGGGTTCTTGGACGAGGTTTGGAGCGATCATCGTGTGTACTAGCGGTCAGAGTTCAGCGATCCAGGAGTTCAAATCCCAACATGGCAGCTGTGGAGAGATTAAATTCCAGTCAAAGACTCAGAGATTCACAGCGTAGAAACAGGCCCTTCGGCCCAACTTGTCCGTGCCAACCAGGTTGCCCTCTCTATGCCAATCCTTTTTACCAGCGTTTGGCCCATATCCGTCTTACCCTTTCCTATCATAAACCAATCCAAATGTCTTTTACATGTTGTGCCTGTACCTGCCACAACTTCCTCTTCTGGCAGCTCGTTCCATATACCCACCATCCTCTGTGCCCCTCTGGTTCCTATCTTTCTGCTCTCACCGTAAACCTGTGCCATTTAGTTCTTAATTTCCCTACACTAGGAAGGAAACTCTGTGCTTTCACCCTATTTATTCCCCTCGTGATTTTATACGCCTTTGCAAGATCAATCCTCAGCCTCTTATGCTCCAATGAATAAAGTCCCAGCCTAGCATTCAAGAGACAGCTGGATAGAACTCTTAAGGATAGCGGAGTCAGGGGGTATGGGGAGAAGGCAGGAACGGGGTACTGATTGAGAATGATCAGCCATGATCACATTGAATGGTGGTGCTGGCTCGAAGGGCCGAATGGCCTCCTCCTGCACCTATTGTCTATTGTCTATTGTCTAACCTCTCCCTGTAGCTCAGACCCTCGAATCCTGGCAATATCCTTGTAAAACTTCTTTGCAAATAAAATCTCTGCAAATAAAGTAATTAAATAAAGTTTGTTATCTTTCACATTGTGCTTGTCACTAAGTTCAGTGTACATTATGTTTAAACGATAATGTATCTCGTCTGTAGTTGGTTGCTCAAAAAGCGAGACTTTGGTTGAAGCAATAAGAATTCATATCCTCAGTAGAAACTGAAAACAGATATCCTCAGAAAACAGATATCCTCAGCAATTTTTTTAGAAGATAGACACAAACGGCTGGAATAACTCAACAGGACAGGCAGCATCTCTGGAGAGAAGGAATGGGTGACGTTTCATGTTGAGACCCTTCTTCAGACTGAGAATAGGGGAGAGGGAAACTCGAGTTGGGGAAGGGTACAGAGAGCATGTAAGGTGTGAAAAGGACAGATCAAAGCAGACAATGTTCAAGGAAATGTACAAGAGTTCATAGTTGGCTGAGGGAAAGGTGACAATGAGGCATGCAAACAGTAAAATGAATCAGAAGTATAGTGAAACTAGGTTAGTAGGTGCGTCAGTTATGGGGAGAAGGCAGGATAATGGAGTTGAGAGGGAACGAAAGATCAGCCATGATTAAATGGCAGAGTAGACTAGATGGGCCAAATGACCCGATTCTGCTCTTAAAGCTTCTGAACTTATGAACTTAGGAGGAGAAGTAGGGTGGGAGAGAGAGGGATAACAAGGGTTACTTGAAGGTAGAGAAATCAATATTCAATACAATCAGTAAGCAGCCCAAACGAAATATGAGGTGCGGTTCCACAAATTTGCATTTGGCCTCACTCGGACAGTGGAGTAGGCCCAGGTCAGTATGGGAATGGGAGTGGTAGTTAAAGTGTTGAGTTGTTAATTTGCTTTACATTCAACTGTACATTTAAAGGTCTGACACAGAGTATATTCGCACCATTGTTGTAAATTCAAAGAGCAACCACACCTCTCCTTTAACTTGTAACCACATGTGCCAGCAAGAGCAACCATAGATGTGGGAAGATGGGTGTGAATAGGAAAGCTAAATTAAACTCAAACTTGATGGCCAGACTACCCCTCATGTGATCTTAGTTTAGTTGTTACAATGGGTGGGGCCAAGCCATTCATTAACTATGGCCAATCTCGGTCTGGTTGGAACATTGAGTGCTCTGATTACTGTTCTAACTGTGTTAAAGCTGAGACCTGCCCAGTTTCCATGACAACAGGCCAATTTGTCGAAGGAGTGGACTTTAACAGTCCTGAGGGAAAAATTCTTATCTAATTGGCAAATTGCCGAAAAACCTAATCATACTTATAAGGGTGAGAACAACTTTGTATGATGTTTACTTTGGAGTAAATTCAACCAACAGGTTTCATATGATCATTAAACAATCTCTGAAGATCTGTCCAGCACATTGACGTAATCACAACGATAGCTCATAGAAACATAGAAACATAGAAAACAGGTTCAGGAGTAGGCCATTCGGCCCTTCTAGCCAGCAACGCCATTCAATATGATCAGTACCCCGTTCCTGCTTTTTCCCCATATCCCTTGATTCCTTTAGCCCAAAGAGCTAAATCTAACTCTCTCTTGAAAACATCCAGTGATTTGGCCTCCACTGCCTTCTGTGGCAGAGAATTCCACAGATTCACAACTCTCTGGGTGAAAAAGTTTTTCCTCATTTCAGTCCTAAAAGGCCTACCCCTTATTCTTAAACAGTGACCCCTAGTTCTGGACTTTCCCAAGCCCAGTTGATCCATTCTTTCATCATATGTCATCAACGCCAATACTTCCTTAGAAGATTGAGGTGATTCGATATGTTGGCGAATATTCTTTCGATCTTCTACAGTTGAATGGTGGAGACCGTAGCAATTGGTTGCGTCAAGGCTTGGAGCGATAACTCAAATGCCCAAGAACAAAGGTGGCTGCAGAAAGTGACAGGCCAACTTGGTACTGACCTACCCAACATCAAAGGGATCTGCAGGAGATGCTGCCTCAACAAAGACCTACACCACCCAGATAAAGCTCTCATCTTGCTCCTACTGTTGGGAAGAAGACACAGGAGCCTAAAAAAAGTGACCTCCGTGTTCAAGAACAGCCTCTTCCCAGCAACTATCAGGCTCTTGAACACTGAACAACACTAACTCAATTTTACCTCACCATACCACCAACTTTGTTTTTTGCACTATTGTGGTCTGGTCAGCGAGTATTGCTAATTATTCATTTATCGTATTATTGATTGTTGTATATTCATCTGATGTGTATTGCATTAATGAGCTTGTAAAGCTGCAGGAAGCAAGAATTCCATGGTCAGTACATATAACAATTAAGCACTCACTACATTTTTGGGCTCCATATCTCAGGAAGGATGTGCTGGCATTGGAGAGGGCCCAGAGAAGGTTTACGAGGATGATCTCAGGAATGATTGGGTTAACATATGATAAGCGTTTGACGGCACTGGACCTCTACTCATTGGAGTTTAGAAAGATAGGGGGAACTCATTGAAACTTACTGAATAGTGAAAGGCCTGAATAGAGTGGATGTGGAGAGGATGTTTCCACTAGTGGGAGAGTCTGGGGCCAGAGGTCAGAGCCTCAGAACAAAAAGATTTAGAAAGGACCTTTTGGAAGGAGATGAAGAGGAATTTCTTTAGTCAGAGAGTGGTGAATCTGTGGAATTCTCTGCCACAGAAGGCTGTGGAGGCCAAGTCAGTGGATATTTTAAAAGCAGAGATTGGCAGATTATTGATTAGTACGGGTGTCAGGAGTTATGGGGAGAAGGCAAGAGAATGGGGTTGAGAGGGTGAGATGGATACAATACAATACAATACAATATATCTTTATTGTCATTGTACAGGGGTACAACGAGATTGGGATCAGCCATGATGGAACGGTGGAGTAGACTTGATGGGCCGAATGGCCTAACTCTGCTTCGATAGCACATGAACCTATGAACTCATGACTCCTTACTCTCTCTTAACTCTTGATCTTTGAACCCATCCTGTTGTTTTCTAGTGATGGACTAGAAGACACTGACCCTGATCCTCCAGGTGGTTTAGGCTGGACTCTGCCCTACCCAGTCACGACCACTCACATCGGAGAAAACCGAGCGGCACGGTGGCGCAGCAATAGAGCAGCTGCCTTACAGCGCCTGAGACCCGGATTCAATCCTGACTACGAGTGCTATCTGTGCGGAGTTTGTAAGTTCTCCCCGTGACCTGCGTGTGGGTTTTCTCCGAGATCTTCGGTTTCCTCCCACACCCCGAGGACATACAGGTTTGTAGGTTAATTGGCTTGGTATAAATGTAACATTTTCCCTAATGCGTATTGGGTAGCGTTAATGTGCGGGGATCGCTGGTCGGTGTGGACTCAGTGGGGAGAATTAATGGGTTTCCAGAACCGCATATTTCCTCATTCCCAGTAAACAAAAATAACTGGAACAGTGAATTCTTGCTATTGAGGGCGTGCAGCGTAGGTTTACTAGGTTAATTCCCGGAAAGGCAGGACTGTCATATGTTGAAAGACTGGAGCGACTAGGCTTGTATCCACTGGAATTTAGAAGGATGAGAGGAGATCTTATCGAAACGTATAAGATTATTAAGGGGTTGGACACGTTAGAGGCAGGAAACATGTTCCCAATGTTGGGGGAGTCCAGAACAAGGGGCCACAGTTTAAGAATAAGGGGTAGGCCATTTAGAACTGAGATGAGGAAAAACCTTTTCAGTCAGAGAGTTGTGAATCTGTGGAATTCTCCGCCTCAGAAGGCAGTGGAGGCCAATTCTCTGAATGCATTCAAGAGAGAGCTGGATAGAGCTCTTAAGGATAGCGGAGTCAGGGGGTATGGGGAGAAGGCAGGAACGGGGTACTGATTGAGAATGATCAGCCATGATCACTTTGAATGGCGGTGCTGGCTCGAAGGGCCGAATGGCCTCCTCCTGCACCTATTGTCTATTGTCTATTGTTTATTATCTATTGTCTAAAGAAGCTTCACCTGGAAGGCACCCCAAATATTTGAAGACATTATTGTTTGTTCAGAGTAAAAGATAATCACTAAAATGTTGCAGATGCTGAAAACCTGAAATAAAAGCAGAAAAACTGGATAGACTTGACAGGTCAGGTAGCGTCTGTGGAGAGGTGAACAGACTTAGCATGTGGAAACAAGAAAAGGAGGAGAACTTCTTCAGAGTAGGCATACCTTGAAGAGATTTTGCAGTGGAGCAGGGAAATGTAGAAACAAGGAAATAGAAACAATCAGTCGGAAGAATGGTCCCAAGCCAAAAAGACATCCTATCCATGTCCTCCAGAGATGCTGTCTGACCCGCTGAGTTACTCCAGCACGTTGTGCCTTTAACAGAGTCTCAGGCTCTCAGTTTCCACTTATTCTTTTGCTCTTTATTAACATTATCTGAACTTCTGGGGGGTTCCCCACAGTTCTGACATGCATTTCACAGCTTTTAAATGCTCCTTTGTTTGATTTCTTTGTCTCAGATGGTTTCACTTACAACTTGGCACTCTGGCAAGCCTGACCCCACCCTATTAACTAACACCCGATGAGATTTTCTTGCCTGCAGGTCTTCAAACCCCCCCCCCCCCAAAGCCCCCTCCTACCCCCTACTTTCAGTCTGAAGAAAGGTCCCAACCCCAAACGTCACCCATCATTTTACTCCAGAGATGCTGAGTTACTCCAGCACGTTGTGTCTAGCTTTGGTGTAAACCAGCATCTGCAGTTCTTTGCTTACACACACACACATTTACACATAAACACATGCACACAGGCACACTTTCATGCACTCACACACATGCAAACTCATGTATGAATGCATGCACATTCACATACACCCATGCACGCATGTACAATTGCATACACAAACACACACAATCACATACACACTTACATAAACACAGATGCGTGCTCATGCATGTGCCAACATGTGCATACACACTCACACACACAGATGCGCACACGTGCACGTACCCATACGCATTCACATACAGTATGCACACACAAAAACACACTTATACATAAACGCACATCACATAGAGTCAGAGAGTCATAGAGTCTCACAATGTGGAAACAGGCCCTTCGGCCCAATTTGCCCACACTGGTGTAAGATTTGAGAAGTTTTCCCTCATTCTGCAATCAACACCAAACCAAAGAGCTGCAGTTTGGACATTTTAAACGGGAGACTGGGGCTGATAGCGGAGAAAGGCTGCGGTCAGTTTACCAAGGGATGTCACAATCTGTGGGTCCTAAGATGGCCGCAGGACCTCGTGACCAGCCACAAAAGCAAAAACCTTACAGCCCAGTCTCTAGGTTTCTGCAAAGCCACGGCCTGAACAATGGATGGATATTGGCCATGCAGAAACCTGCGAAACCAGGTCGAAGTCCAGACACTGGGGCGCTGACATCAGCATACTCACAATGCCCCAAGCCGACCTACACAGTTAATCTCGTTAAGGGGGCACAATAGCCCATAGAAAACTACCTGGTAAATGATGGGAAACCAGTTAAACCCATCACCTCGCAACGAAATACCAATTAACACCGTCTGGCCATCCCCGGTACCCCCGGACATAAGCGCAGATCAAAGGGAAAACTCAATACATATCTTTTAAACAAAGAGATCCCGAGATCTGGCGGGAGATAGGACGGGTCAGAATAGTATAACTGGCCACGACTTTTGGGTTTTAAAACTCAAGTCAAACGGATACAGGAGGAAGAAAAGACAGGCAAGTCAAACGGATGCAGGAGGAAGAAAAGACAGGCAAGAAGAAACCTGCAACTCATGCAAGAAAACCTGCAAGGAACGCAAGCCAGGAGGAAGATGAAAAAGACACGCAAGAAAGACACGCTCGCAGCAGGGACAGCAACGCTCGCAACGACTGGCCAGGAACGCTCGCAGCTGGGACAGCAACGCTCGCAACGACTGGCCAGGAACGCAAGAAACGGAAGGAAGAAACTCAGGGGACAAGCACGACCCTCACGGAAAGCAGCGGAGAAGCAGCACGAACAGCCAGTAACCCCAGTAATAGCCCCATGGTGAGCATGTACCCCAATCCTGCACATCCTGGACATAATTTTAGTGTAGAGGGGAGGGTGTTTTGAATAAACGTGGGTGTGTAAATTAATATGTGTTGGTCAAGTTTGCGATGTGTCGTACGTTCCCCATCTTACAGTCAAGAATATGTCTAGTAGAACTGTGTCTAAGTATTCGTGTAGTTATGCATATGTCTTTTAGAACTGTGTCAAAGTATTCATGGACAATAGTCCCAAGTGCACAATAAAAGCCTTTTCTGTTTAAACCCTGGTCTTCAAATCTGGTCTGGTTGAATTTTTCTACACTATAAACGCTCCTGCATCTAAGTCCAGTGTCTAGAACCGTCGGGGGTGAGTGGGTCGAACCACTCACGGGGAACCAGTGTGCGAGGCCTGGTCGAGGGACCCGAGCAAGGCACAGGGACCTTAGGTCGGGCGAAAGCTCGACGCAGAAACCCCTTACACTGGCCAACGTCCCATCTACATCTGCCTGCTTTTGGTCCATATCCCTCGAAATCCTGTCCTATCGATGTACCTGTCTAAATGTTTCTTAAACATTGCTATAGTACCTGCCTCAACTACCTCCTCCGGCAGCTGGTCAGATACCCCACACAAGCATAATTACACACATGCAAAGTCATGTAAGAGCACATACACATTTACACACACGCACACGCACACACACACACACACACACACACACACACACATATGCACACACACACACACACACACACACATGCACACACACACACACACACACACACACACACACACACACACACGCACACACACACGCACACGCTCGCACACACGCACACACATGTGCACACACACACACGCACACACACACACGCACACACACACACGCACATACACACAGACAGTCCATTCCACATTGTTCAGTGCTCACACCTATTGAAACTTTCTCGGTCCCAGGTCGAGGTTTACAACAGACTCACCATAAAGAACAAATAAAAACTAATGGCTCCACTCACAGGGAGTGAAGTGGAAAGCTGGTTGATTATTCAGATATGCTCTGTTGTTGCAGGTTAAGTTTTCAATACTGAGAATTCACTTTTGCAATACATTTGTCAGCGTTGACATTTCATCATGTTAATAAATTTCTGCTGCGGATGAGAACAAATGGAACCATTTCTGAGTCTGCTGTTTGGAAGGGAATTTATCATATCGGGATCATGTGGAATAAAACAATTAAATTTGATGTACGTCAACTATGTCAATGTTTATACGTAAGTGAAATCCACTGGCTCACTTTTTATGAGACTGCCTAATGCAGCCACGCAGTGATAATATCGTGATTTAAGATAAAAGTGACCTAACTCTGCGCATTTAAACATACATTAATAATTTTTAAATTGCAATTTCATTTAGAGTCACAGAGTCACTGATAGACGCAATGGTAGAGTTGCTGCCTTCCCGCGCCAGAGACCTGGGTTCGATCCTGACTGCGGGTGCTGTCTGTATGGAGTTTGCACGTTCTCCCCGTGGGTTTTCTCCGGATGCTCCGACATCCTCCAACAATCCAAAGGCGTACAAGTTTGTAGGGTAATCGGCTTCGGTAAAGATTGTAAATTGTCCCTAGTCTGTAGGTTAGTGTAGTGTATGGGGATCGCTGGTCGGCACGGATTCAGTGGGCTGAAGGGCCTGTTTCCATGCTGTATATCTAAGCTAAACTTAACTAAACTAAACTAAACTAAACTAAACTAAACTAAACTAAACTAAACTAAACTAAACTAAACTAAACTAAACAGACAACATGGAAAAAGGCCCTTCAGCCCAACTCATCCATGCCAATGAAGATACCTTATCAAAGCTAGTCCCATTTGCCCATTTTTGGCATATTTCCTCTTAACCTTTCTTATCCATTTATCTGTCCAGTAGTCCTTTAAATATTGTGATTGTACCTGCCTCAATTTCTTCCACTGGCAGCTTGTTCCATATACCCACAAACCCTCGAGCAAAAAAGTTGTGCCTCTATTAAAACTTCCCCTCTGACATTAAACATATGCCCTCGAGTTCTTAATTCTCCTGTGCTGGTGGGGGGAAACACTCTGTGCATTCACCCTATCTATTCCCGTCAAGACTTTACACACTTGTGTAAGATCACCTATCAACTGCACGCACACCAAGGAATAAAGTCTTAGCTTTCCCGATCTCTCCCTATAGCTCAGACCCTTGAATATAGGCAACATTTTGTGTGTTGTGGCAGTTGGCAGACCAATTTTCCTCTGGGGATGAATAAAGTTTTATCATATCGTATCGTATCGTAAATCATTTCTGCATTCCTTCCATTTTACAGACATCTTTAAAGTTTAAATCAATCTCCGAGGGAGAGAGGGGTGAGGGAGGGAGGGAGGGAGGGGGGTGGATGGAAGGGGGAGGGAGGGAGGAGGAAGAGGAAGGACAAGGGGGGTTGAGGAGGATGGAGTGGGGGAGAGGGGAAGGGGGGAAGGGGAGGGGAAAGTGAGGGAGAGGGGAGGAGGAGGGGAGGGGGAGGGGAGGAGGGGGAGGGAGGAGGGAGGGAGGGGGTGGAGGGAGGATAAGGGGGGTTGAGGGGGATGGAGTGGGGGAGGGGAAGGGGGGAGAGGAAGGGGAGGGGGAGTGGGCGAGGGAGCATGGAGGGGGAGGAGGGGGAGGAAGGGGGAAGGTTGGGAGGAGGGAGGGGAAGGGGAGGGGGGAGGGGAGAGGGGGAGGGGAGAGGGTGGAGGGGAGATGGGACGGGGGAGGGGGGGAGGAGGGGGGTTGGGGGGAGGGGAGGAGGGGGGTTGGGGGGAGGAGAGGGTGCTGCACCAATGCAGGAGAGGTTTGGGCCCAACGGGTCCACTTGGTTTTGTAATCTTTAAAACCCTGGGAACAGAGCAGCATGGCACAGTGGCACAGCAGTAGAGTTGCTGCCTTACAGCGCCAGAGACCTGGGTTTGATCCTGACTATGGGTGTTGTCTGTACGGAGTTCTCCCCGTGACTGCGTGGGTTTTCTCCGGGTGCTCCGGTTTCCTCCCACACTCCAAAAACGTGCAGGTTTGTAGGTTAATTGGCTTCGGTGAAATTGTAAATTGTTCTTCGTGTGTAGGACAGTGCTAGAGTACGGGATGATCGCTGGTCGGCATGGACTCAGTGGGCCAAAGTGCCTGTTTCCGCGCTGTAGCTCTAAAGTCTAAAGTAAAGTCTAAGAAACAAATTCATCTGAAGCTCACTGACAGCTTGAACCAAACTTTGCCATCTTTGGAAAGCAAAAATATTGTAGATTCTCAGAATCTGACACAAAACACCCAGGGCAAAGGTTGTGTCTGTATCCGTTGAGTGAAATAACTGGGTTTAGTTTCAGTTCAATTTCAGTTTCGTTTATTGTCACGTGCACCAAGATGCAGTGAAAAGCTTTCGCTGTGTGCTAACCAGTCAGCAGAAAGACAATACATGACTACAATTGATCCATTTACGGTGCATACAATTGATCCATTTACGATACATGATAAGGGAATAATGTTTAGTGCAATGTAAAGCCAGCAAAGTCCGATCAAGGATAGTCCAAGGGTCACCAAAGAAGTAGATAGTAGTTCATGACAGCTCTCTAGTTTCGGTAGGATGATTCAGTTGCCTGATAACAGCTGGGAAGAAACTGTCCCTGAATCTGATGGTGTGCGTTTTCACACTTCTAGACCTTTTGCCTGATGGGAGAGGGGAGAAGAGGGAGTGTCAATTCTAATGAAAGATATAGACCTGAAATACTAGCCCTTTGTGAGTCCTTTAGTGATACAGTGCGGAAACAGGCCCTTTGGCCAACCGAGTCCATGCCAACTAGTGATCACCCCATACACCAGCCTTAGCCTACACACCCAGGGACAATTAACAATTTTACCAAAGCCAATTTACCAAACCTACACACCAGAACGTCTTTGGAATATGGAAGGAAACCGGAGAACCCGGAGTAAACCTATGCAGTCACAGGGAGAACGTAGTCAGGATCGAACCCAGGTCTCCGGTACTGTAAGGCAGCAACTCTACTGCTACCAGAAGAGATGCATGCATTTATAATAGACAATAGACAATAGACAATAGGTGCAGGAGTAGGCCATTCAGCCCTTCGAGCCAGCACCGCCATTCAATGCGATCATGGCTGATCACTCTCAATCAGTACCCCGTTCCTGCCTTCTCCCCATACCCCCTCACTCCGCTATCCTTAAGAGCTCTATCCAGCTCTCTCTTGAAAGCATCCAACGAACTGGCCTCCACTGCCTTCTGAGGTAGGCATTCACTTACAAAATATAAAGCAATCTCACAGGTGACATCAAAAACACCATTTGTTACCACTGCTCGTGTCAGTTCCATGCTTCTGCACATTAAGTGCACAAAGAAGCCCCATTAGCTATACTTACATTGCAATTTTTAGGTATCAAATTAACCTTTACTTCTCAGCTCCCATGGATATTTCACTGCACAATAAACTTTCTAGAGTCCCAGTTTTCTGACTGTTTCTCATTTACATCCGATGAATGCACGGATTAACCATTTACCGTTGTGCAGCCATACTCACATCATACGTGATAAATGTGCAAAGAATAATAACCACATTTAACGATGTATGACATCGCCTGGTGAATAACTATGTAAAGATCAGTTTTTTCAGGGTCCCCATAACATGGCAAGTATGTCATGTGAGCAGATAAGGTTGTGCTGCCATCACCTTTATATATCTGCAGCAAGACCACATGCAGAGAGTTCCTTGCTGTTAGAGCTAGGATCGTCACACTTACTTGAAGCTCCTCCATCCTGGAACCTCTACTGCAAGTAGAACTTATAACTGCCCAGTCCATGACAGGTAAGTATCAAAGGAGATGCTGCCTCAAACAGGTAGCTAACATCATCAAAGACCCACACCGCACTGGCCACACTCTCATCCCATCACCACAATTGGAAAGAAAGTACAGGAGTCTTAAAACTGTGATCATCAGGTTCAAGGACAGCTTCTTCTCAGCAATTATAGAAACATAGAAACATAGAAAATAGGTGCAGGAGTAGACCATTCGGCCCTTCGAGTCTGCACCGCCATTCAATATGATCATGGCTGATCATCCAACTCAGTATCCCATACCTGCCTTCTCTCCATACCCCCTGATCCCTTTAGCCACAAGGGCCACATCTAACTCCCTCTTAAATATAGCCAATGAACTGGCCTCAACTACCTTCTGTGGCAGAGAATTCCACAGATTCACCACTCTCTGTGTGAAAAAAAACTTTCTCATCTCGGTCCTAAAAGACTTCCCCCTTATCCTTAAACTGTGACCCCTTGTTCTGGACTTCCCCAACATCGGGAACAATCTTCCTGCATCTAGCCTGTCCAACCCCTTAAAATTTTTGTAAATTTCTATAAGATCCCCCCTCAATCTTCTAAATTCCAGCGAGTACAAGCCGAGTCTATCCAGTCTTTCTTCATATGAAAGTCCTGCCATCCCAGGAATCAATCTGGTGAACCTTCTCTGTACTCCCTCTATGGCAAGAATGTCTTTCCTCAGATTATCAAACTCGAGCACTGTGCAACACTAACTCCAGCAATCGTGATCTCCCATGGACTGTATCTTCGATGCACGACTATTGACTTCGGTTTTGCACTATTCCGGTTAACTAGTATCACTATTATTAATTTATTGTGTTATTGATCATTATACATTTGTTTGTGTGTTATTGCGTTGAATGGCTTGTTAGGCTACATCAAGTAAGAATTTCATTGTTTCATTGCCATTTGACACATATGACAATTAAATGCTCTTGACTTCTGAATCTTGACTCAACTATTGGCTTAGCTGCGATGGAACTGTGGTGCATGAAACTGAGCTGACTACATCCTAATTTGTACAAGGGAGTAGAGAGGTTCTGACTACAGCAAACTGCAATGATGATGTATGACTGTTAAAAAAAAAGCAGTGTTTTGAGGAGAAGCAAATCAAAAAGAACCAAATGAAAATGTACGCGTCGGCAGACTCGTCACCAAGTACAAGATTCATTGAATTGATCTTCTTTAGCTGACCCAAATCTGTAACAGGGTACTTTGTTGACATCAGAAATCAACTCAGAAATATCCACTTGAATCTCGGCCATATACAGTATATCACTGCCCATGAAGATATATAAAATGAGGAATCTGTTCAAGTCCAATCCTGACAACCACAGTTCCTGAGTCTCTAGTTCAGTTTAGTTTGAGGATAGAGCATTGAAACAGACCCTTCGGCACACCGAATCCACGCCGACCAGCGATCCCTGCACACTAAGGGGTTGGACACATTAGAGGCAGGAAACATGTTCCCAATGTTGGGGGAGTCCAGAACCAGGGGCCACAGTTAAGAATAAGGGGTAGGCCATTTAGAACGGAGATGAGGAAAAACTTTTTCAGTCAGAGAGTTGTAAATCTGTGGAATTCACTGACTCAGAAGGCAGTGGAGGCCAAGTCTCTGAATGCATTCAAGAGAGAGCTAGATAGAGCTCTTAAGGATAGCGGAGTCAGGGGGTATGGGGAGAAGGCAGGAACGTGGTACCGAAGGGCCGAATGGCCTACTCCTGCACCTATTGTCTATAGTCTATTGTCTATTGTCTACTAACACAATACTACACACTTGGAACAATTTACAATTTTTACCGAAGCCAATTAACCTACAAACCCGCACGTCTTTGTAATGTGGGAGAAAACCGGAGCACCCGGGAAAAACCCACGCAGTCACGGAGAAAACGTACAAACTCATACAGACAGCAGCCGTAGTCAGGATCGAACCTGGGTCTCTGGCGCTGCAGGGCGGCAACTCTACCGCTGCGCCACCGTGCCGCCCAACTGTCCAGGTTTCTCAGTGAATTTCTCAGATCCAGAAATAAATACAAACATGAGAGAGCAGGTGCACAGCTAAAGAGGTCACACATCAGTAAACACAACAGTACCCAGATTGTGGAAATGAATTAAAGAAAAACCGAAGAAGCCAGTAAACAAACTGAAGCTGGACGATGAATAAATGTAGAAAGTGTGTCCGCATTTTCTCTAAGAGAAAAGACCGCGTGGGTGTATTTATAGATGGTCACAGCAACATTTCATATCATCAAAGGACATTGAATCTCATTATACTTAACCTTACATTATGGCAGCATAATTAGGGAGTTCCTTGGTGTTAGCGCTAGAGATATGATTGTTTTGAAACTTCCGTGCCCTACGTCTTCTGTCCCCTGAGGCACGTCGTAACGTTTGGAACTCCAGCAGAATCTAAAGCCTGCCTTAGGGCGTGCTGGAGCAAAATGGAGAGGCCACTCGGAGATGGTGTTGGAAGTAATGGGCGATTTATTAAAACTGGTGCGCATCAGGAGATGGGCTTTGACCGGTCCCCTGCTGCGCACTAGTGTCCACACGTCGCCCGTTATTTGGAACGCCAATTCCGCTTGGTCTCTCGGCACGTGCACAACGCAACATACATCACACAAATGTCCTGGTTAATAGGACTCAAAGGAAGCATCGCAAGAAACGAGAAATGAAGCAAGCACAACAGAAAATGCGAAAAGCATTTTGACTTTAATGCGAGCGTGATCACCTCCCGTGGGGGGATTTTAACGGAAGGTTGTTGGCGACCTGCAGGTGGGAAGGCCCAGGCTGAGAGCCAGTGTCTGCAGCAGAGCCCATGGATGTAACAGTTCCAGCTCAAATACACCGAGCCTTGTTGATTTGAAGCAACAAAAGTGAGGCAGGATAGACAATAGACAATAGACAATAGGTGCAGGAGGAGGCCATTCGGCCCTTCGAGCCAGCACCGCCACTCAATGTGATCATGGCTGATCATTCTCAATCAGTACCCCGTTCCTGCCTTCTCCCCATACCCCCTGACTCCGCTATCCTTAAGAGCTCTATCTAGCTCTCTCTTGAATGCATTCAGAGAATTGGCCTCCACTGCCTTCTGAGGCAGAGAATTCCACAGATTCACAACTCTCTGACTGAAAAAGTTTTTCCTCATCTCAGTTCTAAATGGCCTACCCCTTATTCTTAAACTGTGGCCCCTTGTTCTGGACTCCCCCAACATTGGGAACATGTTTCCTGCCTCTAACGTGTCCAACCCCTTAATAATCTTATACGTTTCGATAAGATCTCCTCTCATCCTTCTAAATTCCAGTGTATACAAGCCTAGTCGCTCCAGTCTTTCAACATATGATAGTCCCGCCATTCCGGGAATTAACCTAGTAAACCTACGCTGCACGCCCTCAATAGCAAGAATATCCTTCCTCAAATTTGGAGACCAAAACTGCACGCAGTACTCCAGGTATGCCATGTGTACTTTAAAACCGCTCTCATGACTCAGCGCACTAATTGGACATTGTCACTGTCCACTGCACGTGATATCTTTCGTTAAAATTTACCCCAACTCAGACGTTACAAAATATTTACGTCATATAGTCACACAGTCATATAGTCATTGCTTCTCTCCAAGGCTACATTTCCTTCTCTCCTGAGATGCTGCCTGGCCCGCTGAGTTACTCCAGCATTTTGTGATACCTTCGTCATAGAGTCACTGCTCACATTTGGCCCATATCCCTCTCAACCTTTCCTATCCATGTACCTGTCCAAGTGTTCTTTGAATGTTGTTATTGTGCCTGCCCCAACTACCTCCTCTGGCAGCTCATTCCATACACCCACCAAGTTCTGATTGGAAAAGTTGCTCCTCAGATTTCTAGTAAATCTTTCCCCTCTCAGCTGGGTGGTGCAGCGGTAGAGTTGCTGCCTTACAGTGAATGCAGCGCCGGAGACTCAGGTTCGATCCTGACTACGGGCGCCGTCTGTACGGAGTTTGTACGTTCTCCCCGTGACCTGCGTGGGTTTTCTCCGAGATCTTCGGTTTCCTCCCACACTCCAAAGACGTACAGGTATGTAGGTTAATTGACTGGGTAAATGTAAAAATTGTCCCTAGTGTGTGTAGGATAGTGTTAATGTGCGGGGATCGCTGGGCGGAAGGGCCTGTTTCCGCGCTGTATCTCTAAATCTAAAAATCTAAATCTAAATCTTAGATCTATGTTCTCTGGTTCTTGATTCCACTCCCCCAGTGAGAAAGACTCTGTGCATTCACCCCTTCAACTTCCCTCGTGATTTTGTACACTTCTGTGAGATGACCCCTTAGCCTCCTGCACTCCAATAATAAAGTCCTAGCCTGCCCAATCTCCCGATGGCTCAGGCCCTCGAGCACTGGCAACATTCTCATAAACCTTCTCTTTCCAGCAACAAACACATTGATCTTGGTGGGAAGAGGAGAAGTGGAATTGTGATCAAGTAAGAATTGCGTCAAATATAGCTTGGCAAATATATGTAGCTAAATCGAGTTTCACTGTATCTTAATTGGTGCGCGTGACAATAAACAGACCTTTGAAACCTTCAAATGGTGGTGAAAACAATAAAATCTTGGTAAATGTTCTTACTTTGAGTATAAGATCGCGAGGGGAATAGACAGGGTGGATACAGAGTCTTTTACCCAGAGTAGGGGAATAACGAACCAGAGGGCATAAGTTTAAGGTGAGAGGTGAATGTTTTAATAGGAATCTGATCTTTTTCACAAGAAGGGTGATGAGTATATGGAATGAAATAGTTGAGGCAGGTACTGTAACACCATTTAAAATACATTTAGCCAGGTACATGGACAGGAAAGATTTAGAGGGAATGGGTAGGAAGGACCTGCAGATGCCGGTTTGAACCGAAGATAGACACAAAGTGCTGGAGTAACTCAACAGGTCAGGCAGCATCTCTGGAGAAAAAGGATGGGTGACATTTTGGGTCTGAAGAAGGGGTCCAACCCGAAGCATCACCCATCCTTTTTCTCCAGAGGTGCTACCTGACCCACTGAGTTACTCCAGCGCTTGGCCGAGCACTTCAACTCCCCCTCCAATTCCCAGTCTGACCTTTCTGTCATGGTCCTCCTCCAGTGCCATAGTGAGGCCCACTGGAAATTGGAGGAACAGCACCTCATATTTCGCCTGGGCAGCTTGCAGCCCAGTGGTATGAACATCGACTTCTCCAACTTTAGATAGTTCCTCTGTCCCTCCCGTCCCCTCCTCCTTCCCAGATCTCCCTCTATCTTCCTGTCTCCACCTATATCCTTCCTTTGTCCCACCCCCCTGACATCAGTCTGAAGAAGGGTCTCGACCCGAAACGTCACCCATTCCTTCTCTCCCGAGATGCTGCCTGACCTGCTGAGTTACTCCAGCATTTTGTGAATAAATACCTTCGATTTGTACCAGCATCTGCAGTTATCTTCTTATACTTCAGCGCTTTGTGTCTATCATGGTTCAGAGGGATATGGGCCAAATGCAGGCAGATAGGACTAGTGTAGATGGGGTAGCATGGGCAAGTGGGCCAAAGTGCCTTTTTTTTGTGCTGTATGACTCTACGACTCTATGAAAAACTTCTTGAGGAAGGTCTGTACAAGCGTGAGCCACTGGGTAAAAGATTGGGGTTCAGATTGTTCTGTGAATCATTTCTGTGGCCTGAGGTTAACTCTGAGGAATATTGTCTATGTTTCTCTTGCTGCATTGTACAACTGAAACCTGATTGCCGTTAAATATTCCAAGAAAGCCACCCTTCTTAGTGGAATGCAGCAGTGATTATTGCATCATTATCAGACAAAGGCATTTACCCCGAGACACAAAAGCAACTGGCAAAACCGTTCTTTCTTGACGTGCTGGGCCACACAATCAGTTAGTCGACCATTGTTCCAATTCCATGCCGGGGGACAAACTCTCACTAGAAAGGAAGCTTATGAATTAACACTGTCCACAGCCATCGAAACCACAAGGTGACTCATATTGCACCATATGTTTGGTGGTTTCACATGCCTATTGCTTGACCTTTATAAATATCTCAGACATACTGTAGGCAGAGCTAAATCATTAATGGAGAGGCAGAGGCACTAGGAGGTGGGCAGATAGTGAAGCGTGGGGGCAAGATCACATCACTTGCAGGAAGAACGTCTGACTCACCCCCATCGCGTTTTGCCGTCGAGATAAAATAATTCATACCACTGACCGCCACTGATAAAGCAGGTGGTAGTCAACAACTGCGACGTGTTTTGTTCGTGGCATCTGATATGAACATTCGCTGCACGGAGCCAATTTATTTCGGAGCCGCTTTAAAGCACTTGCGTCCTGTCCTCCATGTGCAATTAGACTTTGCAATATTTTAATCCCGCGGGCGAACATTGACCTCGGGAACAAAGAGATGACACCCCACGATTGATTATTTTCACGATCGGCCCCTTGCAAAAGTATGATTTTTATCACACATGTGAAAAGGAAGCTGTGATCACTGTCATCATTCATCAACCTCTGCTTGCCACAAGCAGTCTGCCAGCGTAAACACCACATTGGCCCATGGAGATGTGGGAAGGGGAGAAACACAAGAGGGCCTTTGCAAAGGCCACGATGAATCTTCACGGTTTTAATTTGCAATAAATAAAGGTCCATTAAACATCCCTTTATAATCGGGATATTTGTGATGCCGATAGTAGTTGATCGATGCTCTGGGCCCTTGGACTTCATTGCAATTCCTGGATTGTCTGCACTCTTTGAGTGCTGAGCCATTTTATCATCCTGGAAACCATGCCTTCAGGTTTTAGAAAAGAAGCTAGCTTATGCTTACTTGAGTAAGGGACCTTGTAAATACCAGGACCTTAATGGCCCCAATCTGCGATTTCTAAGCGGTGGATAGACACAAAAAGCTAGAGTAACTCAATGGGTCAGACAGCATCTCTGGAGAAACTTCCTCTTTCTTCCATCCCTCCCCCACCCAAGTCGCACCAGCTTCAGAGTCGTCTGGGACACAAAATGCTGGAGTAACTCAGCGGGACAAGAAGCATCTCCAGAGAGAAGGAATGGATGACGTTTCAGGTCGAGACCCTTCTTCAGACTTCTTCAGACTTTAGTGATCTTGTTGATTCTCATTGTCTGTACTCGTTCTCATCTAGCAAACAGCTAACAATGCCCTGTTTCCTTCATCATCATGACTTTTTTGCATTTCCTTCATTCATTTGTTCTACATCTCTGAACATCACCGCCTATATCTTTCACTTCCCTTTCCCCTGACACTCAGTCTGAAGAAGGGTCTTGACCCGAAACGTCACCTATTCCTTTTCTCTCGAGATGCTGTCTGACCTGCTGAATTAGCCCAGCTTTTTGTGTCTATCTTCGATTTAAACCAGCATCTGCAGTTCCTTCCTACACATTTGTAAATGGTAAATATGTGCTCTTATTTTAGCAGGCCTGGTAGATGATTAACCAACAAAACTCTCTGCCCTGTAATCGGCACCTTTGAGTCTATCACGAGTGTGGCACAGTACGAGGAAAAGCTTTTCCACCCAGAGAGTTGTGAATTTGTGGAATTCTCTGCCACAGAATGCAGTAGAGGCCAATTCACTGGATGAATTTAAAAGAGAATTAGATAGAGCTCTAGGGGCTAGCGGAATCAAGGGATATGGGGAGAAGGCAGGCACGGGTTACTGATTGTGAATGATCACAATGAATGGTGCTGGCTCGAAGGGCCAAATGGCATCCTCCTGCACCTATTTTCTATGTTTCTCTGTTTCTACATAGTAGGGGCAATTTACAGAAGCCTATTAACCTCCAAGCCTGCACGTCTTTGGAATGTGCGAGGTAACTGGAGCACCCAGTAACTGGGCAGCACTGTGGCACAGTGGTAGAGTTGCTGCCACACAGCGCCAGAGACCCGGGTTCAATCATGACCGCGGGTGCTGCCTGTTTGGAGTTTGTACGTTCTCCCTGTGACCACATGGGTTTCTCCAGGTGGCCCGACTTCCTCCCATACTCCAAAGACGTGCATGCTCTTAGGCTAATTGGCTTAGTAAAATACTAAACCTGGAGAAAACCCATGTGGTCATGGGGAGAACACACAAACTCCACACAGACATCGCCTGTAGTCAGGATTGAACCCAGGTCTCTGGTAATAATGCAGCAACTCTACCGCTGCGCCACTGTGCTGCCTAACATGGAAACGTGGACTTGACTTGGAAATAAAATGTTTGGGACACTATCTTGGAGAGAGATGGGGAAAGTATTTACATGTTAAAATTATATCCTAATAACTGCAGAGAAATAGACAGAGGAAAAACAAGTGATTAATTTCAGCTTACTGTGGGATGCAGAACAAATACTTTGGAGAATGGTTTCATAGAGTCCTCACAAGTATGTGATCAGGTTGCCAAGAAATACTACACTACAATCAAGATTTGTCTGAGATCAGACTTCATATAAACTGTAGAATAGCACATGCGATTTGCAAAACTTTCCCACCACAAACCACTGAATTATTCATCCAACAATTCAATTTATGGAATAGAATTAAATAGTTAACAAGACCATACACATTGCACAGAAGTGATTCTATTTCTAAAACATACTAAATAACGTGTTTGGATGGTAGTGCATAGAAGTCAGAATTAGACATATTTAGCACTTGAATTATTTTGCGCTTAAGTGGTGCAACTAAAGCAGATAATTAAGATAACAGAAATGAACGGGACAGAAATTAATTGTCATGATGAGGCCCAGAGCAAATTGAAGGACCAGCACCTCATATTTTGCTTGGGCAGTTTACACCCCAACGGTATGAATATTGACTTCTCTAACTTCAAGTAACCCTTGCTTTCCCTCACTCTCCATCCCTCCCCGTCCTAGATCTCCGACCAGTCTGACTGTCTCCCTGATTACATTTTATTTCTGTTAGCTTCATTGCCACCTTCTCCGAGCTAACAATGATCTATTCTACATTTTCCTTGAACCACATCTCTTTTGATGTCTCGTTTTCACACCTTACTTGTCCTTATCTCTGTGTCTCTCTCTCTCTCTCCCCTGACTCTCAGTCTGAAGTAGGGTCTCAACCCAAAACATCACCTAGGCCTTCTATTCAGAAATTCTGCCTCTCCCGTAGAGTTTTGTGTTTATCTTTGGTGTAAACCAGCATTTGCTGTTCCTACCAACAGAAATGAATGGGAAGTGATTTAACGATTGAGCCTCTATTTGAATTGGTTTGGACATAGATATTTCATATTGGCTCAAAATGCAGTTTGATGTTTGGACAAGTACATGTTAAGGAAATATTATTGGGGTTATGAACCAATTGTGGGCAAATGGGACTAGCTTAGATGGGACATCTTGGTTGGCATGGACAAGCTGAACCAAAGAACCAATTTCCATGCTGTATCACTCTGTGACTCTACATGCAGATTAAAGATATCTGATGTATCTTGCATATGTACAATCTTACATTAAGAATAAATGTTCTTGCCAATTGGATATTTTGTCTTGGAACATTTCAGTATATATATATCAATATTATACTGAAATGTTAATATATATATTAGTTGCACCACTTAAGTGAAATGTTAATATCTATATTGAAATATATATATATATATATACTAGAGGCAGGAAACATGTTCCCAATGTTGGGGGATGGGGGTATGGGGAGAAGGCAGGAACGGGGTACTGATTGAGAATGATCAGCCATGATCACATTGAATGGCGGTGCTGGCTCGAAGGGCCGAATGGCCTCCTCCTGCACCTATTGTCTATTGTCTATTGTCTATTGTGACTTTCCCCTGCCTCTCTTTCTTACGTTCTTGTTTGAGTCGATGTCTGCATGTGCCCAATTGTTGGAGGGGACAAGAAGTTAAACATCTAACGTGCAGAGAACAATGTGAAGGCAAGAAACAGTGAGATATATCAGTAATTCATAACTTCAAATTGAATTGCTAGCAGTTGCCAGCACAAGGAACATTTATTTGGTGAGAATTTAATTTGACATATAACATATAACATATAACAACTACAGCATGGAAACAGGCCTGTCCGGCCCTACCAGTCCACGCCGACCATTCTCCCTGACCTAGTCTCATCTACCTGCACTCAGACCATAACCCTCCAATCCCCTCCTATCCATATACCTATCCAATTTACTCTTAAATAATAAAATCGAGCCAGCCTCCACCACTTCCACCGGAAGTCCATTCCATACAGCCACAACCCTCTGAGTAAAGAAATTCCCCCTCATGTTACCCCTAAACCTTTGTCCCTCAATTCTGAAGCTATGTCCCCTTGTTGGAATCTTCCCCACTCTCAAAGGGAAAAGCCTACCCACGTCAACTCTGTCCGTCCCTCTCAAAATTTTTAAAACCTCTATCAAGTCCCCCCTCAACCTTCTACGCTCCAAAGAATAAAGACCCAACCTGTTCAACCTCTCTCTGTAGCCTAAGTGCTGAAACCCAGGCAACATTCTAGTAAATCTCCTCTGTACCCTCTCCATTTTGTCGACATCCTTCCTATAATTTGGCGACCAGAACTGCACACCATACTCCAGATTCGGCCTCACCAATGCCCTGTACAATTTCAACATTACATCCCAACTTCTATACTCGATGCTCTGATTTATAAAGGCAAGCATACCAAACGCCTTCTTCACCACCCTATCCACATGAGATTCCACCTTCAGGGAACAATGCACAGTTATTCCCAGATCCCTCTGTTCCACTGCATTCCTCAATTCCCTACCATTTACCCTGTACGTCCTATTTTGATTTGTCCTACCAAAATGCAGCACCTCACACTTATCAGCATTAAACTCCATCTGCCATCTTTCAGCCCACCCTTCCAAAAGGCCCAAGTCTCTCTGTAGACTTTGAAAATCTACCTCACTATCAACTACTCCACCTATCTTAGTATCATCTGCATATTTACTAATCCAATTTGCCACACCATCATCCAGATCATTAATGTAAATGACAAACAACAGTGGACCCAACACAGATCCTTGGGGCACTCCACTAGACACTGGCCTCCAACCTGACATACAATTGTCAACCGTTACCCTCTGGTATCTCCCATTCAGCCATTGTTGAATCCATCTTGCAACCTCACTATTAATACCCAACGATTTAACCTTCTTAATCAACCTTCCATGTGGAACCTTGTCAAATGCCTTACTGAAGTCCATATAGACAACATCCACAGCCTTGCCCTTATCAATTTCCCTGGTAACCTCTTCAAAAAATTCAAGAAGTTTAGTCAAACATGACCTTCCAGGCACAAATCCATGTTGACTGTTTCTAATCAGGCCTTGATTATCCAAATAATTATATATATTGTCCCTAAGTATCTTTTCCATTAATTTTCCCACCACAGACGTCAAACTAATAGGTCTATAATTGCTAGGTTTACTTTTAGAACCTTTTTTAAACAACGGCACAACATGCGCAATGCGCCAATCTTCCGGCACCATCCCTGTTTCTAATGACGTTTGAAATATTTCCGTCATAGCCCCTGCTATTTCTGCACTAACTTCCCTCAATGTCCTAGGGAATATCCTATCAGGACCTGGAGACTTATCCACTTTTATATTCTTCAAAAGTGTCCGTACCTCCTCTTCTTTAATCCTCCTAATTTCCATCACTACTCTACTTGTTTCGCTTACCTCACATAATTCAATATCCTTCTCCTCGGTAAATACCGAAGAAAAGAAATTGTTTAATATCTCCCCCATTTCTTCCGGCTCAGCACATAGCTGTCCACTCTGACTCTCTAATGGACCAATTTTATCCCTCACTATCCTTTTGCTATTGACATATCTGTAGAACCCCTTGGGGTTTACTTTTACATTACTTGCCAAAGCAGCCTCATATCTTTTTTTCGCTTTTCTAATTTCCTTCTTAAGATTCCTTTTACATTCTTTATATTCCTTAAGAACCTCATTTACTCCCTGCCGCTTATATTTATTGTATATCTCCCTCTTTTTCCGAACCAAGTGTCCAATTTCCCTGGAAAACCACGGCTCTTTCAAATTATTATTCTTTCCTTTCCACCGAACAGGGTCATAAAGACTCTGTACTCTCAAAATTTCACCTTTAAATATCCTCCATTTCTCTATTATATCCTTTTCATAAAACAACAATTTCCATTTCACTCCTTTTAAATCCTTTCTCATCTCCTCAAAATTAGCCTTTCTCCAATCCAAAATCTCAACCCTTGGTCCAGATTTGACCTTCTCCATAATGATATTGAAACTAATGGCATTATGATCACTAGACCCAAAGTGCTCCTCAACACATACCTCCGTCACCTGACCCATCTCATTTCCTAACAGGAGGTCCAACACTGCCCCTTCTCTGGTAGGCACCTCTACGTATTGCTGCAAAAAACTATCCTGCACACATTTTACAAACTCCAAACCATCCAGCCCTTTAACAGAATGTGATTCCCAGTCTATATACGGAAAATTGAAATCACCCACAATCACCACTCTGTGCTTACTACTAATATCTGCTATCTCCTTACATATTTGCTCTTCCAATTCTCGTTCCCTATTTGGCGGTCTATAATACACCCCTATAAGTGTTGCTAAACCTTTCTCATTTCTGAGTTCCACCCAAACAGCCTCCTTAATCGAGCCTTCTAGTCTGTCCTGCCAAAGCACTGCTGTGATATCCTCCCTGACAAGCAATGCAACACCCCCACCTCTTGCCCCTCCGATTCTATCACATCTGAAACAATGAAATCCTGGAATATTTAATTGCCAATCGCAACCCTCCTGCAACCATGTTTCACTGATCGCCACAACATCATACTTCCAGATGTCAATCCAGGCTCTAAGCTCATCCACCTTTCTTACAATGCTCCTAGCATTAAAATATACACATTTAAGGGACCCATCATTTCTTATTCTCAGTTTATTTCTTTTCCCTTCTTTCTCTCCTACATATTGGGTCTGAGTGTTTCCATTTTCTGCCTCCTGCCTCACACACTGCCTATTAGCTATCTGTGTTTGAGTCCCTCCCCCCAACCGTACTAGTTTAAAGTCTCCGCAGTTATTTTAGCAAATCTCCCCGCCAGGATATTGGTTCCCCTCGGGTTCAGATGCAACCCGTCCTTTTTGTACAGGTCATACTTCCCCCAGAAGAGGTCCCAATGATCCAGAAACTTGAAACCCTGCTCCCTGCACCAGTTCCTCAGCCACGTATTTATCCTCCACCTCACTCCATTCCTATTCTCACTATCGCGTGGCACAGGCAGTAAGCCTGAGATTATTACTTTGGAAGTCCTTTTTTTTAACTCTCTTCCTAGCCCCCTGAATTCTCCTTTCAGGACCTCTTCCCTTATCCTACCTATATTGTTGGTACCTATATGTACCACGACCTCTGGCTCCTCTCCCTCCCCTTTCAGGATATCCTGGACACGCTCAGACACATCCCGGACACCGGCACCAGGGAGGCAAACCACCATCCGGGTCTCCCGACTGCGTCCACAGAAACGCCTATCTGACCCCCTCACTATAGAGTCCCCTATTACTACTGCTCTCCTCTTCCTTTCCCTACCCTTCTGAGCAACAGGGCCGGACTCCTTGCCAGAGGCCCGGGCACCGTCGTTGCCCCCAGGTAGGCTGTCCCCCCCAACAGTACTTAAACAGGAGTACTTATTTCCAAGGGGTACAGCCACCGGGGTACTCCCTAGTCCCTGCCTCTGTTCCTTGCCCCCCCTAACAGTGACCCACTTGTCTACCTCCCGTGGTCTAGGAGTGACCACCTCCCTGTAACTCCTATCTATAACCTCCTCACTCTCCCTGATCAGACGGAGGTCATCAATCTGCCGCTCCAGGTTCCTAATACGGTCCCTTAGGAGCCCCATCTCGTCACACCTGGCGCAGATGTGGATGTCTGGAAGACTATCAGACTCCCAGATTCCCCACATCTGACACCCAGAACAAAAAACTGCCCTGGCAGTCATACTCTCCAAACAAAGCCCCGCGCTCGGTTACTAAACCTACCGCCCGGCCGCTACTCCAACCGCTCCAACCGCCCACCCAAAAGAACTGAGTGATCTCCTGGGAGAGGCGAAAAACCGGATAAAAAACCCAGGCCAATTTGGGAAAAAATCCGGGAAATTCCTCTCCGACCCCAAGCTAGGCGATCGAAACTAGTCCGGGAGATCACACAGGTCTTACTCCTTACTATCCCCACACTATCCCCACACAATCCCCACACAATCCCCACACAATCCCCACACAATCCCCACACAATCCCCACACAATCCCCACACACTACTTCCCAAGCAACACAGCTTGGTGCTGCTTGCTACTGCTGCTGACACTTTTGATAAAACCGCAAATGGAGCCAAAGCATTTTAACAACTCAGTAGTTGCACTATAAAGTCTCTAATAATACAGATGAAGTGGCAGAAGCCTTCCACTTCAGCCTTTAAGTAAATTATTCCGCAAATCTGGATGAGGTTTCATAGATTAGCGAGGGAAAGCAAATCAAATTTCAATGAGTAATATTCCAGTCATCTTATGCCAAAGTGTCAAAACATATCTCCTTTCCAGTTTTCCTTCATTAGGGATATGTTGGCATAAATGTCACTCATTGTCCTTCTTCTTGCACCTGTCACGGACATGGAGTGGTTGTGGATGACAACTAAATAGGTCACCCTGTCTCGCAGTGCCACAACTCTCCTGGCCTTCTGATTCCCAGCCTGATATGTTCTTCTCCACCAAGTCATGCATGGATAAGCAACGCATCAGACTGACAATGACAGCTCAAGCAGACCTCTCTCCTTACAGTGGGGCAAATGACCTTACCTGCTCAAACTGATATGGAGACCTGATCCTAAGCCATTCTTGGGCATTGGAGCATCGTGGATTAATCACCAGACAAGTCATCCCCACCCCCCCCCCCCCCCCCCCCGCTTCGTCCTTGAGTAGAGGCCCAAACAGTTCTGCTCCACCAACGCACTCATTCACCTCATTCACAATGTTCATACCGCTGGATTGTAAGCTGCCCAAATGAAATATGAGGTGTTGTTCCTCCAATTTCTTGAAGTCAGAGAAATCAATATTCATACCGCTGGGTTGTAAGCGGTATGAATATTGATTTTGCTAACTTCTCGCAACCCCTGCATCTTCCCTCTCCCCGTCCCTCCCCCACCTAAATCGTACTAGCTTCAAAGTCGAGTTGTTGAGTGTCATTGTCTGTAACTCGTTTTCACCTAGCCCACAGCTAACAGCTAACAATAGCCTGTTTCCTTTATCATCGTTCCTTTATTGCATATCTCTCGTTTATTTGTTCTCTATCTATATCTCTATCTATATCTGTATCTCCCGTTTCACTTTCCCCTGACTCACAGTCTGAAGAAGAGTCTCGACCCTAAACGTTGCCTATTCCTTCTCTCCAGAGATGCTGCCTGACCCGCTGAGTTAACATTGAATAATGTCTCCTTCAAAGCAACTCACATTCTCCAGATCAGAGGTGTAGCAATGGGCACTTCCAGGGCCCAAACTATGCCTGCCTATTTGTGGGATGAAGAGTCATAGAGTCATAGATTCATACAACACAGAAATCACACATAATTCGCCCCAAATTGTCTATGCTAACTAAGATGTACGACCTAAGCTGGTCCCATTTACCTATGTTGTGGAATAATTTGCGTTTGCATAAGACCATAAGACATATGGCCCATCGAGTCTACTCTGCCATTTGATTATGGCTGATCTATATTTCCCTCTCAACCCCATTCTCCTGCCTTCTTCCCATAACCATTGATGCCCTTAATAATCACGAACCTACTAATCTCCGCTTTAAAAATACCCAACGACTGCCTCCTCAGCCCTTTTGTAGCAATGAATTCCACAGATTCACCACCCTCTGGCAAAAGAAATTCCTCCTCATCTCAGCACATTGCAGTGCTAAACAGGTCTACTCCATCAACTCTTTATCTGGTATAGACAATAGACAATAGACAATAGGTGCAGGAGGAGGCCATTCGGCTCTTCGAGCCAGCACCGCCATTCAATGTGATCATGGCTAATCATTCTCAATCAGTACCCCGTTCCTGCCTTCTCCCCATACCCCCTGACTCTGCTATCCTTAAGAGCTCTATCCAGCTTTCTCTTGAATGCATTTAGAGAATTGGCCTCCACTGCCTTCTGAGGCAGGGAATTCCACAGATTCACAACTCTCTGACTGAAAAAGTTTTTCCTCATCTCAGTTCTGAATGGCCTACCCATTATTCTTAAACTGTGGCCCCTTGTCTGGACTCCCCCAACATTGGGAACATGTTCCCTGCCATTCCTGTCAAAAGTCCTTGAAAAGGCAACTCTAAACCAATTAGTGCCCTACCTACACCAAAACACCATCCTGGAAAGTTTCCAGTCAGGTTTCAGAGCCCACCACAGCACAGAGTCTGCCTTATTGAAGGTACACAACGACCTGCTTCTCGCCATCGACACCGGCGACTGTGCAATCCTGCTCCTTCTCGACCTCAGCGCAGCGTTCGATACAGTGGACCACACCATCCTTATTGACCGTCTCCGGTACGCGGTTGGCATTGATGGCACTGCCCTGAGCTGGTTCGTTTCCTACCTCAAAGATAGGAGTTTCGCCATCAACATAGGCAGTTATTCCTCTTCTCCAGCTAGCCTCTCCTGCGGAGTTCCACAAGGCTCCATCCTAGGACCCATTCTCTTCTCTCTATACATGCTCCCCCTTGGCCAAATCATTCAAAGGCACGGCATTTCTTTCCACTGCTATGCCGATGACACACAGCTTTACCTCCCCCTGAAACCCAACAACCGGTCAAATTTAAACAGCCTCTTACACTGCCTTGAGGACATAAAATGTTGGATGGCATAGAACTTCCTCCCATTAAACGAGAGCAAGTCTGAGGTCATCCTATTCGGCCCCCCCGACTCCATCAAATCGATAACAGGCAGTCTTGGAAGCCTATCCTGCCTAGTCAAACCGCATGTCAAAAACCTTGGCGTGATATTTGACTCTGCATTAAAGTTTGACAAGCAAGTCAACGCTGTGGTAAAAGCCAGCTTCTTCCAACTTCGTACCATAGCTAAAATCAAACCTTTCCTCCAATTCGACGACACTGAAAAAATCATTCACGCTTTAATTTCCTCCCGCCTAGACTACTGCAACTCCCTATACACTGGGATCAGCCAATGATCCCTGTCCCGCCTGCAATTGGTCCAAAACGCCGCAGCGAGACTCCTGACGGGTACCCGAAAAAGGGACCACATCACGCCGATTCTGGCCTCTCTCCACTGGCTCCCTGTACGGTACAGAATCAACTTCAAGCTCCTCCTATTCACATATAAAGCCCTAAATGGACATTCCCCCCCTACATCAAAAATCTTCTAACCCACCTCTCTAACTCCAGGTCCCTCAGGTCGGCCGACTTGGGGCTATTCACTATCCCGCGGTCTAGGCTTAAGCTCAGGGGTGACCGCGCTTTTGCGGTTGCAGCTCCTAGACTGTGGAACAGCATCCCTCTCCCCATCAGAAGTGCCCCCTCCATCGACTCCTTTAAGTCCAGGCTCAAAACCTATTTCTACTCCCTAGCGTTTGAGGCCCATTGAGGAGGCGCTGTGAACTGTTTTGTATGTGCTGATATGTTTGTGTGCTACTGTATGTTTCATTTTTTCCTTAGTACCTAAACAGATGTACAGCACTTTGGTCAACGTGGGTTGTTTTTAAATGTGCTGTACAAATAAAATTGACTTGACTTGACTTGACTTGACTTCTGTGTTGTAAAGAAGTATGGAGATGTGAAGTATGGTGATTGTTCTATTTGAGAGCAATTAGAAGTATGGAGATTGTAAGAAGTATGGAGATTGTTCTATTTGAGAGTTGTTGAGCTTATAGGACTTGGTATTACAATCCCTTCTGTAATCGGCACCTTCTTAATCTCTTGAGTGGGGGTAGGGGTAAAGACTTCATTGGGGTCATCAGGTGGGCACCCTCCTTCCTTGGTGTTTCGTTGATAGGCCCACGACACCTCCAGAGGGCTCAACAGCGATACCTGGTGTCCCAGGGTGCGCCCCCCTCCATTTTTACCCCTGTTGCTGGTCATTTTGCAGCCCAGTTGGAGGCCTTCCTCTTCAGCCACAGCCAGTTGCTGCTTCGCTCGGCAGCCTCTGACAGGGACCTGACGGCTTGCCGGAAGGCCTGTCCTCGGACTCCCATTCCCTTCAGGAGTCTGGTTGTTGACATGGCTACAAA
The DNA here is from genome assembly GCF_053455715.1 of Rhinoraja longicauda. Lineage (NCBI taxonomy): Eukaryota > Metazoa > Chordata > Chondrichthyes > Rajiformes > Arhynchobatidae > Rhinoraja > Rhinoraja longicauda. The sequence continues at coordinate 8,978,808 of NC_135980.1, read as the reverse complement.
CCCTCTACAACCAACCTCTACAGGGAGCACCTGGGCACGCCAGCCGTGTTGTTTTGCCTCGGCTGCTAAGTCTAAATACTTAGCAATTAGCGACAGGCTGCCACCCACATCTGGATGACTGAAATAATAAAAACAGCTTTCGTGCATTATGCAATAGGAAGAGATGCAGTTGATACAGGGTTTAACCAGTTCAAAGGTGAATAACAGGACAGATTTTCTTCAGGGTCAAAGTTGATTGAATTTGGTCCAGATCGTGCTGTTGCACTGCTGTCCAGCCAACAGTTGCACTAAGAGCAGTTTCCAAATTTCAGACTTAAACTTTGCAAGAATAGGCACCACTTCAACCGTGCAGTAAGTCAGATACTGGAGTATCCATGGAATTCATCTTTGGTCTACATATTACTCTGCTTCCAATTTTTTTTTTCCCATTAATTTCAAATGATCTAAACTTTCGAACATATTAACCGTTATATTGCATGTTTAGCACACGGAATCAGGATTGAATTTCTGAGTTATTCTGCTCCATTCCTATTCATACGTGAGGCCTATTTTTGTTAGTCCTGAAATCAGATAGAACATTTTGAGACTTACAAAACGATATGGTGGTGCAGCGGTAGAGTTGCTGCCTTACAGCGCCAGATACCCAGGTTCGATCCTGACTATGGATGATGTCTGGATGGAGTTTATACATTCTCCCCGTGACCGCGTGGGTTTTCTCTGGGTGCTCCAAAGACGCACAGGTTTGTAGGTTAATTGGCTTGGCACAAATTGTAAATCGTCCCTAGCGTCAGTGTGCGGGAAATGCTGGCCCAAAGGGACTGTTTCCGCACTGTTACTCTAAACTAAACTAAAAGTAGTAATTTCCTAATATCTTGTATTCACTGGAATTTAGAAGGATGAGAGGGAATCTTATAGAAACATATAAAATTCCTAAAGGATTAGACAGGCTAGACGCAGGAAAAATGTTCCTGATGTTGGGGGAGTCCAGATCCAGGGTTTAAGAATAAGGGGCAGGCTGTTTAGGACTGAGATGAAGACAAACTTCTTCACCCAGAGAGTTATGAATCTGTGGAATTCTCTGCCATAGAAGGCAGTGGTGGACGATTCACTGGATGTTTTCAAGAGAGAGTTAGATTTAGCTCTGAGGGCCAAAGGAATCAAGGGATATGGGGTAAATGCAGGAACGGGGTACTGATTTTGGATGATCAGCCATGATCAGATTGAATGGCGGTGCTGGCTCGAAGGGCCGAATTGCCTACTCCTGCACCTATTTTTCTATGTTCTACGTTTCTATCTTCTCTTCATCATTTTACTTTTCAATGTTCCCTTGGATCTGCCACAATGCACAGAATCCAAATTATGTTTCTAAGCAGGCAGGGACAATTTGAACCATTTACGCTTTGTAACAGTGGGTGTGGAATCAGGCTTACATTTGCATTGAAAGGCAAGAAACAAAAAGCTCTGTGAAAGCACGTGGGAAAGTATCAGACTGATTCCCATGGATAAGCATGTACTTTTTCAATGGGAACAGCAAAGAAACAAAACATCCTCAAACCAGCTAATGGTGCCCTGAAATGCTATCTTCCCACTCCTCTCCCCCATTTTCTTTAATCAAGCACATCCCACATTGTTGTGAGATTTTCCATTTTGACCCACTTAAGCTGCTGATTCTGACAGTGGAGTGTCCCCAGAGCTGTACTTTTTTTTCCCCGACATTTTTTAAAACAATTCTTTTTCTTTGCAGGGGTCCCTGAAAATGCTGACATACCCTCGATCAGCCCTTCCTCCCTGTAGAACGCGTCAATGATCCGAGACAGATAGCGTTTTGCGGACGTATAACAGGAAAATTGGATCAATTCCAGAAGATATTTATACGTGCCAAACAACAGAAATAAATCTGTTGCCCTTACCCTTTGAGGTCTGAAGAATCCTGTTTGAAAACATAACTATTTTAAAGAAGGAATTAAGCGAGGTAGCACGGTGGTACAGAGGTAGACTTACAGCCTTACAGAGCCAGAGACCCGGAACTGATCCTGACCATGGGTGCTGCCTGTACGGAGTTTGTGCATTCTCCCCGTGACCTGCGTGGGTTTTCCCCAGGTGCTCCGGTTTCCTCCCACACTCCAAAGACGTATTGACTTCGGGAAAATTGTAAATTGTCCCGAGTGTGTGTGAGAATCTATGCTATTGATATTGCTATTGATATTGATATTTTGTTGTTGTTGAGATGGTTTATTTTGTTGTTTTTGATATAGTTAATTAGAGATATTGATATGTGGAGGATAGTGTTAGTGTACGGGGATCGCTGGTTTGCGCAGATCTGATGGGCTGAAGGGCCTGTTTCCACGCTGTATCTCCAAACCAACGCTCAACTAAAAAATAGAAGCAGAGTGTGTCTTTTTGAACAACCTTATAAATCCTCAGATGTGAATTGTGTAGGAAAATAACTGCAGATGCTGGTACAAGTCGAAGGTATCACAAATTGCTGGAGTAACTCAGCAGGTCATGCATCATCTAGGAGAGAGGGAATGGGTGACGTTTCGGGTCAAGATCCTTCTTCAGACTGATGTCAGGGGGGGGGCAAAGAAAGGATATAGGTGGAGACAGGAAGACAGTGGGAGAACTGGGAAGGGGAGGGGAAGAGAGGGACAGAGGAACTATCTAAAGTTAGAGAAGTCAATGTTCATACCACTGGTCTGTAAGCTGCCCAAGCGAAATATGAGGTGCTGTTCCTCCAATTTACGGTGGGCCTCACTATGGCACTGGAGGAGGCCCATGACAGGAACAGATGTGAATTAATCTAAACATGTAGAAGTTAATTCCCATCTAAAATTGGCCGCTCATTGGTTGATTATGCAGAGATGATTTTGGCTGTCAAAAGCCAATAGCATTTTATATCACAATGGTTTTGGCTGTGTGTTTCTGTCCACGTGGGTATATCCTGCTGACATTAAAGATGCAAATCAATGCTGGTTGCTGATTTACCATTGATTAGGATGTTAGTTTTATGCATGGCAGGTTCGTTGTACCATCAACTCAGTGTCAAAGCAAAGGAACCTCAAATACATGTTGGTGTACAACTGGTAGTTTGAATTGGGACATGGTTTTGCAAACTACAGATCACATTAACAATAGGATACAGTTTCAAATGACAAGTTTCACAGAGCCCAGGCATAATTTTATACACCAACTCAAAGTCAAATTTAATAAGTTACCAAGCAGTCCAGTTAAATGTATTTACAATTCATTTTAACATTGATATTCAAACAAGCTGACACTCTCTACCACGTTGTCCTGATATTAAAACTGAATGTGTTACAAGTTTAAATTCCTTCTCATTTCTGCTTATGATAAGAGTCAGAACTATTCAATAAAGGAAAATTGTGTCTCATTGTTTGTTTCCATTTCCCACAGAACTCCCACATTATGACTGTACCTCACAAAGTGCTTTCATTGGGTTTGAAAGGTTGTGCAGAGTTGGCGGAAAGTACCATCAAAATGCAACCTACTGTTCTATTTACTTTAAACAATGCACCGGGGAGTAGCTTTATGTGTGTGAAGCAGCCTGCGACATTTTGCAAGGTAAGTCTGCCATTGTATGATTGCAGCCCTTATTTTCAGGCTCTGGACTGGTGTGATTGCACTGTTATGGATGTCACTGCCAGCATAAACTAGATCTGCCTCCTTCACTTTGCGCTGTACAGATCAGTTGCCAGCGTAGGAGGAAGGAATGCAGCAGATTTCCATCGGGTATCAATTGAGGAGTTAGTCTGTAGGCAGCTTTGATGAACAGGAACACTGATGTAGCAAAAAAGGTTAACGGCGTCAAAAATAGTTTGGCTCAATTTTCTCTTGATAAACGTCATGGGAAATGGCAGATTACCGTGATCGAGAAGGACTGCACCCTCCTGTATATTTGTACATTGAATCTTGAGTCAAGTCATGAGTGTTTAATTGTTAAATGCATTGGCGACAGAACAATGAATTTCTTACTTGCTGCAACTTAACAGGCCTATTCGGGCAAAGTACAAATAATAAATGTATCATACTCAATAATACAATAAATTAATGATTTGTAACCATCCCATAATAGCATAAAATTGAAGTCTGTAGCACAACCAAAGTTAAATCCTTGGTAGAAATCCATTGTTTCTGGGACAAGGGTTAGTGGTGTGCAGGTCCAGGTTTATTATTGTCAAATGTACTGAGGTCTGTTGAGATACCATGCTTTGTTGTACATGGTATCTCAACAGATCAGGTAACACTATACATAAATACAATCAAGTCAAACACAAGTACAATAGGTAGAGCAAAAGGGAAGATGCAGAGTGCAGAATATAGTAATCAGCAATGTACAAGCACATCAGTTCCATAGAGAAAGTTCAATGTCCACTATATGGTAGAGGTGAATCAGACAATCCCCTAGCTCATGAAAGAACTGTTCAGAAGCCTGATAACAGAGGAGAAGAAGCTGCTAAGAGCCTGATGGTTGCTGTTCTTGAACCTGGTGGTCGCGGTTTTCAGGCTCCTGTACCTTCTTCCCGAAGGTAGCAGCCAGATGAGAGCGTGGCCAGGTTGGAGTGAGTCTTTGATGATATTAGCTGCCTTTCTGAAAAAGCACCTCCTGTAGATCCCTCGATGGTGGGACGATCAGTATCTTTTGCTCTCCAAATTTGAGGAAGGATATTCTTGCTATTGCGTGCAGCGTAGGTTTACTAGGTTAATTCCAGGAATGGCGGGACTGTCCTATGGTGGAAGAGTGGAGCGGCTAGGCTTGTATATACTGGAATTTAGAAGGATGAGAGGGAATCTTAACGAAACATATAAGATTATTAAGGGGTTGGACACGTTAGAGGCAGGAAACATGTTACCAATGTTGGGGGAGTCCAGTACCAGGGGCCACAGTTTAAGAATAAGGGGTAGGCCATTTAGGACGGAGATGAGGAAAAAACTTTTTCAGTCAGAGAGTTGTAAATCTGTTGAATTCACTGCCTCAGAAGGCAATGGAGGCCAAGTCTCTGAATGCATTCTTTAGAGAGCTAGATAGAGCTCTTAAGGATAGCGGGGTCAGGGGGTATGGGGAGAAGGCAGGAACGTGGTACTGATTGAGAATGATCAGCCATGATCATTTTGCATGGTGGTGCTGACTCAAAGATAGACCCAAAATGCAGGAGTAGCTCAGCAGGACAGGTAGCATCTTTGGAGAGAAGGAATGGGCAACGTTTCGGGTTGAAACGCTTCTTCAGACCCAAAACGTCACCTATTCCTTCTCTCCGGAGATGCTGCCTGTCCCGTTGAGTTGCTTCAGCATTTTGTGTCTATCTTTGAGACATAGGGTCATGTTCTTTAAAGTTACTGAAGAAATCTAGATTATTGACATTGAGAAAAAATATATATAACAGTTTTGGCATTGTAAATGTGCAGAATTAAATAGTACCATGTTTCTCAAAGGGAAAAACTCATCAATATTTGAATTTCATTAACAGGCAACATTCACTGCCAGATCATTCAGAGCCAAGGCCAATAGTTTGTGGATTTCATAGAACAATCAGTGGAATAATTCAATGCCATCCACAAAATAACAATAAAAGAATGTCCATACCAGCAGAATTTAATTTAATAATCACTAATCCAAAGGCCCCAGTCAAGATTAATCAAAGACAATAACTCAGTGTTAGAAAAGAGCACAAACAAGAAAATGCAGAGTTAGCATTTTGGATCGCAGATTTTCTGCAGAAGGGGAAGTGTGAGAAAACAGGCAGGCTTCTATAGACAATAGACAATAGGTGCAGGAGTAGGTCATTCGGCCCTTCGAGCCAGCACTGCCATTCAATGTGATCATGGCTGATCATTCACAATCAGTACCCCGTTCCTGCCTTCTCCCCATACCCACTGACTCCGCTATCTTTAAGAGCTCTATCTAGCTCTCTCTTGAAAGCATCCAGAGAATTGGCCTCCACTGCCTTCTGAGGCAGAGAATTCCACAGATTTACAACTCTCTGACTGAAAAAGTTTTTTCCTCGTCTCCGTTCTAAATGGCCTACCCCTTATTCTTAAACTGTGGCCCCTGGTTCTGGACTCCCCCAACATTGGGAACATGTTTCCTATCTCTTACGTGTCCAACCCCTTAATAATCTTATATGTTTCGATAAGATCTCCTCTCATCCTTCTAAATTCCAGTATATACAAGCATAGCCGCTCCAGTCTTTGGGACCTCCAGAGATGCTGTCTGATCCGTTAAGTTACTCCAGCTTTTTGTGTCTGTCTTTTTTTAAATTTTTTTTTTAAATCAGTTACCCGGTTCTGAGGAAAGGCCATCGACTTGAAATGTCAGCATTGTCTAAACAAGGGTCCTGGGTCAGGAACATTGATGTAAATCACAAAGAAAGCTCACCAGCACCTCCAATTCCTTAGAAGATTGAGGAGTTTCGGTATGTCGCCGAATTCTCTCTTTAACTTCTGCAGGAGTATGGTAGAGCACATAATGACCAGGTACATTGCAGACTGGTTCAGCAACCCAAATGCCCAGGAATGAAGCCGATTATGGAGGGTGGTAGACGCTGCCCGGTCCATCACAAGTATTGACCTCCGCACCTTTGAGGAATCTATAGGTGCCTCAAAAAGACAGCCGATGTCATCAAAGACCCACATCACCCTGGTTGCAATCTCATTTCACCCCTACCATCGGGAAGAAGGGACAGGAGTCTGAAAACCGTGACCACCAGGCTCAAGAATAGCTTATTTTCAATAGCCATCACTACACAACACTAGCCACAACTATAAACTTCTATGGACTGTCTGGTTGCACTGCGGACTTTGGATTTTTGCATTAATATTGTAGCCATACATTTATTGAGTTTTCATTTATTATATATTATCTATGCGTATTGAGTTAGATAGAGCTCTTAATGATAGCGGAGTCAGGGGGTATGAGGGAGAGGGCAGGAACGGGATACTGATTGTGGATGATCAGCCATGATCACATTGAATGGCGGTGCTGGCTCGAAGGGCCGAATGGCCTACTCCTGCACCTGTTGTCTATTGTCTATTGTGTTTACAGGCCTGCTGTGCTGCTGCAAGTAAGGATTTCATTGTTGTGTTGTCAGTATGTACTACAATTAAACATTGACCCAAACCATTGTTTGTCCATCCTCTGCACAGATGCACTCTGGCAAGCTGAGTTCCTCCAGTACATTGTCTTTTTCTCAAGACTCCAGCATGTTCATAAGTTACAGGAGAAGAATGAGACCCATCAATTCTGCTATGCCATTCGATCTATTTTTCCCCTCAACCCCATTCTCCTGCCTTCGCCCCGTAACCCCTGACACCCTTACTAATCTTCATCCCCAGGGCCATAGCTGCTATGAACCGGTCCTGCTGAGCCGGATGGTTACATCGCACAGTGATCCGGCACAGATCTACTTGCACTTTATTCTGTCTTAAAACTGTTACAATTTGTTTCGTTGGGTTGTTGTTGTTTAAATTAATTAAATTATTGCATCGTATGGGAGGCGCATTCCCAATCTCGTTGTACCCCTGTACAATGACAATAAAGATATATTGTATTGTATTGTATTGTATTGTACTAGTTTACCTGTCCGGCTGTGTTACTCCAGCATTTTGTGTCTGTCTTTGTTTTAAACCAGCATCTGCAGTTCCTTTCCACTAATCTGCCAGTCTGTGCTTTAAGAATACCCAATGACTTAGCCCCCCACTGCTGTCTGCAGCAATGAATTCCACAGATTCACCACCCTCTGACTAAAGAAACTCCTCCTCCTCCTCCTCTCCTTTCCAAAGGTACGACTGCATGTGCATTCTCTTGCATATTTCTCTCTCCACAGATCTGATGTTACTTGTGCTGCCATTTACACCCGGTTTTAATTCCAAAATGAAGCTCAGAAGAGGTTTTGTAAATTGTTTTATCGTGCTCACCCTCCTGTGAATCACCTTCTTTTCAATTTTGAAGGAAACTGCAGGGGACTGTTGGGAGCCTTCAAAATGATTTACCTCAAATTTCCAACTAATTTAAACCTACGGAGCGACCAACAGCGTGGTTATGTAAATTTATGCTGAGGCGTTCATCGACATACCAAACTGAAGCAGCAGGCTTGACTGCAAGGGTTTGTCCAGTTTAGTTTATGTTTAGTTTAGAGATACAGGGGGGAAGCAGGCCCTTCATGCCCACCGAGGCCTTGCTGACCAGTGACCCCCGTACATGAGCACTATCCTACACACACACACACACTCACACGAGGGACCATTTACAATGATACCAAGCCAGTTAGCCTACAAACCTGTACGTCTTTGGAGCGTAGGAGGAAACCGAAGCACCCAGAGAAAACCAGCACCTGGAGAAAACCCATGTGAGTCATAAGGAGAACGCACAAACTCCAGACAGACAGCACAGGTTCTTAACATCGATCACAGGGTCTAGGGTGCTGTAAGGCAGCAAAGCTACCGCTGCACCACCGTGCTGCCCAGGTCTTGAGATTAAGATCTGACGCCTGACATAAACAGTACGGGTTTTATGTCTGTTCATTTACTCTGGCATAGAAGGTGGCCATTCGGCCCATCGAGTCCACACTGGCTTCCAATAGAGCAATCCTGTCCTTCATAATGCCTCCCCCTTGTTATTTGTAGTCCTGCAACATATTCACTCTCACGCCTGCAACACATGAGCCCTCCACCCTCGCCCTTGAATCCTACTGCCACTTACCTACACCAAGGGGTCATTTTGAAGCAGCCAAATAACCCACCAACATATTATTGGGATGCGGGAGAAATTTGGAGACGCAACCGGTCACAGCGAGAATGGACACATTCCATAGGGACAGCACCTGGGGTCAGGATCCCAGCTGGGTTTCTGCATGTGTGGAGCAGCAGCACTAACTGCTATGCCAGCACGATACCCAAGCTACCTTCCCACAACCACCAATACAATACAATACAATACAATACAATATATCTTTATTGTCATTGTACCCTGGGGTACAACGAGATTGGGAATGCGCCTCCCATATGATGCAATAATTTAAGTAATTAACAGCAACCCAACGAAACAAAACAATTGTAACAGTTTTTAGACAGGGTAAAGTGCAAGTTGATCTATGCGTTGTGGCCATCCGGCTCAGCAGGACCGGTTCATAGCAGCTATGGCCCTGGGGATGAAGCTGTTCCTGAGTCTGGAGGTGCGGGCGTAGAAGGCCTTGTATCGTCTTCCCGATGGAAGGAGTTCGAACAGACTGTTGCAGGGGTGTGAAGAGTCTTTGTGGATGCTGGTGGCTTTTCTGAGGCATCGTGTGTTGTAGATGCCCTCCAAGTCTGGTAGCTGTGTTCCGATGGCCCTCTGAGCTCTATGGACTACCCGCTGTAGAGCTTTCCTTTCTGCCTCCGTGCAGCTGAGGTACCACACAGGGATGCCATGCGTTAGGATGCTCTCTATGGTGCAGCGGTAGAAGGTCGTCAGCAGCTGTTGGGGTAGACCAGACTTTTTCAGTGTTCTTAAGTAGAACAGTCTTTGTTGTGCCTTCTTGACCAGCGCAGCAGTGTTATTGGACCATGTTAGGTCCTCCGAAATGTGAGTGCCCAGAAACTTGAAGCTGGGCACTCTCTCCACACTGTCCCCGTTGATAGAGATCGGGGCATATTCCCCGTTATGTGACCTACAAGAAGTTGATGATCAGCTCCTTGGTCTTGGTGGTATTTAGGGACAGGTTGTTATCCGAGCACCAGTCCGCCAGGTTCTGCACCTCTGCTCTATAGTTTGTTTCATCCCCGTTGGTGATAAGCCCGATCACCGTTGTGTCGTCTGCAAACTTGACAATGGTGTTGGTGTCGAATGCAGGAACACAGTCGTGTGTGAAGAGGGAGTAGAGCATGGGGCTCAGAACACAGCCCTGTGGTGTGCCGGTACTCAGGGTGATAGTGGAGGACAGGTGCGGGCCCATTCTCACTGCCTGCGGTCGTTCCAGCAGGAAGTCCAGGATCCAGTCACATAATGACGAGCTGAGGCCTAGCTGGTGGAATTTGGTGATGAGCTTGGTGGGGATGACCGTGTTGCAGGCGGAGCTATAGTCTATGAATAGCATCCTCACGTACGTGCCCTGTCTCTCTAGGTGAGTCAGGACAGTGTGAAGAGCCAGAGAGATGGCGTCCTCTGTGGATCTATTTGCCCTGTATGCAAATTGATGTGGGTCCAGTGAGTCAGGGATGCTGGATTTGATGTGTGAGAGGACCAGCCTCTCAAAGCACTTCATGACTATTGGCGTTAGGGCAACCGGGCGGTAGTCGTTCAGGTTGGAGATCTTGCTTTTTTCGGCACCGGAACTATGATAGCCGGCTTCAGGCACTTGGGGACCATAGCTAGAGATAATGACAGGTTAAAGATCCTGGTGAATACCTCAGCCAGCTGTTCAGCACAGTCCTTCAGTACCCTTCCTTGAACTCCATCCGGTCCTGCAGCCTTGCGTGGGTTGACCCTTTGCAGAGCGCGTTGTACCTCCTGTGTGCTCAGTTGCAAGACCTGTCCCACCGCCTCGGCTGGGGCTCTTTCACACAAGGTGGTTTTGCCAGTTTCAAAGCGGGCAAAGAAGGTGTTAAGCTCATTGGTCAGTGCCATATCGCTGTGGGGGCAGGCAGGGCTGCTCTTGTAGCCAGTGATGTCCCTGACACCCTGCCACGTGCTTCTGGTGTCCGTGGTGTTGAAGTGGTCTTCCACCGTTGCCTATGGGTGTCTTTGGCCCTTTTAATACCTTTGTTCAGGTTTGACCTGGCAACACTGTATGCTGAAGTGTCACCAGATTTAAAGGCATTGTTGCGTGCCCTCAGCAGGTTCTGTACCTCCTTGTTCATCCTTGTTGAACCGACTTGCAGAACCCTAATCCTACAGAGCCATAGTCATAGAGTGATGGAGTGTCGAAACAGGCCCTTCGGCCCAACTTGCCCACGGCGGCCAACATGTCCCAGCGACATTAGTCCCACCTGCCTGCTTTGGTCCACATCCCTCCAAACCATATCTCACCAACGGAGCACTATGGAACACATCTTGCACCATTGTGAACTAGTTTTTTCTGATCGTGTTTTGCACTAATGTCTTGCTTTTGTAGTCTTTTCTATTTCACTGTCTTGTATTATTTATGTTTTTGCCTGCATCTATGTGCCTGTGATGCTGCTGCCAGCAAGGTTTCCATTGTAACTGTACCTCACCATACGAGCACATGACAATAAACTTGACTTGACTTGAAATGTTTCCCAATATCTTTTATCTCCATGCACACCTCCTGCAAAGGTACATATTAACTGATTCAACATTCAAAAGCTTTTCAACACTGAATCCCATGTTGCAAGATGGGCGGCACGGTGGCGCAGCAGTAGAGTTGCTGCCTTACAGCGAATGCAGCGCCGGAAACTCAGGTTCGATCCCGACTACGGGTGCTGTACTGTACGGAGTTTGTACGTTCTCCCCGTGACCTGCGTGGGTTTTCTCCGAGATCTTTGGTTTCCTCCCACACTCCAAAGACGTGCAGGTATGTAGGTTAATTGGCTGGGCAAATGTAAAAACATTTTTTTTTAAATTGTCCCTAGTGGGTGTAGGATAGTGTTCATGTGTGGGGATCGCTGGGCGGCACGGACCCGGTGGGCCGAAGGGCCTGTTTCTGCGCTGTATCTCTAAATCTAAAAAGATACTCAAGAGTCCCCTTTGCCCAGAAAGGTAACTAAACCATAAGTGCAGTAGTTACAAGTCTGAAGTAGGATCTCGACCCGAAACGTCATCCATCCCTTCTCTCCAGAGATGCTACTTGCCCCGCAGAGTTACTCCAGCATTTTGTGTCTATCTTCGGTTTAAACCAGCATCTGCAGTTCCTTCCTGCAACAGTTACAAGAGCATGTCAGAAGTTGGTTAATCAGTAACCACCAAATAACATCTTGACTCACCACTTCTGTCGTGAGCTTTCCATTGTGCATTGTTAGAGCCAACTGTTCTGGTGATAATGTGTTGGTGTAACTCAGCTGGTCAGGCAATATCTCTGGAGAACATGGATAGGCGATATTTCAGGCCGGGACCGTTCTCCCGTCTTGAGAAGTGTCCCAACCAGAAAGACGTGTCACCCGCTGAGTTACTCCAGCATTTTGTATCTTCTTTTCTAAGTCTGAAGCTGTTAGACAATAGACAATAGACAATAGGTGCAGGAGGAGGCCATTCGCCCCTTCGAGCCAGCACCGCCAATTCAATGTGATCATGACTGATCATTCTCAATCAGTACCCCGTTCCTACCTTCTCCCCATACCCCCTGACTCCGCTATCCTTAAGAGCTCTATCCAGCTCTCTCTTGAATGCATTCAGTGAATTGGCCTCCACTGCCTTCTGAGGCAGAAAATTCCACAGATTCACAACTCTCTGACTGAAAAAGTTTTTCCTCATCTCAGTTCTAAATGGCCTACCCCTTATTCCTAAACTGTGGCCCCTTGTTCTGGACTCCCCCAACATTGGGAACATGTTTCCTGCCTCTAACGTGTCCAACCCCTTAATAATCTTATACGTTTCGATAAGATCTCCTCTCATCCTTACAAGGCAGCTGGTTTGTAAGGAGGAAGAGAGCAATGGGATGTTTGACCGGGTGAATGAACTTTGGAGACACCTAGCAACAGGGACCAACACAGAGCACAGATGCAAGGTCGATCGGGACTTCTTTTCGGAGAACATGCTGAAAATACTCAGCTGGTCTGCAAGCATCTCTGGAGAGAGAAACAGAGTTGACATTTCAGATCCAAGCTGATTGCTTCAAAAATGACTCACATTCACATCAGGTCCAGACATTTCCTTTGTTTCTGTTTGAGAAGACTGCAAACATTGCAGTGGGTGAATCACTGACAATAACTCTGGGATCTTCGTAGCACAGCGGTAGAGTTGCTGCTTTACAGCGAATGCAGCGCCGGAGACTCAGGTTCGATCCTGACTACGGGTGCTGCACTGTAAGGAGTTTGTACGTTCTCCCCGTGACCTAAGATGCGTGGGTTTTCTCCGAGATCTTCGGTTTCCTCCCACACTCCAAAGACGTACAGGTATGTAGGTTAATTGGCTGGGTAAAATGTAAAAATTGTCCCTAGTGGGTGTAGGATAGTGTTAATGTACGGGGATCGCTGGGCGGCACGGACTTGGAGGGCCGAAAAGGCCTGTTTCCGGCTGTATATATATGATATGATATGATATGAATTACACAACCCTAAAATATCCTGAGGTTGCCACCAGTTTCATGAACAGCTATTGGGAAATTAATTTTTAGTTTAGGATTCGGGATGGCGCAGTGGCGCAGTTGTGGTGTTGCTGCTTTACAGCGCCTGAGATCCGGGTTCAATCCTGACTGCGGCCGCTGTCTGTACGGAGTTTGTACATTCTCCCGAAGGTAGACACAAAATGTTGGAGTAACTCAGCGGGACAGGCAGTATCTCTGGAGAGAAGGAATGGGTGTCAGAGTGAGGTCCAGTGCAAATTGGAGGAACAGCACCTCTATTTCGCTTGGGTACCTTATACCCCAGCGGTATGACCTCCTCCATTGTCAGAGTGAGGCCCAGCGCAAATTGGAGGAACAGATCCTCATTTTTCGCTTGGGTAGCTTACACCCCAGCGGTATGAACATTGTATTTTCTAACTTCAAATGGCCCTTGCTTTCCCTCGCTCTCCATCCCCTCCCACTTCCCAGTTCTCCCACCAGTCTTACTGTCTCCGACTACATTGTATCTCTGTCCCGCCCACTCCCCTGACATCAGTCTGCAGAAGGGTCTCAACCCGAAACGTCACCCATTCCTTCTATAGTTCGATTTAAACCAGCATCTGCAGTTCTTTCCTACACATTTTGTACGTTCTCCCTGTGACCACGTGGGTTTTTTCCGGGTGCTCCGGTTTCCTCCCACACTCCAAAGATGTACAGGTTTGTAGGTTAATTGACTTCTGTAAATTGTGAATTGTAAATTGTCCCTAGTGTGCGTAGGATAGCGCTGGTGTACAGTCTGGTCGCTGGTCGGCGCGGACTCGGTAGGCCGAAGAGCCTGTTTCCACGCTGTATCTCAAAAGTAAAGTCTACTAATGGCAAGTTACCAAGTATTTTTGTTCCCTAGTTGACCAACATGGGCCTCTAAGGCATTGTATTCCAAATTAAATTAGATGTCTGTGTAGGTATTTCTGCACAAAACTGAAAGGGAATTCAGTTAACAGATTTGAATATTTCTCGTAGATATTTACAAAGTTGACAGTTTTGGACAATTCTCAACGTAAAACAGCCAAAGAAATTCGAAGTTGATTCATAGTTTTGAGTTTCCCTAATCTATGTAAAACATGCTGACAGAGTGTCAATAGTATCTGAAATAATATATAATATCAGGATATTATCTGAAATATGATAAATAACTGTCATGGAATGACAGTGCAACGATCTCCTTCTGATAGAAAGATGATAATTTACAAGCAATTAAGTGACTGAAGTGAGATCGAATTAAGTAAGTGGAATATTGGTAAGAAGAGTATCCATGGGATTAAAATGGCTTTGGTGATAGTGAACTCACATCTGACTGTAGTCCCGTAGAAAAATAACTGCAGATGCTGGTACAAATCGAAGGTATCACAAAATGCTGGAGTAACTCAGCGGGTCAGGCAGTATCTCAGGAGAGAAGGAATGGGTGACGTTTCGGGTCGAGACCCTTAGACCCGAAATGTCACCCATTCCTTCTCTCCTGAGATGCTGCCTGACCCGCTGAGTTACTCCAGCATTTTGGAATGCCTCTGACTGTAGTCCCACTCATTCACACAAAATACATGTCGCAGCATCTAATGGCGTTGAACTTTAAATGTCTTCAAACATTCTGACAAGCTAAATCAGTTTCCCAGGAAGGAAAAATCAAATACTAGAGGGCACAGCTTTAAAGTGAGAGGCACAAAAGATCTGCCTCCAGTTTTTGGTGTTGACGGAAATATTGCAGTTGCAGAAATTATGGACTGAGGCGGGTGAAGGTGAGGCTCGGGATGGTGTGGCATGTTGCTAAGTGGGAGTGGGATGGAGAGAACAAAGAACTGTTGGTGAGAGGGCCCAGAGTAATGTTGTCACAGTCACTCTAGTTTAGAGATACAGCGCGGAAACAGGCCCTTCGGCCCACCGAGTCCGCGCCGCCCAGCACACTATCCTACTACACACACTAGGGACAATTTTTACATTTTACCCAGTCAATTAACCTACATACCCGTACGTCTTTGGAGTGTGGGAGGAAACCGAAGATCTCGGAGAAAACCCACGCAGGTCACGGGGAGAACGTACAAACTCCGTACAGACGGCGCCCATAGTCAGGATCGAACCTGATTCTACGTTATCCCACTTACTCATCTTCTCCCTACACACTGGGTGTGATTTACAGAAGCCAATTAACCTTCAAACCCACACATCTTTGAGATGTGGGAGGAAACCGGAGCAAAGTCAACCTAATCCGCATCGTGGCATTGAATCCTGCATAATCTTAAGAATGCTGTCACTTTTAGACTGAAGCAAGGTCTTACGCAAGTTAGTCGGGATGGTTCTGGGATCGTGTGGGCTGGGATAAAAGTGTCTTGCGGTCAATCATTGTCAGTGCGGAGGCTGCCAGAGTTAACGTGAACAAAGACGAGCTGCAGTGCTTCTGAGAGTTGAGGCTGGAGCGTGATATTTAAGATAATGTGGTGTATCTGTGACTCAGGTCTGGGGGCTGAAGTGATGTAAGCAGAGGAATGATAGTTCAACTAATATCTTAGGGCAGCGTTGAAAATAGAAAAGAGAGGCAGGCATTGTTAAATTCAATCTGAAAAGATCATTCGAATGCAGTGTGTCAGGTCAGGTAGTGCATAACTATCAGCATGGAGCAGGAGCAGGGAACGCGCTGAGGTCGTTGTTTAGCATTGCAGACACACATCGTGGAGTTTAGGAGAGGGAGGGGAGGGATGCCAAGTGTCGAGAGTGTGTTTCGGCAATGGAACCATAGGTGGCATGGCGGCACAGCGGTAGAGTTGCTACCTTACAGCGCCAGGGACCCGGGTTCGATCCTGACAACGGTGCTTGTCTGTATGGACTTTGTACGTTCTCCCCACGACCAGCGTAGTTTTGCTCTGAGATCTTCGATTTCCTCCCACACTCCAAAGGCATACAGGTTTGTGGGTAAATCAGCTTGTTATAAATTGTCCAGAGTGTGTAGTGCGGGGATCGCTGGTCGGTGCAGACTCGGTGGGCCAAAGGGCCTGTTTCCGCGCTGTATCTCTAAACTAAATAAACGAAACTATATGAGATTCTCACCTGTTGCAGCTTAACAGGGATGCGATAACACACAGGTAAATATATAATAATCAATAAAACAATAAATTAATAAACCGTGATACTAGGTAACCATAAATAGCTCAAAGCCAAAGACCATAGTGCAACCAAAGATAGAGTCCATAGAAGATCTTAATGTTTGAGGTTAGTAATAATAGGAAGATGAGGCATCTATACACCTACATGATACTGGAAGCTCATTCCACATACCCACCACTCTCTACATGAAAAAGTTGCCCCTCAGATTCCTATTTAATCTTTCCCCTCTTATATCATATCATATCATATATATACAGCCGGAAACAGGCCTTTTCGGCCCTCCAAGTCCGTGCCGCCCAGTGATCCCCGCACATTAACACTATCCTACACCCACTAGGGACAATTTTTACATTTACCCAGCCAATTAACCTACATACCTGTACGTCTTTGGAGTGTGGGAGGAAACCGAAGATCTCGGAGAAAACCCACGCAGGTCACGGGGAGAACGTACAAACTCCTTACAGTGCAGCACCCATAGTCAGGATCGAACCTGAGTCTCCGGCGCTGCATTCGCTGTAAAGCAGCAACTCTACCGCTGCGCTACCGTGCCGCCCTTAAACCTATCTTAAACCTATATCCTCCGGTTCTTGATCCCCCCTAGTCTGGTTAAACGATTCTTTCTATTCCCCTTGTGATCTTATACAACTCTATAAGAGTTGTATAATCTATCATCCTCCAAGGAATACAGTCATAGCCCGACCAACCTCTCCCTATGGCAAACTACCTGGAAATATCCTCATAAAACTGTTGGAATTAATTGCAGATGCTGGTCGATACCGAAGATAGACACAAAATGCTGGAGCAACTCAGCAGGTCATGCAGCATTTCTGGAAATAAAGGAATAGGCGACATTTTGGGTTGGAACCCTTCTTCACACTAGTAGAGGGTGTCTATCCTCATAAATCTCTTTATTCTTTCCAGTTTAACACCATCTTTCCTGGGCCTGGTAAAACTGAAGCAAGCAAGTATTTCATTGTTCTATTATGACAATTATGCACTCTTGACAATATTGGCAGCTTTATTTCACCAAATATCTTTGCTCATATTTCAGAGCCCCAAGCATTGATTTTACTTTTTGCACTTGCTATTTGAGCCATGGTCTCTGTAGCTTTGCTGAGAGAGTTACATGGAAAATAGGTGCAGGAGAAGGCCTTTCGGCCTTTCGAGCCAGCACTGCCATTCAATGTGATTATGGCTGATCATCCACAATCAGTAACCCGGGAGGAGTGCACACGCTGAGATCAGCACCCCATGTGTGCCTCCTTTCTTCTATGAGACAATCTGCTGGATTTTGTCGTTAATCCATATTGGTGAATGCTGGCAGGTCTAACAGTTAAACTCAAGAACATCATTCATGCCAAGCAAATCAGAAGGCTGCAGTCTGCTGCAAGTTTTACGTTAAGATGTCTTCAGAACAAATCTTCAATTGTTCATGTTCATAGGTGATAGGAGCAGAATTGGGCCATTCAGCCCATCAAATTTACTCTGCCATCCAGTCATGGCTGAACTATCTTTCCCCTTTCTTCTACCTTTTCCTCATAACCCCTGACACCCGTACTAACCAATAATCTATTCTACTTCTACCTTTAAAAATATCCATTGACTCAGCCTCCACAGCCTTCTGTGCCAATGAATTCCACAGATTCACCACCCCACTGACTATAAAGAAATCCCTCCTCATCTCCTTCCGAAAGGAACGTCCTTTAATTCTGAGGCTGTGACCTCTGTTCCTAGACTCCCCCACCAGTGGAAACATCCTCTCCACATCCACTCTCTACCCAGGCCGTTAACTGTGGTGCATTAACAATGCACTGTGCATTAACAATGTGGTGCATTAACAATGCACTGTGCATTAACAATGCGCTGTGCATTAACAATGCGCTGTGCATTAACAATGCGCTGTGCATTAACAATGCACTGTGCATTAACAATGTGGTGCATTAACAATGCACTGTGCATTAACAATGTGGTGCATTAACAATGCATTGTGCATTAACAATGCAATTGTGGCCATTAACAATGGTGCTTTATTTGCCACATGTGCAACTGCACGGTGAAGTTCTTTTTGCACGTTTGCGCATTCGGGCGAGGCCTTGCTTTGACGCCATTTCCACAAATCCATCGTCCAGTCCTCCCGCACGTTCGGTCCACTGAAGCAGTTGCCGATCCTGGTAGGCCCCAGGCTCCTTCAGGGCCTTCCTCCGTCGTCTTCGACCGGATCAGCCTGTGGACCATCTCTTCTCGCCCAGCCATCTATGCGCAGCCTGAGCTTCTGCAACTGGGTTTGAAAATTCAGGCATATCTATCGTTCAGGACCAACAATCTGGTGGAGGGACTCAGTGGGTTGACCAGTATTCGTCTGTTGTTCTGTCAGTTTCCCACTCCGTGACCATGATTTGATTTCCCTCTTTCCAAATTCATTACAATGATGTTATCGGAGGTATCACAAAATGCTGGAGTAACTCAGCGGGTCAGGCAGTATCTCAGGAGAGAAGGAATGGGTGACGTTTCCCATTCTTTCTCTCCTGTGATGCTGCCTGACCCGCTGAGTTACTCCAGCATTTTGTGATACCTTCGATTTGTACCAGCATCTGCAGTTATTTTCCTACACAATGATATTATCCATCAGTTGAATTTAGGGAAATATAAGTGCACTTTTAGAGGGCTGTTTTTCAGATCTCAGAACATAGTAAAGCTGGTTCACAAGCAATATAACTTCTCAGATACAAAGTGCTGGAGTAACTCAGCGGGTCAGGCAGCATCTCTGGAGAACCTAGATAGGTGATGCTTCAGGTCGGCACCTTTCAATCAGTCTGAAGAAGGGTCCGATCTGAAACGCCACCTATCCATGTTCTCCAGAGATGCTGCCTGACCCACTGAGTTACTCCAGCATTCTATGTCTTTTTTTGTAACCAGCATCTACAAACCAGTTCTTTGTCTTCACGATAACCCTTCAGAGGCACTGCCACATGAGGCACTGAGAGGGTCTTTTGTATTCGTGCACAGTTTGATTCACCTGGATAGCAGTTCAGTTTAGTTTATTGCCACATGTACTGAGGTACAGTGAAAAGCTTTTGTTGTGTGCTAACCAGTCAGCGGAAAGACGACATGATTACAATTGAGCCATTTACAGTGTACAGATGCGGAACAAGTACTTCACTGTAGCTCTGTAAATGTGACAATAAATAAATCATTGGACCACAAAATAATCTTAAAATGGTGATAGTCATTGCTAGCCTCGTCATTCCATATGTTTAATTTAGTTTAGTTTGGAGATTCAGCGCGGAAACAGTCCCTTCGGCCCACCGTGTCCGCACCGACCAGCGATCCCCGCACATAAACACTATCCTACACACACTAGGGACAATTTACACATACACCGAGCCGATTAACCTACAAACCTGTACGTCTTTGTAGTGTGGGAAGAAACCGAGGTTCTCGGAGAAAACCCACGTGGTCACAGGGAGGACGGACAATCTCCGTACCGACAGCAAGCGTAGTCGGGATTGAACCCGGGTCTCCGGCGCTGCAAGCGCTGTCAGGTGCTGTAAGGCAGAAACTCTACCGCTGCGCCACTGTGCCACCTTCCAGTATTCCAAGTAGTATAGGAAAATAACTGCAGATGCTGGTACAAATCGATTTATTCACAAAATGCTGGAGTAACTCAGCAGGTCAGGCAGCATCTCGGGAGAGAAGGAATGGGTGACGTTTCGGATCGAAACCCTTCTTCAGACTGAAGAAGTGTCTCGACCCGAAACGTCACCCATTCCTTCTCTCCCGAGATGCTGCCTGACCTGCTGAGTTACTCCAGCATTTTGTGAATCATTCCAGTATTCCAATACGTTTTGCGCAATTTTCTCAATATTGCTGGGAAAAGTGGTTTGAGGAGACAATGACAGTGGAAGTAGAAATGAGTTCAGGAGCAAACACTGTGGTGCTGAAGGTATTTATGACATATTATCACCCGCAACCACTGATTACATAGCAGCAGAAACAGCTCTGGCTGCACATTTCACTCTGCAACCGAACGTGCAGATAATTGTCCCCCATCAAACAAGGCAAGAACCGAAAGAAACAACTGATCGATATTGCATGTGTCCGAGACAATCTGCCGCAAGGTGTGGATTTTTCTGATCTTGAGAAAGAGCTGAAATCGCAGATTGAAGGACGTGTATCAAAGCAACTGTCCGAGCTGCTTGAGTTAGCAAGATTGTTGTCACGTTCAGAGAACAGAGTGGTTGATGTGGAAAGACCACAGCACACCGCTGTGAATACAATCAGAGAGGAAAATAAGGCAGACAGATCTTTTTGTTCAAAACTGAGTTCATCACAAGCTTTGTGCAAATCCAGGCACCATTTCAATGATGCCTTTCTCTTTTTTGTGACTGAAATCCTGTCATTCACAATGCTTGCAGCAACATCTTGTTTTATGGAGCTTTGATTTTACTCAGTCTCATCATTTTGGGCTCTGTGTTAGGACCTGTGTTGTTCCGTGACTAGTTCTTCATGATGAGTAGTTTTAGCACCTGATATTGCTCAAGTGATTCTGACAATGCAGGGATAACGATCGCATGCAGTTTAGTTTAACGTGCACAAGATTAGTTAACTTAGCATCATGCCCAGCATGGGCATTGTGGGCCAAAGGGCCTGTTTCTGTGCTGTAATTCTTTATGCTCTAACTTCTAACGAGAAAAGAGTCAGGGAACAATGGCTGTCATCAGCAAGTTGAACAGAACTCAAAGCCTGTGATGGCATCTACCCACCAATGTGGGATATCCTGATAAAGGAAAACAGAGAGCATTTTATCAAAAGTTCAACCATGTTGTGGAAGTTTGTTGTTGAGTAAACACAGCACATTAGGACTCTTAGTGGGTTATGCAGAAATTCAGAGATCAACAAGAATTTTTACGATTTTGAGTAAGCCTTGGTTATTCAGTACTCAGACACTAAATGTGTCAAGTCGCAAATCAATTTACTGTAGATATATATATATATATATACAAACACACATACTGTATATAAACATATATGTATATACACATATACACACATGCATATATATATATGTACATGCACATATATATGTATATACATACAGACATATATACACACAGACATATATATAGATACATGCATTGTGTGTGTGTGTGTGTGTGTGTGTGTGTGTGTGTGTATAAATACAGATATATATACAGACACAGACACACAAACATATATGTGTACGTATATATATATATATGTGTGTGTGTGTGTGTGTGTATGTACATGTATATATATATATGCACACACACACACACACACACACACATATATATATATGTGTGTGTGTGTAAATATATATGTGTGTGTGTATGTGCGCGCGCGTTTGTGTGTATATGTATATATATATATATCCCCCCCCCCCCCCCCCAAGTCTATGTAGTTTGTAGCTTATTTGGAGACATTCCAGGTCTGGATCCTTCTTCAGACAGTATTATTCATTGTACTAGTCTCACTGTCGTCCTGCTGAGTTTCACTGTGTGTATCATTTGTTATCACCTTCTCCACTGCCAACAATGGACCATTGTGAGCTCCACCTTTCCTTGATCCGTTGCTGGCTTTGATTTGTCACTTTGCATGCCTTTCATTCATTTGTTCTTTGCACCTGTGCATGTCTCTAGTTTCCCTCTTACCAAACTGTCGATGTGAAGAAGGGTCTCGAGCCGAAATGTCACCCGTTCCTTCTCTCCAGAGATGGCGCCTGTCCCGCTGAGTTACTCCAGCATTTTGTGTCCACCTTCGACTTAAACCAGCATCTGCAGTTTTTTCCTATGCACTTTCTCCTCGGGTTTGAGTTGACGCCATCAGGCTCAGTAACTCCACATCAGTGCAACAAGACTGCCTGCAGTCACTTCGAGGAGGAAAGTATTTTTTTCCAAAGAAGAGGAGGACTAGAGGAAAATGGATATGCATTGTAAATGGCCGTGACACTTCTGAGTATACACTGGCTTCATGGCTGACCTCAGATGACATTCTCAATCAGCTAAGAGGCACAGACCAGCATAGCAAGGGAAGTCATTCACATGAAAATACTCCTGAGCACATTTACAAATGCTTCTGTCACAAGCCTTCAGCTCTCTTGACATATTAATTTTATTTATTTGTGTAAATAAATACGCAATTCAATTTGTCCAACAAATAATGCATTATGTGGAGGCAGTTTGGCTTAATGAATTCTTGTTACACCAGCTGGACTATGAACTGCATTAGCAATTAAAGGAAAATTGCTTGTGAGCCTTTGAAAAGACTTTGTATTTTTGGAGAATGGGGGGCGAAAGCATGTTCACCACTGACTATTTTTCAAAAAAGTTATTCCTTTGGGATATCCTTTAAAAGTGGTGCTCATTTTTGCAAAAGCTTTTAAATTAGTATTTGGCAGCAGTAATCTTCAGATATTTTGTCAAGGTATACGTGGGCCCTTCATTGCATTTTTAAAACGGTGGCGCAGTGGTAGAGTTGTTGCCTTACAGCGAATGCAGCGCCAGAGACCCGGGTTTGATCCCGACTACGGGCGCTGTCTGTACGGAGTTTGTACGTTCTCCCCGTGACCTGCGTGGATTTTCTCCGAGATCTTCGGTTTCCTCCCACACTCCAAAGACGTACAGGTATGTAGGTTAATTGGCTTGATAAATGTAAAAACTGTCCCTAGTATGTGTAGGATAGTGTTAATGCGCGGGGATCGCTGGTCGGCGCAGACCCGGTGGACGGAAGGGCATGTTTCCGCGCTGTATCTCTAAACTAAACTAAAATTGGGGACTAAATCAGCTACAGCAAGGAAAATGCAAGTTAAAGAGGGATGGTGAAGGTGTTGAATGTATCTTTGGATTGCATGGTTAGACTAGCAGGTCCTTGGAGCCATTATACTCTCTACTTCTCAGTGAATAGCAATGGTACCTGTGAAAACTGCATGGGAGTATCTGAGAGCATTTCAGAAAAGTTGCACTTGTTCAAATCCTCTCGCCATTGATAATAGCCATTTAAAAATAAAATCATTCACAGGACCCATCTGAAACTGAGTGGGTTGCTGCATCTCTTCAGAACAAAGTCAAGATCAACTGCATCCCCCTGGGCCTCGAATCAACAAGAAACCAGTGCAAGTGAGGGTGGCAATGGTAGATACAAAGAACTACAAAGCTTGGTGCGTGATAGGTTGGCAAGGGTGAGGGGGGTGGGGAGGAGTTAATAGGCAGAAGGTTGGACAAAGGCCAGAGATGAAAAGGCAAATGGTGTAGATAGGGATAGAAAATTGTAGAAATTGTGAAGCCTGAGGAAGGCCTCTGTATCCACCTATCACTCGGCAGGCTTTTTTTTTTTGTTTCTCTTCCAGCTTCCAGTTCCTTCCCCACCACAATCAGTCTGAAAAAGGGTCCCGACCTGAAACGTCACCTGTCCATGTTTTCCAGAGATGCCGCCTGACCCACTGATTTACTCCAGCACTTTATGTCATTTTTTGACATAAACTAGTGTCTGCAGTTCCTTGTGTCTAAAAATCATTCTACTCATGAGTACATTCAAACCATACATAGGTACAACAGGGCTTGCAAAGAGGAAAATGCCAGAGTGCAGAATATGGTGTTATGGTGTTGTAGAACTACAGTTACAAAGAAAAACTCAGAGGTCCGTGATGTGGTAGGTTGGAAGATCGGGGCTGCACCCTAACTGATGGGTAGATCATTCAGAAGTTCGATAACCGAGGGAGAGAATCTTTCCTTGATTCTGGTAGAACCTGCTTTCAAGCTTTTGTGTCTCTTGCCCGACGGGGGTGGGGAGAAGAAGGAATGACGGGGGTGAAAATGGTCCTTTGACTTGGGTTCCCTGCAGTCAGTTCCAGTCTCCTTAAATTAATGGTTGCCAGCCCTTAAATCTGGCCTCATACTCAAAGAAAAACAAATGGGTGGGAGGCAGACTAGGAAAAAGGTTAGGACCATTGGCGATGATGGTTCGTAAGCTCCACGGATTCGCCACCCTCTGAATAAAGAAATCCTCCTCACCTCCTTTCTAAAGGTACGTCCTTTTCTGAGGCTATGGCCTCTGGTCCTAGACTCTCCCACTAGTGGAAAAACATCCTCTCCACTGCCTGACTGACTCGTTGAGTTTATTGTTGAGTTTACTGAACGGTCAGTCCTCAGCAGAGGCCTCACCTTTGTTCCCCTCTGCCCCCACCTCAACGAGTTCCGGGTCCGCCACTTCTTCCATCGCCTCCGCCTCCGAGCCATTTTCCATGGGAAGGAGTCCTCACCACCCAGTGATGACCCCTTCTCCCGTCTCCAGCGGAACCCCTCCTCTTGGACCCCCCCCCCCCCGGCTGGCTATCTACCTTCACTAGACCTTTGTATTTCGACTTGCCAACCTCCCCCTCCATCGAGTTTACCCAGTACTTTGCTGTGTTTTTCTTGCAATAGCCTGTCTTTGTTTGCACACAGAGCAAGGGGAGGACAGGCCCTAGAATAGCTTTGAACAGCCAGATCAACCTGTCTGCCAGGTCTCCTTTCATATGCGGCTTCATTCTGCTTCTTCCTGCAAACAGATCTGTCCCTGTGGGAATCTCTCTAAACACCAGGCAGAGGTAACTTGATGAGCAGAGGCAGATGACAGACACAGCACAGCGTTAAGAAGCGGTTTCTAAAGGCTGTGCTGCCTTCCTCTTCTTCAACAGCAGATAGATTGAAGGGAAATAGATGCTTTCGTTATCTGTAAGCAAGTCCCAAATGAAAGAAAGATGCTCTCCTGTAGGCATCAATATTAAATGGACATTTAGGGCCAGGAGCACTGATGCACAATTCATGTTGAAACATTCTCATTTCTGCCTGAGAATTGGAGACAGAATTAGCCCTATGCCGAACTGCTGGGCATTTCTCCATCTGCTCCACACTTCCCCAGGATGGGTTATTGCACACAGGGGAAGATAAAGATTTTTTTCTCTCGTTTTGTGAAGTATTCTGCCACTTCAACAGTTTTGCCTTCCTTCAACGAGGGATAATGATGCTTATTTTGCTTGTATTTGCAGAATACCTGAAGGCGATCCTTTATCAAGATTCACATGGCGTCTAACACAATCAAAGGCGGTAATCCTCAAAGGAGGGGCGTTTGTTTTGTTTGGTGCTGCTGGTCAGTATCTGTTCAAAGCCCGCACCATCTTGTAAATGTGCAAGGCCTTGCTATGTGACACTGTCACCTTGCTCCCCCAGCACTGCAGTGACTAATGCGATAAGCTCCGGGCTACCTGATATTATGCAGCGTTACATTAATGCCACGGACGCATTTGAAACTGTCAAAGGCAAAGTTAAAAATGCTCCGCATCTTCTTGAGAACTACACCTCCATTTTGCACCCATTCGGAGTCGGTCCAGAATGATTTCGCTCCGTTTTAATGCCCAATTTTCTGTGGCAAATTGAGAATACATTTTCGGAGAATTTGCATTTGGTTCGCGCCTTCGAATCCCTGCTTGTGGGGGAAAAAATATGTTATTCTCGGTGTGGGAGGTAGAAAGAGCCAGCAGACAGGAAGAAAAGTGATTACAAGTTCCTTCAAGCATTCTTGCTCTCTTGTAGCTAAGTGCCGCTTTGTGGATTCGAGTGTAGTCTCGGCTGTAATTACTTATTCACATGCTTTTTTGTTGTTGCTGCAAGCATGTTGGTCAGGGTAAGTGCTTTAATGCAGCTTGTTTCAAGTACTAGATTTAACAGAACTGGCTGAGAACTTTTTAGGTGGGCCCTTTCATTGTTGAGTGAACTGGAGGATTTCTGATAAGACTGCTTTCCCAGAGTGTAGTTGATACAGAAAGGAGCAGATATCACAAGTTGTCTAACTCACAGCCTTGCCTCACAGGATTTCACTCCCCACTCTACAATATTCCCGTCTATTTTTCCATTCCCACCTCCAGTAGTTACACCACATCTGAATTGTCTCTGATGCTGTCAGGCAGCAACTCCTTACAGTTTAGTTTATTGTCCGAGGTACAGTGAAAAGCTTTGGTTGCGCGCTGTCCAGTCAGCGGAAAGACAATACATGATAAAGCACTTACCCTGGCCAACATGCTTGCAGGAAACATGTTCCCAATGTTGGGGGAGTCCAGAACCAGGGGCCACAGTTTAAGAATAAGGGGTAGGCCATTTAGAACGGAGGAAAAACTTTTTCAGTCAGAGAGTTGTAAATCTGTGGAATTCTCTGCCTCAGAAGGCAGTGGAGGCCAATTCTCTGAATGCATTCAAGAGAGAGCTAGATAGAGCTCTTCAGGATAGCGGAGTCAGGGGGTATGGGGAAAAGGCAGGAACGGGGTACTGATCGAGAATGATCAGCCATGATTGCATTGAATGGTGGTGCTGGCTCGAGGGGCCGAATGGCCTACTCCTGCTATTGTCTATTGTCAATTACAATCGAGCCATTTAAAGTGTACAGATACATGATACGGGAATAACGTTTAGTGCAAGGTAAAGCTTACCGCTGGGTCACTGCACCGCCCTTAAATGGACCATGTTTTGGTTGGGACCCTTTTTCAGTGTGTCCACCTCTCACCACAGACACTTCCTGACCCACTAGATTCCTCCAGCAGTTTTGGTCAGGATTCCTGCATCTGCAGATCCTTGTCTTTCCAAAGACAGGATGGCCACATTTTCTGGACTATCGCATAGTGACCAATGGCTCTTGTGACCATATTTTTAAATCTTTACTTCTCTTGGTCAATGCAATTATGCAGAGATAACCAGGAGTTGAAAATTCTAACATTTCCAAGCCAAAGAGTGCAGAAGAGGTTTTGTCAGAGTGCTTCCTCGATTGAGGGGTGTTAGCTTACAAGGAGAGATTGGACAAACTTGTGTAGGAAGGAGCCGCAGATGCTGGTTTACACCAAAGACAGGCACAAAATGCTGGAGTAACTCAGGCAGCATCTCTGAAGAAAAAGGAACAGGTGACATTTTGGGTCAAGACCCTTCTGCAGACTCAAATTTTCTTTCTGGTTGAGGTGAGAACTTTTTTTTAATATATATATCAAAAAATACTTTATTCAAGTAATAAATATTTACAAAACATCTTCTTTTTAACAACCCCATCTGACATTTCCGGAGGTTACACTTTCAATACAGGTATTCATTTCCAAATTTACACTGAAATTTACACAGAATCCCTTATCTGGAGGGGCGTCTCTCTCCACCACACCCTGCCCCCCATGTCCAGCAGCGGAAGGACCCTAGACTGTGGTGAGAACTTATGGAATTATGAGAGACATAAATAGAGTGGACAGTCAGTATTTTTTTCCCCAGGGCGGAAATATTAAAGACTAGAGGGCATAGCTTTAAGGCGAGAGTGGAAAACTTTAAAGGAGATGTGTGGGGCAAGTTTTATTACGCAGTGGCTCATTGGAACACTTTGGAAACGGGTGGAGGCAAATACAATAATGGCATTTACGAGGCTTTTTAGATAAGCACTGATATGCGGGGAATGGAGATATATGGATGCAGGCAGATAAGATTACTTTATCTTGGCATCATGTCCCATCACAGAGAACGTGGGACAATTTTAACTTGATCCCACTGTAAGTATTATCCAAATATCCAGACTACGGCCGCTGTCTGTGACCTGACATTCTCCTGCGTGGGTTTTCTCCGAGATCTTCGGTTTCCTCCCACACTCCAAAGACACACAGGTTTGTAGGTTAATTGGCTTGGCATAAATATAAATTGTGCCTCGTGTGTTTGTAGGATAGTGTTAATGTGCGGGAATCGCTGGTCAGTGCGGACTCGATGGGCCAATGGGCCTGTTTCCGCACTGTATCTCTAAACTAAACTAAACTAAATTCCAACACGGCACATTACTTGACTGACAGAACCAAAAGCAACACGACTGCCTGTCTGCCCAATAACTTTTGTTTCTTCTCCACTGGGGGTCTCTCCACAGAAATTGTTAAATTTGTCTATGGAGCCTTTGTCACTGAATAATACAGCAACTACTTTGCCACATGAAAATACAGCGTGACTTCAAAAGCACGTTTGGAAGCTGATGGATTCCCTGCATGTTTTAAAAGCATTTCCTTCATTACTTAAATCTCAGTGCCATACAGAAAATACTAGAGATAAGTTGATGAATTTTTTTAAGGATTCTGCTAAGAAACAAAATTTTGCCACCAATTTTACCACCAGCTTCCTCCCTGCTGTAATCAGACCACTGAACGGTCCTCCTATAATCTAGGGTGGAGTCCTGTCCTTCTAAACCACCACTTTGCGGGCATTGGAATTTTTCTCTGGAACTATAACAGTACACCGAGGATAGACACAAAAAGCTGGAGTAACTCAGCGGGTCAGGCAGCATCTCTGGAGAAAAGGAGTAGGTGACGTTTTGGGTCGAGACCCTTCTTCTGACTGACAGTTAGGTAAGAGGGAAACTAGAGACATGCTCAGGGGCAAAGAACAAATGAATGAAAGGCATGCAAAAGGACAAATCAAAGCCAGCAACGATCAACAAGGAAAGGTGGAGCCCACAATGGTCAATTGTTGACAGTGGGGAAGGTGATAACAAGTGATACAAATAGTGAAACTCAGCAGGAAGACAGTGAAATTAGTACAACGACTAGGGTGGGAGACCGGGGGAGAGGGAATGCAAGGGCTACTTAAGTTAGAGACATCAATATTCACACCGCTGGGTTGTAAGTTGCCCAAGTGCTATATTAACTAAGTGCCGATAGCTGATACCACGGGTTATCTGTAAGGCTTTGGGCCTTATCTGCAGCACAGTGGCGCAGAGGTACAGTTGCTGCCTTACAGCGCCAGAGACCCAAGTTCCATCCTGACTACGGATACTGTCTGTACGGAGTTTGTATGATCTCCCTGTGACCTGCGTGGGTTTTCTCTGGGAGCTCTGGTTTTCTCCCACATGCCAAAAACGTACAGGATCGTAGGTAAATTGGCCTGGTATAATTGTAAATTGTCTCTAGTGTGTGTAGGATGGCGCTAGTATGTGGGGATCGCTGGTCGGCACAGACTAGGTGGGCCGAAAGGCCTGTTTCCGCACTGTATCTCTAAACAAAACTAAACTAAACTAAAGTAGACTAAACTAAACTAAAGTAGACTAGACTTTGCAGAGTTTATATGTTCTCCCTGTGACCATGAGGGTTTTCTCTGGGTGCTCCAGTTTCTTCCCATATCCCAAAGACATGCAAGTTAGTAGGTTAATTGGCTTCTGTAAATAGGATAGAACTAATGTACAGGTGATTGCTGGTCGGCGTGGATTCGGTGGGTCGAAGGGCCTGCTTCCATACTGTGTCTCTAAACGAAACTAAACTAATTGGATTGCTGTTGTGTGATTTGGGGAATCAGAGAATGGAACCCACATAGGATATCAGCATTCCACACCTATGTCAGAACAACGCAAGTTATCCCAATCCCTGTTCTCTCCCTATAGCCATGCATTTTAATTTTCCTTTCAGAAGCTTATCTTGCTCCCTAAACTGAACAAGTGAGGTAAATCTGGAGTACTGTGAACAATTTTGAACCCTTTATTCGGGGATAAAATTCCTTATCATTGGGGGCAGTTCAAAGAGAGCTCACAAGCATGACTCTGAGTATAGTTGTCTTTAGGCTTTAGAGATACAGCACGGAAACATGCCCTTCGGCCCTCCAGGTCCGTGCTGACCAGCGATTGGCCCGTACGCTAACAGTATCCAAAACACTATGGACAATTCCAAAACAAATTACCAAAGCCAATTAACCTACAAACCTGCACATCTTTGGAGCGTAGGAGGAAGCCGGGGCACCCGGAGAAAACCCACAAGAATGGAGAAAACAGGGAGAATGTTCAAACTCCGTACAGCCAACACCTGTAGTCAGGATCGAACCTGGGTCTCTGGCGCTGTAAGATAGCAACTCTACCATTGCACTACCGTGCCAACCTTGTCCTTGAAGGGAAGATCATAGGACCATAAGATCATGTGATATGTGCAGAATTAGGCCATTCAGCCCATCTAATCTACTCCACCATTCAATCATGGCTGATCTATCTCTTCCTCCTAACCCCATTCTCCTGCCTTCTCCCCATAACCTCTGACACCCGCACTAATCAAGAATCTATCTAAAGTAGAAGGGTCTGAAGAAGGGTCTCGACCCGAAACATCAAGTCAAGTCAAGTCAAATATATTTGTCACATACACATACTCGATGTGCAGTGAAATGAAAGTGGCAATGCCTGCGGGTTGTGCACAAAAAGAATTACAGTTACAGCATATAAATAAAGTTAATAAGTTACTAAACATAGCACAAAAAGTGTCGACAAAATTTCATTCCTTCTCTCCTGAGATGCTGCCTGACCTGCTGAATTACTCCAGCATTTTGTGAAATAAATACCTTCGATTTGTACCAGCATCTGCAGTTATTTTCTTACACAAGAATCTATCCATCTTTGCCTTAAATATATCCACTGACTTGGCCTCCACAACCTTCTGTGGCAATTAATTTCACAGATTCACCATCCTCTGACTAACGAGATTCCTCCTGAACTTCTTCCTTTAATTCTGATGCTACGACCTCTAGTCCTAGACATGTTTGAACAGATTGGTTCTTATTTCCTTTGGATCAAATCACCAAATCCTGGAAATATTTGGCACATCAGGAAGCAACTGTGGAGAGAGAATCAGGGATAACTTCTTAGATCAATGGCCTTTCATCAGGATTGCTGCAAAAACAAGGCAGCAATTTAAGCTGTAGAATTTAATTTCAAGAAATTAGACAAAATCTGGGATGAACAGTAACATTGAAACACAGA
Organism: Rhinoraja longicauda; assembly: GCF_053455715.1. NCBI lineage: Eukaryota > Metazoa > Chordata > Chondrichthyes > Rajiformes > Arhynchobatidae > Rhinoraja > Rhinoraja longicauda. The sequence continues at coordinate 8,947,657 of NC_135980.1, read as the reverse complement.
CAGAAGGCACTGCCGATGCCAGAATCTTGCATAGAGCACATGTCTGAGGAAGGGTCCTGACCTGAAATGTTGCCTTTCCTTGTCATAGTCATGGAGTCATAGAGTCATACAGTGTGGAAAACGACCCTTTGGCCCAACTTGCCCACACCAGCCAACATGTCCCATCTACACTAGACCCACCTGCCTGCGTTTGGTCCATATCCCTCTAAACCTGTCCCATCCATGTACCTGTCTAAATGTTTCTTAAATGTTGCGATAGTACCTGCCTCAAGCACCTTCTCTGGCAGCTCGTTCCATACGCTCACCACCCTTTATGTGAAAAAAATTACCCCTCAGGTTCCTACTAAATCTTTCCCCCCCCCCCCCTCACCTTAAACCTATGTCCTTTGCTTCTCAATTCCCCGACTCTGGGCATGAGATTCTCTGCCTCTATTCCTCTCACGATTTTGTACACCTCCGTAAGATCACCCCTCGTCCTCCTGCACTACAAGGATCAGAGCCCTAGCCTGCTCAACCTCTCGCTATTGCTGAGGCCCTCGAGTCCTGGCAACATCCTCGTAAATCTCCTCTGCATCCTTTCCAGCTTGATGTCTTGCTGAGTTACGCCAGCATTTTGTGTTCTCAGTAACTACGAAACTATTGGGCTGCCATGTGGTTCACTAATGTCTTTCAGGGAAGAAAATCTTCATTCATTTTTAGATTTATATTTTCATTTTCTGGGAGCTGAGCTTTGCTACTAAGGCCGGAATTTATTGCCCCATCACAGGCTGCCCTGGAGAAGCTGGTGCCTGATCTGCTGAGTACTCCCAGCTCGTTCTGTTCTTCTGTCAGCTTGTCATCTGGTCTATATGAAAGCGGGGTTTCATTTCTTGCCTAACATTCTTCCCCACTGTAAAACTTCAGAATGTCTGCCATTCAATGCTGTAACTCTAAATCAAGCTAAATCTGAGAAATATAGAAAATAGGTGCAGGAGTAGGCCATTCAGCCCTTCGAGCCAGCACTGCCATTCAATACGACCATGGCTGATCATCCACAATCCGTACCCTGTTCCTGCTTTCTCCCCATAGCCCTTGATTCCGTTAGCCCTAAGAGCTGTATCTAACTCTCTCCCACACTCCAAAGACGTACAGGTTTGTAGGTTAATTGGCTTCGGTAAAAAAATTGTAAATCGTCCCCAGTATCATATCATATCATATCATATATATACAGCCGGAAACAGGCCTTTTCGGCCCACCAAGTCCGTGCCGCCCAGCGATCCCCGTACATTAACACTATCCTACACCCACTAGGGACAATTTTTACATTTACCCAGCCAATTAACCTACATACCTGTACGTCTTTGGAGTGTGGGAGGAAACCGAAGATCTCGGAGAAAACCCACGCAGGTCACGGGGAAAACGTAGTATGTAGGATAGGAGTATGTAGGATAGTGTTAGTGTACCGGGATCGCTGGTCGGCACGGACTCGGTGAGCCAAAGGGCCTGTTTCCACTCTGTATCTCTAAACTAAACCAAACTAAACAAGATTCATGAAATTTTACTCAAGCAAACTATGTCCCAAGTTATTCAAATGGTTTGATAAAGCATATGAGAAGGGCAACCAGTGTAGATAGACTATGTTTTATATTTATGCTTTGCCCAGCACTGGCTTTTGAACGTTGGTCCCTTGATGTGTGTGCGTTCTGTTTGAAGATGAAATGCTCGATGTTCAGTCTCTCTATGTACAGCGAGCCCATTCATTTAAAAAGAAAATGACATCGGGCCCAGTGCTCAGAGAGCAGTGCCTGGCAGACCATCAAGTTCAAATTACATTTTACGATGTTCTGTTGAATCTGGCAGGCAATCTATCTGAGTGTCATTCTCACAGTGGAGGAAAGTTTTATAGAGCTCAGGCACGGTGTGATGATTTGTGATAAATACTGGTTCACTCCAGGCCTTAGCTGTCATTTTTAAAGAATTTATTCATTGGCTGGGTGTCGACAGCACCAGCCACGCCGAACTTTTATTGTCCATCCCTCATTGCTCCTGATCTGTGGAGGAAGTTAGAAGCCAACCGCGTCCATTCCAAATCAGCTCAGGATTGTCCAAGTGTGTCGGAAGGGACTGCACATGCAGGTTTGCAACGAAGATAGACACAAAACGCTGGAGTAACTCAGCGGGTCAGGCAGCTTCTCCGGAGAAAAGGAATAGGTGACGTTTTGGGTCGCGTTTCGGGTCGGGTCGGGTCCTGGTGGCGCAGCGGTAGAGTTGCTGCCTTACAGCGCTTGCAGCGCCAGAGACCCGGGTTCGATCCCGACTACGGGTGCTGCCTGTACGGACTTTGTACGTTCTCCCCGTGACCGCGTGGGTTTTCTCCGACATCTTCGGTTTCCTCCCACACTCCAAAGATGCACAGGCATGTAGGTTAATTGGCTTGAGTGTATGTGTAAATTGTCCCTAGTACGTGTAGGATAGTGTTAGTGTGCGGGGATCGTTGGTCGGTGCGGGCTCGGTGGGCCGAAGGGCCTGTTTCCTCGCTGTATCTCTAAACTAAACTAAATAAACTACCGGCTTGCATTTTGTGTCCATCTTCGAGGATTGTCTAAGTATTTGTTCCTCCACTCACGGTGGCTATACTGGGTACCATGACCATAAGATCATAAGATATTGAATTAGACTATTCGGCCCTTCAAAAGTACTTCGCAATTCGATCATGGCTCATCAATTTTTCCCTCTCAACCCCATTCCCCTGCCTTCTCTCTATATCCTTTGATGCCTTTACTAATCAAAATCTTATCAATACCTGCTTTACAAATATCCAATGACTTGGCCTCCACAGCCATCTGTGCCAATGAATTCCACAGATTCAACACCCTCTGGCTGTAGACATTCTTCTTTATCTCCACTCCAAAGGTGTATCTTCTTATTCTGAGGCCGTGCCCTCCGGACCTGGAGTCTCCCACTAGTGGAAACATTCTCTCCACATCCACTCTATCTCGGCCTTTCACGATCCAGTAGGTTTCAATGAGATCCCCCCTCATCCTTCTAAACTGCTGTGAGTACAGGCCCAGAGTCATACAACACAGTTACCCATCCAATTTACTCCAAGTCAATTAAGAGTCAAGAGTGTTTAATTATCAAATGTACTGGCAACAACTCAGTGAAATTCAGGCAGCAGCTTAACCCAACAGCACACAGATAAACAGATAATAATCAATAACAAAATAAATTAATAACAGTAATACCAGGTAACTATGATAATGCATTGCTGTAGTGCAACCAAATACTGGCACTATAATGACAAAGACAAAGAGTTAGTAGGTTAATTGGCACTGTAAAATTGTCCCTAATGTGTCGAAGATTGTCTGAAGAAGGGTCTCGACCCGAAACGTCACCCATTCCTTCTCTCCAGAGATGCTGCCTGTCCCGCTGAGTTACTCCAGCATTTTGTGTCTATCTTTGGTTTAAACCAGCATCTGCAGTTTCCTCCGACACAGACACAATAAATCCCTGCCTTTCCCTGAGAGCTAGATTCATGAAACTAAATCTTTTTTTTTCAAATCATCATTTTGTTCCCTGAAAGACATTAATAAACCAGATTGGGTTATTAGTCACAATTCAATACTTTCATAGTTGCTGTTAAAATGAACTCAAAGCTTTATGTGAGGCTCTGATATAGTTGCTACCACTGAGATATGATTGAAAGACAGGTAGGAATGGCAATTCGTTATCCCGGGGTACAGGTAGCCAATGTGGGCGGCACGGTGGTGCTGCAGTAGAGTTGCTTCCTTACAGCATCGGAGTCCCGGGTTCAATTCTGACTCCGGGTGCTGTCTGAACGGAGTTTGTACGTTCTCCCCATGACCTGCATGGGTTTTCTTCGAGCTCCTCGGTTTCCTCCCACACTCCAAAGACGTACAGGTTTGTAGGTTAATTGGTTTGGTATAAATGTAAAATTATCCCTCGTGCGTGTAGCGCATTATAATGATCAATATTTTTTTGTTTAGTTTAGTTCGGTGATAAAGCGTGGAAACAGGCCCTTCGGCCCACCGAGTACACACCGACCAGCGATCCCCGCACATTAACACCATCCTACACACACTAGGGACAATTTACACTGATACCAAGCCAATTAACCTACGTACCTGTATGTCTTTGGAATGTGGGAGGAAACCAAAGATCTCAGAGAAAACCCACGCAGGTCAACGTACAAACTCCATGCAGACAGCACCCATAGTCGGGATCGAACCCGGGTCTCCGGCGCTGCAAGTGCGGTAAGACAGCAACTCTACCGCTGCGCCACCGTGGGGAAATATTCTTCCAAAAAGTACATTGCAGCAGCTAAAGCACTTTGGGATACTCTTTGTGCCCAGTCTGTGCATAAATCATATCTGTGTCACTGCATTACTAGACTCCTTTTCCTTTCCTTTTTAATATCCTGCTGTGAATTTCCATCATTTGCAAATCTTGATACTTTTATCTCGATGTGTTACATTCAACCTATCAATTATTTGATGGAAATGCAACCAGAGGTGCTACAACTGGTGAGCCACTCTCTTAATTTTTAATGTTTCACGCATGTTGGTTTATGGCTTGTTCCCATCTTCAAAATTAATCATTACACAAATCCATTTTCTTGGTTGATATTTATAAGCATCAGTATTTCTGTAATGTGTGCCACAATGTACAAAATATCAATCCATCCTTAAACTCTGATGTGCTGTGTGCTTCTGAGTTATCCTATTTTTTATTATTACTGAAGAAGGGAATAGTCATTACCTGCTCAATCTCAAAATATAGCAAGACAATATTTGAGGTGAGTAAAGAAAAACTTGCTTTTATATACATATCGCCTCTCTTCGTTCCTTCAGAACATTTCAAAGCACATAGTTTGTGCACGTTCTCCCCGTGACCGCGTGGGTTTCCTCCGGTTGCTCCGGTTTATTCCCACTTTCCAAAGAATTGCAGGTTTCTTGATTTAATTGGATCAGATTGAGTTACTCAGCGGGACGGGCAGCATCTTTGAAGAGAAGGAATGGGTTATGTATTAGGTCGAGACGAGCCTAATGAAGGGCCTGACAAGGGAAGTCAAGGACTGCATAAAAATAAAAGAGAATAAATATAACATAGCAAAGAAGAGTGGGAAGCCAGAGGATTGGGACTCTTTTAAAGAGCAACAGAAGATAACTAAAAAGGCAATACGGGGAGAAAAGATGAGGTACGAAGGTAAGCTAGCCAATAATATAAAGGAGGATAGTAAAAGCTTCTTTAGGTATGTGAAGAGGAAAAAATTAGATAAGGCAAATGTGGGTCCCTTGAAGACAGAAGCAGGGGAATTTATTACGGGGACAAGGAAATGGCAGACGAGTTGAACCGGTACTTTGGATCTGTCTTCACTAAGGAAGATACAAACAATCTCCCAGATGTTCTAATGGCCAGAGATCCTAGGGTGTCGGAGGAACTGAAGGAAATTCACATTAGGCAGGAAATGGTGTTGGGTAGACTGATGGGACTGAAGGCTAATAAATCCCCAGGGCCTGATGGTCTGCATCCCAGGGTACTTAAGGAGGTGGCTCTAGAAATCATGGACGCATTGGTGATCATTTTTCAATGTTCTATAGATTCAGGATCAGTTCCTGTGGATTGGAGAGTAGCTAATGTTGTTCCACTTTTTAAGAAAGGAGGGAGAGAGAAAACAGGAAATTATAGACCAGTTAGTCTGACACCAGTGGTGGAGAAGATGCTGGAGTCAATTATAAAAGACGAAATGGCGGAGCATTTGGATAGTAGTAACAGGATCGTTCCGAGTCAGCATGGATTTACGAAGGGGAAATCATGCTTGACTAATCTTCTGGAATTTTTTGAGGATGCAACTAGGAAAATTGACAGGGGAGAGCCGGTGGATGTGGTGTACCTCGACTTTCAGAAAGCCTTTGACAAGGTCCCACATATGAGATTAGTAGGCAAAATTAGAGCACATGGTATTGGGGGTAGGGTACTGACATGGATAGAAAATTGGTTGGCAGACAGAAAGCAAAGAGTGGGGATAAATGGGTCCCTTTCAGAATGGCAGGCAGTAACTAGTGGGGTACCGCGAGGCTCGGTGCTGGGACCGCAGCTATTTACAATATACATTAATGACTTGGATGAAGGGATTAAAAGTAACATTAGCAAATTTGCTGATGACACAAAGCTGGGTGGCAGTGTGAACTGTGAGGAAGATGCTATGAGGTTGCTGGGTGATTTGGACAGGTTGTGTGAGTGGGCGGATGCATGGCAGATGCAGTTTAATGTGGATAAGTGTGAGGTGATCCACTTTGGTGGAAAGAATAGAAAGGCAGATTATTATCTGAATGGTGTCAAGTTAGGAAAAGGGGACATACAACGAGATCTGGGTGTCCTAGTGCATCAGTCACTAAAAGGAAGCATGCAGGTACAGCAGGCAGTGAAGAAAGTCAATGGAATATTGGCCGCCATAACCAAAGGAGTTGAGTATAGGAGCAAAGAGGTCCTTCTGCAGCTGTACAGGGCCCTAGTGAGACCGCACCTGGAGTGCCGTGTGCAGTTTTGGTCTCCACATTTGAGGAAGGATATTCTTGCTATTGACAGCGTGCAGCGTAGGTTTACTAGGTTAATTCCTGGAATGGCGGGACTGTCGTATGTTGAAAGACTGGAGCGACTAGGCTTGTATACACTGGAATTTAGAAGGATGAGAGGGGATCTTATTGAAACATATAAGATTATTAAGGGGTTGGACACGTTAGAGGCAGGAAACATGTTCCCAATGTTGGGGGAGTCCAGAACCAGGGGCCACAGTTTAAGAATAAGGGGTAGGCCATTTAGAACGGAGATGACGAAAAACTTTTTCAGTCAAAGAGTTGTAAATCTGTGGAATTCTATGCCTCAGAAGGCAGTGGAGGCCAATTCTCCAAATGCTTTCAAGAGAGAGCTAGATAGAGCTCTTAAGGATAGCGGAGTCAGGGGGTATGGGGAGAAGGCAGGAACGGGGTACTGATTGAGAATGATCAGCCAAATGGTGGTGCTGGCTTGAAGGGCTGAATGGCCTCCTCCTGCACCTATTGTCTATTGTCTATTGTCTATACACAATAATGACTGCACTTCATAGATTGTGGAGTGTTTAGTTTAGTTTAGTTTAGAGATACAGCATAGAAACTGGTGGGTAAGGCTAAGCAGCGCCTTTACCACCTTAGACAACTGAGGAAATTCAGAGTGTTTCTGAGGATCCTTCATTGCTTCTACTCTGGGGCTGTAGAGAGCATCCTGTCTGGCAACATTACAGTCTGGTTTGGGAATAGCTTTGCCCAGGACAGGATGGCCCTGCATAGAGTAGTGCGTTCGGCAGAACGCACCATGGGAACTACACTCGTCCCCCTGCAGGACCTATACATCAGGAGGTGCAGATCCAGAGCAAGCAAGATCATGAGGGACCCCTGCCACCCCAGTAACGGACTGTTCCAGATGCTACGATCAGGCAAACGTCTCCGCTGTCACGCTGTGAAAACGGAGACGATGAGACGGAGCTTCTTCCCACAGGCCATCAGGACTGTCAATTTTTATAACCCCAGAGACTAAATTTTTGTCGACACTAATAGCAACTTATTAACTTTATTTATATGCTGTAACTGTAATTCTTTTTGTGCACAACCCGCAGGCATTGCCACTTTCATTTCACTGCACATCGTGTATGTGTATGTGACAAATAAATTTGACTTGACTTGACTGGCCCTTTGGCCCATTGACTGTGCCAATCAGTACACTAGTTCTATCCCACACTAGGAACTTTCAAGTCGAGACCCTTCGTTAGGCTCGTCTCGACCTAATACGTAACCCATTCCTTCTCTTCAAAGATGCTGCCCGTCCCGCTGAAACAGGCCCTCCTGCCCACCGGGTCCGCGCCGACCAGCGATCCCCCCACATTAACATGCTAGAGATAGTTTTTTACGCATACCCCAAGCCAATTAACCTACATACCTGTACGTCTTTGGAATGTGGGAGGAAACCGAAGATCTGGGAGAAAACTGACGGGGTCACGGGAGAACGTACAAACTCTGTACAGACAGTGCCTGCAGTCGAGATTGAACCCGGGTCTCTGGCGGTACAAGCGCTGTAAGGCAGCAACTCTACCATTGTGCCACCCTGCCGCCCACGTCTATTGAAAACTCTTTGAGCAGCCAAGATGAGGATGACTGTTTAGGACCATATTGCTGCACTGTTAGAGGTTTTATCATTCAGCTCCAACATCAAACCAAGCCCCTCAAATGGAGATATAAAATCTCATGCAGCCATTTTGAGGAAGTGGAGGGATTCCCCGGCCAATATTCATCCCTCAAAGAATATTCAGTAAACAGATTATGATGTGCTGATTGTAGGAGCTTGCTCTGTGTGTGCGTGTGTTATGTTACTTATGTTGGTGAGGAATGATATTCACTCCCTTGCAAGGGGTGAAATAGAATCAGGAGATGTAGAATCAGTATGGATAGAAATGAGGAACTGTAAGGGTAAAAAGACCCTAATGGGAGTTATCTACAGGACCCCAAACAGTAGCCTCGACATAGGGTGCAAGTTGAATCAAGAGCTAAAATTGGCATGTCGAAAATGTAATGCTACAGTGGTTATGGGAGATTTCAACATGCAGGTAGACTGGGAAAATCAGGTTGGTACTGGACCCCAGGAAAGGGAGTTTGTGGAGTGCCTCCGAGATGGATTCTTAGAACAGCTTGTACTGGAGCCGACCAGGAAGAAGGCAATTCTGGATTTAGTGTTGTCTAATGAACCTGATTTGATAAGGAAACTCAAGGTAAAAGAGGCATTAGGAGGCAGTGATCATAATATGATAAGTTTTAATCTACAAATTGAAAAGGAGGAGGGAATATCGGGGGTGTCAGTATTACAGTATAGCAAAGGGGATTACAGAGGCATGAGGCAGGAGCTGGCCAGATTTGACTGGAAGGAGACCCTAGCAGGGAAGACTTTGGAACAGCAATGGCAGGTATTCCTGGGAATAATGCAGAAGTTGCAGGATCAATTCATCCCAAAGAGGAGGAAAGATTCTAAGGGGAGTAAGAGGCATTCGTGGCTGACAAGGGAAGTCAAGGACAGCTACTCCCAATTCCTCCGTCGACGCCGCATCTGCTCCCGGGATGAGGTGTTTCACACTAGGGCATCAGAGATGTCCTTGTTCTTCAGGAAACGGGGCCTCCCCTCCTCCATTATAGATGAGGCTCTCACTAGGGTCTCTTCTACATCCCGCAGCTCTGCTCTTGCTCCCCCTCCCCCCACAAGGACAGAATCCCCCTCGTTCTCACCTTCCACCCCACCAGCCAGCGGATCCAACAAATCATCCGCCAATATTTCCGTCACCTACAACGGGACCCCACCACTTGCCATATCTTCCCATCCCCTCCCCTCTCTGCTTACCGCAGAGACCGTTCCCTCCGTAACTCCCTGGTCCACTCGTCCCTTCCTACCCAAACCACCCCAACCGCGGGCACTTTCCCCTGCAACCGCACGAGATGCAACACCTGTCCCTTTACCTCCCCCCTCAACTCCATCCAAGGACCCAAACAGTCTTTCCAGGTGAGACAAAGGTTCACCTGCACCTCCTCCAACCTCATCTATTGCATCCGCTGCTCTAGATGTCAACTTATTTACATCAGCGAAACCAAGCGCAGGCTCGGCGATCGCTTTGCTGAACACCTGCGCTCAGTCCGCATTGACCAAACTGATCTCCCGGTGGCCGAGCACTTCAACTCCCCCTCCCATTCCCAGTCTGACCTTTCTATCATGGGCCTCCTCCAGTGCCATAGTGAGGCCCACCGAAAATTGGAGGAACAGCACCTCATATTTCGCCTGGGCAGTTTGCAGCCCAGTGGTATGAACATCGACTTCTCCAACTTTAGATAGTTCCTCTGTCCCTCTCTTCCCCTCCTCCTTCCCAGATCTCCCTCTATCTTCCTGTCTCCACCTATATCCTTCCTTTGTCCCGCCCCCCTGACATCAGTCTGAAGAAGGGTCTCTACCCGAAACATCACCCATTCCTTCTCTCCCGAGATGCTGCCTGACCTGCTGAGTTACTCCAGCATTTTGTGAATAAATAAATATCTATCCATCCATCCATCCATCCATCCATCCATCCATCCATCCATCCATCCATCCATCCATCCATCCATCCATCCATCCATCCATCCATCTCTCTCTCTATCTATCTCTCTATCTATCTATCTATCTATCTATCTCTCTCTCTATCTCTCTATCTCTCTATCTCTCTATCTCTCTATCTCTCTATCTCTCTATCTCTCTATCTCTCTATCTCTCTATCTCTCTATCTCTCTATCTCTCTATCTCTCCATCTCTCTATCTCTCTCTCTAAAACTCTTCTTGTTTGTTCCCCTCTTTCTGTATGTTTGTTCCCCCATATGTATGTTTGTCCCGTATGTTTCTTTGTGCCGTTTTCATCCAGAAAAAAACGGTATACGATAGTGCGACAATTTTAGGCCCACCCTATTTACCATTTTCCCGCGGTCTGAATAAATCCACTTTTGTTACTTTAAAAAAAAAAGAATAAACTTTAATAAATGCGCTCCCCCCCCCCCCCCCCCCCCCCCCCCCCCCGGGAGGACCAGCAGGAGGACCGGCGCCAGTCCTGGCGTGCCCCGCGCCTGACCTTCCTCCCATGGTGCAGTGCGGCGGCTGAGGCGGCGGTGGCAGAGGGTCCAACAAGATTGACATTTCCACTGAGCGGGTCAGGCAGCATTTCAGAATCATAGAGTCGTAGAGTGATACAGTGTGGAAACAGGCCCTTCAGCTCAACTTGCCCACACCGGCCAACATGTCCCAGCTACACTAGTCTCACCTACCAACTCATGGAGTGATCCATATCACTCCATGTACCTACTGCTTCTTAAATGTTGGGGATAGTCCCAGCCTCAACTACCTCCTCTGGCAGCTTGTTCCGTACATCCACCACCCTTTGTGTGAAAAAGTTACCCCTCAAATGCGTATTAAATCCTTTCCATTTCACCTTAAACCTATATCCTCTGGTCCTCGATTCACCTACTCTGGGCAAGGGACTCTGTGCATCTACCCGATCTATTCCTATCATGATCTTATACACCTCTATTAGATCTTGATCTTATACACCTCATCCTCCTGGCCTCCAAGGAAGAGAGTCCACACCTCTGCCTACAACTCGGACCCTCGAGTCCTGGCAACATCCTCGTAAATCTTCTCTGTACCCTTTCCAGCTTGACATCATCTTTCCTATAACACAGTGCCCAAAACTGAACACCATACTCTAAATGTGGCCTCACCAATGCCTTATACAACTGCAACATGGCCTCCCAACTTCTATACTCATTACTCTGGCTGATGAAGACCAATGTGCCAAAAGCCTTTTTGACTCCTCTGGAGAAAAATGGCGGGTGATGTATTGGGTCGGGATTCTTTTTCAGGCTCAGATAGGTAATGTTTCGGGTCATCCTTTTTCCCCAAGAGATGCTGCCTGACCCACTGAGTTACTTTGCGTCTATCGTCAGTACAAGCCAGCACCTGCAGTTCCTTCCCACACCAACTAATTAGAATGATTGCTCTCCAAATATTTATTCATCCCTTGGAACTCTGTTAAGCACGGAACCCACACCAGAGAAAGAGGATCTCGTTCTGTCTCAGCATGAAGAGAGAGTGACGGATAACAGGCACTGGTTAGAATCTTAGCCGTACAATGCCAGGCTAAGGTCTTGCTAATGAACAAGGACTATTCATAGGGAGCTAAGGGCTTTCCACAACGTGTAATATAAGCAGTTTGATTTGACATTGAAAGCCCAGAGGACCGAAAGCTCCACTGTGATGCAAGAGGACAAAGATGCCCAGGACAACATCTGATTACAATACTGAGACCTGACCTGGCCCCGTTTACCTGCGTCTGATTTCAAGAGTCAAGAACGTTTTATTGCCATATCTCCTGAAACAGAACAATGAAATTCTTACTTGCTGCAGCCCAACAGGAATGTAACAGGGCAACAGGTATGTAAGCAGCCCAACAGGGCGGCACAGTAGCGCAGCGGTAGAGTTGCTGCTTTACAGCGAATGCAGCGCTGGAGACTCAGGTTCGATCCTGACTACGGGTGCTGCACTGTAAGGAGTTTGTACGTTCTCCCCATGACCTGCGTGGGTTTTCTCCGAGATCTTCGGTTTCCTCCCACACTCCAAAGACGTACAGGTATGTAGGTTAATTGGCTGGGTAAATGTAAAAAATTGTCCCTAGTGGGTGTAGGATAGTGTTAATGTACGGGGATCGCTGGGCGGCATGGACTTGGTGGGCCGAAAAGGCCTGTTTCCGGCTGTATATCTATGATGATATGATATGAAATATGCTGCTCAGTAAACACATAATGTACATCAAAATGAAGTTCAATTAAAAAAAGGTGAAGGCTATCTTTTCCCACTGCCCAAATTCTAGGAAATTCGGCGAGTTTAACTTGCTTCATCATTTCTCTGAGGTTTTGGAAATCCCCTGCCATGATTGTAGAGGGAAGATTTCTCAACACTGGGTGAATTCTACATCTCCATAACCGCCGCACTGCCTGTTGAGAGTCTGAGTCTATGCCGGTATCCCTCACTCCTCCCAAACAGTAGCTGCAAAAACCTACCCATATTAGTTTTGTTTAGCTTCGTCCAGAGATACAGCGCGGAAACAGGCCCTTCGGCCTACCGAGCCTGCACCGGCCAGCGATCCCCGCACACTAACACCATTCTACAGGCACTAGGGACAATTTACAATGTTATCAAAGATAATTAATCAACAAACCTGTACGTCTTTGGAGTGTGGGAGGAAACGGGAGCACCCAAAGAAAACCCACGCAGGTCACGGGGAGAGCGTACAAACTCCGTACAGACAGCACCCATAGTCAGGATCGAACAAGGGTCTCTGTCACTGTAAGGCAGCAACTCTACCACTGCGCCACTGTGCCGTTGATCGGAGTCACAAATCATGTTGGCCCAGAGTTAACTTGTCTACGCAGTGCTTCAATTTTCTTTGTAATGGACCAGGTGTGTAGGACGGAACTGCAGATGATGGTTTACACCAAAGATAGACACAAAATGCTGGAGTAACTCAGCGGAACAGGCAGCATCTTTGGAGAGGAGGAATGGGCAACGTTAAGGGTTGAGATCCTTCTTCAGACTGAGAGTCAGGAGAGAGGGAGTTGAGAGATATAAAAGGGTAAGGAGTGAAAACAACAGATCAAAACGGATGGTGATAAGGGAGTGTCGAATGGTTCATTGTTAGCTGAGGAGAAGGTGACAACATGCATGCAATTAGTAATATTTAATCAGGAGGACCAGAGAGCTAGTCGCTAGTCGGAGAACTAGTGTAAGAAGGAAATGCAAATGCTGGTTTAAACCGAAGATAAACACAAAATGCTGGAGTAACTCTGTGAGACAGGCAGCATCTCTGGAGGGAAGGAATGGGTGACGTTTCGGGTCGAGACCCTTCTTCAGACTGATGACTGGAGAAGGGTCTCGACCCGAAATGGCGCCCATTCCTTCTCTCCAGAGATGCTGGCTGTCCCGCTGAGTTACTCCAGCATTTTGTGTCTACAATCGGAGGGGGGGGGGGGGGGAGGGGGTAATACAGAGAGAGGGAAAGCAAAGGTTACTTGGAGTGAAGTGAATGGATCAGGTGATTGGCATGATGACCACAGCCGATGAGGCAACAGACCCTTGTCATTGATGAATGTCAGTCCTGGAGGACTAGACTGCCCATGCATTCTTTATAATGCAACGTGAAGATAGATCCATGTCTCCACCCAGAGTGTCTTTTGCTGCTCCCCCTCCCTGCATGTCCCGTGGGTAATAAACCCTTTTATCTGTCTGCGCGCTCCACGATTTAACATCTCACTTTAAATTTCTTTGCTGAGAACAGGACTCGACTGTGTGTTGCTGTGAGAGATTTAGCCCTCGTGTGTGTTGCTACTCAGCAAATGGGGAAAAATAGCGCAAATAGCATGATTTTAAAAAAAAATGTAACCGTCTCATTACTGATGCTGATGAGTGAGGCATTCTATGCATTTGTTATCCCCCCCCCCCCCCCTCGTCTTGCAAACTTAAGCAGCGTATTTAAATGTATCCACTGACAGAGGGACAGGAGGAAGGATGGCCAAATTGATGGATGAATGAATAATGGATAGACAGATGGCAAAATGAATGGATAAATTGTTAGCTGCAGGGCAGTCGGCAGTGTCAGCCTTCCCGTATGGGAGCTCACTGTGGCGGTCTGCTTGCTGCTAAAACTGATGTCAACCCTGATTGATTTTTATTTTAGATGAATGAGCTCAAATCGTTCTCAGTGAACGAGAACAGCTTCGCAGAGCGTGCTTCATCTTTAAACAGAGGGGCGACGTAAAGAGAAATCTCGATTAACAAAAATAATTCAATAATATAACCCATAAAGCCTCACGAATCATTTAATCAAACGGAAACAAGCTCCTGCCGATAAACGATTTGCTCTGACATTATCGAGGCAACATATTTAAATGTTTCGTTCTGTACCTGCATCAGTAAATAGTCATCGGGACAGTCAGCATGGAAATGGGCCACTCGGCCCAACTTGTCTAAGCCAACCACGATGCCCCATCTGAGCCAGTCCCACTGAGAGTCACAGAGTCATATCACATGGAAACAGGCCCGTGTGAGACCACACCTGGAGTACCTTGTGCAGTTTTGGTCTCCAAACTTGAGGAAGGACATTCTTGCTATTGAAGGACTGCAGCGTAGGTTCACGAGGTGAATTCCCGGAATGGTGGGACTGTCGTACGTTGAAAGACTGGAGCGACTGAGCTTGTATACTCTGGAATTTAAAAGGATCAGAGGGGATCTTATTGAAACGTATAAGATTATTAAGGGATTGGACACGCTAGACGCAGGAAACATGTTCCCGATGTTGGGGGAGTCCCGAACCAGGGGCCACAGTTTAAGAATAAGGGGTAGGCCATTTAGAACGGAGATGAAGTAAACATTTTCACTCAGAGAGTTGTGAAGCTGTGGAATTCTCTGCCTCAGAAGGCAGTGGAGGCCAATTCTCTGGATGCTTTCAAGAGAGAGTTAGATAGAGCTCTTAATGATAGTGGAGTCAAGGGATATGGGGAGAAGGCGGGAACGGGGTACTGATTGTGCATGATCAGCCATGATCACGGTGAATGGCGGTGCTGGTGCGAAGGGCCGAATGGCCTACTCCTGAACCTATTGTCTATTGTCTATTGTCTATTGTCTATTGTCTATTGTCCATTGTCTATTGTCTAGTCTGCCAAACCTCTTCTTACAGCCCCTTGAGTCCTGGCAGTATCTTCATAAATCTTCTCACCTTTTCCAGCTTAACAGCAGGGGTGGTACAGCAGTGCAGCGGTAGAGTTGCTGCCTTACAGCGCCGGAGACCTGGGTTCCATCCTGACTACGAGTGCTGTCTGTACGGAGTTTGAATGTTTTACCCGTGACCACAAAGGTTTTCCCCGGGTGCTCCCGTTTCCTCCGCTCTCCAATGGTGTACAGGTTTGTAGTCAATTGGCTGTGGTAAAGATTGTAAATTGTTCCTGATGTGTACAATAGTGCTCGTGCATGGGAAACGCTGGTCAGCGCGGACTCGGTGAGACAAAGGGCCTGTTTCTGCGCTGTATCTCTAAACTAATCTAAACTAAACTAAACTAAACTAAACTAAACTAAACTAAACTAAACTAAACTAAACTAAACTAAACTAAACTAAACTAAACTAAACTAAACTAAACTAAACTAAATTAAACTAAACTAAACTAAACTAAACTAAACTAAGCAGGGTGTCCAAAACTGAACTTAATACTCCTAGTGTAGCCTCACCAACATCTTGTACAACCAGCAGCAAGATAAATCCTCCAATTGATTTATTGGCACTTGTACTTCTCATTGACCTGTGAGAAAAGATCATACTGACCTTAAAGTTGCTTCTTTGGTGGAGATTTGCAGAAAGATGCCGACTTCATCCATCATGGCGAGGCTCTGCATAGTCTCGGGAACATTCTGCGACAATTATAGCATCACACAAGAGTGGCTAGGCAAGTGCCACGCTCAGCAACACCAATATGTTTTAACAATTGACTAAGCTGGCAGCAAGCTTAGTCAGCTGTCAAAGGAGACAAACTCAGAATTTCTCTGAATGATCAGAAATATTCACGAAACACGATTAAATATTAATAACAACAATTTGTAATGTTAAAAATTGCTTCAGTGAAGCTGAAATGGGCCTTTAAATAAAGGGTCTGTCCCACTTAGGCGATCTGTTTGGCGACTGTCAAAGTCGTAGCAGATCGCCAAACTTTTCTTTTACCCGACGACAATGACCACGACAATGCCGAGTCAGGTCGAGATTACAGCGTCTTCAGAAACATCGCGAAAATTCCCACGCCGTCAATGCTTCTCCGGCGTCCTAATTTTCGCTGAAATCACTGACAAGTCGGTAAGTACTTGAGAGTTTTGAACTATAACTCCTTATATGGGTTACTTAAAAACCAAGCTTCATTGTAACAAGGTATAAACTAGATTTACTTCCAGTTTACAAATAGCTGTAACAAAAAAAAAAAATTTAAAACTGGTTCAGTGGATTTTTGTGAAAGGTGTGTGGGCATTCTTTGAAAATGTACGGGAGATGCATATCTGGCTGATGGCCATAAACATCGCGTAAATTCCCATGCTTACCTGACCGTTAAACTGTCGCCTCCAATCTACCTGTCAAATGTCCTGACGGTAAATAAATTGGTTAAACACAAGCATTTTATGGTATTTTTAAATGACTTTACTTATTTTAATATTATGTGCTTCTAAATGCACCTAAGAGAACCTATCAAACCTGGGAACAGCATGCGACAGCGCCCGCAATAAGCTACGATACCTGGCGACAAGCCAGCTGTCGCCGAGAGACTTCAAACCGTATGATTTCTTGGCGACACGCCGAGATCTACAACGATCTTTGGAAGACTCCTCACGTGCCCGCGACACCCCGGCGAACGTTCGGCGACAGCCTAGTCGCCGGCAGTCGCCTTAAAATCGCCTAAGTGGGACAGGCCCTTAAGTCTTAAAAAAATTAAACCAAAAAATTAGCACATACTCCTATGTTCTCATCAAGAAGGATGAGAGGGGATCTTATCGAAACGTATAAGATTATTAAGGGGTTGGATACGTTAGAGGCAGGAAACATGTTCCCAATGTTGGGGGAGTCCAGAACAAGGGGCCACAGTTTAAGAATAAGGGGTAGGCCATTTAGAACTGAGATGAGGAAAAACTTTTTCAGTCAGAGAGTTGTGAGTCTGTGGAATTCTCTGCCTCAGAAGGCAGTTGGCCAGAACTATTTAGGTACAGAATAGGTACAGTGTGGTGGAGAGTGGTGAAGGTGTGGAATTCTCTGCCTCAGAAGGCAGTGGAGGCCAGTTCGTTGGATGCTTTCAAGAGAGAGCTGGATAGAGCTCTTAAGGATAGCGGAGTGAGGGGGTATGGGGAGAAGGCAGGAACGGGGTACTGATTGAGAGTGATCAGCCATGATCGCATTGAATGGCGGTGCTGGCTCGAAGGGCTGAATGGCCTACTCCTGCACCTATTGTCTATTGTCTATTGCAGTGGAGGCCAATTCTCTGAATGCATTCAAGAGAGAGCTTAGATAGAGCTCTTAAGGATAGCGGGGTCAGGGGGTATGGGGAGAAGGCAGGAACGGGGTACTGATTGAGAATGATCAGCCAGGGGAGAGTCAGTGGATGTGGTGTACCTCGACTTTCAGAAAGCCTTCGACAAGGTCCCACATAGGAGATTAGTGGGCAAAATTAGGGCACATGGTATTGGGGGAGGGTACTGACATGGATAGAAAATTGGTTGACAGACAGAAAGCAAAGAGTGGGGATAAATGGGGCCCTTTCGGAATGGCAGGCAGTGACCAGTGGGGTACCGCAAGGTTCGGTGCTGGGACCCCAGCTATTTACGATATACATTAATGACTTAGACGAAGGGATTAAAAGTACCATTAGCAAATTTGCAGATGATACTAAGCTGGGGGGTAGTGTGAATTGTGAGGAAGATGCAATAAGGCTGCAGGGTGACTTGGATAGGTTGTGTGAGTGGGCGGATACATGGCAGATGCAGTTTAATGTAGATAAGTGTGAGGTTATTCACTTTGGAAGTAAGAATAGAAAGGCAGATTATTATTTGAATGGTGTCAAGTTAGGAGGAGGGGGAGTTCAACGAGATCTGGGTGTCCTAGTGCATCAGTCAATGAAAAGAAGCATGCAGGTACAGCAGGCAGTGAAGAAAGCCAATGGAATGTTGGCCTTCGTAACAAGAGGAGTTGAGTATAGGAGCAAAGAGGTCCTTCTACAGTTGTACCGGGCCCTGGTGAGACCGCCCCTGGAGTACTGTGTGCAGTTTTGGTCTCCAAATTTGAGGAAGGATATTCTTGCTATGGAGGGCGTGCAGCGTAGGTTCACTAGGTTAATTCCCGGAATGGCGGGACTGTCGTATGTTGAAAGGCTGGAGCGATTGGGCTTGTATACACTGGAATTTAGAAGGATGAGGGGGGATCTTATTGAAACATATAAGATAATTAGGGGATTGGACACATTAGAGGCAGGAAACATGTTCCCAATGTTGGGGGAGTCCAGAACAAGGGGCCACAGTTTAAGAATAAGGGGTAGGCCATTTAGAACGGAGATGAGGAAGAATTTTTTCAGTCAGAGAGTGGTGAAGGTGTGGAATTCTCTGCCTCAGAAGGCAGTGGAGGCCAGTTCGTTGGATGCTTTCAAGAGAGAGCTGGATAGAGCTCTTAAGAATAGCGGAGTGAGGGGGTATGGGGAGAAGGCAGGAACGGGGTACTGATTGAGAGTGATCAGCCATGATTGCATTGAATGGCGGTGCTGGCTCGAAGGGCTGAATGGCCTACTCCTGCACCTATTGTCTATTGTCTATTGTCTATTGTCATGATCACATTGAATGGCGGTGCTGGCTCGAAGGGCCGATTGGCCTCCTCCTGCACCTATTATCTATTGTCTATTGTCTAGAATAGTCAATAGAGAAGAATTCAATGGTGAAAGGCAAACGATTTAATAAAAACTTCGGTCGGCATGATTGAGTTTGGCCGAGAGGCCTGTTTCCGTGCTGTACGACTCCATGACTCTGTAACTCCCTGTACCACGTCTGAGCTGGTATAAGACTCCTCACTGTCAATGGTGGGTTATCGCTCTGAATTTACATTCCCACACAGGACTTCTAATATCAGAGGCCTTGTTGAAAAATATCACAAACAGCTGGCACCAACACTGGAGTATATGCATTCGCATTGAAATAGGAAGGTCGTTGGCAAAAATGCAGGACAATACTGTCGGTTATGTGAGTAAATGCTATCATTTCCCTGAAAGATCAGGGCCAATGAATCTTCCACAAACGGCCTCCTGACTCTTTATAATGTGGTTACAATGAAAAACAATGTTGTCTCCCAACATTCAAACACAAATCCCATGCAAAGTTGAGATTGGGGAATATCTGGCTCACATCTTTAACTTTATTATCTTCCTCCCAGGAGCATGGGATTGATATATGAAACCATTCAGCAAAAAGCTAAGGAGAATCAGGAACTGCAATCTGCATCAGATAACATGAGATGATTTATTTCTGCCAAAAGGTAATTTATTTAATAGTCTATACGAATCAAGATAAATAACTCTGGAATGTAGAAGCACAGTACAAAAAAACTCATGGTTTGTTCATTTATATTAAGAGATAATAATTGCAAAGAATTTCATCCCAGGTTGGTCACGTTGAATGTGCTTTTAAATATGTAGGAAGGAACTGCAGATGCTGGTTTACACTGAAGAAAGATGCACAAAATGCTGGAGTAACTCAGCGGGTCAGGCAGCATCTCTGGAGAGAAGGAATGGGTGACTCTCCGGGTTGAAACCCTTCTTCAAACTGAGAGTCAAGGGGAGAGGGAGACGTAAAGATGTAGAAGGGTAATGTGTGAAAACACAGATCAAAGGGGACAATGAGAAAGGAAAATGTAGAATGGTTCTTTGTTAGCTGAGGGGAAGGTGACAACGAAGCATACACTCAGTAAAATTTAATCAGGACAGTGAAACTAGTTGGAGAACTAGTAAGGGAGAGGGACGGAGAGAGAGGGAAAGCAAGGGTTCTTTGAAGTTAGAGAAATCATAATTCATACAGCTGGGTTGTAAGCTGCCCAAGTGAAATAGGAGGTGCTTTTAAATAGGCGCATGGAAATGCAGGGGCTGAACTAACATAGATCATGTGCAGGCAGAGGAGATTAGCTTGGTATCATTTTTGGCATGGACATGGTGGGCCGAAGGGCCAGCCCCTATGCTGTGCGGTTCTATGTGAGCCACTGAGATGGTCATGAGGAGACTTTAGAGCAGATGGCCAAAAAGTAGGTAAAAGAAGGATGTTTTTAAGAAGATCCTGAAGGAGGATGTGAAACATTAGTGGAGAAATTACTTGTGGCTACAAAACGGTAGAGTTGCTGCCTTACAGCACCAGAGACCTGGGTTTCATCCTGACTACGAGTGCTGTCTGTATGGAGTTTGTATGTTTACCCTGTGACCGTGTGGGTTTTCTCCGGGTGCTCCGGTTTCCTCCCACATTCCCAAGATGTGCAGGCTTGTGGGTTAATTGGCTTCTGTAAATTGTCTCAAGTTTGTCGTACAGATTGAGTGTTGGTCAGCACGGACTCGGTGGGCTGAAGGGCCTGTTTCTGAGCGATGTCTCTAAACCAAATCCCAGGGCTTGTGGGCCTTGACAGCTAAACTTCACACTGCGTCGGAAAATTAGCCAACCCAATCAAAACCCTGTCCATCCCCAGTCATTCCTTCTCTCTGCTCCCGTTGGGCAGAAGATATAAAAGCTTGAAAGTGCGCACCACCAGATTCAAGAACAGCTTCTTCATCTCTGTTATTAAGCTTCTGGATGGTCCTTCCATAAGCTAGGTACTGTTTGATTCACCTCTCCCCCATTGCAGACATTGGACTTTGTCAATGGAACTGATGTGCTACAACGTGCTACAATGCTGAGAACTATATTCTGCACTCTGTCTCATCACATTTACTCTACCTATTGTACTTGAGTTTGATATGATTGTGTTTATGTATCGTACTAGAACAAGTGGACCCGTTGGGCCCAAACCTTTCCTGCATTGGTGCAGCACCCTCTCCTCCCCCTGTCCCCTCCTCCCCTCCCTCCCCTTCCCCCTCCCCCTCCCCCCCCCACTCCATCCGCCACAACCCCCATTATCCTCCATCCTCCCCCCCTCCCTCCTCCCCCCTCCCTCACTCCCTCCCTCCCTCGGAGATAGATTTAAACTTTAAAATTTGAATAACTTTAAAAATATAACACCAATTTCAATGAAACTTCTATTAGCACCAAATGGACGACGGTGAGTAAGGTGGGCCTAAAATTGTCACGCTATCGTGTACCGCTTTGGTTCAGGATAGTTCAGGAACAAACAAACAAACAAATGAGAGTTTTAGTATGTAGATTATGGATCTGATTGGGTAGCATGCAAAACAAAGCTGTTCACAGTACCTCAGTACATGCAATAATAGTGAACCTAAACCTGAACCTTAAACCTAGTTTCTAGAACAAGGAAGTGCAGATGATGGTTTACAAAAAAAGACACAAAGTGCTGGTGTAACTCAGCGGATCAGGCAGCATCTCTGAAGATCATGGATAGGTGACCTATCCATGTTCTCAAGAGATATTTTTGTGGTGCTTGGGGGAGAAGGGAAGAGCCCATGTTCTTTGGGTCAGGACCTGAAACTGAAACCTTAGTTAGATAGTTAGATAATACTTTGACTTTGGGCTTGGCTTTCTTAGTTGAGCGCTTATCATGGAGTTCTAGCACAAGTACTTGGTGTTTTAATTGTAATTTGGTACACATGACAATAATAAACCACAGCTTAAATCTAAACTATGCAGACATTTTAATATTGAATAACTGGAACCTAATGTGGATTAGCAGGCAAAAAGTCAGGGATGAATAGGACCAGAGGTCATAGCCTCAGAATTAAAGGACGTTCTTTTGGGAGGAGATGAGGAGGAATGTCCTTAGTTAGAGGGTGGTGAATCTGTAGACATCATTGCACAGATGGCTGTGGAGGCCAAGTCAATGGATATGTTTCAGGCAGAGATAGATAGATTCCTGATTAGTATGGGTGTCAGGGATTATGGGGAGCAAGCAGGAGAATGGGGTTAGGAGGTAGAGATAGATTAGCCATGATTGAATGGCAGAGCAGACTTGATGGGCCAAATGGCCTAATTCTGCTCTTATCACTTATGAACTTATGAAAACTTTACACACCAAAGACGGCAGAATTTTGGATGACCTCTGTTTTAAGAAGCGGAGGCAGATATCTCTCCAGCAGTGTGTGGGAACCTTCCCTGATATGGAATCAGCATTCAGGTCTTGTCGGCTGGCTGTGCTAAGATAAATATCGTCAGTGTGGCAACACTGTGATAAGCCAGAATTCGTATAACAAGAGATCAAAATCCCAAATTATCTCTGCTCTGCAACCCACCGGTTGCAGGATGTTGCATTTGTTACAGTTTCAAAATGTTTAGAGCGTTCCAGTGGTAGTCTTTGCATTTTTACGACCTCCCTATTTTAGGATATTATTGACATCCCGTCAGAAATGAACCTTTGAACTTTCAGGCGTCTGAGATATTTATTTCCTCGCAAAGACTAATCGCGTCGATCACCTTTCACCCCACTTACATACATGCAGAAGATAATAAACTGCACCACAAAAAAAGGCACCACAAAAAAAAAATATTTCTATAAACCCCCCCACCCACTGTAAAAGCCAGAGCCCCCAGAGCAGGTTCTGCAAGCCTGCCCTGGGCATCTTATTTGCAGAGCGATCAACAGCAAGAGATATTTATGATAGTGTGTGCTCTCCATTCAGGAGAGGGACCATCCTTCATGGTCTGCAGTCTCAGTGCAAACATTATCAGAACTGCTCAGCTGTGCAAATCTGATAGATATGAACCCTCTTCTCCCTGTTTCGCACTATTCCGTAAGCAACAGCAGATGGATGGCATGCCAGCATGTAAGATTCAAACTCATCTTGTACCAGGGAAGCAATTTGCTGGATTGCAAACTACGGAATATTTGATTATTGGGCAAAATTGTTTTGTGGTTAACGAACAATGGGTGGGAGTCTGGTTTTACTTCAGGATTTGGCCGCTCTCCACGATAGCCAATTTGTACACAATGCGTAGAAATCAAAGCTCTGATCAACTTGATATAGGACCCTGATACCTGAGGCATTTTGGCTCAGTGTAGTTTAGTTTAGTTTAGTTTAACTTAGTTTAGCTTAGTTTAGTTTAGAGATACAGTGCGGAAACACCGCCCGCATCGGCCCACCGAGTCCGTGCCGACCAGCGGTCCCCGTATACGAATACTATCCTACAGAAAACTGGGGACAATTTACAATTTTACTTAAGCCAATTAGCCTACAAACCTGTACGTCTTAGGAGTGTGGGAGGAAACCGGAGATCCTGGAGAAAACCCACGCAGGTCACGGGCAGAACGTGCAAACTCCATACAGACAGCACCCGTAGTCAGGGTCAAACCCGGATCACTGGCTCTGTAAGGCAGCAACACCACCGCTGTGCCGCCATTATGTGTCAGCAACAAGGTCAAAGATTGTATGGCTGATGGACAAGGAGAATCAGAATGGGAGGCCATTCAGCCCATCAATCTGCTACCATCCAGATTCCACAAAGGATTGGGTGGGCATGGCGTTTCTGTGGTGCTTTCTACAATGTGGTTGGAATGGAACAGGGAATAGAGAGATGAAGAATGGTCTTGACCCGAAACATCACCTATTTCCTTTTCTCCAGAGATGCTGCCTGACCCGCTGAGTTAGTCTGAATTTTGTGTCCATCAAAAGAGAGATAGAGTATTGCAGCACAGAAGCAGGTCCTTCGGCCCAACTCAGCCATGCCAACCAAGATGCCCCATCTAAGCCAGTCTCATTGGCCCATGCCTGGCCCATATCTCTCTTTAAACCATACCTATCCATGTACCTGTCCAAATGTTGTTTAATAGTGTTTCTGTACGTGTCTCACCCACTTCCTCTGGCAGCTTGTTCCTTATACCCACCAACCTCCGTGTGACTATGCTCCAAGAAGGTACCTGTAGAAGTGATGCCATGAAAGCTGGAAAGAGTGCAAAGAAGATTTACGAGGATGCTGCCAAGACTCAAGGGCCTGAACTGAGATGAGGGAAAACTTTTTCACCCAGAGAGTTGTGAATCTGTGGAATTCTCTGCCACAGAAGCCAGTGGAGGCCAATTCACCTGATGTTTTCAAGGGAGAGTTAGATTTAGCTCTTAGGGCTAACGGAATCATGGGTTATGGGGAAAAAGCAGGAATGGGGTACTGATTATGGATGATCAGCCATGATCATATTGAATAGCGGTGCTGGCTCGAAGGGTCGAATGGCTTACTCCTGCGCCTATTTTCTATGTTTCTAAAACTATAGGGGGAGGTTGGGCAGGCGAAGACTTTGTTCCTTACAGCATATTATTCCAATGTTCAAAAGAAAACAAACGCAGTCTAGCCAGTTTTACCCCGTCACCTACCGTCTGGATTCCTGGCAACATCTTCATGAATGTCTCCTGATCTCTCTCCATTTCAGCATCCTTCCTGCAGTGTAGTGGCAAAGCTGCAGCTGGGGATTAGCCGATATTTTAGTGTTGCCCTCTTACATTTCAAAATGGGTTGAATGGACTTCTTTTGTGCCGTGAAATAGTGTGAATCCATAACTCAAAGTGAGATGTCACACACCTAGGTCCAACAAACAAACTTAAGTCCATCTCTGCTCAATTGGACACAACCATTCTTTTTCATCATCCTCAGTCTTTTTTTCTCAGTAATTCTAGTTCCAGTCTGACTAAGCCAAGTACTGGCGGGAAGGCAGGGCACTTTGCCATGCTTCTTCCTGCATCTTTCCCAGATTGATTTGATTGCCTGTGTCATTTCCTCTTCTCCCCTCTCCCTTTGGGCAGAAACATAGAAACATTTTTTAAAAATAGGTGCAGGAGTAGGCCATTCGACCCTTCATGCCATCACCGCTGTTCAATATGATCATGGCTGATCATTCAAAATCAGTACTAGACTTGGCAAGTTCAACAGCCTGACCTTGGGAGAAGACGGCAGGGGAAGAGATTTGGCCTTCCATCTGGACCTTCCATCACAGTGAGGAGGTGACTGGAGGAAACTCATTGTGATGGATGTTTCTTTTTGTTTGGTGTTGGTTTATGATTGTGTGTGTTATTGCATATTTTTATTGCTTATTTTTATTGGTCTTATTGTTGGACTGTGGGTAATCTTTCATTTCACTGCACATTTATGTGTATATGACAAATAAATTGACTATTGACTATTGACTATACCCTGTTCCTGCTTTTTCCCAATGTCCCTTGATTCCGTTAATCCCAAAGAGCTAAATCTGACTCTCTCTAGAAAATATCCAGTGAATTGGCCTCCACTGCCTTCTGTGGCAGAGAATTCCACATATTTTAACTCTCTGGGTGAAAATGTCTTTCCTCACCTCAGTCCAAAATGGCCTACTCCATATTCTTTAACCGTGAGTCCTGGATCTGGACTCCCCCAACATGGGAAACATTTTTCCTGCATCTAACCTGTCCAATCTCTTAAGAATGTTATACCATTCTGTACGATCCCCTCTCGTCCTTCTAAATTCCAGTGAATATAAGATCCCTCTCATCCTTCTAAATTCCAGTGAATATAAGATCCTTCTAAATTCCAGTGAATATAAGATCCCCCTCATCCTTCTAAATTCCAGTGAATTACAAAAGCTTGAAAGCACATACCACAAGACTCAGGAATAGCTACACCCCCACTGTTATCAGATGTCTGAATGAACCTCTCATAAATTAAGGGTGTAATCAAGATCTTCCAATCTACCTCATTGCAGCCCTTGCACTTTTAATTTGTCTGCCTTTTCTTTGTGGCTGCAACACTGTAACGCCGTAACACTATTTTCTTCACCCTGATTAATTTTCTCTTTGTATTATCTGTTATAGTTCAGTGTAGTGTAGAGATACAGGATGGGAACAGGCCCTACCAAGTCCACGCCGAACATCTGTTCGTATTACTTCTATGTTATCCCACTTTCGCATCCGTTCCCTACACACTAGGGGGCAACTTACCGAACCTAATTCACCTACAAACCTGCACGTCTTTGGGATGTGGAAGGAAAACCCACGTGTTCACGGGGAGAACGTGCAAACTCCACACAGGCAGTACCCGAGCTCACAAATCATGGTCGGTGCAGTGGTGGTGTTGCTGCCTTCCTGCGCCAGAGACCTGCGTTCAATTCTGACTACGGGCGCTGTCTGAACGGAATTTTACGTTCTCCCCGTGACCGCGCGGGTTTTCTCCAGGTGCTCCGGTTTCCTCCCAAACTCTAAAGATGTGCAGGTTTGTAGGTTAATTGGCCTCAGGAAATTGTAAATTGTACCGGGTCCGTGTAGGATAATGCTAGTGTATGGGTGGTTGGTGGTCGGCGTGGACCGAAGGACATGATTCCACGCTGTATCTCTAAAGTCTAAAGTCTAAATCAAACCCAGGTCTCAGGCGCTGTGAGGCTGCAGCTCTACCAGCTGAACCACTGTGCCTCTCCATACTTGTGTGTGGCACAGCATGACTATTCACAAGCACGGTATGATTTGATAGAGAAGATGCAAACAAATGTTCCTCGCTGTATCTCGGCATGTGACAATAATAAACCAATACCAAAACCATAAGGGTCTCGACCCGAAACGTCACCCATTCCTTCTGACCAGACATGCTGCCTGTCCCGCTGAGTTACTCCAGCATTTTGTGCCTATCATCGGTGTAAACCAGCATCTGCAGTTACTGAAATGATTTGCGCCCCTCAGCCCGGTGAACGGAGAAAACAAAATGCAATGAAATGCCTTTCTTCACCTGGAAAGAAAACTGACGGGAAGTTTACCCAGAGTTGTGAATTTGTGGAATTCCCTGCCTCAGAAGGCAGTGGAGGCCGACTCACTGGATGCTTTCAAAAGAGAGTTAGATATAGCTCTTTGGGCGAGCGGAGTCAAGGGATATGGGGTGAAGGCAGGAACAGGGTACTGACTGTGCATGATCGGCCATGATCACATTCAATGGCGGTGCTGCCTTCGAAGGGCCGAATGGTCTACTCCTGCCCCTATTTTCTATGTAAATCTATGTAATTCTATGTTTCGATTTTCATGCAGAATGTTATTTGCTTTACTTTGGCTCAGCGATGGCTGAAGGGAAATGACAGCAATGCTTTGGAGACGTGGTCCTGAGACCTTGCTTGAATTCTGCCTCCTCTCCTTCTGTCCCCTGCAAAGTCTCACGTCTGCCTGCCTGGAGCCACGTCAGGCACTGCTCTAAGCTGCCTGCAGCTGCCTTTGAAGCCGCACTGCATCACCAGGAAGCTACGGCAGTGAATCATCAATCTGATTGACATCCTGCGGGGGAGGACGAGCATCACCTCTCCCTCTATTTTCATCCAAATCCTTTTTACAGGATCAGTACATTTTCACCTTCTTTATTTCTGACCGGTTACTCCTTCCTGTACAGCTCACCCTCTGCACAGCACCTGCCGCTCTTAGAGGGGTTTTGTGTTGGAGTTTGCCACGGTCTTTAGACTTTAGACTTTAGAGATGCAGCGTGGAAACAGGCCCTTCGGCCCACCGTGCCCGTTGCCGACCAGCGATCACCCCGTACGCTAGCACTGTCCTACACTAGAGGACGATTGGGAGTTCCCAACAACTAAGGCGTGTGGAAAGAAACCGGGGCATCCGGAGAAAACCCACGCGGTCACAGGGAGAACGTACAAACCCAATACCGACAGCGCCCTTAGTCAGGATCGAACCCCGGGTCTCTGGCGCTGTTAGGCAACAACTCTATCGCTGCACCACTGTGCTGCTTGCTTCATTGAGTTAAATGCTTCTTCTCCTAATCATTTGCCCCTAAAAGGGGTACAGCTTAACAGATAGTGGCAAGTGGTTTATTTTACCATGGAAACAGGCCCTTTGGCCCAACAAATTCTCACCGACCATCGATCTCCCGTTCACACTAGTTCTATGTCATCAAAGTGTCCCTCAAAGACTTGGACATCAACCTCAGCACTTGGGAGTCTCTTGCTCTGGACCGTCCAACCTGGCGTAGCAAGCTCACCACAGGAGCCCGTGCAGCAGAGAACAGACGCGCTGCAGAGGCCCAGAGGAAACGCACTGCACGCAAGGCCCGGGCTACCTCCACTTCCACTGCAGCACCCATCCACTTGTCCTATGTGTGGGCGTGCCTTCCGGGCCCAGATTGGCCTCACCAGTCACCTCCGGACCCACAGTCACCAATCCTCCAACTGAAAGTGAAGCCATGGTCATCTTCGAACCCAAAGGACGAACAACAACATGTTATCCCACTTTTGCATCGAGGGGGAATTATCAGAAGCCAATTAACCTAAAACCCGCACGTCTTCATGAAGTGGAAG
Source organism: Rhinoraja longicauda (assembly GCF_053455715.1). Taxonomy (NCBI): domain Eukaryota; kingdom Metazoa; phylum Chordata; class Chondrichthyes; order Rajiformes; family Arhynchobatidae; genus Rhinoraja; species Rhinoraja longicauda. The sequence goes on along the minus strand of NC_135980.1, from coordinate 8,919,072 downwards.
GAAAATGGAGCATTATAAGCCCGACCAATGAGATCTCACATGTTACTCCATTGGAGAGGGCAGTGAGACTATATTTGTCGGTTGCAGACCTTTTGATATGGTCTTAGCCGAGTAGTTATGAGGTTTATCCCCAGTGATTTAACTTTAGCCTGCAACTGATAAAGCCCATTAAACCCATTAGTTGGTGAGCTCAAAAAGCAAAAAAAACTCAGCGGGTCAGGCGGCATCTGTGGAGGATAGACAACGTTTCGAGTCGGGACCCTCTTTAGACTGATGAAGCAGGTGGGGGGGGGGGGGAGGAGGGAGGAGGGAGGGGGGGTGCCAATTGGCTTACAAACCTGCACATCTTTGGCATGTGGGAGGAAACCGGAGCTTCTGTAGAAAACCCACACAGTCACAGGAAGAAAGTGCAAACTCCATACAGACAGTACTCATAGTCAGGGTCGAACCTGGTGTCTCCAGCACTGTAAGGCAGCAACTCTACCGCTGTGCCACTGTGTCGCCCTTATAGAGTTACTTCAGCACTTTGTGTCCTTCCTGACAAGTGATAGGTGGATACAGGTGAGGGGAGATAATAGGCAGAAGGGCGGAGTAAGTGCCATAGTCTGAGTCATACAGTGTGGAAAAAAGGCCCTTCGGCCCAACTTGCCCATGCCAACCAACTTGCCCCATCTACTCTAGTCCCACCTGCGTGCGTTTGGCCCATTTCCCTGCAAACCTTTCCTATCCATGACAACGTGATAAAGGTTAGAGGTGAAAGAAAACTTTTGTTTCTTGTTGAAGACTCCAGCATCTCACGTACATTGTGCCTCCAGTTATGAGCTCATCTCTCTCTCCTGGATGTTTCATTCATAAGGTCCTCACAACTTCACGTATTCATTTCAACAAAAACAAACAAATTTAAAAAAAAAAAATCAAATAGCTTTGTGCAAAATGTGAGTCACAGTCTAAATTAGAATCGGTACATTATGTCACTTTGTTCAGACGGAGGTTTTATTTACATTGCAAAGTGGTCTGTGGGCTGCTTCTTGGAACACGGGCTCTGGTGATGTGAGGAGTTTGTCATTAGACAAATCCACTTTTAGTCTACAAACCGCTCAGTCCCTGACCCCAGGACAAGTGCGCAGATGCTGCCTACTGGAGTGTACCTCAGCAGTGTAACAGGCCACCAGAGGGTGGGATGGATGTGAATTGGCTCAGTGTAAGTGTTCCTCCCCCATATTGAGTATTAGAAAATAACTGCAGATGCTGGTGCAAATCGAAGGTATTTATTCACAAAATGCTGGAGTAACTCAGCAGGTCAGGCAGCATCTCGGGAGAGAAGGAATGGGTGACGTTTCGGGTCGAGACCCTTCTCCAGACTGAACCATATTGATGTCAGTGTGAGAGCTACCCTGAAACAAGGGGTGGATTATTTAACTGTCAAGTGAGTTTAAAAAAAAAACTAATAATGCCTAAAAATCAGTGTGGACGCACAAGCAACTGCAGGTGCTGGTTCACAGAAAAAGACACAAAGTGCGAGAGTAACTCCATCCTTTATCCCCAGCTGTTATCAGGCAACCCTGGCTGTTATCAGGAAACTCAACCATCCAGCCAATGACCAGAGGGCAGTCCTGAACTTAGACACAAAATGCTGGACTAACTCTGCAGGACAGGCGGCATCTCTGGGTAGAAAGAATGGGTGACGTTTCGGGTTGAGACCCTTCTTCAGACTGAATGTCTATCCACCTCATCGGAGAGCCTCGGACTATCTTTGATCGGACTTTACTGGCTTTATCTTGCACTTAATGTTATTCACGTTATTCCCTTCATCATGTATCTGCACACTGGATGGCAGGAATGTAATCACGTATTGTCTTTCCACCCAATGGTTAGCACGCAACAAAAGCTTTTCACTGTACCTTGGTGCACATGACAATAAACTAACCTCAAACTAACTCAGCGGGTCAGGCAGCATCTCTGGAGAACAGGGAATCTATCAGTGTCCTTGTGAAACCTAACCAGCAGACCTGAGACTTTGGGTGCATTTTACCAATTAAATATTTACAAAAGACAAACATACTTTTCATTTTATATTGGTTTTCCTAAGTCCTCTTGCAGTGGTGTGGTGACATTTGTCAACTTCAGCACATCCAGCACATTGTTGCCTTTATCCAAACCATACACCAGGGCTCTACCATCCGTGACCCTTGTGCTCATTTACCCTGACAGACTCCCAATCTTTTCCTACATCCGAATCCTCCCCCCCTCCCCATTGTCCCAAAATACTTCAAGATCTTTTTGAAAGGAAAAAAACTGCAGATACTGGTTTAAATCGAAGGTAGACACAAAAGGTCTTGTGTCTACCTTCAAGATCTTTTTAAAATCATCCTGAAGAATGGTCACGACCCAAAACACCAAGGGCCTAATTCTACCCACGGATGCTGCCCGTCCTGATCAATTCCTCCAGCACTTTGTGTTTGGCCAAGGAATTAATTCATGGCCTTTCCATACATTATTTTGCCACTGGCTGGTGAATGAGTAGATAAAGCAAAGGGTTTGGACCTCAGCCCCCCACCCCCACCCCCCCCCCCTTATATTTTGATGTTTCCAATTGCGTTTGACCAAAATTAACACATTAATTGGGAACTTCTTACAACACCAAAAGAAGCTGCTATAATTGTTAATGAATGCAGACACAGTTTATGTAATATGCCAGTCTCTGGAAATTCAACTCAAAGATATTCCACGAAAACCCTGTTACATTAATTTGATTGAGGCATTGCACTTGTGAGGGAGGGGAGTAATTTTAATTTTTTTATATTCATGAGGTGAACAATTTTGGTTCTAAATAGGATTTATTCTTTTTGGAATTATTTATTTAAAAAATCAAAAGTATAACATTTAGTGGTGTTATTTTTTTGGCCAAGATATTTTAATGATGCTTGTCATCCCTCCCCGTTATTCACAGGAGCTTCTTATTTTTGAATAGACATCACCAAAGGCCCTGGCTCTGCTTGAGAGTGACTCCACAAAAGATCATTTTAATCTCAGCTCATCAGCTCAGCTCGAAGAAAATTGCCTTTTGAGCTACAGGGAGAAAGGCAGCACAAAAAGCACCAGGGCAGGCAAGGTAATTGGATTCAATTACTGGGGAAAAGAGTGAGGTTGAGTAAAAGAATGTTGTTTACAAGTGAACTGAGAGGGACAGAGGTTTCGCTATCATACCTCTGTGACAATTCACTGTGAGTTATGGATTCATACTATTTAATTTAGAAGGATGAGAGGAGATCTAATAGAAACAAGTACAATTCTTAAAGGATTGGACAGGCTAGATGGAAGAATTTTGTTTTTCCCGATGTTGGGGGAATCCAGAATCGGGGGTCACAGTTTAAGAATAAGGGGGTAGGCCATTTAGGACAGAGATGAGGAAAAACATTTTCACCCAGAGAGTTGTGAATCTGTGGAATTATCAGCCACAGAAGGCAGTGGATGTTTTCAAGAGAGAGTTGGATTTAGCTCTGAGGGATAAAGGAATCAAGGGATATGGGGAAAAAGCAGACTCGGGACTACCGATTTTAGATGATCAGCCATGATCATATTGAATAGCAGTGCTGGCTCAAAGTGCCGTACGGCCTACTCCTGCGCTTATTTTTCTATGTTTCTATGTTTCTAATGGCACAGAAGAACCCATTCAACCCATTGTTATTGTAAAAGGGCAACCCATTAAGTCCCCATCTGTAGAAGGGTCCTGACACAAAATGTCTTCAGTCCTATTCCCTCCACAGATGCTGCCTGACCCATTGACCTCCTCCGGCACTTGGCGTTTTCCTCAAGATTCCAACATCAGCAGTCCCTTGTGTTTCCATTTTATTGCTCCACTGCAAAATCACCTCAAAGTATGCCTGCTTTGAAGAAGTTCTCCTCCTCTCTCCAAATGGGGTTTTGTGAGACCCCCCTCACTGCTCCCCCCTCTGTGATTCCTGCTACTCTCCCACTCTTTGACCATGTTTCAACCCAGACTCGCAACAATCTGAAGAAAGGGTCCAGACCCAGAACATCATCTGTCCATTCTCTCCGCAGATGCTGCCTGGCCCGCTGAGTTCCTCCAGCACATTTTGTTTTTTTTTGTTCAAGTCCCCATCTCCTGCTCATACCCTTTAGCCCAGCATCCCTTCCTCTCCTATTTCTAAATTCCTTTAGTTTATTTTATTTTAGAGATACATCGAGGAAACAGACCCTTCGGTCCACCGAGTCTGCACTGACCAGCGATCCCCGCACATTAACACTACCCAACAAACACTAGCGCCAATTTACAATTATACCAATCCAATTAACCTATCTATAGACAAGTAGGTCTTTCGAGTGTGGGATGAAACCAAAGATCTCGGATAAAACCCACGCGGTCACGGGGAGAACGTACAAACTCCATACAGACAGTACCAATAGTCGGGAACGAACCCGGGTCTCTGGCGCTGTAAGCGCTGTAAGGTGGCAACTCTACCACTGCACCACTGTGCCTATTCCATCCTTTCATATTGAAAGTTACTGATGAACCAGCATCCCAATGCACTTTCAGTTAGTCCCTTCCAAATCTCAATATGTGGACAAATATTTTCTTCTTGTTCTTCCAGTTCTTTTGCCGATTGCCTTAAATCTGTGTCTTTTGGTTACAAATACACCTGCCTCGGGAAACAAGGACACCTCTGTTTTTTATTCTACCAGTGCTTTTCATGGTTTTGCCTGCCATAGCTAAATGTGCCTCGGCAGAGTGGTGCAGCAGTAGAACTGCCATCTCACAGTGCCAGAGACCCTGGTTCGATCCTGACCTCGGGTGCAGTCTGCACGGAGTTTGTCCATCCTCCCAGTGATCGCATGGGTTTCTCCAGGTGCTCCGGTTTCCTCCCACGTCCCAAAGACATGCAGGGTTGTAAGTTAATTGGTTTCTTTAAATTGCCCCTAGTGTGTAGGATGCGAAAGTGGGATAACGGAGAACTAGTGTACGGGTGATCGATGGTCAGCGTGGACTTGGTGGGCTTATCTCTAATGTAATTCTAGTAGCTCTAAATGAGTATTATCTCCGTGTTGTATCTCTAAACTAAACTCAACTCAATTAAAGCTCCCCTCAACATTCCTTGCTCTAAGGGATGATCCAGAGGGGAGAATCATTTATTAAGTAGAAAGGAAGATTGAATTGAGATTAGATAAAATTATGGGGAAAAAATAGCACAGAGAGGTTTATGAATGAAGGAATGTGTGAATGGGACAGCATAAAAATTAAGGAGAGGAAGTATAACATAGCAAAGAAGAGTGGGAAGACAGAGGATTGGGACTCTTTTAAAGAGCAACAAAAGTTAACTAAAAAGGCAATACGAGGAGAAAAGATGAGGTACGAGGGTAAACTAGCCAATAATATAAAGGAGGATAGCAAAAGTTTTTTTAGGTACGTGAAGAGGAAAAAAATAGTCAAGGCAAATGTGGGTCCCTTGAAGACAGAAGCAGGGGAATTTATTATGGGGAACAAAGAAATGGCAGACGAGTTAAACCGTTACTTTGGATCTGTCTTCACTGAGGAAGATACACACAATCTCCCAAATGTTCTAGGGGCTGGAGAACCTAGGGTGATGGAGGAACTGAAGGAAATCCACATTAGGCAGGAAATGGTTTTGGGTAGACTGATGGGACTGAAGGCTGATAAATCCCCAGGGCCTGATGGTCTGCATCCCAGAGTACTTAAGGAGGTGGCTCTAGAAATAGTGGAAGCATTGGAGATCATTTTTCAATGTTCTATAGATTCAGGATCAGTTCCTGTGGATTGGAGAATAGCAAATGTTATCCCACTTTTTAAGAAAGGAGGGAGAGAGAAAACGGGTAATTATAGACCAGTTAGTCTGACATCAGTGGTGGGGAAAATGCTGGAGTCAATTATAAAAGACGAAATTGCTGAGCATTTGGATAGCAGTAACGGGATCGTTCCGAGTCAGCATGGATTTACGAAGGGGAAATCATGCTTGACAAATCTACTGGAATTTTTTGAGGATGTAACTAGGAAAATTGACAAGGGAGAGTCAGTGGATGTGGTGTACCTCGACTTTCAGAAAGCCTTCGACAAGGTCCCACATAGGAGATTAGTGGGCAAAATTAGGGCACATGGTATTGGGGGTAGGGTACTGACATGGATAGAAAATTGGTTAACAGACAGAAAGCAAAGAGTGGGGATAAATGGGTCCCTTTCGGAATGGCAGGCAGTGACCAGTGGGGTACCGCAAGGTTCGGTGCTGGGACCCCAGCTATTTACGATATACATTAATGACTTAGACGAAGGGATTAAAAGTACCATTAGCAAATTTGCAGATGATACTAAGTTGGGGGGTAGTGTGAATTGTGAGGAAGATGAAATAAGGCTGCAGGGTGACCTGGACAGGTTGTGTGAGTGGGCGGATACATGGCAGATGCAGTTTAATGTAGATAAGTGTGAGGTTATTCACTTTGGAAGTAAGAATAGAAAGGCAGATTATTATCTGAATGGTGTCAAGTTAGGAGGAGGGGGAGTTCAACGAGATCTGGGTGTCCTAGTGCATCAGTCAATGAAAGGAAGCATGCAGGTTCAGCAGGCAGTGAAGAAAGCCAATGGAATGTTGGCCTTCGTAACAAGAGGAGTTGAGTATAGGAGCAAAGAGGTCCTTCTACAGTTGTACCGGGCCCTGGTGAGACCGCACCTGGAGTACTGTGTGCAGTTTTGGTCTCCAAATTTGAGGAAGGATATTCTTGCTATGGAGGGCGTGCAGCGTAGGTTCACTAGATTAATTCCCGGAATGGCGGGACTGTCGTATGTTGAAAGGCTGGAGCGATTGGGCTTGTATACACTGGAATTTAGAAGGATGAGGGGGGATCTTATTGAAACATATAAGATAATTAGGGGATTGGACACATTAGAGGCAGATAACATGTTCCCAATGTTGGGGGAGTCCAGAACAAGGGGCCACAGTTTGAGAATAAGGGGTAGGCCATTTAGAACGGAGATGAGGAAGAACTTTTTCAGTCAGAGGGTGGTGAAGGTGTGGAATTCTCTGCCTCAGAAGGCAGTGGAGGCCAGTTCGTTGGATGCTTTCAAGAGAGAGCTGGATAGAGCTCTTAAGGATAGCGGAGTGAGGGGGTATGGGGAGAAGGCAGGAACGGGGTACTGATTGATAGTGATCAGCCATGATCGCATTGAATGGTGGTGCTGGCTCGAAGGGCTGAATGGCCTACTCCTGCACCTATTGTCTATTGTCTATTGTCTATTGTCTATTGTCTATTGTCTATAAAGAAAGCACCACTCTGGCATCATGACTTCAGTGTCTTTCACACCCTTAGAACATCCATCCACACCATGAGTTTGCAGCTTCTGCATTGGGGAAATATCAAGCAATAAAATTCTAATGTCTTTTCAAACCAACATCTCTGCTGAATTGTGCAATACTCATTTAGAGCTATGAGAATTACATCAGTGATCTCATACGGGCCTGCGGGCTTGAGTTTTCGGGAGAGGTTGGAGACGCAGGGATTATTTTTCTTTGGAGCGTAGGAGGTTGAGGAGTCAGGAATTAACCCAGGTCTCTGGCGCTGTGAGGCAGCAATTCTGCCGCTGCACCATCGAGCCGCCCTATTTAGCCCTATGCTCTTTTGGAAGGGAATAGTGCTTGAGCTGTGCCTAACTTGACCTACGGGACAGGAGAGCTTTGTTTAACAGATACTATCTTCTCCGCACTGAACCAACAAATGAGCTCATGGGACTGACCAGAAAGTGATACTAAACAGGCTCAGTTACAAAATCCGTAGCCTGGATAAGCTCATCAGTGAAGAGGTAGTCGTCAGGAATGGGGTGGCACGTGGTAGATCTGCTGCCGACTACGGATGCTGTTCTGTATGGAGTTTGTCTGTTCTCCACGAACCACATGGGTTTTCTCCGAGATATTCAGTTTCCTCCCACACTCCAAAGACGTACAGGTTTGTAGGTTAATTAGCTTGGTATAGTGTAAAAACTATCCCTAGTGTGTGTCGGGTAGTGTTAATGTGAGGGGATCGCTGGTCGGCGCAGATTCTGTGGGCCGAAGAGCCTGTTTCCGCGCTGTATCTCTAAACTAAACTTCCTCCTTAACCAACCTGATCTCCCGGTGGCTGAGCACTTCAACTCCCCCTCCCACTCCCAGTCTGACCTTTCTGTCATGGGCCTCCTCCAGTGTCATAGTGAGGCCTACCGCAAATTGGAGGAACAGCACCTCATATTTCGCTTGGTCAACTTACAGCCCAGCGGTATGAACATTGACTTCTCTAACTTTAGATAGCTCCTCTGTCCCTCTCTTCCCCTCCCCCTTCCCAGTTCCCCCACTGTCTTCCTGTGTCCATCGATATCCTTTCTTTGTCCCCCACCCCCTGACATCAGTCTGAAGAAGGGTCTCGACCCGAAACATCACCCATTCCTTCTCTCCTGAGATGCTGCCTGACCCGCTGAGTTACTCCAGCATTTTGTGATACCTTCGATTTGTACCAGCATCTGCAGTTATTTTCCTACACTACTCTTACAAAACTAAACTAAATGTGAAATGGTGGAGCAAATGAGAAATAGACCCTGTTACCTAAGATATTCGATCTCAAAACCTCCCAAAGGCTACAACGTAGAACAATCATTAATGCACAATGCATTTCATTATGAGGAAACAATGCGAGCTCTTTGGCGCAGTGAGACATTTAAAAGTATTATCTGTAGAGAGAACAGACACATGATATATGTGCCTTTGAAGGAGGGAGACTGCAGGTGTTATGATTTCATCTTTCAGAGGCAGCTGCCTCATCTTAGGGTTCAAACAGAGGTGTCGGAGGTCACCATCCCCAAATTAAATATACCAATTTTATTTTGCATACAGAAGCCTGAGGGCATTAGCTTTATCACCTAATACATAAAATGACATTAACTTAAACAACATTATAAATGGTTATTTATTAGCGGTGCCATGTGGTGTGAGAAAAACACTGAAATATCATAACTGGGTGGAAAGGAATGAACACAAAGCCTGTTTAGCATAATATCCTGGGGGATTTTGTCAATCAACATTTGGAACCCAGACAATGTTAATGTTCAGAGGTAAATTATACATGAATCGGCTATTCTTTAAAAGGTATAGCTGGTGAATCATTTTCCCTTTCTATCTTCCTTTCCGCCCATGTATGTTATTCGGCACTGATCGTTTAGGGTTTCAGCTGAGATCTTATTAAATAACGATGTATTATTAAATAACAACGCATTATTACAAAATGCTTAATACAGAGAGTGGGCCATATTGGTGGGACCTTTATATTCTGAGATTCCCAGCGTTACAATGGGGACAAGATCACTAGTTATAGGAGCAGAATTAGGCCATTCGTCCCATCGAGTCTACTCCGCCATTCAATCATGGCTAATCTCTGCCCCCGATCCCATTTTCCCGCCTTTTCCCCATAACACTTGACACCCATTCTAATTAAGAATTTATCTATCTATGCCTTAAAAATATCCATTGATATGGCCTCCACAGCCCTCTGTGGCAAGGAGTTCCACAGATTAAGCACCCTCTGTCTAAAGAAGTTCCTCCTCACCTCCTTCCTAAAAGAGCGCCCTTTAATTCTGAGGCTATGACCTCTGGTCCCAGACTCTCCCACCAGTGGAACATCCTTTCCACATCCACTCTATCTGTGCCTTTCATTCCTTCCTATGCCTTCTGAGGTACCTTGCCTTGTGATCTGCTGATGGACTGGGATCCCATTTATTCCAATGGGGATTCTGGAAGGGGCATTGAGGACAAGATAAGGTGTGTTATTCATGTTATTTTGGAGGGGATTGGCGTATTTTTGTTTAAATATTCAAATATTCAACAAAAAATATTAAATGTTATCTCCTAATATATTCATGTATTTTAATTCATTTTTATATTGTTATTCAATTTTGCTTTTTTTGTGCTCATTTTCATCATTTTAAATGTGCCTAAATATCAATGATATTTAAAATCTATTATAAATACATCCCGGCTTTGTCAGAAGCTAAGCCCGAGTCTCCTGTCCCACAAGCCATCAGACCCTTGAACATCACACAACACTAACCTTTACCTCAGCATCTATTAACTTCCACAGACTGGTTTTTGGTTGCACCACAGAGTTCAGACTTGCACTATTATGATTACCTAATATGCCTGATTATTAATTTATTGCGTTATTGGTCATTGCGAATTTATTCATGTGTTATTGTGTTAACAGGCCTGTTAAGCTGCAGCAAGCAGGAACTTTATTGCGGAGACACAAGAAACTGTAGATGCTGCAATCCTGAGCAAAACATAATGTGCTGGAGGAAGTCGATAGTTCAGGGAGCATCTGGAAAGGGGATGGGCAAGTGACATTTCAGGTTGGGACCCCTCTTCATTGTTTCGTTTAGTTTAGTTTAGTTTAGTTTAGAGATACAGCACGGAAACTGGCTCTTTGGCCTACTGAGTCTACGCCGACCAGCTTTCACCCCATACACAGACACTATCCGACCCACCAGGGGCGATTTTACAATTTTACCAAAGCCAATTAACCTACAAACCTGTACGTCTTTGGGATGTGGGAGGAAACCGGAGCACACAGATAAAACCATGTTCTCCAATGATGTCGCCTGGCCCGCTGAGTTATGCTTGCATTTTGTGATCCTTTTTGTGCTGAAATAAAGAGTAGTTAGTCCAAATAACAGTCACTGTAAACATATTGGACTCCATTAAAATGGCCAGCATGTTCAATACAGTCCCTTGGGGGAACAAAATCGTCCATGCTTGCCTTGTCTGACCTATGTGTAGTCACAGGGAGAACGTACAAACTCTGCACAGACAACACTTGTGGTCAGGATCGACCCTGGGTCTCTGTTGCTGTAAGGCAGCAACTCTACCGCTGCGTCACCGTGCCGCACAAAATTGTTTGAATTCTGTTGTTCTGTTGTGGGTACATATGACAATTGAACCCTGTTCATTCTTGAGGACAATCAGGTTGTCCTTGGACAGGGTTACAACCCTACCAAGAAGGGTCTCGACCCGAAACGTCACCCATTCCTTTTTCCAGAGATGCTGCCTGTCTCGCTGAGTTACTCCAGCATCTTGTGTCTATCTCCGGTTTAAACCAGCATCTGCAGTTCCTTCCTACACATTACAACTCTACTTGCCAGTTAGGGGACACGACGTGTCATCTCTCAGCTCTCGGAGTCAGTTCTCGCCACATCCTGCATGCCTTCCTGCCAACCCTTTGGTTTAAATTTTCCTTGTTCATGATATGCAGCATGACTGGCTATGATGGCACTTCCTGCTCATCCATTAATGCTCCTGATCTCAGGAGGCAAACACGTTGGTGAGTCTAGAACTACACATAAGTCAGATAAGGCATGCTTGGACAATTTTGTTACCCAAGGGACTTTATTGAATGTCGGCCATTTTAATGCAGTCCAATAGGTTCATTGTGACTGTTATTTGGACTAACTACTCTTTATTTAAGCACAAGAAGGAACACAAAATGCTGGCAAAACTCAGTGGGTCAGGCAGCACCTTTGGAGAACATGGGTAGGTAATGTTTTGGGTCGGAACCCTTATTCAGCCCAAATATGAATAGGGGTCGCAAACCGAAACGTCACCTATCGGAGTTTGAAGAAGAGTCCCGTCCTGAAACGTCACCTATCCAGTCTGGTAGGGGCCCAGTGCTACCCAGTCCAAAGATAGACACCAAATGCTGGATCAGATAGCATCTCTGGAGAAAAGGAATAGGTAACAGAAGCCATCAGGCACATCACCTATCCAGACTCAACTTGCTGGCTTTAGTGTAGTTTAGTTTAGTTTATTGTCACGTATACCGAAATACAGTGAAAAGCTTTTGTTGTGTGCTAACCGTTAGAGTGATGTTAATTGTATGTTTATTTGTTGAGTTGTTGCATTAACAGGTCTTTAAAGCTGTAGCAGGAAATAATTTCATAGGTCCGTTCTTGGTACATGTCACAATTAAACTCCCTTTATCTGTGGAAAACAACCGTGTTACCTAGATTTAATGATAATTTATTGTATTATTGATTATTGTATATTTATTTGTTGTGTTGTTGCGTTAACAGGCCTGTAATAATGCAGCAAGTGAGAGGGTCCAAGACCCTTGGGCTGTCTTTAATCGGACATTACTGGACTTTATCTTGCTCTAAACGCCATTCACGTCATTCCCTTTATCATGTATCTGAACACTGTGGATGGTATGATGGTAACCATGCATTGTCTTCCCGCTGACTGGTTGGCATACAATAAAAGCTTTCCACTGTACCTCAGTACACTTGACAGTAAATTAAACTTAAACTCGGAATGCCATTGTTTTGCTCCCAGTACATAACTTCTTCTTCTTCTTGCGTTTGAGGCAGCAGAAGTTATGAAGCTGCTTCTGCTTCTGCTGTCTCTGTTTGCTGTCGTTTGCCTGACTGAGGTCAGTTGACAGGGTTCACCGCAGAGAGGTCGACAACGTGAACCCCTCCCCTCAGTACATATCACGATGACTCTTGGCCCAAACTAGATGCTCTGCTCAACATGTCGATGTTGAAATCCTGTTTGAGATTTATTTAATTATTCCAAGCATTACTTCCAAGCATTACATGGCCAAATAGAGAGAACAATTGTATCTAGCCATTCTTGTGCAATTTCAAATGCAATGATATCGCACGCCGAATATCCATTCAAATTGCCACAAAGCACTTTACACATCATGTGCTGGAGTAACGCAGCGAGTCAGGCAGCATCCCTGGAGAACATGGATAGGTGACGTTTCGGGTTGAGACCTTTCTTCAGTAGTGGGAGGGGGGGTGGGTTGGGGGGGGGTGGAGAAAGCTGGATAAGGAGAGGGGCAGGACAAAGCATCGCAGATGATAGGTCGACATAGGCCAGCATTTTTTGTTTGATCAGCAGATGGCTGGAACAAAGGCCAGAGATAAGAACAGGTTAGAAGGTTTATTCATTGTGAAGCCAGAGGGAAGAAAGGATTTCATTACGTGTGGGAGAGTCCCGTTTCCTGTCTGAACTCCAGCAGTGTGGCAATGATATTGAACTCATATCCATTGACAGCCTCGAAAAGAGACTGATCCGTGCAAGGTTTCCAGAACTACATGTGGTGGAAAGAACGTCTCGACCGGAAACGTCACCCATTGCTTGTCTCCAACGGGCGTCACAGTGGTGGAGCGGTGGAGTTGCTGCCTTACAGCGCTGGAAGCGCCAGAGACCCGGGTTCAATCCCGACTGCGGGTGCTGTCTGTACGGAGTTTGTACTTTCTCCCCGTGACCACGTGGGTTTTCTCCGAGATCTTTGATTTCCTCACACACGCCAACGACGTACAGGTGTGTAGGTTAATTGGCTTGGTATAAGTGTAAATTGTCCCTCGTGTGTGTAGGGTAGTGTTAATGCGTGGGGATCGCTGGTCAGTGGGCCAGAGGGCCTGTTTCTGCACTGTATCTCTAAACTAAAGATGCCGCCTGTCCAGCTGAGTTGCTCCAGCATTTCGATTGTAAAACTACATGCCAGCTGAATCACAGCTTAGTCAACACTTCCTTACCTATGTATCTCCCCCTCCCCTGACATCAGTCTGAAGAAAGGTCTTGAATCGAAACGTCACCCATTCCTTCTCTCCAGAGATGCTGCCTGGCCCGCTAAGTTACTCCAGCTTTTTTTGATTGTTTAAACCAGCATCTGCAGTTCCTTCCTACACATTGGTTCCACGCAGCCTGGTTTGGCAGTTCGAACGTCTGAAGAAGGGTCCTGACCTGAAACATCGCCCGTCCATTCCCTCCACCTGACCTGCTGACTTCCTCCAGCACATTGTGTTTTGCCCATGACTCCTGCATCTGCAGTTCCTTGTGGCTCCAGTTAATATGAATGGTTGGATCCCTTGAATTGCTTGAGGGATAAAGGAATTGAACGTTATGCAGATAATGTGAAATTAGAAAAAGTGGGTGGAGTTTTATACGGGACACACCTGCCCATATCTGTGGCCTTCTACTGTATTTTCTACAAACAACAGAGAAAAATACATTTTGGCAACTATTTTAGGAAATATTGCTGATGTGTACATTAACTGAGTCAGCTCCATACAGAGACTGAATGATGTTAATAATAGCTAAAATGCACAGAAAAATATTTCCATTGCCATGACAACAGTTTTACCACAAATTAACATAAAAACAAAAAGCATTCTGTTGGAAGAGGCATTTAGTTGCGTTTATCGTACCTTCAAACAGCAGCAGCTCACTGGTTGCTGCCCGAATTCGATTACACACACACTCTATGTTGGGATCAGCTGTAGGAGTCCTAATGTGAAACCAGAGGGGGGCAACTGTTTCACTCAGATGGCGGTGGGCTTTTGGAATGAGCTGCCAGAGGAAGCTGTTGAGGCAGGTGCTATAACAACACTTGTTATATGGATATAATGGGATATAGGTCAAGTACTGGCAAGCAACGTCGATTTCTCCAATTTCAAATAACCCTTGCATTCCTTCTCTCTTCCCCACCCTTCCCACCCTACTAGTTCCCACAGTTTGCATCCCTATACCCCTTCATTATCACCCCTTCCCCAGCCACTTTAGGCCATTATGGGCTCCACCATTGCTTGACCATGTGTTGCCAGCCCTGCTTTGTTCTGGCTTTTTTTTTTAACATTCAGTTGCCTCCCCTCTGCTTTCAGCCTGAAGAAGGGCCCCGACCCAAAACGTCACCCATCCTTTATCTCCAGAGATGCTGCCTAACCCGCTGAGTTACTGCAGCACTTTGTTCCTGTCGCCAGCATGGATGAGTTGCCCTGAAGGGCCTGTTACTCAGCTGTATGACTCTACCTTCTTACTACGACACAATATGAGCTGATTCAATGCATTAGATCCTTGCTGGTTCCTCACAGAGTAAACAAAGCAAGGGGTGGCACGGTGGTGCAGCGGTAGAGCTGCTGCCTGACAGCATCTGCAGCACCAGAGACCCGGGTTCGATCCCGTCTACGGGTGCTGTCTGTACGGAGTCTGTACATTCTCCCCTTGACCATGTGGGTTTTCTCCGAGATCTTCGGTTTCCTCCCACACTCCAAAGGCGAACAGGTTTGTAGGTTAATTGGCTTGGTATAAATGTAGAAAACTGTACCCAGTGTGCGTAGGATAGTGTTAATGTGCGGGGATCGCTGGTCGGTGCGGAAGGGCCTGTTTCCGCGCTGCATCTCTAAACTAAACTAAACTAAAATCACATTGATCCCATTCGCCTGATCCAGATTTTCCCAGTAGCCCTGCAAGTAATTCTACTTACCTACACCGAGCGGTGATTTACAGCAGCTAATGAACCTACCCGCACAACTTTAGAGGGCAGGAGGGGAGCCAGAGCACCTGGGGGAGTCTGCACGATCGCAGGGAGAATGTGCAAATTCTCCACACGCAGCAGCTAAGGCCAGAATCGAACCAGTGTCCCTGAAGCTGTGAGGCAGCAGCACCATCTGCTGCATGACCTTGACACCCAATGGAGTAAAAACATGTGTGGTGCACAGAATCCACACTTATCCCATTAGGTAGCTAATGAAATCGGTTTTATCGTAACCTTCCATGGTCTAATTTGCCAACTCCTCATAGTTCTATATAAATGCATCTTCCAGATAATTTTCTTAATATTCACCTCCTCCGATCGTTTGTTGGAAAATGTGCAATTAATAATCCGTAGAAGAACTGCGCATCTAGTTCAAAAATACACTGGCTTCTCCTTTTCTCCTGAAATGTACTGAAGGTTGAAGGCATGAGGGGCTTTCTGTGCACTTGGCCTTGACCTTTCTGAGTTGTTTTGGGAGCAGCTGCAAATGTCTTAGCATTTGCAATGAAAAGCAGGAACCTTTAAAAGTGTGTAATGAACGCGTTATGTAAAGCACACATTTATTTTGTGTGTGAAATAATGCTGTGCTTAAACATATACAGGCAATAGTGTTAGTTCTATGCATATTCTAGTCCATATCAGCTCCCCTAACACACAAAGGTCTTTTGGAGGGTAGAGTGTTCCAATGGTGACAGATGTCCTTTCATGTAGAAACCCCTCCTTGCAGTAGACAATGTGCCAAATCTCTGATCGAACCTCCCACTCAGTGTGTGGAACGACCTCAGGGAAATGCCTCGCAGTCAACAGAAGACTTACCTACCTTATCTGACTTCGAAAGGTCACCTCCGTCGTGGTCACAAGTGAGGTTCTCATTAAGAGAACCTGCTAGACAAAGCAGGGAGCCTGCTAGACAAAGAGGGAAAGTGAATGGGCAGATTTATCGGCTGTATCCACTTCTTTTAGCAGTAAGTGGTAGTCTGGGGGTCGACCCCACACAGTTCACGAGCTGGACAGATTAATCAGCGTTGTGTTTTATAACTAAAATCAAGGGTGTGCTTCTCATCCTCAAGTTGAATCGTTTTTTTGTTCCGTTACTGCTCTTTATTGCATTTGAATCACCAAGCACGAAGAGACGATGAAAATCAGTCTCTTTCAGTCACTATTTGCACAGAGGTATCAATCACTAACAGTGCTTTTTTATGGATGAAAATGGTACACACATCATTCCTTGCCGTTGGCATCTATGGTGGTTTGTTGCCCTACAAGCTGCTAACTAAGGGCCCGACTGCGTGGATTAATGAATTTATTTTATTTTTTAAACCCTTTTAATCTTTTTCTAATAATCTGAAAATCTAGTTTTTAACCATTGGAAGGTACCAGTAGACTGTGTAGATGTGTACCGTCACTCAAATAAACACTGATCACCAATATAGTTTAATATAGCACTGCATTTCAATTGATCTTGTATGTTTGCAAAATATTTCCACTTGTGCTAACTGAATAATTTACTTTGTTATATACCAGGGTAGGATCTTCACAACAGGATATTTTCGAAGACTTTGTGGTTTTGAGAAGGAAAACTTATCATATGGCATCAATGATAAGAAATGCTTTAGACAACAGAAGGGATCAGAAGACCCATCATTGCATTTAATATTGATTACGCGCCAAGATTAATTGATTGATTGAAACATGCAGCATAGAAACAGGCCCTTCAGCCCACTGAGTTCAGAACGACCACTGACCACCTGTTCACACTAGTTCTATGTTATCCTAATTAACCTACAAACTTGCATGTCTTTGAGATGCAGGAAGAAACCAGTGCCACTTTGCAGCTTACTTTAGTTTAGAGATGCAGCGCGGTAACAGGCTCTTCGGCCCACCGAGTCTGTGCCGACCAGCAATCCCCGTACACGAGCACTATCCTGCACGCCAGGGACAATTTACAATTTTTATCAAAGTCAATTAACCTGCAAACCTGTACGTCTTTGGAATGTGGGAGGAACCCGGAGCACACGGGGAAATCCCACGCGGTCACGGGGAGAATGTACATACTCCGTACAGACAGCATCCATAGTCAGGATCGAACCCGGGTCTCTGGTGCTGTAAGGCAGCAACTCTACTGCGCCACAGTGCCGCCCTTAAAGCTGATAGGCATGGAAAGATATATGAAAGAGCAGCTGCTTTGTGCCCACATGTCAATGAAGTTTCCGACCGTTTGTTGACACGAGCTGGTGAGCCTTGATACTCTTGATAACTGCTGTTAGTTTTATAATGGCTAGTTAAGTCAGAGAGGAAAAGGTGATAGTTTCTAAAGGCAGGTGACGACCAGTGGCACATGAGCTGAATCATAATGAATGGGAGGAATGAAGGGAATGATGGAATACAACTTGGCAGTGTAAGTCAGAATTAGTTGCCTCCTCACCCATCAAAATCCATCATGAAACAATTTAATGCTATTATTTTCTATCCTTTATGTTAATAAATATAAATGTCTGCACAAAAGGGCTTTTTATAAATAGGACTTCTTGTGCTTACAAACAGGAATTTCCTACCAATAGAAAACACAAAGTGCTGGGTAATTCATCTGATCAGTCCGCATCTCTGAAGGACATGAATAAGTGGTGTTTTGGGTCGGGACCCTTCTTCAGATTGATGGTAGTTGGGGGAGAGAGCGCCAGAGGCCCGGTTTCGATCCTGACTACGGGTGCTTGTCTATACGTAGTTTGTACATTCTCCCTGTGATCTACGATCTTCGGTTTCATTACATTTTACATTCCTTACACATTCCAAAGACGTACAGGTTTCTCAGTTAATTGGCTTCAATGTAAATGTATAAATGTAAAATTGTCCCCAGTGTGTGTAGGGAAGGGTTAATGTGCAGGGGTCGCTGGTCGGTGTGGACTAGGTGGGCCGAAGGGCCTGTTTCCGTGCTGTATCTCTAAACTAAACTCAACTAATTTTGAATCTCCTGGGAACAGAACTGCATAACACGGTGGAGCAGCAGTAGAGTTGCTGCCCAACAGCATCAGAGACCCGGGTTTGATCCTAACTACAGGTTCTGACTTTACGGAATTTGTACATTCTCCCTGTGACCACATGGGTTTCCTCCAGGTCCTCCGGTTTCCTCACACATTACAAAGACGTGCAGGTTTGTAGGTTAATTGGTTTCTGTAAGTTATCCCTTGTGTATATGTGATCGCTGGTCGGCGTTGATTCAGTGGGCTGAAATACCTGTTGCCATGCAGTATCTCTAAATTAAACTAAATTAAACTAAACTAAACTAGTGTAAGGGTGATCACTGCTTGGCACAGATTAAGTAGGCCAAAGGGCCTATTTCCATGCTGTATATCTAAACTAAACAAAACTAAACTGGTGTAAGGGTGATCTCTGGTCAGCAGGATTTGGTGGGCCGAAGGGCCTGTTTCCACACTGTATAACCTAAACTCAACTAAACTTTTTCCATGAGAAGCAATTAATCACTGTTAGATTCTGCTTTCTATTTTTGTATCTTTGTACCTGATATCCCTTTCATCCCATGTACTTCAATTTTGCCAACAAGTTCATTGTACAACACGTCACCAAATGGCTTCCAAAAGACATGGTATTAATCTCACCACCTTCATCAATTCTAGTAAGGGAGAAAAATTAAGCAATAATTTATCCCAGACAGAATACCTGGAGCAGGAGTCACTGGTAATTGCAATAATATGGATTAATAAATAAAATCCAGAACAGATTTGTTAATTATTGTGCGGTACTCTGATTCATTTATTTGGAGATGTAATGGCACAGATTGTGTTATTGTGCTGATTGGTTTTCAAGAGGTGTTTATGCGATACAGTCAGTTTATCCGTCTCCCACTACCCACCGCCCATAATTAATCACATCCCACACCCACGCACACCCAAACAAACACACACACACCAACACACTCCCACATACACCAACATATTTTCAGACATACTCACATACAATGCCTTGCTACCACCTCCATCACTCTATTCATTCCAAACAAGAGTGGTAGCATTTATAACCCGCCCTCCTCTGGCACTGCAGAAGTTTCCCCAATGCCCTGATCAATATTTATCCCCAGCCAACTACTCTTGGACTCTGCACAACGATAATTTCGACGATGAACTTCTAAGTGGGTACATTGCAGATGTAGGTTTAGAAAAAATAGACACCAAGTGCTGGAATAATTCAACGGGTCAGGCAGCATCTCTGGAGAACATGGAGAGGTGGCGTTTCAGGTCAGAACCCTTCTTCAGATTTATGAAGGATTAAGCAATAATTCATCCCAGACAAGAGTCATTGGTAATTGTAAAAATATGGATTAATAAATAATCCATGGACTTCTAGGGACTGTCTTTGGTTGCACTAAAGGCATCGGCTTATTTTTGCACTAGTTTAGTTTAGCTTAGAGATACAGCGCAGAAACAGGGCCTTCGGCCCACCGAGTCCATGCCGACCAGTGATCCCCGTACACTAACACTATCCTACACACACTAGGGACAATTTGCAATTTTACCAAACCTACAAACCTGTACATCTTTGGAGTGTGGGAGAAAACTGGAGCAAATGAAGAAAACCCACCGGGAGAACGTACGAACTACAGCACCCGTAGTTAGGATCGAACCTGGGCGTCTGGCACTGGAAGGCAGCAACTCTACCACTGTGCCACCGTGCAGCCCATGCTAGTATTGTGGTCATTAATTTATGGAACATTTTTTTGTTAACAATATATTATCCATGTGCATTAGGCCTTTCATACTGCTGCAAGTAAGAATTTTATTGTTCCCTGGTTGGTATAAAAAGACAATTAAACACTCGTGGACTCTCTTGAAACAAATTAGTGGCTGTGTTTCCAGTGTTTGAACTGTAACCACACTTCACAATACATTGTGGGCTCCACCTTTCCTTGGTCATCAGTCATCGGTGCCAGCTCTGATTTGTTCTGAACCTTTTTGATCCTCCAGTTTCCCTCTCTCCTGACTCTCAGTCAGAAGAAAGGTTTTGACCTGAAACATCACCTTAGCTCCAGCGATGCTGCCTGACCCGCTGCATTACTCCAGCATTTTGTGTCTACCTTCGGTGTAAACCAGCATCTGCAGTTCCTTCCTCCACAGTACATCACTGGCTCTAAAGTGAGTTAGGATGTTCTGAAAAGCAGCTCATATGTTTTAGAATTGCAGGCCGTCCATTGGCTTTCTTGAGTCAGGGAGAGCCCACAGATCTAAAGATCAAACAGACAACAGGCCCTCAGCTTGCTGCTTCCAATCTTATTTCCCTCACCAAACCAAAGCTGGAAATAAGAATTGAAAATTGAAAATGAAAACGTTAATTGTTTATCCACAATATTTTCTGAACAGTGGGCAGAACAACTTTAAAAAAAAATAATTGCTGCAAAACAGCGACCTGAATTATCCTCAGGGGCTGAAAGTTCGAAGAGAATATCAGCAAGCTACAGGGTTTATAAAGACATGCATTATACAGCAACTACCTATCAGTCTCGGTGTGACGCCGGTGCATTTATTTTGTCTGAAATCCGCTTTTTTATTCAAACGCTGTCCATAAGAAAAGCTCATTAATTTCTTGCTGGTCTTTCTGTCTCCTTTATGACGTCGCGAGAAATCACTGACATGTGAAAAGGCTTTTGCATTTGCATTAACCTGTCTAATTTGTCAGGTAATTTAAGACCACATTTGCTTAAAGATGTGAAAAAACAAAAATCCTTCTAATGACGGCAATCTTTGGCCATGTTGTATATCACACAGGGCTGATCAGTCGGCTTCTGAGAGTCAGCGGGTGAATGATAAATAGCTGCCTTAACATTACCCAAGAAATGAACAGGTAAACATATATTTTTCATGCTTTCTCTATTAGTGCGCAGTTTGGGCTTTACCATTCAAAACAAAATCTTGTTCATGTTATGTGTATAGCTCTGCTAGAGACCTGTTTCAAGGCAGAGGGGGCAATAAATAGAAGTTATGAAACCATCACGTTTCCCAAAATGAAATATCTCTGTCCAGGGATTTTTTTTTTAATGTGCAATTGTTGGAATATTCAAAGCAGAGAAGGCAAGGACTTTGAAGGTCAGAGCTGTCATTTAGAGGGAAAAAAATGCAGAACACAACTCGAAATTGTAGCTGTCACTTGCTTCCTGTCCGCCGCCTTTCGACATCACCCACGAATCCTACACAGATTGTACATCTACATCAATAACAAAGTCAGTGAAATGGAATCTGTGGGCAGCAGTATCCTGCAAAAGGACACTCTGCCAAGAAGGAGAGGAGGCGGAGAGGAACGATTTGAAGTACAGCAGCTTTGTTACTTTTGGCAGCTGCCTCTCAGCTCGACTTTCTAGTGCAATTTTATCTCAGCCACTAACATCTACCTCATCCTTTATCCCTGAGCCCAAGTCAGAGCCCGGTTTTTCGGTCGTGGCTGCCAACTTTCGTTATAAACATCTCTTCTTTGCAGACTCAGGGATGCAAGTCATCCTGTTCAATTAACCAACCTGCTGACACAGTCCTTTATTTAATTAATGTAAATGCAGTATCAAATTTACAAACACATAATTCATCCTTTTGGTTTGAAATGCATGAGTTCATGAGCATCTGGGCATATTTCTTTTGCGTCCCAGTTATTTTGGCCTCAGTGCACTAAAACTTAACTTTAAACATGATGATTTTTTTTTTTTAATAGAAATGCTTTGCATTTATATATTTAATTTAATTATCTCAGAATGTCACAGCTAATTAGATCAAGAGTCAAGAGTGTTTAATTTTCGGAACAGTGAAACTCTTACTTGCTGCAGCTTTAAAATGACTTTTAACATGGAGTTGGCACGGTGGCGCAGCAGTAGAGTTACTGCTTTACAGCGGCAGAGACTTAGGTTTGATCCTGACTATGGGTGCAGTCTGCACGGAGTTTGTATGTTCTTCCCGTGACTGCGCCTGTTTTCTCTGGGTGTTCCGGTTTCCTCCCACACTCCAAAGATGTACAGGCTTGTAGATTTATTGGCTTCGGTAAAAATTGTAAATTGTTCCTAGTGTGTAGGATAGTGCTAGTTCACGAGGATCGCTGGCTGGCACGGACTCGGTGGGCAGAAGTGGTTGTTTCGCGCTGCGTCTATAAACTAAACTGAATTAAACTACCCACTGTTATAATGTGGAAAACAATTTTGCACACAGCGATGTAAAATGGAGGCACATTAGAAACTGCAGATGCTGGAATCTGGAAAAATGGACAAACCGCAGAGGAACTCAAAGGATCTGATACAGGAAACAGTGACTGTCCCAACTGATGTTGGTTGACCCGGTGAAATCCTTCAGCAGTTTGTTTTTGCAGCAAGGTAAAGTTGTCCAGATAATTAGGGCAGAAATTAAACGTCTGGTATAGGGCGGCACGGTAGCGCAGCGGTAGAGTTGCTGCTTTACAGCGAATGCAGCGCCGGAGACTCAGGTTCGATCCTGACTACGGGTGCTGCACTGTAAGGAGTTTGTACGTTCTCCCCGTGACCTAAGATGCGTGGGTTTTCTCCGAGATCTTCGGTTTCCTCCCACACTCCAAAGACGTACAGGTATGTAGGTTAATTGGCTGGGTAAATGTAAAAATTGTCCCTAGTGGGTGTAGGATAGTGTTAATGTACGGGGATCGCTGGGCGGCACGGACTTGGAGGGCCGAAAAGGCCTGTTTCCGGCTGTATATATATGATATGATATGATATATGCACTCAACATTACGGTGACATTTGCTTATTGTACACTGCTTCCAAGATTCAATCCAAATTTAAAGAAAACAAGTTTCAGGAGTGGAATGCAACCCGCAGGTATTGTGAGATGTATTTGCCAGAAAGGCAGAGGGCAACGAGTGTGGGTGAGAATTAATTGAAGAAGGTTTAGTGTTGGCTCAAGAGTCAAGAGTGTTTAATTGACATACGTACCCACAACACAACAATGGAATTCTTTCTAAAATGCAATAAATCACAGATCATGTATAATAATCAAAAGTGCAATAAATTAATAACTATAATATTAGGTAACCACAACAGTGTAAAAACAGAAGTCTGCAGTGCAACCAGAGATAGTCTGCAGAAGGTCAAAGTTGTGAGGTTGGTGTTGTGCAGTGTGCAAGAGCCTCATGTTTACTGGGAGGAAGCCGTTTTGCACCTGGCTCCTGTACTTGCTTCCTGATGGTAGCAGCAAAATAAGAGTTGGAGGGATTAGAGCTGATCAGAACACATTTGTTCAAGATATCGTCCTATTAGGTGTCCTGCAACATAATCAGGAGAATGGAACCAAGTTCAATAGAAACACACAAAAGAACGCTAACATAGAAACATAGAAAATAGGTGCAGGAGTAGGCCATTCGGCCCCTCGAGCCTGCACCGCCATTCAATATGATCATGGCTGATCATCCAACTCAGTATTCTGTACCTGCCTTCTCTCCATACCCCCTGATCCCTTTAGCCACAAGGGCCACGTCTAACTCCCTCTTAAATATAGCCAATGATATAGCTAAGTGCTGGAGTAACTCAGCGGGTCAAGCAGCATCCCTGGAGACCATGGATAGGTGAGGTTTCAGGTTGAGACCCTTCTTCCAGGGATGCTGCCGGACCCACTGAGTTGCTCCAGCACTGTGTGTCTTTTTGTATAGAACAGTTATGGTGGCTATCACACATTATCATGTGCTAATAAAAATATAAAATGCTGCAGTTGCCGGAAGTCTGAAATAAAAGACAGAGAATGCTGTAAAACTCATCACGTCAGACAGCATCCGTGGATAGAGAAACAGTAAACATTTCAGATCTGGGAACCTTCATCAGAACATCAGAGTGCTGCTGAGGGGTCCCAGATCTGAACCATTAACAGTTTCTCCATCTGCGGATGCTGTCTGACATGCTTAGTTTTACTACCATTTTCTATTTTTTTAATTTCAGACTTCCAGCAACTGCAGTATTTTGATTTTTATTAATGCGCGTACCGAGGGGATGTGAAAAAGCAAGCCAAACACACATAGAAAGGGCAGAGCAAAGAGAAAGATACCAGAGTGCAGAAGAGAGCTAAAATAGACACAATGTGCTGGAGTAGCTCAGCGGGTCAGGCAACATCTCTGGAGCAAAAGGATGGGTGACGTTTCAGGTCAGGACCCTGCTTCAGACTGATGTAATGAGTCAAAACTGCGACCTCTCCTGCAATTCAGCAATAGGATGATTAATGATCTAAAAATAACAAAAATACTGGAATAACTCAGCCCCGACCCGAAGCGTTACTCATCCTTTTTCTCCAGAGTTGCTGCCCGACCCGCTGAGTTACTCCAGCACTTTGTGGCTATATTCGGTATAAACCAGCATCTGCAGCTTCTTTCCACACATGCAGAATATAGTTTATTGGCATTGTAGCTTAACAGTTGCACAGAAGCAGTCCAATGTCTACAATGAGGTTATCTGCAGAATCGGGACTGTACCTTAGAATAGTGAAAGGCTTGGATAGCGTGGATGTGGAGAGGATGTTTCCATTAGTGAGAGAGTCTAGGACTAGAGATCATAGCCTCAGATTTAAAGGACGTTCTTTTAGGAAGGAGATCAGGCGAAATTTCTTTAGTCAGAGGGTGGTGAATCTGTTGAATTCTTTGCCACAGAAGGCTATGGAGGCCAAGTCAGTGGACATTTTTAAGGTACGATTCTTGATTCGTACAGGTGTCAGAGGTTATGGGGAGAAGGCAGGAGAATGGGGTTAGGAGAGAGTAATTGATCAGCCAAGATTGAATGGCAAAGTAGACTTGATAGGCCGATGGCCTAATTCTACTCCTATTCCTTATGACCTTATGACCTTAGCTTATGGAAGAACCATTCAGACATCTAATAGCACAGGGGAAGGAGCCAAATCTATTGTAAGTCAGCATAATGAATAATTCCATTGTTGTTAATGTAACCTCCCAACATTCAAGTGCGTCTGGATGGTGGGGAAGTGAGTGCATCAGTGAGTACATGCACAGAGCCACAAAATGCCAAACTGACAATCATACGCTGTAACATCATCCCTATTATCCACTGCCAGTGAATAATAAAATGCCAGAACAAGCGTCATCCTTTTCTCTGTCTGGTCAGCTGAAGTACAGCCTTATACCCTTTAGAAACAGGATGAAGCTAAGAATAGTTATACTGCCACAGTGGAAGTCAGGCCATTGGGGTTTGAGTGCACATGTCTGATATCTGGATCAGCAGTGGACTCAATTCTGAGATGATATTTGTTATCTAATATGATACGGACGTAAAAATGGCACAAAGTCAATAACTTGAAGCTGTAACAAGCTCACTTTGTGCTAGGCTTTGTCACTTAGGTTTCCGATATTTCGCTGGTAGATGTTATGGGTCAAAACTGCGATGTCTCCTGCACCTCACCAACAGGATGGTTAATGATCTGAAAAGGGCACAAACTACTGGAGTAACTCAGCGGGTCAGGCAGGGTCTGAAGAAGGGCCACGACCCGAAATGTCACCTGTCCATTGTCTCCATGTACACGTTATGTACTATGTGTCATGTACAACAAGCCATCCACTATATGCCATGAAGTGCACTATATGTTATGTACTAAATGCCATTGACTATATGCCGGAAAGTGTACTGTATACCATGCGCTATGTACAATGGAGTGTACTATATGCCATGTACCAAGTGCCATGAGGTGTACTGCATGGTGTATTCAGGAGGCCCTGAAGAAGTCTGGGGCTCCATTAGATCGAGAGCCACTGCAAGTGTACGAGTGCCTGCAGAACAGATGCTGCCTGCAGCGGCACGGAGTGGGTAGGCAGCGGTAGAGGACATTGACATATAGTCTGGCCAGGACAGCCCCTGCAATGTGCCGCCATCAGGACAATGGGCCAAGTTAAAACCCTGACATTTTGTTTTCAAAACTTCGGACTTGAGGATACAGAATGGCGCCTAAAACTACAGGGGCGACTCTTGTGTACTGACTCAGTGAGGTCCACTATCTTACACTATTATACGCAGCATGAATGTGCCTAATGTGTAGATGGATTGTCACTGAACTGTAAGCGAAATAAAATTCACTGTACTCAGGAACACGTGACAATATAGTTACTATTGTTGGTAAAAGGATTAATATGAGAATATTTAACTTAAGATTATAGAGTTGCATGGCACAGAAATAACCACTTTGGCCCATATGTCCATGCCAAACGTTTTACACACCTACACTATTCCTATTTGTCTGCATTGTCAGTATCCTTCTGTGCCTTGCCTATATTTAAGTGTCTGTCTAAAAACCTCAAATGCAGTGATTGTGTCTGATTCCAATACCTTCACCATCAGTGTGTTCCAAATTTGAACCACTCCCTGTGTAAAAAACTTACCCCTCAAATCCCCTCTAAAACAACTAACTCTCACCTTAAACCTATATCTTCTTGTTTTTGATACCCACTACCATGGGAAAAAGGTTACTGATTATCTAACATATCTATATCTCCCATGACTTTATATGCCAGGTCACCCCTCAGCTTTCTTCACCAGCAAAAATAATCCCTTCCCTTAACAATGGCCCTCCAATCCAGGCAACATCTTGGTGAATCTCTTCTGCACTCTCTCCAGCACGATCACCTCCTTCCCATAGTGTGGCAAGCAGACTGTACACAATACACAAGTCCAGCCAAACCAGTGTTATGTAAAGTTGTACATCATCTCCCAACATTTATATTCTATGCCCCAACCTATGAAGGCAAGCATGCCAAATGCCTTTTTTCATCACCCTGTTAACCTGTGTTGGCACTTTCAGAGAATTGTGGACATGAAACCTAAGGTCCCTCTGATCATCCAACATTCCTGAGTGCCCTACCATCTATATACTAAAACTCTTGTTTGTTTGTTTGTTCCTGAACTACAGTCAAAACCGTACACGATAGCGGGGCTGAGGGGGAGGGGGAGGGAGGGGGAGGGGAGGAGAGGGAGAAAGGGGAGGGGGGAGGAGGGGGGATGGGGAGGGGAGGGGGATGGGTGAGGGGGGAGGGGAGAGGTGGGGAGGAGGGAGGATAAGGGGGGGCTGAGGGGGTGGGGGAGGGGGAGAGGGAGGGGGAGGGAGGGGAGGATGGAGGGAGGGGGGAGGGGGGGGGAGGGAGAAGGGGGAGTGAGGAGGGGAGATGAGGGAGGGGAGGGGGAAGGGTGAGGGGGGGAGGGAGGGAAGAGGGGGGGAGGGAAGGGTTCTGCACCAATGCAGGAGAGATTTGGGCCCAACGGGTCCACTTGGTCTAGTTCACTATACATCTCCGATCTCCACAACAAATATATATCCATCTTTAAATAAAGAGATCGTAAGTCTGCTCCAGGTGTGGTCTCCTCTTCCCATTCCCACACTCGCCTTTCTGTCCTGGGCATCCTCCACTGTCAGAGTGAGACAACATGCAAATTGGAGGAACGAGCACCCCATATTTCGCTTGGACGGCTTACAACCCAGTGGTATGAACATTGATTTCTCTAATTTTAGGTAGTCCCTGCATTCCCTCTCTCTCAGCCCCTCCCCCACCCTAGACGTCCTGCTGGTTCAACTGTTTGCATCCGTATATCCCTTTGTTGCTACCCCTTCCACAGCCAAAAATGAATCATTGTGAGCTCCATCTTCCCTTGGCCATCGGTGCAGGCTCTAATTTGTTCTGAATCTTTTCATGCCTCTAGTTTCCCTCTCCCCTGATTCTCAGTCTGAAGAAGGGTCTCGACCCGAAACATCACCTATTCCTTTTCTCCAGAGATGCTGCCCGACCCGCTGAGTTACTCCAGCATTTTGTGTCTATCTTTGATGGTCTTGCCAAAGCTCTGTAAAGTTTTAGCAAAATATCTCTGGGATATCTGAGCTATTGAGGCCAGTTCTTAAGTTGTCTCACTCACACTGAGGTTCAGATCTATTAATTCGGTACTGATTAGGTTGTTATTCCTAGTGTAAGAAAATAACTGCAGATGCTGGTACAAATCGAAGGTATTTATTTCACAAAATGCTGGAGTAACTCAGCAGGTCAGGCAGCATCTCAGGAGAGAAGGAATGGGTGACGTTTCGGGTCGAGACCCTTCTTCAGACTGATGTCAGGTGGGCGGGACAAAGGAAGGATATAGGTGGAGACAGGAAGATAGAGGGAGAACTGGGAAGGGGGAGGGGAAGAGAGGGACAGAGGAACTATCTAAGGTTGTTATTCCTGAGACTCTTCCAGTCTGTAAGTCATTGGAACTTTAACCAGTAACATACAGTAAGCTTGTTGTACCTGTAGATGCCTTGATTGTACTCATGTAAGCACGATTTACCCGGATAGTACACAAACAAAGATTTGCACTGTATCTCGGTACATATCACAATAATAAACCAACACCAAAGCACCATCATCTGTTTTATTCCACCACGAGGAAGATAAATATGCAGCAGAATCTTCACTTTTATACAATGCTTAAAATAAACAAGTATTTATTAAAAAAAACAATGCCTACACAGCTTAAATTTCCCACGGTAGTTTATTTTATACCTATACCTCATTCAACTCAAAGTATAACGTGCTTAGTTAAAGACATCTTCATTTATGAACTAGGTTTCTGCGTCATTTACATCCCCATTATAGAAACCAGAAAGTGCCCACGTAAAAGAATTAGTTCCTGACTGAATGGTGTGATCGTAAGAGTGTGTGGGTGCATCTGCAGTCGTGTGTTTGTGGGCTTGTGTGCACGTGTTTGCTTGTCCTTGTGTGTGTGGGGGTGTGTGTGGGAGTGTAGGTATAGCAGTGTGTGTGTGTGTGTGTGTGGGTGTGTGTGTGGGTGTGCGTCCGTGTGCGCGTGCAAGTGTGTGTGTGTGTGTGCGTGCTCAAGGGTGCGTGGGTGTGTGTACGTTTTCCTTGAAAGTGCCATTGACATCACAGTGCAAGCAAAACTGCTGAACACTGTGTGTGCTAACTTTAGCATGATTCTATTTATGGAGTTCGTTAATTTATGGAATTAAAAGTATTAATGGCATTGACTGGGCTTTAATTTATCCATTAGACATATTGTCACAGTGAGAGTAAGTCGCATTTCCTTCCCAGAATGCATTTTCTTCGCTCCAATTAAAAACTCCAGTTGATCTGGTAGTCCGAAATGTTCGTTAAAACTTGTTCCGAAAAATCAATGGAAAAGAAAAACTTAACCCTCCAGTGCATTTCCAGCAAATTGTCAGCATTCAACAAGGTACATCTAGAATTTACACGGCAGATTAAATAGCAGGAAACAATGGACCTGTGCTGATTTGAGAATACCACTCTTAATCCAAAGTTATTTTTGGAGTAAAGCATTTGATGGCACTGGGCCTGTACTCACTGGAGTTTACAAAGAATGAGGGGGGACCTCATTGAAATGTACAGAATAGCGAAAGGATTGGATAGAGTGGACATGGACAGGATGTTTCCACTCAAGGCCTCAGAATTAAAGGACGTTCCTTTAGGAAACGTAGAAAACATAGAAAATAGGTGCAGGAGGAGGCCATTCGGCCCTTTGAGCCAGCACCGCCATTCATTGTGATCATGGCTGATCATCCACAATCAGTAACCTGTGCCCAACTTCTCCCCATATCCCTTGATTCCACTAGCCCCCAGAGCTCTATCTAACTCTTAAATTCATCCAGTGATTTGGCCTCCACTGCCCTCTGTGGCAGAGAATTCCACAAATTCACAACTCTCTGGGTGAAAAAGTTCCTTCTCACCTCAGTTTTAAATGGCCACCCCTTTATTCTAAGACTGTGGCCCCTGGTTCTGGACTCCCCCAACATTGGGAACATTTTTGCTGCATCTAGCTTGTCCAGTCCTTTTATAATTTTATATGTCTCTATAAGATCCCCTCTCATCCTTCTAAACTCCAGTGAATACAAGCCTAGTCTTTTCAATCTTTCCTCATATGACAGTCCCGCCAGGAAGGAGATGAGACGCATTTCTTTAGTCAGAGGGTGGTGAATCTGTGGAATTCTTTGCCACAAAAGGCCATGGATTAAAGTGGATATATTTAAGGCAGAGATAGATAGATTCTTGATTGGTACGGGTGTCAGAGGCTTTTTTGGAAAAGCCAGGAGAATGGGGTTAGGAAGGAGAGATAGATCAGCTATGATTGAATGACGGAGTAGACTTGATGGGCCGAATGGCCTAATTCTACTCCTATCACTTATGATCTTATGATCTTTTGATCTTACAGCGCCCTCCATAATGTTTGGGACAAAGACCTATCATTTATTTATTTGTCTCTGTAATCCACAATTTGAGATTTGTAATAGAAAAAATCACATGTGGTTAAAGTGCACATTGTCAGATTTTAATAAAGGCCATTTTTATACATTTTGGTTTCACCATGTAGAAATTACAGTAGTGTTTATACACAGTCTCCCCATTTCATGGCACCATAATGTTTGGGACACAGCAACGTCATGTAAGTGAAAGTAGTCATGTTTAGTATTTTGTTGCATATCCTTTGCATGCAATGACTGCTTGAAGTCTGTGATTCATGGACATCACCAGTTGCTGGGTGCCTTCTCTGGTGATGCTCTGCCAGGCCTGTATTACAGCCATCTTTAGCTTATGCTTGTTTTTGGGGCTAGTCCCCTTCAGTTTTCTCTTCAGCATATAAAAGGCATGCTCAATTGGGTTCAGTTCGGGTGATTGACTTGGCCACTCAGAATTGACCATTTTGTAGCTTTGAAAAACTCCTTTGTTGCTTTATCAGTATATTTGGGATCATTGTCTTGCTGTAGAATGAATCGCTGGCCAATGAATTTTGAGGCATTTGTTTGAAATTGAGCAGATAGGATGTGTCTATACACTTCAGAATTCATTATGCTACTACCATCAGCAGTTGTATCATCAATGAAGATAAGTGAGCCAGTACCTTCAGCAGCCATACATGCCCAGACCATAACACCCCCACCACCGTGTTTCACAGATGAGGTGGTATGCTTTGGATCTTGGGCAGTTCCTTCTCTCCTCCATACTTTGCTCTTGCCATCACTCTGATATAAGTTGATCTTCGTCTCAAGCGTCCACAAGACCTTTTTCCAGAACTGTGGTTGCTCTTTTAAGTACTTTTTGGCAAACTGTAACCTGGCCATCCTATTTTTGTGGCTAACCAGTGGTTTGCATCTTGCAGTGTAGCCTTTGTGTTTCTGTTCATGAAGTCTTTTGCGGATAGTGGTCATTGACAAATCCACACCTGACTCCTGCAGAGTGTTTCTGATCTGTCAGACAGGTGCTTGGGGATTTTTCTTTATTATTGAGAGAATTCTTCTGTTATCAGCTGTGGAGGTCTTCCTTGGCCTGCCAATCCCTTTGCAATTAATAAGCTCACCAGTGCTCTCTTTCTTCTTAATGATGTTCCAAACAGTTGATTTTGGTAAGCCTAAGGTTTGGCTGATGTCTCTAACAGTTTTATTCTTGTTTCTCAGTCTCATAACGGCTTCTTTGACTTTCATTGGCACAACTTTGGTCCTCATGTTGATAAACAGCAATAAAAGTTTCCAAAGATGATAGAATGACTGGAGGAAAGACTGGGTGCTGAGAGCTCTCTTATACCTGCATTAAGGAGGCAATTAAACACAACTAAGCAATTACAAACACCTGTGAAACCATGTGTCCCGAACACTGTATGTCGATGAATTCTCTAAAGAGCTTTTACAGGTGAACAAGAGAGAGTAAACTCGTTGCATGACAACCTGGTCCAGTAACACGAATGCCTGGGAATGAAGGTGAAAATAGACACAATATGCTGAAGTAACTCAGTGGGTCAGGCAGCACCTCTGGAGAAAAGGAATAGGTGACGTTTTTGGTGGAGACCCTTCTTCAGACTGAGTCAGAGTGTCTTCGAGGTTCAAGAACAGCTCCTTCCCAACAACCGTCAGGCTCTTGAAAACTGCACAACACTCACCACAATCCTATCTCAGCAACTGGTGTCAGGGGGTATGGGGAGAAGGCATGAACGGGGTACTGATTGAGAATGATCAGCCATGATCACATTGAATGGCGGTGCTGGCTCGAAGAGCCGAATGGCCTCCTCCTGCACCTATTGTCCATTGTCTATTGTCTATTGTCAAGTCTCTTTCCCCTGCTACTTCACCCTTCTCCTTTTGAAGCTTCTTAAAACGTGCCTCTTAATCCTCTTACCGTCTTTATTTTGTTAGATACGTAGAGAGATATAGCACGGAAACAAGCCCTTTGACCCACTGAGTCCACATGCTGACTATCAACCACCCATTTATACTAATCCTACACAAATCTAATCCAACTTTATTCTGTCCAATATTGTAAACAATTCCTCCCAGATTCTACCACTCACCTACGAACCCGCAGCAATTTATAACGGCCAATTTCCTAACAACCAGCAAATAATAGACACTGCTCCCAAAGGTACTGACCTGCCCACTTAGGGTGGGATGCCTTTGCTCAAAAAGACAGCCAATATCATCAGACACTCACACCAGCCCGGCCATGCTCTTATTTCACTACTCCCATCGGGAAGAAGGCACAGAAACCAGAAAACCAGGACCACCACAGGTTCAAGAACGGTGTAGGAAGCAACTGCAGATGCTTGTTTATACCGAAGATAGACACAAATCGCTGGAGCAACTCGGCGGGTCAGGCAGCATCTCTGGAGAAAAGGAATAGATAACGTTTCTGGTTGGAACCCTTTTTCAGGCTGAAGGATGGAAGTGGGGTGACGGGGAACCTGGGGGCAAGAAAAGGCCAGAACAAATCTGGGCCGGCAACAAATGTCCTCAGGAAGGGTGGAGTCCATAATGGCCCATTGATGGCTGGGGTTGATTCGCTAATGAGAGGGATACAAGGTTGCGAACAGTGGAACTAGTGGGACCATCAGGCTCTTGAAAACTGCACGACATTAACCTCAGCAACTACATTCTGTTTCGATTGCACCATGTCTTTGGTTGCTCTACGGACGTTGTTTTTTTGCACTTTTATGGTTGCTTGTATTACGGCAAGTAATCTGTTGTGTTTTTATTATTATATATTTATCTGTGTGTCATTGCATTTATGAGGCCGTTAAACTGCAGCTAATAGTGATTTCATTGTTACGTTCTCGGTACATATGACAATTAAACGCTCGTGACTCTCTCGGACACAATCACCGACGTGCCAGACATCGGCCTCAGTTATTTTGTACCTTCATTACAGTGAAAATGATTTGGAAACAGTGGCAGTGAACTTAACCTATGCTGCCTTTATCACCAGCAGCAAATGCCATTGCAGAAACGGTGGAGATAAATGTGTACCTGCCAAACAAGTTTAATTTCTGAAAGCTTAGCTTCCTTTTAAAAAAAAAAAGATCTGAACTCGAACAGCCCACTCAACAGCTCAGGTCAGTGCGAGCGGACAGGATTATTTACTGCACTTTCATGGAAATTAATTAGTCCGATAAGCTTCTTGGCTGGCATTTCCTCCCCTCAGAGATCCCAGTCTCAGAACCTGAGCGGAAATGGAATTAATTCCCTTCCACCTCGGCTGCTCGGTCGGTGCAGCCTGACCAAGTCCGGAGCTCCTGTTACTTGGAAGGGGCTCAGCCGTCCGCCCCCTCCATGTGACAGGCTCACAGTTGTGGGAAGTGCCTTGCTGATGTCAGGCGGAGCTGACTGTCCCCGAGCCGCATCCGCAGCAGTAAACAAGACCTGTCATCGGGCCAGGCGAGTGCACCTGGGAGGGGAGTCAGGCCGTGGGGCCCACTCCCTAGCCTCAGTCACTGACATTGACGTTAGCAGGCATGCGGTTTGAATGCGGTCTGGAAGCCTGGGAGGCTTCATTTCAGCTTTGGATCAGACGGGAGGAACGATAACAACCACCGCAGTGTGACTCATGCAAAATGTGAATGAGAGTTATTCTATTTTGAAAGATTGCAGACAACAAAGGAGTCTGATTAAATGTGATTACAGGTGGGATGTACAAACACGCTGAGTCACCCCCGCCATGGTAATAATAATAAAGACACAATAGATTTGCAGAGTCCGCAGCCTTGGTAAGAAAAGCAGTAAATAATTTACCAGTGATGCATTGCACATTGCATCTTTCCTCGTCAACTGCTGCAGACTCTGGCCATAAACCAGCTGAGGAAAAGGGTTGAATTGATTATACGGTCGTGAGGCAGGAGGGCCTGATACATCAAGCAGAAAGGAAAAGAAGAGCAAGAAAACTTGCTGGGTAAAAGCAAGGAACTGCAGATGCTGGATAACATCTCCAGATTCAGAGACAGTTTCTTCCCAGCTGTTATCAGGCAACTGGACCATCCCACCAACAACCAGAGAGCAGCCTTGAGCTACGATCTACCTCATTGGAGACCCTCAGACTATAACTGGACTTTATCTTGCACTAAACATTATTCACGTTATCCCCCTTATCATGTATCTGTACACTGTGAATGGCTCGATTGTGATCATGTATTGTCTTTCTGCTGACTGGTTAGCACGCAACAAAAGCTTTTCCCCTGTACCTTGGTACACGTGACGATAAACTAAACTCAAACAAAGTAGGACACACAGGAGTAACTCAACAGGCTAGGCAGCTTCTCCAGAGAACATGGAAAGGTGACGTTTCGGGCCATGATCCTTCTTCAGACTTGCTGGACTTGTTTGCCGGAAAGATATGGAGCTTTCAACTGTTGAACACCTACCAATTGCAGCTATGCCATGAGACATAGGGTGTGGAGTCATTAAGAGATGCATAAGAACTGGTTCTTAGGCCCACCCAGCTGGGTGGAAACTGTCCGTGAATCTGGAGGTCTACGATTTCAGACTTCTGTGCCTCTTGCCTGATGGGAGAGGGGAGAAGAGGGGGTAACCAGGGTGGGACTCATCCTTGATTTTTCTGGTGGCCTTGCCAAGGCAGGGTGAAGTGTAGATGGAGTCCATGGAAGGGAGGTTGGTTTGCGTGATGCTCTGGGCTACGTCCACAGCTCCCTTGCAATTTCTTGGAACTATGACGCATTGCAAGTACCTTCTTCCAAGGAAACTGCAGCAGTTCAAGAAAGCTACCTCCTCGAGGGCGGTTGTAAGTGTGATCAGCATTGGCCCAGCCAGCAGTGACCATCTCCAGTAAAACAAAGAAAATGTAATCCATGTTGGCTCCTGCTGTTTTACTGAGGTAACAACTGCTAATGAAATCACGAGGAGAAATTGGCCAGCAGAGGTATTCAGCCACGACATGAAAAGCAAGCGGAATTATCATTTACAGAAATTGTTTCTTGCCTGAGGGGAAACATGTCATTCATTCTGAGGCTCGATAGTCCCTCTGAGACAGACGCTTCACCGATATTACCTTCAGCGCACAGTCTAAATAAAAATCAATACAAATGCACCGAGCTTTAAAATCCGGCCCTTAAACACAAGCATGCTCGGCTCCTGGGAGGGCAAGAGCGGAGAAAGATCGTGCTTCAGATGAGACGCGAAATTCAGGCTTCAACTGGCAACTCAAAATCTGAAAACAAATACGTGAAATTAATGGCAACTGATATCAGGAGGATGACCGCAGTCCTAGTCTAGTTTATTGTCACGTGTACCAAGGTACAGGGAAAAGCTTTTTCTACTCTGCACAGAGTCACAGAGTTGAACAGCATGGAAACAGATCCTCTGGGCCATCCTGTCCATGTGAATAAGTTATTATTCTGGGCTTGTCCCATTTGCCTCCATTTGGCCAATAGCCGTCCAAACCCTTCCTATCTTAAGGATAGCGGAGTCAGGGGGTATGGGGAGAAGGCAGGAATGGGGTACTGATTGAGAATGATCAGACAATAGACAATAGGTGCAGGAGTAGGCCATTCGGCCCTTCGAGCCAGCACCACCATTCAATGTGATCATGGCTGATCATTCTCAATCAGTTCCTGCCTTCTCCCCATACCCCCTGATTCCGCTATCCTTAAGAGCTCTATCCAGCTCTCTCTTGAAAGCATTCAGAGAATTGGCCTCCACTGAGGCAGAGAATTCCACAGATTTACAACTCTCTGACTGAAAAAGTTTTTCCTCATCTCCGTTCTCAATGGCCTACCCCTTATTCTTAAACTGTGGCCCCTGGTTCTGGACTCCCCCAACTTTAACGTGTCCAACCCCTTAATAATCCTATACGTTTCGATAAGATCCCCTCTCATCCTTCTAAATTCCAGTGTATACAAGCCTATTCGCTCCAGTCTTTCAACATATGACAGTCCCGCCATTCCGGGAATTAACCTAGTAAACGTACGCTGCACTCCCTCAATAGCAAGAATATCCTTCCTCAAATTTGGC
The DNA here is from genome assembly GCF_053455715.1 of Rhinoraja longicauda. Classification (NCBI taxonomy): domain Eukaryota; kingdom Metazoa; phylum Chordata; class Chondrichthyes; order Rajiformes; family Arhynchobatidae; genus Rhinoraja; species Rhinoraja longicauda. The sequence goes on along the minus strand of NC_135980.1, from coordinate 8,882,431 downwards.
CTCCGAGGTCGATCCCTGGCAAAGGGATTGTGGGCTCCGTGATGTTAAAGTCCCATAGGCTCCCCGCGGTGGAACTCTCAAAAGTTGGTCTCCAGCAAAGGCCACCAATTCCACGATGTTAGGCCACAGTGTGGATGGAGATACGATACAGAAAAAAATCGCATCTCTGTCGAGGTAAGAGAGTAGAAAAGGTTTCCCCCAACCCCCACCCCGCACATAAAACAAGCCAAAGAACACTAAAAACATACATTTAACAAATACTATTAAAACACAAAGAAGGAAGAGACAGACAGACAGACTGTTGGTGAGTCAGCCATTGCTGGCGCCACCCGGTGGTTCTGAAGGGGAGGGGGAAGGGGGTGAATTCAAGGTTGGTGAATTCAATGTTCATATCGTTGGGCTGTAGGCGAACCAAGCGGAATGTGAGGTGCTGTATCTCACTTTGACTTCAAGTGTGTTCTCAGCAGCAACTTGTGCAGCTTCACGATGTCTCAGGTTTGCAACCTGCCAACCAGATAGCTGCCTGCCTGCTCCTCTCCTGCACGAGGGAAACATAGTTAGCTGTCTCCAAGTCTCCTTTATGTAACAGAGAATGGTTCATAAGTTCATAAGTTCATAAGTGATAGGAGCAGAATTCGGCCATCAAGTCCACTCCGCCATTCAATCATGGCGGATCTATCGGGATTTTTCTCTGCTGGGCGGGGGTTTCAATGTCGGGAGCCACGACCGCCCCGACGTGCAGCAACAGCGCCAGCGACAGCGTGTTCACCCGCCCCGGATCGTGGGGCTTGGGTCGGCCTGCTGCAGACCGTCCGGCGCGGCCTGCAACCACAACAACCTGACCGCGGGAGAAGACGGCAGGGGAAGGGAAAAGACATAGTGGCCTTCCATCACAGTGAGGAGAGGACTGGAGGAGACTCACTGCGATGGATGTTTCTTTTTTTGTGTGTTTTTGGGGTTGTGTAATTTGCCTATTTTAATGCTTTATTGTGTAATCTGCCTATTTTAATGCTTTTATTGTTGGACTGTGGGTGACTGAATTTCGTCCAAAAAAATTGTTTTTTTGGATGACAAATAAAGCTATCTTGAATCTTGAATCTTGAATCTTGAATCTCTCCCTCCTAACCACGTTCTGCTGCGTTCTCCCGATGATCCCTGACACCCGTACTAATCAGGAATCTATCTCTCTCTGTCTTAAAAATATCCATTGGCGTGGCCTCCACAGCCTTCTGTGGTAATGAATTCCACAGATTCGCCACCCTCTATGACTAAAGAAATTCCACCTCATCTCCTTCCTAAAGAAACAACCTTTAATTCTGAGGCTGTGACCTCTGGTCCTAGACTCTCTCACTAGTGGGAAAAATCCTCTCCACATCCAATCTGTCCATTGCTTTCACTAAACTTCTGGATGCTGCAAAGTATAATTGAAACATACAGCCAGTTCCAGCCTAGGAAGTCCCTGATGTGCAACATTTACTGGGCATGGCGATATCAGCAGACAATAACAAGCAGTATAAGACAATAACTGCAGATGCTGGTACAAATCGAAGGTATTTATTGACAAAATGCTGGAGTAACTCAGCAGGTCAGGCAGCATCTCAGGAGAGAAGGAATGGGTGACGTTTCGGGTCGAGACCCTTCTTCAGACTGATGTCGGGGGGGCGGGACAAAGGAAGTATATAGGTGGAGACAGGAAGATAGAGGGAGATCTGGGAAGGGAGAGGGGAAGAGAGGGACGGAGGAACTATCTAAAGTGGGAGAAGTCGATATTCATACCACTGGGCTGCAAGCTGCCCATGCGAAATATGAGGTGCTGTTCCTCCAATTTCCGGTGGGCCTCACTATGGCACTGGAGGGGGCCCATGACAGAAAGGTCAGACTGGGAATGGGAGGGGGAGTTGAAGTGCTCGGCCACCGGGAGACCAGTTTGGCCAACGCGGACCGAGCGCAGGTGTTGAGCGAAGCGATCGCCGAGCCTGCGCTTGGTTTCGCCGATGTAAATAAGTTGACATCTGGAGCAGCGGATGCAATAGATGAGGTGCACAATAACAATGTGGTTCATGCCCTGCGCTCTGACTATTTCTTTCCCGCCTTCGAGAGGTCACCATAACCGAAACACAGGTATATCACCCTCTGCACTTTGCCTTTTTGGGGTGGAAGGGTGTGATCAGCCTGAAGAAGGGCCACGACCTGAAAAGTCACCTGTCCATTCCTCCACAGACGTTGTTTGAGCCGTCGAGTTCCTCCAGTACTTTGTGTCTTGCTGGGAGACTTGTTCTCTCTTCAACCATCTTGTGCTTCTCCATGTGGCCTCTGCTCATTCTTTGACAAATTATTTGACTGTGTCTGTTTAGTTTAGTTTAGTCTAGAGATCCAGCACGGAAACAGGCCCTTCGACCCACTGAGTCCACGCTGAACAGCGTTCCCCAATATACTATCCAATACACCAGGGACAATTTTACAATTTTACCGAAGCCAATTAACCTACAAACATGTACGTCTTTGGAATGTGGGTGGAAACCTGGAGCACCCGGAGAAAACCCACGCAGGTCAAGGGGAAAATGCACAACCCCATACACCCGTAGACAGGTTCAAACCTGGGTCTCTGGTACTGTAAGGCAGCAACTCGACCACTGCGCCACCATGCCGTCCTGGCTAATCTGGATTGTCAGCCTGATCCGTTGATCTGCCTGACCATAAATTAAGTGTGAGTCCGATTCTCTCAGAAGGTGATCGGGGTGAAGACGTTGTTTTCAGCCTTCGGGACAAATTCCATCCGCTCTCTTCGACGGCATTCCCAGCTCCTGCTTTGCATAAGGCTGTGGCGGGTAATGGTACATTTGACCACCTCAAACAGACCACATCCTAGCCACATCTAGAATTCTGCAGCTGCCTTCATCTGCCGAAACCTTTTCACCACAGCTCGTTTCAATTTCCCGAATACCTTTCATTCTCGTTTTCCATTGTCACTCTCCATGTGTTAACGGTCACATAATGAATCCAACTGGATCATTGCTCCCCCAGCATTGTTTAGTTTAGTTCAGAGATACAGCGCGGAAACAGGCCCTTCGGCCCACCGAGTCCACACCAACCAGCATCACTTTCCTCCATACACTAGGGACAATTTACACGGATTCCACGTCAATTAACCTACAAACCTGTGCGTCCTTGTGAGGAACCCGAAGACCTCGGAAAAAACCCACACGGTCATGGGGGGAACGTACAAACTCTCTATGGGCAGCACCCGCAGTCGGGATTGAACCCGGGTCTCTGGCGCAGTAAGCGCTGTAAGGCAGCAACTCTACCACTGCGCCACAGTGCCGCCCTTCTGTTTTGACATGCCCAGAGCAGCGATTGCAACATGTTTACCATCATCTTCCTGCCTTTGCCCCAAGCTGTTTACTTTACTTTACTTTAGAGATACAGCGCGGAAACAGGGCCTTCGGCCCACTGAGTCACTGCGTCGACTTGTGATCACCCCGCTAACACTATCCCGCACACCACGGGCAATTTACAAGTTTTATCAAAGCCAATTAACCTACATACCTGTACCGGAGCATCCGGAGAAAACCCGCACGATCACAGGGAGAACAGACAAACTTCCTATAGACAGCACCCATTGTCAATATCGAACCTGGGTCTCTGGTGCTGTAAGGCAGCAACTCTACAGCTGCGCCACCGCGCCGCCTGCTTCTATAGCCTATATAAAATATATAGACTTCCCCACCTGACCCCTCCACTCCTATATTCTGTGCACCCAATTTCTCCAGCCCACACTTGTGGCAGATACTTCAACTGTCATCACACCTAGCAAGCGTTAGCAGTGCAGTAAAAGTCAGGAATTTGCTCAGCGTGGGCAGAAGGTGTTTGTATGTGCCACGGTTATTTGTGATTTGTGGAAGCTTCAGGCATTAAACATGAATATTTCATTTCCTCCTCACTGCATTAGTGTGTGAGCTTTCTGCATGCCAGGGGCAGACTTAAAGATGTACAGACCAGCAGTAGATAAATGAATTATGTAGAAACAAACAAAAAACATAATGAAGAAAAAAAATCTTCAACTGATTGGATACATTAAGCAAGGTTTGATAGTTTAGCTTAGCGTAGAGATACAGCGCGGTAACAGGCCCTTGGGCCCACCGAGCCCGTACCGACCAGCAATGCCCTGCACATTAACACATTCCGACACACACTTGGAACAATTTTTTAAGACATTTCTACCAAGCCAATTAACCTACAAACCTGTACATCTTTGGTATTTATTCACAAAATGCTGGAGTAACTCAGCAGGTCAGGCAGCATCTCAGGAGAGAAGGAATGGGTGACGTTTCGGGTCGAGACCCTTCTTCAGACTGAAGAAGGGTCTCAACACGAAACGTCACCCATTCCTTCTCTCCTGAGATGCTGCCTGACCTGCTGAGTCACTCCAGCATTTTGTGAATGAATACCTTCGATTTGTACCAGCATCTGCAGTTATTTTCTTATACTACCTGTGCATCTTTGGAGTGTGGGAGGAAACCAAAGATTTCAGAGAAAACCCATGTGGTCATGGGGAGAACGTACAAACTCCATTCAGACAGCACCTGTCGTCAGGATCTGGCACTGTAAGCACCGTAAGGCAACAACTCTACCACAGCACCACCGTGTCACCATGGTAGTGCAGATAATGTTATAACTGTATGAGGTAGGAGCTTATGGTAGGAAAATAACTGCAGATGCTGGTACAAATCGAAGGTATCACAAAATGCTGGAGTAACTCAGCAGGTCAGGCAGCATCTGCTGAGTTACTCCACCATTTTGTGATACCTAGAAGCTTATGGTGATCAGTCATTGTTGCAATAAGATTTTATATCCGATGGCATTTTGGCTCAGAGTTGAAGATGGAGCCTAAAGATCAGGCATTGTAAGTAGTTAGACAGAGCTACCTAGGTAGTTGGATCCAAGAACCCTTCTTAGATTGGTTCCGAAAATAGACACAAAATGCTTGAGTAACTCAACAGGGCAGGCAGGATCTCTGGAGAAAGGAAATAGGTGACGTTTTAGGTCGAGACCCTTCTTCAGACTGAGAGTCACGGGAGAGGGAAACTACAGGTACGAAAAGGTACATAACAAATCAGAGCCGGCTCCGATGACTCAGGAAAGGTGGAGCCCACAATGGTCCATTGTTGGATGTGTGGCGAGTTGATAATGAAGGGATACAAACAGAGGAACTAGCAAGATGACTCGGGTGGGGGAGGGATGGTGAGAAAGGGAATGCAACGGTTACTTGAAAGAAGAGAAATCAATATTCATACCGTTGAGTTATAAGCTGCCCAAGTGAGATATGAGGTGCTGGTCCTCCAATTTGCATGTGGCCTCACTCTGACAGTGGAGGAGACCCAGTACAGAAAGGTCAGCCTGGGAATGGGAAGGGGAATTAAAATGTTTTCTCCTTCTCTCTCCGTCCCTCCCCCACCCTAGTCGGCTTGCTACAATCCTGCGCTCTGTATCTTCCCCTTGGCTCTACTTATTGTACTTGAGTTTGACTTGATTGTGTTTATGTTGTGATGGGATCCGAAACCTGAAGAAGGGTCCTGACTTGAAACGTCACCTATCAATGTTCTCCAGAGATGCTGCAAGACCCGCCGAGTTACTCCAGCACTCTGTGTCTTTTTTTTTGTAAATCAGCAGCCGTAGTCCCTTGTTTCTCCTACCTGATGCAAATTGATACTGGTTTCAATGGGCCTGTGAGGCTAATGTGGAGTTACATAGATACATAGATACATAGACGATAGGTGCAGGAGTAGGCCATTCGGCCTTTCGAGCCAGCACCGACATTCAATGTGATCATTCGAAGGTATTTATTCACAAAATGCTGGAATAACTCAGCAGGTCAGGCAGCATCTCGGGAGAGAAGGATTGGGTGTCGTTTCGGGTCGAGACCCTTCTTCAGTCTGAAGAAGGGTCTCGACCCGAAACGTCACCCAATCCTTCTCTCCCGAGATGCTGCCTGACCTGCTGAGTTACTCCAGCATTTTGTGAATAAATACCTTCGATTTGTACCAGCATCTGCAGTTATTTTCTTACATTCAATGTGATCAGGGCTGACCAACCATAATCAGTACCCCGTTCCTGCTTTCTCCCCATACCTCTTGATTCCGCTAGCCCGAAGAGCTCGATCTAATTCTCTTTTGAATGCATCCAGTGAGTTGGCCTCCACTGCCTTCTGAGGCAGAGAATTACACAAATTCTGTGTGAAAAAGTTATTCCTCATCTCATTTCTAAATGGCCTACCCCTTATTCTTAAACTGTGGCCCCTGGTTCTGGACTCCCCCACCATCGGGAACATGTTTCCTGCATCTAGCGTGTCCAATCCCTTAATAGTTTTATATGTTTCGATAAGATCCCCTCTCATCCTTCTAAATTCCAGTGAATACAAGCCCAGTCGCTCCATTCTTTCATCATATGACAGTCCCACCATCCCGGCAATTAACCTCGTGAACCCACGCTGCACTCCCTCAATAGCAAGAATATCCTTCCTCAAATTAGGACGTTCTATCAGTTTGGTGCGTTGAACATCAGTTGATTCATTTGCCGTGAACATCAACATTTGGGGGGGGGGGGGGGGATTGGAGGGGAGGGGGGGGAGTGAGAGCACATCAATTGGGATCAAATCCATGCAATTTATCTGGAACCTGTATTCTCTGGACGTTATTTTCCAGGGCTGTCGGCATGGCTTTAGACTAATAAAGGAGGTAGGTTTCAATGGGGGAAAGATTGGAGATTTAAAGAGAAAGACTTTAGACTTAGACTTTAGAGATACAGCACGGAAATAGGCCCTTTGGCCCACAGAGTCTGTACCGACCAGCGATTACACCGTACACTAGCACTGTCCTACACACTAGGGACAATTTACAATTTTACCAAAGCCAATTAACTTACAAACCTGTACGTCTTTGGAGTGTGGGAGGAAACCGGAGCACTGTAACGGTGTCTTTTCAAATAAGGTTTTTGTTCTCCACCTCCAAATTCCTTCATCTGTCTTAGCTTGTATTATTTTTTTTAATTAAATCCTCACTATGGGACATTGAAATATTTTCTTACATTAAATCGTGATATGAATACGACTTATTACTCGCTCAGACCGAACTGATTGTTCCAAAAATAATCCACAAGTGATTTAAACATTACAATATTGACTTCTCTAACTTCAAGTAACCCTTGCTCTCCCTCTCTCTCTCCATCCCTCCCCTTCCTAGTTCCCTGACAAGTCTGATTGTCCCCCTGATTATATTTTATCTCTGTTTGCTTCGTTGTCATCTTCTCCTAGCTAACAAAGACCAATGCCACATTTTCTTTGAACCGCATCTCTTTTGATGTCTCGTTTTCACACCTTACCCTTCCTTATCTCTGCGTCTCCCTCTCCCCTGACTCTCAGTCTGAAGAAGGGCCTCGACCCGAAACGTCATCCATCCAGAAATGCTGCCTGGCCGGCTGAGTTACTCCTACACTTTGTGTCTATCCACCAAAGATACTGGAGGAACAAGATAGACCACTCGACCCTAAAAACCGTAGTATGTCATGGCGCCATTTTAGTCGTCAGAAACTTGCAGAAACATTTAAAAAGAAAAATAACAAAAATATCCCGGCGGCACGGTAGCACAGCGGTAGAGTTGCTGCTTTACAGCGAATGCAACGCCGGAGACTCAGGTTCGATCCTGACTACGGGTGCTGCACTGTAAGGAGTTTGTACGTTCTCCCCGTGACCTGCGTGGGTTTTCTCCGAGATCTTCGGTTTCCTCCCACACTCCAAAGACGTACAGGTATGTAGGTTAATTGGCTGGGTAAAATGTAAAAATTGTCCCTAGTGGGTGTAGGATAGTGTTAATGTACGGGGATCACTGGGCGGCACGGACTTGGAGGGCCGAAAAGGCCTGTTTCCGGCTGTATATATATGATTTGATATGATATGTGAATTGATAGATGAGATATATTCTGCATTTTAATGGAAAGTAACAAATCATCACACATACTGATCCCCCAAAACAATGCGAGAGGCATAACGGACGGTGGGTTTTGCCTACTAAAATGGCGGACGTTACGCTCTTTTGCGTACCACATTTCAGTATGGGCGATTTCAACGGAGTGGTCCATCTTGTTCCTCTAGTATCTTTGCTATCCACGTTGCCATAGACAACATGAGTATACATCAACGTATGTGTAACAGTTCAGAAGTGTTACATCCCTGTGCATTTGCTTGCAAAACCATATTTGCTGTTGATGGTTTTTCTTTGCACTTTCCTATTACAAGCTCCCGTTTCCGCATCTCATGCGATCTGCCAGTGTCACCTTATCGCATGAAATTAGACTTCTGCCAGTTGTGATGATGTAATCTCTCAGTTCTTTGCCTGTTGTGTTAACTAAGTCATTAACCTGTTTAAAATAAACACTCTTCCTGAAAGTGACAAATAAATTTAATACAAGTGCATTCAGCATCGATGCTGTAATCTCACCTCTGCTGTACACTCCACCCATTGTCCTTGACTTTGGCTTGATTGTATTTGTGTACAGCATCATCCGACTTGATCGGATAGCATGCAATACAAAACTTTTCACTGTACCTCGCGACACGTGACAATAACAAACCCAAGCCTGAACTTGCCCGTGTTTCTCGAAACAAGGAAGCGCAGATGCAATTTACAAAAAGGACGCAAAGTGCCGGCGTAACGAGTAGGTCAGGCAGCATCTCTGGAGAACATGTATAGGTGACATTTTGGGACCCAAAAACTGAAATGGAAGTAGGGTCCCGAACCGAAACATCACCTATCCATGTTTGTCAGGGATGCTGCCTGACCCACCGTTTTACTCCAGCACTTTGTTTTTAGAGATACAGTGCGAATACAGGCTCTTCGGTCCACCGAGTCCGCACCAACCAGCGATCCCCGCATATTAACACAAATGTAAGCACACTAGGGACAATTTTACACATATACAAACCCAAGCCAATTAACCTACAAACCTGTACATCTATGGTGTGTGGGAGGAAACCGAAGGCAGCAACTCTACCGCTGTGCCACCATGCCACCCGGTCTTCTTTGCCCTAGTTTCTGTCTTAATACACTTTTGGTTAATTTATTGTTGGTTGCACATGGGTCTTAGTTAATGTGGTTCCTTCCTTAGAGTGATAATCACTGTCAGGAAAATAATAAGCTTCCCACTCACTGCCCAAACAAACAGATAACAGAAATAAACCTAGACTAACTTAATCTATCCATTTACTTGTCAGTGGAAAGATGAGTGAAATTCAAACTGCTAAACGATAAAGCACCTTTAACATAACAGTCGCAAGATGCTTTGCAGGAGAAATTTTAATATGCAGAGCCTTATAAGGAGATATGGACAGCACAGTGGTGCAGCTGGTAGAGCTGCTGCCTCACAGCACCAGAGCCCCAGGTTCGATATTGATATCAGATGCCGTCTATGTGAGATTGCATATTCCCCTTGTGACCACATGGGTTTTCTCCTGGTGCTCCAGTTTCCTCCCACATCGCATAGACGTGTAATTTAGTTTAGAGATACAGTACGGAAACAGGCCCTTCGGCCCACCAACAAACGCTGACCAGAAATCACCCATACATTACCACTATCCTACACACAAAGGACAATTTACAATATTTACCGAAGCCAAATAACTTGCAAATCTGTACGTCTTTGGAATGTGGGAGGAACCAGAGCACCTGGGGAAAACCCACGTCGTCATGGGGAGAACGTACAAACTCCATAAAGACAGCACCCGTAGTCAGGATCGAACCCGGGTCTATGATGCTGTAAGGCAGCAAACCTGCCGCTGCGCCACCGTGCTGCCCCATTCTATAATGAACCTGTTGGGCCGAAGAGCCTCATGCTATTCCATGCTATGTCTTGTAACTAAATAAAACATAAAAGAGACACATGTGAAGACAGATGCCTACTAGTTCATTCAAATGGTAAGTTTTAAGAAAGGAAGGAAGAAAAAGATGAAAAGGGATGTAGGAAGGGAATTTCAGAAGTTAGGACAATCAATTGATGACTCTCACCAATGGCATAGAGACTACATTGATAAAGAAAACAGAGAAATGTAGAGTTCTTACAGTCTATAGATCTGGAGAACATTGCAGAGATCAGAAGTGCACAGATCCTGAGAGATTTGAAAATAGGGTTGAGAGTTTTAAATTCACCGTGGTGCAGTGGGAGAACTTCTGCCTCACAGCACTAGAGACCTGGGTTCAATCCTGACTATGGGTGCTGTCTTTGCAGAGTTTGTACATTCTCCCTGTGACAGTGTGGGTTTTCTCCGGGTGCTCTGGTTTCCTCCCATATTCCAAATACGTGCAGGTTTGTAAGGTAATTGGCTTCTGTAAATTGTCCCTAGTGTGTAGGATGAGAAAGTGGGATAACATAGATTTAGTCTTCAGGTGATCGATGGTCAGCGTGGACTCGGTGGGCTGAAGGGCCTGTTTCCACACTAGAAGGTGGAGGTCAGGAGTCAACAGGTATGAAAGGCAATGAGTGAATTGAGTTGGTGTAAGGAGGGACAGCAGAATTTTAAATCATGTCACATTTTCAGAGGGAGCTAGTTCAGGAATGCTAAACTACAATAATTGTACAACCCAGTTAACCTCACAATTTGTATTTCACTCTTTGTTCATGCAGACTAACCACAGACAGACATTGAATTCTGAATGGTATCGTGCTGTGTAGCTTATGAGTAAGAATGCTTAAGAGAGACAAAAAATGCTGGAGTAACTCAGCGGGTCAGGCAACATCTCAGGAGAAAAGGAACAGGTGACATTTTGCGATGAGACCCTTCTTCAGGATGAGAGTCAGGTCATAAGGTCATAAGTGATAGGAGCAGAATTAGGCCATTCGGCTCATCAAGTCTTCTCCGCCATTCAATCACGGCTGATCTATCTCTCCCTCATAACCCCATTCTCCTGCCTTCTCCCCATAACCCCTGACACCAGATATTTAATCAAGAATCTATCTATCTCTAATTTAGAGTCAGGGGAGAGGGAAACTAGAGGTATGAAAAGGTACAGAACAAATCAGAGCCAGCACTGACGTCCCTTTCTAGCTTTCTAGCCTCTGCCACCACCTAGGTTTCTTCTTGTTCTCAGGCTATGAGTCCCTCAGTGCCATCAATGAACGCGATGTACTTTCACACAATGTTTGGAGAAAGCTTTCATCTTCCCAGTTATATGACCAGGGCATGACTAAGTCCTAGATACAAACACTTGGGATCATGATTTCATCTGCTCAGGTTTCGTGTTAAGTGGGCACTTTGATGCTCAAATTACAAAATGTGCAGAAACAAAGAACTGCAGATGCCGGTTAGTAGACAAAAGGTCACAAAGTGCTGGAGTAATGTAGCGGGTCAGGCAGCATCCGTGGAGAACATGGATAGGTGACGTTTGTGTCGAGACCCTTCTTCAGACTGATTGTAGGGGGGAGGGGGAAGAAAGCTGGAAAAGGGGAGGACAAAGTGATACTGGCGAGGGGGTTTCTCCGGCAGGCAGATGGTAGGAACAAAGGACAGAGATTAGAACAGTAGACGTGAGACAGGTTTGAAGAGCTGTAGATTGTGAAGACAAGGGGTAGAAAATAGCAAGGGGGGGGTCATGGAAGGGGGAAATACATGGAAGCCCAGGTGGGGCACGTGGGAGGGAAGGGGATGGAAGAGAGGGGGGGTTGTGGGAGAGAAAATGGGGGGTAAGTGTTAGTTAGAAGTAACATGTCTTCTACACAAAATATCTCTTCTGTGAGTTATTTTTAAGTTGATGCAGACACATTGCTTTCAACATTATGGGTGAAATGGATTCATGATCACGTTAGGACACTGGGCTCAAATGAATGCTTAGACGGCAGATAATAGAAGAGGAGGATTTCCAAATTTAATTTTTCATTTTATCTATAATTAACAAAATAACATTGAAGACAGTTTAGTTTAGTTTAGTTTAGAGATACAGCGCGGAAACAGGCCCTTTGGCTCGCCGAGTCCGCACCAACCGGTGATCCCCGCACACTTACACTTTCCTACACACTAGGGACAATTTGCAATTATACCAAGCTAATTAACCTACAGACCTAGGTAGACACAAAATGCTGGAGTAACTCAGCGGGTCAGGCAGCATCTCGGGAGGGAAGGAATGGGTGACGTTTCGGGTCGAGACCCTTCTTCAGACTGAAGAAGGTGGCACAGCGGTAGAGTTGCTGCCTTACAGCGAATGCAGCGCCTGAAACTCAGGTTCGATCCTGACTACGGGCGCCGTCTGTACGGAGTTTGTACGTTCTCCCCGTGACCTGAGTGGGTTTTCTCCGAGATCTTCGGTTTCCTCCCACACTCCAAAGACATGCAGGTATGTAGGTTAATTGACTGGGTAAATGTAAAAATTGTCCCTAGTGTGTGTAGGATAGTGTTTGTGTGCGGGGGATTGCTGGGCGGCGCCGACTCGGTGGGCCGAAGGGCCTGTTTCCGCGCTGTATTTCTAAATCTAAATCTAAATCTAAAATCACCCATTCCTTCTCTGAGCCACTGAGACGCTGAGTTACTCCAACATTTTATGTCTACCTTCGATTTAAACCAGCATCTGCAGTTCTTTCCTACACAACCTACAGACCTATACGTCTTTGGACTGTGGGAGGAAACCGGGGCACCCGGAGGAAACACATGCATGTTACCCGGTGAACATAGAAACTCCGTGCAGACAGCAACCATAGTCAGGATTGAACCTGGGTCTCTGGCGCTGTAAGGCACCAACTCTACCGTGTGCCTCTGTGCCACCCAACTTTGCTCATCAGTACTAATTGCAGTGTGTCTCACCTGCCTCTGCGACATATTAGCGGACTATAGCCATTGTCAGATGGCCTTGCCTATGTGACCTCTTCAGTTCATTTTAGTTTATTGTCATGTGTACTTCGGTACAGTGAAATGCTTTTGTTCTTCTAACAGTCTTTCAGATGGAATTAACTGGACACAACTGCTTCTAATCATAAATACCACATCCTGGTTCAAAAATTGGTCTAGCCTTGCTTCTGTGACCTCTTTTATCAGTTTTTTAAGCTGTCTGATTCCTATTTAAGTTCATAATCTTATCCTCGATCCTTGTTCCCGGTACAAAGTAGAATTACATGTAATATCTCAGCCTCCCTAAAACAGTCTCTGAGACCTAAGGCTGAAAATAACTGTTGATGATCTTACAAGGCAGATGCATTAAACATTTATAAGTTATTCCTTTGTCCTGCACTTTAGGGGAAGTGTTCACCCACTTAAAATAGGAGACAAGGAATGTCAAAGTGAATGCATTTAAAATTCATCTGGCACATTTATGCTGTGAAATCTAGACTCCAGCTCCACAGATTGTTTAGTTGAAGAAAGGCAGGTCACAATTTTCCATTCCTGCTACTCCCTCAAAGAAGCAGCTAATATCATCAAAGACCAACACCCCCTGGCCACGCTCTCATTTCACTACCGCCGTCGGGAAGAAGGTACAGGAGTTTGAAAACCATGGTCTCCAGGTTCAAGACAGCTTCTTCCCAATCTCCTGAACACTGCACAACACGAACCTCAGCAACTATGTTCTTCGATGGACTGGGCCTTTGATTGCACTGTGAGCCTTTGGTTTTGCACTATAATGATTACCAAGTCTTACATTTAATAATTTATTGTTTTATTAAAGATTATATATCATCTATGCTATTGCATTTGCGGCCCTGTTAAGCTACTGCAAGTAAGAAACTTATTGTTCCGTTGTCAGCACATGTGACAATTAAACATAGAAACATAGACAATAGGAGCAGGAGTAGGCCATTCGGTCCTTCGACCCAGCACCGCCATCCAATGTGATCATGGCTGATCATCCAGCATCAGTAACCTGTTCCTGCTTTTTCCCCATATCCCTTGATTCCATTAGCCCTAAGAGCTATATCTAACTCTCTCTTGAATACATCCAGTGAATTGGCCTCCACTGCCCTCTGCGGCAGAAAATTCCACAGATTCACAACACTGGCTGAAAAAGTTTTTCATCATCTCAGTCCAAAATGGCCTATCCCTTATTCTTAAACTGTGACCCCCTGGTTCTGGACTCCCCCAACACGGGGGACATTTTTCCTGCATCCAGCCTGTCCAATCCCTCAAGAATTTTATCTGTTTCTATAAGATCCCCTCTCATCCTTCTAAATTCCAGTGAATATAAGCCCAGTCAATCAATTCTTTCATCCTATGTCATATCCCACCATCCCGGGAATTAACCTGGTGAAACACTCTGGACTCTTGACTTTCTCTAGTGGTCTATAAAACATGGCTGTAGATTTGCCCGGGGAAGTGATGAGCCGATCAAATCGTTTTTGGTGGTGGAAACGAAGAACTGCAGATGCTGGTTCACATAAAAAAAGACAAAAGTGCTGGAGTAATTCAGCGGTTCAGGCAGCATCTCTGGAGAACATGGATTACGAAAATAGACACAAAGTGCTCCATAGATGTTCTCCAGAGATGCTGCCTGACCCTTTGTGTTAGTCCAGCACTTTGTGTCTTCTCTTTGCTTGAAGATATTTTGCATTACAATAAAAATTAAAGGAAAAGAGGAAATGCTGAGGGAAGAAACTGAGAACAGCTGTATGTTTAATGCACTCATTTGCTCTCAGACGTATGATCATATCCTAATGTCCCAATCAGCAGTGTACTCTTTGGAGGTATGAAGAAGGGTCTCGACCCGAAACGTCACCCATTCCTTCTCTCCCGAGATGCTGCCTGACCTGCTGAGTTACTCCAGCATTTTGTGAATAAATACCTTCGATTTGTACCAGCATCTGCAGTTATCTTCTTATACTACTTAGTGTACTCTTTGGTGACTTGTTCATATTTTCTCTTTATTTTTGAAGGCTGGGGTCTTTGGCTCATGGTCACCTTAATGTTTGGACCATCAGTGACCTTCCACCATCTCATCCACATGACCTTTTTCTAATGCAAAAGGCGAAGTGCTGGAGGAACTCAGTATCTGTAGAGAGCAATAGACAGACCACGTTTTGGGTCGGGATTCTACTTCAGACTGAAACATCATCCCTCCATTCCTCCACAATGCTGCCTGGCCCACTGAATTCCTCCATCACTTAAGCACAATTTACACCCTTGGGACAATTGCACCTTTCTTATGTTTGAGCTCTACTCATATTGCCTCAATGGACAAACCCTCCAATATATCCTCTCTGACTGCCCCTGTGATATTCCTCCTGATTTGTAAAGCAACTCCTCCACATCTTTTACCTCCCTCTCTATCACATCTGAAACATCAAAACCCTGCCATGTTGAGCTGCTACTCATTGCCCTGTCCCAACCAAGTCTCTGTAATGGCGAAAACATTACAGTTATCATCATCACACGCTGATCCAAACACTAACTTTATCTGCTTTACCCTCAATTATCCTTGAGTTAAAATCAACAAACTGAGAGACCCCAACCTGAAATGTTGCCTGTCCATTCCATCCACAAATTCTGCCTGATCCACTGAGTTCCTCCAGAACTTTGTGTCTTGCCCAAGATTCCAGCATCTGCAGTGTCTTGTGACTCCAAATCAATTGACCCACTGCATTCCTCGTTATTTTACCCAACTTATCTTAAAAGAATCGGCATTCATTTATTTTTTTTGTGCCGTTTGGTGATCTAGATTGTTACCTGGTCAATGGAGCAGTGATTTTCTTTTTTAAAGATTTCAATATTGAACAAACCTTGAGTGGGAAAATCCTGCAATCCATAAGGAGATGCTGGATTTTTGTATCTTCCTTCTGTGACAGCCTGACAGTTAACAAGATCTCACAAAAAAGGACTCCAGGCATAACATCACAAATTCTATGGCTTCCCATTATTTTCGGAATGGTGGAGAGCAGTCAGTGAGGGAAGGCACGGATCTTGACACATTTCAGATTTCCAGAACCATAGGAAGTTTCCTGAGCTCATCCATTGAAGTGTGGGTAGATGGGACGAGCTGCCAGAGGAAGTAGATGAGGCAGGTACTATAACAATGCAGATGCATAGAAAGGACAGATATGGGCCAAACATGGGAACATGGGATTAGTTTAGATGGGGTATCTAGGTCAGTATGAACGAGTTGGACCGAAGGGCCTGTTTCTGTGCAGTCGGACCATGGTCCCTGAATCGTGTAGGGCCCTTGCATGGCAGGCGAAGTCACGACTCCTGACCCATACTGTTGCCACGCAACGGCTTCTGGAGGACAAGTGGTGTACTGGGGGCAAGCACCCACTATGGCAGTCAGTACAGCGGGACCGTCTTCGGTCCCAGCAGCTGGTGAATTGTTGCAATTTTTTGCCGGAATTCTGCCAGAGACTCTGACGCCAAAATCGCCACTAAACTTCCACCACCTCAGTCCCAACCAAGAATCTTTATGAATGGCACCACATAATTACAGTGCTTAATCACATCAGGCTGCTTAACTCTATCCCAATAAACTTAGTACGGTCGCTAACCTCACGCTTCACACCACAATATGCATACACTGCCTGTTGGACCATGTCAATCTCACCACCCCATTATGATCCACAACTCCTCATTCTTGTAGAAGACAAGTTTCTGCAATTAGAGGTAGCAAGAACTAATGAAAATGGGAGAGACGTTCCTGCAGGGCCTGACCCCAATGGAGGACACAATGTTGGTCATTGTCAGAGAGATGTTAGACAGGGCTGGGTGAACATTGAAATTGCCAAGGTATAAAACATTAGAAATGAAGTACTGTAGATGAGATTAATATAGCTAGGTTGTTGATGATCAGCAGGACATGTTGGGCCAAAGGGCCTGTTTGGTGCTATATTCCTCTATGATTCTATCAAATGCTACTTGACTGCCGAGTGCTCTCACTATTCTTTATTTTTTGTTTCAAATTCTGTTTTTCTTCTTTTTCCTTTTGGAAATAAATGCCAAAACACCGTTTGACATACAGCACTTTAATTTTCTATATTTTATGCATCAGCACTCTTGTAACTCTTTACAGTGATATTTAGCAGAATGTTAACATTTTTCTAAATAAATCGGTCTTTGTTTTAATTCTTCGCATTAAAGTAAATAATTAATCTCATAGCTGAAAATAGACAGGATATATTCCTCAATATTTCTCTCCTTGTGAAGCATATCTTTTTTTATTCCATTTTTCTATTCTGTTTCCAACTTTCTGGAAATTATTATGGAATATGGTTCTCCCTGCTCTGGCTCTGAGCTCTGACTCTGAGCTCTGGTATTTTCTCCATAACCCCCAGCAACTTCTTTCCTACATTCTCCCGACCCTTACCCATTGATTGGGTGGACTAATTTGACCTTGTGTTATTTTGTGCGTTCTTTGGGACCTCTTTCTATGGTGAAGATGATATTTAGGTTTAAGATGCTCTTTTGATGACAGATGATAAGTCAGATACCAGCTGCAGAACTCACAAATCACTGTTCCTTGGGGCTTGTAATAACAAGGAACTGCAGATGCTGGTTTATACCAGAGTTTATACACATATGCCACAATAATTCAGCAGGTCAGGTAGCATCCCTGAAGAATGTGGATACGCGACGTTTCGGGTTGGAACTCTTCTTCAGACTGATCTGAAGAAGGGTCCCGGCTCAAAACATCACCTGTCCATGTTCTCCCGGGTTGCTGCCTGACCTGCTGAGTTACTCCAGCACTTTGTATCTTTCCTTCGGGCTTAATGAAAAAGAGTTTACTTATATTTTACAGTTCCTTTTTCTTGCTGTGGTACACAGGAGACCAATCGCAGTGCTCTGGTTAGATTTCACAAGATATTCCTGCAAAGCCGCCTTTGAGGTTGTGGATACCAGTGGTGGAGTGATTTAACCTCCCAAAATGGCGGCGCTGCCCTAGCAGCTGCAGCTTACCTGCGGTCCGTTTGTCTTTGTGTTTTTGTTGTTTTTTTGTCTTAATTGTAGATGTGATGTTGTGTTTTTGTTTTTGTGTACTATGTGTGTGTACGTGGGGGGAGGGGGGAACTGTAAAATTGTAAATTTGTCCCTTCCGAACGGAGACCCGACCTTTGTTTTCTGGGTCGGGTCTCCGTTCCTGCTGCGGCCTACCATCGGCCCAACTCCTGGAGCTGGCGGCCTCCAGGGCTCTGGTTCGCAGAGCCCGCGGACCGGACTCACCATCAGCGGAGCCGACCGGACTCACCATCAGCGGAGCCGGCCGTCCTCGGAGGCTGCCATGACCGCCCCGACGTGCAGCGGCAGCGTGTTCGCCCGCCCCAGATCGTGGGGCTTGGGTCGGCCCGCTGCGAACCTTTCACCCTCCGGCGTGGCCTGGAACGTGGCAACGACACCAGCCTGACCACGGGAGAAGACGGCAGGGGAAGAGAAAAGACATTCTGGCCTTCCATCACAGTGAGGAGGGGACTGGAGGAGACTCACTGTGATGGATGTTTCTTTTTTTTGTGTTTGTTGGGGTTATGTAATTTGCTTATTTTACTGCTTTTATTGTTGGACTGTGGGTGACTACATTTTGTCCAAAAAACTTGTTTTTTGGATGACAAATAAAGATATCCTGAATCTTGAATCCTGAATCCTGAAATCAGTTCACTTAAATGCTGGAATTGGAAGACAATGGAGACAGGGAGTGTAGCCAGGCTGGATGAAGTTAAGGAGAAAGGGTTCGGCCTGACAAAATAACCGGTGAAACCAAACGCAGGCTCGGCGATCGCTTCGCTCAACACCTGCGCTCGGTCCGTGTTAACCAATCTGATCTCCCGGTGGCTGAGCACTTCAACTCCCCCTCCCATTCCCAGTCTGACCTTTCTGTCATGGGCCTCCTCCAGTGCCATAGTGAGGCCCACCGGAAATTGGAGGAACAGCACCTCATATTTTGCCTGGGCAGCTTGCAGCCAAGCGGTATGAACATTGACAACTCCAACTTTAGATAGTTCCTCTGTCCCTCTCTTCCCCTCCCCCTTCCCAGATCTCCCTCTATCTTCCTGTCTCCACCTATATCCTTCCGACCCGAAACGTCACCCATTCCTTCTCTCCTGAGATGCTGCCTGACCTGCTGTTACTCCAGCATTTTGTGAATAAATACCTTTGATTTGTACCAGCATCTGCAGTTATTTTCAAATAATATAGCGGAATCGCAGAGGGGGAGCAGTGAGAGAGGATGTTGCTGAACTCTCGTCGGAGAGAGGAGGATAACTTCTTCAAAGTAGACATACCTTGAGGAGATTTTGCACTGGAGCAGACAAAATGTGTAGGAAAGAAGTGCAGATGCTGGTTTAAATCGAAGGTGGACAAAATGCTGGAGTAACTCGGTGGGACGTACATGTTACGTGTGTGACGAGTGTATGCTGGAGGCTTGCTTGTCCTCCAGAAGGCTTGAGCGACTCCGTGCATCACGCCCCTTGACCTTATGACCTACCGTGCAAGGGCCCTATGGGTATCAGGTGTTATGGGGCGAAGGCAAAAAAATGGAGTTGAGAGGGAATGATAGATCAGTCATGATTGAATGGCGGAGTAGACTTGGCAGGTCGAACGGCCTAATTCTACTCCTAGAACAAATGAACATGATTCTCGAGTCGGAGTCATAGTCCTACATGACTAAATGGTTTTTTTTCAAAATCTGCTCCATCTCTCTTTCTTAGTTGGGAACTCACACATTCACATAGCCTGCAGCCCACGGTACAATCTGCTCATGTCCAGTTAGCTGTTATAATTACAAAGGAGGTACTCTCTCACGGTACCTTGCTCACCTGGAACTGCAGGTTCAGCTAAAATCCAGTCTGTGACTATTATGCTGTAAATGTTATTGGTTTTGACCATTAACTTAGGATAATTAACTACCATTAACTTGGGGGGAAGGCAGGAGAATGGGGTTGAGAAGGAAAGATAGATCAGCCATGATTGAATGGCAGAGTGGACTCGATGGGCCAAATGGCCTGATTCTGCTCCTATGACTTACACACTGACTTACACACTTATGAACTCTATTAAATGAATGGCCTTCTCGTGGCGATCCTCAATAAAGCAGCCTTAATGGGGGGGAACTTAAAGGTCACCTTGGAACAGGAGTTGGTAGTAACGGATGTTTGCCTGCTTTTAGACTGGGGTAAATGAAGCGAAAAGGAAAAGAGAGAAGGCATTTCATTACAAAAAGCAGAGCTCCCAGAGAGCGCTGGAGAGGATGTGTTCTGGGTTCCTGTGGTGGACCTTGACAACGTCATGGTGATATGGCTAATCATCTGTCAGATGACACAAGCCTGAAACATGTCAAGCACAACACCGACTCAGTGCCAGGCAAAGCTAATATGAAGTAGACTGCCACTGGTTATTCATTTCGGGCAGCTTAATTCAAAGCATTTTCATCTTAATCTATTTACTTTGCTTTTATTTGTACTCTGAGGAGCCCCACGGAATGTTGAATACCTCGCACGTCCTTTAGTTTTAATGTGTCTTGACGCGTTTCAAGTATCAGCCTTGTAAATGGCTGCCAGTATTAAAAGCTCAAATACCAAATATCGTGGAATAAATCATTGTAAGTGTTCCCTTCAGAAATACATAATTGAATCCATATTGGAATTAACTGGACACAACTGCCCCTAATCACAAGTATCACGTGCTGGTTCGGACCTGTTCCGGCCCTGTTCCGGCCTTGCCTGTGCGACCTCCTTCATCAGCCTTTCAGTTGTGTGTTTCCTATTTAAGTTTATAATCTTATCCTCTACCCTTGTTCCCAGCGCAGAGTAGAACTACATGCAATATCTCAGCCTCCCTAAAAACAGTCGCTGAGACCCGAGGCTGAAACTGACTGTCAACGATCTTGCAAGGCAGATGCTTTAAACATTTATAAGATATTCCTTTGTCCTACACTTTGGGAGAGCCATTTGCCCACTTAAAATAGGAGACAAGGAAAGTCAAAGTGAATGCATTTAAAATTCATCTGGCACATTTGTGCAGTGAAATCTCGACTCTCCTTCCATTGTTAGTTTAAGTTGATGAAAGGAGAGGGCAGGCCACGATATTCCATTCCTGCTACTCCCTCCCTAGGAGCCCAATATCACAAAGACCCGGCCATGCTCTCATTTTGCTACTACATTCAGGAAGAAGGTACAGGAGCCTGAAAACTATGACCGTCAGATACAAGAACAGTTTCTTCCCAGCATCCATCAGGCTCTTGAATACTGCACGACACTAACCTCAGCAACTGTGATCTTCCTTGGACAGTTTTTTTGGTTGCACTGAGGACATCAATAGAATAGAATAGAATAGAATAGTTCCTTTATTGTCATTGTAACATGAGCCATGTACAACGAAATTGTAAAATGTCAGCCAGTCAGTGCACCATTCAAACATTTCTAAAAGCTAACGATACATACAAGGTAAAATATTTAAAAAAAGATAAACAACTAAAATAAATATCATGAAAATAGCACGCATAAACACCCAACCCTACATCCTTCTGTCGATTTCACAGTCTCTTATTATGTATCGCCCCTGCGTTCCTTGGCGGCTACATTTAGTGCCTTTATAGCAGTGGGGTAAAAACTATTTTTAAGTCTGTTTGTCCTTGTCCTTGTAGATCTGTACCGTCTGCCTGACGGTAACAGTTCAAACAGGGAGTGTCCGGGGTGGGAAATGTCCTTTATAATACTCTGGGATTTTTTGATGCAGCGGGAACTGTGTAAGTCCTCCAAGGTAAGTAGAGGGCAGCCGACAATCCTCTGGGCGTTGTCAATGGCCCTCTGGAGCGCTTTCCTCTGAGCCGCTGTGCAGCTGGTGTACCATACGCATACACAGTATGTTAGGATGCTCTCAATGTAGCACCGATAAAAGGACAACAGCAGTCTCTGAGTGATGTTATTCTTCCTGAGCACCCTCAGGAAGTGCAGTCTCTGCTGGACAATAGACAATAGGTGCAGGAGTAGGCCATTCAGCCCTTCGAGCCAGCACCGCCATTCAATGCGATCATGGCTGATCACTCTCAATCAGTACCCCGTTCCTGCCTTCTCCCCATACCCCCTCACTCCGCTATCCTTAAGAGCTCTATCCAGCTCTCTCTTGAAAGCATCCAACGAACTGGCCTCCACTGCCTTCTGAGGCAGAGAATTCCACACCTTCACCACTCTCTGACTGAAAAAGTTCTTCCTCATCTCCGTTCTAAATGGTCTACCCCTTATTCTTAAACTGTGGCCCCTTGTTCTGGACTCCCCCAACATTGGGAACATGTTTCCTGCCTCTAATGTGTCCAATCCCCTAATTATCTTATATGTTTCAATAAGATCCCCCCTCATCCTTCTAAAGGATCTGCACGTTTTTGCACCAGTATGTTTGATTTAGTGGTACAGTGTGGCAACAGGCCCTTCGGCCCACTGAAAGTCGATTCACAATATAAATTTAATTTAGTCACAACACAGATACACAGTGGCGCAGCGGTAGAGCTGCTGCCTTACAACCCCAGAGACCCAGGTTCGATCTGACCAGGTGCTTTCTGTACGGAGATTGTACGTTCTCCCTGGGACAGCATGGGTTTTCTCCGGGTGCTCTGCTTTTTTCCCCACACACCTACGACCTACTTGTTGGTTGGTTAATTGGCTTTGGTAAAAGACTGTAGATTATCCACAGTGTGTAGGATAGGGGTAGTGTGCAGGGATCGCTGGTCGACACGGACTCAGTGGGCTAAAGGGCCTGTTTCTGCACTGGACCTCTCAACATTGTCCAAAGGGCCAAGCGGCCGGCACAGATGCACAGCTGGTCACCTCACACTGCCGGAGACTCTGATCGTCTTCCATCCTGACCTCGGGTGCTGCCTGTGTGGAATCTGCACGTTTTCGCTGTGACTGTGTGGATTTCCTACGGGTGCTCCGGTTTCCTCTCACATTCCAAAGACGTGCGTGCTTGTAGGTTGATTCGCCTCTGTAAATTGCCCGTAGTGTGCAGGGTGCACATGAGAAAGTGGGATAATGTAGAACTAATGTGAACAGGTGATTGATGAGTGGCGTGGACTCAGTGGGACGAAGGACCCTATTTCAATGCTGTATCTCGAAAACAAAGTATAATTCTGTTCCTGAAACTTACACTCATTCCTTATGACACAGTAACCTCATGCAATTCAAAATACTCAATCCTGGGTAAGTTGTCAAATCTAAATGTCACTTGTCAATTGTAATAATGTGGATGGAAGGCACTGTTTGACATCCACATGCATCATTAGGCGACTAACCAGCCGATGAATAGTCGAGCATTTTCACCATTCCCACGTGATCTTGATGCTTCAAACCTTCACGTCAACAGGAAGCCAGGAGGTCCCTTTATCTGCAGATGGGAAACCAATTCTCTGATTCGCTGAAGTATTTCATTTTATTTTGTGTACAAAATTAATTCACTGTTCAGTCCTATTTTATTGTTTTGCAATAAATACCCCACCCTGAACTGAAACAACAGAACATAAAATGGATGTACCCAATTTTAGGAGTCTGAATACGAACGTATAGATTGGGTGAGCCAAAATGCTGGCATGAATGTGATGGGCCGATGGGCCTGTTTTTGTGCTGTGTGTCTCTATGACTCTCTGACACTATTTGCCAGCTATATCTGAGGGTACCCAGGTTAAGACAGACAAGTCACAAGCTCTTCATCGATTGTTAGAAAATAATTGTACTTGTGGTCTTCTTCAATATAGAAGCGCGTTTAGTTTACTTGATCTGCTCAATATTATCAGCAATTTCTGTTTCAGTTCAATTGTATTTTTCAATTGTATTTACTCATAGTCACAGTCATAGAGTAACGTAGCAAAGAAACAGGCCCTTCAGCCCAACTTACCCATGCCAACCAAGATGCCCCAGCTACATTAGTCCCACCTGCCCGCATTTGGCCTATATCCTTCTAAACCTGTCCTATCCATGTACCTGTCCATTTGATTTTTTAAATGTTGTTATGGTATCTGCCTCCACTAACTCCTCTGACACCACCCACTGTGTGAAAAGGGATGCCCTGCGGGTTCCTATTAAATCTTTCC
This sequence comes from Rhinoraja longicauda, assembly GCF_053455715.1. Taxonomy (NCBI): domain Eukaryota; kingdom Metazoa; phylum Chordata; class Chondrichthyes; order Rajiformes; family Arhynchobatidae; genus Rhinoraja; species Rhinoraja longicauda. The sequence continues at coordinate 8,858,420 of NC_135980.1, read as the reverse complement.
CCTCTCACCTTAAACCTATGTCCCCTGTTTCTTCATTTCCCTACTCAAGAGTAAAAGATTCTGCATTTCCCCTATCTTTTCATTCAAATTTTAATTTTGGCCAAGTGTGGTAACTTTTCTGAAAAGTGACATGATAAGCATGTTTCTCTCCCATTCATTCGCTTTGGGCCTGCCCCACTTCGGCGGTTTTTAAGGCGACTGCAGGCGACTGTCAAAATCGTAGCAGATCGCCGAAAAAACTTCGATTTTTTTAACCCTACGACAATGGCTATGACAATGTTTACGACAATGCCTACCACCTAGGCAACGGCAAGCTGCCGACGACCGGCGACCCAGTCGTCGCGACCTAGGACGTCCGCCTAGGACAGCGACTACGACAAGCTACGACAACCGAAGTCAACCCACCTCCACCCTCGACAAGCTACGACCCAGTCAGGTCACAACTGATGACAATGGGGGTTGCCATTTCACGTACTTTTGGCGCAAACATGGGTTTGGGTAGGGTCTCCGATCATTCAGCATCATGACTGCCAGGAAGCAACATATGATGGCATTGCTCTTACATCGAATGCAAGCCCTGCTGCTTGCAGCGGCCCTCATGCTTAAAATTCTGCAAGACAGAAAGACAAGAAGAATGGGGAAAAAGAAGCCCAAGAAGTAGTCTGTGTGGTTGAAGCCCTTGTCCCTGAAGAGTCCCAATGCAGTGCAATGTCAAAATAAATGAAAAGGGTTCGCTTTTCAATGCTGTGCAATGCTTGTGATTGCGTTTGTTTTATTGGTCAAAATAAATGAAATTAAAATATTTGAAAGAGATGCCATGAGAAACTACTCTGAAATACAATAACTTCAAACATCAATATTTGGTCAAAATGTCCAAAATTTACTTCATTCAAACAAACAAAATTCTTATAAAAGGTGGATCAGCACCGGCGACAACCAAAGTCACCTGGCGACAACCTGGCGACAACCTACGACAGCGCCCATGACAGGAGGCGACAAGCTACGACAGCGCCCACGACAGGAGGTGACAAGCTACGACAGCGCCCACGACAGGAGACGACAAGCTACGACAGCGCCCACGACAGGAGGTGACAAGCTACGATCATTGGCGTCAAGCCAGTGGCCGCGGACAATTTTCGAGCAGGGAGAAAGTTCTGTGGCGACCAGAGAAAAGCCACGGCTTTTTGGCAACTACTCACGACCTTGCCCGCGACACCCCGCGACACACCGGCGATCGTGCAGCGACAGCCTGGTCACCTGTAGTCACCTTAAAAACCGCCAAAGTGGGACAGCCCCTTATTACTGAAGGATAGCCAGCGATTTACAGAAACAAAGCACTTTATTTAACAAAAGAACTTAGAGATACAATGTGTGGGAAGGAACTGCAGATGCTGGTTTAAACCGAAGATAGACACAAAATGCTGGAGTTACTCCAAAATGCAGGAAGACTCTCAGCCTGAAGAAGGGTCTCAATGCAAAATGTCAACCATTCCTTCTCTCCAGAGATGCTGCCTGTCCCGCTGAGTTACTCCAGCATTTTGTGTCTATTTACAGAGATACAAGTAGTACTTTAATGCATTTATTCACAAAATGCTGGAGTAACTCAGCAGGTCAGGCAGCATCTCAGGAGAGAAGGAATGGGTGACGTTTCGGGTCGAGACCCTTCTTCAGACCCTTTTTTAATGCATGCTTCTTTCCACACGCCAGTTCTGAATAGCACCACACTGAACCATTTTTTGCAAAATATAGAGAATATAGGGCGGCACGGTAGCGCAGCGGTAGAGTTGCTGCTTTACAGCGAATGCAGCGCCGGAGACTCAGGTTCGATCCTGACTACGGGTGCTGCACTGTAAGGAGTTTGTTCGTTCTCCCCGTGACCTGCGTGGGTTTTCTCCGAGATCTTCGGTTTCCTCCCACACTCCAAAGACGTACAGGTATGTAGGTTAATTGGCTGGGTAAAATGTAAAAATTGTCCCTAGTGGGTGTAGGATAGTGTTAATGTACGGGGATCGCTGGGCGGCACGGACTTGGTGGGCCGAAAAGGCCTGTTTCCGGCTGTATATATATGATATGATATGATTTGATCACATAATACAAATCTTAAAATGGGTCACATCCTCATATGTTTCAAAGGGGAGCCTATTTCTATTGTCAATATTAGTTTTCTTTTAATCATTTTATATAGCAATAGATTATGTTTGAGAAACTCCAAGCAGGAACCCAGCTGAAATTTAAATTAAATGGCTCTGCTCCATTTGGACAAACCCCTCGTTTCTCTTCTTTCTGTTAATTAAAGGCAATGTTGATGGAAAGTTCAGAACAACCGCACCAGTCAGCAAAATCCACTCCAATTTCACGAGCCAGGACACAGCACTGTGCCAGGGATCTTAGTAATTGCACATAGATGCGCAATGTAGCAGAACCCTTCATATGGTTGCACGGTCAACAATGGCATCGGATTGCTTATTTGCAGTCTCCCCAGCACTCTTGTAATCACCTGGCGGCCTGTCTCTGTCTTGCAGAGTTGCTGCAAAATTCCTTGGAACTGCCTTGGTTACTCCCTCCCTGCAAAGGGTTAGATGGCCCCCATTGATGCCAGGTTGTTGTGGCACAACAGTGGACTGCACGATGGCGCGGCAGTAAAGTTGCTGCCTTACAGCGCCAGAGACCCAGGTTCGATCCTGACCACGGATGCTTGTCTGTACGGAGTTTGTTCATTCTCCCCGTGACCTGCGTGTGGTTTTCCCTGGGCGCTCCGGTTTCCTCCCACACTCCAAAGACGTACAGGGTTTGTAGGCTAAATGGCATCGGTAAAATTGTAAATGTCCTTAGTGTGCGTAGGATAGCGGTAGTGTGCTGGGATTGCCGGTCGGCGCGGACTCGGTGGGCCGAAGGGCCTGCTTCCGCGCTGCATCTATAATCCAAACTAAAAGTCAATCTTCCCTTGCCTCCATTGAATGGCTTCTTGATTTTAACTTGTGAAACGGATTTCCAAACCTAACAATGGAACAGCAAGAAATTAGCCTCACGTTCCGGCAGCTTTGCTGACAATGAATGAGTGTAAACTTTGCTGACAATGAATGTGAGGCTTGGTGCTGAGCAGGAAGAGAGTGAAATCTTCTGCCTTGCGCCTGCCGTCATTCAGGGGACAATAAGATCTCTTGGACATTGAGCGTAAGACTTGTGGTGTATCACCACAACCTCTCCAAGCGAGGCGGAGCAGGGCAGAAGTCACGTAGAAAAGACACCTCGAGCAATAGACAATAGACAATAGGTGCAGGAGGAGGCCATTCGGCCTTTCAAGCCAGCACTGCCATTCAATGTGATCATGGCTGATCATTCTCAATCAGTACCCCATTCCTGCCTTCTCCCCATACCCCCTGACTCCGCTATCCTTAAGAGCTCTATCTAGCTCTCTCTTGAATGCATTCAGAGAATTGGCCTCCACTGCCTTCTGAGGCAGAGAATTCCACAGATTAACAACTCTCTGACTGATAAAGTTAGCAGGGTTTCCTCCAACTTGAACATCAACTTCATCTGGAATGATATGACTGTTCTTTCATCATACCTAGTCGAGGTCCTGCAAAATTTGACCCCATGCCTTCACAAGAAGGACTGTGCCGAAACATGCAACGTAGAACATAGAACACGGAACAGTACAGCACAGGAACAGGCTCTTCAGCCCACAACGTCTGTGCCAATTTAACTTAAACCTCTCCACCTGTGGTCCACATCCCCTCATTCCTATCTATCAATGTGCCCTTCTGAAAGCCTCTTAAACACCACTATAAGAGCCATTACTAACACCACCTCCACCACCACCCCTAGCCGCATGCTTTAGGCACCCACCACCCTCAGTGTTAAAGAAACTTGCCCCACACATGTCCTCTGAATGAAGGGGGGGGGGGGGGGGGCTGGCAGGGGGCCGCCTAGAACGAAGGGGGACCCAGAGGGGACCGCCAGCTGCCATATGTGTAGGCAGGCAGAAAATAGGACTATTCTGTAGGCGCCTGAAAAATGTAACTTTGTCTGCGCCTGTAAAATAGCAACACTTGCGTACTGCCGAGGTGAGGTCTGCTATATGATTTTACTGGGTTGTATGCAAAAAAAAGCAGCATTTCATAGTACCTAGGTACATGTGACAGTAAAGTGAATCATTGGAATCTTTGCCCATCTCATCTTAAAACTCTGCCCGCGGCACGGTAGCGCAGCGGTAGAGTTGCTGCTTTACAGCGAATGCAGCGCCGGAGACACAGGTTCGATCCTGACTACGGGTGCTGCACTGTAAGGAGTTTGTACGTTCTCCCCGTGACCTGCGTGGGTTTTCTCCGAGATCTTCGGTTTCCTCCCACACTCCAAAGACGTACAGGTATGTAGGTTAATTGGCTGGGTAAATGTAAAAATTGTCCCTAGTGGGTGTAGGATAGTGTTAATGTACAGGGATCACTGGGCGGCACGGACTTGGAGGGCCGAAAAGGCCTGTTTCCGGCTGTAGATATATGATATGATGATATGATATGATAGTCGTCGACATTTAAACTTTGGGGAGATCATTCTGGCTGTCCATCCTATCAATGCCTCTCATCATTTTATACACTTCCTCCAGGTCTCCTTTTAACCTCTGACATTACGAATCCATGTTTGTCCAACATCTTTAACAGCCTCTAATACAGGCAGCGTTCTGATAAACCTCTTCTGCACCCTCTCCAAAGCCTCCATATCCTCCCATTAATGGGCCTCCATATGCCGTCTAATCAAAGTCCTATAAATATGCAACATGACTTCCTGACTCTCATACTCAATGCCCTTATTCAAAAAGGAGGTGATGCAGGTAGAGATGGGCCATGATCTATATACTAAAACTCTCATTTGTTTGTTTGTTTGTTCCTGAACTACAGCCAAAAATGGTACACGATAGCACGACAATTTTAGGTCCACCTTACTCACCATCGTCCCTTTGGTGCTGATGGAAGGTTTCATTGAAATCAATGTAATATTTTTAAAGTTATTCACATTTTTAAGTTTAAATCTATCTCCTAGGGAGGGAGGGGGGAGGGAGGGAGGGAGGGAGTGGGGGAGAGAGGGAGGGGGGGAGGGGGATGGATAAGGGGGGTTGAGGGGGATGGAGTAGGGGAGGGGAAGGGGGGAGGGGGAGGGATGGGGAGGGAGGGAGAGGGGAGGGATGGGGAGGGAGGGAGAGGGGAGGGGAATGGGGGGAGGGGGAGGGATGAGGAGGGAGGGGGAGAGGCAGAGGGAGGGGATGGAGGGAGGGAGGGAGGGAGGGAGGGAGGGAGGGAGGGAGGGAGGGAGGGAGGGAGGGAGGGAGGGAGGGAGGGAGGGAGGGAGGGAGGGAGGGAGGGGGAGGGGGGAGGGGATGGGAGGGAGGGAGGGGGAGTGGAGGGGAGGGGGAGGGGAGGGGAGGGGAGGGGAGGGGAGGGGAGGGGAGGGGAGGGGAGGGGAGGGGAGGGGAGGGGAGGGGAGGGGAGGGGAGGGGAGGGGAGGGGAGGGGAGGGGAGGGGAGGGGAGGGGAGGGGAGGGGAGGGGGAGGGGGAGGGGAGGGGAGGGGGAGGGGAGGGGGAGGGGGAGGAGGGGGGGAGGAGAGGGGAGGGGGAGGAGGGGAGGGGGGAAGGGGGAGGAGGGGTGAGGAGAGGGGAGGGGGAGGAGAGGAGGATAAAAGGTGCTGCACCAATGCAGGAGAGGTTTGGGCCCAACGGTCCACTTGGTCTAGTTTTTATTTTAATCAGTTATTTTTAAGGTCCACTCCACATATGTGTGGTGGGGCCTGATAGTTTGCAAACCTGTGATTTTCCTCGTGCCAGCACTCTTCTTCCCATCCAATATCCCAGCGGTAAAAATACCTAACTGCAGGAGCTGGTGAATTAACAGGCAAGTCTTCACAAAGGTTGTCAGATTCTCCGTAGGGGTATTATGGCGCCACACAATTCATTGGGAGTTTCATCTGGTGCGAGTATCAAATAGATCTCCACAGGTTCTGCGAATATATTCGTAAAAGGATGAAAAATGTAAGAACAATAAATAGCCAATATTTATTTATTGAACGCACATTCTGGGTGGGATTTTGCTTGCTGTTGCAATATTGAATTGTTGGAGCTTTGTTTCCTGTAATATTGGCTCTGGGTAATAAAAAATTGAAGCTCTTGTGCTCTCAAATGCGTGGGCGATGCTCCCTTGCAGAGCATATTAGACGTACCCACTAGAATCACAGAATATTCACAATCTCGCATATGAATTCTCTCGCTGTCTTCCGACTAATGGGTTCAGGGCACCTGTCTGCGGAGAGTTGCAAGAATGTTTTGATGAGACGTGGCTTCAAAATCTATAAAAGCGGAGATGAAAAATTCAGAAATTGCATACAAGAACCAGCCTTGTTAAATTGGGCATATTTAATCAGAAATGGGGCTCAGAATCTGTTCAACATCACTAGACGATGAGAAGAGATCAAATCTTTCCAATATGCTGAACAAAATGAGTTTAATGGTTGAAGCAAAAAAATCTTATAAAATCTAAAAAGGCAGCAGAAACTTAAGGTTGATTTGGAAGGCACAATACAACATTTATTTATATTTCAACAACCTCAATCTCCTTTTTTCATTAAACTGCTCAAATTTAAGACTGCAATTTACAAAAGCTGATTTAAGTATTACAGGGATCGGAGTCGGTATGTGGCTTACACATAACGTTTTATGGACTATGGCATGGCAGTTTGGGACGATTACACATCTATTTTGACATGGAGAATGGTGTCAAGTTAGGAAAAGGGGAAGTACAACGAAATCTGGGTGGCCTTGTACATCAGTCACTGAAAGTAAGCATGCAGGTACAGCAAGCAGTGAAGAAAGCTAATGGCATTTTGGCCTTCATAACAAGAGGAGTTGAGTATAGGAGCAAAGGGTCCTTCTGCAGTTGTACAGGGCCCTGGTGAGACCACACCTGGATTATTGTGTGCAGTTTTGGTCACCAAATTTGAAGAAGGACATTCTTGCTGTTGTGGGAGTACAGCGTAGGTTCACGAGGTTAATTCCCGAGATGGCGGGACTGTCATATGTTGAAAGAATGGAGCAACTGGGCTTGTATACACTGGAATATAGAAGGATGAGAGGGGATCTTATTGAAACATATAAGCTAATTAAGGGATTGGACACTCTAGAGGCAGGGAACATGTTCCCAATGTTGGGGGAGTCCAGAACCAGGGGCTACAGTTTAAGAATAAGGGGTAGGCCATTTAGAACGTAGATGAAGAAAAACGTTTTCACGCAGAGAGTTGTGAATCTGTGGAATTCTCTGCCTCAGAAGGCAGTGGAGGCCGATTCTCTGGATGCTTTCAAGAGAGAGTTAGAGCTCTTAAAGATAGCGGAGTCAAGGGATATGGGGAGAAGGCAGGAACGGGGTACTGATTGTGGATGATCAGCCATGATCACAGTCAATGGCGGTGCTGGTTCGAAGGGCCGAATGGCCTACTCCTGCACCTATTATCTGTTGTCTATTGTCTATTACCTGCATTTGGCTCATAGCCCTCCAAAACCTTTTTCTCTACATTTCTGTCCAAATGCTTTTCTTAAAATCATAATTGTATCGCATTTATTGCTTTCTCTGGCACATCTTTCCAGATGCAAACTATCTTCTGAATGAAGAAGCCTTCCCTCTACCACTCTCACGTTAAACTTATAGAATCATAGAAACATAGAAAATAGGTGCAGGAGTAGGCCATTCGGCCCCTCGAGCCTGCACCGCCATTCAATATGATCATGGCTGATCATCCAGCTCAGTAACCTGTACCTGCCTTCTCTCCATACCCCCTGATCCCTTTAGCCACAAGGGCCACATCTAACTCCCTCTTAAATATAGCCAATTAACTGGCCTCAACTACCTTCTGTGGCAGAGAATTCCACAGACTCACCACTCTCTGTGTGAAGAAATGTTTTCTCATCTCGGTCCTAAAAGACTTCCCCCTTATCCTTAAGCTGTGACCCCTGGTTCTGGACTTCCCCAACATCGGGAACAATCTTCCCGCATCTAGCCACTCCAACCCCTTAAGAATTTTATATGTTTCAATAAGATCCCCCCTCAGTCTTCAAAATTCCAGCGAGTATAAGCTTAGTCTATCCAGTCTTTCTTCATATGAAAGTCCCGCCATCCCAGGGATCAATCTGGTGAACCTTCTCTGTACTCCCTCTAAGGCTAGAATGTCTTTCCTCAGATTAGGAGACCAAAACTGTACACAATACTCCAGATGCGGTCTCACCAAGGCCCTGTACAACTGCAACAGAACCTCCCTGCTCCTATACTCAAATCCTCTTGCTATGAATGCTAACATACCATTCGCTTTCTTCACTGCCTGCTGCACCTGCACGCTTGCTTTCAATGACTGGTGCACCATGACACCCAGGTCACATTGCATCTCCCCTTTTCCTAATTGGCCACCATTCAGGTAATACTCTGCTTTCCTGTTCTTGCCGCCAAAGTGGATAACCTCACATTTATCCACATTATATTGCATCTGCCATGCATTTGCTCACTCTCCTAATCTATCCAAGTCACTCTGCAGCCTCCTAGCATCCTCCTCGCAGCTAACACTGTCACCCAGCTTCGTGTCATCCGCAAACTTAGAGATGTTGCATTCAATTCCCTCGTCCAAATCATTAATATACACTGTAAATAACTGGGGTCCCAGCACTGAGCCTTGCGGTACCCCACTAGTCACTGCCTGCCATTCCGAAAAGGACCCGTTTATTCCTACTCTTTGCTTCCTGTCCGCCAACCAATTCTCTATCCACCTCAACACTGAACCCCCAATACCGTGTGCTTTAAGTTTGTACCCCAATGTCCTATGTGGGACCTTGTCGAAGGCCTTCTGAAAGTCCAGATATAACACATCAACTGGTTCTCCCTTATCCACTCTACTAGTTACATCCTCGAAAAATTCTATTTCGTCAGGCATGATTTGCCACTTCCCGACTAACCTGGATTACCCTTAGTTCCTCCATCTCGTTAGACCCCCGGTCCCCTGCTATTTCCGGCAGATTGTTTATGTCTTCCCTAGTGAAGACAGAACCAAAGTATTTGTTCAATTGGTCTGCCATCTCCTTGTTCCCTATGATCAATTCACCTGTTTCCGACTGCAAAGGACCTACATTTGTCTTAACTAGTCTTTTTCTCTTCACATATCTATAAAAGCTTTTGCAGTCAGTTTTTATGTTCCCTGCCAGTTTTCTCTCATAATCTATTTTCCCTTTCCTAATTAAGCCCTTTGTCCTCCTCTGCTGGACTCTGAATTTCTCCCAGTCCTCTGGTATGATACTTTTTCTGGCTAATTTATATGCTTCATCTTTTGTTTTAATACTATCCTTGATTTCCCTTGTTAGCCACAGATGCACTACCTTTCCTGGTTTGTTCTTTTGCCAAACTGGCATGAACAATTGTTGCAGTTCATCCATGCAATCTTTAAATGCCTTCCATTGCATGTCCACCGTCAACCCTTTAATAAATTGCCAGTCTATCTTGGACAATTCACGTCTCATACCCTCAAAGTTACCTTTCTTTAAGTTCAGAACACTTGTTTCTGAATTGACTTTGTCACTCTCCATCCTAATGAAGAACTCTACCATATTATGGTCACTTTTGCCCAAGGGGCCTCGCACAACAAGACTGCTAACTAACCCTTCCTCATTACTCAATACCCAGTCTAGAATGGCCTGCTCTCTCATTGGTTCCTCGACATGTTGGTTCAGAAAACCATCTCGCAAACATTCCAAGAAATCCTCTTCCTCAGCACCCCTGCCAATTTGGTTCACCCAATCTATATGTAGATTGAAGTCACCCATTTAGTGCACGCATTTCTAATTTCCTGTTTGATGCCATCCCCAACCTCACTACTGCTATTAGGTGTACACAACTCCCACTAGCGTTTTCTGCCCCTTAGTGTTTTGCAGCTCTACCCATACCGATTCCACATCCTCCGAGCTAATGTCCTTCCTTTCCACTGCGTTAATCTCCTCTCTAACCAGCAACGCTACCCCACCTCCTTTTCCTTTCTGTCTATCCTGCCTGAATATAGAATATCCCTGGATGTTGAGCTCCCAGCCTTGGTCACCCTGGAGCCATGTCTCCGTAATCCTAACTATATCATAATCATTAATAACTATCTCCACATTTAATTCATCCACCTTATTACGTATACTCCTTGCATTGAGACACAAAGCCTTCAGGCTTGTTTTTATAACACTCTTGCCCCTTATATAATGATGTTGCAAAGTGGTCCTTTTTTATTTTTGCCCTGGATTTGTCTGCCTGCCACTTTTACTTTTCACCTTGTTACCTATTGTTTCTACCCTCATTTTATACCCCTCTGTCTCTCTGCTCTTGTTCCCATCCCCCTGCCACATTAGTTTAAATCCTCCCCGACAGCGCTAGCAAACACTCCCCCAAGGACATTGGTTCCATTCCAGCTCCTGCTTGTAACGGTCCCACCTCCCCCAGAACTGGTTCCAATGTCCCAGAAATTCGAATCCCTCCCCCTTATGCTCTCCGATTTTAGAATCCTCGAGCCTGGGAACAAAACTGCGAGATTTCACTTTATCCATGCCCGTCGTGATCTTGTACACCTCAATAGGTCACCCCCTCAGCCCCCGAGCTCCAAAGAAGAAAGTACCAGCTTATTGAACCTCTCCTTTTAACTCAGGCCTGCAAGCCCAGGTAACATCTAGTTAATCTGTTCTGCCCCCTTTTTCAACTTAAGGACATCTTTCCTATCGCTACATTAGAACTGCACATGGTACTCCAAGTCTGGTCTCACCAATAGCTTGCACAGTTACAACATGATGCCCCAACGCATGTACTAAATACCCTTCCCAATGGCTTGTACTAAATACCCTTCTTCACCACATTGTCCACCTGACTCGCCACTTTTATGGAACCATGTACGACCAGAGTGGTCATCTTTACCAGGGGCTCATTGTCAGAGGATGGTGGGTGGAGGGGTTAATGAGTTGTTAGAGCTCAAGTCCGTAGATCCCTGAAAGTGGCAACGCAAGTAGATAGAGCAATAAAGAAGGTGTTTGGTATGCTTGACTTCATCAGTTGAGGCATTGAGTAGAAGAGTCAGGAAGTCCAGTTACAGCTTTCTAGGATTTTGGCGAGCCCCCATTTGGAGTTTTATATGCATTCTGCTCACCTCATTACAGGAACAATGTAGCGGCTTTGGAGAGAGTACAGAAGAGGCTTAAAAGAATGCTGCCTGGATTAGAGGATATTGTCTACAAAGATAAGTTGGACAATCTCAGAGTGTTTTCTCTGGAATGTCAGACGTTGAAGGGAGACCTGACAGAAGTATGTACATTTATGAGAGGCATAGATAGGTTCGGCATTCAGAATCAATTTTTCAAGGGTGGAAATGTGAAGGACTAGAGGGCATGACTTTAAATTGAGAGGGGCAAAGTTTAAAGGAGATGTGCGAGGCAAGTTTTCTACACAAAATGGTGGACGCCTGCAATGCATTAACAGGGGTGGAGGGAGAGACAGAAACGGTAGAGGCATTTAGCAGGCTTTTAGATAGGCATGTGGATGCACAGGAAATGGAAGGATATGGATCATGTGCAGGCACAGGAGATTAGTTTAACTTCGCATCATGTTCGGCACGGACTTTGTGGGCCACAGAGCCAGTTATTGTTCTGTTGCGGTTCCATTCTCTATAAGTTTCCTTCAACCGGAAAACAAAAATAACTTTCTCCGTGTCTATTTATTCAAGGGGGCAGGCACATAAAATAACGTTTTAATTATTGCAATTTACCAGCTTGGAAAGATGCTGATGCAGGGATGGCTCAAATATTAGACGGCCCCTCATTTCCCTGAAAGTAATTGCCATCTGAGACGTGTTGGCATCATCCCCCAGACTCCTGGCTGGCTCAGGAGATAAGTGGATTAGGGGTTAATGGATGCCTAGTCAGTGTGATCTGCTTGAATGGCTGAGGAAATCGGAAAGGAATTTTCCACAGATTTCTTCCAACCCATTGGTCCTGTTTGTTCCCATGAACAGAAAATGTTGGCTGGATGGGGTGCGGAGAGGTGGGGAGAGGCAGAAAGATGAGTGGGTGGCAATGTTGAGGCCTGACTGTCCAAGTAGCTTAAATGAAGGACGGGGTTGGTTTATTCTGTCTGCAGTATCCTCAAAAGACATCAGTCAAGAGTCACGGGTGTTTATCTGTCATGGGCATCATGGCCCAGTTCGGCAACTTGAATGCTCAGGAACGAAGAATACAGAGAGTGGTAGGCACTGCCCAGTCTAACACAGCTAGTGATCTCCTCACCATCAAAGGGATCTACAGGAGTCGCTGCCTCAAAAAGGCAGTCAATTTCATCAAAGACCCACACCCCCCCTGGCCACACTCTCATTTCACTCCTACAATTGGGAAGAAGGTACAAGAGCCTGAAAACCATGACCACCAAGTTCAAGAATAGCTTCTTCCCAACAACCATCAGGCTCTGAACCACCACACAAGACTAACCTCAGCTATGAACTATGGACTGTCTTTGATTGCACCATGGACCTCAGGTTTTTGCGCAACTAGTGGTGTTATTAATTTATTATTTTTTAGAAATTATGTATTATGTATTATCTATATGTATTGTATTTACGGGCCTGTTGTGCTGCTGCAAGTAAGAACTTCATTGTTCTGATGTCAGTATGTACTACAATTAAACATTCTCGATTTGACCCTTCACAACAATGAACCTTTTTTGCACTATTTTTTATGGGTGTGTATGTATGTATGTATGTATGTATGTATGTATGTATGTATGTATGTATGTATGTATGTATGTATGTATGTATGTATGTATGTATGTATGTATGTATGTATGTATGTATGTATGTATGTATGTATGTATGTATGTATGTATGTATGTATGTATGTATGTATGTGTGTATGTATGTATGTATGTGTGTATGCATGTATGTATGTATGTATGTATGTATGTATGTATGTATGTATGTATGTATGTATGTGTGTATGTATGTCTGTGTGTATGCATGTATGTATGTATGTATGTATGTCTGTATGTATGTCTGTATGTATGTATGTATGTTTGTATGTATGCATGTGTGTGTTTGTGTGTGTGTATGTGCGTGCGTGTGTATATATATATACACTGAACTTTTTGTTTATCATATAGTTTACAAAGTACTATGTTTATTTATTCTTTTGTGCTGCTGCAAGTAAGAATTATAGAGTTACTCCAGCTTTTTTGTGACTATCAAAGAATTTCATTGTTCTGTGTGGGACATAAGACAATAAAACATTCTTGTCTCTTGACTCTTGAAACGGTGAAGTTCTTACTTGTTGCAGCTCAACAGACCCGTAAACTCAATAACACACAGGTACATATACGGTATAGTAATCAATAACACAATAAATGAATAACTGTAATACTGATTGGACCTCAGTGCTTATTGGAAAGATGAAGAGGTTTGATTGCATAGTGACTATTTACATGTTGTGTCTCAAAGCTCTAGGCATGAAACTAAACGTTCCAGACTGTCTGTGAAACTGTTAAATTGTTCGAGAATCAAATATACCACAGGCCCAGCTGGCCAATGGGATCAGAATATAACACAAAAACAGAGATACAGAGAAAATTACACATTCCATGTTTAACCATACATTATATTGCTTAATATTTATGTAATCTCAAACAGTAATTACTGTAAAACCTTGAACTTGCTTTGATTAAATGCCACAAAACATTGTGACAATATTTTTACATGACGGATTTGGAAACTGTTTCTGCTGGTTTAAAGTTATTTTGGTTGGTCGAGAGCAACCAAAGATTAAAGAGCTTGGATGAGAGAAAGAAGGGAGTACAGAGGGAGATGTAGAAATTTGTGACTCACTTCCAGAAATAGCATGATGCTGAAGTTGTTCATCATTTAAAATCCAACATGGCTAGATTTTTCGATATGATATTAAAAAGATATAAGTAAAGGGCAGGAGTGTGAAAAGCCAGTGTGACAACATGACCCTATTTAGGTGCACACCGACACTGGCCACAGGAGGGAGGGGTGGGGGGGGGAGGGGTGGGGGGGGGGAGGGTTGGGGGTGGGGGGGTAGGGGTAGGGAGGAAGTTGCTAGGATTAATCTAGATGCTCTTTTCTATTTTCTGTCCTGGGCCTCCTTCATTGTTAGAGTGAGGCCCAGCGCAAATTAGAGGAACAGCACCTCATATTTCACGAGCAGCTTACACCCCAGCGGTGTGAATATTGATTTGTCTCACCAAGTGACTCTTGCTTTCCCTCTCTCTCCATCCCTCCCCCTTCCAAGTTCTCCGACCAGTCTGACTGTCCCTGATTACATTTTATCTCTGTTTGCTTTGTTGTTACCTTCTCTGAGCTAAAAATGATCTATTGTACATTTTCCTTGATCTCCGCCCCCTTTGATGCCTCATTGTCACACCTTACACTTCCTTATTGCTGTATGTACACCTCCCCCTCCCCTGACTCTCGGTCTGAAGAAGGGTCTCGACCCGAAAAGTCACCCATTACTTCTCTCCAGAGATGCTGCCTGTCCCGCTGAGTTACTCCGGCATTTTGTGTCCATCTTCACTCTTTTTTGTCTTGTTGGAAATATAGCCCGTTGGGTGAGTTTGGCTTATTGTGTGTGCATGACTGATGCCACATCAGATATATTCACAAGGATGTTACCTGAGCCTGTAGGCTAGAGTTAGAGTGAGAGGTTGGATAGACTGAGACTTTTTCTGTGTAGGAGGCAGAGAGGTGACCTTATTGAGGTGTACAAGAGCACGAGAGGCATGGATATAGTTAACACTCACAATCTTTTTCCCGGGACAGAGGATTCTAAAACTAGAGGGCATAGGCTTAAGTTGAGAGGGAAGAGATTTAAGAGGAACATCAGGAGTTGCGATCCTTTCTCACAGGGTTGTGAATCTTTGGTACACTTTAGCTCAGAGATGTGAGCCTCCTTCATTGGATGCAGCAGGTAGTGCTCTTGCCTCACAGCTCCAGAGACTGAGTTCGATCCTGACCTTGGGTGTTTTCTGCGCGGAGTTTGCATGCTCCCTCTGTGACTGTGTGGGTTTCCTCCAGTTGCTCCACTCTCCTCCCACATCCCAAAGTTGCGTTGGTAGGTTAATTGAATTTCGTCATCAATCCTTGGATAGACACAAAATACTGGAGTAACTCAGCGGGCCAGGCAGCATCTCTAGAAAAAATGGAATAGGTGATATATTTAGGGTTGAGACCCTTCATCAAGCCTCCGACACCGCTGTCGACGACCCTCACTGTCTCCCCAGGAGTAATAATTAAAAAAATACCACAGCCTTACTCAATAATCCTTGGTGTGGGGTACTGGGAAAAGACTGGGTGAGCATGTATTGGAGTGAATATCAGGGAAATATTGGGAGGGAGAATGGAATCAATGGGATTATTGATCTGCACTCTGGTAGGCCCAGTGGGCCGAACCCCCTCCTCCTCCATTACAATAAAACAAATATATTTAAGAAATGTATTTACAAGAAAGAATTAAAGTTGGCAGAGGAATTCATTGAAGGAGACAATAGAGAGTGATAGATATTGTCCAGTCTATCACAGGGCTGGCCTCCCCAACATCAAAGGAGGTGCTGCCAAAATAAGGTGTTGTCTTTGGTTGTACTGCAGGCTGATTAACACGATAACACACAGATAATATGTAATAATCAATAATATGATGAATTAATAACCATAATGCCAGGTAACCATAATAGTGCTAAAACTGAACACTGTCATGCAGTCAAAGATATGGTCCATATAAAATCATAATTGCTGGAGTTAATGTTAGGTAGTGTTCAAGAGCCTGATAGTTGCTGGGAAGAAGCTGTTCTTGAATGTAGTGGTCATTGTTTTCTGGCTCCTATGCCTTCTTCCCGATAATAGGAGTGAAATGAGAGTGTGGGTCCCTGATAATGCTGACTGCCTTTTTGAGGCAGTGCCTCCTAAAGATCCTCTCATTGGTAGGGTGGTCAGTACCCATGATGGACCAGGCAGTGTCTACCACTCTCTACGGTCTTCCTCATTCCTGGGCATATGAGTTTCTGAACCAGGCCGTGATGTGACCAGTCAATATGCTCTCTACAGATGTTCAAGAAAGTATTTGTTGACCTACCGAATCTCCTCAATATTCGTCGGAAGTGAAGGCAGTGATGAGCTTTCTTTGCAATTCCATCAACGTGCTCATATCCTAAGCAGACTCTCCACTACAGGTCTGAGGGAGTGCTGCATTGTTGGTATACATTGAGAAACTACTGTACAACCGGCCTCCTGTAAAGTTTAAGCAACAGTCCTTAGGCAGAATTAAATGGGATTATCCCTGTTCAGTTCTAATGAATATTCAGGATACCACTCCTGGTTAGTGTCAGTGGCATGTACAAAAGATAGTATAATGAATGAAGTTTATTAATTTGGTTTAGTTTAGTTTAGAGATACAATATGGAAGCAGGCCTTCAGCCCGCCGAGTCCTTATTGACTATTGATCACCCCTTTATACTAGTTCTAAGCTATCTTACTTTCACATCCACTCCATACGCACTAGGGACAGTTTTTTTTTTTTTACAGAGGTTAATTAACCTACAAACCCACACTTCTTTGGGATGTGGGGGGAAACTGGAGCACCCGGAGGAGAAGCATGCGGTCACAGAGGGAATATGCAAACTCCACACAGACAGCACCCAAGGTTAGGGTCGAACCCTTGTCTCTGGCGCTTTGAGGCAGCAACTCCACCAGCTGCATCACTGCTCCATCCTATTAACCTGTGAAATCTGCAGTGGCAAAAGCGGGGAAGTGCCTTGCATAGAGATAGACACAAAGTGCTAGAGTAACTCAGTGGGTCAGGCAGCATCTATGGAGAAAAAGGATGGGTGATGTTTTGGGTCAGGCCTGAAGAAGGGTCCCAACCCGAAACATTACCCATCCTTTTTCTCCACAGATGCCGCCTGGCCCACTGAGTTACTCCAGCACTTTGTGTCTAATTTTGGTATAAACCAGCAACTGAAGTTCCTTGTTTTAACAAGTACCTTGAATAGTTAATTCAAAGTCCTGGCAGAGTTGAACTGGTCCGAATGGTCTTCAATCATTCTGCATCACTCTGTCGTTACTATGATAGGATCTGGTTAGCCAGCTCTGATAGAAATATGTACGTCTATGTCCATACATGCTGAAGGGATGCTACACTTAATGGGAAAGTGAGTTAAAAAAATATAGCTATGTTATGCCTGTTCTCCAGCAAGTGCTCTCAGCAAGCAGAGCATCCCAATGGGAGTGAAGATATTTAAATAAGTCACTTTGTTAGGTGTACCTAGGCATATAAAGACCCTCAGGTCACTGACTAATCAAAAGCACAATTAATACTAAACAGTTCCCGATTCAATGTGCCTAATCTGGAGCTAACCGCAGTATGAAAGGATTATTGGCGTTTTTGTCCTGGTTCGTAGTTCACTTGCTCCTTCCATTTACAGTGAAAGTCGTTCCAATCAACACAGTGTGATTGAGCCACAGGAGTCCACAGCCAGAACCATAAATAGAAGGTCACAGACCCACTCCAGTGTAATGTAGGTGGCTGGTTATTCTTTTTGCTTCATTTTAAGCTAACTTATAGTGCAAGATAAATTAAACAGTTTTATGTTCATATTACTCTGGGTCTTCGCATAATAGTGGGTAGGGCCCAGATACAGTAAAACAATCCATTTTAGGAGCTTTTAGGAGCTTTAGTTTAATGGAGCTATTAGCATTCATGGCGCAGGGAGTGCTGCAGGCATTGGCAAATGCAATAATACTGGAAATGGTTTGAATGAAGCAAAATCCCATTCTATTCAGAAATTAAAGAGATGTAAAATGCCAGGGGCTTTATTATATATTGTGAAGCAGAGAAAGAAAGGGGATCTGATTCCTATGTCACATAAAGATTGGAATGAAAAGAACATCTTATTAACTTATCTCCAAATATTTTTGAGAAAACATATCTATTTCGAAACAGAGGGTTACTTGCTGAAATGGAGAAGCAAACCTGTTTTATTCATACGTAGATGGTTTCCTGATTCCATTGATGGAAAAGGCCTGGTTGCCATGGTGATTTCTTCCCCGAGTCAGCTTTATCGCAGGAGGAGAAAATTAAAGAGATTGAGTACACACCAACAAGTTATTATCTTAATAGTGCCCTCTGCTTTTTGTTACATTCACAAACGTAGGCAGATGCCTCCTCCTACAGCATTTGCTGCATCCTTCACAAACTCAACCAACCATAATCAAAATACCATGAACTAACCGCTTATCCATTAGAATTACATAACATCCCAAGTGCGATTTTACATTATGCTGTAATCCATTATTTGAATGCATTTAATTGCGACCCCTTAAATATCACATTAGGCAAGTTGAGAAATGAACTACTTGAAACACACTGTGGAGCATCGCAAAGCATGACTGGTGAAGGCAGACGTCAGATAACGAGCCAAGAATGAAACACTGCGTCAGAGCCAAACTATAGCTGACTTCACAGAAATCCCTGTTAAACATTAATCTATATACATATATAGAAGCTAACAGCCATAAAGTAATTCCATGCTAATATTAATGTACGAATGCTTAACTTTAGGGTAATTTAGTTTAGTTTAGAGATACAGGCCCTTCGGCCAACCAAATCCAACCAGCAATCACCCCGTACATTAACAGTATCCTACACACACTAGTGACAATTTACAATTTTTTACCAAAGCTAATTAACTACAAACATGTACGTCTTAGGAGTGTGGGTGGAAACCGGAGCACCCAGAGAAAACCCACGCAGGTCACGGGGAGAACGTACAAACGCCATACACGCAGCACCCGTAGTCATGATCGAACCCGGGTCTCTGGCACTGTAAGGCAGCAACCCTATTGTTGCACCACCATGCTGCCCGATACAGTGAACCTTATTTCAAATGCAACTTACACTTATCCTGATTTAATTACCACAAAGCTTAAAGGTTCCAGAATGGCGGCACAGTGGCGCAGCTGTAGAGTTGCTCCCTAACAGCGCCAGAGACTCAGGTTCGATCCTGACTAGGGGGGCTGTCTGGACGGAGTTTGTACGTTCTCCCTGTGACATGCGTGGGTTTTCTCCGGGTACTCTGGTTTCCTCCCACACTCCAAGACGTACAGGTTTGTAGGTTAATCGGATTCATTAAAAATTGTAAATTGTCCCTAGTGTTAGTGTACGGGGATCACTGGTAGGCGCGGAATAAGTGGGTCGAAGGATCTGTTTCCGCGCTGTGTCTCTAAGGTCTAAAAGTCACATAGTGCTGAAGTAACCTAACAGGTCAGGCACAGCATCTCTGGAGGACATGGAAAGGTGACATTTTGGGTCGGGTCCTTTCTTCACACTAATTGTGGGGGAGGGGCGGGGGGGGGGGGGGTGGTGTTGAGGTGAGGAGAGTTTTTTGATAGGCAGATGCTTGGCCAAGAACTAGAGATGACAAGACAGGGGTAGTGAGACAAACGGATTGAAGAATTGCAAATTGTGAAGCTAGAGGAAGGAATGTAGGGGGAAGATGAGGGGGAGGGGAGAAATAAGTGTGAGCCCAGGTGAGGCACAGGGGAGGGGGGGTAGAAAGGGGGTATAGGGGAAGAAGGGGGAGTCGGGAAAGTATTGTAGTTACCAAAATATTGCAAATTCAATGTTCATACTGTTGAAGGGTCCCGACCCAAAATGTATCCCATCCTTTTTCTCCAAAGATGCTGCCTGATCCGTTGAGTTGCTCCAGCACTTTGTGTCTATCTTCAGCATATCCCAGCATCTGTAATTCC
The DNA here is from genome assembly GCF_053455715.1 of Rhinoraja longicauda. NCBI lineage: Eukaryota > Metazoa > Chordata > Chondrichthyes > Rajiformes > Arhynchobatidae > Rhinoraja > Rhinoraja longicauda. The sequence goes on along the minus strand of NC_135980.1, from coordinate 8,838,577 downwards.
TTCCTACACACTCAATGTTCGTGCCATTGGGTTGTAAGTAGGGTTGCCAACTGTCCCGTATTAGCCAGGACATCCCGTATTTTGGGCTAAATTGGTTTGTCCCGTACAGGACCACTCTTATCCCATATTAGGCCCGTGGGGGCGCTGTAGGCCTGGACGTTGTAGGCCCAGACACTGTAGGCCCGGACACTGTAGGTCCGGACAGTGTAGGTCCAGACAGTGTAGGCCCGGAGGCCCGGGCACCGCCTATTGGAGGTTGCGTAGCAACCTGCCTCCCGCCATTGATGGAGTGGGAGCATGTGGCTGCTGGCTGGGTCAGGTCACATGGGGCGCGTGGCGGTGATGTCACCTTGTCCCTTATTAGGGAGTGAGATAGTTGGCACCCTTAGTTGTAAGCCACAAAGGTTCTAATATTTAACAGAGCGATCTTCTCTCCCTGTTCCCAATAAAGATCACAGGCAAAAGGCCCACAATATTCTAATTTGCACTAACAAAGAAGTTTTAGTCCCTCACCACCATCAGATTAGTTTTAGTTTAGTTTAGAGATACGACGCGGTCCACCGAGTCTGCCCCAACCAGTGACCCGTGCACACGAACAATGCCCTACACACAAGGGACATTTACAATTTTATCGAAGCCATGTCGCCTACAAACCTGTACGCCTTTTGAGTGTGGGAGGAAACCGGAGCACTGAGAGAAAACCCACGCAGGTCACGGGGAGAACGTACAAACTCCGTACAGGCAAGCACCCGCAGTCAGTATTGAACACGGGTCTCCGGCGCTGTGAGGCAACAACTCTGCCGCTGTGCCATATAATACTTCTCCTTTCAAGCCACTATATATCAAAGCACTGTCTTTTTTTAAATCGTGCATTTTGCATTATGCAATTCGACAAGCGGGTCACCTGTGTAGCAACAAATGTTTAAAGTAATGTGAGAGCAAGTCAGGCCAGGATGCAGCTGAAGTTAGAAACAAGACTTAAATAAACTGTCAGCTGGAGAATAAAAAATACAAATTTGCAAAGCCTTACATCTCCAAGGGATCCGTGCCAAAAAAAAACATGGCATCACAAAACTTGCATCAAAATCATTCACTAAATCATTAATAAATTGCCTGAGCCCAACAGTCACTCACTGATCACTAGGTCACCCAGGTAGTCATTCATTTACCCACTTAGTCATCGTCAGCCAAAATGCTGATAGTATTTGTGTATGCATTCACATTCAAATCCACGCAGTTAAACGTCAATACAATTTTTTTTTCTCCCTCTTTTCCATTTTGTTCATTAATGGACCAAATTTCTCCCCATATCCTCAACATCACAGGGTCTGAAAGAAGGGTCTCGACCCGAAACATCACCCATTCCTTCTCTCCCGAGATGCTGCCTGACCTGCTGAGTTACTCCAGCATTTTGTGAATAAAATGACAGGGCTCTTGTTCAACTTGTATGAGTTGAAATCTAGAGAAAGCATTCCATTTGTACTTGCACTGTTTTATCTATGAATAAAATATACATGATCAGCTGCAGTAAAAGGGAATTTGAACCGAGTACGAAAATAAAAGGAAGCTACTATACCTAAAACAAACACTCACTGATGGTAAAACTCGGTGCAGAATTTCAATAAGCAGAAGAAGGGAATCAGCAATTTACAGGAACACCTTAAAACAGCACAATATTCATAAAGTCTACAATGTTAATATCCATTTTTTCTCTTCACTTTTCTCTTGTTTTTTTATTCCAATCATTCAGTCATTCGTAGTTCTCTAAGTTCCAATACTAGCAAGCTGATGTAACGGAGCCAACTTTGCACTGTTTCAGATCATTTCCACTTCATACGAAAAACAATGCTATTCCAAAATTAAATCCCCTCTGGACTCTTAACCTTATGCAAGTGTGGTTCAAAGCCAGCCAATTTAATACAAGGCTGCTACCACTTCTGTGATTCAGCTCTGGCTAATAACTACAGCATAATGCAGCCCACACTGCTGAACTGAAACTGTAAGCAGCTCCATACATTTGCTCTTCCATGTGTGAATCCAGATTGTTGCAGATCTATTTTCTACACTGTATTTGCCATCCCCACCAAGTGCGCTTAAAACTACTTGTAACAAAAGGAAAAGACGTACTTATGGATCGTTCATGTCCCAGTTTACAGCCAGTGATGCACTTCTGAAGTGTGTTCACTTTCTATTATTAGACCAGGTTGAAATGCTCTTCCAGCAGTTGCAAAATGAGGATGGTACATCATTTGCCACTTCTTGTGCACCTCATCAAAATCAATGAAATAACAGTTTATTCTGGACAGTGAATGTGATCCCACCTCCACGATATCACACACAAATTGCCCCATTAAATGATTTTGACTCATCTATCTCAGACTTTTCCTTTAGTCATAGTGTCTTAGAGTCAAACAGTCTTATAGTGTGAATACAGGCCCTTTGGCCCAACTTTCCCACACCGGCCAACATATCCCATCTACACGAGTCCCAACTACCTGGGTTTGGCCCCTATCCCTCTTAACTTGTCCTATCCATGTACCTATCTAAATGCTTCTTAAACGTTGCTATTCTTCACATTATTCGACACATCCTCCCCAATCAATATCATGAAAACTAATGAAAAGACACAAGGTGCTGGTGTAACTTAACGGGTCAGGCAGCATCCCTGGAGAACATGGATAGGTGACATTTCAGGTCTGGACCCTTCTTCAGACTTGAGTTTAGACCCGAACCAAAATATCACCTATCCATGTTCTCCAGGAATGCTGCCGAACCCGTTGAGTTACTCTAGCACTTTTTGTCATTTTTTTGTGTAAACCAGCATTGGCCATACCTTGTTTCTACAAATGAAAACTAAAGTATGGGATTGCAGGTTACTCTAGCCTGCCCATTGTGTGTCGCAAATGGATGGTTAAGTGGGTTCATATGGAACCACTGTAAACAGGTCAGCATGGACTTGGAGGGCTGAAGGGCCTGTTTCCATGTTGTATCTTCAATCAAACAATAAATCTCTCTGTGCCATATCAGATCGTACTGACTGGGTGCATTCAGAGTTAAGAGAGAGTCATATGTACCGAAACGGAACGATTAAATTCTTACCAGCAGCAGCATAACTGTGTGGCACGGTGGCGCAGCAGTAGAATTCAAAATAAGAGCCAGTCTTCATAACATTAAAAGCAGCAACCAGTTTGAAATTAAAAGACCAGCTTTACACACAGGTTGGCTTCTCACATGACCGTAACTCATTCTCGTACGAGTCATGTAGGAAAATAACTGCAAATCGAAGGTATCACAAATTGCTGGAGTAACTCAGCGGGTCAGGCAGCATCTCAGGAGAGAAGGAATGGGTGACGTTTCGGGTATGAGTCAGCTGAGTGCAAGACATTGGATTTGGTTCATTGGACATACATCAGACCAGAAATCTTAGTTTGAGTTTTGTGAGTGAGACGAAGGAAACTTCCATAGAATATAGAACATAGAACATAGAACAATACAGCTCAAGAACAGACCCTTTGGCCCACAATGTCTGTGCCCAACATGATGAAAAGACAATCTCATAGACCTGCGCATAATCCATATCCCTCCATTACTTGCATATCCATGCACCTGTCCAGATGCTTCATAAATGCCACTATCCTATCTGCGTCAAACACTAACACTGACAGTACGTTCCAGGCACTCATCCCCCGCTGTATTAAAAAGTTGCCACGCACATCTTCTTTAAACTATGTTCCTCACCTTAAAGCTATGCTCAGACCAGACTAATTTGCCACTTGGCACATCAAACATCAGACGATGTCCAGAGGACATAGCTTTAAGGTGAAGGGGAAAAGATTTAATAGGAATCTGAGGGGTAACTTTTTCACACAAAGGGTGCTGGGAGTATGGAACAAGCTGCCAGAGGAGGTAGTTGAGGCAGGGACTATCCCAACGATTGAGAAACATTTGGACAGATACATGGATAGGACAGGTTTGGAGGGATATGGGCCAAACGCAGGCAGGTGAGACATGTTGGCCAGTGTGGGCAAGTTGGGCTGAAGGGCCTGTTTCCACACTGTATCACTCTATGTCTCACTGACTCTATGACTCAATGGCTATAGGCATATTGTCATTTCTTTCAGTAATCGGGGTCTTTGTATACTCAAGAGGGCCCACATGACTCCTAATTTTGGGTACCTGGATTCTCTGTCCTCAGAAATGTTTAGACTATCTATATGAATTACTTTGTCCGGCAACAATGTTTGAATATTCAGAGGTGTATTGGCATATGCGTTATGCTCCCATTGTAAATATATCATTAATAATATAAAATATGTAATTTAGTTTGAGTTTGAGTTTAAGCAATATGACATGGCAACAGACCTTTTGGCCCACTGAGTCTACCCGTCCACATTAGTTCTATATTATTCCACTTTCGTATCTACTCCCTACACACTTGGGAGAAGACTTGACTACTTGAAGACGTGACCAACAAGGTTGATGAGGGCAGAGCTGTAGATGTTGTGTACATGGACTTCAATAAGGCATTCAACAAGGTTCTGCATGGTAGGCTGCTCTGGAAGGTTAGATTGCATGGTATCCAAGGAGAGATACCTGAATGGATAGCAAATTGGCTCCTTGGAAGGAAGCAGCGGGTGATGGTGGAAGGTTGCTTCTCAGACTGGAGGCCTGTGACTAGTGGTGTGCCTCAGGGTTCGGTGCTGGGCCCGTTACTGTTTGTCATCTACACCAATGATTTGGATGAGAACATGGAGGGCAAGATTAGCAGGTTTGCTGATGATACAAAAGTTAGTGGTTCTGCAGATAGTGAAGATGGCTGTGAATGATTGCAGCAGGATCTGGATCGATTGGCCAGGTGGGTGGAGGAATGGTCGATGGAATTTAATACAGAGAAGTGTGAGGTGTTGCATTTTGGGACGTCATACAAGGGCAGGACCTACACAGTAAATGGTAGGCCTCTGGGTAGTGTTGTAGAGCAGAGGGCTCTAGGAGTACAGGTGCATGGTTCTTTGAAGGTCGAGTCGCAGGTAGATAATGTGGTGAAAAAGGCTTTTGGAACTTGTCCTTCATCAGTCAGAGTATTCAGTATAGAAGTTGGGAGGTCATGTTGCCAAGACGTTGTATAAGACGTTGGTGTGACAGCATTTAGTGTATTGTGTTCAGTTCTGGACAACATGTTGTAGGAAAGATATTGTCAAGCTTGAAAGGGTTCAGAAAAGATTTACAAGGATGTTGCCAGGATTGGAGAATGTGGGCTATAGGGAGAGGTTAAGTAGGCTGGGTCTCTATTCCATGGAGCGCAGGAGGATGAGGGGAGATCTTATAGAGATTTACAAAATCATGAGAGGAACAGATCGGGTAGATGCACAGTCTTTTGCCCAGAGTCGGGGAATCGAGGACCAGGGGACATAGGTTCAAGGTGAAGGGGGAAAGATTTAATAGGAATCCGAGGGGTAACTTTTTCACACAAAGGGTGGCGGGTGTGTGGAACAAGCTGCCAGAGGAGGTAGTTGAGGCTGGGACTATCCCGTCATTTAAGAAACAGTTAGACAGGAACATGGATAGGACAGGTTTAGAGGGATATGGACCAAGCACAGGCAATTGGGACTTGTGTAGCTGGGACATTGTTGGCCAGTGTGGGCAAGTTGGGCCGAGGGGCCTGTTTCCACACTGTATCACTCTATGACTATATGACTCTACGACTAGGGGTGATTTTACAGAGGCCATTTAACCTACAAACCCGCACGTCGTTGGGATGTGTGAGGAAACCGGAGCACCTGTTGTAAACTCACGCGGTCACAAGGAGAACGAGCAAACTCCACACAAACAGCACCCGAGGTCAGGATTGAACCTGGGTCTCTGCCGTTGTGGGGCAGAACTCTATCAGCTGTGCCACTCTGCGGCCATAATCTTGCAAAGTTACTTGTCTGCATTAAAAAAAATGGTAAAGCTTCACAGATAATTGTAGCCTTTGAAACAGCAGTTCATCATTTATTAAAACACAAAGGGTTGGAGCAACTCAGTGTGCACAGCACCCAGAGAGGTGTCACATTCTGGCGTCATTTGGCAACTTCCATGTTTCAGAAACGTTCTTGGCCCAAGGAGATATGTAATTTGTAGGAAGGAACTGTAGATGCTGGTTTACACCAAAGATAGACATAAGTTGCTAAAGTTACTCAGCGGGACAGGCAGCATCTCTGGATAGAAGGAATGGGTGATGTTTCAGGTCGAGACCCATCTTCAGACTTATATTTTCTCAATTTCAGGCCCGGTGTCCTGGTGGCACTGGATGGATGAAGTAGGGGTCGGCCCGGCCCAGCGAGATGCCGTCGGCTCCTTCCACCGCCGCTCCGTGCAGCTGCCGCAGGCTGTGCTCGATCCGCTCGCTGCTGTAGGGCCTCCCGCGGCCGCCACCGCCAACATCACGACCCACGACCGCCACAACAGCGCTCTCCGTCGCCTCCAGCGGCCGACCCTCCACTCAGATCACCGTGTTCCTGAGCCGATGACAGAACGTTAGGGAGCTTTCTGAAGGTGATGGGAGGTGAGGAACTAGAGTGCCCACAAAGCAAACAAGCAAACGTGACTCACTGGCTCGCTAGCTGCCTGCCACTTGGCCGGGCTGGAAGAGTTTGTGTTCCACGCAGTGTGTGAGGATGCAGCCCCTGTTCAAATACCTAAAGGGGCTGCTCCTTGCCTTCTGGCTGCACTTCACACCCACACCATCCTCATCTTTGGTGAGGGTAGGGCTGGAAAGGTCCTGGTTGGGTTGCTCCTACGCCTGGCCAAGCTGACCATCCGCGAGTCACGGCGCCAGGCGGAAGAGGTCTCTACCCGAGCCGGGTGCTACACGCTGTCCACGGGCACCCTGGGGGGTTTCAAGGGACCGCTGGGCACCACAGCGGGTGGAATGTACCCTCAGTAAAGATGGGGGAATAGTCATTTGAGAATATTTGCTTTGCTTGTATTGTGGTGGTGGGTTTATTTTGAATAATTTGGTATTGTACATGTTATTGTAAATAGGTGAATAAATTATTTGTAGTTTAAAAACAAAAGCAGCAAGCTGGGGTTGCATCATAGTTGAAGCCTCCAGACCCTCCGAACTTTGAAGACTTATTAGACACATACAGGCAATGGGGTGCTGTCAGTTTAGAAATGACGTGATTAACAAGGTTGTCACAGTGACTCACTTTTACACTCCTGAGCTATGTTTACACAAAAATAAAGATAGCAGATCTCAAAACCAAGCGTTGTGTCGTGCATTGAGGTCCTTGTGGTTCTATAGAAGGAAATTGATGGATTATTTTAATTGCAGTTTACTTTAGTTTGGAGATACAACATGGAAACATTTAGCATTGGCACCGAGTCCATGTCGACCAAGCAGTCACCCGTTTGCACCAGTTCTATGTTATCCCACTTTCTCATTCCACTCCCTACGCATTAGAGGCAATTGGCAGAGGCCAATTAAAGTGGAAACCCGCACATCTTTGGGACGTGGGAGGAAACCGGAGCACCCGGGAAGAAACCCGAGCGGTCACAGGGAGAACGTGCAAACTCCACACAGGCAGCACTCTGAGGTCGGGTCTCCGGAGCAGTATGTTGTTACAATGTGGAATGTTGCAAGCAAAAAACACAGGAAATTCATGGTGTGCATCAAGGCTGAATTTACATGGCGTCAGGAGAAGAGCAAAGGAATGAGAGGAATTGGACCGCTCCTTCAAGGAGCCCAACAAACAGAGACAAGATGGACAGAATGGCCTCATTTCCACACTGTCGGTTTTATGATTTCTGATAAGGGATCAATGCTGCTCACCTAACAACAGCCAGTTTCCACCAAAACCATTGACACATACAGGTGGCAGTGATCGTGATCAGAAGTGAGTCTGGTTTAAAAAAATAAACGCCCCCATTGTCGGTGGGTTTAATGATAATGTCGGCGTTGCTGCAGAGTGAGTGGAGGACTGTACATTCAGAGGGGGAGAGGTTAGAGTTGTAAGGAGAGTGAAAAGGTTGAGATGGATTATGTCACGTCGGCAGTTAGAAATAAAAAGATTTAAAGAGGGTAGAAAGCCATCCGGGGAATCCACGAGGAGGGTCTCGACCCGAAACGTCACCCATTCCTTCTCTCCAGAGATGCTGCCTGTCCCGCTGAGTTACTCCAGCATTTTGTGTCTATCCTCCGCGATCCGATGTGAAGTGGATTTAAACCAAAGTACACTTCACCGATAATTAGGATGAACTGAATACTGAAAGTCTACCAAAACTTGCATACTGTATATTAAAGTGTTGCAACAAAATGAATTAGATGTGAATGCAGATTGAAATCTTCTTTGGACAAAGAGGAAAGAATTTTTGGCATAATTTCACTTGAATTTTCAATTTTCTCTTTGCCCCAGAATTGACGAGGAAGGAGAACTAGGTTGAATTTGCACCACAGTGGGATGTTACAAGCAAGTCTAATGCTGCCAGTATTTAATGCTTGCGGAAGATGTATTTGCAGCCAGCATCACTGGTCAGAAGCCAGGAGCATGGCCCCCATATCTCCATAAATCCCCCGAGATGGATTCTGAAGCTCAACCTACCAGCTCTGTTATCTTTTCAGACAGTTTTAGGGGCGGCACAGTGGCGCAGCGGTAGAGTTGCTACCACAGAGCGCCAGAGAACCGGGTTCGATCCTGACTACGAGTGCTTGTTTGTACGGAATTCGTACGTTCTCCCCATCACCTGTGTGGGTTTTCCCCGGGTGCTCCGGTTTCCTCCCACACTCCAAATATACGTACAGCTTTGCAGGGTAATTGACACGGTAGAATTGTAAATTGTCCCTGGTGTGTGTGTTGGATAGCGTTAGTGTGTGGAGATCGCTAGTCGGTTTGGAATCGGCGGGCCGAAGGGCCTGTTTCTGTGCTGTATCTCCAAACTAAACTAAACTAAGTTCAGACTTTACATCAAAGGGCTTCCTATCTGTAACGCTCACCCATTCACTGGATATGTTCGCTGTCACATCAAGGTTAGTTATTTTAGTTTTAATTCCTATTTTGGTTAGCCAGAAACCGATGCATGCAGTTTCCAGATGTTTTGGGTATGTTGGAGACAAAAAATACTGGAGTAATCTAACCTTAACAAGGCACAGCCAAACCACCACACAGCTGATGAATTCTGATGAATAATAGATTCCATTTCATGGAATACACTTCTCTCACCCTGTTATCACCGAAAAAGGTCACAGGCACTTATAGAAGCTGAGACTCGGTTTCTTTAGTGCAAATATGCTTGTGGTATTTATAGCCCTACCGTCTGATTGAATGCAGGCATATAGAGACACCAACAGGAAGTTGTAAGACTGTGCAAGGATGCATGCTGTAACAATTAATCTGCATTCTGCTGTATCAGCACACTGCCTTCAAACTCTATCTTGCAACAAGTTTGCAGTCACTTGAAAAAGCTGGCCCAGATTCAAACATTATTGTAAGACATACGGAGGGGCGGCACAGTAGAGCTGGTGCCTCACAGCGCCGAAGACCCGGGTTCGATCCTCGCCTCGGGTGCTGACTGTGTGGAGTTTGCACGTTCTCCCTGTGACTGCGTGGGTTTCCTCCAGGTGCTCCGGTTTCCTCCCACATCTCAAAGACGTGTGTCTTTGTAGGTTAATTGACCGCCGTAAATTGCCCCTCGTATGAAGGGAGTGGACGAGAAAGTGGATGAGACAGCATAGAGCGAGTGTGAACAGGTCATCAATGGTGGGACAACAGGCACAAAGCGCTGGAGTAACTTAATGGGTCAGGCAGCATCTCGGGAGAAAAAAGGATACGTGACATTTCGGTCGGGACCCACCTTCTGAAGATGGTGGAGATGCACTTGGTGGGCCGATGGACTGTTTTCATGCATGTTTCTAAACTCTCAACTTTAAACATGGACCGACTTACATCATTTATAGTCTACTTTTTCTGGGATGCATTGTAGAGCGGAGGGACTAGGAGTAGTTTAGTTTAGTTTAGTTTAGTTTAGAGATACAGCACGGAAACAGGCCCTTCGGCCCATCGGGTCGGCACCGACCATCCTGTAGAAAACAAAAAGATTAAAGGCACGATACAAATGCAAGCTTTTGTTCATTATTTACCTCAGATTCCTATATTCCCAAAGGGTCCCGACCCAAAACATTATAGACAATAGACAATAGGTGCAGGAGGAGGCCATTCGGCCCTTTGAGCCAGCACCGCCACATTGCATGTCCATTCCCCCCACTGGTGCTATCAGACCCGCTGAGTTCCTCCAGCATATTGTGTCTTGCTGGAGGTTCCAGCATCTACAGTTTCCTGTGTCGCCCTTCTCAAAGTCACTCATCCTTTTCACTCCTCCTACATATCTCAAATGCATGAAAATTGCAGGTCATAAGGTCATAAGTGATCGGAGCAGAATTAGGCCCTTCGGCCCATCAAGTCTACCCCGCCATTCAATCATGGCTGATCTATTTCTTCCTCCTAACCCCATTCTCCTGCCTTCTCCCCATAACCCCTGACGCCGTACTAATCAAGAATCTATCTATCTCTGCCTTAAAAATATCCAATGACTTGGCCTCCACAGACTTTTGTGGCAAAGAATTCCACAGATTCACCATCCTCTGACTAAAGAAATTCCTCCTCGTCTCCTTCCTAAAGGAGCGTCCAGTTGAGAGGAGAGGAAACTCTCTATTGCTATTGAGGGCGTGCAGTGTAGGTTTACTAGGTTAATTCCTGGAATGGCGGGACTGTCGTATGTTGAAAGACTGGAGTGACTAGGCTTGTATACACTGGAATTTAGAAGGATGAGAGGAGATCTTATCGAAACGTATAAGATTATTAGGGGGTTGGACACGTTAGAGGCAGGAAACATGTTCCCAATGTTGGGGGAGTCCAGAACAAGGGGCCACAATTTAAGAATAAGGGGTAGGCCATTTAGAACTGAGATGAGGAAAAACTTTTTCAGTCAGAGAGTTGTGAATCTGTGGAATTCTCTGCTTCAGAAGGCAGTGGAGGCCAATTCTCTGAATGCATTCAAGAGAGAGCTGGATAGAGCTCTTAAGGATAACGGAGTCAGGGGGTACGGGGCAAAGGCAGGAACGGGGTACTGATTGAGAATGATGAGCCATGATCACATTGAATGGCGGTGCTGGCTCGAAGGGCCGAAGGGCCGAATGGCCTCCTCCTGCACCTATTGTCTATTGTCTATTGTCTAAAGCTTTCAGGCAACGAAAGAGGCTGCCTGCAACTACTTGAATTTAGACAGACGTTTAGGAAATGTCTCAATGCATGGCACACAATGAATTATTTTTCACAGTCTTCGGAGAGTGAAAGGGTTGATGAGACCAGCAGAGCCACAGATGCAACTTGTCCATGTTTTGACTCACTTACCTTCCTTAACCCAACCCTCGCCCCATAAACAACCACCACACAACTGTGTCCCTCGTTATAATGAGAGTCAATTTAAAAGCCTTGCCGAGCAATAAAATCCGAGTCAAAACCACAGTCCATATGGAGAGGGTACAGTAATGAGATTACAGGCCTAAAGATGTGCTTCAATTTGATTTAGAGGAGAAGAACCCTCTTTGTAGCCTTGCCTAAAAGGATATACTTAGAATATGATTTACTTAATGCCAAAGTGAAAGTGTAATTTGGAGGAGAATGGAGAATTTCATGGAGATTTAAACACAAACACATCAAATATTTTTTGCTCAAAAAGGTCACTTATCTGACAGAGCTAAAGTGCAGTTGAATTAAATAGATGCTAAAATTCAAAATGAGATCAAGACTTGACCGTAATGGCTCCTGATACAGTCTGTGAGGAATTGGAACGATATCTCCAGTCCCTCTAAAAGCAAGAGTCATAACTGGGACAAATATGTATGTGACAAATAAACTTGACTTGACTTGACTTGGGTGGCACAGCGGTGCAGCTAGTAGAGCTGCAGTCTCACAGCGCCAAAGACCTGGGTTCAATCCTGACCTTAGAAGCTGTCTGTGTGGAGTTTGCACGTTCTCCCTGTGACCTCTGGGTGCTCCAGTTTCCTCCCACATCTCAAAGACACGTGGGTAAAGTAGGTTAATTGGCTGCTGTAAATTGCCCCCTAGGGTGTAGAGAATGGATGAGAAAATGGGATAACATAGAAGTAGCAATGGTCGGCATTGACCTGATGGGCCGAAGGACCTGTTTCCATACTGCATCGTTAAACGATAAACTAAATAGATAGAATGAGAGCTGGCTCTTGTGTCCCCATTCCCAGTCATTCTTGTTGAGCGATTGGGACTCACGTGCAGTGAGGATACAGATTACGCTCATTATAACTGACCATAAGGAGGGGAATGAGGTCCATTATTGCCGATTGTCTGCTATGACCGAGGAAAGGGAAGAAATGTGGAGGAGAAATATGGAAGTGGGGGGTGGAATAAAATCTGGCATGAGATAGGTGGGGGGGGATCTGGATGGAATCAGTGACAAATGCAAGAGATGAAAAGGAGGCAAAAATATGTCATTTAAGGAAAGGAGGTATGAAATGTAAAACAGAAGGTAAGGATATGGGTGGAAGGGGACTGGGCTAGGGAAGGAGGAGGGGATCAATGGAACTGAAGAAGGGTCAACCCAAAACGTCTGCCCATTCCCTCCACAGATGCTGCCTGATGATGCCTGACCCGCTGAGTTCCTCCAGCACTTTGTGCATAACTCATACGAAAGTGGAGCCCAGCCGTTAAATATAAAGTGCAGTGATTTAATGCGACATAACCTGTCAAAAACTGACTCCGTGGTTACCTTGTGCAGGAAGGAACTGCAGATGCTGGTTTACACCGAGGAGGGAAATTGATCTGCCAACAGTCATAAAACACAAAATACATGAAGCATGAAATTAAAATGACAAGTGGAAAGGATTTGGGGATGTGCAAATATTGGGGATGGGGGGGGGGGGGGGGGGGGGGGAGGGGGGGGAGGGGAGTCAGTCCATCCCATGACATAAGTGGGAGGAGTTGTACAGTTTTATAGCCTTGGGGAAGAAGGATCTCATGTGGGGTTCTGTACTACATCTTGGTGGAAGCAATCTGATGCTGAAGGTACTCCTCAGGTTGACAAGTGTGTCATGGTGGGGAGTGAGCTGTATTGTCCAAGATGCTCTGCAGTTTGAGGAGACCACCTCCCATGAATCCAGCTCCGCCCTCAGGATCTCTAAACTAAAAACTAAACTCAGTGGGTCAAGCAGAAAAGGAACAGGCGAAACGTCACCTATTCTTTTTTCTCCAGAGAAGCTGCCCGACACACTGAATTACTCCAGCATTTGGTGTCTATTTTCAGTGGTTACCTTGTTTGCTTAAACGAATGCAGATTAAAACCCTATAACTCATTTCCTGGTGCGTCTACAATGTACTCTGCTGCAGGGAGCATTCACTGACGGTAACCACACCTCGTGAAGGGGCTCATCATTGCCAGTTGCTATGTATAGAAAGAAAATGTCGAGCTTCCCAAGGTTAGCAACAAATGCATGCGGTTGTAAGAGGAAATAAACGCTTGCTGCTTTTTTTTTTGGTTCCTGTGTTTATTTATAATCAAACAGAAAAAAATAGCAGATTTGAAAGATGAATCATGTTTATATTTGGACTCTCTGATATTATTTTTGCCTTTTGAATTTAAAATAGTTAAAGGATTTATTTTGTCTTGTGCATGTGAAGTCATGTGTAGTGTACACAATGACAGAGGTGTAAATAACTTGAGGTGATAATTTATACTGACGCCTACTTGTAAAAACTGCTTTAAGGGAGATCTGGATGCTTTTTCTCCAGTGCTAATTCCCTGAAGACAATTTCAAGATACCCGGCAGAGATTCCATAGCAACTTTCAAAATATCTGGCGTCAAAATCACTCAAGTGAGTTAATCTGAACAACACTTCGTAAATTTGGGCAGAACAGTCCTTACAGGCAAATGATTAGAAATGCCTGAAATGTACATATATATATATATATATATATATATATATATATATATATATATATATAATTTTATATACAAAATGCTGGAGTAACTCAGCAGGTCAGGCAGCATCTCGGGAGAGAAGGAATGGGTGACGTTTCGGGTCGAGACCCTTCTTCAGATGTACCAGCATCAGCAGTTATTTGTACCAGCATCTGCAGTTATTTTCTTATACTATAGTGTAAGAAAATAACTGCAGATGCTGGTACAAATTGAAGGTATTTATTCACAAAATGCTGGAGTAACTCAGCAGGTCAGGCAGCATCTCAGGAGAGAAGGACGTCACCCATTCCTTCTCTCCTGAGATGCTGCCTGACCTGCTGAGTTACTCCAACATTTTGTATATATATATATGTGTGTGTGTGTGTGTGTGTGTGTGTGTGGGTGACAATAGACAATAGGCAATAGACAATAGGTGCAGGAGTAGGCCATTCAGCTCTTCGAGCCAGCACCGCCATTCAATGCGATCATGGCTGATCATCCACAATTAATTCCCCCGTGTGTGTGTGCGCGCGCGCTTGTGTGTGTGTGTGTGTGTGTGTGTGTGTGTGTGTGTGTGTGTGTGTGTGTGTGTGTGTGTGTGTGTGTGTGTGTGTGTGTCTGTGTGTGTGTGTGTGTATATGTTTGAAGGTTTGAAGGTTTGAATGCTTTATTGTCACATGTGACGTCACAGTGAAATTCTTTCCCAAGGTATGCAAAGAGTTACCATGTAAAGGGTGCCAACAGAGTTACAAAGTATCCTGTGCCAGGTCCTCCTTTGTTTACAACTAACAATGGCCTGTTTCTATTATCATTGTTACTTTTTTGAATATCTTTCATTCATTTGTTCTATATTTCTCTGCATCACCGTCTAGATCTCTTGTTTCCCTTTACCCTGACTCTCAGTCTGAAGAAGGATCTCAACCCGAAACGTCACCTATTCCTTTTCTCCAGAGATGCTGTCTGACCCACTGAGTTACTCCAGCTTTTTGCGTCTATCTTCGTCTTGATATGGAAACTGCGACCAATTCTTGGTTTGCTGCGAACCACTGTGGCTTAGCTCATCATAGAGTCATTCAGCATAGAAACAGGCCCTTCAGCCCAACTTGTCCATGCTGACCAAGATGCCCATATATGTTAGTTCCACTTTCCCCTGTTTGGCCCATATCCCTTTCCTAAAAACGTTCCTATCCCTGAATCTCTCCAAATGTCTTTCAAATGTTGTTAGGGTACCTGCCTCAACTACTTCTTCTGCCAGCTCACACCACATGTCCATTTTGTGTATTAACCAGCATCTGCAGTTCTTTGTATGAAACAAACTACTGCAGATGCTGGTTAATACACAAAAGGTCACAAATTGCTGGAGTAACTCAGCAGGTTAAGCAGCATCTCTGGAAGAAGGATCTGAAGAAAGGTCTCGATACAATACAATAGAAATTTATTTATCACAGGAGCGACATAGGCTTAAGGTAAAACGGGGAGATTTAAGTGAGACGTCAGGGGTAACTATTTCACAGAGGGTAGTCTGTATCTAGAATGAGCTGCTGGAAGAAGCTATAGAAGCAGATACAATAATGACTTTTAAAAGACTTTTAAAATATACGGATAGGAAGGGTTTAGAGGGATATGGGCCAAATGCAGGCAAATGGGTTTTGCCCAATGTGCGTACTTGTTCAGCATGGACAGCTTGGGCTGACGAGCCTGTATCTATCCTGTACAGCTTTATGATCAATGGCTGCCTCGCCAACAGTCTGTCTGTCCTTTCTTCTGTTTTTGTTATTTTAAGTATGTGTTAAACGTATGTTTTAGTGTTCCTTGGTTTGTTTTATGTGGGTGGTGGGGGTGGGGGGGGGGGGGGGGGGCGGGAGAGTTGGGGGAAACTTTTTTTCAATCTCTTACCTCAATGGAGATGTGATATTTTCCCATATCCCTCTAAACCCTTCCTATCTGTATATTTTTAAAGTCTTTTAAAAGTCATTATTGTATCTGCTTCTATAGCTTCTTCCAGCAGCTCATTCTAGATATCTCCATCCCCACTGCGGCCTAACATTGAGGAGTTGGTGGCCTTTCCTGGAGACCGGCCCGGCGCTTCATACCGCGGGCGTGGCACGGACTTCTACATCGCGGAGTTTGTGATCCCTTTGCCGGGGGATCGACTGTGGAGTGCTCCAACCGCGGGGCCTGTGGACTTTAACACCGTGAAGCCCGTGGTCTCTGGTAAGAAGAGGCCGACTCGGGAGCTCCATGCCGCGGAGAGTTTCAACCGTCCCGACGCGGGGAGTTTTGATCATCCAGACGCGAGGGCTTCAGACCGTCGACTGCGGGGGCTTTGATCGGGGGAGGCCCCGACTGCGGAGGGTTTGACACCCCCGACCGCGGGAGAACAAAGAGGAAGCAGACTGAACTCTATCACCTTCCATCACAGTGAGGAATGTGGATATTTATGTTCAATTTTACTTTATGTGGCTGTGTGTCTTGTTGCTTTTCACTTAGTATGTCTGTATGGTAACTCACATTTCACTGTACCTTCATTGATACATTTGACAATAAATTGATCTTGAAATCTTGAAATCTTGAAATCTTGAAATCTTATGACTCTGTAATTTCTCCAGATTATCAGTTCAGGTGTCCGGATATTGGGTGCAGTAGTAACAAGACTTCATCAGCCTGCTCGGCTCGGCCCTGGGACTTTCCATCGCCCGGTGGGGGCTCAGGACTTTCATCGGCCTTCTCGGCTCAGCCCTGGGACTTTCCATCGCCCGGTGGGGGCTCAGGACCTTCATCGGCCCGCTCGGCTCGGCCCTGGGACTTTCCATCGCCCGGTGGGGGCTTCAAAAAGTTGGGAGCGTCGATCACCTCGTGGCACCACGGGAGAAGAACGAGGAGGAGATAAGACTTTGCCTTCCATCACAGTGAGGGTATGCCTAGAGCAATCACTGTGATGGCTGTTTTATGTAAAAAATTGTATCTGTGCGTCTTGTGCTCTTTAATGTCTACTGCCGGACCCTGACGTGAGAGGACGCTGGCGTTGAGTATTGGCCGCTTTTCCGTCAGGATAGTTTGTCTGTTTGTTTCTATGTTAATTGTTTTTGTAAAGCGCTTTGAGCATGTGATAAGGCGCTATATAAAATAAATGGATTATTATTATTATTATTATTATTATTATTAACCCCTCGTTCTCTATCCTTCATTCCTCCACCACGTTTGCACACACAAGCTGGGAGGGGCAGTAAATGTAGGCTATTCCAGTAACACACACACACACTCATCCTGTGCATGAGATTAAAATAACGCCACACCTGAAAAATTATAGTTATGGGGAGTCACTGTCTAGACATCCGTTGTTTACCTTGAAACAAAGAAGCCTGAAGGGAGATATGATTAAGGGTATAAACCTTTGAGGGAACAAGACAGGTCAAACAATAAGCACCTTTTTACCTGAGCAGGGAGGTCAGCAACTGATGGATCCATAACTGGTTAACTGGTAAAATAATTAGAGTTGGTAAAAGGATTAGAGTTTAGTTTAGTTTAGAGATACAATGCGGAAATCCTCACCAACCAGCCACCCCTGCACAGTAATGCTGCCCTACATGCTGCCCACTCCTCCTCCCTCCCCCCACCCCCCACCTCTACTCCCCCCTCACCCCCGCCATCTCCTCACTCCGCCCCCCCCCCCCTGCCCCCTCCTGAATGTTGTTCAAAAGTTCATAAGTGATAGGAACAGAATTAGGCCATTTGGCCTATGCTGCCATTCAATCATGGCTGAATTATCTCTCTCTCTCAGCCGCATTCTTCTGCCTTCTCCCCATAACCCCTAACACCCGTACTAATCGAGAATCTATCTATCTCTGCCTTACAAAATATCCATTGTCTTGGCCTCCACAACCTTCTGTGGCAATGAATTCCACAGACTCACCACCCTAATGGGGCAGGATTGAAAGGCCGAGTGGCCTACTCCTGCTCCTATCTCCTTCCGTATAAAACAAAAACACACAGTAAATGGATTCCCAGTGGCAGATTATATTGCCCACAGCAAGTTCTCAGGCATTCACAAGTTGTGTTTCCAGATCAAACTGTTTCAAGTCAAGCCGTGGACTGGGTTCAGCCTATGAACCCTTTTTTTACTGCATGACAATACAGCTTTAAGAAGAATGACATTACTTTGCTGCAAATCAACAAAAAAAAAAATGAAAACAGCTTGATCTCAATTGTGAACCAGATACAAAAATAAAATTGACTCAAAATTATTAGTAGAGATAATAGTGGTTGACATTTAATGTAGCCATTTGCTCTTTTAATGGAGCGACTAGTTTACAGCTCCATTAGAGGAGCAGAGGGATGAATTGTACACATGTCAAGTATTATTTTCCAGTGTTGTAAATCGTCATTTCGTTCGTAACGGCACCACAGGGTCAGAGTTTTTCACGTTGAAAGAAAATTGGCGTTGAAGATTTGGCTCCTGTGTTTCTCTAGTTGTGTTCAATCGGGCGGCTCAGTGGCGCAGCAGGTAGAGCTGCTGCCTCAGAGATCCAGGTTCAATCCTGTCTGTGGGTGCAGTCCGTGTGGAGTTTGCACGTTCTCCCTGTGACCACGAGGGTCTCCTTTGTGTCTCTGATTTCCTCCCACGTCCCAAAAGACGAGCAGGTCTGTGGGTTATTGGCTGCTGTCATTTGCCCCTACTGTGTGGGAAGTGGATGAGAAAGTAAGGTCTTCTTCTACTGTCGTACGTCTTTCAGACCTGCAGCTCCGTTGAGGCGAGCCAGGCCAACGTGTCATCGTCCAGGTCAATCAGACCTCGTTCACCATTCGGTGGGCGGTATTTGGGGCAACTGGTGACTGTGTGCTCCACTGTCTGTGTTGGGTCCCCACACTCGCAGAAGGCACCGTCCACGAGACCCCACCTCTTCATCGCTAAACACCATAGCGTCCGACGCCTGTCCTCAAGCGATTGAGGGTTATCCACTGCTTTCGGGGCAGGTCCTGGCCAGGGACATCCATGGGTTCACCGATGTAGCGGTGTAGCCTGACTTCCACTGGTCTCTCCATCTCGTCTTGACCCAGGTGGCCTTGGAAGTGTCAACCGGTGTTGTACAGAGCAGCTCGTGGGCTTGCATGGCGAAGGGGCGCCGTGACTTGAGGCGCACATGTCGTGGTGTCCAAAAGTAAGATAACAGAGAACTAGTGTGAACGGGTGATCAACGGTCAGTGTGGGCGAAGTGGGCCAAAATCAATCATGCAATCAATATTCAGCTTTCTAAACTCAAAGGTTAATAGTTTTACATATATTAGATGGAGGAAATATGTTTGTGCTTTGGAGACAGTTCTCAAACAAGTTCAGAGAGCCAAGTGTATTTAAATGGCATGTGTATTGACAACGCAACAATGACGTTGTTCTTCAACCTGGATGTCACGGTTTTCAAGCTCCTTCCTGGTGGTAATAGCAAGATGAGAGCATGGCTAGGTTGGTGTGGATATTTGATGATATTGGCTGCCTTTTGAGGCAGTGGTTTATAGTTTTTAAAGTGTCAATTACACTCCATGTCTGTGACAAAGTTTAAGATCATATTCTGTGGAAATAATGTGACAAATGCATCGGATATATTAGATTACACGAAGAAAGAGTCACCCAATAGTAATCACTAGTCGAAGGCCTATTTTACATTTAATGTTGAGAAGTCTGATAATGCATTGTTCTTAAGTTGTATCCTTATTGCTCTGGTACTGCAATAAGTGCTGTAGATTTAGTTGAGTTTGAGTTGAGTTGAGTTGAGTTGAGTTGAGTTGAGTTGAGTTGAGTTGAGTTGAGTTGAGTTGAGTTGATTTGAGTTGAGTTGAGTTGAGTTGAGTTAAGAGATACAGCATGGATATAGGGTCTTTGGCAGTCTAAACAGGATGCGCACCCTACATGCAAGATCAGTCCATCACCTGCACAAGTGGGGGATGACAGACAACCCTGCTTGCGACTGCGGATATCCAGACCAGACCATCCCACACATCGTGTGAGGCTCACTGAGGCTTTTCCTTGGTGACATCAAGGCCATCCACCCAGCAACTGCTGCTGCCCGGGCCTGGATGTCTACCCTTGGCCTACAACTTTAGGCTGTGCACGCCACACACAAGAAAAAGAAGTCTGAAGAAGGGTCTTGACCTGAAACTCCACCCATTCCTACTATCCCGAGATGCTGCCTGTGCCGCTGAGTTACTCCGGCATTTTGTGTCTACCTTCAGTCCACTGAGTCCACGCTGACCAACAATCACCCGTTCACACTATTTCGATATCATCTGACTTGCTCGTCCACTCCCGACACATTAAAGGCAAGTTCACAGAGTCCAATTAACCTACAAACCCACACGGCCTAAGGATGTGGGAGGATACTGGGGCACCAGAAGGAAACCCACGCGGTCGCAGGGAGAATGTGCAAACACCACACAGACAGCAGCTGAGGTCAGGATGGAACTCGGGTCCCTGGCGCTGTGAGGCAGCAACTCTACCAGCTGCGCCACTGTGTTTGAAAATGCTTTTCTGTTTGGAGGTTAAATGGCGCAGCTGCGGTATTAACAATGCACTGTTTAGCACTGCTGAAATTGATTGAAATACAGAAGGTTCGAACCATGATTGAACCATGATTCACAGAGTTCCTTAACCTTTGTTGCTCAATCGGAAGACGACAGTTTGCCTCAGACTAAAGAGGGAAAGAACATCCAAAATCTCCTGGTGAGAGCTCTGCTGGAACAGGCGTCTCTGTGGGTGTGGGATGTCGACAGGATCTGCGTTGACTGTGATGCCTTCTGTAAAATATAAACAGCCTGTTTTTACATGGAACCTTGCACAACCTCAGCACTGCTCCAATTGAAATGCTTCTATCATATCATATATATATACAGCCGGAAACAGGCCTTTTCGGCCATCCAGGTCCGTGCCGCCCAGCGATCCCCATACATTAACACTATCCTACACCCACTAGGGCCAATTTATTTTTTTTAACATTTACCCAGCCAATTAACCTACATACCTGTACGTCTTTGGAGTGTGGGAGGAAACCGAAGATCTCGGAGAAAACCCACGCAGGTCACGGGGAGAACGTACAAACTCCTTACATTGCAGCACCCGTAGTCAGGATCGAACCTGAGTCTCCGGCGCTGCATTCGCTGTAAAGCAGCAACTCTACCGCTGCGCTACCGTGCTCTCAGTGTTTTCTCTGTTACAACATAAGAAAAGGGTCACGCAATTTGAACAACAGATGTGCCAATTCCTGACTCTCTGCACAACAGATGCTGTCTGTACAGAGCGTGTGCGTTCTCCCCGTGACCTGCGTGGGTTTTCTCCAGAAGCTCCGGTTTCCTCCATAGATGTGCAGCTTTGTAGGTTAATTGGCTTGGAATAATTGTAAATTGTTCCCAGTGTGTGCAGGGTAGTGTTAGTGTGGGGATCGCTGGCCAGCATGGACTCGGTGGGCTGAAGGGCCTGTTTCCGTGCTGTGTCTTATAACCTAAAGTAAACTCAACTAAACTGCAATAATGACTGGACACACTCATTAGTATGATATTAGTTTAGTTTAGTTTATTGTCACATGTACTGAGGTTCGGTGAAAAGCTTTTGTTGCTTGTTGGCGGAAAGACTATATATGATCACAGTCGAGCCATTCACAGTGTACAGATACATGATAAAGGGAATAACTAGCACGGTGGCGCAGCGG
Organism: Rhinoraja longicauda; assembly: GCF_053455715.1. Classification (NCBI taxonomy): domain Eukaryota; kingdom Metazoa; phylum Chordata; class Chondrichthyes; order Rajiformes; family Arhynchobatidae; genus Rhinoraja; species Rhinoraja longicauda. The sequence goes on along the minus strand of NC_135980.1, from coordinate 8,816,914 downwards.
TAGAGTTGCTGCCTTACAGCGAATGCAGCGCCGGAGACTCAGGTTCGATCCTGACTACGGGCGCCGTCTGTACGGAGGTTGTACGTTCTCCCCGTGACCTGCGTGGGTTTTCTCCGAGATCATCGGTTTCCTCCCACACTCCAAAGACGTACAGGTATGTAGGTTAATTGACTCAGTAAATATAAAAATTGTCCCTAGTATGTGTAGGATAGTGTAAATGTGCGTGGATCGCTGGGCGGCGCGGACTCGGTGGGCCGAAGGGCCTGTTTCCGCGCTGTATCTCTAAATCTAAACGTTTAGTGCAAAATAAAGTCCAGTCAAGTCCCATTAAAGATAGTCTGAGGGTCTCCAATGAGGTTGATTGTAGGTCTCTCTTGTTCTTGATTGGATGGCTCAGTTGCCTGATAACAGCTGGGAAGAAACTGCCCCTGAATCCGAAGGTATGCGTTTTCATACTTCTGTACCTATTGCCTGATGGGAGGGGTGAGGTGCGGTGGGTGGTGAACAACATGGATGGTAGTTGGTGAGCTGGTGCACTCTTTCTGCCATTTCCCCACAGTTTCTGTGGGCTCCCAACTCATGGACTCGATGTTCACAATACCTTTCCTAATGCTCCGTCTCCACTCTGGAGCAGTCATGGGTGTGCTGGGGTCTCTGTATGGGGAAGTGAACTTGCAACATTCCACAGATGACAAGGTCAAGTGAGGACTGAGGGCTCCTGTGAGATCTTTAATATCCACTGGAAGAGTAGGCATGATGAGAGGTGGAGGGCTCCATGTGGGGGGGGGGTGAGTCAGTCCAAAGTGCAACAGAAGACACAGACCATAGAAGATCAGACAAAAGTGTTGTGTAGAGTTCAAGATCCCGATGGTTAACAGGAAGAAGCTGTTTTTGAACCTATAACCTTCAGTTGTAAAAAGTGTTGGGGATGTAACATTTGGAGTATTGTAGGAAAATAACTGCAGATGCTGGTACAAATCCAAGGTATCAGATAGAGTTGCTGCCTTTCAGTGCCAGAGACCCGGGTTCGATCCTGCCTACGGGTGCTGCCTGTACAGAGTTTGTACGTTCTCCCCGTGACCAGTGGGTTTTCTCCGGGAGCTCCCGTTTCCTCCCACACTCCAAACACGTTCAGGTTTTAGGTCGTATGCAGGAAGGAACTGCAGATGCTGGTTTAAACCGAACGTTCGGACTAAATAAGGGTCTCGTCCCGAAATGTCACCCATTCCTTCTCTCCAGAGCTGCTGCCTGTCCCGCTGAGTTCCTCCAGCATTTTGTGTCTAAAAGGTTTTAGGTTCATTGGCTTCTGTAAAAATTGTAAATAGTATGCAGGATAATGCTCGTATACAGGTGTGATCGCTTGCCATGCCCCCAGATGCCTGGTTCCACACTGTATCTCTAAAGGCTAAAGTCTAATGGCAATGGAGGAAGTTAAAGGAAAAATAGTAATAATAATAATAATAATAATAATAATAATAATAATAATAATAATAATAATAATAATAATAATAATAATAATAATAATAATAACAACAACAACAACAATAATAATAATAATAATAATAATAATAGTAATAATAGTAATAATAGTAATAATAATAACAACAGCAACAACAACAACAACAACAACAACAACAATAATAATAATAATAATAATAATAATAATAATAATAATAATAATAATAATAATAATAATAATAATAATAATAATAATAATAATAATAATAATAATAATAATAATAATAATAATAATAATAATAATAATAATAATAGCCCAGATTGAAAGGGGTTGAAAATCTGTATGTGTGCTTTTGTTGCTCTACTACTGCTGTGCCAATAGAGATGAGGGTTTTACATTTGAGTCAATTGAGGTTGTTTCTCAACCTTCACTGAGGCTGTGGCTTGGACGAGCAGCCAATGTATTTCAGGTATTAAGTATATGACATAGTGGAAGAATTCCCCAGACTGCTCAGCCATAAACTTGACAGGAATCCAGGAAAGTGCGTCAATGTATTACTGATAGTCATTTTAACAAGTACAACTTTCAATTGACCTTCCAATTTTTTTTATTTCTGGCAATCGCGCGTTTGTTCAGTGTGAACTTTCTTTGTGACACGTTCTCGTGGGGGACAGGGTGGTGAAGAGGTTGCTTCCTTTGCTAGCCTTCATCCGTCGGGGCACTGAGTGCAGGAGTTAACAAGTGCTGCTTAAGTTGTACAGGACACAATGAGGCTGCACTTGGAGTATTTAGACCTTAAACTTTAGAGATACAGTGGGGAAACATGCCCTTCGGCCTACTGAGTCTGCAGCGACCGGCGATCCCCATAAATTAGCGTTATCCTGCACACAAGGGACAATTTACAATTTTACCAAATCCAATTAACCTACAAACCTGCACGTCTTTGGAGTGTGGGAAGAAACCGGAGCACCCGGGGACAACCCACACAATCACAGGGTGAACATATAAACTCCGTATAGACAGCACCCGTAGTCAGGATCAAACCCAGGTCTCTGGCGCAGCAAGACAGCAACTCTACCGCTGCGCCACTGTACCGCAGTTATTGGGATCAGTTTTCGTTACCTTGCTGTATACAGATGTGCGGGAGAGAGTGTTCGTGTGTGGGGATGGATCCTTATGCTGGGGGATGGGTCGGTGAGGGGTGGAGGGGTCCATATTGTGGGGGATGGATCAGTCCAGAGTGCAACTGAAGGCACAGACCATAGAAGATCATCGTTGCTGAGGTTAGTGCTGTGTACTGTTCAAAATCCTGATGGTTATCGGGAAGAAGCTGTTCTTGAACCTATAACCTTCAGTTGTGAAAGGCATTGGTGAGGTAACATTCAGAGTATTGTGTTCAGGTTTGGTCCCCCTGCTATAAGAAAGATGTCGTTAAGCTGGAGAGAGAGTGCAGAGAAGATTTACAAGAATGTTGCCAGGACATGAGGGCCTGAGTTATCAGGAGACATTGGACAGGCTAGGACTTTATTCCCTGGTGTGTAAGAGACTGAGCAATTATCTTATGGAGTGTATAAAATAAAGAGGAGCATAGGGCTAATGTACATAGTCTTTTTTCTAAGGAAGGGGAATCAAAAACTAGAGAACATCATTTTAAGGTGAGAGGGGTAAGATTTAATAGGACCCTAAGGGGAAATTTCTTCACACAGAGATGTAGTGTGTACATGGAACAAGTTGCCAGAGAAAGAGGTTGTGGTAAGTACAATAACAATATTTAAAAGACATTTGAACAGGTACATGGATAGGAAAGGTTTAGGAGGATAGTAGATAAATGGAACTGGCTGAGGTGGGAATGTTGGTCGGCATGGACTGGTTGGGCCAAATGGCCTGTTTCCTGACTGTATTACGCTATGACCCTATGACAATCATTCTCTTGTCGGTTATATTTTATATGGAGGAGGTAGTTGAGGCAGGTGGTATAACATCATTTAACAGACAATTGGGCAGATGCATGGATAGGAGAGGTTTGAAGGATATGGGTCAAATGCTGGTACATGGGACATATACAGATAGGACATCTTGGTCAGTCGGGATAAGCTGTGCGGGAGGGCCTGTTTCCGTGTTGTATGACTCCATGACTCTATGACTCTATATCAAGTTACTAAAAAACAGATCCAAACAAAAGCGGATATCTGAGATACATTCACTGTCAGGTCATGGCGAATGTTTTTACTTGCAACTAACTGCCATAAAAATTTTTATTCCCATTTGGTTAGGCCTTTAAGGAATTCTACCTACTGCATTTTAACTCCTTGCTGCCTATCCAATTAAAGGCTAAAACTGACTTGCTTAAACTCTGATTTAAATTCACGTGCACTGCTGAAAATAACAATCTCTGCATGTAAGCAAGATTTGGGTATAAAAATTGTGACTCTCCAAATATACAAAAAACATATATATATATATATATATATAAAACGTGAGGAATTACTAAACTGGAGAGCAGCAAAAATCGAGTGGTGCCCATGCAACTGTGTGCTGCATCCTCTTTCTAAGGGTTCCTGAATACAACCAGGGTTGAGTTTGCAATCAGCAAAGTACAATGTGCTGGAGGAACTCGGCAGGTTCGGCAGCCTCTGTGGAAGGAACGAACAGGTGACATTTTGGGCCGGGACCCTTCTTCAGACCGATTGCAGTAAGGGGAAGAAGGTTGGAAAATAGGTAGGGGCGGGACAAAGCCTGCGAGTGATAGGTGGATACAGGTGAGGGGAAGGGGGCGATTAGCAATGGGCAGAGTAAGTGACAAGTTAGAGGTGAAAAGGCAACAAAAGGATGTCAGATCAGGAGAGAAGAGGAATCAAATGTAAAGCCAGTGGGAGGGATGTAGGTGGAAAGGGATAGGTGGGTGGGGAAACTCTTTGTCCCGCCTTCACCTCTCTTTTACAGCTTTCTCCCCCCCCTTCTACAATCAGTCTGAAGAACAGACTCGACCCAAAGTGTTGCCTGTCCATTCTCTCTGAGGGGAAATAGGTGCAAGTCCAGATGGGCCAGAGGGGAGAGGGGGATGGAGAAGGGGTGGGGGGAGGTGTACATGAGGAAAGAAGGGAGAGGGAGAGGGTGACATCATTACCTGAAATTGGAGAATTCAATGTTAATATCATTGGATTCTTAGCTACACAAGCTCAATATAGAAGAGTATAGAAGTTGGGAGATAGACACAAAAAGCTGGAGTAATTCAGCGGGACAGACAGCATCTCTGGAGAGAAGGAGTGGGTGACGTTTCGGGTCGAGACCCTTCTTCAGACTGGTTAGGGATAAGGGAAACGAGAGATTTTGACGGTGATGTGGAGAAACACAGAACAATGAATAACAGATTTACAAAAAGTAACGATGATAAAGGAAACAGGCCATTGTTAGCTATTTGTTGGGTGAAAATCAGAAGCCAGTGTGACTTGGTTGCGGGAGGGATAGAGAGAGAGGGAATGCCAGGGCTACCTGAAGTGAGAGAAATCAATATTCATACCACTGGGCTGTAAGCTGCCCAAGCAAAATATGAGATGTCATTCCTCCAATTTGCGTTCAAGTTGGGAGGTCATGTTGTAGATATTTCAGACGTTGGTGAGGCCACAGTTAGAGTATTATGTTCAGTTCTGGGCAACATGTTATAAAAAATATGTTGTCATGCTGGAAAGGATACAGAGAAGATTTACAGGATGTTGCCAAGGCATGCGGGTCTGAACTAGAGGGAGAAGTTGAGTAGGCTGGGACTCTATTCCTTGGAGTGCAGGAGGATGAGGGGTGATCTTATTGAGGTACATAAAATCATGAGAGGAATAGATCGGGTAGATGCACAGAGTCTCTTGCCCAGAGTAGGTGAATCGAGGACCAGAGGGCATAGGTTTAAGGTGAAGGGGAAAAGATTTAATAGGAATCTGAGTGATAACTTTTTCACACAAAGAGTGGTGGGTGTATGGCACAAGCTGCCAGAGGAGGTAGTTGAGGCTGGGACTATCTAAACATTAAAGAAACTGTTAGACAGGTACATGGACAGCACAGATTTGGAGGGATATGGACCAAAGCGGGCAGGTGGGACTAGTGTAGCTGGGACATGTTGGCCGGTATGGGCAAGTTGGGCTGAAAGGCCTGTTTCCACACTGTATCATTCTATGACTCTATGTCTCTAATATGAGGTGTTGTACCTCAGAATGTGCATGCGGCCTCACTCTGGAAATGGAGGAGGCCAGGACAGACAGATCCGTATGGAAATCGGAAGAGGAGTTTAATTTAGTTTAGAGATACAGCGCGGAAACAGGACCTTCGGCCCACCGAGTCCATGCCGACCGCCGATCACCCCGTACACTAATACTATCCTACACACTAGGGACAATTTACAGTGTTGCCAAAGCCAATCAACCTAGAAACCTGCATGGTTTTGGGGAGTGGGAGGAAACTGGAGCACCCGGAGAAAACCCACGCAGTCACAGGGAGAGAGTGCAAACTCCGTAGAGGCTGAGCACTTGTTGTCAGGATCAAACCCGGGTCTCTGGTGCTGTCAGGCAGTAATTCTACCGGTGCCACCATCGTGCCGCTAAAATGGATGGCAACCAGGGGATCCAGCAGGCCTTGGTGGACCGAGCGTAAGAGAGTGGTAGAGACTGAATGCAAAATGGTTTCCTGCTATGTCATGAGAAATGTGACGAACTATTGGAGGGTCAATAGGAAGGCAGAACATCGGTGACTTCTCAGGCAGCACCCATTACTTCCCTCTCCCTCCCCCACTCCCACCCCAGTCGTCCTGCTAGTTTCACTGTTGGTATCCCTTTGTTATCACCTCCTCCACAGCCAACATGGACCATTGTGGGCTCCTTGGCCATCGGTGCAGGCTCTGATTTGTTCTGTACATTTTTATACCTCTAGTTTCCCTCTCCCCTGACTCTCAGTCTGTAGAAGGGTCTCGACCCGAAACGTCACCTATTCCTTCACTCCAGAGATGCTGCCTGACCCCGCTGAGTTACTCCAGAGTTTTGTGTCTATCTTCGTAATACCTCCCAGGAGTTGCTCTTGAAGGTCAACTAAGGATCATGCAAGATCAAAATGCTGCCAACTTGAACGTGGATTACAAAGTTTGAAAGGACAATGTAGGATTCCAGTCACTACGTTATTAGCGCACTAGATATGAAGCTCTAACCTAATGAACATGATTATAATCATGAAAGTTAATGCCTTTATCAAAGCTGCAGTAGTTCTGCTGAGTGTGAAATGGGAACGGGCAATGTGAGAACAAAGAGAGAGCAGTTTTAATCTTAAAGTTCTTCTAACTTAAAAAGTCCCCTCAAATGATCTTGCTGCATTGCAGTTCCCAGAAACAGGCTGAAGCTGGGTGATGCGCAGGTCGGCCACATTCCTCTGCGGAGATAAGGGCGTGAACAAACCAGGGGAAGCGTGACAGATCCAGATAGATAAGCGGGATCAATTTAATTAAACTGGTGCCTTGAGCAAGGGCAGAGATAGGGGAGAGGCACGTAGAAGGCAAGTGACAGTTCACTAATCGTGTACAGACCCAGTAAGGCACCTGTCGGTTTGTGGCCAGTCATGGAGAGTTACTGCGTGGAAACAGGCCCTTCGGCCTGACTTGCCCACACCGGCCAACATGCCCCAGCTACGCTAGACCCACCTGCCTGCGTTTGGCCCAAATCCCTCCAAACCTGTCCTCAAAAAGGCAGCCAGCAACATCAGAGACCTAAACCACCCTGGCCACACACTCATTTCACCCCTGCCATCGGGAAGAAGGTACAGGAGCCTGAAAAATGTAATGCCCAGGTTTGGGAACAGCTTATTTGGCTATTAGACACTACAATCTCGAATAGCTCTGAAGTACATAGACTATTATTGCTATTATTGCACTATTATTGTTTTTTTTGTGTGTACGTATGTGTGCATATATATGTATACATATACATACACACACACACACACACACATATATATATACACACACACACACACACACCAAACTTTTTTATTCCTCTATCGTTTATTATATTGTTTACAGTGTACTATAGACAATAGACTATAGGTGCAGTAGTAGGCCATTCGGCCCTTCGAGCCAACACCACCATTCAATTTGATCATGGCTGATCATTCACAATCAGTACCCCGTTCCTGCCATGTCCCCATACCGCCTGACACTGCCAGCCTTAAGAGCCCTATCTAGCTCTCTCTTGAATACATTCAGAGAATTGGCCTCCACTGCCTTCTGAGGCAGAGAATTCCACAGATTTACAACTCTCTGACTGAAACAGTTTTTCCTCATCTCCATTCTAAATGGCCTACCCCTTATTCTTAAACTGTGGCCCCTGGTTCTGGACTCCCCCAACATTGCGAACATGTTTCCTGCCTCTAACCTGTCCAACCCCTTAATAATCTTATACGTTTCGATAAGATCCCCTCTCATCCTTCTAAATTCCAGTGTATACAAGCCCAGCCGCTCCAGTCTTTCAACATATGACAGCCCCGCCATTCCGGGAATTAACCTAGTAAACCTACGCTGCACGCCCTCAATAGCAAGAATATCCTTCCTCAAATTTGGAGACCAAAACTGCACACAGTACTCCAGGTTTTCATATATTTTTACATGTTCTGTTGTGCTGTATTCATTGGCTATATTTAAGAGGGAGTTAGATGTGGCCCTTGTGGCTAAAGGGACCAGGGGGTATGGAGAGAAGGCAGGTACAGGTTACTGAGCTGGATGATCAGCCATGATCATATTGAATGGCGGTGCAGGCTCGAGGGGCCGAATGGCCTACTCCTGCACCTATTTTCTATGTTTCTATGCTGCAAGTAAGAATTTCATTGTTCTGTCTGTGACATATGACAGTAAAACACTCTTGGCTCTTGACTCTTGACTCTTGACTATCCATGTAAAAAAATTAGAGCGTAAATCTGCAACTGATCATGGCGTTAAGCCAAAGTAGACCAAGGCTAGCAAGTCACACCTCAAATCATTGCACTGCCACAAAATCTGCAGAGGAGCATCCCGCATTTGGGAACATTGCAGTCATCAATACAATGGGATAGGCTCACCCTAGGAGCACGACCAGCATCTCCACCGATACTCCCCTGCCTGGTCCGATGGCAATGAGGTGGAGTGGAACCATTCATACACTGGGAGGAATGCTGGAAATGGATACTCAAAGCGATGGATAGAAGGGGCAATAGATTAAAAAAGCCGTTCAAGGATTTGAGGTGTAAAGATGTTTACAAGAATGAGTCCAGGAATGAGTGAGTTAGCATATGATGAGCGTTTTACAGCACTGGGCCTCTACTCGCTGGAGTTTAGAAGGTTGAGGGGGGACCTCATTGAAACTTACAGAATAATTAAAGACATAGAGTGGATGTGGAAAGGATGTTTCCACCGGTGGGAGAGTCTAGGACCAGAGATCGTAGCCCCAGAATTAAAGGGCGCTCTTTTAGAAAGGAGGTGAGGAAGAACTTCTTCAGTCAGAGGGTAGTTAATCTGTGGAACCCATTGCCACAGAGGGCTGTGGAGGCCGTCAGTGGATATTGTAAAAATAGAGATAGACATGTTCTTGCTTAGAACGGGTGTCAAGGGTTATGGGGAGAAGGCAGGAAAATAGGATCAGGAGGCAGAGATCAGCCATGATGGAATTGCGGAGTAGACTCAATGGGCCGAATGGCCTAATTCTACTCCTGTACCTGTGAACGTGAACTTGTGGGAAGACCCTCTGTTCCAATGTGTGCTTCCAGAACTGAACTCTGCATCTACATAACTGCTGACCAATTGGATGAGCACCAGGCAGGCATCACACATTTGCCCGACAGGTCATGAGTGATTGTATTTTGTCACAATCAATGTATCTCTTGTTTCTTTCTGAGCCAGCAAACTACACTATTAAAGAGTCATAGAGTCATACAGCGTGGAAACAGGCCACTGCACTGCCCAATGTGCAGCCGGAGGAAGCTTAGGAAACCGATACGATTAAGATTTGAAAAGGTATTTGGACGGGTATATGGAAAGGAAGGGTTGAGAGGGCTCTGGCCAAAATGCAGGCAAATGGGACTAGCCCAATATGCCAACTTCCATCCCAGGGCAGGGCAGTGGCACAGCTGGTAGGGCCATTGCCTCACAGCACCAGAGGCCCGAGTTTGATCCTGGCCTCATGGGCTGTCTGTGTGGCCTTTGCACTTTCTCCCTGTGACCGCTTGGGTTACCTCCGAGTGCTCCATTTCCTCCTACATCCCAAAGATGTGCGGGTTTGTAGGTTAACTGGCCTCTTTAAATTGCCCCTCGTGTGTAGGGAGTGGATGGGAAAGTGGGATAACATAACGTGTGAATAGATGATCCATGGTCAGCATGGACTCGGCCCCATAGCAGAAGCGTCCACGTCATGGGGCTAGAACCTGGAAGTGTCCCAAGCTAATTCTGCTACCACCATCGGCTACTGTACAAGTGAGGCTCCCACTGATTGTCGCGGGCACTTACACTCCTTTTCAGGATGGACGATGACAGTGATGAAACATTTGTATGATGGACACGAAAGAAGACGTATAGACTCAGTGGACAAAGGGCCTGTCTCCATGCTGCGGACGTGGAGAGGATGTTTCCACTAGTGGGAGAGTCCAGGACTAGAGGTCATAGCCTCAGAATTAAAGGATGTCCTTTTAGCAAGGAGATAAGGAGAGATTTCTTTAATCTGTGGAATTCTTTGCCACAGAAGGCTATGGAGGCCGTCAGTGGATATTTTTAAGGTAGAGATAAATAGATTCTTGATTAGTACAGGTAGTATAAGAAAACAACTGCAGATGCTGGTACAAATCGAAGGTATTTATTCACAAAATGCTGGAGTAACTCAGCAGGTCAGGCAGCATCTCGGGAGAGAAGGAATGGGTGACGTTCCTATTTTTCAGTCTGAAGAAGGGTCTCGACCCGAAACGTCACCCATTCCTTCTCTCCTGAGATGCTGCCTGACCTGCTGAGTTACTCCAGCATTTTGTGAATAAATACCTTGATTATTACAGGTGTCAGAGGTTATGGGGAAAAGGCAGGAGAATGGGGTTGGGAGGGAGAGATAGATCAGCCATGATTGAATGTCGGAGTAGACTTGATGGACGAATGGCCTAATTCTACTCCTATCTCTTATGACCTCATGCCGTATCTCTGAACTAAACTAAACTTGGTTGGCGTGGACAAGGTGGGCTGAAGGGGCTGTTTCTGTGCTGTACAGCTCTATGTCTCTATGATTCCATTGGTGCTTGGTAGTGATCATAGACACAATGGGCCGAAGGGCCTGCTTGTGTGCTGTACGCTTCAATGGAAAATGCCCAGACACAAAACATGTTGTTTAATGATGGAGAGATGGGTGCGTTGTGGAATGACGAATTACAGTTGTGATGCTGGTTTAACTGGTGCCAAGGTCTCTACTCATGAAGGCAAGGTTGGGTGGCATGCCATGAGTCAGCATGAATGCTGGCACGGGCAATGCCCAGAGCCCTCCAGGCCGTGTGCCAACAGTCTGCCTTGGAATTCCTTTGGGAAGCATTAAACACTTGAAAAACAAGTGAAAAGCCGGAAAAAATCAACCAGTAATTAAATTACACGGCAATGATTATCCCTTTATATAGCATCATCTGTGGCTTGTTATTGTGTGTTCAGCTGTGCAGGGTCTGGAACCTCAGTTATAGCACCAGAATGGTATTTCGACATCAGGTTAGCATTGCAAAGTTGATGTTCTTCACAATCTGCCTGTCCTGCAAACCTTCAGCAGATATTTGACACAGAGGCTGGTGGATGTATGGAATGAGCTGACAGAGGAGAACGTTGAGGCAGGTACTATCACAACATTTAAAAGACATTCGGACAGGTACATGGATACATTAGAAGGATATGGACCAAACATGGGCTGGTGGCACTAGTGTTGATGGAGTATCTTGGTCAGCTTGGGGCAGCACGGAGGCTGCCTGCAGTCCGTCTGTCTTTTGTGTTTTTTGTTGTTTTTGTCTGAATTGTAGTTTTAATATGGTGTAGGGTTTGTATGTTATGTTTGGGGGGGGGGGGTGGGAGGGAACGGGAACTGTAAAATTCTCTCTCCCGAACGGAGACGCGACCTTTGTTTCTGTGTCGTGTCCCCGTTCCCGTTGCGGCCTACCATCGGCCATGCACCTGGGACCACCTAGGGCTCTGGTTCGCAGAGCCCGCGGACCGGACTCACCACCTGCGGCGCTGGCTGCCTTCGGATGCTGCGGGTGCGGCTGCGACTCGTCTCCGGAGGCTCCGGCGCGGGCCGCGTGGACGTCGGAAGCCCGCAGGCCCCTGGATGGGGGCCGACATCGGGACCTCCGGCAGCGGCAGAGGCAGCATGTTCGCCCGTCCCGAATCGCGGGGCTTGGGTCGGCCCGCCACGGACCTTTCACCGTCCGGCGCGGCCTGGAATAGGCCGCGGGATTTTCACCGCCCAGCGGGGGCTTCAATGTCGGGAGTCCCGACCGCCCCGACGTGGCAACGACAACAGCCTGACCGCGGGTCAAGACGGCAGGGGAAGAGAAAAGACATTGTGGCCTTCCATCACAGTGAGGAGGGACTGGAGGAGACTCACTGTGATGGATGTTTCTTTTTGTTTGGTGTTAGTTTGTGATTGTATGTGTTATTGCATTTTTATTGATTATTCTTATTGGTCTTATTGTTCAACTGCAGGTAATGTTTCATTTCACTACACATTTATGTGTATGTAACAAATAAACGACTATTGATTGACAGTGGTAGACTTGCTGCCTTACAGCGCTTTCAGGTTCAATCTCGACTACGGGTGCTGTCTGTATGGAGTTTGTGTGACCGCGTGGGTTTCCTCCGAGATCTTTGGTTTCCTTCCTCACAACAAAGATGTACAAGTTTCCAGGTTAATTGGCTTGGTATAAATGTAAATTGTCCCTGGCGTGTGTAGGATAGTTAGTGTGCATGGGTCGCTGGGCAATGCAGACTCAGCGGGCCGAAGAGCCTGTTTCCGAGCTGTATATCTAAACTAAAAACTAAACGTAGACAAGTTGGGCCGAAGGGCCTGTTTCCGTGCTGTATGACTATTTATCTGCAGGAGCACTGATAAAACACTTTTATCAGTAGAGCATATGCATGAAACCTGGTAGTAGTGTTCTCAGGTCATAGAATCATTGAGCTGTACAGCACGGAAATAGGCCCTTCAGCCCAGCTTGCCCATGCCGACCAAGTTGGCTTATTGTGCTCTTCGTGTTTAGGTTTAGGTTTATAATTGCCACATGTACCACAACTGCAGCAAAAAACTTTGTTTGGCATGCTAACCAATGAAACCAGATAATACTACACATGAATACAATCAAGCTAAACTCACGCACAGAAGGTAGAGTGATGAGAAAGATCCAGAGTGCAGAGTGCATTTCCCTGTATTTGGCCAATTACCTCTCCAAACCCTTCCTCTCTAAATATCTGGCCAAATGTCTTTTAAAAGTCGTAATTGTATCCACTTCTAAAGCTATCTCTAATTCCAGATACTGACTACAGAGTGAAAAGGTTGCCTCTTAAATCTCCCCACCCCCTCTCACCTTAAGATGTGCTTCTTCCCCTGTTTGAGCAGGGAAGGGCTGAATATTCCCGAGGATGAGTAGGCACATTGCATTTTCTTCAAGGAGACTTTGGGCACATACTTAAATCTTTTCTTCTGGGTCTGATAATCTTTTCCCATGGAAGATCTCAAAGCAGAGTGTCCATTCTGAGAATCTGACATCAGGCAGGCAACCAATGTGCAAAACACCAAATGCTGGAGGACCTCAGTGAGTCAGGCGGCACCTAAGAAGGGAACGGGCAGGCGGTCAGACTGAAGGAGGACCTTGACCCGAAACACTCTTGTTTTAGAATCCTCGACTTTGGGAAAAATACTGTGAGTGTTCACTTTATCCACATCGCTCGTGATCTTGCACTTCCCAATAGTGTCATCCCTCAGACTCCTACACGCCAAGGAAAAACATCTCGATCAGTGATCTCCATCACTGAAGCTCGCAAGCCCAGGTAACACCCTGGTGAATCACTCCTGCACCTTATCCAATTTAATGCCATCCTTCCTATAGCTGGGTGTCTAGAACTGCACACAGTATTCCAAGAGTGGACTCATTATTCCAAGTGTGTATGAGATACCACCTTAGACCCCAAGTAGCCAAGTAGATTGAGCTGTCCGTGGGAGAAGGAGGAGATGAATACGATTAGCATCAGTTTTAGTTTTGGACATACAGCGCGAAGCAGGCCCTTTGGCCCACCGAGTCCGCACCGACCAGCGATCCCCACACATTGACACCATCCGACACACGGTTTACAATTAAACCAAGCCGATTAACCTACAAACCTGTACTCTTTGGAGTGTGGGAGGAAACCGAGGATCTGGGAGAAAACCCATGCAGGTCACGCAGGAACGTAGCAACTTTACCGCTGCGCCACCGTGCCACAACTCTACCACTGCGCCACCGTGCCGCATGCATTTTCCCTGCATTCAACTTGGTGGCTGTGGTAGAATGACAGAGGATGTGTTTTGTATTCATAGCTGCTGTAAGACGATGCTTTACCGTGCTGCAGGGCAGATTATGACCAAAGTATAATATGCAACCATGCCGTGAGAAATCCAAGTGGTGCAGAAGCAGTGAAGGAAAGCAACATGGGAAAGCAACATGCTTCTTTGGTTGACTTAACCATCCCTTTTCTTCACTTCCCTCCTCTGGTCTTGAATATCCACAAGCCTCTGACAGTCACATCGTCACCAAAATATCTGGATTCATTTTGGGAATGCTAAATGTTCCGATCATTCATTAGTTGAAAGATACAGCATGAAAAACAGGCCCTTTGGCCCAATGAGTGCATGCCACCATCGATCATCCGTTCACACTTGTTCTGCGTTATCCCAATTTTGCATCCATTCCCTACGCACGAGGGGCAATTTACGGAGGGTCAATTGAACTCCGAACCCTCGTATCTTTAGGAAAGGGGAGCATGCGGACGAAACCCACACGGACACAGAGAGAACGTGCAAACTCCGCACAGACAGCACCCAAGGGCAGGATCGAACCCGGGTTTCTGGTGCTGTGAGGCGGCAGCTGCTCCACCAGCTGCGCTACTACGCTGCTGTTGTTGACATGGAACCCATTTGGCTAAACCCAGAGTTTCTCTCGTGAAACATCACGGCACGACAAGTATGGTTTGTCAAATAGAATGACATTCAGTGAACTGGTGAACTGGTGAACTCAGGGAATTGCAATGAGCGAAAAGGGTAAAGATATTAGTCTGCTGAAAGACATGCAGATCCACATGATGCACGTCATAACATGAAATGTAATTCAATTACAATCTGAATTCAACATCTAACATTATCTTCATCAGGGATGACATGCTTGCATTCCGGTTCTGTAGGTTATAAGGTTCGCCATTTGGCAAAGTTAATGTTTGGATAGACAAACTATTCCACCCATGGGCCAGGATGTTCCTGATGAGGGATCTGCTGGTAATGAGGAGGTGCATTTCTTTCCCCATTTTCACCAGGTGCTTCTTTTAGACATTAGAGTTTTGAGATACAGCGTAGAAACAGGCCCTTCAGCCCACCGAGTCCGCTCGCCGACCAGCGATCACCCCGTGCTCTAACACTGCCCCGCACACTGGGGACAATTTGTGATTTTTTCACCAAAGCAGATTAAACTACAAACTTGTACGTGCGTCTTTGGACTGTGGGAGAAAACCGGAGTAAACCCACGCGGTCACAGGGAGAACGTACAAATTCCATACCGACAGCACCCATAGTCAGGATCGAACCCGGGTCTCTGGCACTGTAAGGCAGCAACTCTACCGCTGCGCCACTGTGCCGCCCGATTCTGATGCATAGACGCGAGGCTCTGTGTGCCATCTCCAATGCTTCTTCCCCTGTTTGAGCAGGGAAGGGGTGAATATTCCCGAGGATGAGTAGGCATATTGCATTTTCTTCAAGGAGACTTTGGGCACATCCTTAAATCTTTTCTTCTGGGTCTGATAATCTTTTCCCATGGAAGATCTCAAAGCAGAGTGTCCATTTTGAGAATCTGGCATCAGGCAGGCAACCAATGTGCAAAACACAAAATGCTGGAGGACCTCAGTGAGTCAGGCGGCACCTAAGAAGGGAACGGACAGGCGGTCAGACTGAAGGAGGACCCTGACCCTAAACATCGCCTGTCCTTTCCCTCCACAGTTGCGGCCTGACCAACTGAATTCCTCCAGCACTATGTGTTTATCTTCAAGATCCATCTGCAGTTTCCTGTATCTCCACGCACCTAAGGCACCAACTCAACGTTGGGCCACTGTGCCACCCATTGAGTGGAGTCTATGCGTACTCCCTATGACCATGTGGGTTTCCTCTGGGTGCTCCGGTTTCCTCCCCATTCCAAAAGCGTGCAAGTTTGTAGGTTAATTAGCCCCCCAGTGTGTAGGGTGGGATAACGTAGAACTGGTGCACGTGTGATCAACGGTTGGCGAGGACTCAGTGGGCCAAAGGGCCTGCATCCATGTTGTATCTCTAAACTGAACTAAACGAAATTCCTGCTTAATCAAGGACGAAGAGATGGGGTGGTAGTGTGGACTCCAATGAAAGATTGAGGTTGCCATGGCGACGGCATCCTGGTCCCAGAAGGGGTTCTGCTATCATCCACTGTAATCATTCCATTCTTTAAAATCTCCATTCCAAGACTTTCTGTATGGTTTGATCCTACACATGTACGGCATGGCTTGACTAGATAGGGTGCAAAACAAAGATTTTTCGCTGTGTCTCGGTACAAGCGACAATAATAAACCATTTCCATTTCCAGCAGAGATTGGCTTTAAAGTACATCTCCTCAGCTCCACAATCAGTGCAGTCAGAGATGAGTGATCTGGACAGTCATCAGAAGTTGTGCGTCAGACACTCGTGATGGTCATGAGTGCGTGGGGCTCAGCTGCCAGCACAGAGCAGTGAACAGCTTGGGTATTAGGGTGTGAGCAATTACATGAAGGTTACTGTAATCCCACTTCAAATAACCAGCTATTGCCACAAAAACAAGGAACTCGGCTCCGCGGTTCATAAAGTCCCCGAATCCCCCAACACTTGCACGGCAGCATGGTGGCGCAGCAGTAGAGTTGCTGCCTTACAGTGCTTGCAGCGCCGGAGACCCGGGTTCGATCCTGACTACGGGTGCTGTCTGTAGGTAATTTGTACGTTGTCCCCGTGACCCGCGTGGGTTTTCTCCGAGATCTTCGGTTTCCTCCCACACTCCAAAGACGTACAGGTTTGTAGGTTAATTGGCTTGGTATAAGTGTAAATTGTCCCTCGTGTGTGTAGGGTAGTGTTAATGTGTGGGTATCGCTGTTCAGTGCGGACTCGGTGGGCCGAAGGGCCTGTTTCTAAACTAGCTTTATCTCTAAACTAAACACAACCAATGGTGGTTCAGTAATAGCAATTATGGTGTGTATTGCATGCAGGACTGGAATAGACCACAGAACTAGGGAAGGACATGTCTATGCACAAAATTGTTAAGCACATATAAGCACATTAATGGTTCAATGGTTTTATTTTGTTATCACGTGCACCAAGGTATGGTGAAATACTTTTTTTGCATACAGCTCAGCAACACTATCACCATAAATAAGCACAATCCGCCTGTTTAGTACAGAATGTACAGAACAGCCCATTGAGTCCAGATGCAAGGGTCGCCATTTTGGCGCCATTTTACAGTCCCAGCTGCAGCGGGCCACAAAGGCCCTAGTTAGGCTGGGATAGACACCAGTCCCACAGTTTGCAATAAGCACTGGCCACAGGGGTAGTTAGTCAGAGGTCTGACTTAAAGCTTGCTGAAGGTGTTGGTTTTTTTAATAGAAGGTATTCAAACAATTAGAAAGGGAGTTTAAGATTATCGTCTTCAGAAGCTTAATTTAACTACTCGTCCAGAGTACAACTTCAACCCTCTGCCTTTTTGACCCAAGGATGGAGAAAAAAATCAATTGATATGCTGATAATGTTTTAACCTCAGGTAACCCCGTGATTGAGTAATAAGGTTCAAGTATTGCTGGTTAATTAAGTACAGACTAAACATCTTTAAACAGCTGGAACGATTGCCTCACCCGCCTTCAAAAAGAAAACTTGTTTCTACCACAGCGTGTCTGAGGGAGTTTTATTTTATTTTAAGCGTGTGTGATCGAGAACACAAAACCATTGTTTATTAAATGTACTGTATCTGTTCTATCATGTTGATCCCTGGCTCCACAGCTGGGAGGGGCTGGCAATATGTGCCTGATATCAGTGTCATTTTTAAACACTGCATACGTCTGAGATTCTAATGATAGATATCAGCAGAAATTGTCTCTAACTGATTTCAAAACTCAGAACATCACTCATTGCCATCTCCATCGAGCAAAGGCCTTTGCAAAGAGATCTATGCTGTCTGACGTGCTCGATAAGTTTTTTCCATAGTCAAACTTGGATTGTTTTCTCTGGAGTATCAGAGACTGAGGGGAGACACAAAATGCTGGAGTAACTCAGCGGGTCAGGCAGCATCTCTGGAGAGAAGGAATGGGTGACGTTTCGGGTCGAGTCCCTTCTTGATCCGAAACGTCACCCATTCCTTCTCCCCAGAGATGCTGCCTGACCTGCTGAGTTACTCCAGCATTTTGTGTCTACCTTCGATTTAAACCAGCATCTGCAGTTTTCTTTCTTACACAGAGACTGAGGGGGGACTTGATAGAAGAATATCAGGACGTTAGATCGGCACAGTGGTGTAGCTGTTAGAGTCGCTGCCTCACAGCACCAGAGACCCATTTTCGGTCCTGACCTTGGGCCCTGTCTGTGTGGAGTTTGCACGTTCTCCCTGTGACCGCACGGGTTTTGCTCCGGTTTCCTCCCACATCCCATAGACATGCAGGTTTGTCGGTTAATTAGTCTCTGTAAATAACCCCTCGTGTGTAGGGAGTAAAGGCGAACATGGGATAACATAGACTGAGTACAAATGGGTGATCGATAGTCGGCGTGGACTGGATGGACCGAAGGACTTGTTTTCATGCTTGTATCTCTAATCTAAACGTGTAAAATTATGAGAGGCGTGGATAGGCTAGACAGGTAGAACCTTTATCCCAAGGTGGAAATGTCAAAGACGAGAGGGCATAGCTTTAAGGTAAAAGAGGAAAAGCTTAAAGGGGATGTGCAAGGCAGAAGGTGGTGGATGCCTGGAATGCACTGCTGGAGGTGGTGGTGGAGATAGATGATGTTTAAGAGGCTTTTAGATGGTCACAGGGATATGAATGGAAGGAGGGGTATAGATCATGTGCAGGCAGATGAGATCAGTTTAGCCAGGCATCATCACGTTTGGCAATAACATTGTGGGCAAAATGGCCTGTCCCTGTGCTGTACTTTTCAATGTTCTGTGCATGTCCTTCCCCAGCTCTATTCCAGTCCTGCATGCCATACACACCTGAGGGGGTCATCTGCTGCATGGTTGATAGCACTCTGAGATGGAGAGTCGTAGGTTCAAGTCCCACAGGGTCCCCCAGTGCCAAAATCTATTCTCCGCTGCAACATAAAATCATGAGAGGAATAGATCGGGTAGACGCACATAGTCTCTTGCACAGAGTAGGTGAATCGAAGACCAGAGGGCATAGGTTTAAGGTGTGGGCAAGTTGGGCCGAAGGGCCTGTTTCCACACTGTAAGACTATGACTATATGTACTGGCTACCAAGCTACTGTAAGTAGAATCCAGCTATTCAGCTGAGAGAGTCCATTTCATGTAGAGTCCAAACTGCTGCAAATAAATCAAAACATACACCCCTCTTGGTCGATTGCCATAATTCCAGCTGCTGTTCAGAATGTTTATCCAATCTTCTTCTCAAATCTACCCTTCTTTTCTTGCGGAATCATTTGCTGATTGTCTCAGATGCTATCTGTGGAACAGCATCCCTCTCCCCATCAGAACTGCCCCCTCCATCGACTCCTTTAAGTCCAGGCTCAAAACCTATTTCTACTCCCTAGCGTTTGAGGCTCATTGAGGAGGCGCTGTGAACTGTTTGCGTGCTACTGATATATTGTATTGTATTGTATTGTATTGTACTGTATGTTTCTTTTTTTTTCCCATTGGAACCTAATCAGATGTACAGCACTTTGGTCAACGTGGGTTGTTTTTAAATGTGCTATACAAATAAATTTGACTTGACTTGACTTGACTATCTGCTTACTGCATTTCACGCGAGTCAGTACATGTGTGGAATCGATCACTGAACATGCAACTGGTGGGATATTGCAAGCCCCTGAACCCCACCATAAAACATTATCAGAGCTTCCAACATTCTGTTTATCACTGCTCAAGACCCTGAGGCCTAATCCTCGAGTTTCACTATCACTTTCGTATGTCAGGAGTGATCTAGTTTCGCCAGCATACATTCCCGAGTAGCAGAGTGAGAATCCTTCCTGCAATGTTAGCGGCACGGTAGCGCAGCGGTAGAGTTGCTGCTTTACAGCGAATGCAGCGCCGGAGACTCAGGTTCGATCCTGACTACGGGTGCTGCACTGTAAGGAGTTTGTACGTTCTCCCCGTGACCTGCGTGGGTTTTCTCCGAGATCTTCGGTTTCCTCCCACACTCCAAAGACATACAGGTTTGTAGGTTAATTGACTGGGTAAAATGTAAAAATTGTCCCTAGTGGGTGTAGGATAGTTAATGTGCGGGGATCGCTGGGCGGCGCGGACTTGGTGGGCCGAAAAGGCCTGTTTCCGCGCTGTATATATATGATATGATATGATATGATATCCTTCAACTATTTGGTTTCAAGCAATGAAATTGAGCCACCATGTACCAAGTACCAAGTACTTGATTAGGAAACATTTTGAGAGATGTGGGCCCAAATGGGTGGCACGGTGGCGCAGCGGTAGAGTTGCTGCCTCACAGCGCTTACAACGCCAGAGACCTGGGGTCGATCCTGGCTACGGGTGCTGGTCTGTACGGAGGTTTGTATACACTGGAATTTAGAAGGATGAGTGGGGATCTTATCGAAACGTATAAAATTATTAAGGGGTTGGACACGTTAGAGGCAGGAAACATGTTCCCAATGTTGGGGGAGTCCAGAACCAGGGGCCACAGTTTAAGAATAAGGGGTAGGCCATTTAGAACAGAGATGAGGAAAAACTTTTTTAGTCAGAGAGTTGTGAATCTGTGGAATTCTCTGCCTCAGAGGGCAGTGGAGGCCAATTCTCTGAATGCATTCAAGAGAGAGCTAGATAGAGCTCTTAAGGATAGCGGAGTCAGGGGGTATGGGGAGAGGGCAGGAACGGGGTACTGATTGAGAATGATCAGCCATGATCACATTGAATGGCGGTGCTGGCTCGAAGGGCCAAATGGCCTTCTCCTGCACCTATTTTCTATTGTCTATTGTCTATTGAGTTTGTACGGTCACCTGCGTGGGTTTTCTCTGAGAACTTCAGTTTCCTCCCACGCTCCAATGATGTGCAGGTTAATTGGCTTGGTATAAATTAATACCCCAGTGTAGGATGGATAGGGATCGCTGGTTGGTGCGGACTCGATGGGCCGAAGGGCCTATTTCCGTACTGTATCTCTAAAACTAAAACTAAAACTAAAAATAAAACGTGGGCAAATAGGACTTGTTTAGATGGGGCATCTCGGGCAGCATGGATGAGTTGGACCGAAGGGCCTGTTTCTGAGCTGCATGACTCTTTGACACTCAGCAAAACAAACGTATTTATTGGAAAGGGGGCCTCCTCATTGCAGCAATAAAGAGTCATTCTATTTCATACCAAGGACTCAGCACTCATCCTAGAGCAGAGATGAGCACTGGAAGCGGAAGGCAGTGCCGAGAAAGGGAATGGAAATAAACTATGGAGAGTTGGCAGCAGCAGCAGCAGCAGCAGCAACAACAGCATAGTGGCCTCCTGCCCTTCGTCACCACATTCCCTCACGTCATGACACTCCACAAGCTCTCCTTGAAAGATCTGCACAATTAATGGTTACAGTATGTAGCACAGCTGAATTGAAAATCTAAACCCTAATAACTGCACTAAAAGAAAAAAAATCTGCAAATGTTTAGCAGTCAGGCAGTATCTGGAGGGAAAGAAACCAACACAAGTTTAATGACCTGAAAAGGTTTCCCTTTCTCCCTTTCGCTTTCACTCTCTTCCTGTCTCTCCCTCTCCATTTCCTCTCTCTCTCTCTCCCTCTCCTTCGCTCTCCCTCTCATCCTCCTTCTCCTCTCTCACCCTCTGTTTTTCCCTCTCATCTTTCTCTGTATCATCAGTTTTTCTCTCTCTCCTCTCCCCCCCTCTCTCTCCTCTCACTCTCTGATTCTCGCTCTCTTTAACTAACTCTCTCTCTCTGTCTCCCTCACACATACTCTCTCCCCCTCTCTCTGTCTCTGTCTCTCTGTCTCTCTGTCTCTCTGTCTCTCTCTCTCTCTCTCTCTCTCCCTGCTGATTATTTTCACCAGATATTTCTTTATTGCTGCAAAATTATTTTCACTAATAGACCGTGGGCATTCCTCTCTGTATCACTAAGAGGATTCTCGCTCTCTTTAACAAGACTTATTAGCATTCTGATTTTGGATTTGCAAAATTATATTTGATATCATGCCATCTATGAGGTGACGCCACGTGGCAAGAATTCATACAATACTTAGTAGAAAGGACAGAGAATTGTTGATGGGTAAAAAAACAGAAGATAAATGGATCACTTTCAGGTTGGAAAACTGTGGCATACTACATGGATCAGTGCTCAAATATTTATAGTTTGTACCCATGACATTACAAAACTGATCAGGGGTACTGAAGCTAAATATTTTGACATTCCAAAGAGAGAGGCAAGTTAGCTGTGGGAAGGATGTAAAAGAGTCTGTAAAATTAATCAATCTGACAGGTGAAGTCCAGTAAGGGGAAATATGATATTATCCAGATTGGTTGGAAAAACAAAGTTCAGAATAATGTTTAAATGATGCAAAATTGTCAATTGCGAAAAGTCTGAGGGTGATGCGTGTCTTGATGCAAGAGTCATAGGAGTTAGCATTAAAAAGTATAATGAAAGCACAGAAAGTGCGTTCAAAAGTAGGAAAGACTTATTGCAGATGTGGAGAGAGTTTCAATGAGGCCACATTTGGAGAAGAGCGTACCGTTTTGTTTAATTTGGTTTAGAGATACAGCGCGGTAACAGGCCCTTTAGCCCACTGAGTCCGCACCGTCCTGCGATCCCCACACACTAACACTATCCTGCACACGCTCGGGACAATTTTACATTTATATCAAGCCAATTAACCTACAAACCTGTAGGTTTTTGGAGTGTGGGAGGAAACCGAAGATCTCGGAGAAAACCCACGCAGGTCACGGGGAAAACATACAAACTCTGTAAAGGCAAGCACCCGTAGTCAGGATTGAACCCGGGTCTCTGGCGCTGTAAAGCAGTTGCTCTACCGCTACGCTACTGTGCCACCCACGGTGGCATTATCCGAATTGTTCCCCAAATTTACCAATGGATATACGTGCTGTCGAGGTGTTGCAGTGAAGGTTCACATGAATATTTTCTGGGATTTAGGAAGTGCCAGAGAAGGGAAGATTGAGTAGATTGGACCTCTATGGCGCTTTGAAGAGTGAGAGGTGATCGTTTATACTTGGACAGACATATCAATAGGAAGGGTTTGAGGTGAGGGAGGGAAGATTTAATAAAAGCCTGAGGAGCAACTTTTTAACGCAGAGGATGGTGGGTATAGGGAACGACCTGCCAGAGGAAGTAGTTGAAGGAGGTATAAGACCAACGTTTAAAAGACATTTGGAGAGGTAAATGGGTAGGAAAGATTGAGAGAGATATGGGCCAAAGGTGGGCAAATGGGTCTAGCTTAGATGGGTCTTCTTGATCGGTATGGAAGAGTTGGGCCAATGGGCCATTCAAAGGACATTTGGGCTGTTACATGGATAGGAAAGATTTAGAGGGACATGGGCCAAATGTGGGCAGATGGGATGATCTTAGACATGGCCACTTGGAGAGCAGGGACGATTTGGGCAGAAGGGCCTGTTTCCATACTGTGCGACTATATCACCGAATATCATTTCCAGATTTAAAGGTCTTATAGGATCAAATTGATTTGTTCCTCACGCCTTTAAAACAATTTAGCAGGCTGTCTGAATCTAAATCATGACATTCAATCATTTTCCCTGATATAGTAAATGATTAATAACTTATGGTGGAGACATGGCTTGTTAGCAAAGTAATTGGCACAATGGTCGGCATTACAAAGCAGCAGGTGAATCCCTCACTGTGTCGATTCTCACAAACTCCTCAGATGTTCAATTACTTTTTAATTGCAGGATATACGGTGGGAAGTGATTCATCAAATGACTCTTTGGTTAGTACCTTTTGCACTTAGAACACAGCATGGCTGATGGGTCAAGATTTGAATACAATGTGAGATGACAAAGAAAGATTGGCTTGTCCTTCCCATTAGCCTTTCCCATCGTCCTCTCCTGAGTGCAGGATCAAGACATATTGCGGGAACAAATAACACAAGAGGACAAAACGAGGAACTGCAGTTTGCTGGAGGAATAGCACCTTATTTTCCATTTGGGCCAGCATACAACCCAACTGTATTAACACGGAATTCTCCAATCTTAAGTAACACATTCCCTTCCCCCTTTATCCTTTGTTGTACCCTCTCCCAATCTCAGTGCACACACATTTCTCCCACTATCCCCTGCCCCCCTCTCCCCCCACCCCCCATCTACATACCTCCCTCTGGCTTTACATTTCACTCCTCTTCTCTCCTTATCTGATGCTCTTCTGCCTAGTCTAGTCTTTGTGCACCCATCTGCCAATACCCCCCCCCCCACCCCCAACCTGTATCCACCTATCACTGACCAGGTTTTGTCCCACCCCCACCTCTTTTCCAACTTTCTCCCCCAACTACCATCCACATCCCAAAGAGGTATAGGTTTATCGGTCAATTGGCCTCTGTAAACTGCCCCTAGTAGTGGGGAGTGGATGTGAAAGTGGGATAACATAGAACTAGTGCAACAGGTGCTTGATGGCGAGCATGGACTCGGTGGGCCAAAGGGCCTATTTCCATGCAGTATCTCCGAAATAAACTAGCAGTTTGTTTTTTTGATGCTCAAGATTCCAGCATCTGCAGTTTCGTGAAAAAACAACTTACCTGACCTTGCATTTATAATGAAGACTAACAAACTCTTCAAATGAATGAGATAGTGTACACGAATGTAGAGTGTGCTGGTCCATTAACTCAGTGCTGAGTCTAATGACAGAAGAAAGGCTTAGTTACACCAGAATCTAAGCTCCAGTCTGTGTCTGACTTCATCCACGATGTCAGTGGTGCGTAATCTGCGAGCTAATCACCATTGTTTCTCCGGATGAAGATCACATGATCCTGCGCAATTAATTAAAACATTTTAAAAGTACACAAAGTGCTGGAATAACACAGCAGGTCAGGCAGCGTCTCTGGAGACTGTGAATAGGTGACATTTTATTCTGCATGTCATAAAGAAGTATTGCAAAGGAATGGTTTAACAAAGTCAACAATTGGTCTCTAAACCTTGCAGCCCTTCACAACAGACATCATTGACTGTTTTTGACTGGTACAGGTGTCAGAGGTTATGGGGAGAAGGCAGGAGAATGGGGTTGGGAGGGAGAGATAGATCAGCCATGATTGAATGGAGGAATAGACTTGATGGGCCGAATGGCCTAATTCTACTCTTATCCCATCTGACCTTGACCTTATGACATCGCAGACTATTTCTTATGATATACTTCAGGCTTCAATGCAAGGATTTTGCCATCAATGTAACAAGAATTAGTCAAGTATTTGAATGTGTGGAGAATATTAATGTTCATAACAGAAGGCAGAAAAATGGAATTGTTTGGGAAAATGGAGGTTATGCATTTAGAGAGGACAAACAGGCAAGACAAACCAGAATAAGAAATGGGGGGGAGGGGGGCAACAGATAAGCCCAGAAGTGTGCGTTCAAAGATTGATGAGTGTAATGGGCCAAATAGATATTTCATTTGATTGGAATTTTTACATCTGAGGGGAAGAAAGCCAGAGGAGTTACTTTTTTTTCTTCATTATTTGCATTCACAATGATGTTTTTAAAGTAATTTAGAAGTATTTTGGTTTTAGTTTTATAAAGTCATAGAGAAATATAGCACGGAAAACAGCATGGAAACAGGCCCTTCGGCCCAGCTTGTCCATGCACTACAAGTTGGCATGTTGGGTTAGTCCCATTTGCCTACAATTGGCCAATACCCTTCCAATCCATCTATGTTTTGAAATATTTTAAGAATTTAAAAAAGTGATTACGCTGTTATTAATACTATTTCTGAATTTTGGCATTGATCAGAAAAAATTGAAACACTTAACATTATTTACAGCATTTTGACTTTGATATTTACATTTACATATTTGTGATTGGAATGGACCACAAAACGAGTTGTAATTGAGGTTCCTAAAATCACGAGAGCCCAACTCAAGGTAAACTACTTCCAGTACAGACATAGTAGAAATGAAAGGTTTTAAGGATCAGAGATAAAGATTAGTGGGAAGGAATAGAGAAATGTGGATGAGTTAGACACAAAGTGCTGTAATAACTCTGCAGGTCGGGCAGCATCACTGGAGAAAAATGGTGGGGGACGTTTTGGGTCAGGGTCCTTCTCTAGATCCCTTTCTCCATGTCTGGAGAAGATTCCTGACCCGAAAAGTCACCCATCAGTTTTTTTTTTACCAGCGATGCTGCCTGACCCTTTGAATTAGATTTTTCAGTCTGAAGAAAGGTCTCGACCCGAAACGTCGCCCATTCCTTCTCTCCTGAGATGCTGCCTGACCTGCTGAGTTACTCCAGCATTTTGTGAATAAATACCTTCGATTTGTACCAGCATCTGCAGTTATTTTTCTTATACTTGGAATTACTCCAGCACTTTGTGTTTATCTTTGATATGAACATTTCCTTGTTTGCACTAATGTAGATGAGTTCATAGACTGATGGGAGCAATCTGGGACAATTTTGGAAATGTTACAATTTCAATTTCTCCTCCAAATCAAATCAACTCATTTCGTGGTCACAACTATTTTGCGGTTCATTTTCTCTTAGCTGTTTGTGGGTCCTTGGTGTGGGCAGATTGGCTGAACGGTTCCTTGCATTGCATCAGATAGTAATTCCCGGCAGAGTCTTTATCTGAAATAGTTTAACTCAATATCAAGTCCCAAGGGTTGTAACAAGCGTCAATGAAAAACAAAATGTCTTTCCTCTTTATGGACTTCGATGGAATTTATAAGGCTTGGATCTAGAGGCAATTTCAAAATAGGACATTTCTTATTTGAAATATATATTTCAAAATTGTGTTCCAATGAACACAGTCAAGAGTGAAGAATGTTTAATTATATATGCCGACAGCGGAACAATTAAATTATTACTTGCCGCAGATTAACGGGCCCATAAACGCAATAACACGCAGATATATACATAATATTCAAAAATATAATAAATTAATAACTTTAATACCAGGTGTCCATAATAGTGAGAAAAAAAACAAAGTCTGTAGTGCAATCAAGGACACTGTCCATGGTCCATGGAAAACAATTTTGAAATATATATTTCAAATAAAAAATGTCCTATTTTGAAATTGCCTCTAGATCCAAGCCTTATAAAGTCCATCGAAGTCCATAAAGAGGAATGACTTTCTGTTTTTCATTGACGCTTGTTACAACCCTTGGGACTTGATATTGAGTTGTTGAGGTTAGTGTTGGGTAGTGTTCAAGAGCCTGATGTTTTACTGGGAAGAAGCTGTTCGTGAACAACATTGGCTGCCTTTTTGAGACAGCATCTCTTGTAGATCCCTTGGATGGTGGGGAGGTCAGTACCTGTGATGGACACAAAAAGCTGGAGATGGTCAGATGGGCGGAGCAGTGGCAGATGGAATTTAATCCTGAAAAGTGCGAGGTGATGCACTTTGGCAGAAATAACTTGGAGAGGGAATACACCATGAATGGAAGGACCCTAGGGAAGACAGGGGTACAGAGGGACCTTGGAGTACAGGTACACAAGTCCTTGAAGGCAGCAGGGCAGGTGGACAGGGTGGTCAAAAAGGCATATGGGTTACTGGCCTTCATTAGCCGGGGCATCGAATATAAAAGTAGGGGGGTAATGATGGAATTGTACAGAACACTGGTGAGGCCACAGCTGGAGTATTATGTACAGTTCTGGTCACCACATTATAGAAAGGATGTGATAGCTTTGGAGAGGGTGCAGAGGAGATTCACTAGGATGCTGCCAGGGATGAAGGGCCTCGGCTATGAGGAGAGACTGAGCAGACTGGGGTTGTTTTCCCTGGAGCAGGGAAAGCTGAGAGGGGACATGATCGAGGTGTACAAGATCATGAGGGGCATAGATAAGGTAGATGGCGAGGAACTTCTTCCACTGGTGGAAGGTTCAACAACGAGGGGACATAGATACAGGGTAAGGGGAGGGAGGTTTCGGGGGGATGTGAGAAAGAACTTTTTCACCCAGAGGGTGGTTGGAGTCTGGAACTCACTGCCTGGGGTGGTGGTGGAGGCGGGAACACTCACAACGTTTAAGAGGCATTTGGATGGGCACTTGAAATGCTACAACATTCAGGGCTACGGTCCAAATGCGGGAAAATGGGATTAAAATTAGACTGTGTTTGGTAACGGGCGGCGCGGACACGATGGGCCGAAGGGCCTCTTTCTGTGCTGTAGGACTCTATGACTCTCTGACTCTATGAACTCAGCTGGACAGGCAGCATCTCTGGAGAGAAGGAATGGGTGACGTTGTGGGTCGAGACCCTTCTTCAGATTGGTTAGGGATAAGGGAAACGAGAGATATAGACGGTGATGTGGAGAGATAAAGAACAATGAATGAAAGATATGCAAAAAAGTAACGATGATAAAGGAAACAGGCCATTGTAAGCTGTTTGTTGGGTGAAAATGAGAAACTCGTGCAACTTGGGTGGGGGAGGGATAGAGAGAGAGGGAATGCCGGGGCTACCTGAAGTGAGAGAAATCAATATTCATACCACTGGGCTGTAAGCTGCCTAAACGAAATATGAGATGCTGTTCCTCCAATTTGCGTTTAGCCTCACTCTGACAATGGAGGAGACCGAGGACAGAAAGGTCTGTGTAGGTACTCACAAAAAGCTGGAGTAACTCAGCGGGACAGACAACATCTCTGGAGGGAAGGAAAGGTTGACGTTTCGGGTCGAGACCCTTCTTCAGACTGAAGAAGGGTCTCGACAGGAAGCGTCACCCTTCAGTCAGAAGAAGGGTCTCGACCCAAAACGTCACCCATTCCTTCTCTCCTGAGATGCTGCCTGACCCGCTGCGTTACTCCAGCATTTTGTGATACAATAAAAAAAGATTGATTAGCAAAAAGTAAAGACAATTGTTTCATGCGGCACAGTGGCGCAGCGGTAGTATTGCTGCCTTACAGCGCTTACAGCGCCAGAGACCCGGGTTCGATCCTGACTCTAGGGTGCTGTCTGTACAGAGTGTGTACATTCTCCCTGTGTGTACATTCTCCCTGCGTATGTTCAGTGTGCACATTCTCCCTGTGACCTGCATGGGTTTTCCCCGAGATTTTCAGTTTCCTCCCACACTCCAAAGACGTACAGGTACGTAGGTTAATTAGCTTGGTGTATGTGTAAATTGTCCCTAGTGTGTGTAGGATAGTGTTAATGTGCAGGGATCGCTAGTCGGCACAAACTCAGTGTGTCATAGGGTCTGTTTCCATGCTGTATCTCTAAACTAAACGAAACATTTTTGTGGAGGGAGTTCAGGAAGTACGAAGAAGGGTCTCGACCCAAAATATTGTCTGTCTATTCCCTCCACTGATGCTACCTGACCGGTTGAGTTCCTCCAGCACTTTGTACTAGCACTGCGGCACTGTTGCATTGAAGAAACTGCAGCAGCAGAATTACACATTGCCGCCTCCCATAACCAGCTTGCTGATAACTAGTTTAGTTTATTTTATTTTAGTTTATGCCTGTGACCAGTGGAGTTCTGCAAGGATTGGTGCTGGAACCACTGTTCTTTGTCATGTACCTTAATATTTTGGATGAGAATTTAGATGGCGTGATTAGTAAGTTTGCAGATGGCACCAAAATGGGTAGTATAGTGGACAGTGAAGACAGTCAGGATCTAGATTAACTGGGAACGTGGGCTTGATACGATAGAATTTAACTTGGAAAAATGTAAAGTGATGCATTTTGGAGGGTTAAGCTAGGCCAAGACACTGTGAATGGAAGGGGTCTGGGAAATGTTGTTAGTAGTCAAAGTACATCGTTCTCTGAAAGTGGCAACATAGGTAGACACTATAGTGAAGAAGACTTAGGGCATACTTACCTTCATTGGCCAAGGAGATGAGTATATGAGTCTGAATTTAACCACTGGATAATCACTAACGACAATTCTTTTTCCAAGTGATAAAACTGTCCCACAGGAAAATTAAAACATTCTAAATGGGAGGAAATGATTTTTGCTCAAACGTCCTGAACAAACATTGAGAGTTTTAAGCAAACCGCAACAAAAGTTTCATTTTTTTGCAGAAATAAAATCATAAAATGCTTGGAAATACCAATAAAGTCCAGCAGTATTTGTCCTGAATGTTTTTGGCCTGAAATTTGACTGATGATTCTCTTTCCAAGATTGCGATTGACTTTTTGATTGTTTCCAACATTCGCTGTGTTTAATTTTATATTTCCAACGTCTCCAGATCTTTGAGACCCGATTGCTTTGCTGAAATGCTTTTAAGCTTGTGTATGGTGGCTTAAAAATGTATTGTTTTCAATTGATTTTCTGAGAAGAAGGAAGTCATATCATTGTCATTCTTGGCACTCCTGTAATGATGTTGAAATCTTTCATGATGGAGAGTAGACTGAAGAGTCATTCATACACTAACAATGCTGTGT
The DNA here is from genome assembly GCF_053455715.1 of Rhinoraja longicauda. NCBI lineage: Eukaryota > Metazoa > Chordata > Chondrichthyes > Rajiformes > Arhynchobatidae > Rhinoraja > Rhinoraja longicauda. The sequence continues at coordinate 8,786,474 of NC_135980.1, read as the reverse complement.
TAAAGACATTTCAGTCAGCCTGATTTTTTTTTCAAAGAAGTCACACATTAGGAATTAACCTGTTATTAACCATTTATTTGGGATGGCGCCAGTCATAATATAAGGGCGTAGTTCATAGACTGAGGGTGTAGCTGTAAGCTCAGGGTGTAGTTCCCATCTCCTAACCTATCTCATTGTGGCTCTTGCATTATTTGTTTTTACAATTTGAGCTGGAAATAACAAACAGTCTGCGAAAGGAACTCAGCGGGCCAAGCAGTATCAAGGGGGTGAAAGGAATTGGCAATGTTTCAAGCCAAAATCCTACATCTGGACTAAGTCACAGAGTCATACAGCATGGAAACAGGCCCTTCAGGCCAACTTGCCCATGCCAACCAAGATGCCCCATCTACACGAGTCTCACCTAACCATGATTGGCCTTACCCCTCTAAACCTTTCCTACCCATGTACGTCCAAATGTTGTTATAGTATCTACAACTATCTCCTCTGATAGTTCGTTCCATACACCCACCACCCTCTGTGTGAAAAGGTTGCCGCTCAGGTTCCTATTCAATCTTTCCTCTCTCACCTTAAACCTATGTCCTCTGGTTCCTGATTTCCCCTACTCTGGGTAAAAGTCTGAGAGAGATAAGGTAGTCAGGAATAGGTCCTTCTTCTAGTGAGATAGGGTTGGTGGATCGAGGAAGGATGAAGGATATCAGGCAGATGGAGCCAGATAGGAGAGGAGAAGAGAAGGGGTGGAGTTGGGAGAAAGAAGCGGGTGAGTGCTGGATGAATTGGAAATTTCTTCCGAGCAGATTCTTTGTTATTAACAACTTTTACATGTTGCAGTTAGGTATGTTTTCTAAGTGCCTATTGACATCAGCTAAACAATAAACACCAGTCTCAGCTACACAATTATCAGATTTCATCATTAATAGTTTAGTTTATTGTCATGTGTCCAGCGAAATGTTTTTTTGGTGCTTATGCTATCCAGCCAGCAAAAAGACAATACCATCGCTGTATGCATTTAATTTTATGTGCACATTTTACATCAGTATCCTTCACTCCCTGCATCGTGCCTGTAAAATTATCCTGCTGTTATTGGGAGAGGTTGCTGTCGTTTTGGTTATGAGCACAGCTTTCTGAAATTTCCAGTGACTCTTTAAACGTTCCCTGCTTGCAGAAAGAAAATGTGCTGATGTTGAACAAATGTTTATTTTTGCTGGAAACCCCACCACTCAATAACTCCAGCTCATCGTCTGACTCTGATTCTGAAGCAGAAGTGATGCAGTACTCACTAGTATAGTTATAGAGTCATAGAGTGATACAGTGTGGAAACAGGCCATTCGGCCCAACTTGCCCACAACGGCCAACATGTCCCAGCTACACTAGTCCCACCTGCCCGCGTTTGGTCCATATCCCTCCAAACCTGTCCTATCCATGTACCTGTCTAACTGTTTCTTGTACATTGGGATAGTCCCAACCTCAACTACCTCCTCTGGCAGCTGGTTCCATACACCCACCACCCTTTGTGTGAAAAGGTTACCCCTCAGATCCCTATTAAATCGTTTCCCCTTCACCTTAAACCTTTGCCCACTGGTCCTCAATTCACCTACTCTGGGCAAGAGACTCTGTGCGTCTACCTGACCTATTCCTCTCATGATGTTATACACTCCCTCTGATGTTTAGATTTTTAGATTTAAGATTTAGAGATACAGCGCAGAAACAGGCCCTTCGGCCCACCAGGTCCGCGCTGCCCAGCGATCCCCGCACATTAACACTATCCTACACCCTCTAGGGACAATTTTTACATTTGCCCAGCCAATTAACCTACAAACCTGTACGTCTTTGGAGTGTGGGAGGAAACCGAAGATCTCGGAGAAAACCCATGCAGGTCACGGGGAGAATGTACAAACTCCGTACAGTACAGCACCCGTAGTCAGGATCGAACCTGAGTCTCCGGCGCTGCATTCGCTGTAAGGCAGCAACTCTACGGCTGCGCCACCGTGCCGCAATTGTGTGAGATTGATGTCTTCATTATAGAACTGACAAGGCACGCGGTTACCAATGTCACATGAAACAAACAGAAAATAGACCCCCAACTTCCTATTTATAATTCCCACCTCCCCAATCATTCTGTTCCTGCTTCCTGCCCCCACCCCCAAATGCTACTTTCCCATCCCCAAGCCCTAAATTTCCTTTCATCGCCCCTTTCCCCTTGCTCCCGTTCCCTTCCATCCACATCACTCCCTTCCGGTTTACAATTCGCTCCTCCACTGCTTTCCTTATCTGACATTTTTTTTGTCTCCTTTTCACCTCTAGCCTTTGTCACCCATTAAACAACCCTCCCTGAGTATCCGAGGTCAGGATCGAACCCGGGTCTCTGGCGCTTCGAGGCCGCGGCTCTACCAGCTGCGCCAATGTGCCGCCCACAGTTAATACCGTTAACTAGCATGGGGAAAGAGATAATGCAATGCTTGGCATAAATAATTATAATGTGATTAAAGAAACATATAAATATCAATAAGGCCATTTCACTCTTCATGAACCACAACTTACTTTAATAATGGCCCATTAACGTCAAAGGTTTATTTGCAATCCTTTTAGAGACTCAAGTGTGAATTGGCCTGATGTGATTTAAATTAATTCATGTTAATTGCGTTCAGATGCTTGGTGGCCATTATTCTGGGACAGTGATTATTTAAGGGGTACAGAGAAGGGATTGCCTGTCCTGCAAATGACAACTTGGGCCTAGTTTTGTATTTGTCACCGTCTGGATTTTCTAGTTTAGATGAGTGAAAGACTAGACTGATTTATCTGTTTGTCATAGATATGTCTCAGCAAAGATAAACAAAGATTGGGTGTAGGGAGGAACTGCAGATACTGGTTTAATCAGAAGACGGACACAAAAAGCTGGAGTAACTCAACAGGTCAGGCAGCATCTCTGGAGAAAAGGAAAGGTCAAGACCCTTCTTCAGACTGAGAGTCAGGGGAAAGGGGAATGAGAGACACAGACGGCACTTAGGACAAATGAATGGAAGATATGCAAAAAGCAACGATAATCAAGATTGGGTGTTGGGAAGATTATTTCCCTTTGAGTAATAGGCTGTTGCTAGCTAGTGTGACATTATATATGCCTGGAAGTGGCAGCTAGATTCATTCCTGCCCAATGCGACAGAGTGACACAAAATGCTGGAGTAACTCAGCAGGTCAGGCAGCATCCCTGGAGAGCATGGATACTTAACTCTTTGAGTCGGGACCTATCCATGTTCTCCAGTGACGCTATCTGATCCATTGAGATATTCCAGCATTGTGCATTCTTCTTTGTAAACCGGCATCTACAGTTCCTTTTTCTCTACAAAGCAGAGATTGCTTTCTGTAAGAGCCAAGAGTGTTCAATTATCTTATGTTTTTACTTGCTGCAGCCTAACGGGCCTATAATTACGAAAACACACAGATAACATGTAATAATCAAAAATACAATAAGTTAATAACTGTAAAACTCGGTAACTATAATAGTGCAAAAATCAAAGTCTGTAGTGCAATCAAAGACACGGTCCATAGAAGATCATAATTGCTGAGGTTAGTGTTGTGTTGTGTTCAAGAGCCTGATGGGGGCTGGGAAGAAGTTGTTCTTGAACCTGGTGATCATGGTTTTCAAGCTCCTGAACCTTCTTCCTGATGGTGGAAGTGGAATGAGGCTGTGGCCAGGGTGGTGTGGGACTCTGATGATATTGGCTGCCTTTTGAGGTAGCACCTCCTATATATCCCTTGATGGAAGGGAAGTCACTACATGTGATGGGCTGGGCAATGTTCTCCACTCCCTTGCAGTCTCCATGGTTCCTGGGCGTTCGAGTTGCTGTATCAGGTCATGATGCTTGTCGGTCACAATACTCTCTACCGTACATCTGTAGTAACCACTCTCTGCTTTAAAACAAAACATTTTGTCCTTGTATTTCCCATCCGTCTTCTCCGATTGTATCAAAGTGGCTGTTTATGAATCTCTTTTATGACCTTGACATATTTTCCGTCAAATATTGGTATCATTGTCCCAGAATAATGATAGTCTGTGATTATTTGCGTTGTTCTTTTGATGAGATGACACGGGCAAAATGGACGGAATGCTCGCATTTGGTGATGAGAAATTTTATATTCATAAATTAGATTGCAGAATTAATCAGAATCCCTGGAAGGAAAGATTATTTCTTCCTACTCCTCATTTTTGAAATTAACTTACCTTAATGTGGGGAAAAGGATGATTTGTCATCCCAGGCATCTGTTAAAATTAATCACAATAAATGGCTTCATATGAAATCTAAATGTTCCAGCAAGAATGATTAACATTTTCAACATTATGGACTTCCAAATGCCGTAAAAAAATCATTTTAATAGGAAATTATATTATAAGTCAGTACTAAATGAGTATTACATTCTCAGTGAATTCTCGCCTCTAAAATTATATCTTAATGTAGCAGCCACTAAGCCATTTGTTGTCAAAGATATAATTTGGATTTTTCATGATCATCCATCTCTTTGATGTTCTGTCTATTCCACTCCCTTATTGGACTGGGATAGGCTGACCTCCACACCATTGCGATCTAGAGGAGGCACTGCCGCCTCAAACAGTCACCAAGTGTCATCAAAAACCCACATCACCCTGGCCATCCTCTCATTTCAGTCTTCACATCGGGAAGAAGGTATAGGAGCCTGAAAACAATGACCACCAAATTCAGCTTCTTCCCCGTAACCATTAGGCTATTGAATACTGTACAACACTAACCTCAGCAATTATGATCTACTATAGACAAAGTTGCCTCTCAGCCCACTTTGTTCATTGGGTTGGTCCCAATTCCTGCATTTGGCCCATTGCCCTCTAAACCCCTTCATATCCATATTTTTGTCCAAGTGTCTTTTATAAATCTTAATTATATCCAGTTGTGTAGCCTCCTCTGGCAGATCATTTCAGAGATGAACTACCCTCTGAATGAAAAGGTTGCTCCTGAGATTTCTTGATTAGTACGGGTGCCAGGAGTTATGGGGAGAAGGCAGGAGAAAGGGGTTGAGAGGGAATGATAGATCAGCCATGATTGAATGGCGTAGTAGACTTGATGGGTTTGATGGGGCAAATGGGCCAAATGGCCTAATTCTGCTCCTACAACTTATGAACATGATCATTATTAAATCTTTCCTGTGTCACCTATGCCCTATACAATGTTGTGTAAGAAAATAACTGCAGATGCTGGTACAAATCGAAGGTATTTATTCACAAAATGCTGGAGTAACTCAGCAGGTCAGGCAGCATCTCAGGAGAGAAGGAATGGGTGATGTTTCGGGTCGAGACCCTTCTTCAGACTGATACAATCCTCTACCCTGTGAAAAAGACAGTGAGTGTTCACTTTAGCCATACCCCTCATGATCTTATACCAACATTAGGTCTCCCCTCAACTTTCCTATGCTCTAAATAAAAAAAATCCCAGCGTACCCAACCTCTCCTTATCACTCAAGTCCTCAAGTACAGGAAATATCCTGGTGAATTTATTTTGCACCTTTTCCAATAATGACATCCATTCAGGGTCATCATTGGAATATCTGCCCCAAATGCATAGTTCAGCTCTTGGTTCAGCATTTCTTTCCTCTGAGATGTGTTTCTGCAAGATTAACGTTGTTACTTGGACACAGGCTTGGACAGGTTACATGGGCAAAGCACTGGGCCTGTACTCGCTGGAGTTTAGAATGATAAGGGGACCTCATTGAAACTTACCGAATAATGAAAGGCCTCGATAGAGTGAATGTGGAGAGGATGTTTCCACTAGTGGGAGAGTCTAGGACCAGAGGCCACAGGAAGAAGATTGGACTTTATTGTCTTCCATCACAGTGAGGAACATGGGGAATTTGCTGTGGTGGATGTTTATGTTAACTTTTATGTCGTTGTGTGTCTTGTTGCTTTTTTTTTAGTATGGCTGTATGGTAATTTGAATTTCACTGTACCTTAATTGGTACACGTGACAATAAACTGTCCTTGAAACCTTGAAACCTAGCCGCAGAATAAAAGGATGTATCTTCAGAAAGGAGATGAGGAGGAATTTCTTTAGTCAGAGGGTGGTGAATCTATAGAATTATTTGCCACAGAAGGCTGTGGAGGCTGTCAATGGATATTTTTAACATGGAGATTGACAGATTCTTGATTAGATTCCAGAGGTTATGGGGAGAAGGCAGGAGAATGGGGTTGAGAGGGAAAGATAGATCAGCCATGATTGAATGGAGGAGTAGACTTGAGGGGCCGAATAGCCTAATTCTGCTCCTAGAAGTTATGAACCTATGACAAGCAGCCAACATTATTAGGAAACAAGGAAAGGTTTTTCAAAACCACTGAAGTGTGACAGGAGTTTGTTCAGTTTAGTTTAGAGATATAGTTTAGAGTTCGTACTGACCATCAATCTCCGCACATTAACACTATCCTACACACACTACAGACAATTTACATTTATTCCAAGCCAATTAACCAACAAACCTGTACATGTTTGGAGTGTGGGAGGAAACCGAAGATCTTGGAGAAAACTCATGCGGTCACGGGGAGAACGTACAAACTCCCTACAGACAGCACCCATCGTCAGGATGAAACCCGGGTCTCTGGCGCTGTAAGCGCTGTAAGGCAGCAACTGTAACTCTGCGCCCAATTTATGGTTAATAATTAATTATTGTTAGATGCTGAGCGCTTCTTGCCCCTAAATTAATTTCATCCTTGAATATTAAGTCAGTTAGTGTTCAGCAACTCAATCGGCTTCTTTATCACAAGTTCAGCAGAACCAGAGACAGCACAGTCCCTGCCAACCTTCAAGTCTGCGCTGACAAAAGCAATTCTGTGGCTTCAGAGGATCTTGCCAAGAAATTCAATCATTTGGTACCATATGTTTCTGTGCTGCATGACGTGATTTCTATTTTTAAAATAGTCAAAAACAAAGTTGTGAGGTTCTGTCGTGAATTGCAAAGGTCAGCAATTTTCATTCCAGACTTCAGTACATGGCTCAGTACATATGTGGTCCATATACTCATATATATGGTCCAAGTCCAGAACTCCATGTACGTGGCAACACAAATAGGTAGAGTGGTAAAGAAGGCATAAGATATGCTTGCCTTCATAGGTCGAGGCATTGAGCTCAAGAGTCAGAAAGTCATGATGCAACTTTATCAGACCTTGGTTAGGCTGCATTTGGACTATTAAGTGCTATGTTGCCCCAATACAGGAAGGCAGTGAAGGCTTTGGTAAGGGTGCAAAGGACATTTACCAGAATGATGCCTGGATCAGAGGTTATTAGTACCAATGAGAGGTTGGACAAACTTGGATTGTTTTCTATGGAACACAGGAGGTTGAGGGGAATCCTGATAGAAGGATATAAAATTATGAGAGGCATATATAGGGTAGACAGTCTGAATCATTTTTTTCAGATCGGAAATTTCAAAGACTCGAGGCCATAGCTTTAAGGTGAGATGGGCAAAGTTTAAAGGAGATATGCAGGACACGTTTTTTACACAGTGGGAGATGGGTGCTTGGAATACATTGTGGTGGTTGTGGGGGCTTTTGGATAGGCACATGGCAATGCAGATAATGGAGGAATATGTGCAGACAGATAAGAGTTTGTCTTGGTATTATGTTTGGCACTGACATTGTGGACCGAAGGACTTGTTTCTGTGCCTTACCATTCTGTTCTATGTTCAGTGTTCTATAACTTGCAGGCAAAGCCTCACCTCCAAATGACATTGACATTGGCATCCAATAACATGCAGTACAAATATGTAGGGAGGAACTGCAGATGCTGGTTTAAACCGAAGATAGGCACAACATGCTGGATTAACTCAGCGGGACAGGCAGCATCTCTGGAGACCCAGTCTGAAGACCCAGAAGAATGGTCTCGACCCGGAATGTCACCCATTCCTCCCCTCCAGAAATGCTACCTGTCATATCATATCATATCATATATATACAGCCGGAAACAGGCCCTTCGGCCCACCAAGTCCGTGCCGCCCAGCGATCCCCGCACATTAACACTATCCTACACCCACTAGGGACAATTTTTACATTTACCCAGCCAATTAACCTACAAACCTGTACGTCTTTGGAGTGTGGGAGGAAACCGAAGACCACGCAGGTCACGGGGTCACGGGGAGAAGGTACAAACTCCTTACAGTGCAGCACCCGTAGTCAGGATCGAACCTGAGTCTCCGGCGCTGCATTCGCTGTAAAGCAGCAACTCTACCGCTGCACCACCGTGCCTGTCCTGATCACTTAACATAGAAAACATAGAAGACATAGAAAATAGGTGCAAGAGGAGGCCATTTGGCCCTTCTAGCCAGCAACCATTCATTGTGATCATGGCTGATCAACCACAATCAGTAACCTGTGCCTGCCTTCTCCCCATATCCCTTGATTCCACTAGCCCCTAGAGCTCTATCTAACTCTTTTACAAATTCATCCAGTGGATTGGCCTCCACTGCCTTCAGTGGCAGAGAATTCCACAAATTCACAACTCTGGGTGAAAAAGTTTTTTCTCATCTCAGTTTTAAATGGTCTCCCCTTTATTCTTAGACTGTGACCCCTGGTTCTGGAATCCCCCAACATTAGGAACATTTTAATTGCATCTAGCTTGTCCAGTCCTTTTATAATTTTATATGTTTCCATAAAATCCCCTTACATCCTTCAAAATGACAGTGAATACAAGCCCAGTCTTTCCAATCTTTCCTCATATGACAGTCCCGCCATCCCGGGGATTAACCTCGTGAACCTACGCTGCACTGCCTCAATAACAAGGATGTCCTTCCTGGAGTTATTCCAGCATTTTTGCGTCTAACGTGCAGTACAGGTCCAGATACCACTTCCATAACGTTCAGTCCCGTTGCGGTGGTCCGAGCTACCAGTAAGACCAATGTCAGAGAAAAGGGCTCCGGATATCGCAGCAAATGACCATCACAACACATCTCCAGTCCCGTTCAGAGCCTTCCCTCACTTGAAGACAGACTCAGACTTGCTAGGTTTCCTCTGGGGTCTCTGTACCTGCACGACAAACAAAGGCAAGGCCAATTTATTCATAGAACTTGTTCCCCATTTTGTTTCTGAGTAGCAGCCTGCAACCAAACCAGTTATTGGCATGACATTGAGTGTGTCTCCGTCGATGCCAAGAAAGCTCTCGGCACTTGGGCACTGTACTAGTCGGCAGGGAAGACTTTTCGAAGCCTCAAAGAACATTAAAAAATCTGTCTGATTTATGTCTTTGACTAAGAAGCCAAACTTTTCACTTTCGCAACATCTAAATATTGCGAATACCATTCTCAATAAGGTATTGTTTCATTAAATTTATGTTCTGTGTTTTGTATCATGAGAGCGGTTGTTTTTTTTAAGCAGCACTACGCGGCTGAAGGAATCTGACATGTTTGGCAAAGATGAAAGAAACAGTGAACCAAATGCTTCACCACAAAACTGTAATATTTTGTCACATAAGGAGGGTAGCTCAGTGGAGCGGTGGTAGAGCTGCTTCCTCTCAAGCGCCAGAGACCTGGGTGTGATCATGATTACAGGTGCTGTCCGCGAATTTTGTACGTTCTCCCTGTGACTGCGCGAGTTTTTTCCTGGTGCTCCGGTTTCCTCCCACATCCCAAAGATATGTGGGTCTGTAGGTTAATTGCCCTCAGTAAATTCCCCCTGCGTGTACAAGATGTGAAAGTGGAATAACATGGAACCAGCGTACGTGTGATCGATGGTCGGCGTGGACTTGGTGGGCTGGGACCTGTTTCTACTCTGTATCTCAAAAACGAAAATGAAAGCTGTGAATTTACTGAAGTGGTCAGATAAACTGCGGATCAGCAAAACAGAATAATTTTTAGTATCTTTGTGTGTACAACAGAGTCAATCAATTGGAGCCCAAAGAATAAAACAAATTTCAAGGATGGGAAAGCTCTTCCAATGTTTTTGAATTGTGTGCCAACTTTCTTTCATTCGTCCAAATTTATTCCCTCACAGGCATGTATTCTCGCTCAGTTCTCCTTCCAAAGACATAATTTGTCTTCTATTTTCCTTCACTTCAAAACCTCTAAATGTTCCAGTATTACTCCAATCCTGCTCTCATGTGCAAGCCCAATTTTAATTGATTCTCTGTTGATCACCCCATCTTTGTCAGACGTTTGGCATGTTTCCAACAACTCTGACCATCTTCCACAGATGCACCGTGATAATACGCACACTACCAAGTGTGCTTGGGAACAGCTCTGCCCAAGATTGCAAGACATTGCAGAGTGTTGTGGATGTAGTCCGGTCCATCACACAAACAATCCTCCCCACCATCGACTCCATCTACACTTCAAACTGCCTCGGGCCAGGAAGCCAACATACTGTAATCAAGGACCTTTTCCACCCCAGTCATTCCATCTTCACCCGCTCCTGTCTGGCAGAAGATACAAAAGCTTGAAAACAAGCACCACCAGACTCAGGAAGAGTTTCTCCCCCTCTGTTATCAGGCTTCTGAATGATCCTTCCATAAGCTAGAATACAGTTCCGATTTTCCAACCTAACTCTTGCGAACTTTGGACTTTTCCTCTGGAACTATTACGATGCTGTAAAACAATATTCTTCCGTCTGGTATTTTTCTCTTCACTCTACCTGTTGTTCTTGTGCATGGCCTGATTGAAAAAGGGGATCAGTATTAGAAGTTCATGCAGCAGGAGAGGGACATTTCTTGCGCAAATGACAATGAATGTTGGGTTGATTGTTAATTGTAAATCAGGCACCAGAGCCATTCGCAGAGGGATGGAATAACTGGGAGAAAGCTAAGCAAAATTAAGAACACCGGTCCATTAGAAAATGATAACATGAATGGATAGATATCCGTTACTCTAGCCTTTGCCACTTACTCCACCCATCTGCCAATGAAACCTTCCTCGCCTGTAGGGAGGAACTGCAAATGCTGGTTTACACTGAAGATAGATGCAAAATGCTGGAGTAACTCAGCAGGTCAGGCAACATCTCTGGAGAACATGAATAGGTGACATTTTGGGTCGAAACCCTTCTTCAGATGCTTCTTCTTCTGAGGGGTTTTGACCCGAAACGTCACCTATTCATTTTCTCCAGTGATGCTGCCTGACCCGCTGAGTTACATCCAGCATTGTATGTCTATCTTCCTCATCTGTATCCATCTATCACGTGCCAGGCTTTGTGCCTCCCCCACCTCTCTTATCCACCTTTCTTCCCTTTAGGCCTATCAGTTTGAGGGAGGGTCCCGACCTAAAAGGTCATCTATTAATTCCCTCTACTGATACTGCCCGACCCACTGAGTTCCTCTAGCATTTTGCGTTTTGCCCAAGATTCCATCTTGTGTTTCCATCTAAGTCATTTTGATTTGGGTTTCAGTGGCATCGTGTGGTCTTCTCCTGCAGATGGCTCAGCCATCCTTTGGAGTGTCTTTGGAGACCTGAAAGTTTCATGCCTGTTCATTCCTTCACAGATGCTGCCTGACCCCTTGAGTTTCTCCAGAGTTCTGCATTATACCATTTCAATCCCTGTGGAAAAGGTTACACCCCAGCCGTGTGAACATTGACTTCTCCAACTTCAGATAGTCCCTCCTTGCCCTCTCTTTCCCCTCCCCCTTCCCAGTTCCCCCACTAGCCTCCTGTCTCCGACTGCTTTCTATCTTTGTCCCGCCCCCCCTCCCCTGACATCAGTCTGAAGAAGGGTCTCGGCCCGAAACGTCACCCATTCCTTCTCTCCCTGACCCGCTGAGTTACTCCTTCTTGCATCTCATTGCAGGCACAGAAATAAGGAACATTCTGAGCGGCAAAGAGGATATCAACAGCAGGTTTCATCTGAGTCTCACTCCACAGACAACCAGTGTTTCCATCAGATGTGTATGAAGAAGCTGCTGATGCTGGATTAAACTGAAGATAGACACAAAATGCTGGAGAAGGAATGGGTGACGTTTTGGGTCGAGGCCCTTTTCCATCACATGTCTGTGTTTAACATTTGAGCCATTTTTCCCCGTATAATTTGCGTCACTACTTGATAATTAATCCATCACGATTCAGTGAGCTTCTAACTAATAATCTAACGGTTCACAGAGTAGGAGGGCAGGAGAAGGGTCTCGACCTGAAATGTCACGCATTCCTTCTCCCCTGAGATGCTGCCTGACCTGCTGAGTTACTCCAGCATTTTGTGAATAAATATAACGATTCACAGAGGCATTGAACCATCTTAAGCCTTCCAAAAGGTCATGGTAAATGTAACTTTGTTCTGTGTGCCTCTTATGGTATTTTGCCCTGCAAGCTTTGTGCTTTCGACAAGAATTTAGAGAGGAATCATTCTGCAGGCTTCACTTTATAATTGTGTTTAATTTGCATTGTTCCAATAGGAAACACTGGCTTTATTAATTCTACATTTACTTGCGAGGCAACACCATTCTTCATTTCCTCTTGGGGAGTCACTGCGCTTCACCGAGCTATTCATATGTACCTGAAAATCATCTCAACTCATTCATCAGAAGGAAAAATCAATCGGACGAGACGCCAGCAAGAGACCACCTCTGTGTGCTTGCTAAAAAGGAAAGTTAAATGTACGGCTTCCCCACCAGTGAATAATTGATCCATTTATCTTACCATCCACCCACCCATTACACTTGTGCACACCAATTTATCCATCCCTTCATCTGCCCTTCTTACTGTTTGTCACATATTAGGATGTGCCACTCAGAGCAACATGACTGAGGAACTGCAATGGTTCCGGCCTGCAGATATTTATATCATTATTGGTACTGAGAATGAAGCAGAGACCTTTTGACAAGCATCTGACCGTGCGTCAAGTTATTACTGACTGGAGAAAGGGAGTATATTTATTGAAGTTATATATTACTTAAAGGGCCTTTAACCCAGTGCCTTTTCCTGTGTGATGGTGTGCACTTGTACAGAGTACCAGCTCCTCTGAAGAAATAAAAACCTGATTTTCAACATTTTTACAGTTTGTAATGGAACGTGCGTACGGGTGATCGAGGGTTGGCCAGGACTCGGTGGGGCCGCCGGGCCAGCTTCCACTCTGTATCTCCAAACAAAAACTAAACTAGTTACCAAGTCAAGTCAGGTCAAGTCAAGTTTATTTGTCACATACACATACACGATGTGCAGTGAAATGAAAGTGGCAATGCCTGCGGATTGTGCAAAAAAAAGTTACAATTACTGCATATAAATTTAAATTAATACAGAAAAGAAATTGTAGTCCCTGGAGTTATGATAGTTAACAGTCCTGATGGCCTGTGGGAAGAAACTCCATCTCATCCTCTCCGTTTTCACAGCGTGACAGCGGAGGCGTTTGCCTGACTGTAGCAGCTGGAACAGTCCGTTGCTGGAGTGGTAGGGGTCCCCCATAATCTTGCTTGCTCTTGATCTGTACCTCCTGATGTATAGGTCCTGCAGGGGGGCGAGTGTAGTTCCCATGGTGCGTTCTGCCGAACGCACTACTCTCCGCAGGGCCTTCCTGTCCTGGGCAGAGCTGTTCACTGAACAGGAAGGGAAAGGATCCCAGGACTGCTTCATCCCAAACAACCGTGGCACAACAGTCCGAAGAAGGGTCCTGACCCGAAACGTAACCCATCCTTTGTCTCCAGAGGTGCTGCCTGACCTGTTGAGTCACTCCACCACCTTGTGTTCCTCTTTGGTACAAACCGGCTTCTGCAGTTCTTTATCCCTACGGAGACACACGCGCGTTTTTCAGTGCGTGGCTGTGAGATGGGACGGAGCAGCCTGCGGTCACTGCACAGAGCGGCCAGCGGTGGAAGGAGCCTGCGGCATCGCGCTGGGCCTGGCCGACCTTTTGTTCATCGATCCAGTGCTGCCTGGGCACTGGCTCTTAGAGTCAGATATAGAAACATGGAAACATAGGTGCAGGAGTAGGCCATTCGGCCCTTCAAACCAGCACCGCCATTCAACATGATCATGGCTGATCATCTAAAATCAGTACCCCATTCCTGCTTTTACCCAATATCCATTGATTCCTTTGGCCCTAAGATTTAAATTTAACTCTCTCTTGAAAACATTCAGTGACTTGTCCTTAACTCTCTTCTGTGGCAGAGAATTCCACAGATTAACAACTCTCTGGGTGAATTTTCTTTTCCTCGTCTCTGTTCTAAATGGCCTACCCCTTGTTCATAAACTGTGACCCTTGGTTCTGGACTCCCCCAACATCGGGAACATTTTTCCTGCATCTGGCCTGTCCAATCCCTTAAGAATTATATATGTTTCTATAAGATCCCCTCTCATCCTTCTAAATTCCAGTGAATACAAGCCCAGTCGATCCATTCTTTCATTATATGTCAGTCCCGCCATACTGGGAATTAACCTGGTGAACCTACACTGCATTCCCTCATTCGCAAGAATGTCCTTCCTCAAATTAGGAGACCAAAATTGCACACAATTCTCCAGGTGCCCTGTACAACTGCAGGAGGACATCCTTGCTTCTATACTCAAATCCTCTTGCAATGAAGGCCAACATGCCAGTAGCTTTCTTCACTGCCTGCTGTACCTGCATGCTTAATTTCAGTGACTGATGTACAAGGACACCCAGGTCTCGTTGCACCTCCCCTTTTCCCAATCTAACACCATTCAGATAATAATCTGCCTTCCTGTTCTTGCCACCAAAGTGGATAACCTCACATTTATCCACATTATACTGCATCTACCATGCATCTGCCTACTCACCCAACCTATCCAAATCACCCTGCTGTCTCATAACATCCTCCTCGCAGTCCACACTACCACCCAGTTTTATGTCATCCGCAAACTTAGCGATGTCACTTTCAATTCCCTTGTCTAATACCTGTATACTAAAACTCTCGTTTGTTTGTTTGTTTGTTCCCGAAATACAGCCAAAATGATGCACGATAGCGCGACAATTTTAGGCTCACCTTAATCAACATCGTCCCTTGAGTGCTAATGGAAGAAGTTTCATTGAAATTGGTGTTATATTTTTTAAGTTATTCACATTTTAAAGTTTAAATCTATCTCCTAGGGAGGGAGGGAGGGGGGGAGGAAGGGAGGGGAGGAGGGAGGGAGGGGGGAGGAGGGAGGATAACGGGGGTTGTGGAGGATGGTGGGGGTAGGGGAAGGGGGGGTGGAGGGCGGGGTGAGGGGGGAGGGGGGAGGAGAGAGGGGAGAGGGGAGGGGAGAAGGAGAGGGTGCTGCACCAATGCAGGAGAGGTTTGGGCCCAACGGGTCCAGTTGGTCTAGTATATTGAAAATAACATGGGTCCCAGCACCGAACCGGGTGAAACAATCGCATTGTTCCTTGGGCCAAGATAGGACTTTTCAAACACTTGGAAGTGGCAAGGTGGGGGCGGAATGTGGTGACTCTCTGTCTGCTGTTCCAGAAGAGGATCTATTGTGTTCATGTATAGTACGATTTGACTGGATAGCAAGCAGAACAAGCATTTCACTATATCTCCACACACATGACAATAACAATACTATTGAATCAACACTTGAGGTGACATAATATGATATTTCAAAAGTTGCATACATTTTTCGCACATCAACATAGATTTTCTTTCCATTGGTGCTTTCCATTGATACAAGTAGTATAACTGCAGATGCTGGTACAAATCGAAGGTATTTATTCACAAAATGCTGGAGTAACTCAGCAGGTCAGGCAGCATCTTGGGAGAGAAGGAATGGGTGACGTTTCGGGTCGAGACCCTTCTTCAGACTGATGTCAGGGGGGCGCGACAAAGGAAGGATATAGGTGGAGACAGGAAGATAGAGGGAGATCTGGGAAGGAGGAGTGGAAGAGAGGGACAGAGGAACTATCTAAAGTTGGAGAAGTCGATGTTCATACCACTGGGTTGCAAGCTGCCCAGGCGAAATATGAGGTGCTGTTCCTCCAATTTGCGGTGGGCCTCACTATGGCACTGGAGAAGGCCCATGACAGAAAGGTCAGACTGGGAATGGGAGGGGGAGTTGAAGTGCTGGGCCACCGGGAGATCAGTTTGGTCAATGCGGACTGAGCGCAGGTGTTGAGCGAAGCGATCGCCAAGCCTGCGCTTGGTTTCGCCAATGTAAATAAGTTGACATCTAGAGCAGCGGATGCAATAGATGAGGTTGGAGGAGGTGCAGGTGAACCTTTGTCTCACCTGGAAAGACTGTTTGGGTCCTTGGATGGAGTTGAGGGGGGAGGTAAAGGGACAGGTGTTGCATCTCGTGCGGTTGCAGGGGAAAGTGCCCGGGGATGGGGTGGTTTGGGTAGGAAGGGACGAGTGGACCAGGGAGTTAAGGAGGGAACAGTCTCTGCGAAACACAGAGAGGGGAGGGGATGGGAAGATATGGCCAGTGGTGGGGGTCCCGTTGTAGGTGACGGAAATGTTGGGGGATGATTTGTTGGATCCGCTGGCTGGTGGGGTGGAAGGTGAGAACGAGGGGGATTCTGTCCTTGTTGCGGGTGGGGGGAGGGGGAGCAAGAGCGGAGCTGCGGGATATACATTGATTCAATATCTTTATCTGGTGTTTCCTCATTGGAGACCCTCGGACTATCTTTAATTGGACTTCACTGGACTTTATCTTGCAGTAAACGGTATTCCCTTTATCATGTATCTGTACACCATGGATGGCTCGATCGTAACAATATATAGTCTTTCAGCTGACTGGATAGCACGCAACAAATAAAGAGCTTTTCACTGTAACTTGGCACATGTGACAATAAACTAAACTAAACTATTTCTAGTGTAGGTAGGAACTGCAGAGGCTGGTTTACATCGAAGACAGGTGCAAAATGCTGGAGTAACTCAGCAGGTCAGGCAGCATCTCTGGAGAAAGGGAATAGGTCATGTTTTGGGTCAAAACCCTTCTTCAGACGCTACCTAAGGAAGGGTTTTGACACGAAAGATCACCTATTCCTTTTCTCCAGAGATGCTGCCTGGCCCGCTGAGTTACTCAAGCCGTTTGTGTCCAAACTATTTTTCGTTTAATGACAAATTTCAGCAAGCAGTGTAACTGGCTGCTTGAACTGTATCAGTTACTTATTGAGTAAAGAGCACAGGTATGGGGTTTAATATGCATTTCGCAGTATTATTGGTCTTAAATATAGATTGCAAATATCAGTTGTTCCTGAGACTGTTGGATCATTTAGTTCGGCAGAAGTAGCCGAAAAGATTTGAGAATTTCAGGAAATGAATCCCACCTGAAACATATAATGACACCTGATCAGACAAGTTGCCTTTACCTGTGGTGGGCTTCTGTTGACTGATGTGGCCCAGCTATTTGTGATACTGGTGAAACAAACTGGATACGAGTCTGCCTGAACACTGAGTGTCATTCACCAGGGGCTGCTTTCTAAATGTCAGAAAATGATTACCAGGGACAATGTGGTCTCAAATTGTTTGTCTGGCCTTTTTCAAAAAGGTTAGCGGGTATGCAAATTCACTATAAATGCAGAATCATTTGGTTTCTGAATAGCAGTACGGAAGTTCACAGGAAGCTGCCTGACCTTTAAAGCCATGAGAGTGTGAGTGAGTGAGTGAGTGAGTGAGTGAGCGTGGGTCTTGACCGCTTGTTAAATAGGGTCTGGATCTGACAGAGATTTACAAGGTTCGAAAGTCCCGGGCGGCACCCTGGCGCAGCGGTAGAGTTGCTGCCTTACAGCACTTGCAGCGCCGGAAACCCGGGTTCAATCCCGACTATGGGTGCTGCCTGTACGGAATTTGAGTGTTCTCCCCGTGACCGCGTGGGTTTTCTCCGAGATTTTCGGTTTCCTCTCACAATCCAAAGACCTGCTGGTTTGGAGGTTAATTGACTTGCTGTACGTGTATATTGTCCCTAGCGTGTGTAGGATGGTGCTAATGTGTGTGATCGCTGGTTGGTGCAGACTCTGTGGGCTGAAGGACCTGTTTCTGTGCAGTATATCTATACTAAACTAAACTAAACCCATCAGCCTCCTGATAGCCGATCATGCTTCCCTGTGCCACTGACGAACCAAAGAAGGTTAACACAAAATACTGGAGTTGGTTGGCATGGCGGTAGAGTAGCTGCCTTACAGCACCAGAGACCCGGGTTCGATCCTGACTACGGGTGCCGTCTGCATGGAGTTTGTACGTTCTCCCTGTGTCCTGCGTGGGTTTTCTCCAGGATCTCCGGTTCCCTCCCACACTCCAAAGACATACAGACTTGTAGGCTAATTGGCTCGGTAAAATTGTAAATTGTCCCCAGCATGTGGAGGATAGTGTTGTGTGCAGTAATCGCAGGTGAGTGTGGACTTGATGTACCGAAGCGCCTGTTTCTATACTGTATCTCTAAGCTAAACTAAACTAAACTCAGAGGGTCAGGCAGCATCTCTGGAGACTGAAGAAGGGTCTCGACCCGAAACATCACCCATTCCTTCTCTCCCGAGATGCTGCCTGACCTGCTGAGTTACTCCAGCATTTTGTGAATAAATACCTTCGATTTGTACCAGCATCTGCAGTTATTTTCTTATATTATATACATATATATATATGCAAACACAAGTACACACACACATACAACGCCTCCTTTAATATATATATATATAAAACTATATATATATATAGTTTTCCAAATAATTCTTAGTATTCATTTGTTCTTATATTCTTCCACCTTCCCTGTGTCTGTGCTTGTTAAATCCCTAGCTATTCCCAGTCAAAGGGTTGATGACCTGAAAGATAAATTCCATTTACCAGATGGTGCCTGCTCACTTTCCGACAATTTCTGCTGTTATTCCAGATTTCTACAGCCCTTCGAGACTCAGGGTGATTCAATCAAACTATTTGGTTTCACGGGGAGACCAGAAAGGAACAAGGAAGCACCACACAACCACCTCATCTGAATCATTCAAACATTCTTCAACAGCTTGGAGTTTGCAACATGGAAAGTCAAGATTGCCGAATATCAACGGAACACTTGAAACAGAGTAGAAATTCTTTGCAAACGGATGGCCTATAAACGAGAAATATTTGAGGCCTTACCAGCATATTAGAACATAACCTTTGATTAATATGGATGTCAGGGGTTATGGGGAGAAGGCAGGAAAATTGGGTTGAGAGGAAAAGATAGATCACCCATGATTGAATGGTGTTGACTTGATGGGCCGAATGGCCCAATTCTGCTCCTATAACTTATGAACTTATGAACATATAAGGCCATACAGAAATAGGAGTAGGTATAGAGACTGCAGATGACTGTAATCACAAAAGATTGAAGGAACTCAGTGGGTCAGGCAGTCTCTGGGGTGGGAATGGACCATTTGGACAACATTTTGGGTTGCGATCATTGTTCAGGAATAGGCCACCTGGCTCCTAAGTCGCCCCGTCATTCAATATGATCATGGCTAGACTTCCCAGAGTTCATCTCTTCATCCATATCAGACCCCCACAGCCCTCCATTCCCTGATTATTCAAAGGCTTATCCATTCTCTGTTACCTCCGATGATCAAGTTTCCACAACCCTGGAGAATTGCAGATCCACCATCCTCAGCGAGAAGATGTACCTGTGCACCTGAGCTATAAATGAATGCCTTCCAACCTTTGTAACCCTTTATTCATCCCATCCCATCCCGAAAAATCCATGTAGGAACAAATGGAAAGGCCATGCGGAGTTGTTGTTCAAAGTAACGGGTGATTTATTCAAACTGGTGCGCATCAGGAGAGCAGTCAAGGGGCCACAGTTTAAGAATAAGGGGTAGGCCATTTATAAACTGAGATGAGGAAAAACTTTTTCAGTCAGAGAGTTGTGAATCTGTGGAATGCTCTGCCTCAGAAGGCAGTGGAGGCCAATTCTCTGAATGCATTCAAGTGAGAGCTAGATAGAGCTCTTAAGGAGAGCGGAGTCAGGGGGTATGGGGAGAAGGCTATGGGTACGGGGTACTGATTGAGAATGATCAGCCATGATCACATTGAATGGCGGTGCTGGCTCGAAGGGCCGAATGGCCTCCTCCTGCACCTATTGTCTATAGTCTATTGTCTAAAGCTGATCCCCTAAGCGCATGTTTGGTCCAGCTTTTATATTCTCAGGTGACAAGATTACGCAGCCACTTGATTAGCAGTCTTGATTACAGATGGACGTTACAGAAAGATTTCAACAGGTAACAAACTATTTTTTGATTACAGAGTAAAATGAGTATCCACAAGTCTAACTTAGTTGACAGGAGAACCAATTTTCTGTTACGATGATGAGTGTACGCCATAACATAATCAATAAAGTCCTTGAAACTTGGGAGTCGTCACTGCTGCATTCCACGTCTCTACTTTTAGACTTTGTCTGCGGTTCCCTGCCACCACATCGCACAATCCACATCCCTATTTAGTAGTTATCAGCCCTTACTATTCTTTCTCCCACAACAACCCATTAGGGAAAAAACTTTTCTCTAAATGTCAATCACCTTCATTCCTAATTCCTGACCCCGCCACCCTTTGGAATAGCCTTTCTCCATCCACAGGGTGGTGAATCTGTGGAATTATTTTCCACAGAAGTCCCGGGAGGCCAAGTCAATGGATATTTTTAAGGCAGCGATAGATAGATTTTTGATTAGTACGGGTGTCAAGGGTTATGGGGAGAAGGCAGGAGAATGGGGTTAAGGGTGAGAGATAGATCAGCCGTGATTGAATGGCAGAGTAGACTTGATTGGCCAAATGGTCTAATTCTGCTCCTATCACTTCTGACCTTTTGACCTATGACCAATGGAGGTCAATGCTCTTAAGGCAGTGGAACTGATTGTAGACTTTAGGAGAGCTCCCCCTCCCCTCCCCCCCACTCACCATCAACAACACCATAGTCACATCTGTGGAGTCATTTAAGTTCTTTGGAACCATCATCTCCAAGGACCTTAACTTGGGGGCCACCATCGACTCTACAGTCAAAAAGGCCCAACAAAGGATGTACTTCTTGCGGCAGCTGAGGAAACACAATCTGCCACAGACAATGATGGTCCAATTCTATACTGCCGTCGTAGAGTCTGTCCTCACCTTCTCCATCATGGCCAGGTTTAGCTCAGCCACCAAGCACGACATCCGGAGGCTGCAACGAAACGTTCGATCAGCTGAGAAGGTTGTTGGCTGTAACCTTCCCCCCATTGATGAACTGTACACTGCAAGGGCCAGGAAGCGAGCGGGCAAGATCATCTCTGACCCCTCTCACCCTGGCCACAAACTCTTTGAAGCACTTCCCTCTGGAAGGCGACTCCGGACTGTCAAAGCCGCCACAGCCAGACATAAAAACAGCTTTTTTCCCGCAAGTAGTAGCTCTACTCAATAACCAAAAGTCTGTAGCCTCTTTATGCTCTGATTTACTTCACTCACATGTTTAAATCGTAATGTTGTATTCTTAATGTTTTAATAGTTTTATGCTTTATTCTTAATTGTTTACTGTATGTTCGTGTTGTTACTTGCGAGCGGAACGCCAAGGCACATTCCTTGTATGTGTACTTTCTTTGCCAATAAACGTATTCATTCATTCATTCATTCATTCACTCTGTCCAAACCCTTCCTGATTTTAAATATCTCTATTTGATCCCCAGCAACATTCTCAGGTCAAGGAAGAACAAATCCAGTCTATCCTGTCTTTTCACATGACTCAAGTCTCTCAGCTTTGGATGTATTTGAGTAAGTCTTTTCTGTATGGCACCTCCAGACCTTTCCTTAGTTCAGGTCTTTGCATTCTCTGAATGCATTCAAGAGAGAGCTAGATAGAGCTCTTAAGGATAGCGGAGTCAGGGGGTATGGGGAGAAGGCTATGGGTACGGGGTACTGATTGAGAATGATCAGCCATGATCACATTGAATGGCGGTGCTGGCTCGAAGGGCCGAATGGCCTCCTCCTGCACCTATTGTCTATTGTCTATTGTCTTCTATCTGGACCCCTGACCCACTTCTTCTCTCCAGAGATGCTGCCTGTCACTAAGTTACTCCAGCTTTTTGTGTCTATCCCCTGAATCTACAGGTATTTGGAGAATTATGGCCAGGGCCTCTGTAATCTCCTGCCTTTCTAGATGCTGCACAGAACAGATACAGTCTCTTTGGCCCACCTCGTCCATGTCGACCAAATTGGCACACCGGGTCAGTCCCATTTGCTTGCATTTGGCTCCTATCACTCTAAACCCTTCCTATCCATGTACATGTCCATATCTTTTAAATGTCGTAATGATATCTGCTTTAAAAGTTTCCTCTGGCAGCTCATCCCACATACAGACTACCCTCAGAGTGAAAAGTTTGCCTCTGAGGTCCCTCTTAGATATCTCCTCTCACTCTTCAAGTTTATCTTCTCAAGTTTTCGAATTTCTGCACTAGGAAAAAGAGTGTTCATTCTACCCATGCTCCTCGTGATCTTATACACCTCAGTAAGGTCACCAAGGAGACTCCTATGCTTCAAAGAAGGAAGCCTTAGACTATCCAGCTCAAACTTAGTCACATTGGGAAGTCTAGCGTTGGGCCCATTTAAAATGGGACTGGCCAGTTTGTTGATATGAGACATTAAAGATTCTATTTTCATAACACTGCTCCCCCACTAATGATAGAAACAAAATGACTCAAAGTATCTATAGCCCAAAGGAAAACAGTACAATAAACATTCGACTGTCATCAGCTACCTAATTCTCTTATGTTCCTCCAGCCTCTTTGGTTGCACTGGTACGCTGCTGTACAGAAGCTTCAAATGTGTATCACATTCTGTTACATTTTTAGAATAGTCGATATGCTCTCATTATATCACCAGAAAATAAGGACAAATAAATCTTAATTCAACTGTCAGTAAGTTTTCCTCAGTTAACGCTTACTTGTCTCAGAGACAAGTTACCCTCCAACAAGGGATTAATTAATTTCCTGCCTATTTCCTCCATATAATTCAGACCATAATGTTATATATAAACTAGACCAAGTGGACCCGTTGAGCCCAAACCTTTCCTGCATTGGTGCAGCACCCTCTCCTCCCCCCCCTTCCCCTCTCCCCCTCCCCATTCCCCCCTCCCCCTGCCCCCCTCCCTCTCTCCTCCCCCCTCCTCTCCCTCCCTCCCTCCACCCCCTCCCCTTCCCCTCCCCCCTTCACTCCATCCCCCTCAACCCCTCTTATCCTCCCTCCTTCCCCCTTCCCTCCCTCCCCACCCCCCCACCTCCCTCCCTCCCTCCCCCCTCCCTCCCTCGGAGATAGATTTAAACTTTAAAATGTGAATAACTTAAAAAATATAACACCGATTTAAATTAAACTTCTTCCATTAGCACCAAAGGGACGACGGTGAGTAAGGTGGGCCTAAAATTGTCTCGCCATCGTGTACTGTTTTGGCTGTAGTTCAGGAACGAACAAACAAACAAAAAAACGAGAGTTTTAGTATATAGATATTTGCTTCCATGCACAATGCCTCACAACAAACTTAAAATACCATGCAATATTTTTCATACAGTATTTTTCCTGCAGTATCTTTCAAGATCAAATTATGAAGGATGATTGAGAAAATGTATTAAGATATTTAGATCATATTATTGGAACTTTTGAACACCAATCAGACACTCGTTATTCCAGAGAAATCTCAAATGCAAGTCCATTTACTGAGAGACTTGGTGCAATATTAATGAAGGGGACGTTGTCAGTGACACGCTAAACTTAATAAAAGTCAAAACAAGTGATCTGCACTACAGCATACATTCCGACACAGAACAGCACAAACAGAACCAACTCGTCCCACATCCATTAGATCAGATCGCAATTCTGCACTTCTGCCAGCTCCAGTCATGAATGATAACAGATCATTCAATAGCTAAAGGGAGGAGAAGGTTCTCTAAATATCCCAACTCAGTGAGTGCAAAAAAATAAGACTGCAGCATTTCTCACAAATATTTTTGAGTAGATAAGCCCTGATCATAATCCTCTCCAATCCCCACCATCACAGGAGCCAGTTATTCATCGATTTCATTCATTCAACAGGATATCAACGGAAGATTGAATGCCGCAATGGTGATGCTTTTGTCAACCACCCAGAAGACCTGTGCCTTGGAATTAACTGCTCCAGCCAAGTGGCGCCATTTCCAAAGTCCCGCCTACAGCTGGCCACGAAGGGCATGGTTAAAATGAATGCTCACAGTCTCTTTCCTCGGATAGAGGATTCTAAAACTAGAGAGCATCATCTTCACATGAGAGGGGAAAGATTTAAAAGAGGGATTTCAGTTTAGTTTAGTTTGGTTTAGTTTCGAGATGCAGAGTGGAAACAGGCCTTTCGGCCCATCGAGTCTGTGCTGACCAGCGATTCCCGCTCATTAACAGTATCCTACACAAGCTAGGGGCAATTTACATTCATATCAAGTCAATTAACCTACAAACCTGTGTAGGCAGCAACTCTACTGCTGCTACACCATGCCGCCCCACCAAGTTCAACTTTTTCGAATTCCGTGTCTGGGAGAGAGCTATGGAAGCGGGTACAATTACAACCTTTAAAAGCTATTTGAACAGATAAATGTAGAGGAAGAGTTTAGAGGCCAAATGCAGGCAAATGGAAATAGCCCAGTCGGTCAACTTGGTCAGCGTGGACAAGATGGGCCAAAGGGCCTGTAACTTTGCTGCATAACTCAACGACCCTATATAACATGGGCCAAAGGGCCTGTTACTTTGCTGTATAACTCAACGATCTTATAAATCATGCTCAGTCCGCCTTGGCCTATGCGATCTCCCGGTTACCAAACATTGCAACTCCCCTTCACATTCCCACACTGACCTTTCTGTCCTGGGCCTCCTCAATGGTCAGAGTGAGGGCCACATACAAACTGGAGGAACAGCACCTCATAGTTCGCCTGGTCAGCTGACAACCTAGCGGTATGAATATTGCTTTCTCTAATTTCGAGTAACCCCTGCATTCGCACTCTCCCCCATCCCTGCCCTGGTCATCCTACCAGTTCCACTGTTCATCTCTCTGTACCCCTTCCCCGGCCAACAATGGGCCATTGTGGGCTCCGCCCTTCCTTGGTCATTTCTGGCCGGCCCTGATTTGTTATGGCTTTTTCCCCACCACCAGTTCTCCGCCCCCTCTTCCTTCAGTCCGCAGAAGGGTTCCAACCCAAAACATCACCTATTCCTTTTCTCCAGAGATGCTGCCTGTCCCGCTGAATTACTCCAGCACTTGGTGTCTATCTTCTAACATACGAAAGGGCAGGTTATGGAACAGACCTGAGAGAATGACATTTGCTATTTATTGCACAGTAGACCGAATGCCGAATAGTGTGCCCAGTGATACTCAGTGGGCAGGGTTTAAACAAATACTGGCAACAAATAAGCCTGGATCTTTTCATTATAAATTGTATTCCACAGCAAACTTGCCATCTGGAGAGAAACGAAGGGCTGATTTGGGAATCTCGTTAATTATATACGCAGAACCAAACCTGACAGAATCTTCCAGCTGTCACAACGTATGTAGCAATAAAACGGAAGACATACACCATTCTTAAAACAAGAGAGCATCAACAGAGCGCGTGGGAGGAGAAACTCCTGATTTGCCACTACTGGGATTTAAATGAAAAATGTCAGGCATGCCTGTGAGTGTTAACGTCTGATTGAGGCTGATACCTTCTGAACAAGTCGAACTATTCGGAGCGTTGAGGAGTTTTGACAGAGTCGAAGGAGGGAGGCTGTTTCTGTTCGAGGAAGTGTTGAAAAAGGATGCAGATTTAGTTTAATTAACAGGGAGCCCGAAGACGAGAACTTTGTTTTTATTGCTCCGGGAATTGTAGCTATTCTGGAGAGCGGTGGAGAGAGCCTCTGTAATAACCATCAAAAAGGAAATGGAAAAATAAATGGTATTGACAACTCTGTATCAGCCAATGAGTGAAAGATGGATTAGGATGTATGACTCAGAACAAACTGTCTGTAGTTCAGTGAACAAAGACAAATTACTCAGGAAATATAGTCTGTGAATAAAATGCAAAAAATACAACCTTGCTTTGGATAAAGGCAAGATACTTTCTCCAGAAAATTGCAATTGGTAAGTGTAGATCAATCATATTTATGTATTGGATTGATTACAAAACAGTAAGGGATGACTATGCAGAAACTATGTGTATAAGATTAATAGAAACATAGAAACATAGAAAATAGGTGCAGGAGTAGGCCATTCGGCCCTTCAAGTTAGCATTCAATGTGATCATGGCTGATCATCCAAAATCAGCACCCCGTTCCTGCTTTCTCTCCATATCCCTTGATTCCATTAGCCCTAAGAGCTATATCTAACTCTCTCTTGAAAACATCAAGCTTCAAGCACCAACTTTCATTGACTGTAGAACAGGAGCAGAACAGCTGGAAGAGCTGCTATCTCACAGCGCCAGAGACCCGGGTTTGATCCTGATCTTGGGTGCTGCCTGTGTGGAGCTTGTATGTTTTGCCTGTGGCTACTTGGGTTTCAACTGGGTGATCCGGTTTCCTCCCACATCCCAAAGACTTGCCGATTTATAGGCTAATTGGCCTCTGTAAATTGTCCCCAGTGTGTAAGGAGTGGACGGATAACATCGAACTAGTGTGAATCAATGATCGGCATAGACCCAGTGGGCCGAAGGGCCTGCTTCTATACTGCATCTTTCAATCAATGAATATTCCAAACAATTCTATTCCAACTGGCCTTTCTCCCCATGACCGCGTGGGTTTTCTTCGGGTGCTCCGGTTTCCTCCCACACTCCAAAGGCGTACAGGTTTGTAGCTTAATTGGCTTTGGTAAAATTGTAAATTGCCCCTAAAGTGTAGGATGGTGTTAGTGTACGGGGCGACTACTGGTCGGCACAGACTCGGTGGGCCGAAGGGCCTGTTTCCGGGCTGTATCTCTAAAGTGTAAAGTCTAAGGCCTAAATGCAGGCACTAAAAAGAAATGCGAAAAAGAAAAAAATATTCATGTCTGGACAGAAGAAATATCTCCTTGTAACTCTTCTCTGCACTCTTTGCAGCTTCCCATGATATGGTTATCTGCTCTACAGAGGTGCCTATCCCTTTAATTTAATAAACTTATACTGAGGAGCACAAACAAATTATGGATGTGGAAAGCTATGTAGGGAAGGGAAAGTATCCAATTCCTGGCAGCATGACAGTGTTTCCGAGTTTCTGGAAATGAATTGAGGAGGAGAAGGGTTATGTGGTTAAAACACTTCCCTGCGCAGTGCACTCAGGTATTGATTCTATTAATTTTTTTAGATCAATATTTGGAATCGAGCTGTTTGCAGACTGTTTCATCATTGACTAGATTAACGTACAGGGCGGCCCTCATTGTTCACTCTGTTGCAGGGGACCAAATTCCACCCATCCCAAACCCCACCTCTAAACACACACTTACAGACACACTTACAGACACACATACGCGCGCACACACACACACACACACACACACACACACACACACACACACACACACACACACACACACACACACACTTTAGTTGTGAGAAGCATGCACTTTAATCCAAAACCAGTTCTCACCTCATTTTAGACAGACACAAAAAGCTGGAGTAACTCAGCGGGTCAGACAGCATCTCTGGAGAAAAGGAATAGGTGATGTTTCGGGTTGAGACCCTTCTTCAGAAACGTCACCTGTTACTTTTCTCCAGAGATGCTGTCAGACCCATTGAGATACTCCAGCATTTTGCGTCTTTCTTCGGCTTAAACCAGCATCTGCAGTTCCTTCCGAAGCACTCCAAAGATATACAGGTTTTGTAGGTTAATTGGCTTGGGTTTGTATACTTGGTATAAGTGTAAATTGTGGTGCTGGCTCGAAGAGCCAAATGGCCTCCTCCTGCACCTATTTTCTATGTCCCTCGTGTGTGTAGGCTTGTGTTTATGTGCGGGGATCGCTGGTGAGTGCGGACTTAGTGTGCCAAAGAGCCTGTTTCCACACTGTATCTCCAAACTCAACTAAACTAAACTAAACTAAACTAAACTGAAATCTCACCTCATTGTAGTTCATCGTATGTGCAAAAAATTGAAAATGCTGAAACTAATTATTTGCTTACCAGAGCAGTAAAGCTTCATCCTGGAAGGCCAAACTACTTCACATTCATTCCCTCAATCCATTTACTTTATCCCACCTCATCCCAATAATTGGTTCTCTTTTTTCTAATCAGACCCTTCCAATTTTCTTACTGAATCTTCAATATTATCTGCCCTAACGCTAACTTGCCTCAGCCTGTTCTCTGAGAAAGGAACACCCTTACGCTTAGCCCATTTTGCTCTACGCAATCTCCCACTTGCCAAACATTTTTACTCCTCATACTGACCTTTCTGTCCTGGGCCTCCTCCACTGTCAAAGTGAGGACACACGCAAATTGGAGGAACAGTGCCTCATATTCCAACACAGCTGTATGAATGGTGATTTTTTTAATTTCAAGTAACCCCCTACATTCCCTCTCCCCCCCCCCCCCCAGTCGTCCTAGTAGTTCCACTGCTTGCCTCCCTTTCACAAGGATCAGATCAGTCTGTTCTGCATTTGTGGATCTCAACTGACAAACCAGATGATGTCTCACACTTGGCCACGGACATTGGAAGCGAGGCAAGGGAAAAGTCAGCCAGAGTTCTTGTCGACGATCATCCTACAGTCTTCCCTTTTGAAAGTTCTGGTGAGGACAGGAAGACGCATGGCTGAAGGAATGTTTGTTGACGCTCACCATCTGGCCGCCCCTGAGAGAGACCATCCACTTGGTCCAGGTCCATGGGAAATGTCAGAAACAATGTTGCTACGCTTGTTATCTTGTTATTGTGGCCCAGTGGTGTCATTTTAGCCTCTACGTCAGTAGGTTGTGAGTTCAAATCCCAGCGCTGCTCTGCATAACCTTGAGATACACCACGTTTTCCTAACATGTTGTCTTGTTGCTTGTACTTCATCCAAATAATGCAACAATTAAGTTCTTCCAATGAGGAAACCAGTTCATCCAAACCTAATCCTGTTTTCATCTAACTACCATCTAACTGTTTTCATCTAACTACCATCCAGTTATTGGACCAGAGATCCCGAATGACAATCATACCTGATCTTAACACTGCCCTGACGTAAGTTTACCAAGATTGATTGGAAGCTCGTTGAGATGACAGATTGGGAATGGAAGCTGATACCACCTGGTTCTGTGCTTTGGGCTTTCATCAGTGGTTCAATGGTTCTTCATTGTCACATTTGCACAGCACAGTGAAATTATTTTGCGCAAGCCACTAATGCACAGTCAGCATATTTTGAATGATACTTTACAGCCACATGTGACAAGCCAGTGATATTCTTTGTATTGCATACGCAAGGCATGCAAAGAGTCACCACAATAAGGGCGCCGGCAAAGTTTCAAGGCATTATATTTTATTTGTGGTCCCCCGCAGTTCTCGGCGGTTCCCCCAAACCGGCTCCTCCTCTGTTCTCCTCCCACCCCCCCCCCCCCCCTCATGGCGGTTCCCCCACACCGGGTCCTCCATTACCTCCCCCCCCCCCCCCCCCCCCACCACCCTCCTCCGTCACCTTTTACAGACAAAAAGTCCAAGGTCTGGTCCGCACGCTAGACGTACTGGAGCATCCCCGATCCAGGGAACCCAGGTAAGCCCCACGCTGCTGCAAGGACGGACCCAGCGGCTGCCGCCAACATCCGGCGGCCCTCCAGGAGCAAAGGCAGACCTGGCGGCCGACAAGAACAAAGAACCCACGGCTTCCGGTTCCATCCTCGCTCTCCGCCAACCTCCGGGTCTTTGTTCACACCGGCCGCCCAGTCCGTCCCTGCTTCGGCTGACTTGCACAGCTCCGCGGCGCCCACTGGGTGCTTCCCATCTGCGCCACCACCATGTCCACCAGAAGCTTCCCCTCGTCGGACAGCACCTGCGGTGAAGAGGTTATTGATCCTTTACCTGCACCATTTATCTTTATGAAACCAAGTCATGTGTTTCTCAATTTCTAATATTCACCCTGTGAATCGGGCTTGACTATTTAGTTTACGTTCTTGATGCTCCTATCTGACCTTTTATCCCACATACAACATCCCACTCATGATGGGAGAATGTGTTAAGATTGTGCATGAAACTCAGTATTCAGTTTTATGATTCTGAACACACTGATACACACACTGGACATTTTTTTTCTCTCTCTCGTTTATTATATTGTTTACAGTGGACTCTGATGTGCTGCAGCAAGTAAGAATTTCATTGTTCTATCTGGGACATGTGACAGTAAAACACTCTTGACTCTTGACTCTTGACTCAAATGTTAAACTCCATCAATTGCAAATACTTACATTCAATTGAGAAAGAATAACATTTCAATGAAACCAGTCAGAGAAAGCTATGTAGGTTAATTGGCTGGGTAAATGTAAAAATTGTCCCCAGTGGGTGTAGGATAGTGTTAGTGTGCGGGGATCGCTGAGCGGCGCGGACCCGGTGGGCCAAAGGGCCTGTTTCTGCGCTGTATCTCTAAATCTAAAAAAAAATCTATAACAAAAGTTTAGGGTAGTTCATTATTTCAAACAGAAGTGGTCTCAGAGAGTGATGGAGTTTGCAGTATGGAAACAGGCCATTCGGCCCATCTTGTCCATGCTGACTAAGTTGCAAACTGAGCTAGCCCCATTTGCCTGCATTTGTCTAATAGCCCACCAAACCTTACCTATCCTTATATCCTTCCTTTGTCCCACCCCCGACATCAGTCTGAAGAAGGGTCTCGACCCGAAATGTCACCCATTCCTTCTCTCCCGAGATGCTGCCTGACCTGCTGAGTTACTCCAGCATTTTGTGAATAAATCGATTTGTACCAGCATCTGCAGTTATTTTCCTATCCTTATATCTCTCCAAATGTCTTTCAAAAATCATAATTGCACCCACTTTTATAGCTTCCTCTGGCAGGTCATTCCAAATAAGAAGTACTGGTGGAGATTTCTCCTGTTTTATATGCAAACAACTGCATTCAATTAAAAGCCATGTTATTTGATAAAGTTCCTCTGGCGCACTTTGGGACATTTTACCAAGTTATGGGCCGTATATGAAAGCAAAATGGTGTAACCTATGACAATACTGTACTGTCAAACAATCTGCTGGATGAACTCAATGGGTCAAGCAGCATCTGTGGTGAGGAGGGGATTTGAGTTTATTGGCACATGCTACAGTGAATCTTTTGTTGGGTGCTAACCAGTCAGCTGAAGGACAATACATGATTACAATCGAGCCGTCCACAGTGTACATGTACATGATAACGGGAATAGTGTGAATAACGTTTAGGGCAAGATAACGTCCAGTAAAGTCCAATCAAAGATAGTCCGAGGGTCTCCAATGAGGAAGATAAGAGGTCAGGACTGCTCTCCAGTTGGTGGAAGGATAGTTCGGTTGCCTGATGACAGCTGGGAAGAAACTGTCCCTGAATCTGGAGGTGTGCGTATTCACACTTCTATACCTCTTGCCTGACGGGAGAGGAGAGAAGAGGGAGTGGCCAGGGTTGCAGCTCATCATTGATTATACTGGTGGTCTTGCCGAGGCAGCGTAAGGTGTAAATAGAGTCAATGGAAGGTCTGGGCCACGCCCACAACTCTCTGCAATTTCTTGCGGTCTTGGATGGAGCTGTTCCCAAACCATGCTGCGATGCGTCCCGATAATGTTAATATTTTGGGTTGAAACTGTGCACCAGGACTACCGGGTTGTCTCGACAGTAACGTAATCTGACTGTCAAATGAGATGTTAAATAGAAGCCCTGGCTGCTCTCTTGGATGTACTTGAAAAGATTCAGTGGAACCTCTTTAAAAGAGAGCAGAGGAAACTATCCCCAACACGCCTCAATTATCATCACAAAACCAATTACCTGGTTATCATTACATGGTTGCGTTTAGAGATCGAGCATAGAAACAAGCCCATTCGCCCCACTGAGTCCACACTGACCATTGATCACCCATTCACACACTGGTTCTACAGAGGCCCTTCACAGTAGGACCAAAATTACAGAGGCCAATCTATTGAGATGTGAGAGGGACCTAGAGAACCCAGAGGAAACCCATGCGATCACATGGAGAACGTACAAACTCCACACAGACAGCACCCAAGGTCAGGATCGAACCCGGGTGTCAGCAGATCTACCAGCTGCGCCACTGTGCCGTCCGAAGGATGGGAGTTTCCGGTGTATAAATTGACCACAACATTCCCTACATTGCAACAGTGAATATATTTCAACATGAAATTCATTAATTGCAAAGTCCTTTGGGACACAGAGTGATAGAGTCAGTAGTAACTCTTGGAATTACTCCAAGAGCATTTAAATGCAAATTCCTAATGTTGGTGTCAGTGATTCCAGTTTTACAACTTTCCTCAAGTAATTTTCAAAAATCTGCCAAATGAATAGATCTTTGAATATCAAACTAGAGTCATGGGGTCATCCAGCACAGAAAATGGCCCTTTGGCTCAACTCACCTGTGCCGACCAAGATGCCCCATTTGAGCAAGCCCCATTTGTCTGCATTTGGCCCATAATTTCTCAAAACCTTTCCTACCCATTTCTCTATTCTCTGTCAAAATGTCTTTAAAATATTGTTATTGTACATGCCTAAACTATTTCCTCTGGCAGCTCGTTTCATACACCCACCCACCCACCCACCCACCCTCTGTGTGAACAATTTGCCCATCCCAAAAGGAATGCAAAAGGTGCCAGAGAAACAAAAGTATTTCCTGCTGTTAATCTGGCAAATTCCAAAGTATTGTAGTAAGGATTTCTAAATCTATGTTTTGAAAGCAATGGGCAACACAATTTCAGAATTTCTTTCCAAACTTGTGAGTTTGGGGCTATACGGTGGCATAGTGGTAGTGCTACTGCCTTACAACTCCAGAGACCCCGGTTCAATCCTGACTACGGGTGCTTGTCTTGACAGAGTTTGTACGTTCTCCCCCTGACCGGATCGGTTTTCTCCGAGATCTTCGGTCTCCTCCCACGTTCCAAAGACATACAGGTTAGTGGGCTAATTGGGTTGGTATAAATGTAAATTGTCCCTAGTGTGTGTAGGGTAGTGTTAATGTGCAGGGATCACTGGTCGGTGTGGACTTGGTGGGCTGAAGCACTTGTTTCCGCGCTGTATCTTTAAAAGGTAAAGACTAAAAACTAAGCTCCATGGTAATTAAGAAATTATTTTTTCTACAATCTGTCTGACTAAAGCCATCCCAAATCAAAATGGTGAAGTTCTGCACAACATCAGGCTGCGAATGTAAATGCTGTCATATTTAGGAGTGCTCGGGGTGTACAGAGCAGGCTTCCCACCCCCAATCCTACTAAACAGCTGAAAAACATTGACACCTGGCTAAGCCATATGTCCGCCTTGGTCAGCTCTCAAACTATGGATGTTTCTATATCACAAGGGAATCCCAGATTCATTGGCACTTGTGTGGAGAAATATCGACACGTTGGCATTGAAAGGCTAGCACCTCTGTAAAATCCAGCCTTCAGGTTTGGTTAAATAGAATTAAAGTTTCCTCATCCTGCTGTTGCAATTTTTTTTTAAGTTGAATTTTCCTCAAGAGGAATTGAATTCTGGACTGAGTAGAAATGAATGCCAGCAAAGGATCGAGACTGACCTGGGTCATCAGTTCATAAGGCAAACTGTGCTCAAATCCATTGAGTCCCTGAATTTACAAGGCTCTGCTGATGGAGTTTAAAAAAATGGTGATTGGTTTTGTGTAAGTCTGCTTGCAAGTTGCAAAACTCCCTCCAGAGTCTCACACATCCTGCAAATTTCCCCCAAAATGGCTGTGAGTCTGGCAAACATCGCAGTTTCACAGTCTGGTGTGAACTCACACATGGTTCATGGAAGCTACACGTGGGGATTTGCAGCTGCTGGACATTGCTGTGCATGTGGGAAAGATCAAATGGAAAACAACTGGTTTGTGACGTTCCACAAAATGTAAACGGTCCCAACTGGCAACTCTATTTTGATGGCTATTTTGCCTTTAGAAAAGCTGTTCTGTTTCATCACTAGAAGATTTAGGGACAGTTTCTTCCCAGCTGTTATCAGGCAATTGAACCATTTTACAATACAATACAATACAATACAATACAATATATCTTTATTGTCATTGTACAGGGGTACAACGAGATTGGGAATGCGCCTCCCATACGATGCAATAAACTAATTAGCTAATCAGTATAAATTTATACAACCCAGTGAAACAAAATTAGAAACAGTTTTAAAACAGTATAAAGTTCAAGTAGGTCTGTGCCGGTTCACTGTGCGATGTGACCATCCGGCTCAGCAGGACCGGTTCATAGCAGCTATGGCCCTGGGGATGAAGCTGTTCCTGAGTCTGGAGGTGCGGGCGTAGAAGGCCTTGTAGCGACTGTCCGATGGTAGAATTTCGAACAGACTATTGCAGGGGTGTGAGGAGTCTTTGTGGATGCTGGTGGCTTTTCTGAGGCATCGGGAGTTGCAGATGTCCTCCAAGGCTGGTAGCTGTGTTCCGATAGTCTTCTGAGCTCTATGGACTACCCGCTGAAGAGCTCTCCTCTCTGCCTCCGTGCAGCTGAGGTACCACACAGGGATGCCATGTGTTAGGATGCTCTCTATGGTGCAGCGGTAGAATGTCGTCAGCAGCTGTTGGGGCAGACCAGACTTTCTCAGTGTTCTCAGGTAGAACAGTCGTTGCTGTGCCTTCTTGACCAGTGCAGCGGTGTTAGTGGACCATGTGAGATCCTCCGAAATGTGAGTGCCCAGAAACTTGAAGCTGGACACTAACAACTGGAGAGCAGTCCTGAGCTACTATCTACCTCTTTGGAGACTCTCGGATTATTTTTCATCGGACTTTACTGGACTTTATCATGCACTAAACATTATTCACATGAGTCCATTCATCATGTATCTGTACACTGTGAATAGCTTGATTGTAATCATGTATTTTCAGAATGGCAGGCAGTGACTAGGGTGTGCAAGACACGGTGCTGGGACCCCAGTTATTTACAATTTATTTTAATGATTTAGATGAGGGAATTCAATGTGACATTGCCAAGTTTGCAGATGACACAAAGCTGGGTGGCAGTGTGAGCTGCGATGAGGATACTATTAGGCTGCAGGGTGACTTGGGATAGGTTGGGTGAGTGGGCAGATGCGTGGCAGATACAGTATAATGTGGATAAATGTGAGGTCATCCACTTTGATGGCAAGAACAGGAAGGCAGACTATTATCGAAATGGTGTCAGATTAGGAAAAGGGGAGGTGCAATGAGACCTGGGTGTGCTTGTACATCAGTCACTGAAAGTAAGCATGCAGGTACAGCAGGCAGTGAAGAAAACTAATGGCATGTTGGCCTTCATTGCGAGAGGGTTTGAGTTCAGGAGCAAGGAAGTTCTACTGCAGTTGTATAGGGCCCTGTGAGACCGAACCTGGGCCCAATGTGTGCAAATTTGGTCTCCTAATTTGAGGAAGGACATTATTGGCATTGAGGGAGTGCAGTGTAGGTTCACCGGGTTAATTCCAGGCTTGGCGGGACTGACATATGATGAAAGAATGGGTCGACTGGGCTTGAATTCACTGGAATTTAGAAGGATGAGAGGGGATCTTATAGAAACATATACAATTCTTAAAGGATTGGACAGGCGAGATGCAGGAAACATGTTCCTGATGTTGGGTGAGTCCAGAACCAGGGGTCACAGTTTAAGAATAAGTGGTAGGCCATTTAAGACTAAGATGAGGAAGAACTTCATCACCCAGAGAGTTGTGAATCTGTGGAATTCTCTGCCACAAAAGGCAGTGGAGGCCAATTCATTAGATATTTTCAAGAGAGAGTTAGATTTACCTAATAGGGCTAATGGAATCAAGCGATATTGTGAGAAAGTAGGAATGGGGTACTGATTTTAGATAATCAGCCATGATCATATTGAATGGCGGTGCTGGCTCAAAGGGCCGAATGGCCTACCCCTGCACTTATTTTTTTGTCTATTGTCTTTCTGCTGACTAGTTAACATGCAACAAAATCTTTTCACTCAATCTCAGTACATGTGACAATAAACTAAACTGAAATTGAGCTTAACTGAATAAACTCAACTGAATACCTAATGCCAGATGTTTACTTTATGCTGCTCTACGCCTGATGTCCCATAACCCTGATTTGAAAGAGGTTTCCAGATTCTAACTCCATCCGTGTTTTTCCCCTATGAAGTTGTTTCAATAGGGGATAGTAAATTTTCCATTGTTCCAATCGCCTCAACTTACTAATGGCCAATAATCGCCAATCGCAAACAGACAGCTATCACTCTGAGCACTATCTGATTTGATAACGTGGCCATATCCACTCTTCATTCTTGCTTTACTCCTGCTGTGTATCCATGTATTATTTTGTATAGCTGTCTGTGTGGAGTTTGCATGTTCTCCATGTGACCACGTGGGGTGCCTCCAGGTCCTCCGGAGGTTTCCTCCCATATCCCAAAGATGTGCGGGTTTGTAGGTTAATTGGCCTTTGAAAAATATTCCCAAAATTCTTGGGAGTGGGTGTGAAACTGAGAATAACATAGAATTAGTGTGAATGGGTGATCGTGGACTAGGTGGGCAGAAGGGCCTGTTTCCATGCTGTATCTTTCAATCAAGTCAATCCCAGGTAAAACCATTTTTGAGGTTTTGACTTACTTAAATTCATTGGCCTGTCTGTCCAACAGTCTATTCCATACCATTATCCCATCAAAGATAGACACAAAATGCTGGAGTGACTCAGAGGGACAGGCCTCATCTCTGGATAGAAGGAATGGGTGACGTTTCGGGTTGAGAACCTTCTTCAGACTGAGAGCTCACTCGGAGCTCAGTCTGAGGAAGGGCCTCGACCCGAAACATCACCCATGCCTTCTCTCCAAAGACGCTGCCTGTCCCGCTGAGTTACTCCAGCATTTTGTGTCTATCTTCGGTGTAAACCTGCATCTGCAGTTCCTTCCTGCACATCCCATCAAAGCTCATCTCCAAACTCATGGAACTTGGAGTCAGCACTCAACTCTGCAACTGGAGCCTCAACGCCCTGACCAGCGGACAACAATAAGTGAGGAAAGGTGACAAATCATCCTCTACCATAATCTTCAAATTTGGTGCCCTGCAAGAACAGTTATCCGATGATCAGCAACACTTGGAAACATTTGAAATATAATTTCAATCATTTAAAAAAATTCAAAATTATTTTTGGAAAATTTGAAAAATCGCAATGTTTAGAAACATAGAAACATAGAAAATAGGTGCAGGAGTAGGCCATTCGGCCCTTCGAGCCTGCTCCGCCATTCAATATGATCATGGCTGATCATCCAGCTCAAGTTTAAGAAACAATTAGACAGGCACATGGATAGGACTGGTTTAGAGAGATGTAGGCAGGTGGGATTAGTGTGGATGGGACTAATTGGTCGGTGCGGGCAAGTTGGGCCGAAGGGCCTGTTTCCACACTGTATCACTCTATGACTCTCTGTGAAAAGAAAACGTCCTCTCTGTGTTCACATAAACTGCTCCCGTGACCTTCCTCATTCATGTTTTTCATTCAAAAAGAAAGCAAACATAAGTGGATTAATCTGGCTGAATGAGTCGCTGGCTGCCCTCTGCCTCATTTGATCTTTCCCGTCTTATCTCCACGGGTTTAATTTCTCCATTATGGTTGAGATTTGAACTTTGAACTCAACGTTATCATTCACATAATTGTTTACCAAATCGTCGACCAGCCACTACATCAATGCGGAGCAATCTACTCGGAGCTGCAGAAAACAAAATGAAAGTTACTTATTCACTTCCTCACAGCTTGCAGCGTGAGTGGTGAACGATGAGTTTCAAAGCCTCCTTAACTGTTTTCAGATGTGAGTCAGGCCAGTGTCAGGGTGAAAGTATCTGTGCTTGTCATACGCCACCTTCATATAGGATATCCTGCCCATCTGAGCAACAGCCATGCTATTTAGGAAGCATTTAAACGGGTGCCCGCCACCACAACCAGATGCTGCTATGAAATGCGATCATGCAACGCTTTCCTCATTTAGTTTTTTGTTAATGAAACGTCCCGGAGTGAAACGTGCCAACTATTCCTTGCACGTTTCATGTCACTCTGAGAATTTGACTAAGACTTTCTGGCCATGAGTCATTTTGTGCCCCCGTGCAATTTTCACTTCAAGAGTGCATGGATAAGGTGTAATATTCCTTTTCAAACATCGTGAGGAACTTGTTTGTCCGAGAGACTCAAGAGGCAGCAGATGCAGGAACCTTGAGCAAAAAACAAAGTGGTTTAGATTTAGATGTAGGTTTATTATGTACCGGGGTACAGTGCAAACCTTTGCTTTGCATGCTATCCAAAGACTGGATAGTCTAGGCTTATACTCGCTGGAATTTAGAAGACTGAGGGGGGATCTTATAGTAACATATAAAATTCTTAAGGGGTTGGAGAGGCTAGATGCGGGAAGATTGTTCCCGATGTTGGGGGAGTCCAGAACCAGGGGTCACAGCTTAAGGATAAGGGGGAAGTCTTTTAGGACCGAGATGAGAAAACATTTCTTCACACAGAGAGTGGTGAGTCTGTGAAATTCTCTGCCACAAAAGGTAGTTGAGGCCAGTTCATTGGCTATATTTAAGAGGGAGTTAGATGTGGCTCTTGTGGCTAAAGGGATCAGGGGGTATGAAGAGAAGGCAGGTACAGGTTACTGAGCTGGATGATCAGCCATGATCATATTGAATGGCGGTGCAGGCTCGAAGAGCCGAATGGCCTACTCCTGCACCTATTTAAAAATTAAAAAATAAAAATAAAAATATCTCGTTTCCTCACATACTCCAAAGACATACAGGTTTGTAAGCCAATTGGTTTGGTTAAATTGTAAATTGTCCCTCGTGTGTAGGATAGTGTCAGTGTACGGGGATCGCTGGTCAACACGGACTCGGTGGGCCGAAGGGCCAGTGACCGCGCTGTATCTCTAAACTAAACTAAACTAAACTAAACTAAAAAAGATCAGATATTCCATACATAGATGCGATCAGTTCAAACTCAACTACAATAGATGGAGCAAAGGGGAAGGAACAGTGTGCAGAATATAGTTCTCAGCATTATGGCACATCAGTTCCCTGCACAATGTCCAACATTCATAATGGTGGTAGAGGTGAATCGTACAATACCTCAGCTTATGGAAGGACCATTTAGAAGTCTGCTGCTGTTCCTGAGTCTGGTGGTGTGCACTTTCAAGCTTCTGCACTTTTATGCCAGACAGGAATAAGGGCGGCACGGTAGCGCAGCGGTAGAGTTGCTGCTTTACAGCGAATGCAGCGCCGGAGACTCAGGTTCGATCCTGACTACGGGTGCTGCACTGTAAGGAGTTTGTACGTTCTCCCCGTGACCTGCGTGGGTTTTCTCCGAGATCTTCGGTTTCCTCCCACACTCCAAAGACGTACAGGTATGTAGGTTAATTGGCTGGGTAAATGTAAAAATTGTCCCTAGTGGGTGTAGGATAGTGTTAATGTACGGGGATCATTGGGCGGCACGGACTTGGTGGGCCGAAAAGGCCTGTTTCCGGCTGTACATATATGATATGATATGATAAGGAGAAGAAGAAATAACCAGGGTGGGGCAAGTCTTTGATTATGTTGGCTGCTTTTCCAAAGTAATCCTATTTACCCGCATTTTTTGGTCCATACCCCTCTAAATCCTTCTTATCTATGTTCGTGTCTTTTAAATGTCGTTATTGTACCTCCCTCAACTATTTCGACAGCCACTTTGTTCCATATACCCACCACCCTCTGACTGAAAAAGCTGCCCCTCAGGTTCCTATTAAATCTTTCCCCACTCACTTTAAACCCAGAGCTGGCCTGGCCTTCTGGTAATGTTTTGGAGACTCCATTAACAACCCGGCCTCTGGAGAGATATTATCACATGCTTTTGACAGGCGGACTGGAAGTACTAGTCTCACCGGGGAAGATTTCCCCAGCGGGGCAGATGAAAGCTGACGGCACTCACCACTCATGGGCCTACCAAGTGTAGGTGTGAGTTCCCACCTCAGTGGTGAAAATGAGTGTTACCTGCTGCAGCAGGGCTTTGCGCAAACATGTGAAAATCTACTCCGCTCCGATTGCTTACTCTCTCGGCGTCAGTCAAATCACTGATGCTTTATCTGTCACTGCCTTTCCCAACAATGTAAATTTCTTTTGACCAATTTTTTTTCACCTCTGTTCAACCTTTGAGTTAAAATCATTAATCTTGCTTATCTTGCCTGTTAGGTAGTTGAGTTTGCATTTGCGGTTCAAGGCACATTTCATGCACGGAGAAGGTCCTTTCACTGCACACGCATGACCCACAATCAGCGAGGCATCTGTTCTTGTGGTGGGAACTGTTATCAGTCGGAGCTGGGCTCTGAACAGACTTCCTACGCAGCTGACAGCTTCCCTGTTCGAGACGGTGTTCCAATTCTCTCTGCAATGGACAACCCCTGCACATTTTGTTCTTAAATGCGCAAGCCAACCAAAAAAAAGACTTGTAACAAATCGTTTTTTTGGCAGCGTCGACCGTTGCCATAGCGAGTCGGCCTACCTCATCACCTGCGAACGTTCAGCCCACCTTCTATTTTTTTTACTGATATGTGTGCCTTGCTCAGCTGAACATCACGGGGCTTGCAAACTACAGGAACGCACCCTTGTCGCCACAGGCACCAGGTGGGCGGAAAACATGTTTTCCGCTACTAAACACTCAGCTGTTTGCTTAATTCAAGACATAAAAAGCTGATGCTTTTGACCTAATGTACCTTGAAGTATTCTGGTTGGTTCCAGTCTTCTTTCATGCCTCCAACAATGCTTAAATCAAGGTGGCTAGCCTAATTTCATAATGTATCTTAAAAGATAATTGCAACCTTGTGAAAAGGCTATGCAAAAATCCTTGACCAGTCATTTGTAATTTAATGTACGCCCACATCACGGTACTTTGTCCTCGATAAGTGACATATTTCTCTTGCAAGAAATTGCACTTGACCCAGATCTTTCTTTCATGTGAAATATGTAAGTAATTGCAAAAGGCTTTGAGGTGCAGAATGATATTAAGAATCGCAGGATGAACTTCAGTTCTTGTCTAAGGATGATGCACAATTATTAAAGTTATTTTTACATTTATTCTGGAAGAAACGTGGTTCAGTGCCAGCAGTGAATTGGTCGAAAAGAAAATCTCTTATCAATGTGTAGGAAGGAACTGCAGATGCTGATTTGTACTGAAGATGGACACAAAATGCTGGAAGAACACAGCGGGACTGGCAGCATCCTTGGACATTCAGAGTGAAGAAGGGTCTCGACCCGAAATGCCATCCATTCCTTCTCTCCAGAGATGCTACCTGTCCCACTGAGTTGCTCCAGCATTTTGTGCCTATCTCTGATCAATGTGCTAAGTATTCAACCACTGAAAAT
This sequence comes from Rhinoraja longicauda, assembly GCF_053455715.1. Taxonomy (NCBI): domain Eukaryota; kingdom Metazoa; phylum Chordata; class Chondrichthyes; order Rajiformes; family Arhynchobatidae; genus Rhinoraja; species Rhinoraja longicauda. Next base: position 8,745,173 of record NC_135980.1, on the reverse strand, counting down.
GGCAAGCACCACAAAAAGGTAAAATGTAGAGGGGACAAGGAACCTGTTTCTCTGACTCTGAATGAAATCAAAGGTAACAGCGTTCTGCTGAAAGGTTGTCAAGCAGAAATGTTAACTCTGTTTCTCTGTCCACAGACCTGCTCATTTTGGAGGAAAATTAATTGTTAGGGGATGTAACATTTTACATTGAGTCACAAATCCAACGATCTATCTCTTACAGTCTGCAACTGGGCGGCACAGTGGTGCAGCGATAGAGTTGCTGCCTTACAGCGCCAGCGGCCTGCGGTTCCCAGCAACCCTCAGGCTCTTGAACCTTAGCAACTGTGACACTCTGTGGATTGCCTCGATGGTTGTACCACGGACTTCAGCTTCGCATTATCACGGTTCCATAGTAATAGTTATTAATTTATTGTCTTATTGATTATTAGATACTCATCGGTGTGCCGTCGCGTTTACAGGCCTGTTAAGATGCAGCAAGTCAGAATTTCCTGTTCCCTGCTGGTACGCATGACAATGAAATACTCTTGACTGTTGACCCTCTTGTACGAGGCTTCCTGGTAGAGAGCTTCGAGTGCTGGAAATCCTCACTGGATGATGTAAATAGTAAGACCGTCTGAATTTCCGAGCAAGTGCAATTTCCTGTCATGTCAAGCCTGTGCCAAGAGCATCAGGTTATAAGTCCTTTACTTTCGTTCACACTATAACTCACCACAAGATGAAGAAATAACAATGAAGAGACTGTATGACTTTTTTTTTTCTCGCAACATCAAAATCAGATTGATATGGACGATAACCAGCAGTTCTCAAAAATGCAATTGGCAAACCATCTTTCCTTTGTTTTTGCAGAATTAATTTGACATAAATAAAGGCAGAATTCCTTTTTTGAACACGTTGCGGTCAGGCCAGGGAGATGATCAACAAATTCTCCCCATTCCCTGTTGCTTTATCCGACTTTTTTACTTCATGTGGAAGGATCACTCTTGGCTCCAAACCAAAAATAACTTATCTCCTAGGCTTGAGTCTACAGAGAGTCGGTAGACACTGCCCAGTCCTGCATAGGTACTGAACGTGGTCGGCGTGACCTCGCCGAGAGACCTCGGGCGGCACGGTGGCGCAGCGTTAGAGTTGATGCCTAACTGCACTTGCAGCGCCGGACACCCGGCTTCGATCCCGACTTTGGGCGCTGTCTGCACGGAGTTTGTATGTTCTCCCCGTGACCTGCGTGGGTTTTCTCTGAAATCTTCGGTTTCCTCCCACACTCCGAAGACGTACAGGTATGTAGGTTAAGTGGCTTGATAAATGTAAAAATTGGCCCTAGTGTGTGTAGGATAGTGGTCATGTGCTGGGATCGCTGGTCTTGCGCGGACCCGGTGGGCTGAAGGGCCTGTTTCCGCGCTGTATCTCCAAAACTAGAAACGAAAACCTCGCCCGAAGGATCGACGGTCGGCTGGATCGGGAACCCGCCCGAAGGCTCGGCACACGGCATAACCGGGAGGGAGCTGGAGAAGCCGGACACGATGAGCAAGGGCCGGTAGGAGGGTGAACCGGGGTAATGCTTCCAGCACCTTCAGGTAGGCTGAAGGAGGCGCCCCCGGGACACAAAGATGTCCGGGCAAGGAGAGGAGAGAGACGTTGGATCATGGGGACTGCTCTAGTACATCGAGCACGCGGGCCGACCAGACCTTGGACTTTGAATAACGGCGCCAATCATGGCGGTGCCCACATGTGTAATACGTGCAAAAGGAATTTCACTGTGCGGTTGCACATGTGACAAATAAACACATCTGACTATTGACGAATTACCTCCCCACCGTCGAAGGGATCTACAGGAGGCGCTGCCTCAAAAAGGCTGTCAATATCATCAAAGACCCACACCATCCTGGCCCCACTCTCCTTTCGCTACTACCATCAGGAGCCTGAAAACCTTGACCACCAGGTTCAAGAATGGATTCTTCCCAACAGCATCAGGCTCTTGAATACTGCACATCGCTAACCTCAGCGACTATGATCATACACTGTCTGTTTGGTTGCACTCTGAACACAGACCCCCCCCCCCCCACAAGGACCCCTCTACCCCTCACCGACCCATCCCCCAATATCATCTACCCACACACACGGACACTTCCCCCACACTCTGACTGTCCCCTTGACATGCTGACTCTTCCACCCAACACCTACCCACCCCCCCAACTCATGGACTCCTCCCCCACCCATTGACACCTCCTCCCCCACAAACCAACCCCTCGTCCCACACACATGGAGATTTCAATGTAAGGATGGAAGTCTTCGAAGAACTTTCACACATGGAATCATTGAAAGTTCTCTGCAGTCCTCACTGAAAGGTGCTGCCATGTTAAACTGGGATTTAAAGGCTGGGCTTCTGGTGCATCCAAAGGGATCTGTGGAATGGGGGTGAACATAGAACATAGAACAGCATAGCACAAGAACAGGCCCTTTACCCACAAACTCTGTGTCGAACATGATGCCTAGACCACCGCCTATCTACCTGCACATAACCTATATCCCTCCTTTAACTGCATATCCGTAATGCCTATCCACAGTCTTTTAAATGCCACCAATATATCTGCTTCAACCACCACCACTCCCTGGCAGTGCAATGCAGAAACTCATCACCCTCTATGTAAAAACCCCTGCCCCGCACAGTAGAAGGAGAGAGAAAGCTGGAACAGAGAGGCTGGGGTGGGACAAGGCCTGGCAAGTGATAGGTGGATACAGGTTGAGGAGGATGGAAGGGGGGAATAACAAGGTTGGAGATCAGAAGAGCAGCAGGAGATCGCAGGTGAGGAGCAGTGAGAGAGGGGGCGTGCAGGACCACCGGGAAAGTGTTGTGTGCAATGCTAGCGGAAAGTATGAAGTCTGAGACTTTAGGGTCCCGACCTGAAATGTCACCGGTCCATTCCCTCCACAGATGCTGCCTGACCCTCTGAGCTCCACTAGCACTTTGCATTAATGCAAGCAGAGATATAGATCAATATCGGGAGAATCTCCTGTTCTGGTGAGGCACGGTATTCAATGTGGCAATGAAACAGTTAACTCTCTCTGGACTGTTGTTGTGTTTTTGGTTGCTTTGACCAAGTGCATTTTTTTGTTAATTCAAGTATAATTCACTCTCAAGATGTTTCAAACTCATGTTATCGTGATGTTATTGTCTTGTCGTTCAATGACTTCATTTTAAAAAAATGATTGGATGCGATATGATTGAAAACAAATATTAATCAGGCACCAATTTGTTCCCAATGTTACATGAGATTCTGAAAATATTCAGATATCAGAGGCATTGTATAATTCTGGTAAAATTGTTTTTGATGAGGATTACCTAGCTGGTAGCACTTGGCATTACATTAATCCTTTTTTTGTGAATGCAATATGTGCTCCATCCTTCATCAGAGTGTGACTTTCTGTATAAGCACAAACGCCCACAAGTCCTGACTCCCACACATGTGCTCAGGCCCACACCCACGCACACCTTCAATAATGGACAACAGGCCAGCAATTACACAGCTAATGTTTTCAGCTGGAAGTCCACAGTCCCCCGCTTTCAATATGATTCTATTTACTCCTTCCTTCCCGGGCAGGAAGACAAATGACATCCAGTAAGTTGGGAAATAATATTTGCGGAAACGTTGAACCTGCTGGTGTTTAACTTTGTTAAAACATTTTCTGCCTCGCAAATCGTGGCCCACAGTGAAGCAACACTGACTCCTACCGTTCACATGGAGTCCTTGCAACCCAGAGTGGAATAATGCAGCAACAAAGAACTGCAAACGCTGGCTTACAAATGAGGACACCGTGTGCTGGAGTAACGCAGCTGGTCAGGCAACCTCACTGGGACACGTGGATAGGCCACGTTTTAGATTTAGATTTTTTTAGATTTAGATATACAGCGCGGAAACAGGCCCTTCGGCCCACCGAGTCCGCGCCGCCCAGCGATCCCCGCACATTAACACTATCCTACACACACTAGGGACAATTTTTACATTTACCCAGTCAATTAACCTACATACCTGTACGTCTTTGGAGTGTGGGAGGAAACCGAAGATCTCAGAGAAAACCCACGCAGGTCACTGGGAGAATGTACAAACTCCGTACAGACGGCCCCCCTAGTCAGGATCGAACCTGAGTCTCCGGCGCTGCATTCTCTGTAAGGCAGCAACTCTACCTCTACGCCACCGTGCCGCCCCCAACCATTTTGGGTTGGGACCCTTCTTCAGCCAGTCCTCAGCCTGAAGAAGGGAGGTTAAACGCAACTTGGAGGAACAGCATCTCATATGTCGCTTGGGCAGCTTGCAGCCCAGTGGTATGAATATTAATTTCTCTAACTTCAGGTAGCCCTGGCATTCCCTCTCTCTCTCCATCCCTCCCCCACCCATGTCACACTAACTTCTCATTTTCACCTGACAAACAGTTAACTGTTTCCTTTATCATCATTACTTTTCTGCATATCTTTCATTCATTGTTCTTTATCTCACTACATCATCGCCTATATCTCTCGTTTCCCTTATCTCTAAACAGTCTGAAGAAGGGTGTCGACCCGAAATGTCACCCATTCCTTCTCTCCAGAGATGCTGCCTGTCCCGCTGAGTTAATAGACAATAGACAATAGGTGCAGGAGGAGGCCATTCGGCCCTTCGAGCCAGCACCGCCATTCAATGTGATCATGGCGGATCATTCTCAATCAGTACCCCGTTCCTGCCTTCTCCCCATACCCCCTGACTCCGCTATCCTTAAGAGCTCTATCTAGCTCTCTCTTGAATGCATTCAGAGAATTGGCCTCCACTGCCTTCTGAGGCAGAGAATTCCACAGATTCACAACACTCTGACTGAAAGTTACTCCGGAACTTAGTGTTCTATCCAAAGTGGAATCATTCTGTATTACACCATATTTGCATTTAAAGTGGCATTCTTCATGTCAACAGAAAACACCATGTGGTCATTGCTTCATTTTCTACTGAGGAAAACCAATATGTTCCAAGCAAGTCCCTGCAAGAAACATTGTGATAATGACCAGATCATTTCCTTTAGTCATAGAATATAGAACATAAAACAGTAACGAGACACAAGAAGGTGCAGATGCTAGTTCACAAACAAAACACAAAGCCCTGGAGCAACTCAGTGGGTCAGGCAGCATCCCTGGAGAACATGGATAGGTGATGTTTCAGTCCTGAATCTGAGGAAGGATGCCGACCCGAAACATCATCTATCCACAGCCTCCAGCGATGCTGCCTGACCCGCTGAGTTACTCCAGCACATTGTATTTTGTTTGCAGAACAGTACGGCCGACCAACAGGCCCTTCAGCCCATCATGTCTGTGCCAACCATGATGCCAAGTGGATTAATCCCTACCAGGTGGAGAGGGGGAGGTGGGGATGTGGGGTGAAGATCCGGTGGGTAACATGTGAGGGTGGTAGGTGCATGGAGCCAGGAAGAGGAGGTTGGATATGTTTAAAGGCGGCTGGACAGGAGGGTATGTGAAAGGGGTCAAAAGTGGAAGGTTGTGTGGTGGATCAGATGGAGAGAGGAGAATTTGAGAGGTCGGGGTTACCGTTAGACTTTAGAGATACAGCGCAAAAACAGGCCCTTCAGCCCACCCTGTCCGTGCCGACCAGCCTTCACCCCATACACTAGCCACCATCCTACACACTGGGGACAATTTACAAGTTTTTTACCGAGCCAATCAACCTACAGACCTGTACGTCTTTGGAATGTGGGTGGAAACCGAAGCACCCAGAGAAAACCCACACAGGGTCACAGAGAGAATGTACAAACTCCCCACAGCACCCGTGGTCAGGATCGAACCTAGGTCTTTGGCACTGTAAGGCAGCAGCTCGTAAGGTCATAAGGGATAGGAGTAGAATTGGGCCATTCGGCCCATCAAATCTTCTACGCCATTCAATCATGGCTGATCTATCTCTCCCTCCTAACCCAATTCTCCTGCCTTCTTCCCGTAACCTCTGACACCTGTACTAATCAAGAATCTATCTATCTCCGCCTTAAAGCGCTACTGTGCCGACCTGAAATTGGAGAATTTGTTATTCAAACCATGGGTTGGTCGAGGATTAGTTGGAGGATGGGTTGTTGTCACCCCTCCCCCCTCTCCTCTTTATCCTGGCCTTCTCCCTCTTCCACTCTCAGTCCTGATGGAGGGGACGGATCTAAAACGTCTGCGATTCCTTTCCCGCCACAGATACCGCTCGACCAAATGAGTTCCTTCGGCGGTTTGCATTTCTGCTCCAGATTCTAGCATCTGTAGTCACAATAGACAATAGACAATAGATGCAGGAGTAGGCCATTCAGCCCTTCGAGCCAGCACCGCCATTCAATGCGATCATGGCTGATCACTCTCAATCAGTACCCCGTTCCTGCCTTCTCCCCATACCCCCTCACTCCGCTATCCTTAAGAGCTCTATCCAGCTCTCTCTTGAAAGCATCCAACGAACTGGCCTCCACTGCCTTCTGCGGCAGAGAATTCCACACCTTCACCACTCTCTGACTGAAAAAGTTCTTCCTTATCTCCGTTCTAAATGGCCTACCCCTTATTCTTAAACTGTGGCCCCTTGTTCTGGACTCCCCAACATTGGGAACATGTTTCCTGCCTCTAATGTGTCCAATCCCCTAATTATCTTATATGTTTCAATAAGATCCCCCCTCATCCTTCTAAATTCCACCATAATGTCCTTCAGGTTAGCCAACGTCACCTCCTCCTGAAATCAAATGCCCTAGAATGCAAACAAACTCCTCCCTGATCTCAATGGTTCAATGGTGCTTTGTTTGTTATATATGTAACTGCACAGTGAAATACTTTTTGCATCCATTGCACATGAAGGCGCCAACATGTTTTGGCAACACTTCCACTGTCCAAAGTCACTATCATTCATGTCTAACTCCTTGGTAAATACCGATGTGGAATAGTCATTATGAACTGGCCCAGTTCTCTGGCTCAAGGGAAACATTGTCCTGGAATGACCCTGAGCTTTCCCCAGCTATCCTCTTTTATTATACATTACAAAATGTCATTGGACTCTCCTTAATGCAGTGTGAGGGCCAATAAATGACAAAGATATCTTGGCAAACTTAGTTAGGGTGTTTTTTCCACATTTAATGAGGAGAATAGATAGGGTGAATGTACAGAGTCCTTTTTTTCCAGGGTAGTGGTATCAAAAACTAGAGGGCAGAGGTTCAAGGAGAGAGGAGAAAGTTTTAATAGAAACTGCAGAGCAAAATTTTGACCCGGAGGGTGGTGGGCTTAAGGAACGAGCTGCTAGAGGAAGTAGTTCAGGCAGGCAGAATAGCAACATTAAAAAGGCAAGGAAAGCAATGGTTCAGAGGGATATGGGCCAAATGCAGTCAAATGGGAATAGCTCCAAATTGGCATGGATGAGCCGGGCAGAAGGAGCCTTTCTCCGTGCTGTTTAACTCTATGATTCTATTTAGATGGGGTTGCCCATATCCGCCTGAGGCAGCCCAGATTTTTGTACTAAAGTCCCCGGAGTGGTGCTTGAACCAGGAGCATTCTGACTCAGCGATGAGATGCCATTGAGTCAGACATGTTGGGCAACACTGCTGCACATCAGAGAGGAAGAAGCTTCCGGCACTCACTTACTTCAAGCTTTCATGAATTAGCTGATCTAAGGTTAACCCTTGCAAACTTACATCACTGAGGCCCCAGGAGACTGTAGAAGCTGGAATCTTTGAACTAAACAGCTGGAGAAACAGCTGTAGGGCGGCACAGTGGCGCAGGGGTAGAGTTGCTGCCTTACAGTGCCAGAGACCTGGGTTTGATCCCGACCACGGGGGCTGTCTGTACGGAGTTTGTATGTTCTCCAAATTACCTCATGGGTTTTCCCTTGAGATCTTCGATTTCCTCCTACACTCCAGGTTTGTAGGTTAGTTGGCTTAGTGTAAATGCAAATTGTCCCTAGTGTGTGTAGGAGAGTGTTAATGTGCGGGGATCGCTGGTCGGTGCAGATACCGTGGGCCAAGTCCATTCTGCATCTCTAAACTAAACTAAACCCAGCAGGTCAGGCAGCATCTGTGGAGGGATTATACAGTCGATGTTTTGGGGAAGAAGGGTCCCGATCCAAAATGTTGTCTGTCCACTTCCCTTCACAGATGTTGGCTGACAGGCTGAGTTACATCAGCACTTTGTTTTTGCTAACGATATATCGCCGATCGTCCAATAGCATTGAGGTGGCTCTGTGGCGCAGCGGGTGGAGCTGCTGCCTCACAGCGCTAGAGACCCTGGTTTGATCTTGACTGGATCTGTGGATCTAGCAGGGAAAATAGGGGCAATCGCATCTGCAAGCCGGGGAATGTACTGCAGCATCATGACCGTGTCCTTCCTCCAAGGTGAGTGAGTGATGGATATGTAGCTGCTAGCATTTCCTGGGATGATACAGTTTGATTTAACATCCAAGTATTCGTCAGTCTCTCAGTTCTGCACCAAAACTGGTGAGTCAGGTTAGATCCAAATGATCAGATTACTGACTCAATGGGCTAAGTGCTGGAAAATGGGTTACAATCAGGTATAGGGGTGGCAACTATTTCACTCCCAAATATGGGACAAGGTGATGTCACCGCCCCGCGCCCCACGTGACCTCACCAAGCCAGCGGCCACGTACTCCCGCTCCACCAATGGTGGCCGCCACGGGTCGGGAGGCAGGTTGCTATGCAATATCCGTTAGGCGGCACCCGGGCCTCCGGACCTAGACTGTCCCGAGCTAAAATGTCGGAAATCTAGAGTGTCGGGACCTAAACTGTCGGGACCGACAGCGTCGGGGCCTACAGTGTCGGGGCCTATACATTCGGGACCGACTGCGTCGGGGCCTACAGTGTCGGGGCCTACAGCCTCCGGGCCTACAGCGCCCTCCGGGCCTAATACGGGACAAGGGCGGTCCCGTACGGGACAAACCAATTTAGCCCAAAATACGGGGTGACCCGGCTAATACGGGACAGTTGGCAACCCTGGTCAGGTACAGGGACAGCTGGCACAGACAGGCCAGGCCAGAGGGCCTGTTTCACGTACTGACACGCTCCATGGTTCACTGGCTCCCACACATAAACAGTCATTCGCAACTGAAGCCACACAAAAAGCATCTTTGCAACTTCACACGTTTATGTAAAAAGCAGGAATAATCCACTTAATCCACTAGCGAATAATCCCGCTAGAGAGGTTTTGTTCATAAGTGATAGGAGCAGAATTAGGCCATTCGGCCCATCAAGTCTACTCCGCTATTCAATCATGGCTGACTTATCTCTCCCTCCTAACCCCATTCTCCTACCTTCTCCCCATAACCCCTGACACCCGCACTAATCAAGAATCTATCTATCTCTGCCTTAAAAATATCTATTGCCTTGGCCGCCACAGCCTTCTGTGGCAAAATTCCACAGATTCACCACCCTCTGACTAAAGAAATTCCTTAACTCCTTCCAAAGGAACGTCCTTTAATTCTGAGGCTATGACCTCTGGTCCTAGACTTTCCCACTAGTAGATCCTCTCCAACATCCACTCTATCCAGGCCTTTCACTATTTGTTTTGTAATCCTGCTTTTATCACGGAGATTTATGTAGGGCAACCTCAGTTTGTAGAGTCACTAATACAAGTCCACTTTACATGAAAGCAAATCGTCCCCGTTCTCAAAAATAGCGTTGAGAAAAAGTCTTTGAAATAATTCTGCGCTGAAGTAACAATGTAACCGTAGATTGATGGTATTTATAGATTGCTCTTTTACAAGCTGCTCTATTTTCAGTGCAGGATTGTTGACATTCTATCTTTGAGTTGAGTTTTTCTGCTCTGCCCCTCCTAAGGTTATTGCCCCAGGTTCCAGGCCCTCGCTCCCATCAGGGTGACAGTTCAGTTCAGTTTTACTGTATTGTCCCGTATACTGAGGTACAGTGAAAAGCTTTAGTTGCGTGCTAACCAGTCGGCGGAAAGACAATACATGATTACAATCGAGCCATTCACAAAATGCTGGAGTAACTCAGCAGGTCAGGCAGCATCTCGGGAGAGAAGGAATGGGTGACGTTTCGGGTCGAGACCCTTCTTCAGACCATCAGTCTGAAGAAGGGTCTCGACCCGAAATGTCACCCATTCCTTCTCATCCCGAGATGCTGCCTGACCTGTTGAGTTATTCCAGCATTTTGTGAATAAATCGATTTGTACCAGCATCTGCAGTTATTTTCTTATATTACAATCAAGCCATTTGCTGTGTGTAGATTCATGATAAGGGAAAAACGTTTAGTGCAAGGTAAAGGCAGTAAAGTCCGATCAAAGATAGTCAGAGGGTCACCAATGAGGAAGATAGCAGTTCAGGACTGCTCTCTGGTTGTGGTAGGATGATTCAGTTGGGAACAGCTGAATAACAGCTGGGAAAAACTGTCCCTGAATCTGGGGGTGTGCGTTTTCACACTTCTGCACCTTTTGCCCGATGGGAGAGGGCCTCTTGGGCAGCACTTGGGAAAATGGCAGGGAGGTGCAGATAGGAATGTGTCTCAGAGACTCCCAAATGGTCTGATCATCTCACGGGCACAAACACTCACACATGCGGCATGCACACATGCACATACACAAACATACACAGACACACAGACACAAAGTGCACACACATACATTACCACACACATACTTTACCACACACATACTTCAACCACTGAAGGTCACCTCACCTTCTGTCTCCTTTCTCTGTTCATTTATTTATTTACTTATTTATCTATTTATTCATTTCCCTATGTTCTCAAAATCTCTGTAAAGCGTCTTTGAGTATATGAAAAGCGCTATATAAATAAAATGCATTATTATTATTATTATTATTACACACACATACAGAAACACTCATGTCTTTTTCCACTCAAATTTAGTCTATTCTGTTCTATGAATCTCCACCCAAAGCAGTTTCTGCTGCATTAACACATCTTTCTTTTTTATTACTGCAGTTTCTTTTGGGTAAGATCAGCAGGTTTGCTTCTATCTGGATGGACTCTGCAGACCGATCCACTGCCATCCCTTGGTGGGCTGCCCCACCTAGTGGCAGAACTGAGAGCTACACAAACTCACTGGGAGTCCAAGCAAAACAGAAAGTGCTGGAGTAGCTCAGCAGGTCAAGCAGCATCTGTGGAGGCGATGCTTCAGTTTGGGTTAGGACCCTTCTTCAGGAGTCATTTTAGTACTTAGAAAAATGGGCACAATGGGGTTGTCTGCCCACTGCTCTTGTTATTATTCTCTCCCATGAAATGTAAAAGTCAGTGTTTGGACAATTTCTCCAATTTTGTCTTAAGTAAACTCTAAATAACCCCCCCCCCCTCCCCCACCCCACCCCACCACTCTTTTCTCCCCCACACTCTTTTCCTCCTTACCTATCCTGGGCCCCACCTGGTCTCCCAACTATTTCTCCCCTCCACAATCGAACAATGGAACAATGGTTTCTTTGTTGTCACATGTAGCAGGCTCAGTGAAACACATTTTCTCCATACAGCTCAGTAAGACCAGCCCCGTACATAAGCACAATCCCCCGGTTAGTACGGAATGTACAGAACAGCCCACTGAGTCCAGGCTTGAGCTCAGGGGTGACCGCGCTTTTGCGGTTGCAGCTCCTAGACTGTGGAACAGCATCCCTCTCCCCATCAGAACTAACCCCTCCATCGACTCCTTTAAGTCCAGGCTCAAAACCTATCTCTACTCCCTAGCATTTGAGGTCCTCTGAGGGGGCGCTGTGAACTGTTTATGTATGTGCTGTTATGTTTGTGTGCCATTGTATGTTCGTTCTTAGTACCTGAACTGATGTACAACACTTTGGTCAAAGTGGGTTGTTTTTAAATGTGCTATACAAATAAAATTGACTTGACTTATGCAAGAGGCGCCATTTTACTGTCCCGGCTGTAGCTGGCCACAAAGGCTTGTTGCAGCCGTCACCTTAGGAGAAACCAAAGATGGAGTAGTTGAGAACCTTACAGAAGTTCAGTCTACAAGCATGACCCTGAACATCTTGTTACTTGTTAGTTTAATTATCTATCCCACTCTCCAATATCTCGTTCTTTGACATCCTACATGGTTCCAATGATGTGTCTGGGCACAAGCTCAGGAACATATCACAAAATGCTGGAGTAACTCAGCGGGTCAGGCAGCATCTCTGGAGAGAAGGAATGGGTGACGTTTCGGGTCGAGACCCTTCTTCAGACAGATCAGTCTGAAGAATGGTCTCGATCCGAAACATCACCCATTCCTTCTCTCCAGGGATGCTGCCTGACCTGCTGAGTTACTTCAGCATTTTGTAATACCTTCGATTTATACCAGCATCTGCAGTTATTTTCCTACACAACTCAGGAACATTGTCCACCTAGGACCACTGCAGCCCTCATGCCTCAATATTGTGTTCAACAAATTCAGGTAACCAGCCATTCTTGTTTGAGTTAAAACTGGCCGATCCTGACGTAAGCTCATCAACCTATAATTTTCAGAATCTCCTTTTTAAACAGGCCTCTAAAATTGTTCCGCGTGTAGGGAATGGATGCAAAAGCAAATTAAGAATAGGATTAGTGTGAACTAGTGATTGATGTTTTTTTTTTCAGAGATCCAACGTGGAAACAGGCCCTTTGGCCCACCAGGTCTGCACTGACCAGCAATTCCCCATATACCAACACTATCCTACACACACTGAGGATAATTTACAATTTTACCAAGCCAATCAGCCTATAAACCTGTGCGTCTTAGAATGTGGGAGGAAACTGGTGCTCCCAGATACAACTCATGCAGATCATGGAAAGTACAAACTCCAGACAGACAGCACCCGTGGTCAGGATCGAACACGGGTCTCTGGTGCTGTAAGGCAGCAACTCTACCGCTGCGCCACCGTGCCGCCCAGCTGGGTGTGGAATTGATCGGCTGAAGGGTCTGTTTCCACCCTGTATTTTTCAATCAATCCTCTGGGCACATCTGCTGAGTTTAACATACTGTAGGTAGCACTATAGGTTATTGTGTCACCTGGAGAAACGTGACCCTATTACCAGGGCCGTCTTAACGCATGGGCCTGATGGGCACTTGCCCGGGGCCCCACGAGCATAGGGGCCCCATGCTGATCTGTGTATGTTAAGTGACTTGCAATAAATAAATACTATTTTAAAAATGTAGGTTCAATAAGTGCTTTTTTCGGTCACTAAGTGCTTCTCACCGCAATCTGTAAGTGCTTTTCGCAACAATGTAGCACCCTAAGTCCATCGCTAAGTGCTTTTCGGTAAGTGCTTTTCGCCGGCACGACAGGGGGGGGGCTGGTAGGGAAAGGGGGGTGGGGGAGAGTAATGGTAGGGGCCCCAGTACACTGCTTTCCCCGGGGCCCATAATGCTGTAAAAACGGCCCTGCCTATTACAGACACTCTGTGTTCCCTCACCACAGCCCCCTGCTCTGCAATGTAAAGCATGCTTGTGTTCAACATTTTTCTGTTTTGATCATAGATTATCAATCTCAAATGTTAGAGTACAGAGAAGATTGACGAGGATGTTGTCAGGACTCGAGAGACTGAGCAATAGGGAGAGGTTTGGCAGGTTAGGGCTTCATTCCTTGGAGTGCAGGATGGCGAGGGGGTGATCTTATAGAGGTGTATTAAATCATGAGGGGAATAGATAGGGTGAATGCACAGAGACTTTTTTATTCCCAGGATAGGGCAATCAAGAACTAGGGGGTATAGGTTTAAGGTGAGAGGGGAAAACTTTAATAGGAACCTGAGGGACAACTTTTTCACAGAGAGAGTGATGGGTATATAGAACGAGCTGCCAGAGGAAGTAGTTAAAGCAGGTACAATAGCAACATTTAAAGGATATTTGGACAGGTGCATGTATAGTAAAGGTTAGGAGAGATATCGGCAAAATGCGGGCAAATGGGATAAGCTTAGATGGGGCATCCAGGTCAGCATGGGCAGATTAAAGAACCTGTTTGCGTGCTCTATGACTCTATGGCTATTTCTCACTCCACAAACGCTGCCTGATGTTTACTTTCAAGCATTTTCCATTCTGCCAGTTAATGAAAATAGGAGATTTGAAGAATAATAAATATGGGTGTGGGAATTAAAATATCCACCCTTTAAACTACGTTTTAATTAAATCACAGTGCACTCGTGACTTCAGTAAAGAATAGACACCAATTGGACAGTCAGAGAATTAAAGCACCTCCCTCAATCTCCATGAGTTTAGAAGAATGAGGGGGGAACCTCATTGAAACGTACAGAATAGTGAAAGGCTTGGATAGAGTGGATGTGGAGAGGATGTTTCCACTAATGGGAGAGTCTAGGACTAGAGGTCATAGCCTCAGAACTAAAGGACGTTCTTTTAGGAAGGAAATTAGGAGACATTTATTTAGTCAGAGGGTGGTGAATCTGTGGAATTCTTTGCCACAGAAGGCTGTGGAGGCCAAGTCAGTGGATATTTTTAAGGCAGAGATAGACATATTCTTGATTAGTATGGGTGCCAGAAGGCAGGAGAATGGGGTTAGGAGGGAGAGATAGATCTGCCATGATTGAACGGCAGACTAGACTTGATGGGCCGAATGGCCTACATCTACTCCTATCACTTATGACCTTATGACTTATTTCAAAATAACTTGTTAAAACCTTGGGGAGTAATGGTCTTGGATCACTATAGAGAGTGCACATCTTTGCAATGCAACCAATGGAACTGAACGGGCAGAGGTGAGAGCAAGAGAGAATAATGTTCATGCATGTATCTAGGTGATCGGTGATTAATTTTTCTCCAGAATATCAAACAAACATAAATGCACAATGAATTAGCAACACTATGCTATTTCTACTTTAGGATGAGCTGTTAAATACCCAATTAACCTGATAACAGCTCATCTTTCAAGTGTCAAGTGAGTTTAATTGTCATATGTACCAGCAACTGAACAATGACATTTTTTACTTGCTGCTGCTATAGGCCTGTAAATGCAATAACACACAGATAAATATATAATAGTCAATAATTCAATAAATTAATGATGGTCAGACTCAGGAACCATAATGGTGCAGAAGCAAAGTTTGCAGTGTAACCAGAGACACAGTCCACAAAAGATCCTAGCTGCTGAGGTTATTCATAGAGTCTTAGAGTGATACAGTGTGGAAACAGGCCCTTTGTCCCAACTTGCCCACACAATAGACAATAGACAATAGACAATAGACAATAGGTGCAGGAGTAGGCCATTCAGCCCTTCGAGCCAGCACCGCCATTCAACGCGATCATGGCTGATCACTCTCAATCAGTACCCCATTCCTGCCTTCTCCCCATACCCTCTCACACCAGCCAACATGTCCCAGCAACACTAGTCCACATGCCCGCTAGGCCCATATCCCTCCAAACCTGTCCTATCCATGTACCTGTCTAACTGTTTCTTAATTGTTGGGATAGACCCAGCCTCATCTGGCAGCTGTTGTGTTGACCTCTTAGTGTTGTGCAGTGTTCAAGAGCCTGATAGTGTGGGATAGAAGCTGTTCTTGAATCTGGTGGTTATGGTTTTCAGGCTCCTGTACTTTCTTCACGATGGTAGCAGCGAGATGAGAGCGTGACCAGGGTGATGTGGGTCTTTGATGATAACAGCTGCCTCTTTGAGGTAGCGCCTCCTACAGGTACCTTCAGTGGTGAGGAGATCAGTACCTGTGATGGACCGGGTAATGTCCACCACTCTCTGTAGCCTCCTTCACTCCTGGGCATTCGTGTAGCTAATGAATCTGCAAACCAATACATTTTTGGGAATGTGGGAGGACATCAGAGTGACTGAGGGAAACCCACACCTTCACAAGTCAAATGTACAAACTCCACACTTACACCCCCAGAGACTGGGATTGTACCTAGAACTCTGAGGGAACAGCATTATACAAAAAATAATGACAAAAGAGACAGTGAATAGAAAGTGCATCCGTGGGCGGCACGGTAGCGCAGCGGTAGAGTTGCTGCTTTACAGCGAATGCAGCGCCGGAGACTCAGGTTCGATCCTGACTACGGGTGCTGCACTGTAAGGAGTTTGTACGTTCTCCCCGTGACATGCGTGGGTTTTCTCCGAGATCTTCGGTTTCCTCCCACACTCCAAAGACATACAGGTATGTAGGTTAATTGGCTGGGTAAATGTTTTAAAAAAATTGTCCCTAGTGGGTGTAGGATAGTGTTAATGTGTGGGGATCGCTGGGCGGCACGGACTTGGAGGGCCGAAAAGGCCTGTTTCCGGCTGTATATATATGATACCCAAAATATTTAACATTGCGTCAAATCAACATTATGTATAAATATCAGGTGAACCCATTAATATTAATTAATTAAGAGTACTCCAATGTGCAACCATGCAGTTTCCTGGCTTTTGTGGTGCATTTTCATATTACCGATAATTTTTATTCAAAACCCTACCTGCAAACATCAAGACATTTAAGTGAAGATATTTAAATATTCACCTGAAAATATGAGCAATGGCATACAATTATATCCCAAGTCTTCAAAAGTCTCTAAATACCACCCGCTGTCATTTCCTTCTCCTTTGTCATTTGGAAGGGTTAATTTGGGTACTTATGGCATTTAAGCAGCATCATCATTAATGATCACCAAACGTGATTAGCAATAAGGCCAGCTTAGCACAATGGAGCGCAGCCCTTTATCAGGAGCAGTGTGATGGATGGCAGTGCTGTGCTCCATAATACTTCCCAACAATAGCCCCATCCCCAACCACATAAGAAGAAAAGCTGCAATAACTAATCGATTAATCAGCTGCCTACAATTTACATTAAGTCCATTGAAGAGATTCTTGCCAATTCATCATTGTTGTTATTTTGTTCAGCTGGAAGTGGATTTGCTTTATTCAATGCCTGGTCCAATTGCTGACATACGGAATTATTCAACCACAGGTGACTCGCATAAAGACTGAAGTGATCAAATGAGATCCTCTATCGCCTGTACTTGGTACTTCTATATTCCATGTTGTTTGATGATGTCCATTTAGCCATTGTGAAACTAGACTCTTTTTTACGTGGTTTAGAACCAAAGCACACTTTAATCGGAACGAAAGCAGGTTCTTTGCTCAGCTTAAATCCGATAGGGCGGCACAGTGGCGTAGCTGGTAGAGATGCAGCCTCACAGCGCCACAGAGACCTAGGTTCGATTCTGACTTCTGGTGCTGTCTGTGTGGAGTTTGTACATACTCCCTGTGACTGCATGGGTTTCCTCCGGGTGTTCTAGTTTTCTCCCACTTCCCAAGGACGTGTGGGTTTGTAACTTTATCAACCTCTGCAACTTTATCAACCTAGTATAGTTGCTGCCTTACAGCGAATGCAGCGCCTGAGACTTAGGGTTCGATCCTGACTACGGGCGCCATCTGTACGGAGTTTGTACGTTCTCCCCGTGACCTGCGTGGGTTTTCTCCGAGATCTTCGGTTTCCTCCCACACTCCAAAGACGTACAGGTATGTAGGTTAATTGACTGGGTAAAATGTAAAAATTGTCCCTAGTGTGTGTAGGATAGTGTTAATGTGTGGGGATCGCTGGGTGGCGCGGACTCAGTGGGCCGAAGGGCCTGTTTCCACGCTGTATCTCTAAATCTAAAAGAAAATCTAAAAATTGCCCCCTAGTGTTGTAGGGAATGGCTGAGAAAGTGGGATAACATAGACCTAATGTAAATGGGTGGTCAGTGGTCAGTGGTCAGTGGGCCAAAGGGCCCATTTCCATGCTATATCTCTAAACCCTCAACTCCAAACGCTACAAAACAGAAAATGTTACCTCCTCTGCCGTTTATATTAATGCTTGCAATGTGCGGCAACAACTTACACGACACACTGCAAGTTTGGAGATCTCTGGATATTGTTGTGGGATGCAACATCACAACGGGTCTTCTATTAGGGCGGCACAGTGGCGCAGCGGTAGAGTTGCTGCCTTACAGCGCCGGAGACCCGGATTCGATCCTGACTGCAGGTAATGTCTGAACGGAGTTTGTACGTTCACTCCATGGCCACGTGGGCTTTCTCCGGGATCTCAGGTTTCCTCCCGCACTCCAAAGGCGTACGGGTTTGTATTATCCCTAGTGTGTGTAGGACAGCGTTAGTGTGCAGGGGTTGCTGGTAGGCTTAGACTCGTTGGGCCACAGGGCCTGTATCTCTTAAACCAAACTATTATTGTCCTATGGGACTTGAGCTTCACAGGCATGGCCAGCATTTAATGCCTATCCCCAACAGAGCTTGAGATGCTGCCCTCTTGGACCACTGCTGGTGTTGCCCCACTGCTGTCAAGTGAGAGGTTCACGATGACTTACCTTTGTTAGTCTGCAACATCCTGGAGAATCCCATCTGCACCATATGTACGAGGATCTTCATACCTGAGGATGGATAAAACATAAAAGAGTAGGTGCAGTGAAGGTTCACCACTGATAGCTGGGATGGCTGTTCTGTCAAATGGGGTGAAATGAAACAAACTTGGCCTGTGCTCTGATAATGTCATAGATAGAATCATGGAGCCATACAAAACAGAACAGGCCCTTCGGTCCAACTTGCCCATGCCAACCAAGATGCCTCATCTACACTAGTCCAATTTTCCCACATTTGGCCCGTATCCCTTAACCTCTCCTATCCAAGTACCTGTCTAAGGTGTCTTTTAAATGCTGTTATGGTATCTGCCTCAACTAGCTCCCCAGGCAGTTCATTCCGTACCCATATTGGGTTATATTGGGTTATAATTAACCTGCACACCCTCACGTCTTTGAGATGTGGGAGGAAGCCAGAGCATCCGGAGGAAACTCACAGGGAGAACGTGCAAACTCCACTCAGAAAGCACCGGAGGTCAGGATCGAACCCGGGTCTCTGGCACTGTGGTGCCTTCTTCAGACAATCTGGGTCCTGAACTGAAACATCTACTGCCATTCCCTCCTCAGATGCTGCCTGACCCGATAAGTTCCTCCAGCACTTTCGTTTTTAGTTCAGGAAATCTTTTACAATAACAACATTTAAAAGACATTTGGATAGGTACATGCATAGATCACCAGATTGATCCCTGGGGTTCACCAGATTGATCCCTGGCGTTCACCAGATTGATCCCTGGGATGGCAGGACTTTCATATGAAGAAAGACTGGATAGACTGGGCTTATACTCGCTGGAATTTAGAAGACTGAGGGGGGATCTTATTGAAACATATAAAATTCTTAAGGGGTTGGAGAGGCTAGATGCGGGAAGATTGTTCCCGATGTTGGGGAAGTCCAGAACCAGGGGTCACAGCTTAAGGATAAGGGGGAAGTCTTTTAGGACCGAGATGAGAAAACATTTCTTCACACAGAGAGTGGTGAGTTTGTGGAATTCTCTGCCGCAGAAGGTAGTTGAGGCCAGTTCATTGGCTATATTTAAGAGGGAGTTAGATGTGGCCCTTATGGCTAAAGGGATCAGGAGGTATGGAGAGAAGGCAGGTCCAGGTTACTGAGCTGGATGATCAGCCATGATCATATTGAATGGCAGTGCAGGCTCGAAGGGCCGAATGGCCTACTCCTGCACCTACTTTCTATGTTTCTATGTTTCTATGATAGGAAAAGTCTAGAGGGAAATGGGCTGAACACAGGCAGGTGGGATGACTCTTTTCTGCTGAGTTAAAAGACCAGCAATGATCAGATTGAATGGAAGAGCAGTTATCGGGGCAGAACGGTTGACTCCAGCTTCTTATGGTTTAAATCTATTTCCTCTTAAATGTCAAGACCAATAAATGCAAATGTTCTATGTGCCTTAACCGCCTTCCCTATCTGCCTGCGGGGATCTGCGGAGAAGCATTGCATTAGACAAACATCACTCAGTTTCCTTCCTTCTGTTCTCCCACACTTCTCAGTATTCTACCACTTATTGTTTGGGTTCGAGACTGCACACAGTATAATTATCGTGGAATGTCAAACCTGGTTTAAAAAATGTGCAGCGGAGGTGGGGTATGCAGGCTGGGTGGGGGAGGGTGGGGGAGGGAAGGGTCTTTAACACATCCTACGCATTTTTTCAAACTTACTAAGTTGATTTAAGTGTTTAGACTGCGTGGGCAATTCCTCCCACGTTCAGAATGGTTGTATTTTAACAGCTGGGATGAGAACTGTGCACATGTCTGTGAGCACACAGAATTTTAATGGATCCCAGGCAGTGTACACAAAGCCAGGTCTGGCTAGAGACAGCGCTGGGAGGAATTACCCTCCGCAGCCCTTTGTTCTCAACTGGACATTTTTGTGAAGAAGTTTAATTATCGTGCCTTCATCAAGGGCAGGTTGACTTGTGACATGTGAGTGGGCTCTCAGGAATGAAGTGATTATTTGCAGTAGCTTTCCAGAGCAAGGATGGCATTTTTACACAGGCCGTGCGGAAACACTGCAGTTCGACGCAGGCTGTTTGATAAATCTTGCGCGTCGGACGACAAACGGTGTGTGCTCGATGCTTGTCGCTCTCAGGTGGAGACGAGTGGCCCCAGGCAGAACTACCCTCTGCAACTGGCCTTGGAAATAGGTGGCCTCGCTGTTTAGATTTAGATTTAGAGATACAGTGTAGAAACAGGCCCTTCGGCCCACCGGGTCCGCTCTGTCCAGCGATCCCCGCACACTAACACTATCCTACACCCACTAGGGACAATTTTTACATTTGCCCAGCCAATTAACCTACATACCTGTACGTCTTTGGAGTGTGGGAGGAAACCGAAGGTCTCGGAGAAAACCCACGCAGGTCACGGGGAGAACGTACAAACTCCGTACAGACGGCGCCCGTAGTCAGGATCGAACCTGAGTCTCCGGCGCTGCATTCGCTGTAAGGCAGCAACTCTACCGCTGCGCCACCGTGCCGCCCTGTTGTCATTCCCAACTATCAAAAACATAAAAGAAAACATTTGCTTGCATTTTAGGAGTGGAAAATTACACCTCTGAGATTGGATAGGAAAGATTGCTTTGTTTCCGGAACAGATGAAGTGAAGGGGGCACTTTATTGATGTTATAAAATCATCGGGGGGGGGCTTGGACAGAGTCAACAGAAAAAAATCCATCTACCGTAGCAGAGTGGTTAAAATGGAGGTGACGTTGGTGAAAGAGATAGTCAAGAGTGTTTAATTATCCTATGTGCTGGTAACGGAACAATGAAATTCTTACTTTCTGCAGCATTACAGGGGCATAAATGTAATAGCACACAAATAAATATATAATAATCAATAATACAATAAATTAGTAATCAGTAATACTGGTAACCAGACCATAACGGTGCAAAATCAAAGTCCGCAGTGCATCTAAAACAAAGTCCATATTAGATTAGAGTGGCTGAGCTAATGGTTAGTGTTATGCACAGCACAAGAGCCTGATGGTTGCTGGAAAGAAGCTGTTCTTGAACCTGCTGGTCATGGTTTATGGAATCCTCTACCTTCCTCCCGATGGTAGAAAGGCGATGAGAGCATGGTCAGGGTGAAGTGGGTCTTTGGTGATATTAGCTGCCTTTTGAGGCAGTGCCTCCAGATCTCTACGACGGTAGGGAGATCGTTGCCCACGATGGACAGGGCAATGTCCACCACTCTCTGCAATATCCTTTGTTCCTGAGTGTTAAAATTGCTAGACCGGGCCATGATACAACCAGTCGGGCTGTTCTCTATCTTGCGCCAGTGAGTGTCTGTAATTCAGTGGAGAGGCAGAAATCCTCATCACATTTGAACAGTACTTGGATGTGTGCTTGAAGGAACGTGAGCTGCCATCGTGGACATTGGACTTTGTCTCTGGAACTGACGCGCTACAATGCTGAGAAATTATATTCTGCACTCAGTATCTTCCCCTTTGCTCTACCTATTATACTTGGGTTTGACTTGATTGCATTTATGCATCGTCTTATCTGATCTGAATGGATCGCACACGAAACAAAGCTTTTCATTGTACCCCGATACACATGACAAATATAAACGTAAACCTGAACCTAATCCTGCATGGTCTGTGGAACTGGAAGGTGGTATGAGACCGTGTGGTGTAGGAAGGAACTGCAGATGTTGGTTAAAACTGAAGATAGACACAAAAAGGCTGGAGTAACTCAGCGGGACAGGCAGCATCTTCGGAGAGAAGGAATGGGTGACGTTTCAGGTCGAGACCCTTCTTCAGACTAGCTAGGGATAATGGAAACGAGAGATATGGACGATGACGCAGAGCAATATTATCTCTCTACATCATCGTCAACAATGGCCCGTTTCCTTTATCATCATTACTTTTTTTCATTTTTCATTCATTGTTCTTTATCTCTCTACATCATCGTCTATATCGTCTCGTTTCCCTTATCCCTAACTAGTCTGAAGAAGGGTCATGACCCGAAACGTCACCCATTCCTTCTCTCCAGAGATGCTGCCTGTGCCGCTGAGTTACTCTAGCATTTTGTGTCTAAAGGGCCTGTCCCAATAGACAATAGACAATAGGTGCAGGAGTAGGCCATTCGGCCCTTCGAGCCAGCACCGCCATTCAATGTGATCATGGCTGATCATTCTCAATCAGTACCCCGTTCCTGCCTTCTCCCCATACCCCCTGACTCCGCTATCCTTAAGAGCTCTATCTAGCTCTCTCTTCAATGTATTCAGAGAATTGGCCTCCACTACCCTCTGAGGCAGAGAATTCCACAGGTTCACAACTCTCTGACTAAAAAAGTTTTTCCTCATCTCTGTTCTAAATGGCCTACCCCTTATTCTTAAACTGTGGCCCCTGGTTCTGAACTCCCCCAACATTGGGAACATGTTTCCTGCCTCTAACGTGTCCAACCCCTTAATAATCTTATACGTTTCGATAAGATCCCCTCTCATCCTTCTAAATTCCAGTGTATACAAACCTAGTCACTCCAGCCTTTCAACATATGACAGTCCCGCCATTCCGGGAATTAACCTAGTAAACCTACGCTGCACGCCCTCAATAGCAAGAATATCCTTCCTCAAATATGGAGACCAAAACTGCACACAGTACTCCAGGTGCGGTCTCACTAGGGCCCTGTACAACTGCAGAAGGACCTCTTTGCTCCTATACTCAACTCCTCTTGTTATGAAGGCCAACATTCCATTGGCTTTCTTCACTGCCTGCTGTACCTGCATGCTTCCTTTCAGTGACTGATGCACTAAGACACCCAGATCACGTTGTACGTCCCCTTTTCCTAACTTGACACCATTCAGATAATAATCTGCCTTCCTATTCCTACCACCAAAATGGATAACCTCACACTTATCTACATTAAACTGCATCTGCCCACTCACACAACCTGTCCAAGTCACCCTGCAACCTCATAGCATCTTCCTCACAGTTCACACTGCCACCTAGCTTCGTCGGCAAATTTGCTAATGGTACTTTTAATCCCTTCATCCAAGTCATTGATGTATATTGTAAATAGCTGCGGTCCCAACACCGAGCCTTGCGGTACCCCACTAGTCACTGCCTGCCATTCTGAAAGGGACCCATTTATCCCCACTCTTTGCTTTCTGTCTGTCAACCAACTTTCTATCCATGTCAGTACCCTACCTCCAATACTATGTGCTATAATTTTGCCCACCAATCTCCTATGTGGGACCTTGTCGAAGGCTTTCTGAAAGTCGAGGTACACCACATCCACCGGCTCTCCCCTGTCAATTTTCCTAGTTACATCCTCAAAAAATTCCAATAGATTAGTCAAGCACGATTTCCCCTTCGTAAATCCATGCTGACTCGGAACGATCCTGTTACTGCGATCCAAATGCTCCGCAATTTCGTCTTTTATAATTGACTCCAGCATCTTCCCCACCACTGATGTCAGAGTAACTGGTCTATAATTCCCCGTTTTCTCTCTCTCTCCTTTCTTGAAAAGTGGGATAACATTAGCTACCCTCCAATCCACAGGAACTGACCCGGAATCTATAGAACATTGGAAAATAATCACTAATGCGTCCACAATTTCTAGAGCCACCTCCTTAAGCACCCTGGGATGCAGACCATCAGGCCCTAGGGATTTATCAGCCTTGAGTCCCACCAGTCTACCCAAAACGTTTTCCTGCCTAATGTGGATTTCCTCCAGTTCCTCTGTCACCCTAGGATCTCTGGCCACTAGAACATCAGGGAGATTGTTTGTATCCTCCTCAGTGAAGACAGATCCAAACTACCGGTTCAACTCGTCTGCCATTTCCTTGTTCCCCATAATAAATTCCCCTGCTTCTGTCTTCAAGGGACCCACGTTTGCCTTGACTATTTTTTTCCTCTTCACATACCTAAAAAAGCTTTTACTATCCTCCTTTATATTATTGGCTAGTTTTCCCTCGTACCTCATCTTTTCTCCCCGTATTGCCTTTTTAGTTATCTTCTGTTGCTCTTTAAAAGAGTCCCAATCCTCTGGCTTCCCACTCTTCTTTGCTATGTTATACTTCTTCCCTTTTATTTTTATGCTGTCCTTGACTTCCCTTGTCAGCCACGGGTGCCTCTTACTCCCCTTAGAATCTTTCCTCCTCTTTGGGATAAATTGATCCTGCAACTTCTGCATTATTCCCAGGAATACCTGCCATTGCTGTTCCACAGTCTTCCCTGCTAGGGCCTCCTTCCAGTCAATTTTGGCCAGCTCCTGCCTCATGCCTCTGTAATCCCCTTTGCTATACTGTAATACTGACACCTCCGATTTTCCCTTCTCCCTCTCAATTTTTAGAGTAAAACTTATCATATTGTGGTCACTGCCTCCTAATGGCTCATTTACCTCAAGTCCCCTTATCAGGTCAGGTTCATTACATAACACTAAATCCAGAATTGCCTTCTCCCGGGTAGGCTCCAGTACAAGCTGTTCTAAGAATCCATCTCGGAGGCAATCCACAATCCCACTTCGGCGATTTTTATGGCGACTGCTGGCGACAGTCAGGGTCGTAGCAGATCGCCGAAAAACATTCGATTTTTTTTAACCCTACGACAATGTCTACGACAATGACCATGACAATGCCTACGACAAGCTACAACAACCTAGCACCTAGGCGGCGGCAAGCTACGACAACTGGCGACCCACGATAAGAAAATGGTACCAGTCAGTATATCTATCTCACAAAAAAGGCACGAGGATTGTAGGAGAAAACACAGTTCCCATTTCACACAATATTCATCCATTTGACAATTGTGGGCGGATAGAATTATCACTAGGATGCAGCATGTCTTTGTTTCATTTCCTGAAGGCGGATATATGCCAAGATCATGGAGAATCGACCATTACACACGTACACACGTGACTGCCGTGCTCTGCTCGGTCGCTTTGCATGACAAACACGCATGAGAAAAAACTATTCGACAGCAACGCCGATCCACACAAGGTGCTCATTCGCGATACTTTCCTGACCCATGAAAGAATGGAGATTTCCCGCTTTACGCAAAGTGGTCATTTTGGGACAAGTAGACTTCAGAGATACAGTGTGGAAACAGACCCTTCGGCTCACGGAGTCCGTGCCGACCAGCGATCATCCCATACACTAGCACTACCCTACACACCAGGGATAATTTACAATTTTACTGAAGCCAATTAACCTATACACCTGAGACAGACACAAAAGCTGGAGTAATTCAACGCGCCAGGCAGCATCTCTGGACAAAAGGAGTCAGTGACGTTTCGGGTCGAGGCCCTTCTTCAAAAGTCACCTATTCCTTTTCTCCAGAGGTGCTGCCTGACCCGCTGCCTGACTACAGCTTTTTGTGTCTGTCTTCGGTTTAACCAGCATCTGAAATTAAATTATTTGATTTTGTTTTATTTTGTTTTATTGGTCAAAATAAATGAAATTAAAATATTTGAAAGAGAAACTACTCTGAAATACAATAACTTCAAACATCAATCTTTGGTCAAAATGTCCAAAATTTACTTTATTCAAACAAACAAAATTCTTATAAAAGGTGGATCAGCACCGGCGACAACCAAAGTCACCTGGCGACAACCTGGCGACAACCTACGACAGCGCCCACGACAGGAGACGACAAGCTACGACAGCGCCCACGACAGGAGATGACAAGCTACGATCATTGGCGACAAGCCGGCTGTCACTGAAAAATTTCGAACAGAATAAAATTTCCGCGAGGACCCGAGAACGAAAACGACTCATTGGAGACGACTCACGACCATGGGCGCGAAACACCGGCAAACATGCGGCGAAAGCCTAGTCGCCAGCAGTCGCCTTAAAAATCGCCGAACTGGGACAGGCCCTGAAGGCTGAGTGGTTCAATGTTCCCCAACACTGAGGCGATGGGTCAAATGGCTTCCCCCCAGTGTTGTAAAATGCCTGTTATTCTGTGAGTTAGGTTAGTCTCGCTTTGAAATGATGGATAGAGGCAAATGATTGAAGCAAACAATATGAGGCCACACTTTGGCTGAATGCTGAGAAATATAGAAACACAGAAAATAGGTGCAGGAGTAGGCCATTTGGCCCTTCAAGCCAGCACCGCCATTCAATATGATCATGGCTGATCATCCAAAATCAGTACCCCGTTCTGGCATTTTCCCCATATCCCTTGATTCCGTTAGCCCTAAGGGCTATATCTAACTCTCTCTTGAAAACACCCTGTGAATTGGCCTCCACTGCCTCTGTGGCAAAGAATTCCACAGATTCACAACTCTCTGGGTGAAAACCACAGATTCACAACTTTGGTCATTTTAGTTTTACAGAGACAGCATGGAAACAGGCCCTTTGGCCCACTGAGCCCACAGCAAACATTGATCACCCATTCACATTAGTTCTGTGTTATCCCACTTTCTCATATACTCCCTTTACACTAAGGGCAAGTTTACAGAGGCCAATTTAACCTGCAAACCTGCACGTCTACAGGATGAGGGGGGAAACCGGAGCACCCGGAGAAAACCCACGCAGTCACAGAGAGAACATACAAACTCCACACAGACAGTGCCTGAGGTCGTCCATCGAACCTGGATCTTTGGCGCTGTGAGGTAGCTGCTCGACCGATTGCACCATTGATTTCATCAATGTTTTGCGATCTACAGATGGCTCTAATTGTGTTTGTTTTCTCAGCCAAGCTTGAGAATCTTTCCCCACACAGTTCACAAAAGGAATTTTGTGGTCTCATTGTGTCTGTGGTTTATAACTCTGTTACAAGCGCCAATGTATACATCTGTGATCTGCGGTGCAAGTAGAAGGCAGGAATGAGCCACCTGAAATGGAAAGAGAAAATGTTGGGAAAACCCAGTGAACTCAGGCAACATCTGTGGTGTCAGAAACAATATTAACATTTCAATTACTTTTCTGATGAAAATGTTCTGGTAAAACTCATCAACGAGAAACATACCTACTTCTCTATTGCAATATCACCACAAACAATGTCAGAATAACAATTCTAATCATTTCAAATTTCAAACGACCTTCTAGTTTTTTGGATTTTATTTCTAATCGGGAAACAATCTTGCATGTCACGTGACAGCCCCATGTTGGCACATGGTCTTTGATCACAGTCGGGGAGAGACTTTCGCGTTAGACTTGAAGCTTTAGTGATACAGCATGGAAACAGGCCCTTCAGCTCACCAAGACCGGGCCGACCAGCGATTACCCCGTACACTCGCACTATCCTACACACTAGGGACAATTTACAATTTACAGGCCAATTAACCTACAAACCTGTATGCCTTTGAAGTGTGGGAGGAAACCAGAGCTCCCGGAGAAAACCCAGGGAGAACATACAAACTCCGTACAGACAGCACCCAAAGTCAGGATTGAACCCGTGTCTCTGGCGCTGTGAAGCAGCAGCTCTTCCACTGCACCACTGTACAGCTTTGGCTTTCCAACTCAGTAACCCAGCAAAGCAATCTGAAGAAGACACCAAACCCAAAACGTCACCTGTCCATTCCCTCCACAGATTGTGCTTGACCTGCTGAGTTACTCCAGCACTCTGATTCTTGCTCAAGATTCAAACACCTGCAATTTCTTGTGTCTGCAGTAACACAGGAGTTGTACAGCAAAGCAATTTCACCCCGGGTGCTCCGGCAGTAAAAAGAGCATCGGTCGGAGGAATGGGGAGTCTGAAGATTAATCCCAACCCTGAAGCGTAGTCTGTCCATTCCCTCCACAGATGCTGCCTGACCCGCTGAGTTACTCCAGCACTTTGTGCCTTGGTCAAGATTCCAACATCACCAGATCCTTGTGCTTCCATTAGTAGAACGGTAGCTCACAGTATGATCCGAATATTTAATAAACAACAATTAAGCATGTAAATAAAATAGTCATGTTGGGATTCATTGACCAAGCAAAAGCAGTCAATTGGACAACAGGTCCATATGTACCATGCATTTGCCAGGTTGTATGCATGCAAGTGCCTACAGCCACAGCCAGACATGGGGGCAGCAGTATCTCAGCTTTGGTTAGGTGGGAATATCCTCTTTGAAAGCTGCCGAAAGTTTGGGTCTCGAACTGGGCAAAGGAATCATCACATTCAACTTGCATGTGTTGGGAAACCCACCTCGAGCATGATCTGGAATCGCTGTTGCAATCCTCTCTCCACTTGACTAGGACCGGCGGCCTGCATGCAGCTAAGAAGGAAACACTCGTTAAAGAGTGCTTTAAAACTCTGGTAATCTGGTGGTTATTCCGATTAATATTCGGACACACATTTTGTTCACTTATTTTCATGTGTTTAAATGGAGGATGAGAATTGGGGCTTAGTGTGTTTAAAGGGTGGATGGAAACTGGGGCCACAGTATGTATAAATGGTGAATGGGACACGCAGCCACAGGGTGTTTAAATGGGATAAAGATACAGGGGGCCCAGTAAATTTAAAGAAGCGTGGGAACTGGGGTCCCAGTGTGTTAAAGGATGCATGTTGGTCAACATCCGGTGAATGGGATGCTTTCACATCGACATTTCTTGTACAATCGGATGGAAGATTCAGTGAGGGATTGCAACTACATTTCCCTTGCTCCCCACCATTCATTCATTCATTATAGAATCAGACTTCCAGCAACCCTGCTAACCTGCATTAATAATGGGAGTAGATGGATAAATGTCATCCCTGCATTATTGCCCATTTTAGGTTTTGGTTTATTATTGTCACATGTACCGAGGTACAGTGAAAAGCTTTGTTTTGCATGCTATCGAAGGCAGATAATACTATACATAAATACAATCAATTCAAACTCAGGTATAATGGACAGAGCAAAGGGAAAGATACAGAGTGAAGAATATAGTTCGTAGCATTGTAGCGCATCAGTTCCAGAGACAAAGTTCAATGTCCACAATGGGGTTGAGATGAATCCCCTAGCTAATGGAGGAACTGTTCAGAAGCCTGATAACAGAGGGGAGGAAACAGTCCCTGAGTCCGGTGGTGGGTGATTTTTAGCTTCTGTATAAGTTCATAAGTTCTAGGAGGAGAAGTAGGCCATTCAGCCCATCAAGTCTACTCTGCCATTCAATCATGGCTGATCTATCTTGCCCTCTCAACCCCATTCTCCTGCCTTCTCCCCATAACCCCTGAAACTTTTCCAAATCAAGGATCTGTCAATCTCCACCTTTAAAATATCCATTGACTTGGATCTTCTGCCCGACGGGAACGCGGAAAAGGAGTGGTCAGTGTGGGACAAGTTTTTGATTATGTTGGCTGCGTAGCCTATAGAATATCCTGGTAGAGCCGCCAAGCACTGATGATCCGGCAGGTACTTTGCCAAGGCAAGATTTTGTCAAAGCGGGCAATGTTCCCTTTTGTAAGTGGTGATGCACATGGCCGCTGTACATGCAAGGATTAGTGATGCATGCTGGGCTGCACGTTTGCTATTTTATCACCGGCTAGTGCTGCATGTGGTATTTAGCTGGAGTGGAAATTAGATTGTAATGCTTGGCAATGATGCACTTGGCAGAATAACAAAGTGCTTGTTGGCTCTGAGGTGCACAGAGGTCAGACCAGTGACTAGGTGATGCACCATTGCAAATGTTAGAGAGGAGATAGGGGGCATAAGTTGACTTGACAGACTTGGAATCAGACTCTGTGGTTCAGATCTTGTGCTTTAGGATAAAGTATCTCATTAGAGATGTAAAACGCTGCCTGACTGACTGCGGTATGAGCCAGTACATTTTGGTAATTGCCTTATCGTTTTAATTCTACTTAGCCCAAGTGAATATGCCATTAACCAACCCATAATCAGTCATAGAAAAACACTTGCACCTCTCACCAACATGCTTTAAAAGAGAGTGTGACTGAGAAGATTGCACACCTAAGAATTGGTGTGGACTTGATGGGCTGAATGGTTTACTGCTTGAAAAAATAACTCCTTGGCCCACAGAGTCCACGCCAACCATCGTTCACACTAATTCTATGTTGTTCCACTTTCGCACCTTTTCCCTAAGCACCAGGTGCAATTTCTACAGATGCCAATTAGCCTACAAACCCGCATGTCTTTGGGCTGTGGGAGGAAACCGCAGCACCCGGAGGAAACCCACATGGTCACAGGGAGACTGTGCAAACTCCATATAGACAGCACCCGAGGTTGGGACCGAACCAGGGTTTCTGGCACTGTGAAGCAGAAGCTCTGCCAGATGCACCACTGCGCAGGTCTTTCTCTGTGTTTTAAGGATTCTATGAGTCAAAGCTTCAAAGGTGTTCCTTGAAGCCTACTTCTTTTGACCAAAGGTTTGGTCATACAGTGTCTCATTCCAGTTGAATCATCGTGGGTGCTGTCACGGTGGCGCAGCGGTAGAGTTGATGCCTTACAGTGATACGGGCACCGTCTGTACGGAGTTTGTACGTTCTCCCCGTGACCTGCGTGGGTTTTCTCCGAGATCTTCGGTTTTCTCCCACACTCCAAAGACGTACAGGTATGTAGGTTAATTGGCTGGGCAAATGTAAAAATTGTCCCTAGTGGGTGTAGGATAGTGTTAGTATGCGGGGATCGCTGGGCGGTGCGGACCCGGTGGGCCGAAGGGCCTGTTTCTGCGCTGTATCTCTAAATCTAAATCTAAAAAAAAGATGGATTTCAGCAAGGCCTTTGACGAGATGCTGGTAGGCTGGTCCAAAATGTTAGAATACATGGGACCTAGTATAGAAACATAGAAAATAGGTGCAGGAGGAGGCCATTTGGCCCTTTGAGCCAGCACCGCCATTCATTGTGATCATCTACAATCAGTAGCCTGTGCCTGCCTTCTCCCCATATCCCTTTATTCCACTAGCCCCTAGAGCTCTATCTAACTCTCTTTTAAATTCATCCAGTGAATTGGCCTCCACTGCCTTCTGTGGCAGAGAATTCCACAAATTCACAACTCTCTGGGTGAAAAAGTTTCTTCTCACCTCAGTTTTAAATGGCCTCCCCTTTAATCTTTGTCTGTGACCTCTGGTTCTGGACTCCCCCAAAATTAGGAACATTTTTTCTGCATCTAGCTTGTCTAGTCCTTTTATGATTTTATACGTCTCGATAAGATCCCCTCTCATCCTTCTAAACTCCAGTGAATACAAGTATGAGATGGCAAACATGGATAGATAATTGGCTTGGTGGTGGGAAGCAAAGGTGGTAGTGGAAGATCACTTTTCAGATTGGAGACCTCTAACTAATGGAGTGCCACTTGAATCATTGCTGGGTCCTCTGTTGCATGTGATATATATTAACGATTTGGATGGGAATGTAGATGGCAAGATTAGTAAGATTGCAGACAATAGATCAGGTCTGAAGAAGGCTCCTGATCTGAAAGGTCGGTCGTCTGTCTATTCCCTCCAGAGGAAATGCCTGACCTGCTGAGTTCCCCCAGCACTCCGTTTTTACCCTGTTAATTGGTGATGGATATGAATCCCACTTCCGTCTCATGCAAAACTTACAGGGCAAGTATTCTGTTCAAGCCAGGCTGTGTTCAGTTTTTCATTCAAAAGAATATGTTCCAGTAAAGTCTCCAAATCAGGGAACACTGGTAATGTAAACTAACCTCCAAAATAACGATGGAAGCATTATTTTCTTGATGAATTGGCCGAGATGATAACACACTCCCATGTCCAATGTAGCTTTTAACAACATTGCTTAATTTCCACGGCTGACAGAATTAGTCGTTGCAATGATGGAAACAAAATAATGTAATATAGAGATATTTCATTAAAATTCCCATAAACTAATTGGTTTTTGCTAATGTTATTTGTGGGTCATTAATACCCTTAATTTAACTGGTAACAAATTTTCGTGGTGATTCTCCCTCTAATGCACACTAATCATTGCCTCAGGCAGAATTATCTTGTGACCAGCAGTTATTGCTTTCGCTGTGGTTCCAATTTAATAAGTTCCTATTAAAGTTTGGTGCTAAAATGATCTGCTCTTTACAATTTTATAAGTTCTTATCAAAATAGCTAACATCCAATGATGACGTTTTTCACTGTATGACAACTTCCTAAACTCCTTGCCATTCAACAAAAGACACAAAGTGCTGGGGTAACTCAACGGGTCAGGCAGCATCGAAGGAGAACATTGAGAGGTGACATTATGGGTCCCGAGATTCAGCTTTAGCTTAGTTAAAGCATGGAAACAGTCCCTTCAGCCCATCCACACCGACAAGCGATCACCCACACACTAGTTCTCTCCAACAAACTCGGGACAATTTACAGAAGCCAATTAACCTAAAACCCTTTGGAATGTGGGAGAAAACCCAAGTGGTCACAGGGAGAACGTACAAACTCTGGACAGACAGCACCCGTAGTCAGGATAGAATCCAAGTCTCAGGCGCGACAAAGGCAGCAACACTACCGCTGTCCCACTGTGCCGCCCTAATGCTTTAGATTTAGATTTAGATTTAGAAATACAGCACGGAAACAGGCCATTCTGCCCACCGAGTCCGCGCCGCCCAGCGATCCCCGCACATTAACACTATCCTACACACACTAGGGACAATTTTTACATTTTGCTGTCAATTAACCTACATACCTGTACGTCTGGAGTGTGGGAGGAAACCGAAGATCTCGGAGAAAACCCACGCAGGTCAAGGGGTGAACGTACAAACTCCGTACAGACGGCGCCCGTAGTCAGGATCGAACCTGAGTCTCCGGCGCTGCATTCGCTGCAAGACAGCAACTCTACCGCTGTGCCACCGTGCCGCATGATGCGGCAGGAATGCTGCCTGAGCCGCTGAGTTACTCCAGCAGTTTATGTCTAGGACGAGAGGTCATAGCCTCAGAATTAAAAGGACGTTATTTTAGGAAGAAGAGGAGAAATTTCTTTAATCAGAGGGTGGTGAATCTGTGGATTTCTTTGCCACAGAAGGATATTTTTAAGGCAGAGATAGATAGGTTTTTGATTAGTACAGGTGTCAGTGACATCAAACGCTCATCATATGTTAACCTACTCATTCCTAGGATCATTCTTGTAAACCTCCTCTCCAGAGCTCTCCAGAGCCAGCACATCCTTCCTCAGATATGGTGCTCAAAATTGTTCACAATATTCCAAATGAGGCCTGACCAGCGCCTTGTAGAGCCTCAGCATTACATCCCTGTTTTTGTATACAAGCCCTCTTGAAATAAACGTTGGCATTACATTTGCTTTCTTCGACTTGCGGATTAACCTTTTGGGAATCCTGCACCAGCACTCCCAAGTCCCTTTGCACCTCCGATTTCTGGATTCTCTCCCCATTTAGAAAATAGTGTACGCCTTTATTCCTACTACCAAAATGCATGACTCCACACTTTGCTACACTATATTCCGTCTGCCACTTCTCTGCCCACTCTCCCAACCTGTCCAAGTCCTTCTGCAGAGTCCCTGCTTTCTCTACACTACCTGCCCTTCCACCTATTTTCGTATCATCCGCAAACTTTGCCACAGAGACTTCAATCCTTTCGTCCAAATCATTAATATACAACGTGAAGAGTAGCGGCCCCAGCTCCGAGCCCTGTGGAGCTCTGCTAGTGACTGGCAGCCAACCTGAAAAAGTCCCCTATATTGCCACTCTTTGCCTTCTGCCATCAAGCCAGCCTGCTATCCATGCTAGCATCTGCACTTTGACACCATGGGCTCTCATCTTCCTTAGCAGCCTCCCGTGTGGCACCTTACCAAAGGCTTTCTGAACATCTAGGTAAACAACATCTACTGACTCTCCTATCTTTCTGTGATTTGACTCAAATGTTCATTTCAATACTTCTGAAAAGTTGTGAGCGTACGTGCCTCTACCATCCAATCAAGCAGCCTGTTTTAAACTCTGACCACCTTCTGGGTGGAAGATTTCTTCTTCAGCTTACTTTAAAGCCTCTGATCCTTAACCTAAACTCATGTTTTCCGATTCATTCATTAATTCATTGAAAGACACAGCATGGAAACTGGCCCTTCAGCCCAACAAGACCATGTCAACCATCGATTGCCCATTCACAGTAGTTCTACTTTAACCTACTGTTGCATCTACTCCTGACACACTAGGGGCAATTTACAGAAGGCCAATTAATGAACAAAACCTGCACATAGAAACATAGAAAATAGGTGCAGGAATAGGCCATTCGGCCCTTCGAGCCTGCACCGCCATTCAATATGATCATGGCTGATCATCCAGCTCAGTAGCCTGTACCTGCCTTCTCTCCATACCCCCTGATCCCTTTAGCAAAAAGGGCCACATCTAACTCCCTCTTAAATATAGCCAATGAACTGGCCTCAACTACCTTCTGTGGCAGAGAATTCCACAGACTCACCACTCTCTGTGTGAAGAAATGTTTTCTCATCTCGGTCCTAAAAGACTTCCCCCTTATCCTTAAGCTGTGACCCCTGGTTCTGGACTCCCCCAACATCGGGAACAATCTTCCCGCATCTAGCCTCTCCAACACCTTAAGAATTTTATATGTTTCTATAAGATCCCCCCTCAGTCTTCTAAATTCCAGCGAGTACAAGCCCAGTCTATCCAGTCTTTCCTCATATGAAAGTCCCGCCATCCCAGGGATCAATCTGGTGAACCTTCTCTGTACTCCCTCTAAGGCAAGAACGTCTTTCCTCAGGTTAGGAGACCAAAACTGCACACAATACTCCAGGTGCGGTCTCACCAAGGCCCTGTACAACCGCAGCAGAACCTCCCTGTTCCTAATCTCAAATCCTCTTGCTATGAATGCCAACATACCATTCGCTTTCTTCGCTGCCTGCTGCACCTGCACCTGCACGTCTTTGGGATGTGTGAGGAATCCAGAGCACCCGGAGAAAAAACAAGTGGTTACAGGGAGAACGTTCAAATTCCACCCAGCCAGCACCCGAGATCAGAATCGAACCTTGGTCTCTGGCACTGTGAGGCAGCAGCTCTACTAGCTGCACTGCTGTGCCACCCTTAAAGGCCAATGTTGATGGGAAAGGTTTCTGACTATCTACCCTATTTATATTCCTCAGGACTTTCTTTCTACCTCCGCCACCTCTGCTCCAGGGAATGCAAACCTACCCTATCCTAGATGAAGGCAGCTAATAGAGAAAGTGAAAGAGGAAAATC
Organism: Rhinoraja longicauda; assembly: GCF_053455715.1. Taxonomy (NCBI): domain Eukaryota; kingdom Metazoa; phylum Chordata; class Chondrichthyes; order Rajiformes; family Arhynchobatidae; genus Rhinoraja; species Rhinoraja longicauda. Next base: position 8,709,814 of record NC_135980.1, on the reverse strand, counting down.
TGGAGGGAATGTATCAATCAGATAGAAAAACCTTGACTTCTTTCACAAGATAATTTTATTGCAGATTAGCAGTGGTTTCGATTAGGATCAGATCTCATTAGACCAAGGCTGACTTGCGTGATCTACAAGATATGGGTCACGTGTAGTGCCGAAGATTTGTTGTATACACCATCATTTTATTGCATTAGGTTGTGGTGAGGAGAAAAAGACTGAAACATTTTACTTGCCATGCCACACTGGACATGAGGAAGCAAAGTAAAGGTTTAGATTAAGATGAGCAAGATTATAATTTGACTTTTCTTATCAATGGATGTGATTTGCTTCGCAAGTGGCCTTGGTTTTTAGTGCATATTTTCAAGAAAGCAGCAAGCATCATCTGCAATTGATAGCATCTCTAACCCACCCACGCTGTAACAAAACAGCATTACTTACTCAGCCTTTCCTATCTGGTTCAATGAGGCTGATTTATCCGAAATCTATGATTCCTGGCTCGAGCAGTTTTGTTTCCATTTGTCCTATTTATCATTCCAAATCGCCAAATCTCCCTTATATCTCATTGCAGAATCCAAGCTATTGATGAATTTTAAAGTGGACCGAGCGTGCAGCCTTTGAATGTTTCTTGGAAAATTTGAATGCATGGAGCAGCGTGTGGGAGTGGTATATATATGGCCAAAACTGATGCAAGAAATTGTGCTATTTTAAGAAAAATAGCAACCTGCCACTTGATAAATATTAAAACCACACTGATATAGGATGCAAATTCTATTTTATGCGTGGGCAGTGATTGTCTGATGCATTTTAACACTTTGTAGCTTAATTTTTTTTTAAATTAAACTCATTTGAGAATTAACGAGTATTCTGTTGACAACATCTGCACTTTCACCATTTGGTGTAAAATTTAAATTTTAATGCAAAATTATCCTGATTGGGAAAATTATAAGTAATTCTACATCAATACGTGACTACACTTTAAAAGTGCTTCATTGGTCGTATAGCACAATGGAGCATGCAGAGATTGATAAATACAGTATAAATCAAAATAGTTCTTTCATATGATACTTAGGATTCAGGTAGCATTCGTCTGTCTGTAGTTTTAGCCAGAAGGGTGTCCTATTTAAAGCAAACCGATTATCAATCGCTTTAAAGCTGAAAAATGTTGCACAAAAGTTGTTGGGAGTCATTTAATAGAAGTGCACTAAAGATGAGACTTTATTTTTCTCGTCCACATAAGTGAATATCACCTTTTCAGTGCTGAAACTCTCGTTAGTAATCTGTGGCCACAATTTACATTCACACTATACATGATATTCTGCACTAGTGTAAGATAAAGAAATGCATATCACACACAGGATGCGGGGACCTATTTTCTAGTTTGTAGTATCTGCTGCCTGCTTTCTGAATAATGTTTGCTTGTCCTCTCTCAGCACGCTGTTTCTGGTTGAACAACCACACAACATGAATATATGACACTTGTTCATCTCACTCGCCCCTCGACTTTCCTGGTGTAATTATGCATCCAGAGACACCAAGTACTTTTTCATGCACCTAACATCTTTCTTGTTGACAATCTGCAACTGTGGGATTGCAACATCTACCACCAAGCTTGATCAACTCCAGATAGAATTTCTAGCAGGATCGACAGTATGGCAACAGCAATGATAAACAGTTTGATTAGTAAGGGTGTCAGGGATTATGGGGAGAAGGCAGGAGAACGGGGTGGAGAGGGAGTGATAGATCAGCCATGATTGAATGGCGGAATAAACTTGATGGACTTAATTCTGCTCCTAGAACCTATAAACAGGGAGCACTAAGTCTGAAGTGGTCTTCTCTGCATCAGTCACTGGGGCATTTCGAGACGTTACCACCATGTCAACTGAGATCTGATTAGAATTTTTAATCCTACCAGAATCATTCCTGGTCAGGTTGGCCCCATGCCTGTGCCATTTAGGTGCGTGTCCTGATGACCTAAGAAGGGACACATTCTCAGAAGTAAGGTGTGGCAGAGTGGTGCAGCGGTAGAGGTGCTGCCTTACAGTGCCAGGTTCGATCCTGACTATGGGTGCTGTCTGTATGGAGTTTGTCCGCTCTCCCCGTGACCGTGCGGGTTTTTCCTGCGTGCTCCGGTTTCCTCTCACACTCCAAAGACGTGCAGGTTTGTGAGTTAATTGGCTTCGGTAAAGTTCGTAAATTTCCCCTGGTGTGTAGGATAGTGCTAGTGTACGGGGATCGCTGGTCGACGCGGACTCGGTGGGCTGAAGGGCCTGTTTCTGCGCTGTATCTTTAGACGAAACTCAACAAAGAGTGGGGATCAAATGATGTGGCATACATCTACCAGTACCATAAATCTACCAGTGCCATACATCTACCAGTGCCATACACCTACCAGTGCCACTCTAGCAGTGCCACTCTAGCAGTGCCATACATCTACCAGTGCCATACACCTACCAGTGCCACTCTAGCAGTGCCATACATCTACCAACCCAGGTTGCCAGGGAATCTGAATCTGTTCCAATCAGGGTATGTTCTCCAAATCAATGACATGTGGTGAGGTAGCTTGTAAATGCCTTGGAGTTCGAATGCACGTTGAGGGCTGTTTGTGGGGCTCTGCCTGAGAAACCACACAGCTAGATGTTATAAGATCATGATGCCTTGGAGTCACTGCCATAACAACGGTCAGTTCGAAGGTGTGGAGAGGGAGAGGATGGAGAGAGCTCACAGGGGTGTTTAGCAGGCACGTGGACCACGGGAGATAGGAGGGATAAATGAAACTGGATGGCAAGGAGGGAGAGATTGCAAGGAGAGAAGCTCAATCAAAGCATTTAGAAAATGAAGCGAAGACACGAGGTACTGCAGATGCTGGAATCTTCAACAAAATACAAAATACTGGAGGAACTCAGCAGGTCAGGCAGCATCTGTGGAGGGAATGGACATACAACGTTTTGAGTCAGGACCCTTCTGCAGACAGATTGGAGTAGTGGAGAGAAAGCTAGAAAAGAGAGGTGGAAGTGGGACAAAGCTTGGCAAGTGATAGGTGGATGCAGGTTGAGGGTGGTGGGGAGAGGGGGAAATAACAAGATTGAAGAGCAGCAGAAGGAATCGCAGATGAGGGGCAGTGAGACAGGGTCCACACAAATTCCGTCAGGAATGAGGAGAACCTATTCAAAGTGGGCAAACTTTGAGGACATTTTGCAGTGGAGCAGTAAAGTCGGAGCAGATATAGGCCACTTTGCCCCTCAAGCCTGCACTGCCATTTATCAACATCAAGGTTCATTTGATTTGATTGGAGGGGTGGTACAGTGGTAGAGTTGCTGCCTTACAGCACGGAGACCTGGGTTCAACCCTGGCTGTCTGGAGTTTGTAGGTTCTCGCTGTGACTGCGTGGGTTTTCTCCGGGCGCTCCAGTTTCTTCCCACACTACAAAGACATACAGATTTGTAGCTTAATTAGCTTCGTTAAATTTGTAAATTGTCCCTTGTGTGTAGGGTCGTGCTAATGTAACGGGTAATCGTTGGTCAGTGGAATAAGCCTCTCCCTAAGTAAGCAATCCTATTTTTAAACAGTAACCCTTGATTCATCAAAGACCCTCACCATCCTGGCCATGCTCTCATTTTGCTGCTATCATCAGGAAGAAGGTACAACATAACTGTGATCTCCAGGGCCAAGATTAGCTTCTTCCCAGCAACCAAGGCTCTTAAACACTGCACAACACTAATCACTACCTCAGAAACTCTGTTTCTCCGTGGACTGTGTCTTTTGTTGCACTATTAACCTTGATGTTGCACTATTATGATTACCTAGTAATATTGATTATTCTTTTATCATATTATTGATTATTATATATTCATCTGTGTGTTACTACATTAGTGGGCCTGTTAAACTATAGCAAGTCAGAATTTCATTGTTCCAACTTGACATTGCTAAAACATATGACAGTTAATCAAGTGTGTCAGAAGAAACGGCAGATGCTGGTTTAAACCGAAGATAGACACAAAATGCTGGAGTAACTCAGCGGGACAGGCAGCATCTTCACACTATCTTCACGTCTGAAGAAGGGTCTCGACCCGAAACGTCACCCATTCCTTCTCTCCCGAGATGCTGCCTGACCTGCTGAGTTACTCCAGCATTTTGTGAATAAATACCTTCGATTTGTACCAGCATCTGCAGTTATCTTCTTATATTATAGCATCTTCACACTAGTCTGAAAAAGGTCTTGACTCGAAACATCAGCCATTCCTTCTCTCCAGAGGTGCTGCCTGTCCCACTGAGTTACTCCAGCATTTTGTGTCTATTGACAGTTAAACGCTCTTGACTCTAGAAATCATTGGCAAAATCCAAATTTCTTCATTCTCATTATTGAGTTATCTCTCACCCTCCATATTCCCTGACTGACCCCACACCCAACCCATTTAAAATGGAAGAAAGTCCATTCTCAGCAGTTTAAGTTTGTAATTATTAGCTACTTCATTGTCTCCCTCCCAGGGGAAGTTAAAACTCCCCATCAGTGTTTGCTCGGTAAGATTCACGTTTTGGTATTTTGATCATTCAAAGAATTAAAACAGTGAAATCACCCTCTGAAGGAATATGCCTGAACTCACGTATAAATCCTCGGCCTATCTGTTTCTAAAAACTAAAGAATTAAATCAAGTTTAATTAGATTAACAGAGTCAAAAAGTAAAGGGTATGGGTTCAAGGTGAGATGAGAAAGATTTAACAGAGATCTGAGGGGCAACTTCTTCACACAGAGGGTTGTGCAGGCATGAAAGGAGTTGCCAGAGAAAGTGATAAAGGAGGCTGCAATTACGACATATAAAAGATACTCAGACAGGGACATGGATAGGAAAGGTATGGAGGGGTGCGGGCCAGGTGTAGGCAAGTGGGATTAGTTTGGTTAAACAATCTAGTCGACACATACAAGGTGGTTTGAAGGCCCTCTTTTTCTGTGCCGCTTAGCACTGCTCTGACTACATGCTCTAAACTCTATATTATTTAAATCACAGTTTCAACCTTAAATATATCTATGTAAGTTGGATCAATGAAGTAATTAAATCTTGAAAAGCATTGTAACATCACCAGAGGCTGACAAAAAAGGAATAAGGTTATAACAAAGAAAAGGAAAGAGAAATCAACAATGAATTTTCTTTGATGCCTTTCTGGGGCTAAACAAATATCTCTTCGAAAAATGAAATTTGACGGTACTACAGTTAACAACTTGTTTTGCATTACACACAATCTATTAAAATTGTTTCATTATTATTGAGAGTTCAGGCAACATCAGTGTAGACGGAGAGTATTATATAAAAAGGTTTGAGGCGAAAGGAAAAGATATTGATAAGAGTAACCAAGATATTTGACCAGGAGTTCAATAACAAAAAAAAGCTTTGAGTGAAAAATTATCTCTGAGTCCTTTGTTTGTAGAATGAATATAAAAAAAAGAACTTTAATGATCTTATAACAAACTGCAAACAATGGGGAGCTCTATCCTCCTTCTTTATAGACAGGCTTTGCAACGATTTTGAGTTCCCTGAGGAATGGATTTTTTTTCCATTTTGTTGACATTATTTGGAAATGTACTTCAATAATGTAAAGATTTGGTCAAAATGGTTCTATTTGTCAGCTTACCATAGGTCCCCTTGAGGCCAGCAATGTCTGCTGATGGGGACATCAGGGGGGGGGGGGGGGGCTCAACTGTAGGGAATTAATTATTTGTTTTACTTATATTTTGAAGTTTATTGTTTATCTCTTTTAGAAAGAGAACATTTTTTTTTGTCCACTTGATTTTGACTGATGATAACTTTGTGGTCCTAATTGGCTTTTTGGAAGAGTTGGCATTCTCCCTTCATGCCTGGTTTCCGTGACAACGGGTCATACATGGCCCTTCACTTCATCTTGTGGTACGATGCAGGTACTGCAACAGCGCTGGAATGTTAAACCCAGTCACCATCCTTGCACAAGGCTTATTTCATTTTGCTTCTGCTGAGTCTTGAAGAAAACCTCCAGTGGAACATTTAAAAAGATTTCAATAACTTTTTTTACAATGGAAACCATTACAATACAATACAATACAATACAATACAATATATATTTATTGTCATTGTACAGGGGTACAACGAGATTGGGAATGCGACTTCCATACGATGCAATAAATTAATTAGCTAGTCAGTATTAATTTAAACAACCCAATGAAACAAATTGGAACAGTTTTAAAACAGAATAAAGTGCAAGTAGATCTGTGCCGGTTCACTGTGCGATGTGACCATCCGGCTCAGCAGGATCGGTTCATAGCAGCTATGGCCCTGGGGATGAAGCTGTTCCTGAGTCTGGAGGTGCGGGCGTAGAAGGCCTTGTATCGTCTGCCCGATGGTAAAAGTTCGAACAGACTGTTGCAGGGCTGTGAAGAGTCTTTGTGCATGCTGGTGGCTTCCACAGAGGACACAGAGCGACAGAGGATCCACATTGTTAGAAATCAGCCATCAGTTTATCATATTTTTCAATATTGGATATTTCCACTCACAGATTCCAATTTAATATTCTCCTTCTTCTATTCCAATCTCTTCCAGGACTCACTCCCCTCCATCTCTTTATGCTTGTCCAACACTAGAACTTGTCACAAAAACTGCAGATGCTGGAATCTTGAGCAAAGAACAAAGCACTGAAACAAAATGTGTAGGAAGGAACCACAGATGCTGGTTTACATCAAAGATAGCCACAAAATGCTGGGATAACTCAGCGGGACAGGCAGTATCTCTGGTGATGTTTCAAGTCGAGACCCTTCTTCAGAGCTTCTTCAGTCTGAAGAAGGGTTTCAATCCAAACCGTCACCCATTCCTTCTCTCCAGAGATGCTGCCTGTCCCACTGGCACTCCCACTGGTCCTACTCCAGCATTTTGTGCCTATCTTCTTTAAAGTTCTGGTGAAACTCAGTCAGGACCCAAAACATCATCTGTTCATTTCCTCCATAGAAGCTGCCTGACCAGCTGAGCACCTCCAGCATTTTGTTTTGTAGTTCAGGGATTCAAGTCATAGAGCTCTGCATAGAATTAGACCCTTCAGTCGACCAAGTTGGCATACTACGCTAGTCCCATTTGTCTACATTTGGCCCATAGCCCTCTAAACTCTTCCTATCCATGTATCTGCTCAAATGCCTTTTAAAAGTTAAAATTGTACCCATAATTGAATCAGTTGTCTGATTTATGTCCATTCTTCCCATGTTGGTTTTTAGTGCCTCCATCATGTCTTCCCTTGTCTTGGTTGAAGATACTATGTGGCACTGTGGCAGAGTCAGTAGAGCTGCTGCCTCACAGCTCCAGAGATCTGGGTTCAATCCTGACCTCTGCAAATTCTCTGTGTGTCCACGTGGATTTCCAACTTCCCAAAGAACAGTGGGTTAGTAAGTTAATTGGCCACTGAGAATAGGTCATAGAAAAAATTAATGGGAATTGGGCTTGGTCTAACACCAAGTTATTGATAAGTTAGAAAAGTTATTGACTTTTTGGTTACACAGGGTCGTATGAAACGGTAGGTGCTGGAATCTTAGGGGCGGCACAGTGGCGGAGCGGTAGAGTTGCTGCATTACAGCTCCAGAGACCCAAGTTCAATCCTAACTATGGGTGCTGTCTGTACAGAATTTGTACTTACTACCCATCTCCGTGCGGGTCTTCCTCCGGGTGCTCCGGTTTCATCCCACACACTAAAGACCTACAGGTTTGTGGGTTAATTGGCTTTGGTAAAAATTGTAAAATTGTCCCTAGTGTGTAGGATAGTGTGGGAATCACTGGTCGGCGTGGACTCGGTGGGCCGAAGGGCCTGTTTTCGCGTATCTCTAAACTTAAGCAACACACAAAATGCTGGAGTAAATCAGCAAGTCAGGCAGCATCTGTGGAGGGAATGGACAGGCAACATTTCAGGTCAGGACCGTTCTTCAAAGTTTTGCTTTCTTCACCGATTAACTCCTTGCCTGGTTCACTGTCAAATGTTAGCCGACAATGCTCCTGTGAACTCCTTGGGAAGTTTCACACTGTTAAAAGTACTATCTGAATGTAAGTTATGGTCATTGTTGTTGTCAAGGTAAAACAGACCAGAAAGTATAAGACCCTTCCCACTAAACAGGAGCAAGGATTGCAGAACTGAGGTTGCAAGATTGAACCTGTATGTGCTCTTAATGATCCATTGTGTCGATAACACAACTACATAACTGTGCAATGTCAGAAAAATCAGTGTGGGCGATCTATTCCATCGTCATGGGTAAATTATAACGCTGATGATAACACTGTGCCTAGCCCAGCATTTATTATTGCTTCACATATCTTTACTGTGGACTTTATAATTTAGTCTAAAGATATGATTTTTCATATCCTTTAGACTTTAGAGATATGGCATGGAAACAAGCCCTTTGGCCCACCAAGTCCGCGCAGACCAGCAAACACCCCATCCACTAGCACTATCCTACACTTTAGGAACAATTTACAATTTGCAGAAGCCAATTAATCTACAAACCTGAACATCTATGGAGTGTGGGAGGAAACTGGAGCACTCATGGAAAACCTATGCGATCACAGGGAGAACTTACAAACTCCATACAGACAGCACCCGCAGTCAGGATCGAACCCGGGTCTACTGGCGCTGTAAGGCAGCAACTCTACCGCTGTGCTACTGTGTCGCCCTAATCACAATCAATAAGCCTCTCCCTAGAGGTATTTTCCTGAGATGCTCAAGTCAGGTATTAAAAGTGACATTCTTCAAGCTCATACTTGCTGGACATTGCTAAAGTCGCTGTCACGGTAGATAAGTTATTGTGTTTCAGTCACTGCATAAAATAAGCTACATTCATTTATAAAAGGTCAAGTGCATAATTTAAGGTTGTTAAGAACTATAATTTGCATTATTCTCGATAACGCTCATTATTTTCTGGCCAGATTCTGATCTGATACTCATCTATTTTCCCCTCTGGACTGTTTGTTTGCCTGTCTCAGTTTGCACTCCTGGGGCTGCGAAAGTAATCCATTCCCAGACCAGTTAAATGTAGACGTGATGGATTTGCCCAGGATTTGATAATAAATAACGTCCAAAAGGGTCAAAATCTGCAATAGACTTTAACAAAAACATTGATCAGGGCTGTCAGATCAGTTTAAGACCACCAAATTTTAGGCAGTAGGAAATTGAAGAACATTTTTTGTCACTTTGCGTTTAAAAAATATTCCTTATAAAGATCATTGTTGATAGCGCAGTGAATTTGGCAGTAAAGAAACTGAATGGATTTAAGCATCTCAGGGGAACATGGATTGGTGATGTTTCAGGTCGGGACCTTCTTCTTTAGTCTAAAGAAGTGTCCCGACCCAAAAACATCACTTGTCCATGTTCTCCTGTGATGCTGCCTGACCCACTGAGTTACTCCAGCACTCTGTGTCTTCTTCTGTAAAACAGCATCTGCAGTTCTACGTTTCTGAATGGCTTTAAGCTCAAATTATATATATTTTTTCCATTTATGTGTCATGAATTGAAGTACAGCTTCTCTGACAGTGAAGCACTCCCTCGGTACTGCACTGAATTGTCAGACCAGTATGAGGATTGTATAGCAATGTTTCTCCCCACTACCTTCTGAATTAAATGGGAAAATGTTACTCAAAGTCAAGACTGCCACTCTCAATTAAAACCATTAAAAATTTCCATCAGTTTCTATTCAATTGAAGCTCATTTTTTTTTGTACTTGAACATTGTTAACAGATATGCTTGTCAGTGTCAAGCTGCACAATGGCTTTTTCAACAGCTACTTTTGTTGGATTAAAAATTCTACAACCTTCTGAGCGGACGCAAATGTCAGCATTTCTTACAATTGCCACCTACACACCATTTGACTAACTGATCCTATGACTCTCAGAAAGTAAATTCTTATTTATTTTCACACAGTTTCTTTGAGACATAAGAACATAATAAAATCGCAACAGTAGGCCTTTCAGCCCCTCAACCCTGCCCCTTTCATACAAGCAGAGCCACCAGGACCCATTGCCTCTTTTCTACCATTCTCCCTCAGCCCTCTATTTCCTGATCCTTCAAAAGCTATTCTACTTCCTTTTTGAATAAACTCTCATCTACAACCTAAGCCCATCTACAAGGGCAGCACAGTGACACATGGGGTGGCAAAGTGGTACAGCAGTAAAGTTGCCGCCTTCCAGCGCCAAAGACCCAGGTTCGATCCTGACGACACAGAGTTTGTACATTCTCCCTATAACCACATGGGCTTTCTCCGGGTGTTCCGGTTTGCTCACCCATTCCGAAGGTGTGCATGTTTATTGGTTAATTGGCTTCTGTATATTGTCCCTGATGTGCAGGATAGAACTAGTATACGGGTGATCACTGGTCAGCGTGGACTCGGTGGGCCGAAAGACTTGTTTCCATGCTGTATCTGTAAACTAAACTAAACTAAACCGCCTTGGGACAGAGAAGTCCAAAGATTCACCAGCCTCTGTAAGGCTCCTACACGTCTCAGTTTCAACTTGTAACTGCATCGCCCCATTTGCAATTCACTAACCAGAGTAATTATCCTGCCAGTTACCCTGGGATGTCACCTAAGGATTTTCTATGTTTCAATAACATCACACTTCATTCCAAACTGCAAAAGCTGAGGGGTGATTTTATAAAGGTCTTGAATCATTAGGGAAGTAGATAGGGTGAATGCATAGAGTCTTTTTACCAGAGATGGGGAATCAAGAACTGGAGAGCACAGGTTTACGGTGAGAGGGGAAATATTTAATTGGAACCTAAGTGGCAACATTTTCACACATATTTCACGGGCTGCCAGAGGAAGCAGTTGAGGCATGTACAATAACAACATTTAAAAGACATTGGTACAGAAGCATGGATAGGAAAGGTTTAGAGGGATATGTATTAAAAGCAGACAAATGGGACCAGCTTAGATAGGGCATCTTGGTTGGCATGGACGAGTCGGGTAGAAGAACCTGTTTCAGTGCTGTATGACGATGACTCTCCAGGGCTCTAATTTCTTCATGGAGCAAAGCCTTACAAAGCCTTGGTAATTTTTTTTTTTGGTTTCATTTTGTCAGAGTTGCTTTTGCATCTAACTTGTGCAGATGGACCAACGCAGTGGCTACCTTCCAGAAACTGCGTGGAAAAATCAGGGTTTTTGCGTTACAGCATTGGGGTTTCAGCAATCATTTCCCTAACCTTTTCATTAAGCCTGGTGCCTAAAGCATTTTGGAAAATTACAGTCTTCAATAAATGATCACATTTTGCAGACAAGATAAAATAGACGTAAAATTTTAACAGTTGTCATATCATTTGTGTAATCAGACTGTGTTGTAATTTCTGCTAAATTTGCATAAAGCATGCTAATATATGCAAACGTATGCAAATAGTGTTGTTCTCAAATTAGGAAAGTATTGTAAATAAATTGGATGCAAATTCCATGTCAAAATGCCATGAAAGAAATGGGATAAGAGGAGTTGCTCAATGTTTTAAAATGAAGTTAACAACGTGTGGGTAACAGCAAGCAAAACAGTGGAAGCAGAATAGACAGACGACAATGAGAATGTTAGCAGTACCCTCTAGATCGTAGCTTACAAATAAAATATACTCCTCACAACACTCCAAAGACATACAGGTTTGTAAGTTAATTGGCTTCAGTAAACATTGCAAACTGTCCCTAGTGTGTAGGATAGAGTTAGTATATGGGGATAACTGGTTGTCGAAGACTCGGTGGGCCAAAGGGCCTGTTTCCACGCTGTATCTCCAAACTAAACTAAACATATAACATATAACATATAACAACTACAGCATGGAAACAGGCCTGTCCGGCCCTACCAGTCCACGCCGACCATTCTCCCTGACCTAGTCTCATCTACCTGCACTCAGACCATAACCCTCTAATCCCCTCTTATCCATATACCTATCCAATTTACTCTTAAATAATAAAATCGAGCCAGCCTCCACCACTTCCACCGGAAGCCCATTCCATACAGCCACAACCCTCTGAGTAAAGAAGTTCCCCCTCATGTTACCCCTAAACCTTTGTCCCTTGTTGGAATCTTCCCCACTCTCAAAGGGAAAAGCCTACCCACGTCAACTCTGTCCGTCCCTCTCAAAATTTTAAAAACCTCTATCAAGTCCCCCCTCAACCTTCTACGCTCCAAAGAATAAAGACCCAACCTGTTCAACCTCTCTCTGTAGCCTAAGTGCTGAAACCCAGGCAACATTCTAGTAAATCTCCTCTGTACCCTCTCCATTTTGTCGACATCCTTCCTATAATTTGGCGACCAGAACTGCACACCATACTCCAGATTCGGCCTCACCAATGCCCTGTACAATTTCAACATTACATCCCAACTTCTATACTCGATGCTCTGATTTATAAAGGCAAGCATACCAAACGCCTTCTTCACCACCCTATCCACATGAGATTCCACCTTCAGGGAACAATGCACAGTTATTCCCAGATCCCTCTGTTCCACTGCATTCCTCAATTCCCTACCATTTACCCTGTACGTCCTATTTTGATTTGTCCTACCAAAATGCAGCACCTCACACTTATCAGCATTAAACTCCATCTGCCAACTCACCTCCTTAATTATTACAATTATTACAAATAAAACTTGGTGATCAATATCATTGCAAGCAATCAGAGAAATGTTGTGGTAGCTCTTTTGTTCTGTACATTACCAATTAAAGAAGCTTGACAGTTTGGATAAATGTGCGGTTATAAACTTTGGTGGCAAAAACAAGAAGGCAGATTATTTTCTGAATGGTGTCATATTAGGAAAAGGGGGGGGGTGCAACAAGACTTGGGTGTCCTTGTACATCAGTCACTGAAAGTAAGCATGCAAGTACAGCAGGCAGTGAAGAAAGCAAATAGTATGTTGGCCTTCATAGCGAGAGGATTTGAATAGAGGAGCAAGGATGTCCTACTGCAGTTGTACAGTACCCTGGTGAGACCACACCTGGAGTATTGTGTGTAGTTTTCATCTCCTAATTTGAGGAAGAGCATTCTTGCTATTGAGGGAGTGCAGCGTAGGTTCAACAGGTTAATTCCTGGGATGGCGGAACTGACATACGATGAAAGAATGGATCGACTGGGCTTATATTCACTGGAATTAGGATGAGAGGGGATCTTATAGAAACATATCGAAGGTATTTATTCACAAAATGCTGGAGTAACTCAGCAGGTCAGGCAGCATCTCAGGAGAGAAGGAATGGGTGAGGTTTCGGGTCGAGACCCTTCTTCAGATCAGTCTGAAGAAGGGTCTCGACCCGAAACGTCACCAATTGCCTGACCTGCTGAGTTACTCCAGCATTTTGTGAATAAATACCTTTGATTTGTACCAGCATCTGCAGTTATTTTCTTATATTATAGAAACATATAAGGGATTGGACAGGCTAGATGCAGGAAAAATATTCCCGATGTTGAGGGAGTCCAGAACCAGGGGTCACAGTGTAAGAATAAGGGATTAAGAATAAGCTGAGATGAGGAAAACATTTTTCACCCAGAGAGTTGTGAGTCCGTGGAATTCTCTGCCACAGAAGGCATTGGAGGCCAATTCACTGGATGTTTTCAAGAAAGAGTTATCATATCATATCATATATATACAGCCGGAAACAGGCCTTTTCGGCCCACCAAGTCCGTGCCGCCCAACGATCCCCGTACATTAACACTATCCTACACCCACTAGGGACAATTTTTACATTTACCCAGCCAATTAACCTACATACCTGTACGTCTTTGGAGTGTGGGAGGAAACCGAAGATCTCGGAGAAAACCCACGCAGGTCACGGGGTGAACGTACAAACTCCTTACAGTGCAGCACCCGTAGTCAGGATCGAACCTGAGTCTCCGGCGCTGCATTCGCTGTAAAGCAGCAACTCTACCGCTGCGCTACCGTGCCGCCCGTTAGATATAGCTCTAACCGCTAACAGAATCAAGGGATATGGGGAGAAAACAGGAACGGGGTACTGATTTTGGATGATCAGCCATGATCATATTGAATGGCGGTGCTGGCTCAAAGGGCTGAATGGTCTACTCCTGCACCTATGTTTCTATGTTTCTAAAAAGGGGCAGAGGAACAACGAGGGCAGATATGGTGATCAGGGTAAAAGGATGTGGTTGGTTGCTGCATAAGTAAAACTAAGAGGTGAGCTCCTTCCTCTTCCATTTCCACCTGTTTCTTGTTTTAAAACCTATTCCATTTATTATGACAACTCAAATATTTTTTTCCGAATGGGCCGTATCTTAGGGTGGATGCAGACATTATTTTCCTGCGGGGAGCAAGTAACTATGATAACCAACACCTCACTCGCCCAACTCCGCCGATCCTACCACACCCACGTGTTTTACTAAGATAAAAACAGCTGAGGTTTCTTGCTGAACGAGTGTGGGTGCTCGCCCAGATTATACACCTGAGTCTTGGACCAACAGCAGCCAATGTTTAGCCAACGGGAATAAGGCAAGCTAATTTCTACCCCATTGTGCTTTCAGAACTGCCAATAAAATACTTACAACTCCACTACAGATGGAAGTTACAAATACCCAAAGCTGTGATAGTCATAGAGTCATAGAGCTTCAGCACAGAAACCGGCCACGTTGCCCACATGCCAACCAAGTTGGCTTGTTTCACAAAATGCTGGAGCAACTCAGCAGGTCAGGCAGCATCTCAGGAGAGAAGGAATGGGTGACGTTTGGGGTCGAGACCCTTCTTCAGACTTATTGATTCAGTTAGTCACCAAGTTAAGGGGATAAACAATATAAATAAAATGCAAAACCCCAAAACATTTCCCATTATTAACACATGCAGCTGCATCATACAGCATTCAGTAACATGCAGAGAACCACACAATTCTCTCCGTCATCTCCCGAAACATCACCCATTCCTTCTCTCCTGAGATGCTGCCTGACCTGCTGAGTTACTCCAGCATTTTATGAAATAAATACCTTCGATTTGTACCAGCATCTGCAGTTATTTTCTTACACAACCAAGTTGGCTTACTGGGCTACTCCCATTTCCCTGCATTTGGCCCATAACCTCTAAACCTCCTATCCTTATATCTGTCAAAGAGTCATTTAAAAGCTGCATTTGTATCACCTTCTATAGCCTCTTCTGGCAGCTCATTCCAGAAATGGAATATCCTCTCAGTGAAAGTGCTGTCCTTCTTACATCTCTCCCCTCTCAACTTAAGGCCATGCCCTCCAGTTTTAGAAATCTCTACCCTGGGAAAAAGACTGTGAGCATTCACTTTATCCATCACTTTTAGCACGTTATTCACAGCATCTCCTCACCCTTCAGCGTCCTACACTCCAAAGGGGAAATGTCTCAGCCTATCCAACCTGTCCCTATAACTCAAATCCACAAGCCTAGGTTACATCCTGGTGAATCTCCTCTGCTCCCTTTCCAATTTTTAGTTTTTAGTTTTAGAGATACAGCATGGAAACAGGCCCTCCCCGAGTCCACACCGACCATTGATCCCCACACATTGACACTACCCTCCACACACTAGGGACAATTTTTACATGTACACCAAGCCAATTAACGTACAAACCTGTACGTCTTTGGAGTGTGGGAGGAAACCGAAGATCTTGGAGAAAACCCACGTAGGTCACGGGGAGAAAGTTCAAACTCCGTACAGACAAGCACCCGTAGTCAGGATCGAACCCAGGTCTCTGACGCTGTAAGGCAGCAGCTCTACCGTTACGCCACCGTGCACATTTAGTGACATTATTCCTCCAGTTTGGGGATCAAAACTACACAGAAGTGTGATCCGCCAACAACTTGCACAGCGGCATCATGATGTGCCAACTTTGGGACTCAATACCCTTCCCAACGACGGCATGCCTGCCATATGCCTTCTTCACCACACTGTCCGTCTGAATCGCCACTTTTAGGGGAATCGTGACCCTGTACTCCTAGATCGTTCTGTTCTGCAACATTCACCAGGCCGCTGCCATTTATTTTGCCCAGATTTGACATAAGAAAGTGCACTTGTTAATTCTGTTTGAGAGACGCAGAAAAAATGGGGAGGTTTAAATTGAGAGGTTAGATTATTGTCATGGGCAGAACACCGACCACACGGAAGCAACAATAAAGATGGTCGCAAAAGGAACTCTGTGGGCTTATATGCGTAGCTGAGAAGCATTGAGTTAAATTGATCAATTGATGAAAAATAGACCAAGAAGAACAGTGACGTGCAGAGCAAAAGAGCTGACAAAAAGTTAATGGTAACAGCACTGTGCAATAATTAAGTGCAGCTATTAATGTGCAGCCACCGGACAAAGCTACATTATAAGTGTAGTCAAGGCAATGAACCTGGGTATTCAAGAGATGCCCTGTAGTGCCAATACCGTGAGTGAACAAAATATAAAGCACTGTCTTGTTATCCTTGGAACAGATGGGGCCTTCAGTAGTTGAAGAATTAAATCGCTTGAAATGCTGGAGTGATTTCACACCCACGGCCTTCATTACCTTTCTCTTACGACGGCCCACTCTTTGCCCGTCGGGTATTGATGCCCTGCGTGAGACCTGCCCCATTCAATGCACTGTGTTGGCGTTTGTGAGGGTGGACAAGGGAATCAGCATTTGTCATCCCCAACAAGAGATGAAGTGTGTAGGAAGGAACTGCAGATGTTGGTTTAAAAGCGAAGTTAGACAGAAAATGCTGGAGTAACTCAGCGGGACAGGCAGCATCTCTGGAGAGAAGGAATGGGTGACGTTTCGGGTCGAGGCCCTTCTTCAGAGATGAAGTGATGTTGGTGGGAGTGAGATTGTAAACAGCAGGTGACACATCTAGAGTGGCAGAGTACTTCTCAGCCGGCGACTTTGTAGAAAAGGTGGGTGCTTGGGTCTCTGTGATCCAATATAACCTCTGTTTAATAGAAACAAAATGCCGGAGTACCTCAGCGGGACAGGCAGCATCTCTGGAGAGCAGGAATGGGTAACGTTTCGGGTCGAGACCCTTCTTCAGACACAGTCTCAACCCAAAACGTCAATCCTTTCCTTCTCTCCAGTAATGCTGCCTGTCCCGCTGAGGTACTCCAGCATTTTGTGTCTATCTTTGGTTTAAACAAGCATCTCCAGTCCCTTCCTACACACCCATCATTCCTTTCTGACTTCTCTGACTTTCTGACCCAGTTCTGTTCTCTCTCCCCCTCAATCCTCCTCCTCGGTGATTTCAACATCCATATGGACTCCACTGACTCCACAATAACCGCTGACTTCACTGAAATACTCAACTGCTTTAACCTCACTCAACACGTCAAATTTCCCACCCATAACCGTGGGCACATTCTGGACCTTGTCTGCTCCACTGGACTAAATCTACATCACCTCTCTGGCTCCGACCCCACCCTCTCTGATCACTTAGCCATCACCATGTCTGTCAACATTCCCACCCCAGCTCCAAAACAAAAACGCAAAATCAACTTCCGTAAGCTGAACTCTGTTTCACCTACCTCGCTCTCATCCTCCCTCTCTGAAATAATGTCCGCCTCTCCCTTCGTTGACCTCCACAGCCCATCTGACCTCACTGACTACTACAACTGCACTCTCTCCTCCTGCCTCGACCAGCTTGCACCTATAAAAACCAAAACAGTTTCCTTCACCCACTCTGCTCCCTGGTTTACCCCTGAACTCCGCATGATGAAAACTCATGCCCGCCAACTTGAAAGACTCCGCAACAAAACAGGTCTCACAATTCACTCCCAAGCCTACAAAGACCACCTGCAGCACTACAAAGATGCCCTCTCCCGTGCCCAATCCACCTACTACTCTCAAATAATTCACTCTGGCTCCGGAAACCCAAAAACACTCTTCTCTACAATAAACAAACTCCTCAGCCCCCTGGACACCATCTCCCAATCATTCACAGTTGACAAATGCACCACTTTCCTTTCATTCTTCCAAAGCAAAATAGACAACATCTACAGCACCTTAACCACCAACGCACCTGCTCCCCCTCAAACCGCCTGCCCCCCCTTATCCTGTCAACCCCTGCCTCAGTTCTCCCCAGTCTCCACCACCGACCTCTCTGACCTCTTCACAGGAATAAAAACTACCACCTGCTCTCTGGACCCCATCCCCTCCAGCTTTGTCAAGGCCTGCCTTCCTGCTCTCTCTCCACTTATCACTGCAACAATAAACTCCTCCCTGTCCACTGGCATCGTCCCGCCATCCCTCAAAATCGCTGCTGTCACCCCCATTCTGAAAAAACCTGGTCTAAACCCTGACACCCCAAACAACTTCAGACCAATCTCCAACCTACCCTCTGTCCAAAGTTTTGGAACATGCTGTAGCTTCCCAACTCAAACACGACCTCTCTACCAATAACCTTTATGAAACTTTCCAATCCGGATTCCACTCCAACCACTGTACTGAAACTGCGCTCCTCAAAATCACAAACGACATTCTCCTCTCCTCCGACGCTGGCAACCTCAACATCCTCATCCTACTCGACCTCAGCGCCGCCTTTGACACCATAAATCACTCCATTCTCCTCACCCGACTTGAAACCTCCTTTAACATCACCGGCACAGCCCTATCCTGGTTCAAATCTTACCTCTCTGACAGACACCAGTTCATCTTCATTAACAACTGTAAATCCCCCACCGCTCCCCTCCCCCAAGGTGTCCCCCAAGGCTCAGTCCTTGGCCCCCTCCTCTTCATCCTCTGCCTGTTCCCCCTTGGTCAATTAATCCGCCGTCATGGTCTCAACTTCCACTGCTTCGCCGATGATATCCAGCTCCTCATCTCCACCAAGTCAATCTCCCCCACCACACACTCTACACTGACAAACTGCATCACTGAAATAAAATCTTGGCTTCAATCAAATTTCCTCAAACTCAATTGCAACAAATCTGAAATCATCATCATTGGTCCAAAAACGCTCATCAAATCCACCCAAAACTTCATCCTCAATATTGATGGTCTCCCAGTATCCACCTCCCCTCACATCCGGAATTTTGGAATCATCTTTGATCAAACCCTCTCCTTCGACAAACACATCAAACACATCACAAAGACAGCCTTCTTCCACCTCAAAAACATTGCCCGTCTCCGTCCATGCCTCTCCTCCACAGCTGCAGAAACCCTCATCCACGCCTTCATCACCTCCCATCTGGACTACTGCAACAGCCTCCTCTATGGCGCACCCTCAAAAATCATCAGTAAACTTCAATACATTCAAAACTCCGCTGCCCGTCTACTCACCCACACCCCGATCCGTGACCATATCACCCCCGTCCTTTACAAACTCCACTGGCTCCCCATCCCCCAGAGAATCCAGTACAAAATCCTCCTCATGACCTACAAAGCCCTCCATAACCTGGCCCCATCCTACCTGACCGACCTCCTCCACAGGCACACTCCCACCTGCACCCTCCGCTCTGCTGCTGCCAATCTCCTATCCCCCCACATCCGGACCAAACTCAGATCCTGGGGGGACAGGGCTTACTCCATCGCTGCTCCCACCCTATGGAACTCACTACCTCAAACCGTCAGAGACTCCTCCACACTCACCACATTCAAAACATCACTGAAGTCTCACCTATTCAGTACTGCCTTCAACCACTGAAGGTCACCCCACCCTCTGTCTCCTTTCTCTGTTCGTTTACTTATTTACTTATTTATCTATTTATTCACTTCCCTATGTTCTCTAAATCCCTGTAAAGCGTCTTTGAGTATATGAAAAGCGCTATATAAATGTAATGTATTATTATTATTATTATTATTAATGCGACACTCAAAATTCACACCCCCTTTTCGGGCTTGTTTTGTGCAGTGGATCCTGGGTGTAACGTTGTGTAAGGTATCTAGATTTCCATTTACAGAACTCTATTATTACGTTAGCTATTGATGTGTCTGATCATAAATGTATAGTCAATTTCTGCCGTAGGAGAATCGGAATAAAATAATTACATATAATCAAATGTTTATAAAACAAGGCTGATTACAGAGCTGGAATGAGCTGGCAGGAATTGCAAAGGTCCCCTTGAAAATTATTCTAATTGTTAAGATCTGACTGCCTCCTTTTATCTCATCTCTGAGCCAGCCCCTCAGGATAGAGGACAGTTTGTTTCCACACAATTATTCCCAACCAGAAATGTTGTCTGTCCCATCCCTCCACAGATGCTGCCTGAACCGCTGAGTTCCTCCAGCGCCCAGAACATAAAATGGTGCAGCACTGGGGCTGGCTCTTTGGCCCACAATGTCTGTGCCGAACATACTGAGTTACTCCAGCATTTTGTGTCTACCTTCGATTAACTTATCTCCTCTGCCTGCACATGATCAATATCCATCTTTATAATTCCATAATCTATATTCTGGATCAATGTCCCTCTTTTCATTCCATATCCTAACATTCTATGTGTAAAAAAAAAAAACCCAAACATCTCCTTTAAATTTTGCCCCTCTTGCCTTAAACCTGTACCCACTATTCTTTGACATTTCTGGGGGAAATGGTACTGGCTGTCCATCCTATCTATGCCTCTCATAATTGGGTTTTGTTCAAGATTGCAGCATCTGCGGTTTCTTGTGTCCATTGTCTGTTGGGTGTGAGGTGATTAAAGAGGCCAACAGAGGAACTACAGAATTTGTACATATGGAGCTGGAAGTGCCTAAGGAATGGGAACCTCCCACTGTGTACATTGGGGCATCAGTGCCAGGGATATTGGTTGAAGAGAGGGTACAGGTTGGTTCGCTTACTCTTCCAATGGATTTGGACGGTAGGGTGTGGCAAGATTCATGTGGACAGGCATATACCCGGAGAGTACAATCGGTGTAGGAAGGAACTGCAGATGTGTAGGAAAGAACTGCAGATGCTGGTTTAAATTGAAGGTAGACACGAAATGCTGGAGTAACTCAGCGGGACAGGCAGCATCTCTGGAGAGAAGAAATGGGTGACGTTTCGGATCGAGACCCTTCTTCAGACTGACTCAGGGGAGAGGGAGATACAGAGATAAGGCATTGTAAAGTGTGAAAATGAGACAAAGGGGATGTTAATCAAGAAACAGAGTTACCTTGATGGGGCATTAGCACCTGAATGAGGTCAGGATTGAACCTGGGTCTCTGGCGCTGTGAGGCTACAGCTGTACCAATGCTGCACTGTGAGTTTTAATCACTTGATCAGGTGGATGACCACATTGTTACTGCCTGCTGTTTTTTCTTGAAATCATGCATTTAATCCTTAGGGTTTTTTGCACTTACATTCACTTGACTAATTAGATTGCTATTTAGATTGAGTTTTTAGTGTTGCTTTTTGGTAGATTAAGACATTCCCATAAATCACCAAGAAACATTTTCCCATGTTAAATGGAGTCAAAATAGTTTAAAAGTCTGGCCAAGAGTCTCTGACCTGAAGTCTTAACTTTGTTTCTCTTTCCAGAGAAGCAGGCTGACAACATGAGTATTCCCAGCATTTTTTGTTTTTGTTTCAGATTTTCACCACTTTGATTTTCATTTATTTACATAAATTAAAGTTTGTTTTTGCAGAAACCTATATATTTCCGGAAAGTATGAGGTTCTGAATGTTCCTTCCAATGGCCAAAGGTTTCCAGTTGCATCAGCACGGAGTTGACTGGAGCCCGGTCAAGAATCATGCAGTCCCTGTTTGAACGTAGATTTTGATCTTGCGCAAGTTGTGAGAGGATTCCTTTCGTGCTCGGACTTGAAATTGGGGGAAGCTTTCCTGTCATTTACTGTAGCTGCCTGATTACTCGCAACTTTTTCAGCTTTCTGTGACATGCAAAAACAAAATTAGGCTTTAACAGAGCTACTTTAACTTTAACCAAGCCTTTGCAGAAAGGTCCCAACTGGAAACATAACCTATCCATGTTCTCCAGAGATGCTGCCTGACCCACTGAGTTACCCCAGCACTTTGTGTCTATCTTTGGTATAAACCAACATCTGCAGTGCATTTTTAGTACTTCTAGGCTGTTCCACTGCAAAATCTTCTCAAGTTATGCCTACTTTGAAGAAGCTTCTCCTCCTCTTTCCAACGGAGAGTCTGAAGAAGAGTCCCGACCTGAAACATCACCGATCCATTTTCTCCAGAGATGCTGCCTGACCCACTGAGTTACTCCAGCACTTTGTGTCTATCTACTTAAAAGGAATGTGGCTATCTTCAGTAATGGATCTAATCTACCTAAGCATGGATGGCATCTGGATCCTTTGAGGTGTAGTCACTGCAGGAGGAGTCTGACTGATGCCATTCCAGACCAGCTGACCTGCTCCACCCTGCCAATGTTTTTACTTGGTCTTCCTTTCATGGAAGATTCCTTTATGCTATCAAGCAAAGGTAAAATAATCAAGACTTCTTGTGTTGAATGGTGACAATTCACCTTTCTCCAATCAAAACTGAATAGTTAAACGTCCCATTAACCTGCCAAGTAAGACATAATGCACAAGACATAGGAGCCAAATTAGGCCAATCGCCCCATCGAGTCAGCTCTTCCAATCAATCATGGCTGATCTATTTTACCCTCTCAACCCCATTCTCCTGCCTTTTCCATGTAACCTTTGACACCCTTACTAATCACGAACCTTGTAGAGAATAAAGTCTGTACTACTTTCATAAACCCACTTCTGAATAAAAGAAACACACAAAACAGTCCTATTCATGAGAAGCCATTCCCAATGACATTTTCTGATATTAGGGACTCTGCTGATGGACTAAAATCCTTGGCTGCTTTTTCAACTTGGTCATGCGAAAATATTCTCCGGTATCTTTTATGCCTTGAAATATCCAGGTATATATTGGCATATCACTCAGCATGCACTACATAAGCAGCCAAATTGAACTAACTTGGTATATTAACACAAGTCATGCATTTATCAGCACAACCATAATGTGCCATTCAATCTTCAGGTCCCAGTCTCTGTCATCTCGTGCATTGTGCCAGAATATTCTTACTTATGTTCAACAAAAAGGAACTGCAGATGCTGGTTTTTAACCAAAAATAGACACAAACTGCTGGAGTAACTCAGCAGGTCAGGCAGCATGAAAGTTCATCGACCTGAAATGGTAATTCTGTTCTTCTGTCCTGAGAGATTGTCAGTGTGGCAGCACAGTGGCGCAGTGGTAGAGCTGCTGTCTTACAGCACCAGAGACTCGGGTTCGATCCTGACTACGGGTGCTGTCTGTACGGAGTTTGTATGTTCTCCCTGTCACCGTGCGTGTTTTCCCTGGGTGCTCTGGTTTCCTCCCACACTCCAAAGATCCAAGGGTTTGTAGGTTAATTGGCTTCAGTAAAGATTGCCCTTCGTGTGTAGGATAATGCTAGTGGACGGGGATCGCTGGTCGGCGTGGACTCGGTGGGCCACAGGGTAATTTTCCGCACTGTATCTCTAAGCTAAACTAAACTAAACTAAACTTGATTACTTCCAGTATTTTCTGTAATTATTTAACATTACATTTTACAGGTATTGAAATTAGTTGCCTAAAGGGTTTAGTTAGCCTGTGGTGAAGGTAGCTGCATCTCACAGTAGATTCATAACTTGTATATCATACGGCAAATGAAACACAACATTCACCTTACCGTAAGCAATGCGTAGCAAGAGCCGAGTACTGTTGGCAAATTAAAGGATGAGAGGGGATCTTATCGAAACGTATAAGATTATTAAGGGGTTGGACACATTAGAGGCAGGAAACATGTTCCCAATGTTGGGGGAGTCCAGAACCAGGGGCCACAGTTTAAGAATAAGGGGTAGGCCATTTAGAACAGAGATGAGGAAAACCTTTTTCAGTCAGAGAGTTGTGAATCTGTGGAATTCTCTGCCTCAGAGGGCAGTGGAGGCCAATTCTCTGAATACATTCAAGAGAGAGCTAGATAGAGCTCTTAACGATAGCGGAGTCAGGGGGTATGGGGAGAAAGCAGGAACGGGGTACTGATTGAGAATGATCAGCCATGATCACATTGAATGGCGGTGCTGGCTCGAAGGGCCGAATGGCCTACTCCTGCACCTATTGTCTATTGTCTATTGTCTAAATATTATGTGGAAAAATGGAAAATCGTCAATTTTGTACAGAATAGAAAAAGCATTATATGAATAGTGAGACACTGCAGATGGAACTGAGAGTGCGTGATTCATAAAAGGCTGGCATGCAGGTAGAATGGGCCGAAGGGCCTGTTTCTGCGCTGTATCTCTAAACTAAACTAAATTAAATTAAACTAAACTAAACCAAACTGAACTAACTAGATTGTATAGTAATAGCTGCAAATTCCACTCTTGTACCAAGATTTTGTCCTATTGGAATTGAACTTTGAAAGTAAAATTAAACACGAAGCTCCTGTAATAGAACATATAATTAAACATATAAATAAATGGGTGAATTACTGGGCACATTAGTTTCACTGAAGATTACACAGGAGAAAGCTGTACAACAGTGCAACCTGCTGGAGGAACAAGGAATCACAATCTAGTTTGGGATTCTGGCGATATAGGAACTGCACATGGTGGAATCTGGGAAAAAACATAAAGTGCTGGAGAAACTCAATGGCTCCGACAGCATCTGTGGCGGAAATGAATAGGTGACTAACCATTTCCTCCACACATGCTGCCAAACCCGCTGAGTACTCCAGCTGAATGTCGTGCCCTTTATCCTTTGTCTGCACTGTGCACTGCTTGATTGTATTCATCTTTTAACTGACTGGATAACTTGCAAACAAAAGCTTTCCACTGTACTTCGGTATAAGTGACAATAATAACTTAAACTAAATATGTTCGGCATATTATGTTTTTCTTCGGCATTATGCCCGACATTTCAAATAATTGCCTGACTTTCTGACAAAGGGTCGCAAATATTGATTATTTCTCTTACCACATATACTGCTTGACATGTTGAGTTGAGTTTAGTTTAGTTTAGAGATACAGCGCAGAAACAGGTCCCCTTCGGCCCACTGAGTCCGCACTGACCAACCATCCTCATACACAAGCACTAACCTACACACTAGGTAGTGTAGGAAAATAACTGCAGATGCTGGTACAAATCGAAGGTATTTATTCACAAAATGCTGGAGTAACTCAACAGGTCAGGCAGCATTTCAGGAGAGAAGGAATGGGTGACGTTTCGGGTCGAGACCCTTCTTCAGACTGATGTCAGGGGGGCGGGACAAGGGAAGGATATAGGTGGAGACAGGAAGATAGAGGGAGAACTGGGAAGGGGGAGGGGAAGAGAGGGCCTGAGGAACTATCTAAAGTTGGAGAAGTCAATGTTCATACCGCTGGGCTGCAAGCTGCCCAAGCGAAATATGAGGTGCTGTTCCTTCAATTTCCGGTGGGCCTCACTATGGCACTGGAGGAGGCCCATGACAGAAAGGTCAGACTGGGAATGGGAGGGGGAGTTGAAGTGCTCAGCCACCGGGAGATCAGGTTGGTTAAGGCAGACTGAGCGAAGGTGTTGAGCGAAATGATCGGCGAGCCTGGGTTTGGTTTCGCCGATGTAAAGAAGTTGACATCTAGAGCAGCAGATGCAATAGATGAGGTTGGAGGAGGTGCAGGTGAACCTCTGTCTCACCTGGAAAGACTGTTTGGGTCCTTGGATGGAGTTGAGGGGGGAGGTAAAGGGACAGGTGTTGCATCTCCTGCGGTTGCAGGGGAAAGTGCCCAGGGATGGGGTGTTTTGGGTAGGAAGGAACGAGTGGACCAGGGAGTTACGGAGGGAACGGTCTCTGTGGAATGCAGAAAGGGGAGGGGATGGGAAGATGTGGCCAGTAGAGGGGTCCCGTTGTAGGTGACGGAAATGTTGGAGGATTGATTTGATGGATACGTTGGCTGATGGGGTGGAAGGTGAGAACGAGGGGGATTCTGTCCTTGTTACGAATGGGGGGAGGGGGAGCAAGAGCAGAGCTGTGGGATATAGAAGAGGCCCTGGTGAGAGCCTCTTCTATAATGGAAGAGGGGAAGCCCCGTTTCCTGAAGAATGAGGACATCTCTGATGCCCTAGTGTGAAACACCTCATCCCGGGCGCAGATGCGGCGTAGACGGAGGAATTGGGAGTAGGGGATAGACTTTTTGCAAGAGACAGGGTGGGAAGAAGTGTAGTCCAATTAGCTTTGCGAATCAGTGGGTTTATAGTAGATGTCAGTCACTAGTCTGTCTCCTGTGATGGAGATGGTGAGGTCCAGAAACGGTAGGGAGATGTCGGAGATAGTCCAAGTATATTTAAGAGCAGGATGGAAATTGGTAGTGAAGTGTATGACAATAGACAATAGACAATAGACAATAGGTGCAGGAGTAGGCCATTCAGCCCTTCGAGCCAGCACCGCCATTCAATGCGATCATGGCTGATCACTCTCAATCAGTACCCCGTTCCTGCCTTCTCCCCATACCCCCTCACTCCGCTATCCTTAAGAGCTCTATCCAGCTCTCTCTTGAAAGCATCCAACGAACTGGCCTCCACTGCCTTCTGAGGCAGAGAATTCCACACCTTCACCACCCTCTGACTGAAAAAGTTCTTCCTCATCTCCGTTCTAAATGGCCTACCCCTTATTCTCAAACTGTGGCCCCTTGTTCTGGACTCCCCCAACATTGGGAACATGTTATCTGCCTCTAATGTGTCCAATCCCCTAATTATCTTATATGTTTCAATAAGATCCCCCCTCATCCTTCTAAATTCCAGTGTATACAAGCCCAATCGCTCCAGCCTTTCAACATACGACAGTCCCGCCATTCCGGGAATTAACCTAG
This sequence comes from Rhinoraja longicauda, assembly GCF_053455715.1. NCBI lineage: Eukaryota > Metazoa > Chordata > Chondrichthyes > Rajiformes > Arhynchobatidae > Rhinoraja > Rhinoraja longicauda. Next base: position 8,683,142 of record NC_135980.1, on the reverse strand, counting down.
TGAACCTACGCTGCACGCCCTCCATAGCAAGAATATCCTTCCTCAAATTTGGAGACCAAAACTGCACACAGTACTCCAGGTGCGGTCTCACCAGGGCCCGGTACAACTGTAGAAGGACCTCTTTGCTCCTATACTCAACTCCTCTTGTTACGAAGGCCAACATTCCATTGGCTTTCTTCACTGCCTGCTGAACCTGCATGCTTCCTTTCATTGACTGATGCACTAGGACACCCAGATCTCGTTGAACTCCCCCTCCTCCTAACTTGACACCATTCAGATAATAATCTGCCTTTCTATTCTTACTTCCAAAGTGAATAACCTCACACTTATCTACATTAAACTGCATCTGCCATGTATCCGCCCACTCACACAACCTGTCCAAGTCACCCTGCAGCCTTATTGCATCTTCCTCACAATTCACACTACCCCCCAACTTAGTATCATCTGCAAATTTGCTAATGGTACTTTTAATCTCTTCGTCTAAGTCATTAATGTATATCGTAAATAGCTGGGGTCCCAGCACCGAACCTTGCGGTACCCCACTGGTCACTGCCTGCCATTCCGAAAGGGACCCATTTATCCCCACTCTTTGCTTTCTGTCTGTCAACCAATTTTCTATCCATGTCAGTACCCTACCCCCAATACCATGTGCCCTAATTTTGCCCACTAATCTCCTATGTGGGACCTTGTCGAAGGCTTTCTGAAAGTCGAGGTACACCACATCCACTGACTCTCCCTTGTCAATTTTCCTAGTTACATCCTCAAAAAATTCCAGTAGATTTGTCAAGCATGATTTCCCCTTCGTAAATCCATGCTGACTCGGAATGATCCCGTTACTGCTATCCAAATGCTCAGCAATTTCGTCTTTTATAATTGACTCCAGCATCTTCCCCACCACTGATGTCAGACTAACTGGTCTATAATTACCCGTTTTCTCTCTCCCTCCTTTCTTAAAAAGTGGGATAACATTTGCTATCCTCCAATCCACAGGAACTGATCCTGAATCTATAGAACATTGAAAAATGATCTCCAATGCTTCCACTATTTCTAGAGCCACCTCCTTAAGTACTCTGGGATGCAGACCATCAGGCCCTGGGGATTTATCAGCCTTCAGTCCCATCAGTCTACCCAAAACCATTTCCTGCCTAATGTGGATTTCCTTCAGTTCCTCCATCACCCTAGGTTCTCCGGCCCCTAGAACATTTGGGAGATTGTGTGTATCTTCCTCAGTGAAGACAGATCCAAAGTAACGGTTTAACTCGTCTGCCATTTCTTTGTTCCCCATAATAAATTCCCCTGCTTCTGTCTTCAAGGGACCCACATTTGCCTTGACTATTTTTTTCCTCTTCACGTACCTAAAAAAACTTTTGCTATCCTCCTTTATATTATTGGCTAGTTTACCCTCGTACCTCATCTTTTCTCCCCGTATTGCCTTTTTAGTTAACTTTTGTTGTTTAAAAGAGTCCCAATCCTCTGTCTTCCCACTCTTCTTTGCTATGTTATACTTCCTCTCCTTAATTTTTATGCTGTCCCTGACTTCCCTTGTCAGCCACAGGTGTCTCTTACTCCCCTTAGAGTCTTTCCACCTCTTTGGAATAAATTGATCCTGCAACCTCTGCATTATTCCCAGGAATACCTGCCATTGCTGTTCTACCGTCTTCCCTGCTAGGGCCTCCTTCCAATCAATTTTGGCCAGCTCCTGCCTCATGCCTCTGTAATCCCCTTTGCTATACTGTAATACCGACACTTCCGATTTTCCCTTCTGCCTTTCCATTTGCAGAGTAAAACTTATCATGTTGTGTTCACTGCCTCCTAATGGCTCTTTTACCTCTAATCCCCTTATCAGATCAGGATCATTACACAACACTAAATCCAGAATTGCCTTCTCCCTGGTAGGCTCCAGTACAAGCTGTTCTAAGAATCCATCTCGAAGGCACTCTACAAACTCTCTTTCCTGGGGTCCATTTCCAACCTGATTTTCCCAGTCTACCTGCATGTTGAAATCTCCCATAACCACCGTAGCATTACATTTTTGACACGCCAATTTTATCTCCTGATTCAACTTGCACCCTATGTCGAGGCTACTGTTTGGGGGCCTATAGATAACTCCCATTAGGGTCAGTGAGTTCTGCATGGGTACAAGAGGTAGCACCAATGCAGTCGTCGATGTAGCGGAGGTACTATATCCGCTGCTCTAGATGTCAACTTCTTTACATCGGCGAAACCAAACGCAGGATCGGCGATCGTTTCGCTCAACACCTTCGCTCAGTCCGCCTTAACCAACCTGATCTCCCGGTGGCTGAGCACTTCAACTCCCCCTCCCACTCCCAGTCTGACGTTTCTGCCATGGGCTTCCTCCAGTGCCATAATGAGCCCCACCGGAAATTGGAGGAACAGCACCTCATGTTTCGCTTGGGCATCCTACACACTAGGGATAATTTACAATTTTACCGAAGCCAATTAACCTACAAACCTGCATGTCTTCGGAGTGTGGGTGGAAACCGGAGCACCCAAAGAAAACCCACGCGGTCACGGAGAGAATGTACAAAATCTGTTTATCCAGCATTTTCTGTTTATGTTTCAGATTTTTAGCACCTGCAGTTTTTTGATGATTTTCAATTCTCTGTTCCTTCCTTATGTTATTAATACATCGCAATTTTGGTGTTTGATCTTGTGTGGACACTGCTAACCCTACCGACAGATTATTGGTGGTAATAAAAACAACAACCTCCAATGCAGCTGATATTACAATGGCAAATTGCAATCTGTTGAATTTGTTGCCACCCAAATACAGGCATGATCTTATTTTGATATTGGTATTGGTTTATTATGAGAATAGCAGAGAAACTGATGAATGCAGCGGCAGAAAAGGGGGGAACGCAGAAAGGAGCGCAGCAACTTCAACAGACCAGAGACCACACACAAATGTGACTTTTGCGACAGAGAGTGTCACTCCTGCATTGGTCTCTTCAGCCACAAGCGACGCTGGTCTAGCCGAGGTGTGGAGCAAGCAGCCAACTAGGATGTATCACCCATGGTCAGCCATGACCGAGGGGGCCTAAGAAGAAGATTGGTTTATTATTATCATGTGTAATGAGATGCAGTGAAAACATTGTTTGCATGTTATTCAGTTAAATCATACTATACATGAGTACAATCAAGCCGTACACAAATACATCAGAAAATGCAACGAGAAAAATAACCAGTCAGAATACAGTGCTACAGCTCCAGATATAGGGCAGATAAAACAAATGGAAGGATGTACCTGCCTTCGAAAAATTCTTCCATGAGTCATTTAAAATGCAAGTTTAAATTTGCAATTGCCCTCTTCCCCCACCTGTTTTGCGTTACAGTTTAACAGCCATCATTTTGCTCAATATTTCTCTTACCTCTACGTTTGAATCCAAACAATCTCCTTCTCCAATAATGGTCCCTGCCTCAGCTTCCCTCAAAAATCTAACAGGCACAAATCTGAATGATCAATCATCTCACCCACATCTAATCCAACCACAGAACAGTGCAGCACAGGAATAGGTCCTTCAACCCACAATGTCCATGCCAAACATGATGCCAGGTTAAACTAATCCCGTTGATTGTGTAGTTACTTCCCATGGCTTTGCCCACAACTACCTGCTACAACATCCAAGATCAGGTTTCTATCCTTTCCACAACAGTGAAATAACCCTGACCAACAAACCAAAGGATGTATATCTGATACGTCTATAGCTTAAGACTACTACTTTCAACAAGATGCAACTGAAAATCATATGTTTTTTCTGCAGTGAAATGCAGTAGTGACCATCTCTGAATCACTTTATACCATTCATATCAATTGCTGCAATACAATTTTTGTATCTGGAATTATTCATTTATTGGGCAAAGCTCTCTTGGCATATAGTCATAGAGTCATACAGCGTGGAAACAGGCCCTTCGGCTCTACTTACCCACAACATTCAACAGGTCCCAAGTACACTAGTCCCACCTGCGTGCGTTTGACTCATATCCCTCCATGCCTGTCCTATCCATAGGTTAATATACATTAAAGTGAAGTTGGAATATGTCATCCTCGGAGTGCTCTTCATTGGGCATTCGTCGAACAGGGTCTTCCCAGCCCAATGCCAGACAAGGGCATACAGCAATAGGGTTTCCAACTGTCCCATATTAGCCAGGACATCCCGTAGTTTGGGCTAAATTGGTTTGTCCTGTACGGGACCACCCTTGTTCCGTATAAGGCCCAGACGGCTCTGTAGGCCCGGACACTAGGCCCGGACACTGTATGCCCAGACACTGTAGGCCAGGACACTGTAGCTCGGGGGCCACAGCAGTCCTGGACAGTCGAGCCAGGGCATCGCCTAATGGAGGTTGCGTAGCAACCCGCTCCTGGCCCGGGCGGCCACCATTGGTGGAGCGGGAGCAAGTGGCCGCTGACTGGATGAAGTCACGTGGGGGCGCGGGGCGGTGACGTCACATTGTTCCTTATTTGGGAGTGAGGAAGTTGGCAACCCTATACAGCAAAGACCTTCATCCTTCACATTGCGTGTTAATAGTATGTGAAAAATAATTGATCCTTAAATATTCCCACTCCTTTAAGTACTGTTTGAGGTGACTAACTGTTGGCTAATGTTTCAACAGGTGGGGCAAGAAAATGTTTGACAAAAACAACACTGACTGGATTTAAAACCGGTTTCGTTGGTTTGAAGTGCCAACCGTTCCCAATGTCTTAGAAGGTGGATACTGATACATACCCGAAGCCCAACCGCGAACCAACTGGCCTCCAGCCCAATTGTGCCATTGAGTCGTAGAGCTGTACAGCACAGAAACAGGCCCTACACTATGACCCTGATTATGCCAATCAAGTTGACAACCAAGTCGGCATACTGAGCTAATCCCATTTGCTAACAAACCTTTCAAAACCTGTCCAAATGTCTTTTTTAATCGGAATTGTATCAACTTTGATAGCGTCCTTTGGCAGCTCATTGAAGATACAGTCTAATTCACTGTACCTTAACTGGTACATGTGAGAATAAACTGACCTTGAAGCCTTGAATGAAAACGTCCCAGTCTATTGAACCTCTCCCTATAACTCAAGCCCGCAAGCCCAGGAAACATTCTGGTGAATCTCTTCTGCACCCTTTCGGTCTTACTGATATTCTTCCGAGAGTTGGGTGACTAGAACTATCACAGTACTCGAAGGTGGTCTCGACCCGAAATGTCACCCAACTCCTTTTCTCCAGCGATGCTGCCTGTCCCACTGAGCTACTCCAGCATTTTGTGTCAATCTACAGTACCCTAAGTGTGGTTTCACCAATGAGTTGTACAGCAGCATCATGATGTGTCAACTTTTCTACTTAATACCTTCCCAATGAACACAAGCGAGCCAAAAACCTTCTTCACCACACTGCCCACCTGACTCACCAATAACGATCTGAATTCCAGCATCCAAACCTGTTGCCCACTTTCTCATACCTGAACTGAACTCTCATCTATTGGACAAAGGTTCACCTGCACCTCCTCCAACCTCATCTATTGCATCCGCTTCTCTAGATGTCAACTCATTTACATCGGCGAAACCAAGCGCAGGCTCGGCGATCGCTTCGCTGAACACCTGCGCTCGGTCCGCATTAACAAAACTGATCTCCCGGTGGCCGAGCACTTCAACTCCCCCTCCCATTCCCAGTCTGACCTTTCTGTCATGGGCCTCCTCCAGTGCCATAGTGAGGCCCACCGGAAATTGGAGGAACAGCACCTCATATTTCGCCTGGGCAGTTTGCAGCCCAGTGGTATGAACGTCGACTTCTCCAACTTTAGATAGCCCCTCTGTCCCTCCCTTCCCCTCCCCCTTCCCAGTTCTCCCTCTATCTTCCTGTCTCCACCTATATCCTTCCTTTGTCCCGCCCTCCTGACCTCAGTCTGAAGAAGGGTCTCGACCCGAAACGTCACCCATTCCTTCTCTCCCGAGATGCTGCCTGACCTGCTGAGTTACTCCAGCATTTTGTTAATAAATCGATTTGTACCAGCATCTGCAGTTATTTTCTTATATTATATATATATATTTAAACACCTTGATCTAATCTATATTCCATCTTCCTCAGAACTATCAGTCCCTGATTATGTTTTCACCCTCCACTTATAACTCCTCAATAAATTTCAAACAGCTGTACTTCAATCCATCTTTCCCAGGTGCTTAAGTCGCAGATCCTGGTCACTCCCCGCAAACTTGCAGTTTAGTTTAGTTTAGTTAAGAGATACAACGTCAAAACAGGCCCTTCGGCCCACCAAGTCCGTATCGACCAGCGATCCCTGTACACTAGTACACTAGTCCTGCACACTCGGGACAATTTACAATCTTTACCAAAGCCAATTAACCTACAAACCTTGACGTCTTTGGAGTGTGGGAGGAAACCAGAGCACCCGGGGAAAACCCACAGTCGGGGGGAGAACGTACAAACTCCGTACAGACAGCACCCCCGCAGTCAGGATCGAACCCGGGTCTCTGGCGCTGTAAGGCAGGAACTCTACCGCTGCGCCACCATGTCACAGAGAGTTCTTTACCACAACTTATTTCATCCCTTCTCCGCCCATCTGCTGAACAGCCAATCCCTAACCCAGCTTCTCAACTACCAATCCCCAAACCTCCCCTAACTGATGGCTCCTGGTCGAACTGCCCCCCACCCCCCCCCCCCCCCCCCATACCACACTTCACAAGGCTATCATTCAGTAAGGCATCAATTTGGTTTCATTATTTCATTTGTGTTTTTGCTGACTTCAGTCTGAGCATCAGGCAAGACGTAGTTGGTAACGTTTTAGCCCTTGTTTTAGCCACAAGATCTAGTCTGACAAGAAACAAACTGCTGATGAAACTAAGTGTGTCAGACTGTATCTATGGTGGGAAATGGACAGACATAGTTTCGGATCGGGAGCCTTCTTCAAAACTAGAGTTGAGGGGAGATAGATGGTAAAAAGATGTGAGGGGAAGAGGTATGGCAAGTATTGGCAAGTGGTAGGTGGATCCAGGTAAGGAGGGGTTGTTCTGCAGATAAGTCAGGTGGGGGAGAGAGGGGAACGTCTCATGTTCAGAGCGGATAGAGTCATAGAGTCATATGGCATGGTCACAGCCCCTTTGGCACAACTTACCCATGCCGACCAAGATATCCTAACTTCATTAGTCCCACCTGCCTACGTTTGGCCCAGCCTTTCCTAAACCTTCAAAACTTTCCTATCCATCTCTAAACTTTTTCCATCGTAGAAAAATAGGTGCAGGAGTAGGCCATTTGGCCCTTCGAGCCAGCACCGCCATTCAATATGACCATGGCTGATCATCCAAAATCAGTGCACCATAATGGATGCAGCATTATGAAGAAACTATGGGAAAGGGATTGCGACTTGCAAGAGACGGGGTGAGGAGGTGTAGCACAGGTAGTTGAGGGAGTCATGGGTTTGCAGTGGATGTCTGTGGGAAATATTCTGACGGGATGCATCTCCACCTGGTATGGTAACCGCTCGGCTCTTGACTGCTTGAACCTGCCGAGAATGATGAACAAACCCCAGTCCATCACGGCCTCGTCACTTCGTTACATCCAGGCCATCTTCAAATGTTGCATTGGGCAGCCTGGAAGTATCATCAAGGATACAATACGATACAACTTTATTTATCCCGGAGGGAAATTGGTCTGCCACCAGTCAAAGGATACAGTTACAAGGCATTGAAAGTGTCACATGCATTATAATAATAATAATGAAATTTAAGTGGCCAGTTATTGCACAGCACGTTTGTAATATTGCACAAAAAATGTCCAGTGGAAAAGTCCAGGATGAGCGATGTGCGAAGATGGGGGGGGGGGGGGGTCAGTCTACCCCACGACTGAAGCTCCTCCTATTCACGTGTAAAGCCCTAAATGGACACTCCCCCCCCCTACATCAAAAATCTTCTAACCCCCCTCTCTAACTCCAGGTCCCTCAGGTCGGCCGACTTGGGGCTACTCACTATCCCGCGGTCTAGGCTTAAGCTCAGGGGTGACCGCGCTTTTGCGGTTGCAGCTCTAGACTGTGGAACAGCATCCCTCTCCCCATCAGAACTGCCCCCTCCATCGACTCCTTTAAGTTCAGGCTCAAAACCTATTTCTACTCCCTAGCGTTTGAGGCTCATTGAGGAGGCGCTGTGAACTGTTTGCGTGCTACTGTATGTTTCATTTTATTTATTTTTTTCCATTGGAACCTAATCAGATGTACAGCACTTTGGTCAATGCGGGTTGTTTTTAAATGTGCTATGCAAATAAAATTGACTTGACTTGACTTGACTTGAAGGAGGAGGAGTTTTACAGTTTCATAGCCACAGGGAAAAGGGATCTCCTGTGGCAGTCTGTGCTGCACCTTGGTGGAACCAGTCTGTTGCTGAAGGTGCTCCTCAGGTTGATCAGTGTGTCATGGAGGGGGTGAGATGTACTGTCCAAGATGCTCCTCAATTTGAGTAGCATCCTCCTTTCCGAGACGACCCCCGTTGAATCCAACTCCTACTCTAAATCCCTGCTATCCCAGCACACAACAGTGTGGAAGATGACACTGGCCACCACCGATTGATAATGCATCGGCAGCATCTTACTGCAGACATTAAAAGAGTGGAGCCTCCTCAGAAAGTGCAGATGGCTCTGTCCCTTCTTGTACAGTGCCTCCGTGTTCCTGGACCAGTCCAGTTTACTGTCCAGGTAAACTCCAAGGTACTTGGACTCCTGGGTAACCTGCACATCCACACCCTTGATGGAGACATCCTAAAATCCACCATCAACTCCTTAGTCGTTAGCTACAAATGATTCAGCCCACACCACTCAACAAAGTCGTTGAGTACACGTCTGTATTCAGCTTCCCTCCCCTCACTTATGGAGCCCACTATTGCAGAGTCATCTGAAAACTTCTGCAAGTGGCAGGAGTCTGAGTTGTATCTGAAGTCTGAGGTGTAGATGGTGAACAGGAAGGGAGAGAGGACCGTCCCCTGTGGGGCCCCTGTGTTGCTCACTACCATGTCCGAGACACTGTTCTGCAGCCTGACATACTGCAGTCGTTCAGTCAGGTAGTTCCTGATCCAGGATACCAGTGAACATCCACCAGCATCTTCGTCAGTTTGCTCCCGAGCAGTGCAGGCCGCATGGTGTTAAAAGCACTGGAGAAGTAAAAAAACATGACTCTCACAGTACTTCCGGGCTTATCCAGGTGAGCATAGGAACGATGGAGCAGGTGGACAATGGCTCCTCCACCCTGACCTTTGCTTGTTAAGCAAACTGCAGGGGTTTCAGGTTGGGTTTAACCAGAGGTCGCAGGTGAGTGAGCACCGGCCTCTTGAGGGACTTCATGATGTGTGAGGTCAGCAGCCATTCGAGGAGCTGGGACGCGTCCTCTTTGGTACAGGAAACAGGCAGGATGAAACTTCCACATCACAGGAACCCTCTCCAAATGCCTGCCTTCCTCACCATCCTCTTTTCTCTCTTCTACCTTGTGGGAGAAGATACAGGAGCTTGAAAGCCCAGATGTCCAATCTTAAGAACAGCTTCTTCCCCACTGTCGTGGTAACTGATGTTATATTGAAACTTGCACCCACCTATATACATACACACACCCGTACATATATATATGTACATATATACATTGGCATACATACACACATATACACACACACACCCATACACATATATATGTACATATATACATTGGCATACATACACACATATACATACACACACCCGTACATATATACACGCACACATATACATAGGAATACGTACACACCTATACATACACACCCCATACATATATACACACACATGTATACATTGACGTACATTCACACACCCATGCATACAGTAGATACATGCACGCATATACATTGAGATACATACACAACAAGACGATGCGATCCCTGGAGGGAAATTGATCTGCCAGCAGTCATAAAACAAGATACATGAAACATGAAATTAAAGTGCCGTCGGAAAGGACTGGGGATGTGCAAAGATTTGGGGAGAGGAGGGGGGAGGAGAGTCAGTCTACCCAACAACAGAAAGGGGAGGAGTTGTACAGGTTGATAGCCACAGGGAAGAAGGATCTCCAGTGGCATTCTGCACTGCATCTTGGATAATGCCTGCGGCATTCTGTACTGTATTTGCACACATATATACATACACACAAACGTGCGTATGTGCACGCATGCGTATACATTGACATACATAGACACACACCCATGCTTGCGTGCACACACCCACTGCTAGCAGACATCTAAATCAATCAGTTTATTCACACCCCTTTTCCGGAGGTGGCCACAACATACTGATGTTCTCAAAGCAGGAGTTAATACTGGCATATAACAAAGGTAGTGCCGCTGTGGTTATGGGGGATTTCAATATGCAGGTAGACTGGGAAAATCAGGTTGGTTCTGGACCTCAAGAAAGGGAGTTTGTAGAGCGCCTTCGAGATGAATTCTTAGAGCAGCTTGTACTAGAGCCTACCAGAGAGAAGGTCATTCTGGATTTAGTGTTGTCCAATGAACCAGATTTAATAAGGGAACTCAAGGTAAAGGATCCGCTTGGAGGTAGTGACCATAATATGATTAGTTTTAATCCGCAATTTGAGAGGGAGAAGGTTAAATCAGGAATGATGGTGGAACAGCAATGGCAGGAATTTCTGGGCATAATCCAGAAGATGCAGGATTATTTCATTCCAAAGAGGAAGAAAGATTCTAAGGGGAGTAAGAGGCAACCATGGCTCACAAGGGAAGTTAGAGATGGAATAAAACTAAAATAAAAGATATATAACATAGCAAAGAGTAGCGGGAAGCCAGAGGATTGGGCAACTTTCAAAGGACAACAGAAGATAGCAAAAAGGACAATACGGGCTGAAAAGATGAGGTACGAAGCGATGCTGACCAAGAATATAAAGAAGGACAGTAAAATCTTCTTTAGGTATGCTAAGAAAAAAAGATTAGTAAAGACAAATGTGGGCCCCTTGAAGGCAGAAACGGGTGAAATTATTATGGCTAACAAGGAAATGGCGGAAGAGTTGAACAGGTACTTCGGATCTGTCTTCACTAAGGAAGACACAAACAATCTCCCAGATGTACTAGAGAACAGAGGATCTAGGGAGACAGAGGAACTGAAAGAAATTTGCATTAGGCGAGAATTAGTATTGGGTAGACTGATGGGACTGAAGGCTGATAAATCCCCTGGGCCCGGTGGTCTGCATCCCAGGGTACTTAAGGAAGTGGCTCTAGAAATCGTGGACGCATTGGTGATCATTTTCCAATGCTCTATAGATTCAGGATCAGTTCCTGTGGATTGGAGGGTAGCTAATGTTACTCCACATTTCAAGAAAGGAGCGAGAGAGAAAACGGGGAATTATAGACCAGTAAGCCTGACATCGGTGGTGGGGAAGATGCTTGAGTCAATTATTAAAGAGGTAATAACGGCGCATTTGGATAGCAGTAAAAGGATTGGTCCAAGTCAGCATGGATTTATGAAGGGGAAATCCTGCTTGACTAATCTTCTGGAATTTTTTGAGGATGTGACAAGTAAAATGGATGAAGGAGAGCCAGTGGATGTTGTGTATCTAGACTTTCAGAAAGCCTTTGATAAGGTCCCAATAGAGCACATGGTATTGGGGGAAATTGGTCTGCCACCAATCAAAAGATACAGTTACAAGGCATTGAAAGTGTCACGTGCATTATAATAATAATGAAATTTCAGTGACCAGTTATTGCACAGCACATTTGTAATATTGCACAAAAAATTATCGAGTGGAAAAGTCCAGGATGAGCGATGTGCAAGATGGGGGGGGGTGTTCAGTCTACCCCATGACTGAAGTAGGAGTTGTACAGTTTCAGAGCCACAGGGAAAAAAGATCTCCTGTGGCGTGCTGTGCTGCATCTTGATGGGACCAGTCTGTGGCTGAAGGTGCTCCTCAGGTTGATCAGGGTATGTTGGAGGGGGTGAGATGGACCGTCCAAGATGCACCGCAATTTGAGGAGCATCCTCCTTTCCAAGACTACCCCAGATGAATCCAACTCCAACTCCAAATCCCTGCTACCCCAGCACACAACAGCATGGTTGGCAGACAGGAAGCAGGGCGGCACGGTAGCGCAGCGGTAGAGTTGCTGCTTTACAGCGAATGCAGCGCCGGAGACTCAGGTTCGATCCTGACTACGGGTGCTGCACTGTAAGGAGTTTGTACGTTCTCCCCGTGACCTGCGTGGGTTTTCTCCGAGATCTTCGGTTTCCTCCCACACTCCAAACACGTACAGGTATGTAGGTTAATTGGCTGGGTAAATGTAAAAATTGTCCCTAGTGGGTGTAGGATAGTGTTAATGTACGGGGATCGCTGGGCGGCACGGACTTGGAGGGCCGAAAAGGCCTGTTTCCGGCTGTATATATATGATATATGATAAAGAGTAGGAATAAACGGGTCCTTTTCAGAATGGCAGGCAGTGGCGAGCGGAGTGCCGCAAGGCTCGGTGATGGGGCCGCAACTATTTACAATATATATTAATGATTTGGATGATGGAATTAGAAGTAACACTAGCAAGTTTGCAGATGACACAAAGCTGGGTGGCAGAGTGAACTGCGAAGAGGATGTTCGGAAGTTGCAGGATGACTTGGACAGGTTGTGTGAGTGGGCGGATGCATGATAATGTAGATAAATATGAAGTTATCCACTTTGGCGGCAAAAACATCTCAATGGTGTCAGATTAGGTAAAGGGGAAGTGCAAAGAGACCTTGGTGTATACCAGTCACTGAAAATAAGCGTGCAGGTACAGCATGCAGTGAAGAAAGCTAATGACATGTTGGTCTTCATAACGAGAGGTTTTGAGTATAGGAGCAAAGAGGTCCTTCTGCAGTTGTATAGGGCCCTGGTGAGACATCTGGAATATTGTGTGCAGTTTTGGTCTCTTAATTTGAGGAAGGACGTCCTTGCTGTTGAGGCAGTGCAGCGTAGGTTCACGACGTTAATCCCTGGGATGGAGGGACTATCATATGAGGAAAGATTGGAAAGACTGGGCTTGGATTCACTGGAGTTTAGAAGAATGAAAGGGGATCTTATAGAGACGTATAAAATTATAAAAGGACTGGACAAGCTAGATGCAGCAAAAATGTTCCCAATGTTGGGGGAGTCCAGAACCAGGGGCCACAGTCTAAGAATAAAGGTGAGGCCATTTAAAACTGAGGTGAGAAGAAACTTTTTCACCCAGAGTTGTGAATTTGTGGAATTCTCTGCCACAGAAGGCAGTGGTGGCCAATTCACTGGGTGAATTTAAAAGAGAGTTAGTTAGAGCTCTAGGGGCTAGTGGAATCAAGGGATATGGGGAGAAGGCAGGCACAGGTTACTGATTGTGGATGATCAGCCATGATCACAATGAATGGCGTTGCTGACTCAAAGGGCCAAATGGCCTCCTCGTGCACCTATTTTCTATGTTTCTATGTTTCTAAAAGCCAGGGTACAGTCCGATTCTCCTCTACCTCATTGGACTTTGGCTCTGGAACTGTTACACTATGATGCTCAGAAATATATTCTGCACTATGTATCTTCCCCTTTGCTCTGGCTATTGTACTGAGTTTGGCTTGATTGTATTTATGCATAGTATTAGTTGATTTGATTGGACGGCATGCAAAACAAAGCTTTATACTGTATCTTGCTACAACCACTAAAATGACCAATGCTGCCTGACGTGGTACAGAAGCATAAATCCAATTCAAATAGACACAATGGTGGAGTAAATGACTGGGTCAGGCAGCATCTATGGAGAAAAAAGGATGGGTGATGTTTCAGGTTGTGACCCTGCTTCAGACAAGGGAAGGAAGGTGAAGAACTGGTATAAATCAGGACCTGTTCTTTTCATTGGTTAGCTGATATGCGAAACAGGGCAACCCTGTATATCTCGCACACAAAATGAAGTAAACTTACCATGAATGACAGAAATATAAAGTGTTATCCTTGTTTATGAAGTTCATTTTTGAATGATGTAAAATTGAAGGGGGTTGGTGCAATATACTGCTAACCCACAAATGTGTCGTTATGAGATATTCACATTTGAAAAATCCATAAATCACAAAAAAAACAAGAAGGTGCCTATGTTATTTGACCAACTTATTGGTTGAATTTAAATATGAATTTTTTACAGGTTGGATGGTAGTGGATAAGGATCATGTTAATTAATGCATGTAACTAATTTTTCACAAAAGTGAGAGTTAGCACTATATTGCACCGAACCCCTCAATTATATGTTACATTCAAAACTAAACTATGGTAGCAATGTACATTATTCATGTCTAAAGCTAGAATGAAAACATAACTTGACATGTGTTCATAGTTATTTTATTCACAATATTAGGATTTCTGGAAATAAGTTTGATGTCACTGATTGCGAATGTGTATGGGTAGGCCCTAATGAAATGTATGTGAAAGAACAGTGATTATGATAGAGAGAACCATGTGCTGAGAAGTGTGTGTACGACTGATATATATATATATATATATATATATATATATATATGTCATGCACACACTTCTCAGCACATGGTAGTATAAGGAGATAACTGCAGATGCTGGTACAAATCGAAGGTATTTATTCACAAAGTGCTGGAGTAACTCAGCAGGTCAGGCAGCATCTCGGGAGAGAAGGAATGGGTGACGTTTCGGGTCGAGACCCTTCTTCAGACTGATGTCAGGGGGGCGGGACAAAGGAAGGATATAGGTGGAGACAGGAAGATAGAGGGAGATCTGGGAAGGAGGAGGGGACGGGAGGGACAGAGGAACTATCTAAAGTTGGAGAAGTCGATGTTCATATCACTGAGCTGCAAACTGCCCAGGCAAAATATGAGGTGCTGTTCCTCCAATTTCCGGTGGGCCTCACTATGGCACTGGAGGAGGCCCCTGACAGAAAGGTCAGACTGGGAATGGGAGGGGGAGTTGAAGTGCTCGGCCACCGGGTGATCAGTTTGGTTAATGCGGACCGAGCGCAGGTGTTCAGCGGAGCGATCGCCGAGCCTGCGCTTGGTTTCGCCGATGTAAATAAGTTGACATCTAGAGCAGCGGATGCAATAGATGAGGTTGGAGGAGGTGCAGGTGAACCTTTGTCTCACCTGGAAAGACTGTTTGGGTCCTTGGATGGAGTTGAAGGGGGAGGTAAAGGGACAGGTGTTGCATCTCGTGCGGTTGCAGGGGAAAGTGCCCGGGGCTGGGGTGGTTTGGGTAGGA
The DNA here is from genome assembly GCF_053455715.1 of Rhinoraja longicauda. Taxonomy (NCBI): domain Eukaryota; kingdom Metazoa; phylum Chordata; class Chondrichthyes; order Rajiformes; family Arhynchobatidae; genus Rhinoraja; species Rhinoraja longicauda. Next base: position 8,667,914 of record NC_135980.1, on the reverse strand, counting down.
AGGGACGAGTGGACCAGGGAGTTACGGAGGGAACGGTCTCTGCGGAATGCAGAGAGGGGAGGGGATGGGAAGATATGGCCAGTGGTGGGGTCCCGTTGTAGGTGACGGAAATGTTGGTGGATGATATGTTGGATCCGCTGGCTGGTGGGGTGGAAGGTGAGAACGAGGGGGATTCTGTCCTTGTTGCGAGTGGGGGAGGGGGAGCAAGAGCAGAGCTGCGGGATGTAGAAGAGACCCTAGTGAGAGCCTCATCTATAATGGAGGAGGGGAAGCCCCGTTTCCTGAAGAACGAGGACATCTCTGAAGCCCTAGTGTGAAACACCTCATCCCGGGCGCAGATGCGGCGTAGACGGAGGAATTGGGAGTAGGGGATAGACTTTTTGCAGGGGACCGGGTGGGAAGAAGTGTAGTCCAGATAGCTATGCGAGTCAGTGGGTTTATAGTAAATGTCCGTCACTAGTCTGTCTCCTGTGATGGAGATGGTGAAGTCCAGAAACGGGAGGGAGATGTCGGAGATAGTCCAGGTATATTTAAGGGCAGGATGGAAATTGGAGGTGAAGTGTATGAAGTTAGTGAGTTCTGCATGGGTACAAGAGGTAGCACCAATGCAGTCGTCGATGTAGCGGAGGTGGAGTTCGGGGATGGGGCCAGTGTACGCCCGGAACAGGGATTGTTCGACGTACCCGACAAAGAGGCAGGCGTAGCTAGGGCCCATGCGAGTGCCCATAGCTACGCCTCTGGTTTGGAGGAAGTGGGAGGAGTCAAAGGAGAAGTTGTTGAGTGTATGGCACATGGTATATATAGAGAGAGATAGATATAGAGAAAGAGATTGAAAGAAAAATAAATAATTGGAGGAAATCACAAGAAAGAAACTATATATATATATATGTGTGTGTGTATATATATATATGCATGTACATAAACCATAATGGTCGAATCGCCTTCATGGTTTATGTACGTCATGTGAAAAATAAGATGCAGAGAGAAATAGCTCATTGCTTTAAATCAAAGTTGTTTCTGATCCATGAGAAGGAACTTTGAGATCTATTTATCTCTATCTTGCCTCTCACACACACACACACACACACACACACACACACACACACACACACACACACACACACCAGTACCAGCTTAGTTGGGTCCCCTGCTAAGTGCGAAGAATTCGCTAAATTTTTCACCAACAAAGTTGAGAACATTAGAATGAACATTTCCCCTCCCACCCGTGACCTAGCTGTCTCACTTGTCTGTTCATCTAAATTGGACTGCTTCCAACCCGTCACTCTATCCTCCCTTGCAAAGCTTGTCTCCGCTATGAAACCTGCAACCTGCCCCCTTGACCCTGCCCCCACTGCCCTTCTGAAGGATGTCATTGCAATAGCCGGACCCAGCATCCTCTCTATTATCAACAGTTCTCTGGCCACTGGCACTGTTCCAACCAGTTTCAAGCACGCGGTGGTCCAGCCCCTACTGAAAAAACCTAACCTAGACCCCACCTTGCCTAGCAACTACAGACCCATTTCCAAACTGCCATTCCTGTCAAAAGTCCTTGAAAAGGCAATTCTAAACCAATTAGTGCCCTACCTGCACCAATACACCATCCTGGAAGGTTTCCAGTCAGGTTTCAGAGCCCACCACAGCACAGAGTCTACCTTGTTGAAGGTACACAACGACCTGCTTCTCGCCATCGACACCGGCGACTGTGCAATCCTGCTCCTTCTCGACCTCAGCGCAGCGTTCGATACAGTGGACCACACCATCCTTATTGACCGTCTCCGGTACGCGGTTGGCATTGACGGCACTGCCCTGAGCTGGTTCGCTTCGTACCTCAAAGATAGGAGTTTCGCCATCAACATAGGCAGTTATTCCTCTGCTCCAGCTAGCCTCTCCTGCGGAGTTCCACAAGGCTCCATCCTAGGCCCCATTCTCTTCTCTCTATACATGCTCCCCCTTGGCCAAATCATTCAAAGGCACGGCATTTCTTTCCACTGCTATGCCGATGACACCCAGCTTTACCTCCCCCTGAAACCCAACAACCAGTCAAATTTAAACAGCCTCTTACACTGCCTTGAGGACATAAAATGTTGGATGGCACAGAACTTCCTCCAATTAAATGAGAGCAAGTCTGAGGTCATCCTATTCGCCCCCCCCCCCCCCCCCCCCCCCCCCCCCCCCGACTCCATCAAATCGATAACAGGCAGTCTTGGAAGTCCATCCTGCCTAGTCAAACCGCATGTCAAAAACCTCGGAATGATATTTGACTCTGCATTAAAATTTGATAAGCAAGTCAACGCTGTGGTAAAAGCCAGCTTCTTTCAACTGGTCCAAAACGCCGCAGCGAGACTCCTGACGGGTACCCGTAAAAGGGACCACATCACCCCGATTCTGGCCTCTCTCCACTGGCTCCCTGTATGGTACAGAATCAACTTCAAGCTCCTCCTATTCACGTATAAAGCCCTAAATGGACATTCCCCCCCCTACATCAAAAATCTTCTAACCCCCCTCTCTAACTCCAGGTCCCTCAGGTCGGCCGACTTGGGGCTACTCACTATCCCGCGGTCTAGGCTTAAGCTCAGGGGTGACCGCGCTTTTGCGGTTGCAGCTCCTAGACTGTGGAACAGCATCCCTCTCCCCATCAGAACTGCCCCCTCCATCGACTCCTTTAAGTCCAGGCTCAAAACCTATTTCTACTCCCTAGCGTTTGAGGCTCATTGAGGAGGCGCTGTGAACTGTTTGCGTGCTACTGTATGTTTCATTTTTTTTCCTTAGTACCTAATCAGATGTACAGCACTTTGGTCAACGTGGGTTGTTTTTAAATGTGCTATACGAATAAAATTGACTTGACTTGACTTGACATTCTTATATATATATAAATATATATATAAAATAAGTTAAATTTGTGCAGTGTGTGTTAGTGCAATACAAGGGAAACTGCACAAAAGAGGGGGCTGGGGAGGAAGGATGGGAGGGAAATGGGCAGAAACAGTAAGAAATAATAAAATCAGAGAAATGAAGCAGGGGAAATCATTAAAAAGTAAAAATAACAAAATAATGTGAGTTGATAGATGAGATGTTTTCTGCATTTTAATGGTATCATCACACATACTGTTCCCCCACAACACTGATTACACTGCAAGAGGCTGAGCGACCGTCGGGCTTTGCTTACATTTCAGTATAGGAAATTTCGACGGAGTGGTTCAACTTACTCCGCTCTATTATCTTTGCCCATGACCTACTATGGTTTTTAGGGACGAGTGGTCTATCTTGCTCCTCTAGTATCTTTGCTGGTGGCCCATTGATGCTGTTTCGGGTCTGCGCCTGCGCACTGCGGGATGTTGTTCTGCTGCGAGTGCGATGGGAAAGTAGTTCCGACGCCACGGGCTGGCGACCGTTTTATTTAAAAACGCGGATCCCTTCGCCGCGCGTGCGCACTGTTGAGCTCCGGCGCCTGCTCGCAAGGAAAATAGGGGGGGATCCCTTCGCCGCGTCTGCGCAGTGCTGAGAAGGTCGGCCAGGAGGAAGTTTTTTTTCTCCTCCTCGCTCGCATTCTGTTGCTCGACACACGGCAGAAGAGGTGATACTGAGAGGAAAAACAGCGTCGCTCTCAATCTCACAGAAACATAAACAACACGGTGAGTGATAGCCGCCCTCGGGATTAACTCAATTGTCGATTTAAGTCGTGGTTTCCCGGTGAGGTCAGGCCGAGGCCGGTTTTTATTCGGGGGCGACGAAAGGGGGGGCTTGAGTTGGTGGCGTAGGAAGAAATCTGAATAAATCTACACTTTATTGTGGCTGGGAAGCTTACCGCTCGCCACGTCGCGGGCCTCTCTGAAGAGGCTTCGTCCTGTTACTATTTCTCTCCGGCGCTGCTCGGAGCGGGTGTTGGGCGAGGGGTGCGATTCCCTGCTCCCCCACCGGGGACCGGACATTCATAAAATGGCGCCTGGGCGCTAAGATGGCGGCCGAGCAGCCGCCTGCCCCCCCCCGGGGCCTGGGCGGCTCCACGCCTGCTCCCTCCTCCCTGGCCCGGTGTGGGTAAAACTGCTCATCTATCGTTCTTTCTTACATTTTTAACCCCCTCTCCCCGACACACACACACATATATATATGTGTGTGTATATAATGTGTGTATATATATACATATACATACACCCGTAAGTAAATGCACGTATACATTGACATATACACACACCCGTACTTGTATGCACCCAAACCTATACTTTGATATACACCCTTACATATATGCACACATACATTGACGTATGCATGCACACACCCATGTACACACGTATGCATTTGCATTGACATACATATACACTTGTGTGCATATATATATATATATATACATGCATATGTTTACATGTATGTATAGACACACACGTGTTCTTATACATGTGCACATGTGTATATAATACACTGATATGTGTACATGTGCACATGAGAAACTGCAAATGCTGGAATCTTGAGCAAAACACTCAGCGGGTCAGGCATTATTGTGGAGGGAAATGGACAGGTGATGGTTCGGGTTGGGGAGCTTCTTGAGGGTTGTAAGTGGGTGGTGTGGCCACTGAGATCTAGAAAAGGAAGAAAGGTGTCGAGGATAGTTTGAGTGAATTTGAGGGCAGGGTGGAAGTTAGTGTGTAGTTAAGTTGATGAAATCAATGAGATTGAAGGGTCCCCAACTTGAATGTTCACTTATGCATCCCCTCTGGATGCTGCCTGACCCAGAGTTACTCCAGCACTTTGTTTTGTTGTATACACAAAGTCATAACATCCCATCAATTGAGCCCAGTTCACTCCCGCACATGGAATGGTTTGGTCAAAATGGTTTTATTTTGAAAACAGTACTATTTGTATTGCACAAATATTATCGTTATTTGCAAGTGGGCTCGAGAGTATACTGTATGTCGTGTTTACATTGTATGTTGTAGCTTGTGTATGCTGTATTCAATGTTTGCACTTGTAAATGGTCAGATTGCTGTTTGTGGAATGGAGGCAAGAATCTGCAGGCGATGAAGGAGCTTAAGAGGTCAGGCAGCATCTGCAATGGGAATGGACAGAAAACGATTCAGAACAGCACCTTTCCTCAGAATTCTCCTTCTCAAGCAGGGTCCTGACCTGAAATGTAGTCTGGCCATTCCCTTCACACATGTTGCCTGACCTGCTCGGTTCTTACAGTACTTTGTGGTAGTTTGCTGTGTTAAGATTGGCTGTAATGTTTCCTGAATTACTTCAAATGAGTACACTTAAAAATTGTTTTAGTGCTTTGTGGTGTCCTGTAATTGTTGGTCGTCCATAGAGTTCAATTTATGTAGTTGTGCAGTTATTGCTGGTGAGCCCAAGTGTGGCTGACAAGACCAGTTCTGGAGGCACACACTGGGGGCCTGGGGGAGATGCAGATTTTGAGGACATTCAGAAGAACACTAAAGACAACGTGATGTTTTTTTACAGCACAGTATTGGGAAATGTGGTTTATGCTACTTTGTATCTTTCCTTGAGATTGATTCTGCTTCCTGGCATAACTTGCGTATATGGCTGTTAACAACTTTGTTCTTGGATCTTTCTCTTAGTGTGAGAGAGATTTAGTGGTTTAACTGAAAATTATCTAAACTTAATGACAATTAAAAAACATAATGGTAAATTAATTATCTGCAATATTTTTTTAACTAAGGTCATTAACCATAGATAGACACTAAAAGCTGGAGTCACTTCTGAAGAAGGATTTCGACCCGAAATGTCACCCATTCCTTCTCTCCAGAGATGCTGCCTGGTCTGCCGAGTTACTCTGGATTTTTATGTCTATTTTTGGTTTAAACCAGCATCTGCAATTCTTTCCTACTCATTAACCATAGAGTTATACAGCATGGAAACAGGGCCTTCATCCAAATTTGTCTGCACTGATCATGCACTGGTCCTGTTTTTAGAAATGACTCAAAGTCCTGTAGTAGCTCCGTGGGTCAAGCGGCATCTCTGGAGGGCATGGATCGGTGAAGTTTCAGGTCAGAACCTTTCTTCGGGCTTGTAGCACGGAGCTGGGTCCCTGCGCATCCCTCTGTAACTGAATCCTCAACTTCCTCATCAACATCCCACATTCAGTACCAATTGACAGCAACACTTTCTTCTCTATAACCAGCACAAAAGCACCTCAAGACCGTGTGCTCAGCACCATGCTCTGCTCACTCCATACTCATGACTGTGTAGCCGGACACAGTTCCAACACCATCTTCAAATTCGCCACTGATACCACCGTTGTTCGACGAATTGCCGATGATGCCTAATCCGGGTGTAGGAGGGGGAATCGATTGACCAAATGATCCTAGAACAACAACCTTGCTCTCAACGACAGTACAACTAAGGAATGGTTTGTTGACTTTGGAAGAGGAAGGATAAGGATCCACCAACATGTCTTCGTCTCGGGACAATAGTGGGGAGAGTAAAAAAACTTCAAATTCCTGGGCATCTATATCTCTGACGATCTGTCCTAGACACAACCTTTTAAAAGTTTAATTTATGTCGTCAAACTCTTGAAATTCTATAGTACAGTGGAGAGCATATTGACGTTGTGTCATGGCCTGATTTGGCAATTCGAAAGCCCAGGAATGAAGAAGATTGCAACAAGTGTGAACACTACCGTGTCCATCAAGATTATTGACCTCCCCACCCTTGAAGGGATCTATCTACAGGAGTCGCTGTCTCATAGGCAGCCAGCATCATCAGTGACCCACACCACCCTGGCCACACTCATTGAGAACCGTAAGGTCCAGGTTCAGGGGTAGCTTCCTTACAACCATCATGCTATTGAACACTACAACCTCTAAATAAGCTCCAAACTCATTTTGGGGACATTGTTTATGCTTTAGACTATTGTTGGTTTTCTTTCTTTTTTATATATACTGAACTTGTTTATGTCAATAAACTGAGTTTATTATGTTTACAGAGTATTGTTTACATATCTGTTGTGTAAGATAAGTAAGAATTTCATTGTTCTGTTTTGGGACATATGACAAAACATTCTTGACTAATAAGTGTAGATGGTTTGATTTTTTAAATTCTATTTAATTTTAAACTATTTTTAAAAGTAACACTGGAACTTAATGGTATATTCTACGATTTGCATTTAGTTCTTTTTAAAAGAATTTTTGATCTTTTAAAGATTGCTCTTGAGAATTCAGTTTAACAATAAGGACAGAGATCAAGTATGCAACCGGTTTTACTCAATATTCTTCATTAGTGCATCCTAAACGGTCATGTTCAATTCTCCATTTTTATTTGTTAAATGTTTTATAACTGGAAAGCACAGATGTTCTAAAATCCCAAACTCTCACTGGGCAAGCTGTAAAATGAAGTATTTTTTTTATCACAGCTGTATTGTTTATTAACTGTATGGATTGAAGCCGTTCCTTCAGTATTTACAGGAATTTAGAACACAACCTAATTGCTTATTGTTCATGCCGTGTTACTATTTTGCTTAATTCCTTTGGTGAAACTAAAAGTTCAACGAAGCAATGGCCTCCGTATCTTTTGTTTTGAAACACAATTTAATAGTTGCTACAGCTAGTTTATCTTTAAAACAAATTTTGATCCAAAATTTTATGTTCCCTTCCAGAAAACACGATGTCTGATGATGGGAAGCTTTTTGTTGGTGGGCTGAACTTTGACACAGATGAACAATCACTGGAGCAGCTGTTTTCCAAGTATGGCGAAGTTCGTGATGGTAAGTTCTTGTTCATTTTGGGCAATTTCATATGTCCATTACTAGGATATGGTGGGAAGGGGTGGGAGAAGACAGTTTGTGCCATTTACACTTTGTTAATGGCAGCTCCAGGACTTTGCTGCCAAGAAAATTGATTCTCTCTGAATTTGGTATTTGGAAATGCAACAAATTGTTCAAATAGTTGCTTGTTGGATACCAATAGCATTATTTAACCTGGAAAACATGAACTCACAAGCCAACAATCTTGTGTCAGCACTTATTTTTGGATTAATATCCCAATGTGTCAATCCTCAGTTAACAGCTCCACCTCCAAAATGATTGTAGGTCCAAGTCCTTCTAGTGTAGTGTCCTACAGAAAAAAAGGTATGTGTTGCTCTGTGAATGATCAATGAACATATGTGCACGATAATGAACATTGGGACTTGGACTGCTCATTTCAATGAGATCCATTGTAGAAGGATGCAGTGAAGCTAGACATGATTAGCTATTCATACTGCATTTATGCTCTGAAATTGATTCTAGGTATGTTTATAGTTGATGGGCTAAGAGATGTAAATGCATAACAGAAATTGGAAGCAATTGCTGGAACATAGTGAAAATGGAGAGGGCGATTATTTTGGGCCTAGACCTATGATTTGAGCCAAGGAGGTTGAAGCAACTTTTCTAGCGATGCAAAAGATCATGCTGTTGGAAAGTGTGATATGATGAGTAAGATGGCTCAAGATAAGCCCCAGAAAGGATTGGTGTTTTATATTTAATATAAGAAAATAACTGCAGATGCTGGTACAAATCGAAGGTATTTATTCACAAAATGCTGGAGTAACTCAGCAGGTCAGGCAGCATCTCGGGAGAGAAGGAATGGGTGATGTTTCGGGTCGAGACCCTTGAAGAAGGGTCTCGACCCGAAACGTCACCCATTCCTTCTCTCCCGAGATGCTGCCTGACCTGCTGAGTTACTCCAGCAGTTTATATTTAATATGTTGTGTGTAGAGCCAATAAGTATAGACTAAAGAATAAAGGCAATGGATGAGCAAGATTTTCTGTGGGATAACGTGCAGTTGAATTTTTGTTGAAAGTTGATATGCTTATAAAGAAGTGCCTGAGGGATACCGGTGGTTGACATTAGAATTGAGTAGTTTTGATCTGGGTTTTAAGTATAGTTTCATCAATACCTAAGTAATGTAATTTTCAGCTTTAGTAGAATTACCAGATTAATGAATGAAAATAATCTGAAATGCTGCCAGACATTGTGCTTGTACTGAAGGTAGTAGAATTTACCTTCCAACTGAAGATTTTTTTTGGCATTGATTCATTAATCCTTGATCCATAAACCTTGTCCAAGATATATGCTCCTTACGAATTGCACAACCGGTCTAAAATTCCTGTTAATAAATGCAGATGTCTACTTCAGAAATTTTAAATGGACTTGTGATTTAAAAGGTAAATTCTAATCTTGTTTTCTTTTCTCCTGGTGCATGTGCAGTACTTGTGATCAAAGATAAAGAGACGCACAAATCCAAAGGGTTTGGTTTTATTACTTTTGAAAATCCTGATGATGCAAGGGACGCCATGGCCATGAATGGAAAGGTATACATTTCTACCTAACGTTCTTTTAAAGGATAGGTAACAGATGCAGGGTACTTCAATTTAAAATTTGATCTAGACATAATCAAATTGATGTGATAGGATTGTAAGACACCATTGTAAAACAGAGTCTTGTAAAATAGTACATCAACCCATCTAATTAATCATTTTGTGTGATGTTTATATTTTAGTTATTTTTTATCCAACATACTTGTATCTATTAGTAGATAATGCAAAATAGGGAAGTTTGTTTTGGATTCCAAACACTTTGTTCTGGGTGCTTTTGAAATTGCTGCATTATGAAGTTAACTAATTTCTTATTTTTCAGTCAGTTGATGGCCGGCAAATTCGTGTAGACCAGGCAGGAAAAGGCTCTAGTGGACGATCTCGGAATTACCAAGGCGGTCAGTCACGAAGTTACGGATTCCGTGGAGGAAGAAGTAGCCGTGGATCTTACAGAGGTAATCTATAATATGATGTAGACTGCTGGTCTGTGTCACTGGTCCTGTTATCTAGAAGGCAGAAATTCGAGTCCTGCCATTGCAGTTTGAAATTGAAATCGTTCGAACTTCTAACATTGGCTTATATCATAAATATATGGCTATTATAAAGCCAAACATGCCTGTCTGGCTGAGTGTAACTCAGTTCTGTGCCACATTATCATCTCAATGTTCTGTGATCATCCAGCACTGGGTAATAAGTAATCACGTTGCCTATGTAAAACCTGTTTCCTTAGATAAAACGTGGATGCTAGTATGGAAGGATGTTTGCGAGAATGATCCCATGAATGAGTGGGTCAGCATATGATGAGCGTTTGACAGTGCTGGGCCTCTACGTGCTGGAGTTTAGTAGGATGAGGGTGGACCACTGAAACTTACCGAATAGTGAAAGGCTTGGATAGAGTGGATGTGGACAGGATGTTTCCACTAGTGGGAGAGTCTAGGACCAGAGGACATAGCCTCAGAATAAAAGGACGTCCCTTTAGGAAGGAGATGAGGACGAATTTATTTAGTCTGAGGGTGGTGGATCTGTGGAATTCATCGCCACAGAAGGCTGTGGGGCCATCAATGGATATTTTTAAGGCTGAGATAGATAGATTCTTGATTAGTATGGGTGTTGGGGGTTATGGGGAGAAGGCAAGAGAACGTGGTTGAGAGGGAAAGGTAGATTAGTCCTGATTGAATGGCGGTGTAGATGATGGGTCAAATGGCCTAATTCTGCTTCTATCACTTCTGAGCTTATGAACTCGGTATTGAGCACTATACTGTACAAAATGCCGAAGAGGTTTGTGGATTTGATTATTAGATTGTCAAGACATGGTGTTGTGGATAGATCAATGCACAATACAACTTATTACTCTAATATTACCTATGCTAGTCTAATAAATTATTATTTAATCCATGAGATGTAAAATTCCTCTCACTCCAACGACAACCAAACTAACTTGATCAATTTCCCTGCAGATGGTGACAGAAGTGGACGAAACAATTACAGAAATGACAATTACAGGTAAATATTTACAATAATGTAAATTAAGTCTCATTAGTTCTGCAAATGCTAAATCACTTTTTTTTTTAGTTCTAGGAGCCAAAGCTCTAACATGTACGGCTATAATAATTCATCTGGAAGGTCCTACCGGGATGACTACGATAGTTATGGTAAGTACATCTATGATAGATGAAAAAGGAGTGATTTCAATATTGTCCGCCACAGATATTAGGATGTCTTATCAAATATTCTAATGTTTGAGATTGGTTTAAAATAGGCAGATAGGGTAGCCTCCAATGCATTGGAATTTAACTGAAAACAATTACAGTTAGAAAAGTGTATTAACAGTGATGTATCTTAACTATTAAATTATTGGGTTTAAGAATATCAATCAATATTTTTCATTTCACAACGATTGTTTTGGAAATCCAAGAACTTTGTTAGCATGCATGTTCCATTCTGTTCAGTGCCGATGAACAAATGGGATTCCATTTTATGGAAAAAATACCTGCCTCATCATCTTTCGGGAAATAATGTTTTTATTTCGGGGATCTTTTGCCTTTTCTCAAAAGTGCTTGGGCATCAAGTTGCAAAAGCAACAAGTTTATTTCCTGTACATCTGAACTTGTACAATTGTAGGCATTTGGAGCCATCAATATTGAACTGTGACATTGCTAATAGTAACTTTTGTGGTAAGAGTTAAGGCGCAAGATTTCACTGTTAATTTAATGAAGCTTTAGTGGTCATAATTCTCATTAACATTTGCGATTCAACTTATCTGCAAATGCACTTGTTTTCTTGAAATGCATCCTTTCCTCTAGACAAGAATTGGAAGCTAGGAGAAAGATTAATACATTTCTGAAGGGCTATAATGGTTTGAATGAAATTAAACTAGAGTAATGATTTCTTAATTGATAGTCAAACTATATTTGGGGTATTTTTAAAATCTGGAATTATTACACAAGTATGGAGCTGCATTTTTGTGGGAGGAAATACTGTGGAAGAGTATTTTGAAAAAATATCTTTGTTCAATTTATACTTTTTAATAGAATATGTTTTAAGACTCAGTTTTGCAAATTAGTTCAACTCAAAATGCAGAATCCAGATTGCTGGTATTTTTCACTCCCAATTTTTTTCTCTTTATTCTCAAAGTTCAATTTTGAGAGTTGAATAAATGACTGTTACTATTTGTTATGCATTCTTACAGAAAACACTTGATATCCTCCAGTATTGATCACTCGAGTCTATTTTTCTGCAAATATTTCTAAACCAAATTCCATAACATGGAAAATCATATCCAGACAACAAAATTCACAAATGGAAACATTTGTTATATCCTCGAAGACTGGAATAATGTTCTGTCCAATATGTATTTGTCTTTTGGGCCAATAAATTCTAGAATTTTAACATGTTATTTCTGCACCATTATTTTTTGCCTTGCCTACTATCTAGCGGAATGGCTTTTGTTTATTAAAATGTGTTAGATAACAACATTGGAGTGATTAAGGCAGATTAAAGCTGAAATTGTGCTCCATGGTATTGAACAACTCAAATTTTGTTAGCCAGAGAGTTCCAAGAGTTGAGCATCAAAAATCTTATTTCACAGTGAACAGCACATCTAATTAACATGTTATTTCCGTGTTGTAGTTCCATAGTTAAACTCTTCTCCAAGTTTCCAAACTGTTTTCTTCAGCAATAACAAAGCTTTCTCAAGGACATTTGCTTTCTACTGGTTTTCTTTGACCAATGATGGGTTTTTTTAAGCTTTTCTTTATCTCTTCTACCTACATCAACTTTATCATAACTTGTTATGTGGGTGTTGCCATGAGGTCTTCACTGGCATTTGATGTTGCCTTTGAGAGAAGGTGTTTCATCTGCTAACTGCATTCTTACACTTTCCCTTTTGGCTTCAAACAAAAAAGATGGGCAAATTTAGCTGAAAAGCTCTGACAATAGACTTCCAATGGAATCTTGTGCTAGCTACCCCAATTGTTTTAAATATATTTGCGTTGGAGCCTTTACGGTTCTGACACATAACTTAGCATGTAGTTAATTAATGCAATTGACATGGAAAATTAATGCCTGTCCATTACTGTTTTTAGTCTGATAGAATTTGGGGAAGCTGAATTAAAAATGTATTATGAATTCTTTACCTTGTCCATGCTTCTCCTCCTCCAGCTACAAATGAATAATCAATCTCCTTGAATCAAGATCATCATCCTTTTGGCTCTTGAGTTTTGGAACAGCAGAAAGCAGTTGTCTTCTGAACTTGTCTGTTCAACATTATCAAAATTATTGACAGTAACTTCTGACTTGAATGTGCATTTACTTTTAGGTTTACACTGATTATTACAAAATTTTCACGTTCAGGCCTATAGACCTGATCACTCTTCTTTATGCCCTTTTTATCCATTTTTTTCCTTTGCATTTTTGATGCTTAGCCTTTCCCATTTGGTATCTATAATCAGTAGACTTTTTTTCCGGAACTGCAGAGAATTTGACTTTTTTTGGAATAAATTTATACATGGACTTTCCTGATGGTAAATCAACATTCAGTCGTTCTGCCTGTCATTGAAAATTGCAGTAGAATGTTCAAATCTGCTGGATCTTGCGTACTTTAAATAGAGCCTGTTTAGAAACAACTTACAAAACTGCATTCATTTCTGATGGGCTTGTTTTTGGAAAATTATATACTGATAAGTTGGTCATTTATTCGTGCTGTATTTCGTGCTGAGGATGAAACCTTTTTTTTGTATACACTTGGCTTTTTGGAAACTGATTAAAGAACTTGCCCAAAGATCTTGTGGCTTTTAATCAACCGTAAGTGTTAAGTGAATCCTGGTAACAGAAGTTGGGGATATCTGGATGAAGAACATGTAATCCATTAATTGGTTACCTTATCACTATGTGCACTGAACTCAATATTTTTTATTTAGTGCATGAAGATTTACCAAAAAGTACTAGGAAATTAAAGACATTCCTAAAAAGCAATTAGTTTGTATATTAGCTCTATGATAAAAAAAAACTTTCTATAGTGGTAGAAATTCAGATTTGACAAGATTAGAAACCACTGAGTACCCTATGAACAGTGAAGATATTTGGGACTGACATTTTGGAAGTGATATGCAAGGAAAATGAAATCATGGTCTTTTTACAAATTATTTCTTCCTTTCCCCAGAACTTGCCCTTGTTCTCCACTCTCTAGCCTAGCTCATCTTTATTAAACTTTTATTAAACTAAAAACTAGCATCAAATTTAGTTTTCAGAAAAGCATTTTAGTTTGAATATAAGGACCACTTAGCCCACTAGAAGATTAACAAATTGTGACGTGACTAATTTTATAGATTAAACAACCATGTTAGTGTGATTAATTAAAATTAATTAATTTTGCATAGCTGTTCAGGGAATTCCCAACACCATTGTGGAAAAGTAGCCAATTGACATTTGGGCATCTTACACTTTGGGGTGGAGATGTAAATCACTGTTTGATCAAAATGCTGAAGATTTTTTAAATGGTTCTAGTTATGTAGAACTTAAACTCTTCCACCTTTCTCCCCTTCCCCAAGTATTTTGGAATCTCACCTGAGAGTACTTCCTGCTTGCATTGACCTTTTAACCCTGTGCAATAATAACATTAAGATATCAACCCATATTTCCTGTCAAAGATTTTTCATATACTTTTACAAAGTCAAGATTTTTGCTGGCTCTGATGAAAATAGTGGCATTGAAGAATGACGTATTCCTTCTGCAAAGAAACTTCAGCTGGTTATGACTAATGCACCAATGGATATAATCATAGCCTCGAGGTAACTCCTTTTGCTCTTGTGCAATGTCCACTATCCCATTTTGTTAAGCTGATCCATTTTCAATGTTATGGTGGTGTTCTCGGAATAAACCAGTGTTTTTTCTCCTTGGGTCTTTTTATTTGGGTGCATCGCCATCAGTTCCAACAGACAAAACTTTCCCTTCTGTATACAACAGATGACCTGTTTCCATTCAATGCAGTATGAATGTGAAAATTACATTGTCTACATAATATCCTGGGCTTGTGGTTAAACGCAACAATATGGATGTGGAGGTCAACAGTAGTACAGTTGAGCAAAATAAAGAGAAGAATTTTCTTACGCGATTTTTATCAAATCCCAATTTCATGTATATTATTGCCAATTTTACACAGCAAATTTTCCAGATTGTGGTTCACGGTCCTCAGATTTCAGTCTGGGCCCTGCATCCCATGAGCAATGGATCATATTATGTTTTGTAATTGGATAGATTCATTTAAGTGTATCATTTGTAGACTTGCCAGTGTTAACTTCAGGAAGTTGGAATATAGGGTCTTTTGGGTTGTTGAACACTTACAAAGTGACTTCGTATCGGAAAAAAACAACTATAGGTTTGGACAACTGGCCATTTTTATGTTTCCATCTTAGAGTTTCTCCTTGCCTTCCTCCAGTCTCACGACTAAAACTGATATCTGAGAACAGTAGGTTCCATTCTGGCCCTCAAATGGACATGTCGCTCCATGGCACTTTCAAGAAGTGCATTAGACCTGTCCTTTGTACCAGGTCAGCATTGCCTCTTAATCAGAATTAAATATTGTAATCATGTCTGCGCAAGCTTGCTGTGTGCAGCTATTTCCCACACTATAATATTGCTCTAATTAAAACAAGTCCTCGTGTTTTGGGACATGATAAGGTTATGACATGCGCTGTGTAAATATTTTTTTTTTTTTAAATGGAGGTAAATGTTATGTAACTTACAAAGCTGTACACATCTCATGAATTTGTAATACTTTAGATTTTAAACTGTTTTTCAAGTGGGGTCTAATCATTTTAGGTTTTATAGTACAACTTAATTGTGCAGAAGTCTTCTAATATAGAATATTGATATATTAGTATTGAAAATTTAAGAAATTAATACCAATTTATTCTATTTTTAGAATAAAGAAAGGTGAAGAGAAAGCACTCGTGGTTTAATTTTTGGAAGAGATGACGTCACAGTAAATGAATGTAAGCTTCTGTTTATTTATTGTAGTCATTTTCACAGCAGTTCAAATTTAAAAAGATAATTTGGTTAATTACAAAACTAGGATTAACTGTATAATTGAAGGCCCTGACTAATATTTCTTGCACAACTTGTTTTGTATTAGAATATATGTAAAGTATCAGAACTTCAATCTTTCCCATGCCATCCATCAAGATATTCATGTACAAATGAACAGGCCAGCTGATGATACAAAAATGGATGGTTTTGCAGATAATGAAGATGGTTGTGAAAGATTGCAGCAGGATCTGGATCGAATAGCCAGGTGGGCTGAGGAATGGTTGATGGAATAAGTGAGTTTGGTATCTCGACAGCATGCACCCGCCAGTCATAGGTTGCAGGAGCAAAACATTCTCGCCAGCAGATATGCTTGTGTACAGACCTGCGTTTCATTCGTATTTTCCAGTTTTGCTTCGTAGAGGTAAGAAAATACTGCTTTTAAAATATTAATTGGGTGTGTTTATGGTTAATTTGTACAAGACTGCGATGATTTTGTAGGTTTTATTGCTTTATGCTTCGGTGAATGAGCAAGATCGTTACGATTTTCTTTTGCATTGTAACTTGTACCACTAGAGCTGCTCCTCAAGCGGGAAAATGTTGCACTTCCCAAACCATGACTTACTGGTTTTCTGGATTGTTGGCGATGCAAAATAAAAACAAGCGTTTGAGTGAATGAATTGCTGCTTTGTGCGGGCGGTGCCTACAGTCCGGAATGTCAATGGATAACCCTTCCTGTCGGGTGTCGACCTGAAACATCAGCCATTTCTTCTCTCCAGCGATGCTGCCTTTTGTGTCTCCCAACATTTTGTGTCTACCGGGTGACATAGTGAGGGTGATATTATTGATCAGACAAACCGCTACGCTGGATGCTGACCTCTGCAGCTGTATAATCGCTGCACGAACAGCAGCTTCAAGTTTACAGTGGTCATCCATTGACTAGGCACAGCCCGCACAAAGCAGCAATTTATTCACTCAAATGTTTGTTTTTCTTTTTCGCTGGCGATCCGGAAAACACTGGTACAAGTTACAATGCAAAAGAAAATCGTAACGATCTTGCCCACTCACCGAAGCATAAAGCAACAAAACCTACAAAATCATCATAGTCTTGTACAAATTAACCATAAATACACCTAATATTTTTTTAAGCAGTATTTTCTTACCACTACGAAGCAAAACTGGACTGTCGAGAATGTTTTGCACCTGCGACCTATGACGAGCCTGCTCAGTCAAGATACCGAACTCGCTTATTTAATACGGAGAAGTGAGGTATTGAATTTTGGGTTGCCTATCAAAGGCAGGACCTACACAGTGAATGGTAGGCCTCTGGGCAATGTTGTAGAGCAGAAGGATCTAGGAGTGCAGGTGCATAGTTCCTTGAAGGTTGTCGCAGGTAGATAAGGTGGTCAAAAAGGCTTTTGGCACATTGGCCTTCATCAGTCAGAGTAGAGAAGTTGGGAGGTCATGTTGCAGTTGTATAAGACGTTGGTGAGACTGCACTTAGAATATTGTGTTCAGTTCTGGGCACCATGTTATAGGAATGATATTGTCAAGCTTGAAAGGATTCAGAGATGATTTACGAGGATGTTGCCAGGACTCGAGGGTGTGAGCTATGGGGAGAGGTTGAGTAGGCTGGGTTTGTTGGAGCACAGGAGGATGAGGGGTGATCTTGGAAACATAGAAAATAGGTTCAGGAGTAGGCCATTCGGCCCTTTGAGCCAACACCGCCATTCAATACGATCATGGCTGATCATCCAAAATCAATACCCTGTTCTGGCTTTTCCCCCATATCCCTTGATTCCTTTAGCCCCAAGAGCTAAATCGAACTCTTTCTTGAAAACATCCAGTGATTTGGCACACAGATTCACAACACTCTGGGTGAAAAAGTTTTTCCTCATCTCAGTCCTAAATGGCCTACCTCTTATTCTTAAACCATGACTCCTGGTTCTGGAACATCTTATACACATCTTATAGGGGTGTGCAAAATCATGAGAGGAGTAGATTGGGTAGATGCACAGAGTATCTTGCTCAGAGTGGGGGAATCTAAGACCAGAGGACAGAGGTTCAAGGTGAAGGATAAAAGATTTAATAGGAATCTGAGGGGTAACTTTTTCCACACAAAGGGTGGTGGGTGTATGGAACAAGTTGTCTGAGGAGGTAGTTGAGGCTGGGATTATCCCAACGTTTAAGAAACGGACAGGTTAATGGACAGGACAGTTTTGGACGGATATGGACCAAGCGCAGGCAGGTGGGACTAGTGTAGCTGGGACATGTGGGGCGGCATGGACAATTCTGGGCCGAAGGGCCTGTTTCCACACTCTTAAGTGGCACTGTTGTCACAAGGCTAGGGAGTCAATGCTTTTCGGTGCAGATCTAATTACATCAAACGGCCAAATTTGCAGGAATTACTTTAATATGGCAACTCAAATTTTGAAATTGCTTTATTCATTCCATTGTACTGGGATGGGGGGAGATGTGAATTTTGCTATCAAGGAAACATTTCCTAAGTTATGAAACATTGGTTGCTATTATATAATTTGGTTTTGTTTGTTTAGCTTGAGTTTATTGCAGGTTTACTTAAAGGTTCTAACTGAGGTAGCACAATAGCGCAGCTACTTGAACTGCTGTCTGGGCCCCAGCAATCCGTGTTCAAACCCCGCCTTGTTATTGTCTGTGAAGTTTGCCCATTCCACAACCGTGTTGATTTCTTCAGTTCCTTTTCTCTCTCCACCGCCCTCCCCATCACCCTGATTCTAAATATATACAGGCTGGTAGGTTAATGAGGCAATGTAAATTACCCCAATGTGTATGAGTGATACAATTTGGTTATGAGGGAAAGGATGGAAAAAAAATGTTTTGTGGATCAAAGGGTCTGTTTCTGTGATTCTGAAATGTGGATTTTTTTTCCTGTTTTCTGTGTGTATCCGAGTCCGTGAGTTGATCTAGCTCTAAGTGAGTGTTTAATTGAATAGTCTTTTAATGGTCTATTTACTTATTTCAGACTGATCCTTCTGTTGGGAAGAAAAAGAAGAAAAATTGAAAAAAAATTAATGTAGTTGCAGTTAATGTTTTTAAGTAACTGGAGACCATTTCAATAAAATTGTCCAGCTTAGTTTTTTCTCCTGTTTTAAACTGAAATTGGGGAGACTACAAAACTATTGATTGCACTAAACTATGAAAGCACTCCCTTGCCTGGCAAGAGAAACCCATTGTCTCATGTACTTTCCCAATGAACCAAGTTTGTGCACACTTTGGATGTGAATTTTTCCTTCATACTTTTGCATCGATTCCTCCCCATCCCAAAAACGTTCCATTTAGCTGAGTATTACTAAAACAGATTCTAATTCAATATCACTGATTAGTTTGGAAAAGAAAGCAAAGTTGTACTGTAAATGAAGGCTTTCCTTATTGTTAAAATGTATTTCAATTAAATGTTTTAGTTCTATGGTTAATGTTTTTTACTTTAACAATTAAAAATGATTGAAACTCTATGCGTGAATAACTTTGTGAAAAAATGAACGGATGGTGGATTATTATTGGAGTCTTGCATATAAAGTTTTTATATTGATGAGATTACCTGCAGTGTTTTTCTTCCAAGCAAAACTTAAAATGTTGGTACAAAATGTGAAGGAATAAGCAATTGCTAAACATCTGCTTGTTTAAAAAAAAGTTAATTTTTGGCCAATCTAGAAAAAAAGCAGCTATTGAGGGGATTTGCAGAAGTGTGCATTTTATAGTGAAATATCTTGTGATAGTTTCAATTGAACATTATCTCCAGATAAATAAAACTGATTATAGTTAGGGTTATGGAAAGCACCATTCCTTGAACATTCACAGGCATTCCTGTACCAGGTGGAAAAAACACATTCTGTTAAATTGCCTCATTGGTCACCATTTTTGGTTGTGCTTTTTATCTATTGTGTTTTACTTGAATAATTGTTTTGCCATTTTTTGATTGCTAATGTAACCCTATATTTTGTATTCTTATGGGTCCTGTTTCTCCATAAACCATGCCAGCTAACTCCCTGATTCTCCTGTGACCCACGTACACAAGTGACCAATTAGCCAGCCACTTGTCTTTGAAGTGTGATGGCGAATCGGAATATGTGAAGAAATCCATGCTGGAAAATCTCCCAGAGACTGCAAATTTCACAGATGGCATTCAAATTGGGACTGAATCTGGTATTGATGTAGCTGCAACAGTAACCTGTACTATTGTGGTGTGTTCAGACATAGGAGGACAACATTTTTTAAGTTTAGCGTGCAAGATCAAAAGGACTAAATGTAGTCACAATTCACTATTTCTTATGGCTATTTTTCTAACTACTGTCAGTGAGTTATACTGGAGTAGCTTGACTTGGAACTAATTGAAAATGCCTTCAGCAACGCAGTTTTGTATGTAAAGAAACCCTGGAATTGATTGACCATCCGTTCTGGCTGCAAATATTTCTGTCTTGCATTTGCTGCTGAGCTATGGCATTGAGGGTGATATGTTTGATAGATGCTCATTCAATCGGTTGCTTAATTGTTTGTGGATTGGGTTTAGAGGCATCAAAATCATAAGCGAGTTCGGTATCTTACTGCGCATGCCTAGGTCATTCGGGATAAACATTCTCGTTGGCTGAGCTGCTGCGTGTTTACAGACCTGCATTTCATCGGTATTTTCCAGTTTTGCTTCTTCGAGGTAAGAAAATACTACTTTAAAACTATTGGTGTATTTATGGTTCATTTGTACAAAACTACAATGATTTTGTTGGTTTCATTGCTTTACGCTTCGGTGAGTGAGCGAGATCGTGACAATGAATAACAAGCATTTTTTATTGTTTTTGTTTTGGGGGGGGAGAATGAAATGTATGATTTCTATAACTATCAATAGACATCTGAATGAGTTCTTCGTGTACATACATGTGTAAGTAAAGTTGTGTAGTATCAAAACTTAATCACGAGTCTCCTTACTAATCATGTCTCTTCTGGTTCCCATAACATTGGATAATTCAGGCATGTGAATTTTCCGTGGATTTCGTTGTTTTTTAAATCCATTTTCCACGCTTTTTGCATGATTTCCGCGTTTTTCACTGTGCCAAAATCGCGTTTACCAATGGAGAAATCGGATCAAAAAAACGAAAATAAACGCTGTATATATAGACTTGTAATGAACACTGGGGTTCCGCTAGAGGTCGCTAAGGATGCCGCGAGAAATCCCCTGAGCCCTGGAAGTCTCCCCGAAAATGTGGCACCTAGGGTGGGCAAGGCAGCCAATCTTGACCTAATCGGGACTTCCACGGCCAATCGGTGGGTTGAATTTGCAAACTTGCGGCCGGGGCTCTGGAACTCCAGCCCAGCTGGAGCCATCACATCTATCCCAATAGCCGACTTTCTTGGGCGGCTGGATAAACCAGCAGAGCACTGGAACCAAGAGTGCCAGAAAATGAGTGGTGGAACTGTAATGAGTAAATATTAAATTTAAGTGCAAGATTATATAACTAAATTAATTAAGATGGGGTTAAAATATAAAATGCAGCAGAAAAGCCAATTATCACCTTTTTGGGCTGATTATCAATTAATGTGCGAATTTACTTAAATGTTATTAGTATTCAATGACATATTAACATTATTTTGTAATTTCCATTTTTACTTTGAAATGCACTAAAAGAGGCTTGAAACTGGTAATTTTGTGTTAAAAAAAATTTTTTAATCCAATTTTTTGACCCGCGCAAGCGCTCGGCCCTTTCCCTCTTTTTTAACCTCACTCACATGCCTGATAATTTTAATCAGTGTTTGACATTCAAATTTTCTGTTATAATCTTGTATTGTATAAATTAGTTCAATATACTTGCACCATTTTCTTTTGCATTGTAACTTGCTTGCAAAACGACATGCTTACAGGACCCTATTTGAATTAACATATGATTGATTTTGTTTGTATGTTACTGGGCAAAGCCATGCGCATTTGTGTCAATTTTGGGCTGTGGGAGTAGCACGTATCACCTGAATAAGTTGATGCAGAATGTGTGTGACAGCCACAACTATAAATTTGCAACAGGAA
Organism: Rhinoraja longicauda; assembly: GCF_053455715.1. Classification (NCBI taxonomy): domain Eukaryota; kingdom Metazoa; phylum Chordata; class Chondrichthyes; order Rajiformes; family Arhynchobatidae; genus Rhinoraja; species Rhinoraja longicauda. Next base: position 8,646,042 of record NC_135980.1, on the reverse strand, counting down.
ACTGTTTCTGCCCACCTCCCTTCAAACTCTAGGAAGAAAAACTGCAGATGCTGGTTTAAATCGAAGGTTGATACAAAATGCTGGAGTAACTCAGCGGGTCAGGCAGCATCTCGTGAGAGAAGGAATGGGTGACGTTTTGGGTCGAGACCCTTCTTCAGAAGTCTGAAGAAGCGAGATACTGAACTTGCTTATTCTCCAGATAACTAACTATAGATAGTTTGATCTTTCATTTCATTTCCACCCCCCCCCCCCCCCAAAACAAAAACGATTAAAAAAATGCTTGTTATTCATCGTCACGATCTCGCTTATTCACCGACGCATAAAGCAGTAAAACCAACAAAATCATCATAGTTTTGTACAAATGAGCCATTAATTCACCTAGTTACTAGTTTTGAAAGCAGTATTTTCTTACCTCGAAGAAGCAAAACCAGAAAATACGGAAATACTGTATACACACAGCAGCTCAGCAGGCGAGAATGTTTATCATAAATGACCTATGACCTGGGCATGTGCAGTCGAGATACTGAACTCTCTTATTGGCTCAGGATGCATTTGCATTCCATTTTTGAAGTTAAATGCTACTGTACTACAATCTGTAAATGGGGTTGTGGTGGTGCTCTTACTCCACTGCCAGTTTTCATGAACTGAACTCCGGGTTTTATTTCAGTGAACAACTAATGCCCAGGACAAAACAAACGAGCTACAGTTGTGATCCTTTTGTAATTGGGGCATATGTTTCCAATCTCACGGCAGTCCCTCGAGATCTTTCTGGCTTAGATTCTACAAGATGGCTGAATCAAATGAGGAAACTGAAGACGCATCTAAATGCTCTTGCACAGGTGATCAGGAGGTATGTAACTAGGTTTGGTAGTTTTTTTAAGTGATGGTCAGCCTGTTGTTTGCAGGCATTGTGTGCACTTTATAAGTGAGGTTGATTTTTACCCTTAATGTTATGGACCAGGATTTTTGAGTGTTATTTGGGGTGGTGTGTCATTTAATACAGAATTTGAGGAAAGTATTGGTCTCAATACCCTTGTGGTTTGTCGTTTGTGGGTCAAAATCTATTTAGATGAAGGATATTGCTAAAATGCCATTTGTTTTGAGGTACAGGAATTCAATTTGCTCGTTAAAAATGTATATTTAAGAAACTATAGATGCCACTGTTAAGGTAAAGGGAAATTCAAGGTTGTGAGGAAAAGACTGGGATTTTGAATCTCGTTAAATGGAGCATAGGAGACAAACTGATCTTACAGATGTGTATAAATTGAGGCTTACATAGAATAAATAGTATTTTTCAATAACTAGAGAGCATAGGTTCAGGTGGGAGGGAAAAAATTAATAGGAACCTGGTGGACTTTTTCACTCTGAGGGTGGTGGTTATATTGATACAGGTGTGATTACATTTAAAACGTATTCATACAGGGCTAAGAAAGGGTTAGAAGAATATAGGCCAAACGTGAGCAAATATAGCTTGTGTGAGATTCGTGATGAGTTGGCCAAAGGGCCTATTTCCTTACTGCATGCCTTATGATTAAGTGTTTTCCCCAATCCATAACCTGCTGTTTCTTTTTTAATACCTATCGTATATTTCCCTTCGGTGTTGTGCTCCAGAACGAATTGAACATTTAACATGACGCTGAAGATAGACAAAATGCTGAAGTAACTCAGCGGGCCAGGCAACATCCCTGGAGAAAAGAAATGGGTGACATTTCAGGTCGAGACTCTTCAGTCGGAAGTTTAGTGTTATTTGGGATGGTGCGTCGTTTAATGCAGAATTTGAGAAGTCTTGGTCTCAATACTCTTGTGCTTGTCCTTTGTGGCTCAGAAACTAAGGTATAAGGAATAAGAAGAATTAGGCCATTCGGCCCATTAGGTCTAGTCTGCCATTCGATCATGGCTGATCTATCTCTCCCTCCTAACCCCATTCTCCTGCCTTTTCCCCATAACCTCTGAAACACGTACTAATCAAGAATCTTATCCATCTCTGCCCTAAAAGTATCCACTGACGGCCTCCATAGCCTTCTGTGGCAAATAATTCTACAGATTCACCACCATCTGACTAAAGAAATCCCTCATAATCTCCTTCCTAAAAGAATGTCCTTTAATTCTGAGGCTGAGACTATGTCCTAGATTCTCCCACTAGTGGAAACATCCTCTCCAGATCCACTCTATCCAAACCTTTCACTATTCTGTATGTTTCAATGTTCCCCCCTCATTCTTCTAAACTCTAGCGAGTACAAGCCCAGTACCGACAAATGCTCATCATAAGTTAACCTACTCATTCCTGGGATCATTCGTGAAACAACTAGACCCTCTCCAGAGCCATCACATCATGGTGCCCAAAATTGCTCACAACATTCCAAATGCGGCCTTACCAGCACCTTACAGAGAGAGCCTCAACATTACATCCCTGTTTTTGTATACAAGCCCTCTTAAAATAAATGCTGGCATTGAGTTTGCATTCTTTAGTACCTATACTCGTTCCTCGTATGTTGCAAAGCTTGGCTAATAAAGTATGATGATGATACTTATGATGAGGGACATTGCTGGAATGCCATTTGTTTTAGGATACATTAATTCAATTCACTCAAGTTAAAATGTACTTCAGTCTGCAGTTCCTCCCTACGCACTTGACATGACGCTGTTGGATAAAGGTCAGGTTACAAGCACTGCTGATAGACAAAATGCTGGAGTAACTCAGCGGTGACGTTTCGGGTCGAGACTAAGCGTCAGTGGAGATGGAGTTACAGAGATATGGACGTGTAAGAGATCAAAAGAGATACAGATCAAGGAAGTGGAAAAGACCATTGTTAGCAAGGAGAAGGTGACAACAAAGCAGACAGAGATACAATGTAATCAGGAACAGACTGGCCCGATGGAGATGGAGAGACGGAAAGCAAGGGTTACTTGAAGTTAGAGAAGTCGATAGTCATACCGCTGCGGTGTAAGCAGTATACCCGACCACTGGTGCATTCAACCCTTTCGATCCTGGTTAAATGCCCCCGCTGCTTTGCAATGGTGCTGCTGTTGACGCCGGCAGCGGCTGCAGATTCAGTGGTGGATGTTGGAGTGTGCGCAGAATGGGAAGGAGAACTGAGGGGCAGTGCATGCGCAGAGCGATGGCGAGTTGCCCAGCGCCGGCAGTGCATGCGCAGAGCGAGGGGGAGTTACCCAGCGCCGGCAGTGCATGCGCAGATCGCCAAGGGGCGCGCATACAAATATCGGTTGGCGTTGGGGGTCGTCGCCTTTTCCGAGCTGGCAATCGGAGTGGGAGGTCGGTGAGTGTCGGCGGCGCGGCGCTGAACCCCCCCTCTCCCGAGAGGCTCCTTCCCCCTCCCTCTCGTCGGGCGGGAGGTTTTGCGTTTTTGTTTGTCGTCGGCTCCCTTTAACCTCGGGGGTGGGCAGGTCTCGGCTCGGCCCGTTAGGGTGGGCGGGCCCCTTCCCTCGACGCCGGCCCGCCGGAGGGACGCAGACTATTAACACCCACTCGTTTTAATTACCGCGGGAGCATTGGGCGTGAGTTAGACCTCTTCCCCGAGGGGGCCTCCATTAGAGTCCGTTAGAACATCCTCCCCGCCCCCTTGTGAGGAGGAGGGGGGCAGAAGGCTGTGGGGAGACCCACCCGGGGGGGGGGGGGGGGGGGGGGAGAAAGGTCCCTCTCCCGGCTGGGGAATGGGGGATTAGTGCCCATCCTCCTTCAGCTTCATCCAGGGGGGCGAGAGGAGGGAGGGGCAGAGGGTTAGAACCCCCCCCCCCCCCACTATCTGGGGTTTGGGATGGGGGGGGAGTATTAGTGCCCCCTCGTCTGAAGGTGGGGTTGAGTAGACCCACCCCGCGCCCTATCGGGTGGAGAGGGGAGCAGAACTCCCGAGGGTGGGGGAGAGGTGTTAGAACCACTCACTGTCTGGGGTTATGGGAGAGCAGAGGGTAAAACGCCATCCACACCCTGTCGGGGGAACTAGAACTCCCGTATTGGGGGTGGGGGGGAGAGGGAACCACCCACGGTCTGGAACTAGGGGAGGAGGGGTACAACCCCCCCCCCCCCCCCCCCCCCGTCTGTAGGGCCCAGAACTCTCCTCCACTCTGGTCGCAGAAACCCATCACCCCCGCCCTGTCTTGGGGGGGAGAGACTACAACTCCGACTTGTCGGGGGGGGGGGGGGGGGTTAGAGCTGGCCCTTCTGGAGGGGGTGTGAACAAAGCCGGACGAGCAAGAGGCGACCGGCGGCGGGGACCCGGATCCTGCCGCAGTGCGGCGAGCGCCTGGCGGGGTGGTGGATGTTGCTGTTTTGGGGGGGGTGGGGGGGTGGGGGTGACTGAAGGGAGGTCCCCTCGCAGACAACCGAAGCCCCCTTTGTTCTGCAGACTTATCCAAACCCCATCCTCTTCTCCCCCCCCCCCTCCCAGCAGGTGAAGCAGAATGTCGGACGAAGGCAAGCTCTTTGTCGGTGGACTCAACTTCGACACGAACGAGCAGTCGCTGGAATCCGTCTTCTCCAAATATGGGCAGATCTCCGAAGGTTTGTATGTTCAGTCACCGCTAAATATAATCAGCCGCGCTAACAATGTAAGGATTTAGACACTACCCGGTTTTTTTTCTGGCTGGATTACTGGTGTTCGGTTGGCAGGATAGTGATCAAGCATTTGGGTATTTATTCGATTGTCCATGGTACTTTGTATTCCATATCTTAACCTAGTGTAAGAAAATAACTGCAGATGCTGGTACAAATCGACGGTTTTTATTCACAAAATGCTGGAGTAACTCAGCAGGTCAGGCAGGATCTCAGGAGAGAAGGAATGGGTGACGTTTCGGGTCAGTCTGAAGAAGGGTCTCGATTCGAAACGTCACCCATTCCTTCTCTCCTGAGATGCTGCCTGACCTGAGTTACTCCAGCATTTTGTGAATAAATACCATATCTTAACCTTGAAACTCAGGACACTATTCCAAATTATTGTAATGTAATGGATTTTTCTCGGATGTGATGGCGTTGCAAATGTTGACAATGTTAGAAAGGCAGTCTAAACTTCTATGTAATTCAGTTGCCCATAAAGGCTCAGAGTTAACATAATGTTTTACACAGGAATAATTGGGCGGAAATTTCCCATTGCACTTAAAACTATTGAATGAGTTTTATAACAGGTTGTAAAAGGTTTTTTATCTTCTTGGTCGTGAGGCGGCATCTGGTAACTTGAATCATTTTTTGCTTATCTGCTTTAGTTATTGTCATTAAAGACCGGGAGACACAAAGATCAAGGGGTTTTGGTTTTGTCACGTTTGAAAATCCCGATGATGCAAAGGATGCAATGTTGGCTATGAATGGGAAGGTATGTTTTATACTTTGTAAATTGGTTGAGTTTGAGAGTATGTTCTGGTTAATGAGCTTTAAGGGCCTGTCCCAGTTACGCGATTTTTAAGGCGACTGTCAAAGTCGTAGCAGATCGGCAAAATTTTCTTTTACCCTGCGACAATGACCACGACAATGCCGAGTCATGTTACTTTTTTGTGAAACTAGCACCTGGCTAAGATATTACACCGTCTTTGGAAACATCGCAAAATTCCCACGCTTACCTGACCGTCAAACTGTCGCCTCCAATCTACCTGTCAAAAGTCCTGACAGTAAATAAATTGATTAAACAAAACTATCTTCGGGTATCTTCAAATGCCTTTTCTTAATTTAATATTACATGCTTCTAAATGCATCTGCAACAACCTAGTAAACCTGGGGACAGCATGCGACAGCGCCCGCAATAAACTACGATACCTGGCGACAAGCCAGCTGTGGCCGAGAAATTTCTATCTGGAAATTTTTTCCGCGACGCGCCGAGATCCGCTACGATTCATTGAAGACTCCTCACGATCATGCCCGCGACACCTCGGCGAACGTTCGGCGACAGCCTAGTCGCCAGCAGTCGCCTTAAAATCACCTAAGTGGGACAGGCCCTTTATGCTCAAGAAATTCAAAAATTCACCAAAATTGTGAGCATGCAATCCAGCATGACTCAGTGCTGAAGATTGTGGAGTCGTGCTGTTGTTTGGATAAGATGATAAACTAGGCTATGTTTATCTCTTGGGCAATGTAGTTTGAACGAAACCAGGCCTGTTTCGTTGGTATTCTGGCCATTGATTGCCACTCAACTATTTTCAGGATTAATTATTCTGTCATTTATGGTTGCTTGCTCTATCTGAAATGGGTGAGGTGAAATTTAATTTATTTAATAATCATTGGGACTATTTATTTTTTTGGCTTCAATCACATGGAAAATCCTCGATCTATTGTAGCGATCTTCCTGGCAACTCAGAATCAGGATTGCACTGACCTTGTGACAAAGTTCCCAAGCCCACATTTACCATTAATATTGCCTGCTTTGTTTAGATTTAGTTTTATTATTGTCACGTGTAACAAAGTATTGTGAATGCTTTTGTATGCATGCTGCCCAATCAAATCAAGCCAAACATAAGTACAAAAGGTAGAGTGAAGAGAAAGATACCAAAGTGCAGAATCATTGTCTGCATTGTAGCATAGCAGTCTTTGATTTCTAATGTGCCTTTTACCTGTGCTGCTTCTGCCCTCTAAAATCTTAATACAGGGTTCAAATATTTTTGGACAGTTTTTCCAGAAGTCTCCTAGCCTGAACCTAGTCTTCCAATCGGCATGAGTTAGTGTGTATACAAGGAACTGCACATGCTGGTTTAGAACAAAGAAACAGCGCTGGAGTAACTCAGCAGGTCAGGCAGTATGTCTTGAGAACATGGATAGGTTACGTTTTGGGTCGGGAAGAAGGGTCCCGCTGAGTCACTCCAGCACTTTGTATCTTATCATGATTTTATGTTAACCCAAGTCTCATTTCTTTCTTTTGCATTAATTTCCTGTGCAGCAAGCTCTTAATTTAATGTTCTTGTGCTTAAGTTCCTCCGCATCAATGGCACTGTCTTAGTTACCGCCTCTAATTGAATAGTTTTGAAATGCATAGCTCTGCCATTGTTCATGTCTCCACTCCATCATTTGACTACTGCATCTTTAGATCTTTGATCCTCAAATTCTGGAATTCCATCCTCGCCATCACCTTTGGCCAAACCTTGAGGCGTCTCTTTGTTTCTCCACCCTTTGATTGAATGAATTTTTTTTCTTGTTCATTCCATGAAGCAACTTGGACATTTTATTGGTTTATATGGTCAGTGCAACCTAAATTCAAGTTAGTTGCTTCATGATTAATAAAATCCACAGTTCAATAGAATTTCAAGATTAGGCACAATTGAATTGATAAGCGCATTGTGTAGAAGTGCTATGCTTAACTCTTTTCAGGCATATAGAATACTGTGAGAAAAACAGTATATAAATTCATATCCTCATATTTAACAATGACGCCTTTTCATAAAACAATGACCGTATGCCATTTTTCTCCAACTGCAGTCTATTGATGGGCGTCAGATTAGAGTGGATCAAGCTGGAAAATCCTCTGGAGACCGTTCCCGGGGTTACAGAGGTGGAAATGCAAGCAGCCGCGGGTTATTCCGTGGTGGGTCTGGGCGTCGAGCACGTGGGTTTTCTAGAGGTATGTAACTTTTTTGACAGCTTAAAAGTATTTCATAGTTCACAGTTATGATTACCATTAGTTTCTTTTAAATGGTTGCCCTGGAGAAAACCGGTATGGACACGTTCTATAACAACATTTAAAAGACATTGGACAAGTACATGGATAGGAAAGCTTTCAAGGGATATGGATCAAATGTGGGCAGGTTGGGCCGAAGGGTCTGTATCCGTGCTGTATGACTCTGGGCACTATTTTTTGTTTGCTTCAGTTGTTGAAGCACCCTTGTTGGGTGAATGTATTCACACCTTTAGTTGAATTCTTCATCAGGCAGTGGTGGAGACAGAGTTGCACGCTATGATTCGAGAAGCAGTTACTCGGGATCGAGGGATTACTACAACAAAGATAGGTAAAAATATTTCTTTATCACTTGTTATGTTATATTCTATTTTTTAGATATATTTTTATTAACAATTATGTACTGTGAAGTGATCTGCGAAACACTACAGGGATGTTTGTTTGTTCCCAGGAGTCAAGGGAGCTATGGTGGCTCTTACCGGGACAGTTATGACAGTTAAGGTAGGTGCTATTAAAAATAGAAAGAAACTGGCCAGGCTGGGGTTCTCACTATAGTTTTCTGTAATAATCTAGTTAACTTGATATTTTGGGGGAAAATGTAATGTGGAATGACAATTTACCTGCATGTCAATATTAGCCCAAAATAATATGGGTTATTTAACCTTAACCTCCGTACTGAAAGTCATAAAAGCTCACTGCATCTTTGGAGGCAGAAAGATCTACTGATGGTAGGTTCTGTCCTTGAAGTTCTGTTGGGTCCTGGGAGGGAAGAAGCAGTTCTTGGTCAGTACTACATCCTTATTACCAAGTTTTATAGGTAAACTGCAACAGTGCACAATTTAAAAAAATGATTGCAAAGTTTGATATCAAACATAGTGCCATGGCCTAATGCATTTTGGTGCATTGAAATCTTGTGCTAGTTTATCTTTACACTTGTTCTGCATGTGAACTACTTTAGCTGTCATTTGGATAGCCAAAAGGAGTTGGAAACTGAATTAAGTCTTGGTGTTCAATTACATTGAACCAAACCCAAAGAAGCAGCAGTGTACCCTAAATTTTTGAAAGATGAAGGGTGTCTTAGGCAAGTTCATTATTGGACTAAATTCATCACAACTCTTAATAACCATCTCCCTGCTGTCTTCCCATGATATGTTCCGTATGCCGTTGCATTTACACTGACATGGGAATGCAAATGTTTTAATATTTGCTGTTGCATTGTGCTTCAGATAATCTATATACCAATGGTGCTAAACTATGATTGTCAGTCCATGCCACGGATCTAACAGTAGGAAGAGGAAACTATGATTACTGTTGCAGTCTTTAAATTGTACCTGCTTCTTGTTCTCAGCTACACACAACGAATAAATAAATCTTCTTGACTCAAGATCGTCCTTCCTATGGCTGTATTTATAAAGATTTTCGGAGCTTCGTGGAATCGCATTGTGTACTTGTATTCTCATACCTTGTAGTATTTCAGTTTGGCCTTGTTAATCACAGCCTGACAGCTTCTGACATGAGGGTGCACACTTAAGTGTTGTCTCAGTAATTTTGGAATAAATGAGCTAACAAACTTTAGCATTCTCAGGCACTTGACAAAGCCCTCGTTATTTTGTGTTAATATTACAATATTGCAAGGTTTTCATTTTAGTTTAGATCAGTTTCTTTATTTTAATGTTAACATTGCTCAAAAGTTTTCCAGAAAGTTTAGCTATTTCTGAATTGGAAGTTGTGGAGGTGACTGGAATTTTGGTGGGGGAAAATGCAAAAAAGGGTTAACAGTGAGTTCTCAGTCTATTTTTATGGTAAGCAAACTGATGTTTTATGGAAGCTGAACAAGCTGTGGTGTTTTATTTCAAAATAAAGGCTCATATCGCCACTTATTCTTGTAAAAAGTTGTCATTTGAAACGTTCCTTTAGTGTAGCAAGGTAGGAAAACAACATGGGAACGGAAGATATTGCCTGCCTCTCAAACCGCCTTGATACTGCTGAACATAAATGTTTTTTAACGTAATTGGACATGTGTGCATCTTTCAGTAGTTTCAAGAGTTCTGTACACTGTAAACAAAGTTAATCATGTTCCAGATTCTTCAAAATTAACATATGAAGTTCTGAGCAATGTATCTTTATAAGATGGACATGTACTGGATGAGAAATATTTGGAAATGGCTTTTTGTGTTGTATGTTCAAGTGGTTTAGAGTTGACCTTTTTGTACTGGAAACAGGCTTCACGAAGCCTCATTAAAAGAAATACCTGACTTATAACGCTGATCTTCCTGTAGTTGGATTCTTGTGGGATGTTATATAGTGGAAAGAGTATAGGAAGGGATTAACTGTACTGCACTCCTTAGTTGGAAAAGCAGTGGGAAAAGGGTAATTTTAGAAATAAATGGTGGCGGGGGGAGGTGTAGGGAATGACCCTGGAGTTAGCAGTGAATTTAAGTATCACTGTTCAGTTGTCAATGTAGAGCCATGCAGTTGATGCCCCACTTAACCTTGACAACTAAAATAAAGGAACAAATTTCCCGCTAAGCTGTCTTGCCATTACTGTATAAAGTGCCACAGTGCAGTGTTAAATAATTAAGCCTGCACTAAAATCTCAACTGTCCCTTTGCAACAGTTGAAAGAATAGAAATTAATCAGTACTGCTCATTTTCTCCCATGCTTGGCATGCATGAGGTCATTACCAGTTTTGTGGTGCTGCCCTCTCTATTACTTCATTTTTGGAAAAGGGTAAATTTTGAAGTGGAGACTTCTTGTGTGCCATTGCCAAATTGGAGTAAAATGAATAATAATTTTTAAAACCATGGCAGACATTTCAGAAAGAAACATCCCTTTTTGAAATCATTCAATCTTGTGTTCCTCAAAGGCTGGTGGCTTTGCAATAATGTTGAAACTTAAGGAGTAATTGATATCAAAATGGAAAATTTCTATCTTTAAACTTAAATATAAAGTGGTAAAACCAGTACTAAGAGCTGAATGGTCTAGAATAAGATCAGTTTATGATAAATACTGGGATAAGTATTCTAATAGTTCAAAAAGATTATCTGCTGCTATTATAAATTAAATTTGGGCATATCTAAATTTTGTGCAGTCATCTGTTCAGGATGGTGTTCCAAGTCCATTAAAGTTCTTTATAACAATTCGCAACTTCTAAGGATGCTAGCATTTGGAAAGAAATGGCCTTGGAGAACGAAGTGCTGTGCCACCTACAATGAAACCTGAGATGAAAACAGTACATGGCTCAGTGCAAATGTGGATATAGCCCTAGATTTGAGGTAACTCATTTTACTCTCATGGGCAGTTTACATTGACTCATTCAAAACAATTCTGAAATGATATGCGTACAAGATTTCATTTATTTATTGGATTAGTTCTCTAAAAGAACCCAACTCTTAAAATTGAACACCACAGCAAACCTTGTCATAATGCCTCATATCTTGATCTTTTGTTAGTTATGCTGCTTGCTATATTCTTCTGTAACAAAGGGAGCATCTAAAATATTGCTCTCGTGGGGCGGGGAAATAGAATTTTATACTGTTAGATATTTCTTTAAATAGGATTTGATTTGCTAGTGACTCAGAAAACGGTTTATTGAAAATTATAATACTCTGTTAATGTAATCACATCCTTGCTCTTAAAGTTTGTTTTGTCAAATTGCTGCATATGTCCAAATATAATTTTATTTTTTTCATATTACAGAGTGAAACGTTGACTCCACATGAATAATGTTGATAATGGACCAGTGACAGAATGCAGAAACCTGTGTGGTGTGCTTAATACGGTATGTTTGAATTCATATTTGCACTAGTCTGCAGTTCCGGGTAGTTAGCTTGAAATATCAATGTGTGCGTGCTTGTGCTGCAGCAGGCCATTTATCATTCTGAAATTTGGGTACTTGTATAGGGACAGTTTTCGTTTTAGGTCATTGTAAAAAATGAAAGCTAACAATGTTAACAGTAACATTGGCATGGATAGAAATTTGGCTGATCAATGGGAAAAGGAAAGTGAGAATAAAGAGGCCTTTATCAGGTGGGTACGAAAAAATGAATGGTATGCAAGAGGTACTGACGTGTGGCCACGTGATGTTTGCTAAATTTGCCAGCAATAAAGATGGGCAGAAAAATAAGATTTGAAGAGGACATACAGAGCCTACAAAATAAATAGCCTAAATAAATGGGCATGGTGTTGACAACTGATTATTGTTGGGGAAAATGTAAAATTACCCACTTAATCAGGAAAAAAAATGGAAACAAATCTAAATGATGAGACATAGACATTTGGGTGTACCGTATACATGATTCACAAAAGATACTTCAAATGGAGAAAAATAAAAAATATAATTTATAGCTTGGGGGATTTAATTTCAAGATGGGGAGGTCGTACTTCATTTTATGCAGGGCATTGATGAGAGTCAAACCGGCAGTATTGGTTTCCTTGTTTAGGGACGGATGTCAGTGTGTTGGGAGCAGGTCTGAGGAGGTTTTTTAGACTAAATTAAGATGAAGCCATCCATTTAGCTCTTGTGGATTTGGAGTATGAATTTCACTGATGATCTGCTTGCAGAACTGCTAAATGTTCTGCTTTTTCTTTCCATTGCAGAGCCATTTGGCAACGGACTGTGGTTGTTTTTGAATATGATAAAATATTTTGACTTTAAAAAGAACATTATTGCTATCATGTTGATTAATGCAGAAAAGTAACCAGAATTATGATTCCGAAGGTGGTGATATTAATTATTGGGTTGTTTTTTTTGTACCGCTAAATTAGCAATTCTGCATCATCTAATGGAAAGGAAAGGGTTTGTGGGATTGAGAAAGGGTTTGGGGCAGTAGGAATAGCTGGTACATATAAATATAGCCAGCTTGGAACACTGGACTGAATGGTAACTTCCTTTGTTCTGTGAAGACTTGGAATTATCAGGAGTCTAAAAATGTTTTTAAATAATGTAGCCAGCAGCTAAGCTGTTCAATCAACCTTTGTTTGGTTTGAACATACCAAAAGATGATGTATTTTTTGAACACTTCTGCCCTGGCCAGTGTACCACCCCAATCAACAATAGTAAATTTGGCTACCCTTTGTGATTTTTGCATTTGGTGCTCCTCTTAGCATGTTACTTGGGATGAGATAAGATTATGAAATGCAAACTTTTAAAATTTTGTTTTGTAATTTGTTCATTTGCAGCTTAATACGAAAGGGACAAGCGATTTCTGAAATCTAACATCTTGAAGAAAAAAGCTTTGTGTGCAGCTGAGGGGATATAAAGGAAAATATCTTAGAAATTGCAAGAAGAAAATACATAAGCTTTGTGCGCAGTCTGGAATGTAATGAATTGCCTTTGTTTTATCCACCGGGGAAGTAAACAAGGGAACATTTTTGACTTTGCGGAGAAGAGTGGGTAAGCATTTCCCATACTTTGTTTTCTAAAATATTAATTTTCACCTGTACATCTTTTCGAAATAAGTTTTTCTATAAACCTAAATAATAAATCTAGTAAAAAGACAAAATGCTGAAGTACCTCAGCGGGTCAGGCAACTTCTCTGGATAACATCAATAGGTGATATTTTGAGTCGGGGCCCTTCATATCATATCATATCATATATATACAGCCGGAAACAGGCCTTTTCGGCCCTCCAAGTCCGTGCCGCCCAGCGATCCCCGCACATTAACACTATCCTACACCCACTAGGGACAATTTTTACATTTCCCCAGCCAATTAACCTACATACCTGTACGTCTTTGGAGTGTGGGAGGAAACCGAAGATCTCGGAGAAAACCCACGCAGGTCACGGGGAGAACGTACAAACTCCTTACAGTGCAGCACCCGTAGTCAGGATCGAACCTGAGTCTCCGGCGCTGCATTCGCTGTAAAGCAGCAACTCTACCGCTGCGCTACTGTGGGAGGGGGGTGAAAGAAAGCTGTGAGAGAGGAGGAGCCAGGCAAAGTGGCAAGTAATAGGTAGATGCAGGCAAGCCTGTGCCCACCTGTTACCTGCCACGCTTTATCCTACCCCTCTCTCCCGCTTTCTAACCCTCCCTCCCCAACCACTATACAATCAATCGAAAGAAGAGTCCCAACCCAAAATGTCCCCTATCCATGCTGTCCAGAGATGTTGCCCTGCCCGCTGAGTTACTCAAGCACTTTGTGTCATTTTTAAACCAGCATCTGTAATTCCTTGTTTCTGCATTTGTAGAAAATTTATTGTTTTAATTTGGCACACGTATATCAGACTGAATATCAACAAAATAGAACTTGCATACTGCATTAAATAACTATAATTAGCATAAAGTCGTATGCAGAAGAATTTTCATTATTTTATATAAAGACCCCATGACTGAGTTTTTTTGTTTTATCCTTCATCTTTATATCTAAAATGAAACATGTGTTTTTGATTAGAGCTAATTTCAACTGGCCAGAAAAGTGAAAAAGCAGGTTTCCAGCTAAGAAACTGTTCTAAAGCAGTTTTCTATTTCACTTTTGTACCTGCCTTATCCACACAACTTAAAAAACTTTTAAATGTATTTATTTTTATGGAAACTTTTTGTTTCATACATTGAATTGAATACAAATTTGTAATGGAGATTTAAGCAAAAAAATAATAATTGTGATCATTTATCAGATGTCTTTTAATCGTAAAAGTACTTTTTCAATGTTGAATGTTTGTATTTTACAGGGAGATTCTGCTAGGCCACTGAAGTGTAAATAGGTTAAGGTTGCCGGTGGAGAGATTGTGACGGTCAGGCAACTGAAGTTAGCACAAGGATTTCCAGCCATATAAGCTGAATCGAGAAGATTCAGTCAAAACGTTGAGGTGGGAGGCAGAGGACGGAGAGAATTGTGTGGTTCTCTGCACGTAACTAAATGCTGTATGATGCAGCTGCATGTGTTAATAATGGGAAATGTTTTGGGGTTTTGCATTTTATTTATGTTTATCCTCTTAACTTGGTGTCCAACTGAATCAATAAGTCTGAAGAAGGGTCTCGACCCCAAACGTCAAACTTCTCTCCTGAGACGCTGCCTGACCTGCTGAGTTACTCCAGCATTTTGTGAATAAATACCTTCAAACTGAATCAATAAATAAATTATTCCTTTCGATCAGTGAATTGTCTTGGATTTTGAACTAGAGCCAATTCACTCAATGCAAGATGAGTAGTGACACTTTATAGTCTTGCAAATCTGCTTTGATAGACTTGCCAGCCAGCTTTGTGAATGGAGCTTAGTGAGCTTATTGATGGAGAAATGCTTCTAAACTCGTTAAAGAACAACTAAACATTGAGATCACGGGGCATTGCAATAGTGAATATTTCTTCACATTGTATTGGTGAGAATGAAATGTTCATGCGTATAAACCAAATACTTAACATAAATTAAAATAAAATCTTGTAGGAGCGTCTAATGTAATCAAATTGGCCTAGTGGAAGTGCTCTAACTAATTTCGTATCCAGCCAAAATGGTCTACTGCATGACCCCCATACCAGGTGAATTTGTTCATCTCTGAGACCTTGATGCGTACAAATGGGTTAGCACATTTGCCTGTGTAAAAATAGTAAGTGCTTGAAATAATTATTGACAATGATGAACTGGATTTTTGGACAGAAATAGTGCTTAATGAATTAAAAAGTACTCTAATGGAAAGTTTATGGGTATGAAGAATGAATCATCATGAAAAATTTGAAGTATCAAATTTAAAGATATAGCCTAGTTAGTAACACTACACTTGGAGTACTAAATATGTTGTGAAAATATGCAGCACAAAAAAGCATGGAGCACAAACTCTTCCCCCAGCCAAACTTGGATTAACACCAATTTTAAAAATGATTGTTAGTTGTAGTACTGATAACAAATATATATTGGTTATATGATGATTTTATGTTGATGGTTTTAACAGGAGAGTTAAATTGTTCTCATGATTTTAGATATCTCTCTCAAATTGTTAAAAGGACGACTGCCGACTATTGATACAGCCACAGTCAGCCTGTGAATATAATGTTCGTTAGTTTCACATTGTGCCCTTAGTTTCACGCAACTGCTACAGTGGTTAAGTAGCACACGTCTTTCTTGTGTCTTTCTTGTATGCCTCAAAAGGATCATCCATTGACCTAACATTCATGATAAAGTTTAAACTCCATTACTCATTGTTCATTTAAAACTTGAAGGAAATCCTTGCATTTGACCATTTGGTCCGAAGGACAAAGTTCACACTGGCCATCGACCACCAGTTTACACTAGTTCTATGTTATCCCACTTTCTCACCCATTCCCTGCACACTAGGGGAAATTTAGAGGCCAATTAACCTAGACGCTCATGGATTTGGGATGTGGAAGGAAACTAGAGCACCCGGGAAAGTCCACGGGATCACAGGGAGAATGTGCAAACTCCACATGCACAGCACCTGGGTCTTTGACACAGAGTCAGCAGCTCTACCAGCTGTGCCACCAGGTTGTATAGACAATAGACAATAGGTGCAGGAGGAGGCCATTCAGCCCTTTGAGCCAGCACCGCCATTCAATGCGATCATGGCTGATCACTCTCAATCAGTACCCCGTTCCTGCCTTCTCCCCATACCCCCTCACTCCGCTATCCTTAAGAGCTCTATCCAGCTCTCTTGAAAGCATCCAACGAACTGGCCTCCACTGCCTTCTGAGGCAGAGAATTCCACACCTTCACCACTCTCTGACTGAAAAAGTTCTTCCTCATCTCCGTTCTAAATGGCCTACCCCTTATTCTTAAACTGTGGCCCCTTGTTCTGGACTCCCCCAACATTGGGAACATGTTTACTGCCTCTAATGTGTCCAATCCCCTAATTATCTTATATGTTTCAATAAGATCCCCCCTTCCTATAGATAGGAAGGCTATGGGCTAAATGCAGGTAAATGGGGACTAGTTCAATATCCTAGTTTGATCAATATGGGCCAAAGAGCTTATTTCTGTGCTGTACAGCTTTATGACTCTTCCATTTTGCCAGCTCTTTTTACTCATCGAATATCCAGTTTCTGTCCTGTCTGAAGCTTTGCAAATACTCAATCTCATAAATTCCTTTGCACCTGGTGAGTTGGCATGGGATGTGGAACGATAATGAGTTACATTGGATCCCTGCCTCTTCATTTTGTGTCATAAAAATTCCCCGAAATTTGTAATGTGTTTTACGCCTTTACCCTTATTTATGTGGGCTTTGGAGGAAACCGTAATGCTTGAGCATTCTGGTGGGTGCTCGCGCTCCTGATGTTACCCACTCTCCTTTGGCTCTGCACTTTGTCCTGTCGCAGTTAACTAGGATTGTGCAAGGACGTCAAGAGTGTTTAAGTGTCATTAACGGAACAATTACATTTTTACTTGCTGTAACTTAACGGACCCGTTAAAGCCTAGCATATAGATAGATACATAATAATCAATAATACAATAAATGAATAACTAATACTAAGTAACAACACAAATCCCAAGTGCAACTAATAACACTGTACATAGACAATAGTTAATGAAGTAAATTTCTGAGTGTGTGTATATCTGAAGGTTTGTCCTGGACTCAACACATTGATACAATCAAAGAAAGTCCATTTACACCTCTATGTAAAAGATTGAAGAGATTTAGTATGTCAACAAATACTTGAACTAATACTATAATGATGAGATGGTATATAGGAAGGAGATTGAGAACCTGGTGTCGAGACGACTTTTCTCTCAATGTCAGCAAGACAAAGGCGATAGTGATCAACTTCAGGAAGTTGCATTGACGGTGCTGAAGTAGAGATGGTTGAAAACTTCAAATTCCAAGGAGTCAATATCACCAACAATTTCTCCTAGACCATCAACATTGAACCAAAGACCAAGAAAGCACACCAACGCCTCTACTTCCTTAGAAGTTTGGCATGTTCCCTGCAACTCTCACCAACTTCTACAAATGCACCATGGAAAGCATTTTATCAGGATGCATCACAGCTTGGTTTGGGAACAGCTCCATCCAAGACTACAAGAAATTGCAGCGAATTGTGGACACGGCCCAGACCATCACACAAACCAATGTCCCTTCTATTGACTCCATTTATACTTCACGTTGCCTCAGCAAGGCCAGCAGCATAATCAAGGACGAGTCACGCCCTGGCCACTCCCTCTTCTCCCCTCCCATCGGGCAAAAGGTATAGAAGTGTGAAAACGCACACCTCCAGATTTGGGGACAATTTCTTCTCAGCTGTTAACAGGCAACTGAATCATCCTACCACAACCAGAGAGCAATGCTGAACTACTATCTACCTCTTTGGTGACCCTCGGACTATGATTGTTCGTGCACTAAACATTATACACTATAGGACGGACTACTTTCTTTCCCATAGGACAGCACTGAGCCACTTGAATTTGTATGACAATCCAGTAGTTTCATGATCCCTGCCACTGATACAAGTATTTAATTAAAGATTGATTTAACGAACAAAATTTTAATCTCCCCAGGTGTCATTGTGAGACTCCATTTCATGTCGCTGCACAAGAATCCAGGCAATACTTGGCTGGAAACTTGCCATTCTGCCATATCCTGCAAAATGGCACATTTTGAAATTTAACATTTTCTTATAACTCTTAGCCTGTGCTGTGTCTTAAGTGCTCCAGCAATGCATAACTCCGCAACCCACCTTCATCTCAGAGCAAATGAATATAACACAATGACAACATAACCATCAGCACAGGAGTACTTCAAGGTTTGTGCTGTAATCCCCTGCTCTAATCTTTCTATATCCATGACTAACAAGTTCACAACTTATAGGAGTAGAATTAGGCCATTCAGCTGATTGAGTCTACTCTGCCATTCAATCGTGGCTGATGTCTGCCTCCTAATCCCATTTTCCTGCCTTCTCCCCAAAACCCTTGACACCTGTTCTAATCAAGAGTTTGTCTATCTCTTCAAGTTATAGGAGTTAAATTGGGCCATTCGGTCCAGACTAACCAGGCACAACTCCAACAACACCTTTAAATTTGCCACCAATACCACAATTGTTGGACAAATAGTGAGTAATAATGAGTCAGATTACAGGAAGATTGAAAATCTGATCGAACGGTGCCAGAACTATAATCTTTCTCAAGACCAAGAAGCTGATGTTGACTTTAGGAGGGGTAAGTCGAGGATCAGTGTGGTGGAGAGAGTCAACAATTTCAAGTTCCTGGGCATACATATCTCTGAAGATCTGTCCTGGGCCCAGCACTTTGATGCAATCACAAAGAAACCTCATCAATGCCTCGACTTCCTCAGAAGATTGAGGAGATTTAGTATGATGACGAATACACAATTGAACTTTACAGATATATGGTAGAGAGCATACAGATTCTCCCCACATCCTGTCTTGGCAACTCGAACACCCATGGAATGAAGGAGGCTGCAGAAACAGGTAGACGTTGCCTGGTTCATCACAGATATTGCCTTCTCCATCAGCAGTCAGAGAGTGGTGAAGGTGTGGAATTCTCTGCCTCAGAAGGCAGTGGAGGCCAGTTCGTTGGATGCTTTCAAGAGAGAGCTGGATAGAGCTCTTAAGGATAGCGGAGTGAGGGGGTATGGGGAGAAGGCAGGAACGGGGTACTGATTGAGAGTGATCAGCCATGATCGCATTGAATGGCGGTGCTGGCTTGAAGAGCTGAATGGCCTACTCCTGCACCTATTGTCTATTGTCAAAAGGATCTATCAGAGGTGTTTCCTTGAAAAAGCAGCCAATATCATCAGAGACCCGCACCACCCTGGCCATGCTCTCATTTTGTTCCTACCATGAAAATCACTTCAACAGCAGCTTCTTCCCAGCAACCATCAGGCTCTTGAACAGTGCATGATGGTCTTAACCTCAGCAACTGTGAACTTCATTTTTGGTTTTGACTATCTTTAGTTGCACTACAGATTTTGACTTTTGTACCATTATGGTTACCTAGTATTCCAGCTTTATGAATGAATGAATGAGTGAGTTTATTGGCCAAGTATGCATATACAAGGAATGTGCCTTGGTGCTCCGCTCACAAATGACAACACAAACATACAGTTAACAATTAAGAATAAAGCATAACCACATCAAAACAATAAGGATACAACATTATGGTCTAAACATGTGGGTGAAAATAAACCAGAGCAAAAAAGAGACTACAGACTTTGAGTAGAACCATCACTCGTGGGAAAAAAAGCTGTTTTTATGTCTGGCTGTGGCTGCTTTGACAGTCCGGAGTCGCCTTCCAGAGGGAAGTGCTTCGAAGAGTTTGTGGCCAGGGTGAGAGGGGTCAGAGATGATCTTGCCCGCTCGCTTCCTGGCCCTTGCAGTGCACAGTTCGTCAATTGGGGGAAGGTTGCAGACAACAACCTTCTCAGCTGTGCGAACGATCCGTTGCAGCCTCCGGATGTCGTGCTTGGTGGCTGAACCAAACCAGACCATGATGGAGAAGGTGAGGATGGACTCAATGATAGTATAGAATTGGACCATCATTGCCTGTGGCAGATTATGTTTCTTCAGTTGCCGTAGGAAGTACATCTTCTGTCGGACCTTCTTGACTGTGGAGTCGATGGTGGCCCCCCATTTAAGGTCCCTGGAGATGATGGTTCCAAGGAACTTAAATGACTCCACAGATGTGACTATGGTGTTGTTGATGGTGAGTGGGGGGAAGGGAGGGGGATCTCTTCAAAAGCCTACAAAAGTCTATCTTTGGTGTCTTTTTGTGTCTCTTTGGTTTAAGCCAGCATCTGCAGTTCCTTCATACACAAGCCTTGTCAAGAGTCTCCTTACTATAGCCCTGGAAGCTTTTATGGGTGTTGATTTACCATGTAGCATCCATCGTGCCCCTTTCCCCAGAAGAGGGAGATCAAGAACTAAAGGGCATAGGTTTAAGGTGAGAGTGGGAAATATTTAATATGAACCTGAGGGGCAGTGTGGTGAGTGTATGGAAAATGCTGCCGCAGAGGAAGTAGTTGAGGCAGGTACATTAACAATATTTTTAAATACATTTGGATAGGTACAAGGATACGGAATGTTTAGAGGGATATGGACCAGGCTTCGGCAAATGCACCTAGCTTGGATGGGGCGTCCTGGTCAGCATGAACAATTTGGGCCGAAGGGCCTTTTTCTGTGCCGTATGTCTTTATTACTCTTTGCCTACTATTTGAAGGATTCCTGATTTTGGATGGACAAGAGAAAAAAAAACCCATCTTGAGGTGGAGCAAGCAGTACATCAGTCTGAAGAAGGGTCTCGACCCGAAACGTCACCCATTCCTTCTCTCCTGAGATGCTGCCTGGCCTGCTGAGTTACTCCAGCATTTTGTGAATAAATACCTTCGATTTGTACCAGCATCTGCAGTTATTTTCTTACAGTACATATTGAGTGGTCAGAAGTTCCATATTATCCCAGATCCTGCCCCCCCCCCCCCCCCCCGATAAACTAACATAGGAACATCTTATTTCCTATATTAATGGACTACAAAAACGAAGCAGCAAATGTTCTATTTCCAGCAGTGTATGAAGTGAGTTGAGTTAGAATTGGGCTAATTTTGTTTTATTTCAATGGTTTTGAAATCAAGTAGCAGTACCTAACTTCTCCACTAGCCACCACCAAATGACCACATTTTAAACAGGAAAATGTGAGACCAACGCGTCTTCCCTGAACAATTAAGAGAAAGACGGCAGCCAACATTGATTATTTGACAAAGGGGTTCATGATCTGAAAATATGTCTTTCTGCTTAAATAGGTTTGGCAAAATATGCCAAATGTATGTACACAAAAAGATGTATGCATAAAATCATCTTGCAGCATAATGAAAGGCATAGATCGAGTGGATGTGGAAAGGATGTTTCCTCTGGTGGGAGAGTCTGGGACTAGAGGTCATAGCCTCAGAATTAAAGGGTGCACTTTTAGAAAAGAGATGAGGATGAACTTCTTTAGTCAGGGGGTAGTTGATCTGTAGAACTCATTGCCACAGAGAGCTTGGGAGGCCAAGTCAGTGGTCTTGATTAGAACAGGTGTCAAGGATTCCGGGGAGAAGGCAGGAAAATGGGATTAGGAGGCAGAGGTCAGCCATGATCGAAGGACGGCGTGGATGGGCCGAATGGTCTAATTCTACTCTAACTTGTGAACATTAAGGAGTAACTTTTCCCGAGAGGGTGAGTGTATGGAATGAGTTGCTAGGGGAGTTACGTGTAGAAAGGAACTGCAGATGCCGATTTATACTGAAGATAGACACAAAGTTCTAGAGTAACTCAGCATGTCGGGCAGCATCTATGGAGAAAAAGGATGGGCGGCGCTTCGGGTCAGGACCCTTCTTCAGACTGGGTCTCCTCCAGCACTTTGTGTATATCTTTGCCAGAGGAATTAGTTGAGGTACAATAACAACATTTAAAAGATGTGTCAAGTGTTTTATTGTCATATGTCCCAGATAGAACAATGAAATTCTTATTTGCTGCAGCACAACAGAATATGTAAACATAGGACACTGTTAACAATATGATAAACGAGAGAGAGAAAAAACGTTCTGTGTATATATACACACATACAAGTACACACGCACACATATATATGTATATATATGTGTGTGTATATATATATATATATATATATATATGTTATATATATTAAAAACAAACGATAGTAGTGCAATAATAATAATAGTCTATTGTAGTTCAGAGCTTATTTGAGGTTGTGGTGTTTAATAGCCTGATGGCTGTAGGGAAGAAGCTGTTCCCGAACGTTACAGTTTTCAGGCTCCTGTACTTTCTTCCTGATGACAGTGGTGAAATGAGTGTGTGGCCAGGATGGTGTGAGTCTCTGATGATGCTGGCTGCCTTTTTGAGGCAGCGACTCCAATAAATCCCTTCGTTGGTGGGGAGGTCAGAGGTGGTGATGGACTGGGCAGTGTTCACAACTTTTTGCAGTCTTTTCCGCTCCTGGGCGTTCAAGTATTGCCGGGTGGCGCCGTCAGTGATGGCAGCCTCGCCTACAGTCTCTTTTTTGTTATTTTTAATGTGTTTTAAAAAGGATGTGTTAATGTTCTTTGGGTTGTTTTATGTGGGGGGGGGGGGGTGTCGGGGGAAACTTTTTTTTCTCTGTTACCTTGCCAGAGATGCTTTTTTTTTTTGTTCGTTTTTTCCTTTTCCGGATTGTATCTCCGGTCGTTCTGCGGCCTAACATCATGGAGCTGGCGGCCTTGCTCGAGACTGACTTTGAGCCCCACCGCTGGGCCGTGGACTTACCTTGCCTGGGATCGACGCTCCAACCACAGCCTGTGGATTCCAACATCGAGGGACTCGCAGTCTCGAGTAGAGACTGATATCGGGAAGCTCCAAGTTGCAGGAGGTTCGACCAGCCCCGACTCGGGAGTCCGATCACCCGGCCGGTGCGTGGAGCTGAAATCCCCCCGATGCGGGAGCTTGATCACCATGTGGATGGCTCCACCGCCGGTTGCGGAAGCCAAGATCGCCCCAAAAACAGAAGGTTCGAGTGCCCCGACTGCAGGAGAACAAAGAAGGGAAGAAGATTGAACTTTTTGTTGGCTTCCATCACAGTGAGGAATGTGGGAGTCGCTGTGGTGGATGTTCATGTTAAAAACGTATTTGGCTGTCTTGTTGCTCTTTATTGGTATGACTGTATGGCAATCTGAATTTCACTGCACCTTAATTGGTACATGTGACAACAAACTCACCTTGAAGTTGCCGAACTAGGCCATGATGGAACCAGTCAATATGCTCTCTACCGGATACCTGTAGAAGTTCAAGAGAATCCTCTTTGACATACTGAATCTCCTTAATCTTCTCAGGAAGTAGAGGCGTTGATGTGCTTTATTTATAATTGCATCAGTGTGCTGGGTCCAGGAAAGATCTTCGGAGATATGCACGCCCAGGAATTTGAAGTTTTTGACTCTCCACCATCGTCTCGTTGATATAAACAGGATTGTGGGTCCTCATTCACTGATACATGGACAGCAATGATATGGAAGAAAATGGACCAAATGCAGGCAACAACGCCTAATTTCTGTGGGTCATGTCAGAAGGGATAGGGGAAGAATTAGGCCATTCGGCCCATCTAGTCCATTCAATCATGGCTGATCTATCTCTCCCTCCTAATCCCATTCTCCTGCCTTCTCCCCATAACCCCTAACACCCATACTAATCAAGAATCTATCTCTGCATTTCGGTCGGTATGGATGAGTTGGGACTGAAGGCCCTGTTTCCGAGCAGTATGACTCAATGATTCCTCAGACGATGCAACACATCACTAGCGTAATATTGATATCTTTGGATCGATCTTGCACCAAACTCCTTTGATTTAGGCTCCCGATATGCTGGCTGAAAAGATAGAATGCTTCCGATTAACCCAAACAGTATTCCAACTGATGCTAACTCAACTTCGACATAGTGTCATAGATAGTCATAGAGTGATACAGTGTGGAAACAGGTCCTTCGTCCCAACTTGCCCACACCGGCCAATATGTCCCTGCTACAATAATCCCTCCTGCCAGCATTTGGCCCATATCTGTCTAAACCTGTCCTATCCATGTATCTTTGTTAAAGGTTGGGATGAACTTTGGAGGTCTGGCACGGAATGCAGGCACGTGCCCAGGCCGCCACCTGCTTCCGCAGGCCGTGCCAGACAAACCGGGCGGCCACCATGGCTAAAGTCGCCCTGATGGACGGATGTGCCAGGCCATGAATGGCCTCAAAAACCTTACGCCGCAGGGCGGCAGGCACCACCGGGCGTGGGCGTGGAAGAGAAACGTCACACCACAATTTGGTACCTGTGGGGCCACACGCCACCTGTTCCAAACGCAGTCCCGAGGCTGTGGAGGCGTACACCCCGGCAGTTCCTTCCAGGTGCTGAGCCTCCGCTAGCTCCTGGAAATCCACCTGTCCGCCTACCACGGCTACGGAGGGAATGGCCGGCCGGGACAGGGCATCAGCAACAGCATTAAGCCTACCCGTGATATGATGGACATCGGTGGTAAAATCAGGGTGAGGTGCCGCTGCTGGCGAGCCGACCACGGGTCAGAAACCTTAGCAAAAGCGAATGTCAGAGGTTTGTGATCCGTGTAGGCCACAAAAGAACGGCCTTCCAAAAAATAACGGAAGTGGCGGACTGCTAAATAGAGGGCCAGGAGCTCCCTATCAAACGCACTATATTTGAGCTCGGCTCGCGAGAGCTGCCGACTGAAAAACGCCAGGGGCTGCCATTGACCTGCGACCTGCTGCTCCAAAACCCCACCCACCGCCACGTCTGAGGCGTCCACCGTCAGCGCCGTGGGGGCGGAGGAGCGCGGGTGCACCAGCATGGTGGCGTTGGCGAGGGCCTGTTTGTCCGCGACAAAAGCCGTCTCTGCAGCTGCGGACCATACCAACTCAGCGGGGTTACTCGCGAGGCATTGAAAAAGGGGGCGCATGACCCGAGCTGCTGCAGGCACGAACCGGTGATAAAAGTTCACCATGCCCACGAATTCCTGCAAACCCTTGATGGTCGTAGGGCGTGGAAAAGAGCGGACCGCGTCCACCTTAGCTGGCAAAGGAGTGGCACCGGCCGGTGTAACCCGGTGACCAAAAAAATCTACCGCCGACAGGTCGAATTGGCATTTGGCCGGGTGCAGAATCAGGCCTCTGGAATACAGTGCGGAGGTGGACTAAGTGCTCCTGGACCGAACGGCTGGCAATCAAAATATCATCGAGGTAAATAAACACGAACGGCAAACCTCGACCCACACGGTCCATCAGACGCTGGAATGCCTGAGCTGCGTTTTTAAGGCCGAAAGGCATGCGCAACCACTCAAACAACCCGAACGGAGTAATGGTAGCCATCTTTGGAATGTCCGGCGGGTGGACCGGGATCTGATTATATCCCCGCACTAAATCGATCTTAGAAAAAATTGTAGCCCCCTCCAGGCTGGCTGAGAAGTCCTGTATGTGCGGAATCGGGTAGCGGTCTGGCCGTGTTGCCGCGTTAAGTCGTTGGAAATCCCCACATGGTCTCCACCCCCCAGATGCTTTGGAAACCATATGCAAGGGGGAGGCCCACGGACTACTCGAAGGCCGCACAATTCCCAGCCCCTCCAAGTTCAGGAACTCCACTCGAGCCATGACCAGCTTTTCGGGTGGGAGGCGCCGTGCCCGGGCAAAAACCGGCGGCCCCTCGGTCGGAATGAAATGCACCACCCCATGCTTCTCGGAAGGTGCATCGAACCGCTGAACGAGGAGCTGCGGGAAGTCCGCTAGGACCGCATCGAACTGACCGGGGGCCGTGGTGATGGCCTGGATCACTAAACTGGGCGGGGCGGCGCTTGGAGGGGCCGCAGGCCCCGCACCTCGGGGCCGTACGCCAGCCGAGGGCTGCAGGCCCCTCCCGCGGACGTCTACGACCAACGAAAACGCCCATAGAAAATCCGCACCCAAAATGGCCTGGCCCACATCCGCCACGATGAAATCCCAACGGTAGGTCCTGGACTCGAAGGACAGGGACATAGCCCTTTTACCGTAAGTGCGGATGGGGCTACCGTTCACTGCAAAGAGGGGCAGCCCCTTCCCCCCCGCTTGAACTTCACAGTCGTAGGGGGGCACAATACTCACAACCGCTCCCGTATCCACCAGAAAAATGATCCCAATACCTTGGTCCGTCGCATAGAGGCGGCCCAGGCATTTCCCGGAAACGCGCACGAGGCTCTGCAGCTTCGGGCCTCACTGCCCCACCGCCGATGGAAGAAACACCAGCCACGCCTATTCGGCCGTGTTGCTTGAGCCCGCGACCAATAAACATGTTCCGCAGCCCCTTCTTGGCGGGCTGACTGCGAAATAGCGGCCGATGCGTCGCTCTCTCGGCCGCTCCACCGACTGCCGCTGGGCCTCGAGACCCGATTAACCGAGTCGTCTCGGGTGTGCCGCTCCCTGACGAGCGCATCGGCTTTCTCGGCGAAAGCTACCGGATCTTCAAGCGAGACGTCGGCCAACACTAGCCTGACGTCCCAGAGTAGTTTCTCCCGAAAAGCCGCTTCAAAAACCATACACGGCTGATGGTCGCCCACCAAGGTCAGCATCTCGGTCATCAACTCCGATGGTAGCCGCTGCACCAGCTCTGGTAAATGGAGGAGCTTCAGAGCCCGCTGGTTCTGGCTCCAGCCGAAAGTCCTCAGTAGGAGCCTCTTGAGCCCCACGTACTGCTCCATTTGGGGTGGACTGGTCAGGTATTGACTGACCCGCGCAGCCACCTCCACCTGCAGACAGCTCACCAGGTGGTGGAACTTCTCCTGGTCTTTCTCCACCTTCTTAAGATGGAACTGGGATTCCGCCTGCACAAATCACAGGTGCGGCTGATGGGCCCAGAACGGCGGTAGGTGAACCTCGCCCGCGCTCGATCCCACCTGTGACATTCTGCGTGTTCGCTTCAGATCTTACGTTCGGGGTCACCAATGTAGTGAGTCCAAATCGAGCGATGTTATCAAAAGACTTTATTCTTGGTAAAAACCGTGACAAGACGCAACGCACTTACTTTGGACACACACTACTTAACTAGCTAATATAATCTAATCTCATCCCTCCAGTTTGGCGCCAGACACACCTATACCTCGCGCTCCCGCACCACGTGACCCGTTAGCCCAACCGAGGGTTCGAGACCCCCCCCGCCAATCCGTATGTCCCTATAATATACCTCCATAAAATCCTCCTCCTGTGCTCCAAGGAATAGAGTCCCAGCCTACTCAACCACTGCCTACAGCTCACACCGTCTAGTCCTGGCAACAACTGCTAGTACTGCAAACTTAACTTCCACATGTTCACCCTTTTTTCTGTTTACATTGTAATTCCGAGTTCCTTTCCACTACTTTGCTCAAAAAAAGTTATTGCTGATTGTGCCATCCTCTAAGCCTAAACATTCCGTGATCATGCCGTCAATGGCAGAGTGATTCTAACATTGACTTCTTTTAGCGTATTTCAATGTAGCTCCATTGTGTGGCTACAGCTTTAAAAAAAGGACAGACACAAAATGCTGGAGTAACTCAGCAGGTCAGGCAGCATCTCTGGAGAGAAGGAATGGGTGACATTTCAGGTCAAGACCCTTCTTCAGACTAGTTAGGGAAAAGGGAAACACGAGATATACAGTAGATGATAATGTAGAGAGATAAAGAACAATGGATGAAAGATATACAAAAAAGTAACGATGATAAAGGAAACAGGACATTGTTAGCTGTTTGTTGGCTGAAAATGAGAAGCTGGTGCGACTTGGGTGGGGTAGGGATAGAGAGAGAGGGAATGCCGGGGTTACTTGAAGTTAGAGAATTCAAATTCATACCACTGCCCAAGCGAAATATGAGATGCTGTTCCTCCAATTTGCGATTAGCCTCACGCTGACAATGGAGGAGACGTAGGACAGAAAGGTCAGTGTGGGAATGGGAAGGAGAACTAACCGGGTTTAGCAACCGGGAGCTCAGGTAGGTTCAGGTGGACTGAGTGAAAGTGTTCAGCAAAACGATCGCCCAGTCTACATTTGGTCTGGCTGATGTACTGTATAAGAGTCCACATCAAAAAGAGAATAGTTGAATTTTGGCAATTAATAGAATCAAGGGAAAGGAAATTAGTGGATATAAGTGGTGCTGAGGTAAAATTTCACCCATGATCTTATTAAATTGCAAAGCAATCACCAGGAGCCAACTTGCCTATGCCTGCTTCTATTCCTCATGTTTTTATATCACGACCCAGAGCTTTGCAACCAATGTGCAGGAAGGAACAGATGCTGGTTTAAACCGAAGATAGACTCAAAAAGCTGGAGTAACTCAATGGGTCAAGGAGCATCTCTGGAGAAAAGGAATAGGTGATGTTTCGGGCCGAGACCCTTCTCCAGACAGAGATGCGACCCAAAACATCGTCTATTCCTTTTCTCCAGAGATGCTGCCTGACCCGCTGAGTTACTCCAGCTTTTTGCAACCAGTGATGTATTATCGAAGTGCTGTCCAGTGCTGGAATGCAGGGAATTGCTCCAGGCAGCTGCACCATTTACGGGATTCATTTGTAAATGAATAGCAACAAATGGAGAGGCTGCTCTGCGTATTGTGCGAGCATGCGGTAGGTCAGAGTAGGTCTGGCCGTGCCCTGTGTAGGATCACTGAATTCTCAATGATTTGCCGAGTCCAGTAGCATTTTCAAACCTTTATTCAAGCACAATGGTTATACGGCATCAGAGCAAAGCATTAAAACATTCGCAGACAACTAAAAACTGAACATATCACAATTAACAAAACCAATAAACTATGAAGTTGTAACTAATGGACTAAAGACTGAACACGATAAGGGAGAAAAGACGCTGATCATTCACACAGAACTTTAACACAGAATATAGACACAAAATGCTGTAGTAGCTCGGCGGGACAGGCAGCATCCCTGGAGAGAAGGAATGGGTGACGTTTTGGGTCAAGGCCCTTCTTCAGACTGAGAGTCAGGGGAGAGGGAGACTAAAGATATGGAAGGGTAAAATGTGAAAATGACAGATCAAAGCAGATGATGATCAAGGAAGTGTAGAATGGTTCAGTGTTAGCTGAGGGAAAGGTGGCAAAGAGGCATACAATCAGTAAAGTTAATCAGGAGGACAGTGAAACTAGTCAGAACTAGGGTGGAGAAGGGATGGAGGGAGAGGGAACGCAAGGGTTACTTGAAGTTAAAGAAATCAATATTCAAACCACTGGGTTGCAAGCTGCCCAAGCCAAATATGAGGTGCTGTTCCTCCAATTTTACACAGAATAGACTGCTGAAAAATAAGCTTCCTTATGTATATACAGTGACTGATGCCCTTGGAATACAGCTTTTTGTACAGCTGAGGAAAAACTTTTTCACCCAGATAGTTGTGAATCAGTGGATTTCTCTGCCGCAGAAGACAGTGGAGGCCAATTCACTGGATGTATTCAAGAGAGAGTTAAATATAGCTCTACGGGCTAACGGAATCAAGGAATATGGGGAAAAAGCAGGAACAGGGTACTGATTCTGGATGATCAGCCATGATCATATTGAATGGCGGTTCCGGCTCGAAGGGCCGAAAGGCCTACTCCTGCACCTACTTTCTAATACAACTATCGAGGATGAAAGCCACAGGAAGCTCCCACACCCTGCGACAGATTCCATCGCCTGACCTGCTGTTCCATCAGAGCCCACCAAGGTCAGTGATTAAACAGAAATACCGGAAAGTTAAAAATGCTTCAGGAAAGGGTGTTGGTGTCTGAATGCTTCTCATCTATGGTTTAACTGATTAAGAGTATCTGGTTGTGGCTGCCAACACATTCATCCAGAGAAGGCAGGTGGGAGCATGGGGCTGAAAAGATTGCTTATCAGTTAATGAATACGTTTTGTGCGTCACCACTACAAAATTGCCACAGAGTGTCTCTTTGATCTAGATTATTTGTTAATGTATCATCCTTGAGCTTGTGCCAAAATTGCCTTTAACCAGACGAAAACCACATTTTTTGTTGTATTTAAGGTGTCGGAAGAATTAGTAAGGCTTTGTTGCCTTATGTCGCCAGAGATACAGGTTTCATCCTGACCTCGGGTGCTGTCTGTGTGGAGTTTGCCCTCCCTGTGACACTGTTGCTCTGGTTTCCTCCAACGCCCCAGAGACGTGGCGGTTTGTAGGTTAATTGACCTCTGTAAAAAAACATGTGTAGAAAAATAACTGCAGATGCTGGTACAAATGGAAGGTATCACAAAATGCTGGAGTAACTCAGCAGGTCAGGCAGCATCTTGGAGAGAAGGAATGGGTGATGTTTCGGGTCGAGACCCTTCTTCAGACTGATCACGTTTCGGGTTGAGACCTCTCTTCAGACTGAAGAAGGATCTCGACCCGAAACATCACCCATTCCTTCTCTCCAAGATGCTGCCTGACCTGCTGAGTTACTCCAGCATTTTGCAATACCTCTGTAAAAAACATGCTCCTGGTGTGTCGGGACTAGATGCGAAAGTGGGATACATAGGACGAGTACAAATGGGTGATGGATGGTCGGTGTGGTCTTGATGGGTCGAAGGACCTTTTTCCTTGTTGTGTCTCTAAACTAAACTAATTAACTCTGTGCGATCTCATATTTCTTTCTCTGCGCCTGAATGATGTCTTTCTATGATGTGCTAGTCCAACAATCTTTATATTTAATTCTTTAATCTTGCATCTCTGTTAGCCACAGCCAACCCAGCCTGTGTACTGATAGGCGTTTTGGACTTCCTTAAAAATTTGTAAGGACATTAGAACAGTTACATAACTAGGAAAGGTTGAGAGGGATATGGACCATAGAAACATAGACATAGAAACATAGAAAATAGGTGCAGGAGTAGGCCATTCGGCCCTTCGAGTCTGCACCGCCATTCAATATGATCATGGCTGATCATCCAGCTCAGTAACCTGTACCTGCCTTCTCTCCATACCCACTGATCCCTTTAGCAAAAAGGGCCACATCTAACTCCCTCTTAAATATAGCCAATGAACTGGCCTCAACTACCTTCTGTGGCAGAGAATTCCACAGACTCACCACTCTCTGTGTGAAGAAATGTTTTCTCATCTCGGTCCTAAAAGACTTCCCCCTTATCCTTAAGCTGTGACCCCTGGTTCTGGACTCCCTCAACATCGGGAACAATCTTCCCGCATCTAGCCTCTCCAACCCCTTAAGAATTTTATATGTTTCTATAAGATCTCCCCTCAGTCTTCTAAATTCCAGCGAGTACAAGCCCAGTCTATCCAGTCTTTCCTCATATGAAAGTCCTGCCATCCCAGGGATCAATCTGGTGAACCTTCTCTGTACTCCCTCTAAGGCAAGAACGTCTTTCCTCAGGTTAGGAGACCAAAACTTTACGCAATACTCCAGGTGTGGTCTCACCAATGCCCTGTACAACTGCAGCAGAACCTCCCTGCTCCTATACTCAAATCCCCTCGCTATGAATGCCAACATACCATTCGCTTTCTTCACTGCCTGCTGCACCTGCATGCTTGCTTTCAATGACTGGTGCACCATGACACCCAGGTCACGTTGCATCTTCCCTTCTCCCAATCGGTCACCATTCAGGTAATACTCTGCTTTCCTGTTCTTGCCGCCAAAGTGGATAACCTCACATTTATCCACATTATATTGCATCTGCCATGCATTTGCCCACTCGCCTAATCTATCCAAGTCATTCTGCAGCCTCCTAGCATCCTCCTCGCAGCTAACATTGCCACCCAGCTTCGTGTCATCTGCAAACTTAGAGATGTTGCATTCAATTCCCTAATCCAAATCATTAATATACACTGTAAATAACTGGGGTCCCAGCACTGAGCCTTGCGGTACCCCACTAGTCACTGCCTGCCATTCCGAAAAGGACCCGTTTATTCCCACTCTTTGCTTCCTGTCCGCCAACCAATTTTCTATCCACCTCAACACTGAACCCTCAATACCGTGTGCTTTAAGTTTGTACCCCAATCTCCTATGTGGGACCTTGTCGAAGGCCTTCTGAAAGTCCAGATATAACACATCGACTGGTTCTCCCTTATCCACTCTACATCCTCGAAAAATTCTATAAGATTTGCCTTTGGTAAATCCATGCTGACTTTGTCTGATGATTTCACCACTTTCCAAATGTGATGCTATCACATCTTTAATAACTGACTCTAGCATTTTCCCCACTACCGATGTTAGCCTAACTGGTCTATAATTCCCCGTTTTCTCTCTCCCTCCCTTTTTAAAAAGTGGGGTTACATTAGCTACCCTCCAGTCCTCAGGAACTACTCCAGAATCTAAAGAGTTTTGAAAAATTATCACTAATGCATCCACTATTTCTGAGGCTACTTCCTTAAGCACTCTGGGATGCAGCCTATCTGGCCCTGGGGATTTATCTGCCTTTAATCCATTTAATTTACCTAACACCACTTCCCGACTAACCTGGATTTCCCTCAGTTCCTCCATCTCATTAGACCCCCGGTCCCCCGCTATTTCCGACCAAACATGAGCAACTGGGAGTTGCTTAGATGGAGCATTTGATCGGCATGGATAAGTTGGGCCGATGGGCCTGTTCCCATGCTGTATGGTTCTACGAATCTATGTAAGAATGATTTTTGTTTCGTCTATCATTTCTTTTTAATTGCCGTATTGTTTTAAATCACATAACGTAGAATTTCTTACTCCCACCAATATATACGGTGTCTATACTGGCTCAACCCTTCGTTGAAATCATTTCCCCTCCCTCCCCCCCACCCGAAAAAATTTGAATGACAATTGCCAAGTTTTTTCTCATCATTTAGAACTTGATTTATGAAGAAAGTAAATTTGCCTTAATAAAACAAAACAAACAAATAGTGAAAATTGTCTGTAGATTCCCATCGTAGCTTCAGTGGGTGTTTTGTGGGACTTGAGTATTGGTTGAGGTCTGCTGTTGACTTAATCACTTTAAGTTGTTTGAATTCAGTGGTTTTTCTTTATTGTCATGTGCTCAAAGAAAAATGCTGCTTCTGCATGCGATTCCGTCAATCACATTATACACGAATACAATAGGGATACAAGGAAGTGCACATGACGGAGTCTTAAGCAAAACGCAAAGTGCTGGAGTAACTCGTCAGGCAGCATCTGCGGAAGGGCTGGATAGTTGGCGTTACAGGTCGGGAGATAGACACAAAGTGCTGGAGTAACTGTGCGTGTTAAGCTTTTCTCCTTCTGGAGAAAAAGGATGGGTGACGTTTCAGGTCGGGACCCTTCTTCAGGCACCCGACCCGAAACGTCACCCATCCTTTTTCTCCAGCACTGCCGCCTGACCCGCTGAGTTACTCCAGCACTTTGTGTCTACCTTTGGTATGGATCAGAATCTGAAGTTCCTTGTTTCTGCTTTTCAGATGGGGACCTTTCTTCAGACTGGAGTACAATCTTCTGGAACAGCACACAGAGTTGCCATCCTGCAACTTCCACGTCTTGGAAAATTTCAGTCTTTGCCTGCAGAGATATGCAATTCTTAGACCCTTTATTGGAAAAGTGAGTAAACTGGTATCATTAAAAGATATTAAAAACTCATATGCTCCAATCAGTCAACAAGGATTTCTGGACTAATGGCCATTGGTTAAAACTCTCAACATGTATCATCGAAAGTATTAGTTAGTGATAGTTTCTCACTATAAGTGCTGAACACTGCCCAGTCCATCACGGATTCAGACCTCCCCACCATCAAAGGGATCTACTGGAGTCACTGCCTCAAAAAGGCAGCCAGCATCATCAGAGACCCACACCACCCTGGCCACACACTCATTTCACTCCTGCCATCGGGAAGAAGATATAGGAGCCTGAAAACTGTGACATCCAGTTTCAGGAACAACTTCTTCTACACAGCTATCAGGATATTAAACACTACAACCTCCAAATAAGCTCTGAATTTCATCGAGTTGGGGACTTTGGTTCTGTCTTTTTGCACTATAACGCGCACATATACAGAACATTTTTCTTGTCTATTGCATTGTTTACAGAGCATACTGTATGTTTACATATTCTGTTGTGCTGCTGCAAGTAAAAATGTTATTGTTCTGTCTGGGACATATGATAATAAAAGACTCTTGACTTGACTACTGATTTGCAGGAGTTACCCAGGACTAGAAATCCTAACACCACGAAGCCAATTGTGCAGTGAACATATCACATTTCAGATCAATTCCTTAACCTTCTTATTTGGAAGAATGGGAAATAGTTTCCATCCATTACCAACATAGTGAGTTACTTATCTTCAGGCAGACTTTTTTTTTGTGTGGTGACTGGTGTAAATGGTTCTGCATGTTGCAAATGAGGGTAAAAATGCTTTTCCGGTTTTTTGAAGTACTTTTTGACAATCAATTGAATCACAAGCAATGCACTTCTGATCTGTGATCTGCAAGAGACGATGGGTGGCCCACAGGGCACAAACAAATCCTCCCCTTTGATCTTCAATCTTGACATCATTCTACTCATTCATTCTCTCAGGGTGACAGAGGGGGGGGGGGGGGGGGGTGGGGCTGTAGATGTGAATACGTTGAAAGAGGTGGAGAATGGTACAGGCTTATTGATAGTTTGAAGTAGGGTCTGAAGAAGGGTCTAGACCCGAAATGTCACCCATTCCTCTCCAGAGATGCTGCCCGATCCGCTGAATTACTCCAGCAGTTTTTTGTCTACCTTCGATAGTTTTTTAATGTACAGAGATACAGTGAAAAGCTTGTTCTGCCTGCTATCCAGTCAAATTGAGGGGTGACGTGGTGGCACAGCGGTAGAGTTGCCGCCTTATCGCGCCAGAGACCCGGGTTCGATCCTGACCACGGGTGCTTGTCTGTGCGGGGTTTGTACGTTCTCCCCATGACCTCCGTGGGTTTTCTCCGGGATCACCGGTTTCCTTCCCACACTCCCAAAGACGTAAGCTAATTGGCTTGGCATAATTGTAAATTGTTCCTATTGTGTGTAGGATAGTGTAAGTGCGCGGGGATCGCTGGTTGGCGTGGCCTATTTCCGTGCTGTACAACTAATCTAAACAAGCGCAGGCTCGGCGATTGCTTCGCTCAACACCTGCGCTCGGTCCGCATTGACCAAACTGATCTCCCGGTGGCCGAGCACTTCAACTCCCACTCCCATTCCCAGTCTGGCCTTTCTGTCATGGGCCTCCTCCAGTGCCATAGTGAGGCCCACCGGAAATTGGAGGAACAGCACCTCATATTTCGCCTGGGCAGTCTGCAGCCCAGTGGTATGAACATCGACTTCTCCAACTTTAGATAGTTCCTCTGTCCCTCTCTTCCCCTCCTCCTTCCCAGATCTCCCTCTATCTTCCTGTCTCCACCTATATCCTTCCTTTGTCCAGCCCCCCTGACATCAGTCTGAAGAAGGGTCTCGACCCGAAATGTCACCCATTCCTTCTCTCCCGAGATGCTGCCTGACCTGCTGAGTTACTCCAGCATTTTGTGAATAAACACCTTCGATTTGTACCAGCATCTGCAGCTATTTTCTTAAACTAATCTAAACAAATTATACTATCCATGGGTAAAATAGAATCTCCTCTGCAACAGCACACAGAGATTGCTACATTCTTTTTTTACATATCTTTCATTCCTTTGTTCTATATCCATATGACCGTCGATATCTCTCATTTTTCTTTCCCCTGATTCTCAGTCTGAAAAAGGATTTAGACCCGAAATGCCCCTTTTCCTTTTCTCCAGAGATGCTGCCTGACCCGCTGAGTTACTCAAGCTTTTAAAAAATCTATATAAAGGTTTACATTGTTTGAGAAACAGAGACACCACACACAACTCTGCAGTACAATAGGATCACATTCCAAATATACTAGAAGGAAATGCAACGAGCAGATAAGGGATAGACATTAAATGCTGGAGTAACTCAGCGGGACAGGCAGCATCTCTGGAGAGAAGGAATGGGTGATGTTTTGGGTCAAGACCCTTTGAGCAGATAATGGAGGTGAGGGAGATAAAATGGTGAGCCAGGCTGAAGAACAAATCATTTTTGTCCAATACTTTATCTTTTGTTTTGGAAAGCTTATATTTACTGGCACTTTTACTCTGTTCTCCTGAGGCCTTCCATTAACACGATTTTATGCTAGTTCTCAGTTTTCAGAACTAGTTCAGAATGCCTTTTTTTTGGTTCTTCGATCATTCCTATTCATTTGTATCTAGATCGCCAATTCTCGCCATAATCCCGCTTTTAATTGTATATGTGAAGCACAGAGATTTGTGGAGATCACTCACTGGCAACAAAATGTCCGATTAGAACATTAGCCTGTGATGATCACATTTAAGGATAAATCGTGGCATACCAGGACATGCTTCTTGTAACGTTTCTGATTTCCATCAGTTTTCCTGAGGATTTTAGTGTCCGTGTAGTGTGAGGGCATTCCAACATCTGAAAATGATCTGGTTGTGTGATCTGGGTTGTAAAAACAAGGAAAGATTGTTAAATGTTGATTACTATCAGATATTCCTCAGTAAAAACAGGCAGCTTGATTGCATCTTAAAAGCAAGACCGAAATTATGTCTTTTCTGGAATGTCTGCTGGAACCACATAGATGGAGAAGGATGTGATGCAACTGTCAGTAATGAAGATTTGTTTTCCCCCTGTTATGTATTACAGTAGTGTAGGGAGCTGCAAATCCTGGCTTAAACCGAAGATAGACACAAAATGTTAGAGTAACTCAGCGGGATAGGCAGCATCTCTCGATAGAGGGAATGGGTGACATTTTGGGTCGAGACTCTTCTTCAGACTCGAAACATCACCCATTCCTTCTCTCCAGAGATGCTGCCTGTCCCGATGTATTACAGTAGTATCTACAAAGTGGGATAAAATGGTCTCACAATATCTCAAAAGGTCTCAGGATGGCTCAGTGGCGTGGCTTTAGAGATGCTGCCTCACAGCGCCAGAGACCCAGGTTCGATCCTGACCTCTGGTGCTGTCTGTACAAAGTTTGCACTTTCTCCCTGTGACAACATGGGTTTTCACCGAGCGCTCCGGTTTCCTCCCACATTCTTACTCATGACAAATTTTAATTGTTAGAGGGCTGGAGTGTATATTCTGTTAGTACAAAAGAACCCATCATACTTAGGACAACAGAGTTCCAGTGATACTCATCTATTAACATAAATATCCAAAGCAAAGACTGAAATGTTCTTTGCTGAAGATTGTAGGGTAGCAAATGTAAAATCCTTTCCCCTTGCCTAAAGGGATCTTTTGCTTGCATCTAATGTTCACACTGGTCTGAAGCCAAGATGAGCCAGTAATGATTCCAATTCTGTGGTGGATCTGGTTTAGAATCTACTCAAAGCTTATCCAAACCACCAACGATAAAAGCAAGCCTGGTGACTTCCAATTCCTCAACCACATCCTCGACCACAGTTGCTGTCACTTACTCCAATTCCTATGGTGATTGCAGCATTTATATTGTTTATACATGACTTAACTGCTCAGCAATGCATTCTCCAAAGTTAGCCGCTTTAGCCTAATGCCCTGATCATCCGTACCATTGATCTGCAAAATGTGAGAGGAGAATAATGAAATTTCATCTTATTTCCGTGAAAAAAGGGCAGAGAGTTGTGGATGTAGCCCAGTCCATCACATAGACCTGTCTTCTTACCATCAGGTCAGGCCGCATCTTCAGGCTAACGGAATCAAGGGATATGCAGAGAAGGCAGGAACAGGGTACTGATTTTGGATGATCAGCCATGATTATATTGAATGGCGGTGCTGGCTTCAAGGGATGAATGGTCTACTCCTGCACTTATTTTCTATGTTTACCATTGACTTCATCGATGCTTCCTGCTGCCTCAGTAAAGCAGGCAGCATTATCATGGGCCTTTTACAGCCTGGTAATTTCCTTTTGCCCCCCTTTCCCATTCCCCTTATCCCCTCCACCCATATCCCACCCTCCAGCTTTACGTTTCATTCCTCCCCAAGACTCCCTCTTGTCTCCTTTTCACTTTGTCACCCATCTCCCAATCACACCTCCCTCACCTGTATCCACCTATCACTTCCCAGGTATTGCCCCTCTCTTTTCCAGCTATCTCTCCCCCTTACTCCATCAAACTCCAGACCCGCAAAGTCATCTGTCCATTCTCTCCACAGATGCTGCCTGATCCGCTGAGTTTCTGCAGCACTTTGTATTTTGCTGTATCTCCACCAGGCCATCATTTCTATCTCCTTTGTAAATCGGGATTTTGAAGTTGGTGATTATGTGTTAATGATTGCCGAATAATTTCTGGGATAGTGGAAATCAGCAAAACAATGATAAATGGGCATTTGGGTGCATTATATTCAAGAAGGATCATTGGGTGGCATGGTGGCACAGCAGTAGAGTTGCTACCTCACAGCGCCAGAGACCCGGGTTCAAATCTGACTACGGGTGCTCTCTGCACGGAGTTTGTACGTTCTCCCCGTGACCTGCGTGGGTTTTCTCCAGGATCTCCGGTTTCCTCCCACACTCCAAAGACGTACAGATTTGTAGGTTAATTGATGTGGTATAATTGTAAATTGTCCCCTAGTGTGTGTGGATAGTGTAAGTGTGCGGGGATCACTGGTTGGTGCGGACTCGGTGGGCTGAAGGGCCTGTTTGTGTGCTATATCTATAAACTAAACTAAACTAAAAAAGTTTCAAGTTTGAGCCATAAGCAGCGGTAAGTGATTTCACCCTAGCTGGGATATGATGGATGCCTCTCCAACAGTACTCGTTGCCAATTGTGTCAGGCAAACACTGCACGGTCCATCCAAGGTACTGACCTCCCAATATCAAAGGGATCTGTTGGAGGCATTGTCCAAAAAAGGCAGCTAATATCATCAAAAACCCACACCACCCTAGCCATGTTTTTATTTCACTACTACCATTGGGAAGAAGGTAGAGGTGCTTAAAAACCCTGGCCTCCAGGTTCAAGGCCAACTTCTTCTCAGCAACCATCAGGCTCTTGAACACTGGACAACACTAACCTCAGCAACTATGATCTTCTATAGACTGTGTCATTGAATTGAATTGAATTTATTTGTCATTCAAAACAAGTTTGAACGAAATTTAGTTACCATGCAGTCACAATACTAAAAAAGCAACAAAAACACACAACTACATAATTCAACACAAACATCCATCCCAGTGACTCTCCTCCAGGCACCCCTCACACTGTGATGGCAGGTAAAAAAGAAAGTCTTATCTCCTTCTTGCTTCTTCACCCGTGGTCGGGCAGTCAAAACTGTTGCGTCGAGGTGATCGAGGCTCCCGACCCTGAAGACCCCGCCGAGCGATGGAAGATCCCGCGGCCGATTCCAAGCCGCGCCGGACAACGAAAAGTCCCCCGAACGGGCCGACCCAAGGCCCACGATTCTGGGCGGACGAAGACACTGCCGCTGGAGCCCCCGAAACTCGGTCGCCAACCAGGGACCCGCGAGCTCCCGACGCCGCTCTCCACAGGGCCCGCGGCCAAAGCCTCCGAAGCCAGCCAGCTCCGCGATGGTGAGTCTGGAGGCCACCAGCTCCCTGTTGCTAGGCTGCAGCACGAACGGAGATGCGACCCGGAAAAAGGTCGCATCTCCGTTGAAGAAGGATATTAAAAAAAGTTTCCCCCACCCCCCCCCCCCCCCCCCCAACATAATACACAACTAAAAGTAAACTATAACATATATCTGTGGCACGGTGGCGCAGCGGTTGAGTTGCTGCCTTACAGCGAATGCAGCGCCGGAGACTCGGGTCCGATCCTGACTATGGGTGCTGCACTGTACGGAGTTTGTACGTTCTCCCCGTGACCTGCGTGGGTTTTCTCCGAGATCTCCCCGTTTCCTCCCACACTCCAAAGACGTACAGGTTTGTAGGTTAATTGGCTGGGCAAATGTAAAAATTGTCCCTAGTGGGTGTAGGATAGTGTTAGTGTGCGGGAATCGCTGGGCGGCACGGACCCGGTGGGCCGAAGGGCCTGTTTCTGTGCTGCATCTCTAAATCTAAAAAATCTTGAAAAAAATCTAACATTAAAAACAAAACAAGAAGGAAAAGACAAATGGACCGCAGGCTTGGGCAGCGCCACCACATCCGATTGGTGGCACGACAGACTTCATATTTTGCCCTATTAT
The DNA here is from genome assembly GCF_053455715.1 of Rhinoraja longicauda. NCBI lineage: Eukaryota > Metazoa > Chordata > Chondrichthyes > Rajiformes > Arhynchobatidae > Rhinoraja > Rhinoraja longicauda. The sequence goes on along the minus strand of NC_135980.1, from coordinate 8,605,922 downwards.
GGTCATCTGGTAATAAGGTTATTAATTTATATTATTTTTGTTATTATATATTTATCTGGGTGATTATTGCGTTTATGGGCCTGATAAGCTGCCCAGCAAGTAATCATTTCAAATGTTCTGTTGTCGCTACATATGACAATGAAACACTCTTGACTTCAATACATTCTCCACATAACTGAATAATCCGGTTACGCTAACTAAACATATTAATGAAGAGGCATTTGGGTGTGATGACAGTCTGCTAATTCTCTGTGTGTGCGCTGCATACCTGTGGAAATACTAACTCCGGGAAAGGCCTAGAGGTTTGCTCACACCGGAGGAGACAAATTCTGAAAGAAATATTTTCCGGAGGAATTTTAGCAAAGTACGAGACATAAACTGAAGTGAAGGCAAAGTCTGCCTGCTATCTGTACTTTGTATAGTCTGTGGAATGCAAGCGGGGTGATCTAATGGTCAGTAACCTAACATTGGAGGGAGATAGTATTGAATCAAAGGTTAAGACAAAGGTTAAGACAAAGGTTAAGACAATGGTTAAGCTTCTCTGCCTCTTTGAGCAGAGCTTTATAGAAACATTTTGCTCCCGCCTAATCTGACCAAGCAATCCTTGCAGTAACAACGCATGATACTGGGGAGAGGTTTAGAAGCATAGAAACATAGAAAATAGGTGTAGGAGGAGGCCATTCAGCCCTTCGAGCCAGCACTGCCATTCATTGTGATCATGGCTGATCATCCACAATCAGTAGCCTGTGCCCAACTTCTCCCCATATCCCGTGATTCCACTAGCCCCGAGCTCTATCTAACTCTCTCTTAAATTCATCCAGTGATTTGGCTTCCACTGCCCTCTGTGGCAGAGAATTCCACAAATTCACAACTCTGGGTGAAAAAGTTCCTTCTCACCTCAGTTTTAAATGGCCTCACCTTTATCATAAGACTGTGGCCCCTGGTTCTGGACTCCCCCAACATTGGGAACATTTTTTACTGCTTGTCCAGTCCTTTTATAATTTTATAGATCTCTATAAGATCCCCTTTCATCCTCTCTGTGGAATTCTCTGCCTCAGAAGGCAGTGGAGGCCAATTCTCTGAATGCATTCAAGAGAGAGCTGGATAGAGCTCTTAAGGATAGCGGAGTCAGGGGTTATGGGAAGAGGGCAGGAACGGGGTACTGATTGAGAATGATCAGCCATGATCACATTGAATGGTGGTGCTGGCTCGAAGGGCTGAATGGCCTCCTCCTGCACCTATTGTCTATCGTCTATTGTCTATCCTTCTAAACTCCAGTGAATGCAAGCCTTTGCAAATGGCTCTGTGCTTGGAGAGTCCCCGCACAGTCCCAAGACCCTCTTGCAGATGCAGACATAGCCCAGTGCCCATAACAGATGCACAAAGGGTGTCGCAGTAGCAAGTCCTCTCAGTCTCTTGCAGAAAGAGAAATTATAGCCAGACGTGACGGGTGGAAAACTCACAGGTTTGGATGAGACATGGGAGCAGAATGAGTCCATTGGGCCCATCGAGTCTGCTCCACCATTCAGTCATTCTAGTTTACCCACTCAACCCAATTCTCCTGCCTTCTCCCATAACCTTTGACACCCTTACTAATCAACAACCTATCAATCTTTTCTTTAAGAATACCTAATGATTTGGCCTCCACCGTCATCTGTGCCAATGGATTCCACAGTTTCACCACCCTCTGGCTAAGGAAATGCCTCCTCATCTCCATTTTAAAGGTACGTCCTTTAATTCTGTGGTTGTGCGCTCTGCTCTCAGACTCTCCCACTGGTGGAAAGTATTACTGGATGCGAGGCTGTGCATCAGGAAATTAGAAACTCTAACGTATTCCAATCTAAATATTAGAGTTTACTATGTATGATCAGTGATCAATTGTACGCTCGACACAAAAATATTTTGAAAACACAAAAATGTTGGGGGAACTCAGCCGGTCAGGCAGCATCTGTGAAGGAAATGGATGAAAATGTTTTGGGTCGGACCCTTCTTCAGTCTGATGGAGGGGCAATCAGTTCCATTAACCTGATGAAGGGGCCCGACCTGAAACGTCGTGTCCATTTCTCTTCACAAATGCTGCCTGACCCGCTGAGTTTCTCCAGCATTTTGTGTTTTGATCAAGATCCCAGCATCTGCAGTTTATTCACAAAATGCCAGAGTAACTCAGTGGGACAGGCAGCATCTCTGGATAGAAGGAATGGGTGACGTTTCGGGTTGAGACCCTTCTTCAGACTGAGTCTGTCTGTGTATCATCAGTCTGAAGAAAGGTTTCGACCCGAAACATCACCCATTCCTTCTATCCAGAGATGCCGCCTGTCCCACTGAGTTACTCCAGCATTTTGTGTCTATCTTCGGTGTAAACCAGCATCTGCAGTTCCTTCCTACACATTTTGTCTGCAATTTATTCTGTCGGCCAAAAAATACTTTATTGTTTTGACGATGGTTTTCAGATAAGCAATTGATTCGCGATAAACAAGTTACTGTTTGACTATGAATTGGTTTGATTATAATGGCCTACAAGGCAGTTGGCAGGGTCTCAAGATGTACACTGTTTATTTGCAATGATCTTCAAAGTTATGTTGGAATCGTTACGTTTTATTTCCATGCTGCAGGAGAACGCAACCAAACATTCTGACCACCCAGAAACTCACCAAAAGCTCGTGTCGGGTAAATGGAGTCAAGGAATAGCTTTTATTTTTAATTGTTTGAGCTGTTGAATAATTCTAAAACCAAATGCATGTTGCTGTGATTATGCATTTCACAGATTGGTTTGAAGTCTAAGTTTATGAACTGAGGGCTAGCAGACCCGTTCCTTGCCTCAGTTACTTTTGGCAACCCCGCTATTTTGTGTAAGAATTGAGGAATGTTTCTTCTTGTAGAAGCACACATGGTTGACGATGGTTAGACCATGTGCCAAGGCTCTGAGCGACTATAAACAGGCATGTGCCTTGTGTCCTTTGTTCAACGTAACAAAAAAAAAAATACACTGGAGCTTTGTGTGTTTATGTTTTAGAACAGTTCCCCATATCAAAAGGATTAACCTCTCTTTTTAGAATGTGAAACTGTGGTAGGTAAATTGGAAGCACAGATCACTTGTGTTACTGAAAACAGACATTTGATACAACCCACATATTGAATTGTGGTAAAAGGAAATAGATCCTTATGAAATGCAAGTCTCTATATGGTGTCTACACTATCAGACAAGTAAAAACACATTGCGATACAGCAGTTCAATATTGATGCAGGATTTCCCTCTTAAATTTGTGTGAATCCAAAATAGGCTCATTGGAGAACATGTATTTTTGTTACAGAGACTACCAGCATGTTTAAGTCACTGGACTAATACAATTTCTGAGGACAGTTGTGTTAAATTCTACTCTTCAGAAAATGAGGCAGAATTTCTTTAGTCAGAGGGTGGTGAATCTGTGGAATTCTTTGTCACGGAAGGCTGAGGAGGCCGAGTCAATGGATATTTTTAAGGCAGATATAGGTAATTTCTTGATTAGTATGGGTGTCAGGGGTTATGGGGAGAAGGCGGGAGAATGGGGTTAGTGGAGAGAGATAGATCGGCCATGATTGAATGGCGGAGTAGACTTGATGGACTGAATGGCCTAATTCTGCTTCTATCACTTATGACCTTAAGACCTTATAAATTCACCTTGGTGAATATTGCAGTGTGCATTTAACATCCATTTTAGCAGGAGAGTGATATCTTATGCAGCCACAGTACTGCGCTGAGTACGATTTGATCCAATTATATGTACTGATTGAAGTTTAAACTAAGGAACCTAAATATTATAAATTATCTAAGTTATAAGTGGATCCAAGTTACCACCAGGAGACTGATAAAGTTAAACATGTAAATAAATCAATGATTTAGTGGTCTTTTCATGAACCAATTAAAGATTTAACTACACAAGACAATGAACAGTGTTTAATGAAAACTTACATCTACAAGTAAATTTTGCCACAAGGAAATACAAGGGGTACTGTTGTAACCTACCCAAGTGAAATATGAGCTGCTGTTCCTGCATTAATTTCAAGTAACCCTTGCATTCCCTCTCTCTCTCTCTCTCTTTGTCCCTCCCCCACCCTAGACACCCTACTAGTTTCACTGTTCGTACCTCTTTGTTGTCACCTCTTCCATAGCCAACAATGGACCATTGTGGGATCTTGGATCATTGCTGCCGGCTCTGATTTGTTCAGTACCTTTTCATACCTCTAGTTTCCCTCTCCCCTGAATCTCACTCTGAAGAAGGGTCTCGACCTGAATCATCACCTATTCCTTTTCCTCAGAGATGCTGCCTGATCCACTGAGTTACTCCAGCATTTTGTGTCTATCAAGGAGGCCAATTCTCTGAATGCATTCAAGAGAGAGCTAGATAGAGCTCTTAAGGATAGCGGAGTCAGAGGGTATGGGGAGAAGGCAGGAACGGGGTACTGATTGAGAATGATCAGCCATGATCACATTGAATGGCGGTGCTGGCTCGAAGGGCTGAATGGCCTCCTCCTGCACCTATTGTCTATTGTCTATAAACCAACATCTGCAATTCCTTCCTACATGCTGAATCCTTTACTCAGGCACCTCAGCAAAATGACTCTGAAAGCACGCAGAGGAGAATATTGCATTTGCAATCCAATTAATCATTCTTTCATTCCATGATCTGGGTTTTGCCATTGTCCGCTTGAAGCATAATAAATTTGTTAATACTTTCAGTTCAGTTCATTGTCACGTGTACCAAGATCCAGTTAAAAGCTTTTGTTGCGTGATTTCCAGTCGGCAGAAAGACAATACATGATTACAATTGAGCCATTTACAGAGTATAGGTACATGATAAGGGAATACCGTTTAGTGCAAGGTCAAGCCAGCAAAGTCCGATCAAGGATAGTCCAAGGGTCAACAAAGAGGTAGACAGTAGTTCAGCGCTGCTCTCTGGTTGTGGTAGGATGATTCAGTTGCCTGATAACAGCTGGGAAGGGTCTCGACCCGAAATGTCACCCATTCCTTCTATTCAGAGATGCTGCCTGTCCCGCTGAGTTACTCCAGCATTTTGTGTCTATCTTCGGTTGAAACCAGCATCTGCAGTGCCTTCCTACAACAGCTGGGAAGAATCTGTCTGCGAATCTGGAGGAGTGTGTTTTCACACTTTGCATAAACAATTAACCTTGCATTAAAGTGTCACTTGCTTAACCATTTACAAGTTCACATTATGAGATATAGTAGTATCAGGTGATTTTTGTTCAAGCTATTAAACAAAAAAAATAGTAGAAATTATCTCTATTCAGTACGTAATGTATAAATAAGTTAACAAAGATGAAGGTAAAGAGGAAGCTGGTGACAAATGGACAAACGTTTGGTATTAGAATTTGTTTATTGTTGTCACGTGTTCCAAGATGCAGTGAAGAGTTTTTGTTTGTGTGCTATCCAGACAAATCAAGTCATACTCTACATGAGTACAATCAAGCCATACACAGGTACCACAAGTCATGCAAAGAGAAAAATATAGTGCAGAATATAGTCTTACGGCGTCATAGAAATACAGTTACAAAGAAAAAGTCAAAGTTCACAATGAGGTAGGTTGGAAGATTGGGACTACACCCCAGCTTATGGGATGACTGCTCAGTAGAATGTTGACAGTGGGGAAGAAGCTGTTCCTGAATCTGGTGGGTTGCACTTGCAAGCTTTAGTGCAATCTGATTATGAGTCCAGTCGGCACAGGATCCCAGTTTGAAAAGCTACAATGCAGAGGATAAAAACAGTCCTGGATAAGGCTCATTATTTACTGAAACATATGCTTGTCGGCATGGATTTCTTCTGTTGACAGTAGAATTTCCAGCCATTTTGTGTTGAGTCTGGATTCGGTTCTCAGTGCAACTAATATATCATCATCCATATGACATTTGAAGGGTAAGAAGTAAATTCAGGTGAAAATTAACAGCTGTGAAGCCGAATTCAATTTTTGGCCGAGAACTTGTTAAAAAGAAATTGCAGCATTTCACAGGAATGAACGAAAGGTTTATTCTGGTCGAAACCTTCAAAAGGCTTGTAATGTACCAAATCACAAACCTGGAACTACCATGTTCCAACTTTTTTTTCCTCACTTCTCAAAGTCTTTGACAGAGTCTGAATCACTGCTCTTCTGCGGTCGTTGCCAAAGCTGTGTCAGGCAATAAGGTTGATTTCTAAATCATTATATCTGGGCTGAATTTAATGTTTCATCTTTTCACTTGCTTTTCATTACTTCAAGAGATTCATGTGACGATTCTCTCTCACCCAAGATGGCGGAGGTGGAAGGCGTAGGAGAACCAGTCTCAGAAACAGCTTATTTGCCGCTGTTACTGGATCTCTGTGCTCCTCCGATAAGCTAGGGTGTTGTCCCGATTTTCCAACCTACCCCATTGCATATGCTGGACTTTCTCTGTTAAGGAACAGAAAGATCTGGGAGTGCGGGTGCATGGTTCCCTAAAAGTGCTAAGTCAGGTGGACAGTGTGGTGAAGAAGGCATTTGGCATGCATGCTTGACTTCATTGGGAATGTGTAGGAAGGAACTGCAGATGCTGGTTTAAACCGAAGATAGACACAAAAAGCTGGAGTAACTCAGCGGGACAGGTAGCATCTCTGGAGAGAAGGAATGGGTGACATTTTGTGTCGAGACCCTTCTTCAGACCAGTTAGGGATAAGGGAAACGAGAGATATAGAGGATCATGTATCATATCATATCATATCATATCATATATATACAGCCGGAATCAGGCCTTTTCGGCCCTCCAAGTCCGTGCCGCCCAGCGATCCCCGTACATTAACACTATCCTACACCCCACTAGGGACAATTTTTACATTTACCCAGCCAATTAACCTACATACCTGTACGTCTTTGGAGTGTGGGAGGAAACCGAAGATCTCGGAGAAAACCCACGCAGGTCACGGGGAGAACGTACAAACTCCTTACAGTGCAGCACCCGTAGTCAGGATCGAACCTGAGTCTCCGGCGCTGCATTCGCTGTAAAGCAGCAACTCTACCGCTGCGCTACCGTGCCGCCCTAATGAATGAAAGATATGCAAAAAAGTAACGATGATAAAGGAAGCAGGTTAGCAGTTTGTTGGATGAAAACGAGAAGCTCGTGCGACGGGTGGGGGAGGGAGAGAGAGTTACTTGAAGTTAGAGAAATCTAATTCATACAATTGGGCTGTAAGCTGCCCAAGCGAACTATGGGACGCTGTTCCTCCAATTTGTGTTTAGCCTCACTCTGACAATGGAGGAGACCGAGGACAGAAAGGTCTGTGTGGGAATGGGAAGGAGAATTAAAGTGTTTAGCAACTGGGAGATCAGGTAGGTTCAGGCAGACTGAGCGAAGGTGTTCAGCGAAACGATCGCCCAGTCTACGTTTGGTCTCGCCGGATGTATAAGACTCCACATCTTGAACAACGGATACAGTAGAGTTTGGAGGAGGTGCAAGTGAACCCTTGCCTAACCTGAAAGGACTGTTGGGGTCCTCGGACAGAGTCGAAGGAGGAGGTATAGCGACAGGTGTTGCATCTTCTGCATTGGGAATGTATTGAGTACAAAGGTTGGGACATAATGGTGCAGCTGTCAAGTCATTTGTGAGACCACACTTGGATTACTGTGGCAGGTCTAGCCACTCAGCTACAGGAAGGACGTCATTATGTTGGAAAGGCTGCAAAACAGATTCACCAGGACTTGCGGGCTTGAGTTATAGGAAGAAGTTCGATAGGTTTGAACTTTTTTTTGTAGCCTCAGAGGCTGCTGGGTGACCTTAATGAAGTGTACAAGATCATGAGGGGCATGGATAAAGTTCAGTTTAGTTTTAGTTTAGTTTCATTTGGAAATACAGAATAGGAACAGCCCCTTCACCCCACCGGGTCCGCGCCGACTAGCGATCTCTGTGCACTAGCGCTATCCAACACACTAGGGATGATTTACAATCTTTACCGAAACCAATTAACCTACAAACCTGTATGTCTTTGGAGTGTGTGAAGAAACCGAGCACCTGGGTAAAACCCACGTGGTCATGGGGAGAAGGTCCAAACTCTGTACGAACAGCACCCGTAGTCAGGATTGAACCTGGGTCTCCGGCGCTGTAAGGCAGCAACTCTACTGCTGTGCAACCGTGCCGCCTCTGAGCAACTGAATGAATGCTCATAGTCTTTATCCCATGGTAGAGGATTCTAAAACTAGAGGGTGAAGGTGAGAGGGGAGAGATATAAGGGGGACCTCAGGGCACCATTTTCACTCAGAGAGTAGTCAGTATCTGGAATGAGCTTCCAGAGGAACCTATAGAAGCGGATATAATTACAGCTTTTAAGACATTTAGGCAGATATATGGATAGGAAAGGTTTAGAGGGCCAAATTGCCAATTCGGTAGGCATGGACAAGGTGGGCCGAAGGGCCTGTTTCTGTACTGTACAGTTTTATGACTATGAATTCATCTGCTTTGCATTGATTGTAAATAAGTCAGATTGCCAAACTACTACTAGAAATTACGATCTTGAATGTTTATGCAGTGTTTTGACAATTATGGAAAATATTCAATAGCTTCATTTGTACTGCTTGAGTTGAAGGTAAATAGAGCTACTTGGCTCGGTAAGTCAGGGAAGCCGCCAACGACAGCGAATACTGCCAGCTGCAAGAACAGCTGTCTCATATTAGCTTCTCACCGTGTAAACATCCACCTGCTTATAAAATCTAGTAACTGCTGCTTTCAATTATTTAAATTGTGTCCTGAACTGTGTTTAATTCATTTTAGTGTAGTCTAGTCTAATCTAGTCTAATCTAGTCTAGTCTGGTTTAGTCTAGTTTAGTTCAGTCTAATCTAGTCCAGTCCAGTCCGGTCTAGTCCAGTCCAGTCCACCGAGTCCACGCCGACCATTGATGGCCCACACACTATTTCCATGTTATCCCACTTACACATTGTACACACTAGGGGTCAATTTACAGAAGGGCAATTAACTTACAAACCTGCACGTCTTTGGAGTGTGGGGGGAAACCGGGGCACCCGGAGGAAACCCACGCAGGGCACAGGGAGAACGTAAAACTCCGATAGCATGCGAGGTCCGGACCGAACCTGGGTCTCAGTCGCTGAGAGGCAGTAACTCTACCAGTCGCGCTACCAGTCAGAGCTGCCCTTCAAATGAAAACCCTCAGTTCCCCTCTCACTCTCTCCCTCCTCACCTGGAAGTGATGCCAATTTGGTTCAGGTGTCTTCGTTTAGTTGTCTTTGTTGTAGAGATTAGAGCAACAGTTTCAGCTTTAGTGAACCATTGTTATTAGATTGTCTATGACTGAATTACCCATCCACCATAAAGCATTAATGCAGTGACATTGCCACAACAAGGTCGACAAAATGTGTAGGAAAGAACTGCAGATACTGGTTTAAATCGAAGATAGACCAGTTCCTGAACACTTTAACTCCCCCTCCCATTCCCACACTGACCTTTCCGTCCTGGGCCTCCTCCATTGTCAGAGTGAGGCCCAGCGCAAATTGGAGGAACAGCACCCCATATTTCGCTTGAGTAACTTACACCCCAGCGGTATGAACATTGACCTCCAAGTAGCCCTTGCTTTCCCTCTCTCTCCATCCCCTCCCCCTTCCCAGTTCTCTGACCAGTCTTACTGTCTCCGACTACATTTTATCTCTGTAATCCCCTCTGTATCTCCCTCTGTATCTCCCCTGACATCAGTCTGAAGAAGGGTCTCGACCCGAAACGTCACCCACAAATAGGTAGAGTTGGTTTCAATGAATGACTCTGCTGTCAATGAAACTGCTGTAAATGACTAAGATTAGGATCATGCACATAAATGTATATATAACTATCTTCCACTCGCTGCATTATTAAGATAAAAGAACCTTGCGTTCATTGGGAAAATTTGCTGCAGCTATTCTTCAAATAATAGCCTGTTGTTAGTCATAATTTCCTCTCCCTCTGCCTGTGCCCTTTCCCATGCCATTAATCTTGCCGATAATCGCTCTTAATTTTATCTGACCATCACTAAGAGCCATGGTACTGAACATTAGCGAGTATTGTTTTTATTTTCTCTCAAATGTGGCCAAAAGTGACAATGTTTGGAGTTACTAACTGGTTTATTTTGACAGAACTTCAAGTGATAGAGTCCTCGAGTCCTCATAGCGTGGAAACAGGCCCTTTAGCCTAACTTGCTCACCCTGACTAACAGGTTCCATCTGCAGCACTGTAAATGTAGAAATACATAGGTATATTGCAGTGCTGGCTCGAAGGGCCAAATGGCCTCCTCCTGTACCTATTTTCTATTTTCTAAATGGATCAATTGTAATCATGTATTGTCTTTCTGCTGACTGGTTAGCACGCAACAAAAGCTTTTCTCTGTACCTCAGTACACATGACAATAAACGACAATAAACTTGCCCACACCGACCAACATGTTCCATCTACACGAGTTCCACCTGCCTGCATTTGGTCCATATCCCTCTAAACCACCCCTATCCATGAACCTGTTTAAAGGTTTTTTAAACATTGCGATAATATCTGCTTCAACTGCTTCCTCTGGCCGCTCGTTCCACACACCCACCACCCTTTGTGTAAAAACGTCACCCTTCAGGTTCCTATTAAATCTTTTCCCACTTACCTTAAACCCATGTCCTCTGGTTCTCGATTCCCCTACTGTGGGCAAAAGGCTCTGTGTGCTTACCTGTTCTATTCCTCTCATGATTTTGTACACCTCTGTAAGATCACCCCTCATCCTCCTGCGGTCCAAGGAATAAAGCCCTATTAAAAGTCCTAACTTGTTTGGAAACTTCAGAGGATAATTCACAGTTCCCAAGTTGGTGACGGATGGAAGCCAGATTGGGTCAGGATAACTGCTGAGTCTTGCCACATCTGAATGTTTCCTCCAACAGCTTATTAAAAAGCTACTCAAAATGTATTGTCTACAATCATTGCACAAATAAATGACCTTGGAATTAGCTTCTCTATTTAACCAGAGTAAGGTACCCTCAACCTACTCCTGCCACACTGACCTGAAACTAAACATGTTCTATCCATTCCTTCCACATATGCTGCCTGACCCGTTGAGTTCCTCCAACACCTTGTATTTTGCTCAAGATCCCAGCATCGAGTTTGGTTCAGTTTAGTTTATTGTCATGTGTACTGAGGTAGAGTGAAAAGCTTTTGCTGCGTGCTAACCAGCCAGCGGAAAGACAATACGTGATTACAATCGAGCCATCCACAGGGTATAGATCTACATCTCAGCGGGACAGGCAGTATCTCTGGAGAGAAGGAATGGGTGACGTTTCGGGTCGAGACCCTTCTTCAGACTGACCATCTACAGTTTTATGTGTCATCGTTTTACATCTACAGTTTCTTGAGTCCACACTGACATCTCCAAAGTCAAGTAAGTCCCCTGACCCCACCAACCCAGTGACATCTGATGAACGAATGGACCGACTGGGCTTATATTCACTGGAATTTAGAAGGATGAGAGGGGATCTTATAGAAACATCTAAAATTCTTAAGGGATTGGACAGGCTAGATGAAAGAAAAATGTTCCCGGTGTTGGGGGAGTCCAGAATGCAGGGGTCACAGATTAAGAAATTAGGACTGAGATGAGAAGAAACTTTTTCACCCAGAGAGTTGTGAATCTGTGGAATTCACTGCCACAGAAGGCAGTCTCGGCCAATTCATTGGATGTTTTCAAGAGAGAGTTAGATTTAGCTCTTAGGGCTAACGGAATGAAAGGATATTGGGAGGAAGCATGAACGGGGTACTGATTTTGGATGATCATATTGAATGGCGGGCGGTGCTACCCCTGCACCTATTTTCTATGTTTAACTCAGTTCAGTTCAGAGATGCAGGATGGAAACAGACTCTTCAACCCATTGACTCTGTTCTGACCATCGACCACCCGTTCACACTAGTTCTATGTAATCCCACTTTCTCATCCACTCCCTACACATTAGGGGAAATTTTACAGAGGCCATTTAACCTCGGCGGCACGGTGGCGCAGCGGTAGAGTTACTGCCTTACAGCGAATGCAGCGCCGGAGATTCAGGTTCGATCCTGACTACGGGCGCCGTCTGTACGGAGTTTGTACGTTCTCCCCGTGACCTGCGTGGGTTTTCCCCGAGATCTTCGGTTTCCTCCCACACTCCAAAGACGTACAGGTATGTAGGTTAATTGGCTGGGGAAATGTTTTTTAAAAATTGTCCCTAGTGGGTGTAGGATAGTGTTAGTGTGCGGGGATCGCTGGGCGGCGCGGACCCGGTGGGCCGAAGGGCCTGTTTCTGCGCTGTATCTCTAAAAAAAAAAACCTACAAAACCTACAAACCCCCACGTCTTTGGGTTGTTGGAGGAAACCAGAGCATCCAGAAGATGTTCAGATGGAGAACATGTAAACTCCCCACAGACAGCACCTGAGGCCAGGATTGAACCCTGGTCTCTGGCATTGTGAGGCAGCATCTCTTCCAGCCGCGCCACTGCAGTTGCCGATTCCGTTTGGTATGAAAGAACACGAGTCACTCACGACCACAGTAACTGGTGTTGCACAAATAACATGGCGACATACATGTTAAAAACAAATGTAATTCTTTCCATCTGCCACTTCTGCTCAGTATCTGCCTGAGTGGTGTCAGATCGCCGTCAGCTGGCTATAAAGATATGAGAGGAGGCTGTTGATCAAACAGCATTTGTGTGGTGTTTCCACCCTGCCAGATTGGTAACCTGACTCCTTGAAGGATATTTACACGTGACATTGTGATTATTTATGAGGGATCAAAAAAATCCTTTTATCCCCCCCTCTCTAATGTGTTTTCCATTGAAAATCTATATGGATGGTAATATCTTCCTGCTGGATTGTAAAATATTGTACAAGTTTTATCTACTCTGCTTTGCTTCAACTTCAAAAGACCTGCCCTACATCATCATTGCGGAGGCCGTAAATATTCTAAGGTGACTAACGATTTATTTTAGAAGGACAAAAAAAAAAGTGCCGGAGTAACTCAGCGGGTCAGGCAACATCTCTGGAGAACATGGGTAGGTGACATTTTGGGTCGGTACCCTTCTTCAGACTCTCTTAGTTTTAGTTTAGAGATACTTCTATAATTTCTTTTAATCGCATTTTTCCCTTGCGAAAATATGGTGTGGTTGTTAGAGCTGCGGGATGTGATCCTGATCTCACATGCTGCCTGTGTGGACTTTGCATGTTATCCCCTGGGTTCTCTGGTTCCCTCGCACATCCCAAAAATGTGTGGATTTGTAGACTAATTGGCTTCTCCAAATTCCCCTCAATGTGCAGGGAGTGGATGAGAAAGTGGGTTAACATAGAACCAGTGTGAATGGATGATCGATGGTCGGCGTGGACTCGGTGGGCCGAAGGATTTGATTCCATGCAGCAGCTTACAAAAAATACAGAATAATTGTTTTCCTAAATGTAATTTGGTTTAACTATTAGATAGACACAAAATGGTGGAGTAACTCAGCGGGACAGGTAGCATCTCTGGAAGAGAAGGAATGGGCGACGTTTCGTGTCGAGAACCTTCCTCAGACTGAGAGTCAGGGGAGAGGGAAACCAGAGATATGGAAGGGTACAAAGAGCATGTAAGGTTTGAAAATGACAGATCATTTAACTATTCACAAAATGCTGGAGTAACTCAGCAGGTCAGGCAGCATCTCAGGAGAGAAGGAATGGGCGACGTTTCGGGTCGAGGCCTCTGAAGAAGGGTCTCGACCCAAAACGTCCCCCATTCCTTCTCTCCTGAGATGCTGCCTGACCTGCTGAGTTACTCCAGCATTTTGTGAATAAATACCTTCGATTTGTACCAGCATCTGCAGTTATTTTCTTACACGATCATTTAACTTTTGTCTGATCATTTATCTTTTACCTTTGCCCTTGTGTATTCATCTAATGGGCTTCTGGTCCTAAAGAGCAACTGGAATAGTATCTGTGAAACATCTTGCATGAGATGAGAATTTCAAGGACAAAATGTACGTTCAAATTCAAGTAAATTCTATGGGAGAATTGGCTCTTGTTATCTGCTTTCTAATAAATTTAAAATGTGCACAATTATATTTAATTAATAAATTGACAGTGGTCAATGGGGGTCAAGAAATTATCTTTTGTATAAAGTTACATTGGGGTTAAGAAATAACTCAGAACCTCTCTTTGGAGCCCTGATGCAGCAACATTAAAAATCATTGCAGAATTAAACAAAACGCACCACAATTCCTTTTCAACACATGCTTCTTGATACATGCCCAGATGACACAGCTTTGCTCTATGGAAAATTGCAATGCAGCACATGTTCATAAGTGATAGGAGCAGAATTAGACCATTCGGCCCATCAAGGCTACTCCGCCATTCAATCATGGCTGATCTATCTTTCCCCCTTAACCCCATTCTCCTGCTTTCTCCCTATACCCCCTGATACCTTCTACATTTTCTAAGAATGCAACCACACTCCCTCCCCCCTCCTTATCACACAGGGGCAACCTGTATCTGAACTGATCTGCACTGAACTCATGTATTGTGTGACAGAGAGTAATTACATACTGCAATGTGCCAGCTAATGAGGAAGGTCAAAGCAGAACATTTAGTGTCATCGCACGGAAATAGGCCCTTCGGCCCACCTGGGCCATGCTGACCAAGTTGGCATATTGCGCTCAGCCCATTTGCGTGCATTTGGATCATATCCCTCTAAACCCTTCCCATCCAAAGGTCTTTTAAAAATAATAATTACGTCCATTTCAATAGCTTCCTCCGCTACCTCGTTCCAGACATCGACCACTATTTGAGTGAAAAAGATGCCCTGACGTACCTTTTAAATATCATTCCTCTTACTTCAACCAATGCCCTCTAATTTTCGAATCCCCGAAAAACAGTGGTGAGGGGAGAAATCTTACACTTAAGTTCTGTGCTAAAAATTAACCTCATTCACTTACAGTCGAGTGGAGGACAAGCTTCATTGACAGACGAATAACTTAATCATCTTGGTGCTGCCCAGCTAAAGCACATTTCACCTTTGCCTCAATTAAAATGGCCGGTGTGGGTAAATTGGGCCGAAGGGCCTGTTTCCACTCTGTATCACTCTATGCCTCTATAAAATGCTTAATATTTATAACTTGTAGTTAATATTTGCAATGAATCCTCTCATTTGTATCCCAATTGTATGTTGGCCGGTGGGTTAGATTGAACTGTGGGTGGGTTAGGTGAAATGTACAAGGCAGTAACTTCCTCGAAGGCTGCTCAAAGCCAGGTTTGACCATGTATGGACTCCTGCATGGTTCTTGGCACAGCAACCCAAATGAGGAAAGATGGGATTTGGAACGGATAGAGTGTGCGTTGCCAGGCCTCCGAAGGGTAAATTATGAGAGACACTACAAAAGCCAGACCTGCATCCTTGCAGTGTGGGAGCTTAAAGAAAGATGTTATTTTAAGATTTTGATGGCAATGAAAAATATATACTTTCCACTGAGGTTTGCATCTTAAGGGGAAGCACCCCTAAATCAGCCCTTGTCCAATCTTGAGAGAAGGAAAGTTGTTCATCAAGCACCTAGTGTTTGGGGCCAGCTGGTAGAGCTGCTGCCTCACAGCGCCAGAGACCAAGGTTCCATCCTGAACTCTGGGTGCTGTCTGTGTGGAGTTTGCACATTCTCCCTGTGATGCGTGGGTTTCCTCCGGGTGCTTCTTCTCACATTTCAATGCGGTTTCTTCCCACATTTCAAAGACATGCGGATTCGTAGGTTAATTGGCCTCTGTAAATTTCCCCAACTGTTCAGAGAGTGGTTGAGAAAGTGGGACCCCATCATAGAACTAGCGTGAATAGGTGATCGATGGTTGGCGTGGGCTCGGTGAACCGAAGGAACTGTTTTCATGCTGTATCTTTCAATTCACTTCAGTTCAATTCAACTCAATTGAATTGAATTGGATTCAATTCAATTCAATTCAGTTGGTGATAAAAGTATAGAATATGTTTCCAAATAAAAAAGCAAAGAGATCCATTTCAAGCCAATGTAAACAACAAGTCATGACTGTCTAATCATTGCTGCATTGCTGTAGTACAGCAATTTTGTGGCTCGACTCGCAGATGAGGTGCTAATCAGGTAAATGTGAGTTTGAATCTCACCATAGCAATTGAGGATGGTACAATTTGCTGTATTAATCCGGGTTTATTTAACTCCCATGACCTTGAAACGACTGGATTACAGTCAATGCCACAATGGTTAACAAATACCCTTTGTGGCTATTACCCATGGGAAATATGTTGCCCTTATATACGACTCAACAATGTGGCTGACTAGCCTTTAAACAAGCGGAACAAACCAATAAATTCTTGAAAACCACTCTGAACATTTCAAGACGCCCACATCCATAACAAAACTTTTCAAACTGCGTGTTTATTTTGTTGCACGACTTCAGTCCAGCCCACATCCCTTGGAGCTTTTATGGCTTCAGGAACTGGTGGGAATCCAACAGGGTCTGATGGAGATGGGTGCGAGCAGCTTTCCTCACAGTTCAATGGTGACTTCAACTGTGACCTTCAATGGAGACAGCAAGGAGGAACAGTGAGAGGAGAAGGGGTGAATGCCAAGGGTCAAGCCACAGGGGTCTGGTAATAAGTTCACATGTTCATAAGCGATAGGAGCAGAATTAGGCCATTTGGCCCATCAAGTCTACTCCGCCATTCCATCATGGCTTATCTATCTTCCCCTCTTAACCCCATTCTCCTGCCTTCTCCCCATAACCCCTGAAACCCATACTAATCAAGAATCTATCCAGTTCTGCCTTAAAAACATCCATTGACTTGGCCTCCACAGCCTTCTGTGGCAATGAACTCCACAGATTCACCACCCTGTTACTGTGGTGTTAAAAGCTCAAAGTTGTGGAGTTAAAAGCTCAATAACCTCACACAACCTTTCCAAATTGTTAAATGCATCCAAAAACATCAGCTGCAACCATGCTCCCATTGCTCGCAATGAACAATGTGAACTCACATGCAAGGATAGGATTGGTGTAAAACACAATGGGCCCTTGCAGGCCAGTGTGGACTCGATGGGCCGAATGGCTTGATTCTGCGCTGCATCTCTCTATGATGCTATAGCTATGACAGGCAGATCATCCAAACATATTGTGCAGCTAGCACACACACACATTCACACTCACTCTCACGCTCTCACACCCGCGCACATTCACATTTTCACACATTCACACTCTCACTTTCACACACACATACTCATACACTCTCACACACCCTCAGTCTCTCACACACACTCACTCTCACATTTTCATACACACACAGGCTCTCACACAATCACACTCTCACACCTTCACACACTCATGCCCCCATTTAAAATTTTTTTTTTTTTCCTCTCTCTCTCTCTCTCTCTCTCTCTCTCTCTCTCTCTCTCTCTCTCTCTCTCTCTCTCTCTCTCTCTCCCTCCCTCCCTCCCTCCCCCTCCCTCCCTCCCTCCCTCTCTCTCTCTCTCTCTCTCTCTCTCTCTCTCTCTCTCTCTCTCTCTCTCTCCTCCCTCTCCCTCCCTCCCTCCCTCTCTCCCTCCCTCCCTCTCCCTCCCTCCCTCTCCCTCCCTCTCCCTCCCTCCCTCTCCCTCCCTCCCTCTCCCTCCCTCCCTCCCTCCCTCCCTCCCTCCCTCTCTCTCTCTCTCTCTCTCTCTCTCTCTCGACATCAGCGGCCGCGTCACAGCGGTGTAAAGATGGCGCCGTGTCTCCCGCCAATTCTCCAAAAGCCCGCCAAAAGGATCCGCACTAGCGCGGCTGGTGCTATTACCATCTACGATGGGGTGGAGAATCCCGCAACTGCCGCTCACCTTGTACCTTCGCGGGAAATGCCTCGGCCGATCGTACATAGAGGCGGTTGCGATTGGCCAGAACCGACGCCTCTACGTCCGAGACCGATTCACGGACACAGAATTTTTGGTTGACACGGGAACCATTGTCAGTATCGTACCGCCGACCGGCCTCGAGACCAGATCGGGTAAGACAGGTCCTACCCTCATCGTGGTAAATGGCAGCCCCATTCGCACGTACGGTTCGCGGACAATGTCCCTGGCTTTAGGCATCCGCACGTATGAATGGCCATTCATTATCGCAGACGTCGGCCAGGCGATCCTAGGTGCAGATTTCCTCTGGGCCTTTTCATTAGTCCCTGATATCCGTGGTAACGACCTCCGACCCTCCGCCAGCAGCGATGAGCCCGCCGCTCCGCCGGCAGCCACCCCGCCCAGCCCGACTGTCCAGGCCGTCATCGCGGCCCCCGACCCGTACGCTGAGGTCCTGGCGGAGTTTCAAGAGCTGCTCGTCTAACGGTTCGACGCCCCTTCGGCCAGGCACGGCGTGGTCCACCACATCCGCACCGAGGGCCCACCCGTTTTCGCTCGGGCCCGGAGGTTACCACCCGGTAAGCTGGTGGTGGCGCGGACAGAATTCAGGAAGATGGAAGAAATGGGCATTGTCCGTCAGTCCGACAGCCCGTGGGCCTCGCCGTTGCATATGGTCTCCAAAGCATCTGGGGGGTGGAGACCATGCGGAGATTACCGGCGCCTCAATGCCGTCACCACGGCCGACCGCTACCCCATACCGCACCTCCAGGACTTCTGCTGGAAGGTGCCGTGGTTTTCTCCAAGATCGATTTGGTGCGGGGCTACCACCAGATCCCTGTGCGTCCGGAAGACATACCAAAAACTGCCGCGATCACTCCGTTCGGGTTGTTCGAATGGTTGCGCATGCCTTTCGGTTTAAAGAATGCAGCACAGGCCTTCCAGCGACTCATGGACCGTGTTGGTCGAGGTTTGCCTTTTGTGTTTATTTATTTAGATGACATCCTGGTCGCCAGCCCCTCAGTGCAGGAACACCTGGTCCACTTGCGGACTGTATTCCAGCGGCTCCAAGACCACGGGCTCATCATCCAACCCTCCAAGTGTCAATTTGACCTCCCTTCTCTCGATTTTTTTGGGCACAGAATCACCCCTGCCGGCACCACCCCTTTGCCCGAGAAGGTGGAGGCTATCCGTGCATTCCCGCGGCCCACCACAGTGAAGGGTCTGCAAGAGTTCGTGGGCATGGTAAACCTCTACCATAGGTTCGTCCCGGCAGCTGCACGGGTCATGCGCCCGCTCTTCCAGTGCCTCGCGGGTAAACCTGTAGAGTTGGTATGGTCCTCGGCCGCGGAGTCGGCTTTTACAGCAGCTAAGGCGGCTTTGGCAGACGCCACCATGCTGGTCCACCCAAGCCCCTCCGCCCCCACGGCCCTGACGGTCGATGCGTCTGACGTGGCGGTGGGCGGTGTTTTGGAACAACAGGTCGGTGGCCTTTGGCAGCCCTTGCCGTTTTTCAGCCGGCAACTGAGTTCGGCTGAGCTGAAGTATAGCGCCTTTGACCGAGAGCTTCTGGCTCTCTACTTAGCTGTCTGTCACTTTAGGTATTTCCTAGAAGGCCGCCCGTTTGTGGCCTTTACGGACCATAAACCGTTAACTTTTGCTTTTTCCAAATTGTCCGACCCATGGTCGGCCCGCCAGCAGCGGCACCTGACTGCCATCTCGGAGTTTACCACCGATGTCCGTCATGTCGCGGGTAAGCTTAATGCCGTTGCTGACGCCCTGTCTCGGCCTGCTGTTTCCTCCATTTCGGCGGTGGACTGCGAGGTGGATCCCCAGGAGCTTGCGGAGGCACAGCTTCTGGCGGATACCGCCTCGGCATACCAGTCCGCCACTTCAGGGTTGAAGTTGGCTGAGGTAGCCTGCGGGCCGGCAGGCACAAAAGTCTGGTGTGATGTTTCCCTTCCCCGTCCCAGGCCGGTGGTGCCGCCCTCCCTTCAGCGCCGGGTGTTTGATGCCATTCACGGGCTGGCGCACCCGTCCATTCGCTCCACCTCTGCCTTAGTGGCCGCTCGGTTTGTGTGGCATGGCCTGCGAAAGCAGGTAGCTGCTTGGGCCCGTTCCTGCGTTCCCTGCCAGACCGCTAAAGTCCAACGCCATGTCCAGCCCCCAGTACAAGAGTTCGAGGTTCCAGCGGTCCGTTTTTTCCACATTCATGTGGATTTAGTTGGACCTTTACCTTCCTCTCGGGGCTACACCCATCTGCTCACGGTGGTGGATAGGTTCACCCGGTGGCCGGAGGCTTTCCCATTGTCAGATACCTCCGCTGCCTCTTGTGCCAGGGTCCTGGCCCTCCATTGGGTGGCCCGTTTCGGGGTTCCGTCTGTTATCACCACCACAGGGGGCCACAGTTCACCTCTACCCTCTGGGCCACGCTAGCAGAGCTGTACGGCTCCCGGTTGCAACACACCATGGCGTACCACCCTCAAGCTAATGGGCTCGTGGAGAGGTTCCACCGACAACTCAAGGCGGCCCTCAGTGCGAGGCTGGATGGCCCGGACTGGGTAGACCAACTTCCCTGGGTCCTTTTGGGCATCCGGACCGCTCCTAAGCAGGATCTCGGTGCTTCGTCCGCGGAGTTAGTATATGGCTCGCCACTTCGAGTACCCGGAGATTTGCTGCCGGAGTCCTCTGGCCAGCTGCCCTCAGTTCCCTCAGTGTTAGCATCACTCCGGGCACGCGTAGGTTCCCTGGCTCCGGTTCCGACTTCGCGTCACGGGGGTCTCTTGGTGCATGAACCCCCTGCCTTGAAGGACTGTGAGTTTGTATTTCTGCATAGGGATGCCCATCGTGCCCCGTTGCAGAGGGTCTATGAAGGGCCGTTCCGGGTTTTGCGTAAGGGGACGGTCACCTTCACCTTAGACGTGGGCGGCAGGAGTGAACTCGTCTCGGTGTCCAGGCTTAAACCTGCGCACTTGGATCCGGACAGCCCTGTCCTGGTCGGTCAACCACCTCGGCGAGGCCGTCCTCCTGCAGCTCCACCCGGTCCAGGACCCCCCGCTCCTGCAGTTCCACCCAGTCCAGGACCCCCTGCTCCTGTGGTTCCGGCTGCCCCTCTCCTTACTCGTTCTGGTCGCGAAATCCGGCTCCCTGCTAGGTTCCGTACCTCGGCTTCTGGGGGGGGTCATGTAGCGACCATAGAGAGTGGTCCTAGATGTCGAACCCTCAGATTGGCCAGCGAGGTCACGTGTGGGTGCGACCGTAGGGATTGGTCCAGGGAGCGAGATCGCTGATTGGACAGCGTGGTCACGTGCGGCTTTGGCGCCTAAAGGAGTCAGTTGAGAGACGTCTTCGAAGAGAACAGTTAGTTTTAATGGTTGTCTGTAATCTCGTTATGTATACTTTGTGATCGAATATTGCTGTCGCAATAAACTTCTTCAACAAAGAACGAGCCTCCAGACTCGCCATAATATAATGTTGAGACCATCGGTTATGGGAGCATTACTTTGCTTTCATGAGAAGTGGAGCGCTGTCTAGAATTGGACCATCCAAGTCTGTGACAACAATCAGGCTGTGAGTGGTGAAGATAGCACTACATTCACACCTGTAAGCCTGTGTTCATCCCAGTTCCCCTTTAGCCTACAATCTCTACAGCCTAAAACTGAATGGAAGGAACGGAACTTGTTTGAAAACATAAGCCTCAATTTAATACAAGTTTACATTCTACTGCACTTATATTGCTTAACATTTGCTAAACTTATTACATGTTACAACCGACCGCACCTTATATTTAATTACATTATTTTTTTTTTTTTTTTTTTAAATCGGCACTTGCAATATGTTAGCTCTCATTGCTGTGCAATAACTTGCTGTCTTGATTGCACTGTACACTGCCTCGACCGTATTGTAATTGTTTTGTCTATATTGTATTAGAGGTCAGTTTGTTTAATTCAGTAGATTAGGTTTAGCTTGTTATGGATAAAGGTTTATCCTTTGTACTGTCTGCTGTGTGTGATTGCATCACCTGGACTGCTTTAATTTCGCTGTACTTTGTGTAGTGACAATAAAGGTTTTTACAATTACAATTCTGATTTACAAGCTGCAGATGAAGTAAACTTGCTTCTGACCTTTGACTCCGCACCTCACTGCAACCTGACCCTTACGTCCTCTCAAACGTCTACATTTCGCCCGTCCAGTTCCCAACTTTATTGCGCATTTATGCTTTAACACTCATGCTCTCTTAACGGTCCCTTGTTCCTCATTCTGATAATCGCTGCGCCAACAACTGCGGTTACCTCTCCACTTCCTCATTTACGCTCAGCTTCAAATCCACAAACCACTGACTCCTAATTTATAAGGAGGTCGCTCTTGTCCTTTCTGCTCTTCCGATGTTCTCCCTCCCCTGCCAAGGAACTTTATGCCTCAGCGGGTTGTAGCTCCCAAGGCACTGGTCCAAGTGACTGGTGTCCAAGCCTATTCTGCATTGGCAGGGTTTGCAGTCAGTAGAGTTTCCTGTCTCGTTCAACATGCCTACTTACATGGGAGATGGACACAAAATGCTGGAGTAACTCAGCGGGGCAGGCTGCAGCTCTGGCGAGAAGGAATGGGTGATGTTTCTGGTCGAGACCCTTCTTCAGACTGAGAGTCAGGGGAGAGGGAAACTGGAGATGAGGAAGGGTACAAAGAGAATGTAAGCTGTGAAAATAACAGATCAAAGCAGACGACCATCAAGGAAATGTACGATGGTTTATTGTAAGCTGAGGGGAAGGTGACAACGAGGCATACAAACAGTAACATTAATCAGGAGTACAGTGAAACTAGTCAGCGAACTAGGGTGAGGGAGGGACAGAGAGGGAGGGAAAGCAAGGGTTAATTGAAGTTAGAGAAATCAATACTCGTACCGCTGTGTTGTAAGCTGCCCAAGCGAAATATGAGGTACTGTTCCTCCAATTTGCATCGGGCCTCACTCTGACAATGGAGGAAGCCCAGGATGGAAAGGTCAGTGTGGGAATGGGAGGGGGAGTTAAAGTGTGGAGCAACCGGGAGATCGTGTAGGCGTAGGTGGACTTAGAGGAGGTGTTCAGCGAAATGATCGCCGAGTCTACGCTTGATCTCGACGATATAGAGGAGTCCACACCTGGAACAGCGGATACAGTAGATGAGGTTGGAGGAGGTGCAAATGAACCAATGCCGACATGCATACTTGTTTCATAGGACCAGAGTCTGTCAGCATGGAGACTACAGAGTTTGCCATCGATCCACAAAAAACTGCCCAGGTAGATCCAAAATGCCCTGATATGGCAAGACTGGCCTTTTGCTTTACATTAGGCATTAGAGTTACAGCACAAAACAGGCCCTTTGACCCACGGAGTCCGTGCTGACCAGTGATCACCCCATACACTAACACTATCAAAGGTTTAAGGTGAAGGGGGAGAGATTTAATTGGAATCTGAGGGGTAACTTTTTCACACAAAGGGTTGAGCTGCAGGAGGAAGTAGTTGAGGCAGGTACTATCGTAACATTTAAGAAACAATTAGACAGGTATATGGATAGCCATAGTGAGGCCCACCGGAAATTGGAGGAACAGCACCTCATATTTCGCCTGGGCAGTTTGCAGCCCGGTGGTATGAACGTCGACTTCTCCAACTTTAGATAGCTCCTCTGTCCCTCCCTTCCCCTCCTCCTTCCCAGATCTCCCTCTATCTTCCTGTCTCCACCTATATCCTTCCTTTGTCCCGCCCCCCTGACATCAGTCTGAAGAAGGGTCTCGACCCGAAACGTCACCCATTCCTTCTCTCCCGAGATGCTGCCCGACCTGCTGAGTTACTCCAGCATTTTGTGAATAAATAGGTATATGGATAGGACAGATTTGGAAGGATATGGGCCAAACGCAGGCAGGTGGGAGTAGTGTAGGTGGGACATGTTGGTCACTGTGGGCAAGTTGGACCGAAGGGTATGTTTCCATACCGTGTGACTCTATGACTCTATCCTACACACTCGGGACAATTTACAATTTTTTACCAAAGCCAATTAACCTACATACCTGTACATCTTTGGAGTGTGGGAGAAAACCCACCCAGGTCACGGGGAGAACATACAAACTCTGTACAGACAGAATCCATGGTCGGGATCAAACGCGGGTCTCTGGCGCTGTTCGGCAGCAAATCCATCGCTACACCACTGTGCCGCCCTAAAGCTTGCTGGGTCAATTATCAGTGGAACAGGATCCTTGATAACCAATAGGCATACAGAGGATTGAATTGAATTCAATTAGGTCAATGCACAAATTCTAATTATTTTTTTTTCAATTATAAAGAGCACTAAGCAAAAGCAAAGTGGGAATATAAATCATAAGGTTTGCAGATGACACAAAAATAGGTGGTATTGTAGACAGTGAAGAATCACAGGGTATCTTGATCAGCTGGGCAAGTGGGCTGAGGAATGGCAAATGCAGCTTCATTCAGGTAAGTGTTAGGTATAGCATTTTGGCAAGTTAAACCAGGGCCTGAGCATGAGGGTGGATATATCCTCAGGACCTGATAGGATCTATCCCTGGTTATTGAGAAAGGCAAGGGTGGGGATTGTAGGGACCTTGACGAAGATCCTTGTAGTTTCTCTGGCTACAGGTGTAATCCTGTAGGATTGGAGAGTAGCCAATGTTGTTCCTTTGTTCAAAATTGGAAGTAGAGATAATCCAGGAAATTACCGCTTCATGTAAGTGGTTGGGAAGCGATTAGAAAAGATTCTTTGGGATAGGATTTACTCTCATTTGGAAGAGAGAGGACTAATTAGGAACAGTCAGCATGGCCTTCTATGCAGCAGGTCATGTCTTGTGAACTCGATTGAGTATTTTGAAGAGGTGACGGAAGGGATTGATATGGGTAGGGTGGTAGATGTTGTCCATATGATTCTTAGTAAGGCATTTTTTATTAAAAGTTTTACTAAAAATCATATAGACAACGTCTACTATCCTCCCCTCATCAATCTGGTCCTTGATGGTAGGCTGATCTAGAAGATGAAGATGCATGATACAGATGATTTGGACGCTAAAGCGGATCAGTTGGTCAGTAAGTTTGCAGACAACTCCAAAATTAATGGAGTACCGGACAGTAAAAACTTGTTTTTGTTTTGCAAATATGTGGAGGCTTTGGAAGAGATTTACTAGAATCCTGCCTGAGTTGCAGGGTATTAGCTATGAGGAGAGGTTGTGTAAACTTAGATTGCTTTCTTTAGAGTATTGGAGGCTGAGCAGAAATCAAATAGAAGTGTATAAAATTATGAGAGGCATAGATAGGTTACATTGTCAGATTAGAGGGCATAGCTTTAAGGTGAGAAGGGCAAAGCATAAAGAAGATATGTGGGGCAAGCTTTTTGCACAGAGAGTGGTGGGTGCCTGGATCACACTGCCAGGGGTGGTGTCTGAGGCAAATACAATCATGGATTTTAGATAAGCATACGTAGATGTGCAGGGAATGGATCGACGTGGGTCATGTGCAGGCAGAGGAGATAGTTTACCTTGGCATCATGTTCAGCAGGGACATAGTGGGCCGAAGGGCCTGTTCCTGTGTTATACTATTCTATGGCCTCTATTCTAAATGGTGGTAAAGAAGGCTTTTATCACATTGGCCTTCGTCAGGATAGACATTGGGACATTATGTTATAGATGTACAAGATGCTGGTGAGACTGTACAACGGGTATCTTGCTTAGTTTTCCTTACCCTGCTACAGGAAGTATTCCATTAAGCTGCAAAAAATGGAACAAAGATTCGCAAGGATGTTGCCGGGACTCGAGGGCCTGAGGTGCAGGGAAAGGCTGGGCAGGCTAGGACATTATTCCTTGTCGCGCAGGAGGCTGAGGGGTGATCTTAAGAGGTGTATAAAATCATGAGGAGAATTGATCGGGTGAATGCACAGTCTTCTTTCCAAGGGTAAAGAAATCAAGATCTAGAGGACATGGGTTTAAGGTGAGAGGGGAACAATTTAATAGAACCTGAGGGGTAATTTTTTCACACAGTAGAGTGGGGATATAGAACAGCTACTAGAGGAAACAGTTGAGGCAGATTGAATAACAACATTTAAAATACATTTGGACAGGTATATGAACAGGGAAGGTTTGGAGGTATATGAGGCAAAGATGGACAAATAGTCTTAGCTTAGATAGGGTATTTCAGTCAGTCTGAAAGAGTTGGGCCGAAGGACATGTTTCTGTGCTGCGTGACTCTATGTAAAATGTAAATGTAAAAAACCTTTATTGTCACTACACAAAGTACAGCGAAATTAAAGCAGTCCAGATGATGCAATCACACACAGCAGACAGTACAAAGGATAAACCTTTATCCATAACAAGCTAAACCTAATCTACTGAATTAAACAAACTGACCTCTAATACAATATAGACAAAACAATTACAATACGGTCAAGGCAGTGTACAGTTCAATCAAGACAGCAAGTTATTGCACAGCAATGAGAGCTAACATATTGCAAGTGCCGTTTTTTTAAAATTAAATAAATAATGTAATTAAATATAAGGTGCGGTCGATTGGCTATAACTCTATCAATAGCCATTCTAATAAATCTTAGTAGATACCTTGTATTTTTAGATATTTATGTGAAAGAATTACAGACACATACGTGAAATTATTTTTACAGGGACAAATAATTTGTCATCAGATGTGATACAGTATCTTAGAGGTTATGCCACTGGTTCAGCTGCCAGAATTTTGGCTCTTTGATCCAGCAAAGTGTTTGAATCTGCAGAGTATTCTCAGCCCTTTTAGTGTAGTCTAGAGATATAGCATAGAAACTGGCCCCGTGGCCCACTGAGTCCACGTCGACCGTCGATCACCTGTTCACATAGTTCTATGTTATCCCACGTTTGCATTCAGTCCCCTGCTTACTCGTGGGAATTTACAGAGGCCGATTAATCCACAAACCCACATGTCTTTGAGATATGGGAGGAAAATGAAACACACACACGGAGAAATTCCACACGGTCAGGGGGATAATATGCAAAGGGTGGGGACTGCTTGAAATTGGTGAATTCAATGCTTAAACCGTTTAGTTATAAACTACCCGTGGAATATGAGGTGCTGTTCCTCCAATTTGCATGTGACCTCACTCTGGCAATGGAGGTGGCCAAGGACTGAAAGGTCAGAATGGGAATGGGAAGGGGAGTTAACATGGTTTGCAACTGGGAGCTTCAATAGGCTTTGCCAGACAGAACGCAATTGTTCAACAAATCATCTTCTGTCCATTCTTTCCATAGGAATAACTTACGGAGTTCTTCCAGTACTTAAAAAAATAATATTAAGTTGCTGCTGACTGTCAATGACATTCTGATGACATCCTATTGTCATCGATATACTAAAACTCTCATTTGTTTGTTTGTTCCTGAATTACGGCCAAAACGGTACATGATAGCGTGACAATTTTAGGCCCACCTTACTCAGCATCGTCCCTTTGGTGCTAATGGAAGAAGTTTCATTGAAATCGGTGTCATATTTTTAAAGTTACTCACATTTTAAAGATTAAATCTATCTCCTAGGGAGGGAGGAGGGAGGGAGGGAGAGAGGGAGGGATGGGGGGGGAGAGAGGGAGGGGGAAGCAGGGAGGATAAAGGGGCTTGAGGGGGATGGAGTGGGGGGGGAGGGGAGAGGGAGGAGGGATGGGGGGAGGGGAGGGGGGAGGAGAGGAGGAGAGGGTTTTGCACCAATGCAGGAGAGGTTTGGGCCCAACGGGTCCACTCAGTCTAGTAAGTTTTTAAAGTTCATATGTTCCAGGAGCAAGATTAGGCCATTCGGCCCATCAAGTCTACTCCGCCATTCAATAATGGCTGATCTGTCTTTCCTTCTCAACCCCATTCTCCTGCCTTCTCCCCATAACCCCTGATATCCTGGTTGTTTTAAAATCACTGGGAGCAGGTCAAAATTCAAAGCATTGGACCCTACCAAGGCAAAGGAGAGTAAAAGAAAAGATAGGATAGTCACAGGCAGCAACAGTCTAATTCGTGCAAAGCTTGTGTTTGCAAAGATTGAACATTCAATGAGGTAAAACTCTAATGGCCCAACATGAATTCCAATCTCTCTTATTTTCTGCAACCAGATGTCCAATGTAATGTGATGCTATCTCAAACATGTAGAACAGTGACCACAAAGAACTGCAGATTCCTATTGAGCAGGTTGTCTTACATATATACACACACAAGTTTACACGCAGACACACAAACACAAGTCACTTAATAGTTTGAAAGGAAAATCTGTGAATCTGAACAATGAGAACTCAAGAAGGAGGTCAGTGTGACCTGTACACCAGTCCAGTAAATTTAATGATGAAAAATACTACGAGCAAGAAACAAAGTGCTGAGTGTGGTAACCAAACATCCCAACACACAAATTCAACAATTGCCACGTCATGAGATTTTTGTTTGTTTTAGTTTTAGAGATACAGAGTGGAATCAGGCCCTTCGGCCCACTGAGGCCACGCTGACCAGCGATCACCTGTACACTAGTTCTATCCTCTATGCTAGGGACAATTTTCAGAAGCCAATTAACCTACAAAGCTGCACATCTTTGGGATGTGGGAGTAAACCGGAGCACCCAGAGAAAACCCAAGTGGTCACATGGCGAACGTGCAAACTCTGTACAGACAGCACCCGCAGCCAGGATCGAACCCGGGTCTTTGGTGCTGTAAAGCAGCAATACCACTAAGCATCTTTAATCAGGTCGACCTACGAGCCACGCTCCACAAATTCCACCAGCATGTGCAGTGCCCTACCAGGGGCTCAAACACGCTGGATAAGGTGTATACCAACGTAAAGGACGCCTACAGAGCTCTCCCCTGCCCACCCCTGGGACAATACGATCACCTCTCACTGTTTCTACTGCCCGCATACAAACCCCTCATCCGCAAGACCAAACCTACAATAAAGACGGTCAAAATATGGCCCGAGGATGCCACCCTACAATTCCAGGACTGCTTTGATCGCACCGACTGGGACCTGTTTGCACAGCAGGCGACCTGCGGTTCAGAGGTAGACTTGGAGGAATACGCATCCACTGTGCTCTCCTACATCAACTGCTGTGTGGAGAATGTCACGGAGGACAAGGAAATAAAGATGTTCCCAAACCGGAAACCCTGGATGAATAAGGAGGTACAGAACCTGCTGAGGGCACGCAACAATGCCTTTAAATCTGGTGACACTTCAGCATACAGTGTTGCCAGATCAAACCTGAACAGAGGTATTAAAAGGGCCAAAGACACCCACAGACAACGGGTGGAAGACCACTTCAACACCACGGACACCAGAAGCATGTGGCAGGGTGTCAGGGACATTACTGGCTACAAGAGCAGCCCTGCCTGCCCCCACAGCGATATGACACTGACCAACGAGCTAAACACCTTTTTTGCCCACTTCGAAACTGGCAACACCACCTTGAGTGGAAGAACCCCAGCCGAGGCGGAGGGACTGGTCTTGCAACTGAGCATACAGGAGGTACAACGCGCTCTGCAAAGGGTCAACCCACACAAGGCTGCAGACCCGGATGGAGTTCAAGGAAGGGTACTTAAGGACTGTGCTGAACAGCTGGCTGAGGTATTCACCAGGATCTTTAACCTGTCACTATCTCTGGCTACGGTCCCCAAGTGCCTGAAGTCGGCTACCAAATTGCCGGTGCCGAAAAAAGCAAAGATCACAAAGTCTGGTCTACCCCAACAGCTGCTGACGACCTTCTACCGCTGCACCATAGAGAGCATCCTAACGCATGGCATCCCTGTGTGGTACCTCAGCTGCACGGAGGCAGAAAGGAAAGCTCTTCAGCGGGTAGTCCATAGAGCTCAGAGGACCATCGGAACACAGCTACCAGCCTTGGAGGGCATCTACAACACACGATGCCTCAGAAAAGCCACCAGCATCCACAAAGACTCTTCACACCCCTGCAACAGTCTGTTCGAACTCCTTCCATCGGGCAGATGATACAAGGCCTTCTACGCCCGCACCTCCAGACTCAGGAACAGCTTCATCCCCAGGGCCATAGCTGCTATGAACCGGTCCTGCTGAGCCGGATGGTCACATCGCACAGTGAACCGGCACAGATCTACTTGCACTTTATTCTGTCTTAAAACTGTTACAATTTGTTTCGTTGGGTTGTTGTTGTTTAAATTAATTAATTAATTTATTGCATCGTATGGGAGGCGCATTCCCAATCTCGTTGTACCCCTGTACAATGACAATAAAGATATATTGTTTTGTATTGTATTGTATTGTATCTGTGCTGTCAAGGTGTCAAGGTGACACACTATTAATTATGCTTAATTGCCAATTATAAAAGGTTGATCCTGATTTCTCTCAGTCAGTTGGTTCATATAAAACTCTGGCAGCCTCAGGAAGGTTGAGTCAAGAGAGAATCAAGGGTCAAGAGTTCACAAGTATTTAATTGCTGTATATATTGACAACAGAACAATGAAATTCTTTATTGCCGCAGCTTTACAGGCCCATAAATGTAATAATAAATGCAACGACACACAAATAAATATAAAATAATCAAATATACATTAAATAGCCAGGGTGGTGAGTCGATGATGATATTGGCTGCCTCTTTGAGGTTGTGCCGCAAATTGATCCCATTGATCCCTTCGATGGTGGGGAAGTCAGTTCCTGTGTTAGACCAGGAAGTGTCTACCACTCTCTGTAGCTTCCTTCCTTCGTGGGTGTATGCGTTTTCAAATCAGGCTATGATACAAACAGTCAGTATACTCCAGATGGTCAAGAATGGTCACCGTTGGGTGGCGCAGCGGTAGAGTTGCTGCCTCACAGCGCTAGAGACCCAAGTTCGATCTTGACTAGGGGTGCTGTCTGTATGGAGTTTGTACGTTCTCCCCGTGACCTGCGTGGGTTTTCTCCAAGATCTTCGGTTACCTCCCACACTCCAAAGACGTACAGGCTTGTAGGTTAATGGCTTGGTATCAATGTAAAAAAATGTCCCTAATGTGTATAGGATAGTGTCAGTATGTGGGGATCGCTGGTCGGCAGAGACTTGGGCTGGAGGGCCTGTTTCCGCACTGTATCTCTAAATTAAACTAAACCAAACTAAAATTGTCAAGAATGGGATGTCAGGGCAACACTGCCGGCTGCCACATGGAAGTGGGGTACCAGGGGCAGAACACAAACTGCTGGAGTAACTCAGCTTATCAGGCAGCAGAATGGATGGGCGACGTTTTGAGTCAGAACCCTTTTACAGGTAGTAGGGGGGAGAAACTTGGAAATGAGATGGGGGAAGAGATGCTGCCTGACCCGCTCGAGTTACTCCCCCAGCATTTTGTGTTTTGCTCAAGATTCCTGTATCTGCAGTTTAATGGTTCAATGGGTCGATGGTTCAATGGGTCGATGGTTCAATGGGTCGATGGGTCAATGGGTTGATGGTTCAATGGGTCGATGGTTCAATGGGTCGATGGGCCGATGGGTCAATAGTTCAGTGGTTCAATCGTTCAATGGTTCAATGGGTCAATGGTACTTTGTTGTCTCGGACCGAAGGGCACAGCCTCAGAATAAAAGGACATACCTTTAGAATAGCGATAAAGAGGAATTTGTTAAGCCAAAGGGTGGTGAATCTGTGGAATTCATTGCCACGATAGCAGTAAAGGCCCAGAATTGGGTAGTTTTAAAGCAGAAATTGATAGGTTCTTGATTAGTAGGGGCATCAAAAGACAGGAAAATGGGGTTGAGAGGGAAAATACATCAGCCATTATTGATTGGTGGAGTGGGTTGAATTGGGCTGAATTGCCTAATTCTGTTTCTCTGTCTTCTGGTCTTATTGTCACATGTGCCAAGGTACAGTGAAATACCTTGTACCTTGGCACATGTAAACAGTTCAGTAAAAATCTTAATGTACATAGGCACAATCATACTCAACTACAGGACTGTAGGCTTAGTAGATTACACTGAGACAGCACACAAGAGTCACCATGTTTCTGATTTATATCCAAAGTTGTTAAAAATGCAGAGTCTTAATGTAGAGTTCCTTGAGTCTGCAAGTGATAGGGATGGCTGTGATATTTTTATTGTGTTGAATATGCAATTCTCCATTCAGCTTCGGGCAGCACGGTGGCGCAGTGGTAGAGATGTTGCCTTACAGTGCTTGCAGCGCCAGAGACCCGGGTTCAATCCCGACTACGGGTGCTGTCTGTACAGAGTTTTACGTTCTCCCCGTGACTTGCGTGGGTTTTCTCCAAGACCTTCGGTTTCCTCCCACACTCCAAAGCCATACAGGTTTGTAGGTTAATTGGCTTGGTATAAGTGCAAATTATCCCTGGTGTGTGTTAGTGTACGGGGGATCGCTGGTCGGTGCGGACTGGGTGGGTCGAAGGGCCTGTTTTCGCGTTGTGTCTTTAAACCAAACTAAAGTGAAGAGACTCTCTGAAGCTGGAGTAGATGGGAAAACGACTTTCAATCCTTTACATGGAGTTTGGTGGACCAGTATTCCCCATTCACCGCAGGCAGTGATGGAGTTTGGTAGACCAGTATTCCCTGCACTGCAGGCAGTGATGGAGTTTGGTAGACCAGTATTCCCTGTTACTGCAGGCAGTGCTGCTGCCTCCCAGTTTCAGGGACTCTTTTTGATCCTGTTCTCTGGCCCGGCATCTGTGGAGCATGCACAATCATTCCATGACCACATGGGTTTACTCTGGGTGCTCCAGTTTCCCACCACATGCCATTGATGCTCTGGTTAAGTGGCGACTGTGAATCGCCTTTAGTGTAGGTGGGTGGGGAGTTTTGAACATGTCTGAAAGAGAGAATACACTGCGGGACGCGGTAGGATAAGGAAAAGATGAATAGGCCTTGTGGGATTGCTCCAACTGGGAGATGACATTGACCAGATGGGCCATATGGCCTTCTCCAATTACCATTTGCTGCCAACTGTGACATTGGGACAGAGATGTGGATAGGAAGAGATAAGAAGGCTATGGGTCTTCGTAAGACGTCACCTCAGGTAGATGCTATAAATGGTGAAGAGAGCTGTGTCCGTGATGGACCGGGCTGAGTCCACCACTCTGTGTAGCCTCTTGCATTCCTATGCATTGAAATTGTCATACCAGACCAGGATGCAGCTAATCAGGATACTTTCTACAGTATATTTGTGGAGATTTGTCAGGGTAGACCGCTCCAGACTCTCGTGACTGGTAATTTGGATTTTTGCACTCGGGTCCTTCATTTGTGAGCTCAAATTCATTGAATGGAACTCTGACCCATGAATTTGTGACAGAGTGAGAGAGACTGTACTTCCCAATGAACTACATTTAATGCAAAATGCGCAAAACGCTGGAGTAACTCAGTGGGTTAGGCAGTATCTCTGGAGAACATGGATAGGTGACGTTTCGGGTCGGGCCCCTTCTACGGACTCTGAAGAATCTTGAGTCTTCAGAATTCAGACTCTTGAGTCCGAAGGAGGGTCCTGACCCGAAACGTCACCTATCCATGTTAACCCCGGGATGCTGCCTGACCCGCTGAGTTACTCCAGCACTCTGTGTCTTTGCTTTGTAAGCCAGTATTTGCAATTCCTTGTTTCTACAGGAAACTCACAAAGTTTCAATCAAAATTACATTTATTTATATAAAATGTAATAGTTTGACTTGTTCCACATCTGCATTTTCTTTCAGAACAGCAGGTGTGCCACTGATCATAACTTGGCAGAATAACTTTCCACTAAAGAAATCTGAGAATAGAGAAAGGAGAAATGCCATTAAGATTATGCCCTCTACGGACAATATTTATTTTATCTCTTTTGTGGGTACAATCCAAATATTTAATCTACTGAGGACAGTTTCTGCATGAATGCTCTTGCTGAAAATAAAATCAAGTAACACTTCAGTTTATTGAGCTCGACCCAGACCTCTGCCAGTGAATAATAACAGAAAATTAAAAGAATTCATTGCAGATGTAGATCGGGTTAGGACTCTTGAAGAGGAGTCCTGACCTGAAACGTCATCTGCTGTCCCCTCCACGGATGCTGCCTGACAGGCTGAGTTCCTCCAGCACGTTGTTTAGTTTAGTTTAGTTTAGAGATACAGCGTGGAAACAGGCCCTTCGGCCCATCGAGTGCGTGCACACCAGTGATCCCCGCACACCTACACTACACTACCCTACACACATTAGGGACAATTGTACATTTAGAGAAAGCCAATTAACCTACAAACCTGTACGTCTTTCGAGTGTGGGAGGAAACCGAAGCTCTCGGAGAAAACCCACGCGGTCACGAGGAGAACGTACAAACTCTGTACAGACGGCATCCGTAGTCAGGATCGAACCCGGGTCTCTGGTGCTGAAAGCGCTGTAAGGCAGCAACTCTACCGTTGCGCCACCTTACCGCCACCGTGCCTTGCTCAAATCTCTGCAGACGTTGGTAATCTGAAATAAAAACAGAAAATGCTGGAAACAGCAGGTCAGGTCAGGCTGCATCCGTGGAAAGATACAGAGTGAATGTTTCAGATCATGGGGCATTACGTCAAAACTGATGTGCCAAATTTTTCCAGCATTTTCTCATTTTACCTCCATGCAGGGTTTGGTGAGATGCAAGATTCAAAATGCACGCCTACAATTCTGGTCTCAGTCACTCCCTACCTTCTAACTCCCAGAATTCCTAGTCATAGAGTCATGCAGCATGGAAACAGGCCTTCAGCCCACACAGTCCTTCTCTCCGTTTACTTTTCTCGGTTGTTGAGGATGATTCCTACGCTGTGAAATGACGTCAGTGGAATTATCTTTCTTGTCCACCCCGATAAAACCCAATATCATCTCTGGCCTTTGTCCAACAATCTGTCGAGCAAATTACCTGTGTTCACCTCTTGCCGACCATGCTCTGTCCTGCTCCTCCTCTTTTCCTGCTTTCTTCCCCACCCCTCCTGCAATCAGTCTGAAGAAGGGTCCCGATCCGAAACATCACCGATCCATGTTCTCCATAGATGCTGCCTGAGTTACTCCAGAAGTTCGTGTCTAGAAAAACCCAACCTCGTCCCAAGTTAATAAAGAATAAGTGACAATTTTTACAGAGACCGCCACTGTGAACTGGAGAAATTCATGATAATTTTTAGCCTCAAATAAGAACCCTGTGTTTTGTTGTGTGCCCAGGAATTACACCCCTTGACAGCCGCACGGCAAAGACACCCCTTCCTGAATGGATTTAGTTTGGCGGTACATATAGTCGTAGAGTCATACAGTGATAGAGTCACACTGCATGGAAACAGGCCCTTCGGCCCAACCCGTCCATGCCATCCAAGATGCCCCATCTATGCTAGTCCCATTTGGCTCATATCCTTCCAAATGTTTCCTGTCCAGATACTGTACCAAATGTTTTTTATGTAGGGTTGTTGTGCCTGCCTTGGCTACTTCCTCTGGCAGCTCGTGCCATTTACCCACTATCCTCTGTGTGATGAAGTTGCTCCTCAGTTTCCTATTAAAGCTTTCCCCATTTACCTTAAACGTATGCGCTCGAGTTCTTGATTACTCTACTCCAGGAAAAAAAGATTCGGTGCATTCACCCTATCTATTCTCCTCAATATTTTATACACCACTAGAAGATCACTTCTCAGCCTCCTGCATTCCGAGGAAGTGTTACTGGTGTAATGGCATGATTTCATGTTGTCTAGTGGTGCTTTTAGCCGTAAGGTCACAAGTTTCTGGTCTTTCAGAGTCCCAACTGGTACATGATTTAGGGGCAGCAAAGTGGCGCAGCGGCAGAGTTGCTGCTTTTCAGCGCCAGAGACCCGGGTTCGATCCGGACTACGGGTGCTGTCTGTACGGAGTTTGTATGTTCTCCCAGTGACCGCAAGGGTTTTTCCAGCTGCTCCGGTTTTCCTCCCACGTTCCAAAGATGTATTGGTATGGGTTCGTTGGCTTTGGTACAATTGTGAAATTTATCAAGTGTATCGGGCAGTGTTAGCGTACGGGGTGATGGCTGGTCGGCACGGACTTGGTGGGCCAAATGGCTTGTTTCTGCACTGTATCTCCAAAGTCTAAAGTTTAATCTAGTGTGGGAAGATGAAAATCCTTGGAGCAGCATGAATGCTCGTGGGTTTGGATGGAGGCACCTCAGTTTCAGTCTACGTCTGATGTTTGCTATGTCTGCACAGCAATGACTGGCACTGATACATGGCAAATATTTTCTTGTTGACACCTCATCATTTGGAATAGCAAAGAGACTATCAATCATGAATGAAGAGTCTCAAGAACAAAAATGTTTGGAGCATAGTTGCGATTTGGCAGGCTCAATCTATTTCACTGATCGTGGAGCACAAAAAATAAAGAATACCTAAAAAAATTGCAATGGAAGTTCCAAAGTATTGGTTGTATTTTTTTTCGGCACATTCTTGTGGTAAAACCCTGCAAGCATTCTACAGTTCAGAGCCATGTCCTAGTTTGATTCTGCATCTGACTTCTGATTTTGAAGTCTCTTTCCATATCATCTGGCTGTAACTTGGGCAGGGTTCCTCTGTTTACTAAGTTCCTTTCATGTGTGAATCAGGACTGCTCTTCCATTTAAAAAAAATGAAACATGTTCTTAATAGACCTCTCAAAATCAAATAGAGTTTCATAAGGACATTTTATTTCTATAGAATCACCTGTGGTGTTGTTCCACTGGTTGCTCATTAGAATGGCAGTGGGGAGATACTAAGCCCCCCATACCTTTGTCTCGAATACCTTTGCTGAGATCAAGATAGTTCTCCTTCGGTGAATCATATTCTGTTCATTCCTGGCTAAAAGTCACAACCCAATGACATGCCAAAATAGAACTGACTTATGGACTTTCATGGAGTTATAGAATCACACAGCATGCAAACAGGTGCTTTGGTCCAACTTGCCCATGCCTACCAAGATGCCAATCTGAACAAATGCCATTTGCCCACATTTGACCCTTATCACTGAACCTTTGCTATCTAAGTACCTGCCTGATGTATTTTAAATGCTGCAATTGTACCTTTCTTTATCACTTTCTTTGTTTAACCTCATAGGTTTGAGGTGAAGGGAGGAAAGTCCGATGAAAGTGGTGGCGCTGTGCAGCAGCTGCGGCTCACCTGCAGTCCGTTTGTCTTTTGTGTTTTTTGTTGTTTTTTGTCTTAATTGTAGTGTTTAGATGTGATGAGGTGTTTTTTGTGGTTGTGCACTATGTGTGGGGGGGGGGGGGGGGAACTGTAAAATTGTCTCTTCCGAACGGACACCCGACCTTTTTTTCTGGGTCGGTTCTCCGTTCACGCTGAGGCCTACCATCGGCCAAACACCTGGAGCTGGCGGCCTCCACCTGGGACCACCTGGGCTCTGGTTCACAGAGCCCGCGGACCGGACTCACCATCTGCGGAAATGGCTGCCTTCGGAGGCTGTGGTGGCGCTGCAAGTGCGGCTGCGATTCGCCTTCGGAAGGTCCGGAGGCTTCGGCCGTGGGCCGCGTGGACGTCGGAAGCTCGCAGGCCCCTGGGTGGGGGCCGACGTCTGGAGCTCCTGCAGCAGCAGCGTCTTTACCCGCCCCAAAACGCGGGGCTTGGGTCGGCCCACCGCGGACCTTTCATCGTCCGGGGCGGCCTGAAATAGACCGCGGGATTTTTTTCTGCCCGGCGGGGGCTTCAATGTCGGGAGCCATGACCACCCCGATGTGCAGCGGCAGCGTCTTCGCCTGCCCCGAAACGCGGGGCTTGGGTCGGCCCGCTGCGGACCTTTCATCGTCTGGCGCGGCCTGGAATAGGCCGCGGAATTTTCTC
Organism: Rhinoraja longicauda; assembly: GCF_053455715.1. Taxonomy (NCBI): domain Eukaryota; kingdom Metazoa; phylum Chordata; class Chondrichthyes; order Rajiformes; family Arhynchobatidae; genus Rhinoraja; species Rhinoraja longicauda. Next base: position 8,568,364 of record NC_135980.1, on the reverse strand, counting down.
CGCCCGGCGGGGGCTTCAATGTCGGGAGCCCCAACCGCCCCGACGTGGCAACTTCAACAGCCTGACCGCTGGAGAAGATGGCAGGGGAAGAGAAAAGACATTCTGGCCTTTCATCACAATGAGGAGGTGACTGGAGGAGACTCACTGTGGTGGACGTTTCTTTTTTTTGGTTTGTGTTGGTTTGTGATTGTGTGTGTTATTGCTTATTTTTATTGCTCTTATTGTTGGACTGTGGGTAACCGAATTTCGTCCAAAAGACTTGTTTTTTTGGATGACAATAAAAGTTATTCTGATTCTGAAAGAATTAATAGGAACCTGAGGGGTAACTTTTTTACACAAAGGGTGGTGGGTGTATGGAGGAGGTAGTTGAGGCAGGTACTATCTCAGCATTTAAGAAGTATTTAGATAGGTACATGGATATGATATATTCCGAGGGATATAGGCCAAACGCAGGCAGGTGGGACTAGTGTAAATGGGGCATGTTGGTCGGCTTGGACACGGTGGACTGAGCTGCCTGTTTCCGCACTGTATGACTCAATGACTCTATGACTATGGCAGCTCGTTCCATATACCCAACACCCTCTGTTTTAAAAAAGTTCCCATTATTGGTGTTGATATTGGTTTATTATTGTCACGTCTGCCAAGATATAGTGAAAATCTTTGCATGGTATCCAGTCAAATCATATTATACATCAGTATAATCAAGCCGTGCACAAGTACACCAGCCACTGCAAAGCAAAATCTTTATCATTAAATATTATCCCTTTCATTTTAAACCTGCTCCCTCTCGAGATTGATTCCTCAACACTGGGGAAAAGACATGGATTTATATCTATGTCTTAGGTCTACCTTATGAGGCTCCTAACTCCTCCATCACTGAAGCCAGCTTTGAAGCCTCCAGCGTATGATGTCAAACCTGGTGCCCCATTCCTACTGACTCTCCCCCTGATTTATCTACCCAACAATCTCTGCCTCAACCATTCCATCCTTTGCTCCCACCCCCGATTCCACTCCCCATCAGCCCCATCCCATCACCCTCTCCACTTGATCCAAACCATGGCAGCACAGTGGCATAGCGGTAGAGCTAGTGCCTTGCAGCTCCAGAGACCCTGGTTCAATCCTGGCTACGGGTGCTTGTCTGTACGGAGTTTGTACGTTTGCACCGTGACCTTCGTGGGTTTTCTCCAAGATCTTCGGTTTCCTCCCACACTCCAAAGACGTTCAGGTTTGTAGGTTAATTGGCTTGGTATAAATGTAATAAAATGTCCCTAGTGTGTGTTGGGTAGTGTTAATGTGCGGGGATCGCTGGCCGCTGCGAATTCGTTGGGCCGAAGGACCTGTTTCCACGCTGTATCCCTAAAACGAAAACTGAAACTTAACCCTCCCACTCTAACCAAAGCACATATTGACATGTCAGGAAGATATTTCATCCAACAGATTCTAGATTTGGATTTTTAGATTTATTTTAGAGATACTACGCGGAACAGGCCCTTCGGCCCACCGGGTCCGCGCCGCCCAGCGATCCCCGCACATTAACATTATCCTACACACACTAGGAACATTTTTTTACATTTGCCCAGCCAATTAACCTACATACCTGTACGTCTTTGGAGTGTGGGAGGAAACCGAAGATCTCGGAGAAAACCCACGCAGGTCACGGGGAGAACGTACAAACTCCATTCAGACGGCGCCCGTAGTCAGGATCGAACCTGAGTCTCCGGCGCTGCATTCGCTGTAAGGCAGCAACTCTACCGCTGCGCCACCTTGCCATCTTGCAGACAGCAATTCCATTCCTCACTCATTTTTTTTCTCTTACTTATTTTCTACACATACCCAACTCCCTTCCCACATGTTTATCTCTGTGTTTTGCATTAATGGCCCTGTAAAGCTGCAGCAAGTAACAATTTCATTGTTTGAATTTCGGTACATGTGACAATTAAACTCTCTTGACCCTTGACTCATTGACAACCACAGTTTGTGCCTTAGTCTATCGCCCTCCCTACGTACGTGACTGCATTCCGAACACTGTATACTATGAGGAGGAGTGGATTTAATCAAAACAGAATTGCATAACTAGGAATTCTCGAAGGAAGAAAGCCACATCTAATTATCACCAGAATTCTCCCTGAGATTTTCCGAGAATTTTTTAATTTTTTGTCCTATCCTTGTTTGATTCGGGCGCTAATACGCAATAGGCCAAAACTGATCTGCCTAAACTATTACTGAATGCCTGTATGTTACGAATGAGCTAATGATTACTGAACCATTTTCTTCCAAAAGGCTGTGGTTTCGGTGTGACATCGACAGGATAAACAAATAATACAATGCTCATAATCCAAATATCCGCTTGTTAGACTTTAGAAGTACTTGTCCTGTCACAACCAACCACTTAGTGCCGTTGAATGCCAACGAAGAAATCTGTTATTATAATTGATGTAATTGATCTTCAGTTGTTAAAAAGAAGCAAAAGCACGCGGGACTTTTCATCGCTGGTGCGGCTCGGCCGCGGGACTTAACATCGCCCGGTGCGGCTCGGCCGCGGGACTTAACATCGCCCGGTGCGGCTCGGCCGCTGGACTTAACATCGCCCGGTGCGGCTCGGCCGCTGGACTTAACATCGCCCGGTGCGGCTCGGCCGTGGGACTTAGCTGCGCAAGGCTCGGTCGCGGGGCCTTCCATCGCCCGGCTCGGCCGCGAGACATTTCAGCGCCCGGTGCGACTCGGCCGCGGGGACTTCCACCCCCTTGCGGGGACTGTGCGGGTCGGTCGGGGACGAGCTGTCTGTCCGTGGGCGTGGGGAAGAGAGTGGAAGTTTTGTTGCCTCCATCACAGTGAGGGGGTGTTTGGAGTCACTGTGATGGACGTTTGTGTTGGGGTTATGTGTCTTGTGTTCTTTTTTGTGTGACTGCTATGTAGTTTCGTTCGGTACCTTGGTACCGAATGACAAATAAAGCTCTGTTGAACTGTTGTTGAACTGTTGATAAGATCAAAAGTGCGAGGAACAGAATTAGGCCATTCGGCCCATCTAGTCTACTCCGCCATTCAATCATGGCTGATCTATCTCTCCCTCCTAACCCCATTCTCCTGCCTTCTCCCCATAACCCCGGACACCCGTACTAATCATTGGACAATGGGGTCTTGGACAACGGCTAAAGAGGTCTGTTTGTCCACATTTGTTCTTAAGTTTGTTCTTCATTTACGTCGATCCTAATTGTTCCCACGGTATCATGAGGTACAATGGAAAGTTTCAACTCCCTGGAGGGAAATTAGTGGAATATGTGGTCTCTCTCAATAGCAAACAATTAAAAGCAGATGTCCAGGGGCACCTCAGAGGCTATAGCTTTGACAATTGTTCCTAAGATTAGCTGGCACATTTCCATTCTCAGATGAAGCAGTCAAGATGAACTTGTGAGATGATTGTCCATGTCAGGCAAGTGGGCTAGCCCTGTAAAACTGAAGGGAATATTTTATGAAACACGGTGGCGCAGCGGTAGAGTTGCTGCCTTAGCGCATCAGAGACCCGGGGTTCCATCCTGTCTACAGGTGCTGTCTGTACCGAGTCTGTACGTTCTCCCCGTAGCCTCATGGGTTTTCTCCAGGTGCTCAGGTTACCTCCCACATTCCAAAGACATGTACAAGGCTTGGATGTGGAGAGGATGTTTCCACTAGTGGGGGAGTCTGGGGATAGAGGTCATAGCCTCAGAATTAAAGGACGTTCCTTTAGGAAGGAGATGAGGAGAAATTTCTTTAGTCAGAGGGTGGTGAATCTGTGGAATTCTTTGCCACTGAAGGCTGTGGAGGCCAAGTCAATGGATATTTTTAAGGCAGAGATAGATATATTCTTGATTAGTAAGGGTGTCAGGGGTTATGGGGAGAAGCCAAGAGAATGGGGTTAGGAGGGAGAGATAGATCAGCCATGATTGAATGGCGGTGTAGACTTGATGGGCCAAATGGCCTAATTCTGCTCCTCTCACTTATGACCTTTTGACCTTATAACACACAGGTTTGTAGGTTTGTAGGTCTGAAGAAGGGTCTCGACCCGAAACATCAGCCATTCCTTCTCTCCAGAGATGCTGCCTGTCCTGCTGAGTTATTCCAGCATTTTGTGTCTACCTTAAGTTTGTAGGTTAATTGGCTTTGGTAAAAAAAAGTTGTTAATTGTCCCTAGTGTGTCGGATAGTGATTGCCTATGAAGATCGTTAGTCGGAGCGGACTCGGTGGGCTGAGGGGCCTGTTTTTGCGCTGTGTCTCTAAACTAAACTAAACTAAACTAAACTAATTAGGCTGAACGTATACTATCTGTGACAACAACAAAAATCTATAAAAAATGGGAAAGGGCTTCCTTGTGATATCCACTGGCCAGGTGACTGAAGGGACAACAAATGCATTTGTATTGAGCATCGTGCTTTGGAAACCAAAGGAAATGAGGTGCCATCCGAAATGAGCTCATGTTCACTGGAATTTAGGCTTATATTCACTGGAATTTAGAAGGATGAGAGGGGATCTTACAGAAACATATAAAATGTTCTCACCCAGAGAGTTTTGAATCTGTGGAATTCTCTGCCACAGAAGGCAGTGGAGGCCGATTCACTGGATGTTTTCAAGAGAGAGTTAGATATAGCTCTTGGGACTAATGGAATCAAGGGATATGGGGAGAAAGCAGGAACGGGGCTACTGATTTTGGATGGTCACCATGATGATATTGAATGACGTGGTTGGCTCGAAGGGCCGAATGGCCTACTCCTGCACCTTTTTTCTATGTTTCTACGTTACCTTGACTCTATGAGAAAGCGGGACAATGGGAATTATTTTCGATTATTCAGTAAGACAGCTGCCAAACGTTCATTCTTCTTTAATCTTTGAAGTTTACTGATTCAGATGTGATTGAATAAGTGGTTTGATTCTCACCTAACCTTTCTGGTGTCTATCGACACCAGTTGTGCTTTCCTATAAAAATTCAAACAGCCAAACAGCAAGTTTACTTTACAAACCTGTGAATGGTTTGCCAGTAAAAATAAGCTTTCTAAAACAAAACATAAAGTATTGGACAAAAATGATTTGTTCTTCAGCCTGGTTCACCATTTTATCTCCCCCCCCCACCTCCCTTATCTGCTCAAAGGGTCTCGACCCAAAATGTCACCCATTCCTTCTCTCCAGAGATGCTGCCTGTCCCTCTGAGTTACTCCAGCATTTTGTGTCTATCCCTTATCTGCTCGTTGCATTTCTTTCTGGTATGTTTGGAATGTGAACCTATTGTACTGCAGAGTTGTGTGTGGTGTCACTGTTTCGCAAACAATGTTAACCTTTATATAGATTTTTTTTTAAAGTTGGAGTAACTCAGCGGGTCAAGCAGCATTTCTGGAGAAAAGGAAAATATGACGTTCTTCAGACTGAGAGTCAGGGGAAAGGGGAATGAGTGATACAGAAGGTGATATAGAGAGATGTAGAACTAAGGAATGAAAGGTATGTAAAAAATAAAGATGATCAAGGAAAGGTGGATTTTTGGACAAATAGTGCCTATGGGCTGGGTAACGAGTTCTACAGATAGTGAAATTCAACAGGACAACAGTGAAACTAGTACAACGACTGGGGTATGGGAGGGGTTTAGAGGGAGGGAATGCAAGGGTTACTTGAAGTTAGAGAAATATTCGTCAATATTCACCAGACATGGTCATATTGAATGGCGGTGCTGGCTCGAAAGGCCGAATGGCCTACTCCTGCATCTATTTTCTATGTTTCTATGTTAACTGGTGAGAAAAGCACAAGGGTACTGGCATGAACAATTACTTTAACAAGCGCTTATGAACCATATCCCACTTCCCAAGACACCCTGCTCCTTTCCCCTCTGCCATGCGCTCATCTCCCATCTCTGAGCTCTATATTTCTCTTTCATTTCCACCCCCCCTTCCCCTCACCACGGACCCAGTCCCATTATAACCCTCCCTCCGACTATACATTTCATTCATCGTCTTCTCCCCTTATCTGATACCCTTTTGTCTCCTTTGCACCTCTAACCTTTGTCACTTACTCCACCCATCTGCCGATCAAACCCCCATCACCTATATTCATCCATTGCCAGGCTTTGTCCCATCCCCATCTCCCTTGTCCAGCTTTATCCCCTTTACTCCTGAAATGTCACCTGACTATTCCTTCCATAAGTGCTGCCTGACTCACTGAGTTCCTCCAGCATAGTCATAGAGTCATAGAGCATGGAAACAGGCTTAACTTCGGCCCAACTTGCCCACACCAGCCAACATGTCCCATGTCCCAGTCTGAAAGAGGGTCCCGACCCAAAACGTGGCCTATCCAGGTTCTCCAGCGATACTGCCTGACCGTTGAGTTACTCCAGCATTTTGTGTCACAAATCCAGCATTTGTGTCATTATGGAATTTAATACCAACAAATGTGAGGTGTTGCATTTTAGGAAGTCTAACATGGGCAGGACCTACACACTGAATGGCAGGGCTCTGAGGAGTGTTGTGGAGCAGAGGGATCTAGGAGTGCAGGTGCATGGTTCCTTCAGGGTGGAGTCACAGGTATATTATGTGGTCAAAAAGTATTGAGTATAGAAGTTGTGAGGTCATGTTGCAGTTGTATAAGACGTTGATGAGGCCGCATTTAGAGTATTGTGTTCAGTTCTGGGCACCATGTTATAGGAAAGATGTTGTCAAGCTAGAAAGGGTTCAGAGAAGATTTACGAGGATGTTGCCAGGACTAGTGGGTCTGAGCTATAGGGAGCAGTCGAGTAAGCTGGGACTCTTCCTTAGAGTCCAGGGGAAATGGGGGCGTGATCTTAAAGATAGATTCTTGATTAGTACGGGTGTCAGGGGTTATGGGGAGAAGGCAGGGGAATTGAGTTAGGAAGGAGAGATAGATCTGCCATGATTGAATGGCGGAATAGACTTGATGGACCGAATGACCTAATTCTGCTCCTACCACTTAGGGGTAATCTTATAGAGGTGTATAAATTCATGAGAGGAATAGATCAGGTAGATGCACAGTGTTTCTTTCCCAGAGTGGGTGAATCGAGGACCAGAGGACATAGGTTTAAGGTGAAGGGGAAAATATTTAATAGGAATCTGAGGGGTAATGTTTTCATACAAAGGGTGATGGGTGTATGAAACAAGCTGCGAGAGGAGGTAGTTGAGGCTGGGATTATCCCAATGTTTAAGAACCAGTTAGACAGGTACATGGATAGGACAGGTTTGGAGGGATATGGACCAAACGCAGGGAGGTGGGACTACTGTAGCTGGGGTATGTTGACCATTGTGGGCAAATTGGGTTGAAGGACCTGTTTTCATGCTGTATCCACTCACTCTATGACTCTATGATTCTATAATTTAATGTTCCAATAACTGACTAGGCTCAAATATTAAACGGCTCTGAGTGTACAAACATTACGGCACGGTGGCGCAGTGGTAGAGTTGCTGCCTTACAGCGAATGCAGCGCCTGAGACTCAGGTTCGATCCTGACTACGGGCGCCGTCTGTACGGAGTTTGTACGTTCTCCCCGTGACCCGCGTGGGTTTTCTCCGAGATCTTCGGTTTCCTCCCACACTCCAAAGACGTACAGGTATGTAGGTTAATTGACTGGGTAAAATGTAAAAATTGTCCCTAGTGTGTGTAGGATAGTGTTAATGTGCGGGGATCGCTGGGGGGGCACGTACTCGGTGGGCCGAAGGGCCTGTTTCCGCGCTGTATCTCTAAATCTAAATCTAAAAAAAATGTACTTCCTGAAAACAGGACCCTTGCCTTCTATAAAACACATCCTTAATTCTACATTACAGTGACCACCATAGTTAAATTATTTAAAGTTCCTTTCAGCCTAAGAGTATAAAAACACATTATTGACTAAATGTCTAATCTTTCCCAGATGTTTTAATGACTTAACATGGACATTATTTACAAACAGCTGACGCCAGTTTCAGATGTGCTAAATGCTCTAAATTCTTGAATGAATCGACCTTCAACAGTCCGGACATCAAAAGTATTTACAGTTGAGGCAATGCATCAGCTATGAAATGCTTTGGGACAGATATCACAACTTGTACATGTATGGCACATTAGAACATAGAAAAGTGCAGTGCAGATACAGGCCCTTCGGCCCACAATGTCCGTGCTGAACATGTTAAACTTGTCACCTTTTATACTTTAGAGATACAGTGCGGAAACAGGCCCTTTGGCCCATCGATTCCGTGCCGACTAACGATCTCCGTTATACTAACACACTAGGGACAGTTTACAATTTCACCGCAGCTAATTAACCAACAAACCTGTACGTCTTTGAAGTGTGGGAGGAAACCGGAGCACCTGGAGAAAACCCACACGGTCACAGGGAGAATGTTCAAACTAAGTACAGACAGCACCCGTAGTCAGGATCGCACCCGGGTCTCTGGCGATGTATGGCAGCAACTCCACTACTGGGCCACCATGCCCTCCCTCTGCCGGCATGTGATCCACATCCTTCCATTATTTGCATATCCAAGTGGCTATTTAACATAATTTGACATAATTTAATTTTAGGAGGCATCTTGGATCATTGACACTGGGGATAATAAGCAACACCTTGCAATGGTAATTATTTTAAGATTGAGATCGTTAAAATTAAATGCATTTTCTCAAAGTAAGTGGTCACTGTCAGTACTATTTTTGTGATGGTACACATTGGTACAGCACCGAAAAGTTAAAAACTAGATCTTCAAATGTTCAGAATTTCATTTTTTATGCTTTAAAATCAATTATTGGCGTATTAAATAAGAAGGTATCAGAGGTTATGGGGAGGAGGCAGGAGAATGAGCCATGATTGAATGGCGGAGTAGACTTGATGGGCTGAATGGCCGAATTCAACTCCTATCACTCATATTCATAAGATCTTATGAAGTTGATTGGTCACAAAATCGAAACAGAACATTTTGAAGGGGTAGCACAGTGGCGTAGCGGTGGAGTTGCTGCCTCACAGTCCCAGAGACCCGGGTTCGATCCTGACTACGGGTGCCAGCTGTAGGGAGTTTGTACGTTCTCCCTGACACCACGTGGGTTTCAGAAACATAGAAACATAGAATTTTTTTAGATTTAGATTTAGAGATACAGTGCGGAAACAGGCCCTTCGGCCCACCAAGTCCGCGCCGCCCAGCGATCCCCGCACATTAAATCTATCTTACACCCACTAGGGACAATTTTTACATTTGCCCAGCCAATTAGCCTACATACCTGTACGTCTTTGGAGTGTGGGAGGAAACCGAAGATCTCGGAGAAAACCCACGCATGTCACGGGGAGAACGTACAAACTCCGTACAGACGGCGCCCGTAGTCAGGATCGAACCTGAGTCTCCGGCGCTGCATTCGCGGTAAGGCAGCAACTCTACCGCTGCGCCACCGTGCCGGTGCAGGAGGCCATTCAGCCCTTTGAGCCAGCACCGCCATTCATTGAGTTACTCCAGTATTCTGTGTCTATCTTCGGTTTAAACCAGCGTCTGCAGTTCCTTCCTACACAATTGTTTGGTTATTTTTAACCATTGATTGAATGTATACACTTCGAGGAGAGTTTCGAAACACCGAGAACATTGCATGTGTGCATTAGTGATTAAGATTTCAAATTACAATCAGAGACAGTTCTCTTCTTGTTAATCTATATGTTCTAAATCTCAACGCACTGTAAAGCTTCCCGATGTTGAAGACAATCAGCCATTATCTTATCCGAAGCTTGGTCCAAGCCAATGTTTTATCAGCTAAAATCCCTTCTATGATCATACACTCTACTCAAGTTATCTCTGCTTGATTTGTTTTAAACTTTTGCCACATTTCTGTTTTGACACAATAGTTTAGGTTGTGATTAGCAATACTCATTTATCAAGCCGTAGAAATTGGTAACTTGTTTGTTATTGATATTGATTTATTATTTTCACGTTTATCGAGATACTGTGAAAAGCTTTTGTTTGCATGTTATCCAGTTCAATCAAATCAATAAGGCAGCACAATGGCACATAGAAACATAGAAACATAGAAAATAGGTGCAGGAGGAGGCCATTCGGCCCTTCGAGCCTGCACCGCCATTCAATATGATCATGGCTGATCATCCAGCTCAGTAACCTGTACCTGCCATCTCTCCATATCCCCTGATCCCTTTAGCCATAAGGGCCACATCTAACTTCCTCTTAAATATAGCCAATGAACTGGCCTCAACTATCTTCTGTGGCAGAGAATTCCACAGACTCACCACTCTCTGTGTGAAGAAATGTTTTCTCATCTCGGTCCCAAAAGACTTCCCCCTTATCCTTAAGCTGTGACCCCTGGTTCTGGACTTCCCCAACATCGGGAACAATCTTCCCGCATCTAGCCTCTCCAACCCCTTAAGAATTTTATATGTTTCAATAAGATCCCCCCTCAGTCTTCTAAATTCCAGCGAGTATAAGCCTAGTCTATCCAGTCTTTCTTCATATGGAAGTCCTGCCATCCCAGGGATCAATCTGGTGAACCTTCTCTGTACTCCCTCTATGGCAAGAATGTCTTTCCTCAGATTAGGAGACCAAAACTGTACGCAATACTCCAGGTGTGGTCTCACCAATGCCCTGTACAACTGCAGCAGAACCTCCCTCCAGAGATGCTGCCTGACTTGTTAACATTCCATTCCCATTTAATGGTTATTTGTAAAAAAGTAGATGAAATGAATAATTTATGTTTTTGCACTATAAATCATTTCAAGTTATCAGAAGGAGACAATCATAAGTGGCAGTTAAAAAAAAAAATTTCAACTGGGGCAACTTGACAAACTGTGGGTTAACTAAACAACATGAAATCATGAACATGAAAGGGCGGCACGGTTGCCTTACAGCGTTTGCATTGCCGGAGATCCAGGTTCGATCCCGACAATGGGTGTTGTCTGTACGGAGTCTGTACGTTCTCCCCGTGACCATGTGGGTTTTCGCTGAGATTTTCGGTTTCCTCCCACACTCCAAAGACGTACAGGTTTGTAGGTTAATTTGCTTTGTAAATGTAAAAATTGTCCCTAGTGTGTGTAGGATAGTGTTAATATGCGGGGATCGCTAGTCGGCGCAAACTCGATGGGCCAAAGGGCCTGTTTCCAAGCTGTATCTCTAAAACTAAAAACTAAAACTAAAAATCTGCAGTCAAGAATCTTTAAACAAGAATTAAGCTAATTTCTTTTGGATCATACGATGCCTTCGTTTCATGGACCTCACGGTTCTTCCCGATCTTGTACCTGAAATTCCCAATTATAGATCTGCCTGTCTGCTCTTCCTTTCTCCCACAAAGATGTTTACACCAGAGGGATTAGTAATATCTTTGGAAGTGCAGAGCATTATCTGGGGCACGTGATAAAGTGAACGTTTTCAGGTTACTTGTTAATTCTTTCACTTATTCTGACCGTTTTGGACGATTTACAGATGATGATGAGTCAGCGTGCTGGAGGGAGATTGATTGGCTGACCAATTGGTGCCAGAGCAACCTTGCTCTCAAAATCAGTAAAACCAAGGAACCGATTGTTGCCTTTGGATCAGGAAGGCCGAGGACCCACAAATATTCTTCTTCGACAGGACGGTGGTGGAGAGAGTCAAAAACTTCAAATTCCTGGGCATGCATATCTCGGACGATCTGTCCTGGACCCAGTTTAGTTTACTTTAGTTTAGTTTATAATAATAATAAGCATTTATTTTATATAGCGCCTTACCAGAAGCTCAAAGCGCTTTACAAAAACAATCATAACATAAAAACAAACAGACAAACTATCCTAACGGAGAAGCGGCGAATAAACAACGCCAGCGTCCTCTCACGTCAGGGTCCGGCAGTATACAACACAAAGCACAGGACACACAGATACAATTTATAACACAAACAGCCATCACAGTGATTGCTCCAGGCACACCCTCACTGTGATGGAAGGCAAAGAAAAGTTTTATCTCCTCCTCATTCTTCTCCCGTGGTGCCACGAGGTGATCGAGGCTCCCAACTTTTTGAAGCCCCCACCGGGCGATGGAAAGTCCCAGGGCCGAGCCGAGCAGGCCGATGAAGGTCCTGAGCCCCCACCGGGCGATGGAAAGTGCCGCGGCCAGGCCACGCAGGGCGATGAAGGGCCTGCGAGCGGGTCGATCGTACCTCGCGCTTCGGGGCGGTCGAAGCTGCTACGGCTGGAGCTCCCAAAAGCCGGTTGCCAGCCAGGGACCTGCGAGCTCCCGATGTTGCGGTCTGCAGGGCCCACGGCCGAAGCCTCCGAGATGGTAAGTCCAGGCCCTGCGACCGGAGTCTTCAAGGTCGATCCCAGTTGGAGGCCGCCGACTCCACGATGTTAGGCCGTAGCGCGAACGGAGACACGACACGGTAAAGGTCGCATCTCCGTTGAGGAGGAGATTAGTTTAGTTTAGTTTAGTTTATTTAGTTTAGATTTGTTTGGAGATACAGCGTGGAAACAGTGTCCTTTGGCCTTAAGAATGGTCTCGACCCGAAATATCACCTCTTCATTTTCTCCAGAGATGTTGCCTGACCTGCTGAGTTACTCCAGCATTTTGTGCCTATCATTGGTATAAACCGGCTTCTGCAGTTCCTTCTTTCTCCTTCTTGGGCCCACCGACTCTACGCTGATCAGTGATCACCCCATACGTACACTAAGGGGTGATCACTGCACTACTACCATCCTACACACTAGAGACAGTACTGCAGTCAGGATCAAACATGGGTCTCTGACACTGTTAAGCAGCAACTCTACCATTGTGCCAATGTGTCATTTAAAGAAGATTGTCTACGCGTTGGAGCAATAGACAATAGGTGCAGGAGGAGGCCATCCGGCCCTTCGAGCCAGCACCGCCATTCAATGTGATCATGGCTGATCATTCTCAATCAGTACCCCATTCCTGCCTTCTCCCCATACCCCCTGACTCCGCTATCCTTAAGAGCTCTATCTAGCTCTCTCTTGAATGCATTCAGAGAATTGGCCTCCACTACCTTCTGAGGCAGATAATTCCACAGAGCACTAGTAGAATCTGCATGGTTTAATCTGACTTCAAAATTCAGCTTTAAATTTTAATTTAAGAGACAGATTACATAACCCATGTAACATTGCCAATAAGAGGTAAGTTTCTTGGCTGAGTACTGGCTGGTGCGAACATAATTTCAACTTAGATATAAAACATCCAGGAGTGAAATCAAAGAACATTCTTATCCCAAGCCAAAGACACACGATATCAAGAGGTCTCATCTCAAAAGGTTTGTGATGCTGGAATAAGAGATCTTTCTTAGGTAGAGATATGAAGCAAAGTTGGGTAACTTAATTTGATAGACTGATTCATTGCCAACTGTGTCATCCTTTAGTTATGAGATCCGCATCATCGGGTTTTAATATTACTACCCTAGTTTAAATTGGAATACAATTTTAAAGTCTAATGCAACTATATTAATGTCAATGTTACCACTGGCAAAATTGGCCTTTGACTTATTTTCACAACATGTTGATCTCTTAAATATTAAAGCTTTTAGGTGTAGTCACAAGAAACGGCAGATGCTGGAGTCTTGAGCAAAACACAATGTGCCGGAGGAACACGACGGGTCAGGCAGCATCTGTGGAGGGAATAGACGGACGATGTTTTGGGTCAGTCTGAAGAAGGGTCTCGACCCAAAACGTTGTCTGTCCATTCCCTCCACAGATGCTGCCTGACCCGCTGAGTTCCTCTAGCATTTTGCATAGAACCTTTAGATGTGGTTGGGTTCTGGTCCCCCACCATTAAATGGCTTATTTTGATACTTTTAACTTGATCAATGATTACAGTTCTCCCATTTGCTTTCATTATTTCAAAATTTAATCACTACTCTACTCACTCCGACCTGCGCGAGATAACCACTTATGAGGTGTTCGTGCAGTAATCAACCAGAATTATTTCAGTTTCTGTTGTGAGTTGAGAAATTGATTTGAGTTTCTAATATATTTTTATAATTATGTGTTTTGTTATAAATCGGTCGTTTGAAGTTTGCACATGAGCACTCACTGCTTTGTGTAATTTTTTTAGAATATAACTTAAACCAGATTTAATCAAATTCAAACCAGATTACATTAAATCTGATTTTTGTAACTCTGATTTATGTCCTGCTGAAAGTCCAAAAATATATATTTGCCCACCACAAGTAGCCTGAAGCAACTGATGAATTTGTCGCATTGAAGATATGCCAGTTTGGGAACTTGGTCTGTTGTCGTCTATGTGTAAGTGACGCATGGAGAAAATGATAACATGCAATACGACATTACATATTTGAGAAACTAACTGAACCATGGAGCATAGAAAAGCGTAGCAAAAGAACAAGCTCTTCAACCCCATGACGTCTGTGCCATGATAGACTAATCCATCTGCCTACACATAGTCGTAGAGTGAAACAGCGTTGAAATAGGCCCTTTGACCCAATTTGCCCACACCGGCCACCATATCCCAGCTGCACGAGTCCCACCTGCTTGTTCCAAACACCCACCACTCTTTTGTGTGAAAGCATTACCTCCCAGATTCCTTGTAAATCTTCTCCCCTTCACCTTAACCATATGTCCTCTGGTCCTCGATTCACCTACTCTGGGCAAGAGACTTTGTGCATCTACCCGATCTATTCCTCTCACGATTTTATACAACTCTATAAGTTCACCCCTGAGTGATAGGAGCAGAATTAGGCCATTTGGCCCATCAATGGCTCCACCATGCAATCATGGCTGATCCATCTCTTCCTCCTAACCCAATTCTCCTGCCTTCTCCCCGTAACCCCTGACACCTGTACTAATCAAGAATCCATCTATCCAGTTCTTCAGTCTGAAGAAGGGTCTCGACCCGAAACGTCACCCATTCCTTCTCTCCCGAGATGCTGCCTGACCTGCTGAGTTACTCCAGCATTTTGTGAATAAATCGATTTGTACCAGCATCTGCAGTTATTTTCTTATCCATCTATCCATGCCTTCAAAATATCCATTGACCCGAAACATCGACCATCCTTTTGCCTCAACTGATGAGGAGCTCCTCCAGCAGTTTGTCTTTTTAATCTCTCTCCAGTGTTTTTCATCTGTTTGTTTAATGTTTTGAAGCTGGTTTGCTGAAACTGTACCTATTCCTGACAGTATTTGATAAACAGAACCCTACAAGGAGTGAACACGATCCGTTATTGATGGGAATGATGAACAGACAAATTAAAACTTGACGTTAATCGGGGAAGGCATAATGCAGGAAAGGGGAAAGAAAGAACATTTGCAGATTTCTGCGTAAATGCGTGTTTGTGGCAGAAAAGTGATCACACATGTATTTGTTGCCAAGGCCTGCAAACTTGAGAAATAGGATTTGGACGTCACTTCAGAGAACCCAACTTACTGGAAGTAGTGTTCTATTACTGGAATTAAAGTGTTCTATTGTCTATTCCAGATGCTTCGATGGAAATATAGATTAAAAAAAGATTGAAAATTGTGGGAGTTTACGGATTACAAGGTGTGAGACTCCCAGAATGGTTGTTCCTGACAAGACAGGGGGCTGCAATAGCTGTGTCTCTGGGAAGTACATTAAAGTGTCAGTCGGCTGCACGGCAATTTAACCCTTGCGGCTCTCATCCGGGATAACTGAGTTGAAAGGGCCACAATCACCCTGGATGAACACAAAATGCCGGAGTAACTCGACGGCTGAGGTGGCTGATTTGGCACTCTGGTGTCAGGACAATAGCCTCCTCTTGAATGTCACTAAAACGAAGGAGCTGATTGTGGACTTTAGAAGGGCTGAACATCCAAGGACGTACACGCCACTGGAGATAAATGGGTCTACTGTGGATAGGGTGAGCAGTTTTAAATACTTGGGAGTCCGCATCACAGAGGATCTGACGTGGGCAACGCACATTGCCGCACTGGTGGGTAAGGCAAAGCAGTGCCTTTACCACCTTAGACAGCTGAGGAAATTCAGAGTGTCTCTGAGGATCCTTCATTGCTTCTACACTGGGGCTGTGGAGAGCATCCTGTCCGGCAACATCACAGTCTGGTTTGGGAACAGCTCTGCCCAGGACAGGAAGGCCCTGCAGAGAGTAGTGCGTTCGGCAGAACACACCATGGGAACTACACTCGTCCCCCTGCAGGACCTATACATCAGGAGGTGCAGATCCAGAGCAAGTAAGATTATGAGGGACCCCTGTCACCCCAGTAACGGACTGTTCCAGATGCTACGGTCAGGCAAACGCCTCCGCTGTCACGCTGTGAAAACGGAGAGGATGAGACGGAGTTTCTTCCCACAGGCCATCAGGACTGTCAACTTTTGTAACTCCAGAGACTAACTTTTTGTCTAGACTATAGTAACTTATTAACTTTATTTATATGCTGTAACTGTAATTCTTTTTTGTGCACAATCCGCAGGCATTGCCACTTTCATTTCACTGCACATCGTGTATGTGTATGTGACAAATAAACTTGACTTGACTTGATCAGGCATCTCCGGAGAAAAGGAAGAGGCGTTGTTTCGGATTGAGACCCTTCTTCAGACCTGATGAAGGGACTCGACCCGAAACGTCACCTATTTCTTTTTTCCAGAGATGCTGCCTGACCCGCTGAGTTATTCCACCATTTTGTGTCTATCTTCTGTATAAGCCAGCATCTGCAATTCCTTCTTCCACATCAATCACCCTACATAGATAAGGAAGCTTGCTTTTCAGCGGTGCATTCTGTACCTGGTTCTGTAAAACAATTAGTTGAGTTTCTTTTGTCTCTCGTCATGTTCAGTCTTCAGCCTTTAGTTACGGTTCCAGAGTTTCTTTGTTTTGTTGGTTATGATACGTTCGGCTGTTAGTCTGAAGAAGGGTCTTGTAGGGGCACAGGGATTGGTCCAGACCATCGAACCCTCTGATTGGTAGAAGAGGAGAGGTGGTGCGCAGGTAAAGGAACCAGGCAGTCTGGTTTAGAACTCCAAGAGAGACAGTAAGATTTATGGTTGTTTGTCGTTTACAGCGTTGGTTTTGTCACGGTTGTTAGTCTTCTAATAAACGTCTACCTCAACGCACATCGCCTTACGATACACCATAGTGGTGACCCCGACGTGATCACAGATCACCAAGATGTCCCAGCGGGAGGCATCGACACCGAACGCAGTCGGCGTTCATCTGCCCCCGTTCTGGGCCCACCAACCACGCCTGTGGTTCGCCCAAGCGGAGGCACAGTTCCACCTCCGGGGCATACAGGAGGACGAAACCAGGTTCTACCATCTATTGAGCGTCCTGCCGTCGGAGACGTCCGCACGGGTCGCGCAGTACGTCACTGACCCGCCAGAAACCGGCAAGTATGCGGGCCTCAAGTCGCTGCTGCTGAAAACCTTCGACCGCAGCCAACAACAGCGGGCCAGCACACTCCTGCACTTACCTGAGCTCGGAGACCGACCGCCGTCGGTCCTCATGACGGAGATGATGACTCTAGCGGGAGAGCACACCAAATGCCTCATGTTCGAGGAGGCATTCCGCGAGAAGCTGCCAGAGGACGTCCGCGTAGTCCTAGCAGACGTTACTTTCGGGGACCCGATGGATTTCGCAGAAAAGGCGGACGCACTGGTCGCGGCAAAGACGAGGCGCCCCGGCTCAGTAAATCGGGTTTCCACACCGGTGAGCGACCGACCGCGCGGCCAAGATGGAGCCCATCCGCCCGCCACTTTTCAAAAAACCCGCCAAACTGCTACGTCGACGGCGGCCATTTTGAAACAGGCCCGCGACATAGAAACACACCAGCGCGGCTGGTGTTTCTTTCATAAATGGTGGGGAGCAGCGGCACGCAACTGTAGAAGCCCCTGCACATTCTCGGGAAATGCCTCGGCCGATCAAATGTAGAGGCAATCTCGATCGGCCAGAACCATCGCCTCTACCTTGCTGAGCAACATACCGGTACCGTTTTCCTCGTGGACATCAGGGCGATCGTCAGCATTGTGCCTCCATCCTGCCAGGAAGCGCGATCAGGTAAGACCGGCCCCCCACTCATTGCGGTGAACGGCAGCCCTGTCCGTACCTACGGAACACGGGACATGTCCCTGTCCTTTGGTCCCAGGACCTACAACTGGACTTTCATCATCGCGAATGTAGGCCAGGCAATCCTGGGAGCAGATTTCCTTTGGGCTTTCTCGTTAATCCCTGACGTCCGCGGGAAGAGCCTGCAGCCGTCGTCCAGTAGCGTTGACCCCCCCGCTCCTTCGGTTTCCATGTCATCCAGCCCGACCGTCCAGGCCGTCACCACGACCTCCGACCCGTTTGCTGCGATACTCGCTGAATTCTCGGAGCTCCTAGTCCAGCGTTTCGACACACATGCCGCCAAGCACGGAGTTGTGCACTTCATCCCCACGGAGGGACCACCTGTTTTCGCCCGAGCCCGACGCCTACCCCCTGATAAGCTGGCAGTCGCTCGCGAAGAGTTCCTCACTTTGGAACGGCTGGGGATCGTGCGCCCGTCGGACAGCCCGTGGGCCTCACCGTTACACATGGTCCCAAAAGCATCTGGGGGGTGGAGACCGTGTGGCGATTACCGACGTCTGAACGCCATCACCACGGCTGACCGATACCCGATCCCGCATATTCAAGATTTTTCCGCCAGCCTGGGGGGTGCCACGGTATTCTCAAAACTGGACTTAGTCCGAGGGTATCACCAGATCCCGGTTCGCCCTGCAGACATCCCTAAGACCGCCACCATCACCCCGTTCGGGCTTTTTGAGTGGCTGCGGATGCCTTTCGGCCTCAAAAACGCCGCCCAGGCGTTTCAACGCCTCATGGATCATGTGGGTCGGGGTATGCCTTTTGTGTTCATCTATCTGGACGATATTCTCGTGGCAAGTCGGTCGGCTCACGAACACCGGTCCCACCTGCGCTCCATATTCCAAAGGTTACAGTACCACGGTCTGATCCTACACCCGTCCAAATGCCAATTCGGACTATCCTCAGTCGATTTCCTGGGCCATCGGATCACACAGGCCGGTGCCGTTCCCTTGCCCGAGAAGGTGGCTGCTATCCGCTCTTTCCCCCGCCCCGACACTATCAAAGGGTTACAAGAATTTGTAGGAATGGTGAATTTTTACCACCGATTCGTCCCGGCGGCAGCTCGGATCATGCGCCCCCTTTTCCAATGCCTCGCGGGTAACCCCACCGAGCTCGTGTGGTCCCCTGCTGCCGGCGCGGCTTTCGCAGCGGCCAAGCTGGCCCTCGCGAATGCCACCATGCTCGTCCACCTGCGCTCCTCTGCCCCCACCGCCCTCACCGTCGATGCCTCCGGCGTGGCGGTGGGAGGCGTCTTAGAACAGCAGGTTAACGGTCTCTGGCACCCTTTGGCGTTTTTCAGCCGCCAGCTCACTCGCCCCGAGATAGCGTACAGTGCCTTTGATTGGGAGCTCCTGGCCCTCTACCTGGCGATCCGTCATTTTCGCTATTTTTTGGAGGGTCGCTTTTTCGTTGCCTTCACTGACCACAAGCCACTGACGTTTGCTTTTTTGAAGGTTTCCGATCCGTGGTCGGCCCGCCAGCAGAGACACCTCACTTACGTTTCGGAATTTACCACCGACGTTCGGCACATTGCGGGAAAACTAAACGCCGTCGCGGATGCCCTGCCCAAACCGGCGGCTTCCCCGGTTGCCGAGGTAAGTTCCGGGGTGGATTTCCAGGAGCTCGCGGAGGCTCAGCGCCTGGAAGACACCCCCTCCCTGTACCCCCACACCACCTCGGGGTTGCGGTTGGCACAGGTAGCCTGCGGTCCCACGTGTACTAAACTCTGGTGCGATATTTCTCTGCCACGCACCCGCCCGGTAGTGCCCACTTCCATGTGGCGCCAGGTTTTTGATACCATTCACGGCCTGGCACATCCGTCCATCCGGGCCACTTTGGCTCTGGTTGCGGCTCGCTTTGTCTGGCACGGGCTGCGGAAGCAGGTGGCCACCTGGTCCCGCTCCTGCATCCCTTGTCAAACCTCCAAGGTACACCGGCACACTCGGCCCCCCGTCCAGCAGTTCACGGTCCCCGCAGTCCGATTCCTCCACATCCATGTGGATCTCGTCGGCCCGTTACCCCACTCTAGGGGCTACACCCACCTCCTCACGGTAGTCGAGCGGTTCACCCGGTGGCCGGAGGTGCTCCCGTTGTCCGACATCTCAGCAGCCTCCTGCGCGCGGGCTCTGGCACTAAATTGGGTTGCCCGTTTCGGCGTCCCGGGCGTAATCACTACCGACCGGGGCGCCCAATTCACCTCGTCCCTGAGGGTGGCTCTGACTCAGCTGTGCGGGTCCCGATTACAGCAAACCACCGCCTATCACCCCCAGGCCAACGGGATGGTGGAGCGGTTCCACAGGCAGCTTAAAGCCTCACTCACTGCCCGCCTGTCCGGCCCCGACTGGGCCGACCAGCTCCCATGGGTTCTCCTGGGTATCCGCACGGCTCCGAAGCATGATCTCGGAGCTTCCTCGGCAGACCTCGTCTATGGCTCGCCCCTACGGGTACCAGGCGAAGTTCTCCCTCAATGTTCTACCCTCCCTCCCTCCATGCCAGCACTCTTAGCTTCACTCCGAGCGCGGGTGGGGTCCCTGGCCCCGGTCCCTGCTTCTCGTCACGGGGATCCCCCTTCACATGTCCCGGCGGCCTTGGGCGACTGCGAGTTTGTGTTCCGACGCATCGATGCCCACCGTCCCCCGTTCCGGCCGGTTTACCAGGGACCGTTCAGGGTAGTGAAGAAAGGCACAGTCACCTTCACGTTGGAAGTGGGCACACGACAGGAGATCGTTTCGGTGTCCCGCCTTAAGCCTGCCTATTTGGACCCAGACCAGCCCGTCACAGCGGCTCAACCTCCTCGCCGGGGCCGCCCTCCGCCCGCGGCTCCCGTACAGCAGTTTTCCCCCTCGCTGCCGCCGTTCAGGACTCCTCTTCCCCCGGTCGCCTTGCCACTGCCGCCTCCGGCCCCGTCAGTTTCCCCTCCTCCCGCGGTGCCGGTTTCCCCGTCTCCACCCCCGGTTGGGCCTCCCTCTCCGCTCCGCACCCGCTCCGGTCGGGTGGTCCGGGCACCTGCCCGGTACCGCACCGAGGGTTCTGGGGGGGGGGGGGGTCATGTAGGGGCACAGGGATTGGTCCAGACCATCGAACCCTCTGATTGGTAGAAGAGGAGAGGTGGTGCGCAGGTAAAGGAACCAGGCAGTCTGGTTTAGAACTCCAAGAGAGACAGTAAGATTTATGGTTGTTTGTCGTTTACAGCGTTGGTTTTGTCACGGTTGTTAGTCTTCTAATAAACGTCTACCTCAATGCACATCGCCTTACGATACACCATAGTCTCGACCCGAAACGTCTCCCATTCCTTCCCTCCACAGATGCTGCCTGTCCCGCTGAGTTACTCCAGCTTTTTGTGTCTCCCTTCAGTTTAAACCAGCATCTGCAGTTCCTTCAGACACATCACTCATCCATGTTTCCCAGGGATGCTGCATCGGTCTGAAGATGGGTCCTGACCCAAAATATCACCTATTCTTTTTCTCCATTGATGCTACCTGACACGCTGAGTTACTCCAGCACTTTGGGCTTTTCTCAATGCATCCTCACTGGTTCAAGAATTCAAGTTAGTCTTGGCATCCCACCATTCAGAATAATGAATAGACAATAGACAATAGGTGCAGGAGGAGGCCATTCGGCCCTTCGAGCCAGCACCACCATTCAATGTGATCATGGCTGAACATTCTCAATCAGTACCCCGTTCCTGCCTTCTCCCCATACCCCCTGACTCCGCTATCCTTAAGAGCTCTATCTAGCTCTCTCTTGAATGCATTCAGAGAATTGGCCTCCACTGCCTTCTGAGGCAGAGAATTCCACAGATTTACAACTCTCTGACTGAAAATGTTTTTCCTCATCTCCGTTCTAAATGGCCTACCCCTTATTCTTAAACTGTGGCCCCTGGTTCTGGACCTCCCCAACATTGGAAACATGTTTCCTGCCTCTAACGTGTCCAAACCCTTAATAATCTTATATATTTCGATAAGATCCCCTCTCATCCTTCTAAATTCCAGCGTTTACAAGCCTAGTCGCTCCAGTCTTTCAACATATCACAGTCCCGCCATTCTGGGAATTAACCTAGTAAACCTACGCTGCACGTCCTCAATAGTAAGAATATCCTTCCTCAAATTTGAAGACCAAAACTGCACACAGTACTCCAGGTGCAGTCTCACTAGGGCCCTGTACAACTGCAGAAGCACCTCTTTGCTCCTATACTCAACTCCTCTTGTTATGAAGGCCAACATTCCATTGGCTTTCTTCACTGCCTGCTGTACCTGCATGCTTCCTTTCATTGACTGATGCACTAGGACACCCAGATCTCGTTGTTCATCCCCTTTTCCTAACTTGACACCATTCAGATAATAATTTGCCTTCCTATTCTTACCACCAAAGTGGATAACCTCACACTTGTCCACATTAAACTGCATTTGCCATGCATCCGCCCACTCACACAACCTGTCCAAGTCACCCTGCAACCTCATAGCATCTTCCTCACAGTTCACACTGCTACCCAGCTTTGTATCATCTGCAAATTTGCAAATGGTACTTTTAATGCCTTCATCCAAGTCATTAATGTATATTGTAAATAGCTGCGGTCCCAGCACCGAGCCTTGCGGTACCCCACTAGTCACTGCCTGCCATTCTGGAAGGGACCCATTTATCCCCACTCTTTGCTTTCTGTCTGCCAACCAATTTTCTATCCATGTCAGTACCCTACCCCAATACCATGTGCTCTAATTTTGCCCACTAATCTCGTATGTGGGACCTTGTCGAAGGCTTTCTGAAAGTCGAGGTACACCACATCCACCGGCTCTCCCCTGTCAATTTTCCTAGTTGCATCCTCAAAAAATTCCAGAAGATTAGTCAAGCATGATTTCCCCTTCGTAAATCCATGCTGACTCGGAACAATCCTGTTACTGCTATCCAAATGTTCTGCAATTTCATCTTTTATAATTGACTCCAGCATCTTCCCCACCACTGATGTCAGACTAACTGGTCTATAATTTCCCGTTTTCTCTCTCCCTCCATTCTTAAAAAGTGGGATAACATTAGCTACCCTCTAAACCACAGGAACTGCTCCTGAATCTATAGAACATTGGAAAATGATCACCAATGTGTCCACAATTTCTAGAGCCACCTCCTTAAGTACCGTGGGATGCAGACCATCAGGCCCTGGGGATTTATTAGCCTTCAGGCCCATCAGTCTACCCAACACCATTTCCTGCCTAATGTGAATTTCCTTCAGTTCCTCCGTAACCCTAGGATCTCTGGCAACTAGAACATCTGGGAGATTGTTTGTATCTTCCTTAGTGAAGACAGATCTAAAGTACCAGTTCAACTCATCTGCCATTTTCTTGTTCCCCATAATAAATTCCCATGCTTCTGTCTTCAAGGGACCCACATTTGCCTTGACTATTTTTTTCCTCTTCACATACCTAAAAAAGCTTTTACTATCCTCATTTATATTATTGGCTAGCTTACCCTCGAACCTCATCTTTTCTCCCCATATTGCCTTTTTAGTTATCTTCTCCCAATCCTCTGGCTTCCAACTCTTCTTTGCTATGTTATACTTCTTCTCTTTTATTTTTATGCTGTCCTTGACTTCCCTTGACAGCCACGGGTGCCTCTTACTCCCCTTAGAATCTTTCCTCCTCTTTGGGATAAATTGATCCTGCAACTTCTGCATTATTCGCAGGAATACCTGCCATTGCTGTTCTACCGTCTTCCCTGCTAGGGCCTCCTTCCAGTCAAATCCGGCCAGCTCCGGCCTTTGCCTTTGTAATCCCCTTTGCTATACTGTAATACTGACACTTTTGATTTTCCCTTCTCCCTCCCAATTTGTACAGTAAAATGTAAAACCTCTCTTAAGTTTTCTTTGGTCATGGGATAGAAACATAGAAAATAGGTGCAGGAGTAGGCCATTCGGCCCTTCGAGCCTGCACCGCCATTCAATATGATCATGGCTGATCATCCAACTCAGTATCCCGTACCTGCCTTCTCTCCATACCCCCTGATCCCTTTAGCCACAAGGGCCACATCTAACTCCCTCTTAAATATAGCCAATGAACTGGCCTCAACTACCTTCTGTGGCAGAGAATTCCACAGATTCACCACTCTCTGTGTGAAAAAAAACGTTCTCATCTCGGTCCTAAAAGACTTCCCCCTTATCCTTAAACTGTGACCCCTTGTTCTGGACCTCCCCAACATCGGGAACAATCTTCCTGCATCTAGCCTGTCCAATCCCTTAAGAATTTTGTACGTTTCTATAAGATCCCCCCTCAATCTTCTAAATTCCAGCGAGTACAAGCCGAGTTTATCCAGTCTTTCTTCATATGAAAGTCCTGCCATCCCAGGAATCAATCTGGTGAACCTTCTCTGTACTCCCTCTATGGCAAGAATGTCTTTCCTCAGATTAGGAGACCAAAACTTTACGCAATACTCCAGGTGTGGTCTCACCAATGCCCTGTACAACTGCAGCAGAACCTCCCTGCTCCTATACTCAAATCCCCTCGCTATGAATGCCAACATACCATTCGCTATCTTCACTGCCTGCTGCACCTGCAAGCCTACTTTCAATGACTGGTGTACCACGACACCCAGGTCTCGTTGCATCTATCTTGTGTCTTCAGTAGATTCTGCATGTCCCCAGAGGTGACAGATTAGCAACAGCTTTTGTTAGAGCCTACAAATGTTAAGTGAATTTATTGAACTCTAATGGAGCAAACCCATATGTGTCAAACAGTGGACTAGACAAGCTTGTTGAATAATAACACTACAGACACTCCCTCACTTATGCACTTACGTAAACAATTCTGTGCTCAGTGCCTAGTGCAATCGAGGCAGTTTATAATCTCCACAACACTGTACAATTGACATCGGGAACATGCCAGCAATGGCGGCAGTGCTTACCCACAAGGCCACACACCACAGAAAGTGCCACAGACACAGCCGGACGCCGCTGAGACAGTTAATATTCCCAGTGACGGACACTAAATGCTGGATTAACTCAGAGGGTCAGGCAGCATCTCTGGAGAGCATGGACAGGCGACGTTTCAGGTCGAAACCCTTCTTCAAACTCAGTGAGCCAGTGTTTTGGGCAGAGGATGGGGTTGGTGAATCCGACTTATGTAAAATCTGACTTACGTTAGGGTTCACTGCCTACCGAAGCCATTTAACCTACAAACCTGGAGGTCTTTGGAGTGTGGGAGAAAACCGGAGCACCCGGAGAAAACCCACGCGATCACAGGGAGAACGTACAACAACTCCATATAGACAGCACCGGTAGTCAGGGTCTAACTCAGGCCTCTGGTGTTGTCAGGCAGCAACTTTACTGCTGCACCACCCTGCCGTCCTGTTGGACATTTTCACCCTCGGAAAAAGGTTGTGACTGTCTATCCTCTCTGTGCATCTCATAATTTTGTATACTTCTATCCCCTCAACCTCAACATTCCAGAGAAACATTTATTTTCAATCCATTTTTTACTCAACCAGCTGTATGGCGGGATTCAGACTTGGGATCGATGGTGTGGTTTCCGGGATTCTAATCCAGTAATTTAACCCCTGGGCTGCAGTACCTCCATGAGAAATCTTCAGCCTACGAGGAACGAGGCCAACTTAGTAAATGCAGTGCTCCATTATCAGATCGTATAACTGTACCTTCAAAAATGGAGGTTCATGTTCATAGGTTCTAGGAGCAGAATTAGGTCATTCGGCCCATCGAGTCTACTCCACCATTCAATCACGGCTAATCTATCTTTCCATCTCAACCTCATTCTCCTGCATTCTCCCCATAACCCCCGACATCCTTACTAATCAAGAATCTGTCAATCTCCGCCTTAAAAATATCGATTGACTTGGGCTCCACAGCCATCTGTGGCAACGAATTCCACAGATTCTCCACCCTCTGACTAAAGAAATTCCTCCTCACCTCCTTTCTAAAGGTATATCCTTTTATTCTAAGGCTATGGCTCTGGCCCTCGACTGTCCCACTCGTGGGAATGTTTCCACATCCACTCTATCCAGGCCTTTCACAATTCGGTAAGTTTCAATGAGGTCCCCCCTCATCCTAAACTCCACCATCGTCAAATGTTCATCATATGGGCGGCACGGTAGCGCAGCGGTAGAGTTGCTGCTTTACAGCGAATGCAGCGCCGGAGACTCAGGTTCGATCCTGACTACGGGTGCTGCACTGTAAGGAGT
Source organism: Rhinoraja longicauda (assembly GCF_053455715.1). NCBI lineage: Eukaryota > Metazoa > Chordata > Chondrichthyes > Rajiformes > Arhynchobatidae > Rhinoraja > Rhinoraja longicauda. The sequence continues at coordinate 8,542,180 of NC_135980.1, read as the reverse complement.
TTGTACGTCCTCCCCGTGACCTGCGTGGGTTTTCTCCGAGATCTTCGGTTTCCTCCCACACTCCAAAGAGTATGTAGGTTAATTGGCTGGGTAAATGTACAAAAAAAAAAAAAATTGTCCCTAGTGGGTGTAGGATAGTGTTAATGTACGGGGATCGCTGGGCGGCACGGACTTGGAGGGCCGAAAAGGCCTGTTTCCGGCTGTATATATATGATATGATATGATATGATGACCCAATCATTCCTGGATTCCTCATTCCAGGTTCACGGGAAGCTAGAAAACGTGGACCATATCTCAGGAGGCACCTCTCAGTGAAGGCAAGCATTTGTAATTAAAATTCAAATAAAAAGATTAGTTTAGTTTATTGTCATGTGCACCGAGGTACAGTGAGAAGCTTTTTGCTGCGTGCTATCCAGTCAGCGGAAAGCCTACACATGATTACAATTGAGCTGCTCAGCCTTTAAAAGAGTGGAGCAATTGTAATGAGTGATTGCAGATCCACTTCTGGGACCAGCAAGCAGAGAGTCACCTAGCTTGGGCACCATTTTGAATGGGCCTTGACAAGAGTACCTTGATCAGTTCTCAGTCCTCATTTAGAGTGATGTCAAGGCTTTGGAAAAGAATCGAAGAGAGCTGTTCTAAAGCACTGCATTTGGCTGCCTTGAGAAAAGGGTATTTGAACATCAGGACCTCAAACCTGGCACGTGTCCCCTGTCTGTTTGTCTCTCTGGGACACGACTTGGGATACCTTCAAAGTTATTTCATCTTGTTTAGAAAGATACCACCAACACTGGTTTCGGAAAATGCTCCAAATCTGCTGGAGGGAGAATTGAATCAACATCATGCCCTCTCCCAGGCCAAAGGTCCCCAGCACTGAGGGCCTGGCTGCGTTCAGTCTGCTCAGCTGGACTGGCAAAGTATTTTGCAAAACCCTCAAAACAGACATCCTGCTCCGAGCTCCATCACAAGAGCTAGATTAACAGCCAGACTGAGGAAGAAATCCGAGAATGTTCCCGAAGCTTGTGTTGAAAATCACAACCTTCCCTCCATCCTCCCTGATTCGTACTGGAGGAGCATTTGGGAATAATACAGAAAACCTTAGGCTCCTGCACTAGGAGCACACAGAGGCCAAGTGTTAATGGCAGAAGGTCTGTACGTCCTCTCAAACTCACCACCACCTGACCTTTCAGCCACCCCCCCAGCAGAGTCTGCAAGACCCAAATGGACTGGAGTTGATCCGTCCGCGCCCTCAAGGTCAGCTGGGGGCACAAAGGTGGCCGAGCGAGAAGAGGGGTGTCAGTGAACAATCGAGGCAAAGGCAATGGCTGGAGGCCATGCAGAAGCCTGGGGCTCGTCTGAATCAGGCACCGCTCCATGAGACCTTGCACATGGACCAAACTTTGGAACTGGTGCCAAATCTGGAGACTCAAAAAATAATTTTGCCGTTTTGCACATGTGACAATAAAGCACCATTGAGCCATGAACCATTGAACATTGGACCTCATCAACCATCTCTGACCTCACCAAACTGAAGCGTAAGTAAGTCTTTCTCAATCCCTGACCAAGGGACCGACCAAAAAGCTGTTCATTCCAAATTGGGTGGGATGGTGGGGTCAACAACAAAACTATAACATTGGGACATCCTTGCTTTAAAAGAATGCTATTGTTTAACTGTTTTTTAGTTAGAGTGAAGTATAACTAGCCACATAGTAGGATTCAAACTTAAGAGCCATAGTCAGTCAGCAGGGAAACAGGCCCTTCGGCCCAACTCTTCCATGCCGACCAAGATACCCCATCAAGTTATTCCCAGAACCTTGTTTTCTGGATTAGTCGTACAGTTCCCCGAATGTTAGTCCAATAATTTAGCCTGAGCTCCACCTCTGCCAACATGGGAAAGATTTAACTGAGAAGGAATTATGTCTTTTCTATAATAACATTGGAGTAAACTGGAAGAAGGAGTTTGCTTTCATTATAACCCACTTAATATTTTGAAGCTTTCTTAAAAATTGAGACATCTTTAGGGTTCGGAGTTTGAAGTCCAACCATGAGGTGAAGAATACAGTTGAAGATCTAGATTTCTGACAATCTTTATTTTCCAATAAACAATATTGTATTCATTCATAGGATGCTCGCAGCAGTTGCAAGGCCAAGAAAGATTGCCTTTGATAGCCATCTTCTCGAAGCTCGGCAAACAATGTAGTGAAAGTATTGGTGCAACTGAATGGCTCGCTGGATGCCACTGACTGTAATCAAGAAGTAGTGATGGGCGTGGGGCCACATAGATATTTTCTTGCTGCAGGTTTGTGAACCATACTTCTGTTAAAATCCATGTGTGCAAAAAGAACTCTATTTACACTGGTACTTTTCCATTAAATTATTTCTGCACTGGGATCTTCATTACTAATGAATGGAACCAATGATATTAGTGCATTTCTAATCTAACATGGCATTTATTTTAAACACTTCAATCTGGTAGATTAGTGGTCAAACTAAATTTATAAGCGTCCTTGAGACCATGATTCCATTCTGATAATGGCTGACTGAAAGACACAGCATGGAAACATGCCCTTCGGCTGACTGAGTCCACGCTAACTATCTATCACCCATTCTACGTCTACTCTAGTTCTACGTCGTTCCACTTTTGCATCCACTTCCTACACACAAGTAGCAATTTTCAGAGGCCAATTAACGACAAACGCACACGTCTTTCGGATGTGGGCAGAAAGCGGGGCACCCAGAGGAAACCCACGTGGTTACAGGGAGAAAACTGGCAAACTCCACACAGACAGCACCCAAAGTCAGGATGGAGTCTATGTCACAGACGTGGTGAAGTAGCAGCTCTACCAGCTGCGCCACTGTGTCGACACGTAGAAATAAATTTCAAACAGCAACTTTCATAAATCAATGTATTTTTCTGCTACAAAACAAGGATAACATGAGAATATCAATTCAATGTAATTGCAAACATATAGTTGAGTTGCCAAAGGCTACTGCAAAATAGGGTGGTACTGCATTGTGTGTTATGAGGAACAAAGTCATTCATGTGAATTCTTAATGATCGTTATTTTCATCAAAGGTTGATCAGTTCCATCGACAAATTTCCGTACAAACCCTTGTTGCTGATAGCAAACAATGCACTTTTAACCCCCAAAGTGTTTACCACTATATACACCTTTCATCTTACATGACTGATAATATATTCCAAATGAAGATGGTTGCCGGATAGAAACAGTTTAACACAAGGTGGTATAATACGAAATACATCCATTTTTACAGTTGGAAAAGTGATCAAAAAGTAGCAAATCTTGTGAAAAATAATGATAATTACATCAGATGGCAAAGGCAAACATCTGATAAACAACATTCATAATAATGTATAAATAAAATGGAGTATTTTCTTCATTGCTTTTCTTACAATAAATATATGGTATTATTATGTACAATATAAACATATCAGGGTTGAAATTCATCTTGAAGAGAGACACAAAATGCTGGGGTAACTCAGTGGGACAGACTGGAGAGAAGGAATGGGTGTTTCGGGTCGAGACCCTTCTTCAGAAATTCCTCTTACTGCTCTGAGAATGGAAGGAGTTCACAGGAAAGTACAAATTTAGTCAAAGTCAGAGACTTTTGCAACGTCCTTTAATGTGAGTCTATGGGAGGAAACTCGCAAAAATGTTCCTGAGGCACTGAAGGATCTAGGCAGGCCTGTGTAAATTACACCAGCTGTGTGTAAATGGAGCACAGTGGGATGATCCAAATGTGCATTAGACAACGTGCAGCATTCCCACAGGGAAAATGAAGAGCGTGACATCCTGTCACAGGAGAAACTCTCAAAGTCACTATCGTTAGTGAGAAGGTGCAGCAAAGCTTCAGGTAAATGCAAGGAACTACAGCCGCTAGTTTACAAAACAAGAACAGAAAGTGCTGGAGTAACTCAGCGGGTCAGGCAGCATCTCTGGAGAAACAGGAGAATAAGCGTTGAGAGAGAAAAATAAATCAGCCATGATCATATGGCGGAGACTCGATGGGCCAAACGACCCAATTCTGCTTCTATGTCTTCTGATCTTATGAATAAACACCCGCCGTGAATCTTTGATCTTGTTCATTCAGTTTTGTTTTATAAATACAAGTATTCTGCACTCTGTATCTTCTCCTTTGCTTATCAATTGTACTAGAGTTTGATTTGATTCTATTAATGCAATTATCTGATCTGATGCAAAGCAAAGCTTTCCACTGTACCACTGTACCTCTGTACTTGTGACAAGAATAAACCTAAAGAGATAAGGTTTTGGGTCTCAACCCAAAACATCACCTATTCCTTTTCTCCAGAGATGCTGCTTGAACTGCTGAGTGACTCCAGCATTTTGTGTCTATCTTCGGTGTGAACCAGCATCCTTCCGACGCATTCCTTCTCTTCAGGCCTGATTCACTGAGATGGCTTGAGTAACCATGAGCACCATTCAACAGGTACAGGTACCTGGTTTCACATTGCAACATGAAGTTTTGGATGCCTGCTTCTCATGCTGTCTAATCTCCCTGTGTATCCTCTCCTGCTTCTTCCCCAACAGGGGCAAATCACTAACACGGAGTGGTTGAATTCTAGAGATGATGGAATCAGATATAATTACAGTACTATGTTTCAGAAATATTTAGCTCCGGCACTTAACTAGGCAAAGCAGTGGAAGGTTGTGGTTCTAATGTGTGCAAATGGGATTGGTAAAGATGGGCAAAAACAGGTTAGCATAGCATGGTGGGCTTTGGGCAGTGTTTCTGTGTTGTGTAACTCAATGGGTCCAACAGTTCCATTAATATCACACTAGATGTTAAAGTTCTGAACTGCATAATAACATTCCATCTTCCCAGGGCCTGTGTTATATAGGGTTGCCAACTGTCCCGTATTAGCCAGGACAGCCCATATTTTGGGCTAAATTGGTTTGTCCCGTACGGGACCACCCTTGGACCTCTCGTATTAGGCCCGGACGGCGCTGAAGGCCCGGACATTGTAGGCCAGGACACTGTAGGCCTGGACACTGTAGGCCCGGGGGCCGCTGTAGTCCTGGACAGTGTAGGCCCAGGCACCGCCTAATGGAGGTTGCGTAGCAACACGCCTCCCGGCCCGGGCGGCCGCCATTAATGGAGCGGGAGCACGTGGCCGCTGGCTGGTTGAGGTCACGTAGAGCGCGGGGCGGTGATGTCACCTTGTCCCTTATTTGGGAGTGAGGAAGTTGGCAACCCTAGTGTTATCCCTTGATCTCCACATACCTCTGAGGGATAATCAAGAGAGACACAGGGAACTGCAGATGCTGGAACCTTGAGAAAAGTACAGATTATTGGAGTAACTCAGCAGGTCAGGCAGCATCTGTGGAGGAAATGAATAGGCGACATTCTGGGTCTGGACCCTTCTTCAGACTACAAACAAAATTAAGAGGATGTGCACATAATGTCCAACCTGGAGAGTTTTGTTTTTTTATCGTTGGCAGCTTTAATCAATGAACTGTTGGAATGACGAAAAATAAACTTGCAAGCCTTGGATTTGTGAATGTGTGCACCAATAAATCAGGCACGCGGTCAGTGAACAGAGTGAATGGTTGTTTTGTTACCGGTAATGCATCAAATGACCATGCATTTACACCCACATTGCAAAGGCAATGCTCTAACACCCAGAGGAATTTTTACCCAGTGTCTCTTTCTTCTCTGCTTATAATGTCTTTGTTTATAAATTACCACCCGAGCATGAATTTCGAAAACACTGTATTTTCTTGATTGTCTCCTTTTTGCTTGAAGCCTTCTTCTGACGCTGCAAAGAGAAAAATAACCTTCAAAACATGTTGAGTTTTTGATGGAAAGCATTTTGTATTCGTTTGAGAGCCTCAGCGTGGAAACAGGCCCTTCGGCCCACCGAGTAACATCCAGAGGGTCACTTTGACCCAAGTTGATAGTGCAAAGCAGGCAAATTCATACCTGATATCTTAAGTCACCGAGAATCCTAGAGTCATGCAGCAGGGAAACAGGCCCTTCAGCCCAACTCGTCCATTCCGACCGAGATGCCCAACTTGCCTGCGTTTGACCCAAATCGCTCTAAACCTCTCCTATCCATGTACCTATACCAATTTTCATTCACATCAACTTTAAAAAATACACCAGGATAAATATATGAGGGGAGAATATTTATGACATAACGTTTGCATTTTTGTTTTACCACACGAGAGCTGGAATAATCAGGTCGTCGGAGTAGCCGAAGAAGCCCATGGCTGGGGCTCGGATCGGCACTACAGAGGCCTCAGAGAGGGCCTGGCAACGCCGTGGGGAGGTCGGAGCGGTGGGCGATGATGACGCGGGGCGGGGATTTATAACTTTGTAAGTGCCCTTCATGGGCGACTATTGCATACCTTGGCACGGTATACAAGCAAAGAATTTCACTGCGACTTGTCACATGTGACAATAAAGTTTTCATTCATTCATTTCCATGTTTGATTACTGCATTATAACATCTTGAAATGTCATATATTGATTTTCACTATTTATGTACCATTTTCACACTTCCCATTGGCAGTGCTTTTTTATGATGTTACCTGACAGTACGATGTACCAGCACCTCTAAAAGGTTAAAAAGTAGAACACATTTTTTAATATTATGAAAAGAATGTGCAGTCAGGTCTTGAGACAGCTTTGAATACAAAGTGCTGAGGTAACTAAGCGGGTCTGGAAACATCTCTGGAAGACATGCATAGGTGATGTTTTGGGTCGAGACCCTACTTCCGAGTCTGAAGAAAGGCCCCGACCTGAAATGTCACCTACCCACGAGTCTGAATTATACCGATCCGAAATGTCACCTATCCATGTCCTCCAGAGATGCAGCCTGACCCGCTGAGTTACTCCAGCACTTTTGTGTTTTACGCAAACTTCCAGCATCTGTAGTCCCTGGTATCCCCTTAAACAGATTAATTTACAAGATGACAACCCACCATTGACAACACCATCAAGGACTACTGTTTCCAAAAAAACACTGCTCGTTGGTTTGTGCAAAATTAATTTTCTGAACCATCCTTATATAGACAGCGGAAAAGAGAAGCCAAAAGCAGCAGAGAGACATTTAATAAGGACTAGACAAAGTGGACCCGTTGGGCCCAAACCACTCCTGCATTGGTGCAGCACCCTGTCCTCTCCCCCCCCCCCCCCCCCCACCCCTCTCTCCTCAACCCTCCCCTCCCCCTTCTCCCCCGCTCCCCCCTTCCCTCCTCCCCCTTTTAAACTTTAAAATGTGAATAACTTTAAATATATAACACCGATTTCAATAAAACTACTTGCATTATCACTAAAGTGACAATGGTGAGTAAGGTGGGTGTAAAATTGTCACGCTATCATGTACCGGTTTGGCTGAGGTTCAGTCACAAACAAGATAACAAACGAGAGTTCTAGTATATAGATTAGCAATTATCCCATACCCACGCGGCTAATCCTTGCCTCTGATGAATGTATCCAAAGGGGCTGGGATGGTGCAGACTGAGCAGCAGCTGACCATCTACTGTGCTCCCATTTAATATTTTAAATGAGTGCAAAGCACACCTATGGTAAAGCCCATATCTTCTAGTACTATAAATTGGCAGCATGGTGCAAAACTGTGGCTCCATGTCGCGTGCTGGTCCCTAAAGTGGGTCTCCTATCATCCACTACACGTTCATAAAGTCATAGAGTCATACAGCATGGAAACAGGCCATTCTGCCCAACTTGCCCATGCCAACCAAGGTGCCCCATCCACACTAGTCCCACCTGCCCGCATTTGTCCCACATCCCTTCAAACCTTCCCTATCCATGTACCTGTCCAAATGTCTTTAAAATGATGTTATAATACAAGCCTCAACTACCTCCTCTGGCTACTTGCTCCATACATTCACCACCCTCTGTGTGAAAAAGGTTTCCCCTCAGGTAGAATTGCTGCCTCACAGCGCCAGAGATCTGGGTTTGATCCTGACTACGAGGTGCTAACAGGACAGAGTTTGCCCGTACTCCCTCTGACCGCGTGGGCTTTCTCCGGCTGCTCCCACATTCCAAAGAATTGCGGGTTTGTAGGTTAGTTGGCTTCTGTAAATGGTCCCTGGTTGCATAGGATAGAACTATTGTAGGGGTGATTGTTGGCCGGCGCGGACTTGGTGGACGAAAGGGCCCGTTTCCACGCTGTCGCTTTCAAAATAAAACTAAACATTAAACCGATTCCAAAATTAAATTTTAATTAACAAAACCGATATTGTTTCTCTGGTATTTTCTTTGATCCGAGACTGTTTTTGTACTTACAGTTGCATCTCCCGTAATGGGCAACACCAATGGATTTCCCCAGCAGGCAGGTGGCACGCCTGAGATCGCAGACGCTGTGATAGGTGACGCCGTTATTCCCGCAGAGAGCCTGCGCTGATGACAGAGGCTCCGGGCAGGGCATGACTCTGCACATGACGCAGTGCGCGCTGTGAGTTTGGTCAATCACACACATGGAGGTTCCGGGACACAGGACCTGCGTGCAAGACTCTGGAAGACATTGGTAACATACAGTGGTGAGCAATGCATGCAGAGGAATAATAGACACAAAGGGCTGGCGTAACTCAGAGGGCCAGGCAGCATCACTAGAGAACATGGATAGGTGACGTTTTGGGTCAAGACCCCTCTTGACCCGAAACGTCACCAATTCCTTCTCTCCAGAGATGTTGCCTGTCCCGTTGAGTTACTCCAGCATTTTGTGCCCTTCTTTAGACTGATCTGTCTGAAGAAGGGCCTTGATCTGAAAATGCATTTTCTCCAGAGATGCTGTCTGACCTGCTGAGTTACTCCTGCACTTTGTGTTTATCTTTGGTATAAACCAGCATCTGCAGTTCCTTTTTATAACAGGGGATGAGTGAAATGTAATGGAAGTTGTTTCACATAATGGAAATTATTATCTACATTTAGAGTTAAACATAAATATTATGTGAACAAATCAATAATGATTTAATTTGAAGCCATACAAAAAGGCTGTTTGATGGACTGTCCATAACACTCATCTCTCATTCATCCCAATATATTCACAGCATTCCCATTAACTCCAGTCATATTCAACCATCATCGGCAATCAAGGATGGAGCATGATTGTCCTCCCGGTGGGTCCTTTCTGTGGACCTTTGAGATGGGTAAATGTAAAAATTGTCCCTAGTGGGTGTAGGATAGTGTTAATGTGCGGGGATCACTGGGCGGCACGGACTTGGAGGGCCGAAAAGGCCTGTTTCCGGCTGTATATATATGATATGATATGATATGATATGATATGGCCGAAGAGGCTGATTTTGGACCCACAGACCTCATTGCAGTGTGGGCATGGATGGGTGGTATTGGAGGTGGGATGTGGTCGGACCTTCTTGGTGACGAGTCCCTCCCTTCGTTGCTGGCACATGTGTTTTGCAGCCTTTAGGAGGTCTTCCTCATGGAGCACGGCTCCTTTGTGTGCAGTGATTGTCCACATCGCTCTGTCCTGTGCTAAGCCCTCCCAGTCGGTGGGGCTAACGTGGCACTTGTTGAGGTTGATCCTGATGTTATCCTCAAAAGGACACAATGTGCTGGAGTAACTCAGTAGATCAGGTAGCACATCTGGAGAATGTGGCTTGGTCGGGATCCTTCTTCAGACCTTTCTTCTGACTTGTTGAGTTACCCCAGCACTTTGTCTTTTTTGGTAAACCAGCTTCTGCAGTGCCTTGTTTCTCTGATGTTATCCATGTAGTGCTTCTCCTGACCTCTGTTGTCGTGCCCCAGATGTTTGGAGCAGAGGACTTGTTTTAGGAGATGGCAGTCAGGCATCCTGACAACATGGATGGTACATCCGAGCTGGTATTTGGTTAAAATGGTGGTGGTGGAGTCCATGTTCGCCTCTTCTAGCACAGCGATGTTAGTGCGCCTGGCTTCCAAGTTGATTCTACCAGTCACCTACACATTAAGTGGACTTTGCAGTGGTCAATAGACTCAGCAAACTGGCTGCCTTTGGGATGAGGGAGGAAACTGAAAGACCCAGGAGAAACCCATGTGGTCACAGGGGAAAAAAAACTCCAGACAGCACCAAAAGCAGGATTGAACCAGGTGTGCTAGAGCTTTGAGGCAACATCTCTACTAACTGTGCTGCCGTGTGGCCCAAGGATTCCTTCAAATGTTAACAGTAGCATAATTAAATATATGCATTTTCAATAAAAATAGTTTTGATCATGCCAAAATATGTAACACAGATTGGGACATTTTATTGCAATTGCTTCTTACTGAATCAAAAATCAGGAGAGGTCATATAGTCATTTCTATTCCTTTGGATTTCATTCATTTTTTCTGGGGTTTTATTAAAAATAACTAAACAGCATGTTTTCAATTTGCATTGCAGTAAAGAAACCAATCCAAGTATGTGACTCATTAATGCATTGCTTGGCCAATGCATTCCTGTTTGCAAATGCTTCATATCAAGTGACAAATGTATTCATTTGGGATTTACAGGGAAAAAAAAAAATTGTATTTGCCACTAGCGATTGATTTGTGTTATTTTCCACACCACCCTGGCCATGCGCTCATTTCACTACTACCATCAGGAAGAAGGTTACAGGAGCTTGAAAATCGTGACCAAACAGGTTCAAGAGCAGCTTCTTTCCAGCAACTATCGAGTTCTTGAACACTGCACAACACTAACCTCAGCAGCTATGGGCCGGCACAGTGGCGCAGCGGTAGAGTTGCTGCATTACAGCGCCAGACACCCAGGTTCAATCCTGACTATGGATGCTATCTGTACAGAGTTTGTATGTTCTTTCTGTGACCATGTGGGTTTTCTCCGGGTGCTCCGGTTTCCTCCCACATTCTAAAAACACACGTTTGCAGGTTAATTGGTTTCTGTAAATTGCCCCTAGTGTGTAGGATAGAACTAGTGTATGGGTGATCGCTGGTCAGCACAAACGGTGGGCCGAAGGGCCTATTTGCACTCTATCTCTAAACTAAACTAAAGATTTTCTATGGACTATGTCTTTGGTTGTTGCACTAAGGTCTTTGGTGATTGTGGATACTATTACGGTTACCTCGTATGTCAGTAATTAATTAATTGTATTATTCTTATTATACATTTATCCACGTATTATGAAGTTCTCTTGAACTTTATAGAAGGAACTAGCATTTAAAAGACGCTGAGACAGATACATGTATAGGATAGGTTTAGAGGAATTTGGGCCAAACGTGAGCAAATGGAACTAACGTAGATACAGTATGGACCCAAGTCTCTTCTGTGTCCCGCAGTTCTGCTCTCGCTTCCCCTCCCCTCAGACTTCCTCTGGTCCGCACCGTTCACCCCACCAGCCTGTGTCCACCATATCATCCTCTGACATTTCTATAATCTCCAACGTGATCCCACCATTGGTTACATCTTCCCATCCCTACCCCTTTCCGCCTTCTGCAGAGACTCCGCAACTCCTTGGTTCACTCACCCCTTCCCACCCAAACCACCCCATCCCCAGGTACGTTCTCCAGCAACCGCAAGTGATGCAACACCTGTCCCTATGCCACCTCCCTCACCTTCATCCAGGAACCCCAGCAGTCTTTCTACGGGAGACAGAGGTTCACGTGCACCTCCTTTAACCTCATCTATTGCATCCAGGGTTGCTGATGTGGCCTCCTGTACATTGGCAAGACCAAACATAGATGTGGCAACGGTTTCACCAATTACTCGAGCTCGGTCCACCAAGGCTAGGGGATCTCCCGGTTGCCAACCATTTTAAGTCCCCTTCCCATTTCCACACTGACCTTTCTTTCCTAGTCTTTATTCACAAAATGCTGGAGTAACTCAGCAGGTCAGGCAGCATCTCAGGAGAGAAGGAATTTTTCCTAGTCTCCTCCTTTTCCAGAGTGAGGCCACACGCAAACTGGAGGAACAACACCCTATATTCCACATGGATAGCTTACAACATTGAATTCTCCAATTTTAAGTAATCAAAAAACCCTCCCCGTTTCACAGAAATGAGAGAGCTAAAATGTGGACACATTTGGTGCTGGTTTATAAAAAAGACACAAAGTGCTGGAGTGATTCAGCAGGTCAAGCAGTATCTCCAGAGAACATGGATGGGGGATGTTTTTGGTTGTGACCCTTCTTCAAATTGACCCTCAGGAACAAGTTCCTTTGATAGTAAGAAGGACAAGATCCATAATGGTGGGAGATTTAAAATGGTGGGAAAAACATTTAACATGGCTGGAAAATAGAATGAACGAAAACTTACTTTTGCATTCTCCCTGATACTGCACTTCCAATTCTGGCAAACCTCTGCATTTTGCCAAAAGAAGGCTGCATTCATCTTTGTAGATTTTGCCATCGGTTCCACACACAGGTACCTTCTTTGTGACATTAGAACAGTCAGGTGCACAAATACATGTTGGCTTGTTATGTTTGTTAATTTTGCAAATCTTCCCACGTCCACAATCCACACCCTCACAGGTTTCTAAAGTAACAGACAAAAATAAATTAGATTAAATTCCATAACTAATGCAAACGGACCGGGACACTTTGCACTGCCAGTGTTAAATAAGTTAAGAAAAAAGCCATCAGGATGACTTGAACTGGCCCCCTTTGAAGTAAAAAAGACACAAAGTGCTGGAGTAACTCAGCAGGTCAGGCAGCATCTCTGGATCACATGGATAGGTGACACCTGACCCTCTGAGTTACTCCAGCACTTTGTGTCTTTTTTGTAAACCAGCATCTGCAGTTCCTTGTATCTAACCTTTGAAGGAAATGTTGAAACACAAAATTAGATGCACCAATACACTTCACCACTCTCTCCATCAGTAACCCTATTGTCCCCTAAATTGTTCATTTCAGGGGGTATGGGGAGAAGGCAGGAACGGGGTACTGATTGAGAATGATCAGCCATGATCACATTGAATGGCGGTGCTGGCTCGAAGGGCCGAATGGCCTCCTCCTGCACCTATTGTCTATTCATTTAGTGAGTCTACTCTCCATTATGTTGCCCAAATGCGCTGGAAGCAGATCATCTGATAGAGAAATGAACGGTGACAACTGCTTGCAAATTGATGAGGAACCCAACAATGTTTCTTCTTTCAGAGATTCAGATTTGATCAACACAGGTTATATCTTTTGCTACACGGTTGACCACTCATGAGATACTTGTCACGATCCCCAGTGCATTACAGCTTCATGTTTTAAATAAAACCAATTTAGTTTGTGGCTGTAACAATGGCTGGCTATCTAACTGTACACTTGCACAAGCGCTGATGCCTGGGAGATAGCAGGTACGATTGGTATGAGACAACTACCATTTTCCTTTGACTATTTTCAACAAATTGCATCAAGACACACATGTCTTTCAGCTGTAGGCAATCATTACTGTTCAAACCTCAAAGTGAAACATTAAAAGGCACATTGAATGCAAGCACTGATATTTTATTATGCACTTATGCATTTAATGGTATTTATTCAACAAGGAATAATCACCTCTCCAATCAACATGAGACCGCAAAATGTTAATGCCACTAGACATTATCACACAATTACACAAGAGCAAATGTTGTCTGTAAAATTAATTGTGACTCAACATTAGATATGTTTCAAAGGAAAAATCCACGGCCTTATCACAGAAGTAATCAGTTGTTCACAGTTATTTGTACCGACATTCACCACATCTTTAGTGAAATTGAAATTAAAGTGCTTATGCTACGACTGAGATTTGAACCCATGAAATCTGGCCAATGTGTCCTTTTACGGACGAAACCTAACAAATAAACTGTACTCTGTTGTGTTTTCCACCATTCGTAAACCTTGAAGGTGCATTTGCCCAAGGGCAATAGGACCATTCTTTTTTTTTTTAGGCAAAAAATCAGAGCATGATCTTCTTGAAAGAAAATATTATTTTCCACACTGAGATTGAATGTGGCAAATTTCTGAAACCATTTCTCGCAACGCTTTAAGAAACATTTAGACAGGTACATGGATAGGACAGGTTTAGAGGGAAATGGGCCAAACGCAGGCAGGTGGGATGAGTGCAGATGGAACATGTAGGTTGGGGTGGACAAGTTGGGCCAGAGGGCCTGTTTCCACATTGTATGACTCTATGACACTGTCTCGTATGAAGACCAACTCAACAGCAAGTTGGGACCACAATACAAGTAACCCCAAGTGTTAACTAGAATTACTGGTATATTTCCATGAGGAGTCCAGTCCCAATTAACTTGAAATCATGGGAGGAAATCATTATGGTTCGGCACGTATATATTTGTTAGGTTTTCACATCTATCCATTTCTAAACATTGTACAGGAAGAAACTGCAGATTTGGGTTTAAACCAAAGATAGACACAAAAAGCTGGAGTAACTCAGTGGGACAGGCAGCATATCTAGACAAAAGGACTAGGTGACATTTCAGGTTGAGACCCTTCTTCAAACGGAGAGTCAGGAGAAAGGGGAAGGAGAGATATAGGCAGAACATAGGACAAATGAATGAAAGATATGCAAAAAGCAAAGACGATCAAGGAAAGGCGGAGCCCATAATGGTCCTTTATTGGCTGCAGGGTAGATGATAACGAGTTATACAGACTGAAACTCCAGAGGACAGCAGTGAAACCAGTCTGACAACTTGGGTGGGGGAGGGATGGAGAGAGGGAGAGGGGATGCAAGAGTTACCTGAAGTTAGAGAAATCAATATTCATACCGCTGGGTTGTAAGCATTGTAAACATTGTACATTGAATTGCCTTTGGAGCGGAGCCTGTCCCAGCATTGTGTCCACCTATATCCTTCCTTTGTCCCGCCCCCCTGACATCATTCTGAAGGGGGGTCTCGACCCGAAACGTCACCCATTCCTTCTCTCCTGAGATGCTGCCTGACCTGCTGAGTTACTCCAGTGAATAAATACCTTCGATTTGTACCAGCATCTGCAGTTATTTTCTTACAGTCCCTCCATGGTTGCTCTACTTACTGTGGCATGGGTGGCAGCTAACTCCGCCCAGAATTATCAGTTTTAAAATGTCACTCTCCGGTATATCCTGATTTGTCCATGCAGCTTGAGCACTTCCACTCCGGCAACATTCCTCACGATCAATCCGAGTCATGGACAAAGCCTGGCATTTTCCATTCCTTCCTTGCTGTAGCCAACACACCCCAGCTGAAGGAAGCAAAATGCAGAATGCAAAAAATAGTTATCTGTAAATATATGCCTGCAAAACATATTTTTAAACCTGTATTAAAAAAAGTTTAAATTAAAATTAATTTAATTTATTAATCAATATATAATTAATTTATTAATAATATATAATTAATTATAATCAATGATTATATTAATTATAAATATAATATAATTATATTCTAATATAATATTTATATGTTATAAATTAGTATATAATATATTATGTATAATATAATTATGTACATTATAATATTATAATATAATATATATTGTCATTAAATCATTGCAACTCATAACACACAATGCATTGTCACCCATTTTATAGTTGCCTTCGGCAACTCAATTATATGTTTGCAAAGGTGCGGCACAGTGGCGCAGAGGTAGAGTTGCTGCCTAACAGTGCCAAAGACCCAGGTTTGATTCTGACCATGGGTGCTGTCTCTATGGACGATCTCACTGTGACTGCGTGGGTTCTCTCCGGGTGCTCCGGTTTCCTCCCACACTCCAAAGACATACAGGTTTGTAGGTGAATTTGCTTATTTGGTTAATTGGTTTGTTGGCTTAAATTGTCCCTAGTGTACCGTGTACGTAAGTGTTAGTGTACCGGGTAATCGTTGATCAGCTCGGACTGGCTGGGTCAAAGGGCCTGTTTCCACGCTGTATGTCTACAGTCTAAAGTCTAAATTGTTTTAACGGTAGAAGATATTGCCAGTTCTTACTCTATCTGTAATTTGATTCACTTATGAACGGGCTGTGGCCTAAATATGTTGTAAATCACGAGATAAAAATTCAGTTAATGCAATCTTCAATTGCTTGGACATTCTGCTTAAGCACAGTCCAACTTTTGATAGTAAACATTGCAACAAAAGCAGTAAACCTTAAGATGAAAACATTTGCAAAGTGCAGCAAGGAAGCTTCAGATGAAAGTTATTCTGGTTATATTAGGAATGTACAGGTGATAGGTACAAGTTTGATGTGGTTTAGAAACATCAAATGCAAATATTTTAGTGTATAGATATTGTTTATCTATTAAACTAAAATTGGATTAGATAATTATTTCTCTGAGGTCAATTCAACAAGATTTTATCACATTTTTCTTACAAAACTATCGCCCATTCTCTATTACCCATTAACAAAATGCTTTGATTAATTGCGGAAATTGCTAAATTACAGCACAGTTAATCTCCTGAGTGCTATTTGTTAAATTGTATGATTTATTTCCCACACTAAGATTGGAAATGGAAGTTGACAAACATGTTACTGAAACAGAAACTTATGTGTCAGTGTTAAGATATCATTGAAGATGGACGCTAATGCTGGCGTAACTCAGCGGGACAGGCAGCATCTCTGGAGAGAAGGAATGGCTGACATTTCAGGTCGAGACCCTTCTTTAGTCCTGAAACGTCACCCATTCCTTCTCTGCGGAGGTGCGGCCTGTCCCGCTGAGTTACGCCAGCATTTTGTGTCAACCTTTGGCGTGAACCAGCATTTGCAGTTCCAGTTCCTTCCTACACATTAAGATATCATTGAGTTTGAAGTTGCTGTGGTGTTATACAACACATACTCACTCAGCCCTTTGGCCCTCCATGTCCATCCAGCCATCAACTACCTATCCCTGCCAGTTTTACTTACCTGTACTTGGTCAGTAGCTCTCTATGCCTTGGAAATGAAGTGCGCATCTAGTTATTCAAATGTAATGAGAGTACCCGTTGGGTGCATGTTCCAGACTGCGTGAAAGGTTCTTTCTTTGATTCCTTTTAAACTTCTTATCCCTTACATAAAACCTATGCCCGGTAGTTTTAGTTACCTCTACTGTGGAGAAAAGATTATATTTTAAAAGGATGCTTTTAACACCCTTCATAATGTTGTACATCTCTATCAGGATTTCCTCTGCTCCTCAACCCTACCCAGTCGCTCCACATAACTGAAACATTACATCTCAGGCAACATCCTCCATTATAGATGAGGCTCTCACTAGGGTCTCTTCTACGTCCCGCAGCTCCACTCTTGCTCCCCCTCCCCCCACTCGCAACAAGGACAGAATCCCCCTCGTTCTCACCTTCCACCCCACCAGCCAGCGGATCCAACATATCATCCACCAACATTTCCGTCACCTACAACGGGACCCCACCACTGGCCATATCTTCCCATCCCCTCCCCTCTCTGCGTTCCGCAGAGACCGTTCCCTCCGTAACTCCCTGGTCCACTCGTCCCTTCCTACCCAAACCACCCCAACCCCGGGCACTTTCCCCTGCAACCGCACGAGATGCAACACCTGTCCCTTTACCTCCCCCCTCAACTCCATCCAAGGACCCAAACAGTCTTTCCAGGTGAGACAAAGGTTCACCTGCACCTCCTCCAACCTCATCCATTGCATCCGCTGCTCTAGATGTCAACTCATTTACATCGGCGAAACCAAGCGCAGGCTCGGCGATCGCTTCGCTGAACACCTGCGCTCGGTCCGCATTAACAAAACTGATCTCCCGGTGGCCAAGCACTTCAACTCCCCCTCCCATTCCCAGTCTGACCTTTCTGTCATGGGCCTCCTCCAGTGCCATAGTGAGGCCCACCGGAAATTGGAGGAACAGCACCTCATATTTCGCCTGGGCAGCATGCAGCCCAGTGGTATGAACATCGACTTCTCCAACTTTAGATAGTCCCTCTGTCCCTCCCTTCCCCTCCCCCTTCCCAGATCTCCCTCTATCTTCCTGTCTCCACCTATATCCTTCCTTTGTCCCGCCCCCCTGACATCAGTCTGAAGAAGGGTCTCGACCCGAAACGTCACCCATTCCTTCTCTCCCGAGATGCTGCCTGACCTGCTGAGTTACTCCAGCATTTTGTGAATAAATCCTGGTAAAGCTCCTCTGTAGTTTCTTCAGTACAACCTTATCCTTGTGGACAAACACAATTATGTTCACCATTACACTTCAACCTTTCTGTGTAATGAATATAGACATCCCTGATGGGTTCTGGTAGAGGTCAGCTGGTCACTATTCCTGAATTATCACATATAATAGCTGTCTCCCAACTTATACACCATCATTATGATATAGAAACATGGAAAATAGGTGCAGGAGTTGGCCATTCAGCCCTTCGAGCCAGCACCACCATTCAATATGATCATGGGTGATCATGCAAAATCAGTACCCTGTTCCTGCTTTCTCCCCATATCGCCTTGATTCCATTAACCCCCAGAGCTATATCCAACTCTCTCGAGTACATCCAGTGAATTGGCCTCCGGCGCCTTCTGTGGCAGAGAATTCCACAGATTCACAACTCTTTGCTTTGCTCTGCCCATGATTCGATGGAGGTGCACGTGTGATCGATCATACCCACATTCCCAGACTTTGCCCCCACTTTTCATGGAGGCCAACGGGCTGCACGATTCTTGACATGAGAACATCCGCTTCCCCTCAGGGAAGGAAAATGTGACAGTGCTCCTGTGTTACCCTGAAGCACTGCTCGAGTCTGGGATAAAACTACAAGGAGGTTTGCTCATCCCCGGTCCTAGAAGAACGCAGCAGTTTGGAGGAGGGGAATGTGGAAGATCTGGAGAGAATTTATCAATCGGATGGAAGAACCTTAACTTCTTTCACAAGATTATATTAGCAGAATAGCAGTGGTTTCAATTGGGATTAGATCACATTGGACGAAGGGCGTTGTGTTGTTGTGCCTTAGATAAGTCACGAAGTATATCCCATAATTATATTGTCTAAGTGTACAATAGTTTGTGGTGATGGGAAAAAGACAAACATTTTGCTTGCTATGATTTTACTACACTAGATATGAGGAGAAAGTGCAACATCTGGAGAGAACATGTGTTGGAAGAAGCTGCAGTGGCCGGTTTACACCGAAGATAGACACAAAATGCTGGAGTAACTCAACGGGTCAGGCAACATTAACTGACTTTAATCAATATCTTGTCTTAAAAAGGAATTTATAATTCCATAACAGGAAATAGAGGCCACCTGCAAATCCTGTCACAGGAAGTGGAAGTCACCTTACATTCATTGGCTGCTGTACTGGCCCCATTCTATGGTAAGAAAGGGAAAATTATTTGACGTCTCTCATTTTTGTCTGATATTCGAAGATTGAACGGAGACTTGGTGGAAGTAAATAAAATTATGGGAGGCATCGATAGTCAGAACCTTTTTCTCAGGTTTGGAAATATCCAGTACTGGAGGGAATAGCTGTAAAGTGAGAGGGGGAAAGTTTAATGGAAGTGTGTGGTGCAAGGTTCATTTTACACAGAGAGTGGTGGGGAGCTGGAACACATTGCCGGTGTGGTGCCAGAGGCAGATATGATCGTGGTGTTTAAGATGGGTACATGGTAGTGCAGGGAATAGAGGGATATGGATCATGTACAAGCAGATGAGAGATGTTTATTTTGGCATCATGGTTGGCATAGACATTGTGGGCCGAAGGGCCCGTTCCTGTGCTGTTCAGCTCCATATTTCTATATTTTGTGCTATGTTCCAATGTTCTATATTTTATTCATCTTGAAAGTTACAAGTCTGATTTCTGATGCCATGTCTGTTCCTCATCCCAAAGGACCTTTGCCTAGAACATAAACTGCTTCATTTCAGTTTGTCAGGCTACAACCACTGGGATAACACAGGGATCAATGCTGAGCCTTTGATTGTTCACAATTAATATTAGTGGCTTGCATGCAGGACATGAATATATTGCATCCAAGTCTGTGAAGATACAAAGTAAAGTGGGAAAGTCTGTTGTGGGGATAGAAAGACTGCCAGAAAAGTTAAATAAATGACCAAAAAGGCAACAGATAAATATAGCATTGTTCTATGTTCAGGTATGAAGCCTTCTGTGATGGATCATCGAAATACGTGCACAAAACTCCTCGAAGACTGTCCGCACTTTTGTCCTACCAACTAGCACTGGACTAGCGCGGGCAGCACGGTGGCGCAGCGATAGAGTTGCTGCCTTACAGCGCTTACAACTGGGTTCGATACCGACTATGGGTGCTGTCTGTACGGAGTTTGTACGTTCTGCCCGTGACTGCGTGGGTTTTCTCCGAGATCTTCGGTTTCCTCCCACACTCCAAAGACGTACAGGTATGTAGGTTAATTAGCTTGGTTTCAATGTAAATTGTCCCTAGTGTGTGTAGGATAGTGTTAATGTGCAGGGATCGCTGGTTGGTGCAGTCTCGGTGGGCCGAAGGGCCTGTTTCCATGCTGTATCTCTAAACTTAACTAAATATATTCAATCTGTTAATTGCCTCTGCCTCTCTCTTCTTCAGCTGTTTTCTTCAACCAAAGACAGCCTTGCACTGGCATGGCGCCTTTCCTGCACCTTTCATAATAGAGCTAAGTGCATACAATCAGCAAAGTGTCCTTACTGTGACAGCATAGAATACAAGGCCACCATGTTAAACAACAGCCCTCATAAATAGAAATCACAAGGGATCAATATTTACATCGCAATCAGAACTGATAAGTTTCAAAAGACATCTCATCTGAAAGATGGCACCTTTGTCATTCCCTCTGTACTAGACAAAGATTCCAGCTCAGTTATAGAGCTGTAGACCTGGGAAATAGCCCTTCGGCCCATTTTGTCCATACTACCCAGGTTGACATAATGGGACATAAAGATCTGAAGTAACTCAGTGGGTCAGGCAGTATCTCTGCAGAACACAGACAGATGAAATTTCAGGTTGGGTCCCTTCTTCAGACGTCTTCTTGACATATTGGACTAGTCCCATTTGCCTGCATTTGGCCCATAGCCCTCTAAACCTTTCCAATCCACATATCTGTCCATAGGTCTTTGAAAAGTTGTAATTGTATCTGCTTCCTTTGGGGGCTCATCCAAGATACAACTCTGGGT
The DNA here is from genome assembly GCF_053455715.1 of Rhinoraja longicauda. NCBI lineage: Eukaryota > Metazoa > Chordata > Chondrichthyes > Rajiformes > Arhynchobatidae > Rhinoraja > Rhinoraja longicauda. The sequence goes on along the minus strand of NC_135980.1, from coordinate 8,521,173 downwards.
GAAAAGGTCCCTCTTAAATACTCCCTCTCTCGCCTTAAGGCTACGCCCTCTAGTTTTAGACCATTCTACCCTGGGGAAAAAAGACTGAGTGTTCACTTTAATCATGATCTTGTGCAGCTCAATAAGATCACCTTTCAATCTCCCATGCTCCAAAAGAGTCCCAGCCTATCAACCCTCTTCACATACCTCAAGACCAGATAATATCCTGCTGAATCTCTTTTTGCACCCTTTCCAACTGAGATTTTTGTACTCAAATAGGTTTTGTACAACAGTCTTCTGACTCAGTTACAGGTATCTGCCCATCACTTGCTAGGATTTGGCTCAGTACCCCATCTTCTTTTTCCCCCGCTTTCGCTCCCCCTAATCCCCCATTAATCTGAAGAAGATTCTGACCCAAAGCACCGTCTGTGCATTTCTCTCTACAGAGGCTGCCTGACCCGTTGAGTTCCTCCAGCACTTTTTCTTTCCAGCATCTGCAGTTCCTCGTAGAAAGGCACAAAAAGCTGGAGTAACTCAGCTGGGACAGGCAGCATCTTCGGAGAGAAAGAATGGGCAACGTTTCGGGTGGAGACTCTCCTTCAGACTGATTAGGGATAAGGAAAACAAGAGTTATATTGTATAGGTGATGTGGAGAGATAAAGAACAATGAATGAAAGATATGCAAAAAAAGTAACAATGATAAAGGAAACAGGCTGATTGGGCTCCAAAAAGTGGCAACACTTGTGTACTGCCTCATGATGTAAGCTGTAAGCTGATTGTAGGGTGAAAATGAGAAGCTTGTGTGACTTGGGTGGGGGAGGGATAGAGAGAGGGAATGCCGGGGTTACCTGAAGTGAGAGAAATCAATAGTCATACCACTGGGCTGCAAGCTGCCCAAGCGAAATATGAAATGCTGTTCCTCCAATTTGCGTTTAGCCTCACTCTGACAATGGAGGAGACCGAGGACAGAAAGGCCTGTGATGGAATGGGAAGGAGAATTATAGTGTTCAGCTTTTTGCATCTATCTTCGGTTTAAACCAGCACCTGCAGTTCCTTCTTGCACATTTTGTCTGCAGTTCCTCTTGCCTCCAGTTCAGTCACTGCTGGTGCTCCCAACAAACAAACGCAGAGTAATAACAAATAAATTGGCACTTACAAGGATGGTCATTATATTTCTCGCATTTATGTTTTCTCATGACTAAAATCCCACTGAAAATAAGAATTGATATTTCGTGCTTCTAAATGCACAATGGCATACCAATTGAATTAGAATAGCACGAACGATTTAATTGTGTTTAATCGTTCAGTCTGTGGGAGAGTAATCTACAAAATAGTTTATATCGGAGGCCGTAGTACATCAAAGAAGGCTTTTGTCAAGGACTAATGCATTTGCAAGAAATGCTTATATTGCATTTATTCATGTCAATCCGCCTTTGAAGCAATGTTTCCAGTGGTGGAATAATTTAAACTCCTGTTCTGGGAGTGCCACTCGCTCCATCCCGTGAGAAGGTAGACATTTCTGGCACTAACCTACTTCCCATGTCTGGGTGCGAATGTCTGTTTCTCATTCGCAACAAAAACAAAAACAAGTCCACAATGCAGATCATAATCGGCTTTAATCAAGCCGAACATAGACATAAAATGCTGGAGTAACTCAACGGGTCAGGCAGCACAACTGGAGAAAGTCTGTCTTCATCAGTCTAAAGAAGGGTTCCGACCTGAAACATCACATAAGCTTCTTCTCCAGAGATGAGGATGGTGTTACTGTACTTTATTGTCTCGTGTACCTCTAGGTACAGTGAAATGCTTTTTTCCCCCACGTACAACCCGGTAAAATCATGTGGCAGATCTCATCTAGGCAGTACACAAGTGTCGCCACTTTTTGGAGCCCACAAAGGTTCACTGAACATTCTTATCTACTGCCCCCTACCCTACCCCACCCCCCACCCCCACTCCCCCCACCCCCACCCAACCACCACACCCCACCCAACCACCACCACACCCCACCCATCCCACCCCACCACCACACACACCCAACCACCACCACACCACACCACCACCACCATCCCCACTCCCCCCACCCACCACCACCATCCCCACTCCCCCCACCCACCACCACCATCCCCACTCCCCCCACCCCACCCCCACTCCCCCCACCCCACCACCACCACCATCCCCACCCCACCACCACCATCCCCACTCCCCCCACCCCACCACCACCATCCCCAAACTGTCCCGATCACAGGACAGGATATAAATCTGTGCGTATATATATATATACGCACAGATTTATATCCTGTCCTGTGATCGGGACAGTTTGTGGATAGATAGACATGACGATAGATACACAAGTTGCCAATTTTCAACACTGTAGACTGTGGAATTCATAAAGTGATACATGTATTTAAAACATTCACACTGGTCTGGTCTGCCTCACGCTTCACGTCCCAAAAGCACAACATTGTTTCCAACTATCATTAAGTTACTTACTAGACGTTTTCACTCAGGTATTGAAACGAGTGCTAATGCACAACCCGTGGTCGTGGCTGCTGCTGCAAACAAGTATTAAAGAAGTATCAGTCTGAAGAAGGGTTTCCACCCAGAGATGCTGCCTGACCTGCTGAGTTACTCCAGCATTTTGTGAATAAATACCTTCGATTTGTACCAGCATCTGCAGTTATCTGCAGTTACCTTCTTATATTAAAGAAGTATCAGTCTGAAGAAGGGTCTCGACCCGAAACGTCACCCATTCCTTCTCTCCAGAGATGCTGCCTGACCCGCTGAGTTACTCCAGCATTTTGTGGTTATCCCAGCATCTGCAGTTCCTTCCTACACAGTATTCAACTGTAACAACTACTAAACAAGTAAACCGTGCACACGTATTGCGTTTTAGTCGTCGCCCGGACATTGAAACGAGTGCTTACGAGCCTGCTGTAAACAAAGTATTAAATGAACGGCGTGAGCTAGCTTACCATAGGAGGGGCAACCGCCGATGAAATGACACAGGACGGCCAAGGCAAAGGGTGTCACGAAGCAGTTCTTGGCCAACATGGTGAGGAGAAAAGATGAAACCTCAAGTCACACTCCCAAAACTTTACTGCGCTTCTTGCATTGAATGTGGGCTGCGATTTCCCGACCCCTCCTTAAATAACTGGGGCTGGGTAGGCGTGTCGGTGGGCGGGTTGACAACGGCCAGTAAGCCATGAATTGTACAGCCTGCCTTTAATCTCACCTCGAACCCGGCTGAGCCCGCAGAGAACTGGGGACCTCAATAAACATCCAGGCCACGAGGTCATTTTTACTATGTTCTGATCATTACTTACTCATATTATTGTTGGGGGTTACTCGGTCATGTCTACAACTGTTATTCTTTTCTCAAATATTTACAAAACCATTTCCTGATTTTCCACCAAGACATATCTAGGAATTTACCAGAGATTTGCTGTCTGGCCCGCCGAGTTACACCAGCTTTTTTTTGGTGTTTATTTCCCAAGAAGACTTATAGGAGAGTTTTGAAAATTTCAACAGGTTTAGAAGTTGCTAATTGGGAGTTCATACCAGTTTTGTTGAATTAATGAGAGCATAGAAAAATACAGCGCAGGAACACCACTTTCGGCCCACAATGTAGAAAGTGTGAAAACGATCACCACCAGATTCAGGGACAGTTTCTTCCCAGCTGTTATTAGGCAACTGAATAGTCCCACCACAACCAGAGAGCAGCGCTGAACTACTATCTACCTCTTTGATGTCCCTCGGATTATCCTTGACCGGACTCATGTTAATGGATTGATTGTAATCATGTATTGTCTTTCTGCTGACTGGTTAGCACGCAACATAAAAGCTTTTCACTGTACCTCGGTCCACATGACAATAAACTAAACTATATAATGAATGCCAAGTTAAACTAATCAACTCTGCATATGTCCTGTAATTCCCTATATAGCCACACGCCTATGTAAAAGCCTCTTAATTGTTCATAGAAGTGTAGAAAAGTACAACACAGGAGAAGACTTTAGATTTTTTTAGATTTAGAGATACAGCGCGGAAACAGGCCCTTTGGCCCACCCAGTCCGCGCCGCCCAGCGATCCCCGCACATTAACACTATCCTACACACACTAGGGACAATTTTTACATTTACCCAGTCAATTAACCTACATAGCTGCACGTCTTTGGAGTGTGGGAGGAAACCGAAGATCTCGGAGAAAACCCACGCAGGTCACGGGGAGAACGTACAAACTCCGTACAGACGGCGCCCGTAGTCAGGATCGAACCTGAGTCTCCGGCGCTGCATTCGCTGTAAGGCAGCAACTTTACCGCTGCGCCACCGTGCCGCTCCTAATAAAAATACACCTAATAAAAACAAGAAACGCTGGAAACACTCAGTAGGTCAGACAGCAACAGTGGAAAGAATAAATGGTCAACATTTTAGGTCAAAGAGTCTTCATCAGAACCTTTAACTCATTTACTGTAAACCATAAGCCCACCTCGTCTGTGCCATATGTGTAGGAAGGAACTGCAGACGCTGGTTTACACGGACGATGGACACAAAAAGCTGGAGTTACTCAGTGGGTCAGGCAGCATCTTTAGAGAAAAGGAATAGGTGATGGTTCAGGGAAGAAGGGTCACCTATCCATGTTCTCCAGAGATGCTGCCTGACCCGCTGTGTTACTCTAGATTTTTGTGTCTATTGTCTATGCCAAATGTTCCACTGCAAATGGTTTAAGTTCAGCAAAAGAACCATGGATTTTTACTGGAGTGGAGATGTGCCCTCTCTTCAATGTACACAATCTCTACTAATGAAATTGCCAGCAGTTGATTTTGATACTGATGTGTTATGTTATGATATGATTACTGTTACTCAGCAATTGTCCAACAGACAATTCGTAACATTTTTTTTTGTTTTGTATTTTGTTTTCTTCTGCATTTGTCAAAAAATCAAGTTGAAAATCTCAACTCTTTAAATAACTTAGCCAATGACCCTGTCTAAATGTGGAAGTATGTGCCGACTATCTCAAGCAAAGCAAATATGTTGAAATAAGGTCTTAATCTGAGTGTATAAATACTTGGCATTATATCAGTTACAGTGGAAATTACTAAAATAGCAAACTGCACTGAATGTTTTTTCCAACTATTTACAGTACCTGAATAACAAAGTCAGATTACAGATTAAAATGTTTAGGAAGGAACTGCAGATGCTGGTTTAAACCGAAGACAAACAGAAAAAGCTGGAGTAACTCAGCGGGTCAGACAGCATGTATAGTAAGAACTGCAGATGCTCGTTTAAACCAGATAGTCACAAAAAGCTGGAGTAACTCAGCGGGACAGGCAACATCTCCGGAGGGAAGGAACGGGTGACGTTTCCGGTCAAGACCCTTCCTCAGAATAGGTGACTGAATTCAGACTGAAAAGACCGAGGAAGTGTCTTGACCCGAAATGTCATCTATCCCTTTTCTCCAGAGCTGCTGTCTGACCCACGGAGTTAATCTAGCTTTTTCTGTCTATCTTCAGATTATGAATATATGTTTGTGCTAAATGTATTCTTAAACAAACTGGTTTAGAAATGGATTAGCATTCACATGGGATTGAGTTGAGAAATAAAAACTGGTTAATGTTAGTGACCAATAAGCGCCACAGCGTGTTTTCTGGTCGTATTTTCATACCATGTAAATTGCCAAGAATAACTGCAAAAATCTCAGAAGAAAGCAGCCGGAAACACATCTGCAAAAAAATATAATCCTACGCTGTTGAATTTAAGGCAGTTAATCACATCCCTATAGATTGATGGACAAACAATAGATGTTAATACATGGCTTTTCAAGTGTGTGAGGTGTGTGTAGTTCTGATGAATCCCTCTACAGAACATATTTCTTTATCAAAAAGCAAAGCGCGTCCACAAATTGCAGATAGTTGTGGACGCAGCCCAGACTGTCACACATACCAACCTCCCTTCCTTTGACTCCATTTGTACCTCACGCTGCCTCGGCTAGGCCAGCAGCATAATCACGAATGAGTACCCTGCCTGGCCACTCCATCTTCTCCCCTCGCCATTTGGACAAAATGTAGAGAAGTGTGAAAACGTACACCTCCAGATTCAGGGACAGTTTCTTCCCAGCTGTTATCAGACAACTGAACCATCGTTCCACAACTAGTGAGCAGTCCTGGACCACTACGCACCTCATTTGGAGACCCACGGACTATCTTTAATCAGACTTTACTAACTTTATCTTGCACTAAATGTTATTCTCTTATGATGCATCTGTACACTGTGAATGGCTAGATTGTAATCATGTATTGTCTTTCCGCTGACTGGTTAGCATGCAACAAAAGCTTTTTGCTGTACCTCGGTACATGTAAAACTAAACTAAACTAAACTCAACTAAACTGGAAGAACTCAGCGGGTCAGTCCTCATCTCTGAAGCACAAATATAGGGGACATTTCAGGTCGCGACCCTTCTTTAGACTGATTGTAATACGGGGAAGGAAAGATATCTGGAAAAAAAGGTGGGGGCAGAAACCTGGGAAGTGGTGGGGCCAGAACAAAACCTGACAGGCAATAGCAGATGATTATAGATGAGGAGGACTTGATCGTCAGATGGGTGGTCATATATACGCATACACACACGCACACATAGATACACATAAAAACAATAATAGTGCAATAATGACAATAATAGTCCAGAGCTTATTTGGAGGTTGTGGTGTTTAATAGCCAGATGGCTGTACAGAAGAAGCTGTTCCAGATCCTGGATGTTACAGTTTTCGGGCTCCTGTACCTTCTTCCCGATGGCAGGGGCGAAATGAGTGTGTGGCCAGGGTGGTGTGGGTCTCTGATGACACTGGCTGCATTTTTGAGGCAGCAACTCCTGTAAATCCCTTCGATGGTTGGGAGGTCAGAGCCAGTGATGGTCTGGGCAGTGTTCGCTACGTTTTGACAAGATTCCAGCATCTGCAGTTTTTCAGTGTCTTTGGTGATTGAATAGGCTGAGTGCATTTTGTAGACGGTACAGGCTACAGGCATTGTATAATAATGGACACAAAGTGCTGGAGTAACTCAGCAGATCAGGCAGCATCTCAGGAGAACATGAATAGGTACGGTTTTGGGTTTGGATGCGAGAAGCGTGCAGACCTGAAACAGTGGCGCGGTGGTCAAGTTGCTACCTTACAGCACCAGAGACCCGGTTTCATTCCCGACTACGGGTGCTGTTTTCACAGAGTTTGTACGTTCTCCCTGTGATTGTGTGTGATTTATCAAAGTGCTCCGGTTCCCCCCCACACTCCAAAGATGCACAGGTTTGTAGATTAATTGGCTTCGGTAAAAATTGTACATTGTCCCTTGTGTGTAGGATAGTGCTAGCAAATGGGGGTGATTGCTAGTCGGCGTGGACTCGGCGGGACGAAGGGTCCGTTTCCACGCTGTACCTCTAAAGGCTAAAGTCACGTATTCATGTTCTTCAGAAATGCTGACTGACTTGCTGAGTGACTCCAGCACTTTAGGCCTTTTTTTTGTTGTAAACCAGCATCTGGAGTTCCTTGTTTCTATATTGTACAATGTTGGTGGAAGGAACCAATGTGAAGGATGGCTGAATGGATGCAAGTCAAGCAAGCTACTTAGTTCTGGAGAGTGATGAGCTTTTGAGTGTAATTGGAGTTATATTCATCCAGGCAAGTGTAGACTGATAGAAATAAGTGAAACTTTGGGGCACGGTACGAATCTTTGAGGATGTAACCAGGAAAATTGACAGGGGAGAGCCGGTGGATGTGGTGTACCTTGACTTTCAGAAAGCCTTTGACAAGGTTCCACATAGGAGATTAGTGGGCAAAATTAGAGCACATGGTATTGGAGGTAGGGTACTGACATGGATAGAAAATTGGTTGACAGACAGAAAGCAAAGAGTGGGGATAAATGGGTCCATTTCAGAATGGCAGGCAGTAACCCGTGGGGTACCGCAGCTATTTACAATATACATTAATGACTTGGATGAAGGGATTAAAAGTACCATTAGCAAATTTGCAGATGATACAAAGCTGGGTGGTAGTGTGAACTGTGAGGAAGATGCTATGAGGTTGCAGGGTGACTTGGACAGGTTGTGTGAGTGGGCGGATGCATGGCAGATGCAGTTTAATGTGGATAAGTGTGAGGTTATCCACTTTGGTGGTAAGAATAGGAAGGCAGAGTATTATCTGAATGGTGTCAAGTTAGGAACAGGGGATGTACAACGAGATCTGGGTGTCCTAGTGCATCAGTCACTGAAAGGAAGCATGCAGGTACAGCAGGCAGTGAAGAAAGCCAATGGAATGTTGGCCTTCATAACAAGAGGAGTTGAGTATAGGAGCAAAGAGGTCCTTCTGCAGTTGTACAGGGCCCTAGTGAGACCGCACCTGGAATACTATGTGCAGTTTTGGTCTCCAAATTTGAGGAAGGATATTCTTGCTATTGAGGGCGAGCAGCGTAGGTTTACTAGGTTAATTCCCGGAATGGCAGGACTATCATATGTTGAAAGACTGGAGCGACTAGGCTTGTATACACTGGAATTTAGAAGGACGAGAGGAGATCTTATCGAAACGCATAAGATTATTAAGGGGTTGGACACGTTAGAGGCAGGAAACATGTTTCCAATGTTGGGGGAGTCCAGAACAAGGGGCCACAGTTTAAGAATAAGGGGTAGGCCATTTAGAACTGAGATGAGGAAAAGCTTTTTCAGTCAGAGAGTTGTGAATCTGTGGAATTCTCTGCCTCAGAAGGCAGTGGAGGCCAATTCTCTGAATGCATTCAAGAGAGAGCTGGATAGAGCTCTTAAGGATAGTGGAGTCAGGGGGTATGGGGAGAAGGCAGGAACGGGGTACTGATTGAGAATGATCAGCCATGATCACATTGAATGGCGGTGCTGGCTCGAAGGGCCGAATGGCCTCCTCCTGCACCTATTGTCTATTGACTTGTCTATTGAATCATAATTAGGTATTGGCATTCCATTGACTAAATAGTTGCACTTCCAACAATTCACAATGACATCTTAAATCTTTCCATTAGAATCCTCTGAGTAATCTATTTATGTAATAAATAGATACAGTTTTGTAGGATCAGTAAACTTTCCGTGTGTACTGTGTAACACATAGTTGAGTATTGGCTTGCAGTCAATGTAACTTCTGTCAATAAAGATGTGAAGCAAATTTGTTGGAGCAGATGGTATTTGTGGGGGCAAGACTGAACAAAAACAAGTTCATTCTTAGGTTGGTCAGTGACGCACATAGTCATTCACGTCTTTACAATGTACGCACCAGAGATGGTCTGTTACCCAACCTATTATTATTGTATGTTAAGGTCAGGTTTATACAGTTTGTTCTCAAACAAATCACTGCATATGAAAGCAATTATAGCGGGGAAAAAATGAATTGGCAAGCTTTCTGTTTCCAATGGTAGTATTACATTTTTAATACCGAACATCTAAAGGGCTGCCACCAACTCAGTCTCGGGTCTGTGCTTCTAACACAGGCCTTTCCTAATTAAGAACATCCTTAGAACGTCTGCAAAGTTCTGGTGAGAAGCACTGGGTGGATAAAACAAAAGAGCGAAAGTACTCCAGTCTCAAACCTTTAATAAATCCACCTGTTTGGGAATGATGATTCTTGAAGTCTTTCAGTCATCACTCAGAAAGAAATGAAGAAAGTAGGAAGAGATAAACAATAAATTAAAACTGCAAAATCCTGTTTGCTGTTCACAGTGGAAATCCTATTTTTGAAAATAGTGCTTTGACTTTTAAAAGTTTGAACCAAAGGCAGTAGTTTCCTGGAAGAATTTAATAACACAGAATATGAAAGAACTGCCTTGTATTGAACAAAACACAAAGTGCTGGGGGAACTTAGTAGATCAGACAGCATCTGTGGAGGGAATGCACAGACAAGGTTTCCTCTTTAGAAATGTCCTGACCTGAAAGGTCCTGTTGAAGGAGGGTTCTGACCAGAAACGTTGTCTTTCCATTCCCTCCACAGATGCTGCCAGATCCGCTGAGTTTCTCCAAGACTTTGCATTTGCTCAAGATTCCAACAATTGCAGTTCCCTGTGTCTGCCTTTTACAGACTATTTTTCACCTCCTCAATAACGTCTGAAAACGTTGAATGCCACTGAATTACCTACGATAAATCATTTTAGTTTAGTTTGGAGTGAGGAAACAGGCCCTTCGGCCCACTGAATTCACGCCGACCAGTGAACCCCACACACTAACACTATCCTACACACACTGGGCAAAATTTTACATTTATAATGTAACCAATTAACGTTCAAACCTGTACATCTTTGGAGTGTGGGAGGAAACCGGAACTTCCCGGAGAAAACCCACATGGTCACAGGGAGAAACATAGAAACATAGAAAATAGGTGCAGGAGTAGGCCATTCCGCCCTTCGAGCCTGCACCGCCATTCAATATGATCATGGCTGTATGTACGTACAAACTTTGTGTACACAGTAGTGAGGATCGAACCCGGGTATCTGGTGCTGTAAGGCAGCAACTCTACCGCTGCGCCACCATGCCGCACCAACTTTGCTGTTGTTATTTCTGCAAAACAATTGCTAAATCCTTCAGGATAAGGTTGCAAAAGCCTCAGATGACTGGTGAACTGGTGTCGATGTTGAAGGGGAGATGAATATGGCTCAGGCGAACTCCCTGCTGTGTGAAGAATCCCATGAAATTCCTTTCACATCTAGTTAAAGAGGCAAACTAGGCATCAGGGACCTACCTTGTTGGGGGTAGTTGGGGATCGATAATAATTAGAGAATTTGGATTAATATCTTACACAGTAATCAGTCGGGGTTCAGCATTCAACTTGTGCCAGATCAGTCTCCAAGAAATTGCAGAGTTGTGGAGGTAGCCCAGCCCATCACACAGAGAAGCCTCCCCACCATTGACTCTATCTATACCCCACACTGCCTTGGGAGGCCGCCAATGCAATCAAGGAATTTTTATTCATCCTGGTCATTCCCTTTTCTCCCTTCTCCCGTTGGGTGTAAGATACAAAAGTTTGAAAGAACGTACCACCAGATTGTGGAACAGCTTCGTCTCCGCCTTTATGGTCCACCCATAAGCTAGGGGGTTGTCCTGATCTTCCAGCATACCTCATTACAGATATTGGACTTTTTCTCTGTAACTGTAATGCTATAATGCTGTAACATTATGTCCTACACTCTGGTATTTTTCTCTTTGCACTACCTGCTGTGCTTGTGTAAATGGCTTGACTGTACTCATGTACAACATTTAACTTATGCCAGTCATTAAAGAGTTGTGATTAAAGAAATATGGTGCAGTATTATATATTGTACAATATTCCAACACCAGTACAATCTGGGAATAGTATTTTATGAAAATATTCGTAGCATGACAAACATTCTAAAAACAGATACATTTGAAATTTCACTGACTATATTGTTGCTATTTGCTTACAGTTTTTCTATCTTGCTGTCCATGTTGAAACTCATATTTATCTTTATTTTGTAAGGAGTCTGCTTAGTAGTTCTATTTGGTTCTGCGATAGTTTATGTTCTCAAAGCTTAGTTATCTTCAGGAAGTATGTGGGAAGGAACTGCAGATGCTAGTTTAAACCGAAGATAGACACAAAATGCTGGAGTAACTCAGCGGGACAGGCAGCATCTCTGGAGAGAAGGAATGGGTGACGTTTCGGGTCGAGACCCTTCTTCAGACCATGGAGTCTCCAGTCTTCTCCGGTCAGAAGAAGGGTCTCGACCCGAAACATCACCCATTCCTTCTCTCCAGAGATGCTGCCTGTCCCACTGAGTTGCTCAAGCATTTTGTGTCTATCCTCTGTGCTTGTTTTCAGGAAGGTTCCCCCTCATTGAAAATATATTTGATCTTTCTCATTGAATTGTCTTTTCCTTGTGTTATCAACAACCTTGCAAGATATAAAAGGAAACATCCCACACATTTAGATAAATCTGAACCATTGAAGAGTAGTTTGACAGGAAGGCACTGCCTCAAAAAGGCAGCTAATATCATCAAACACCCACACTGCCTGGGGCCATGCTCTCATCTCATTACTACCATCTAGAAGGAGAGACTGGAGCCTGAAAACAGTGACCACCAGGTTCAAGGACAGCTTCTTCCCAGCAACCGTCAGGCTTTTAAACGTTGCACCACACTTAACTTCAGCTTGTCAATTCCCCCTCCCCCCTCCACCCCCAGTTGCTGCCTGACCCGCTGAGTTCCTCCGGCACATGGTGTTCTGCTCAAGTTTCAACGAAAGGCCTAGATAGAGCGGACGTGGAAATAATGTTTCCAGTAGTGGGGGAGTGTAGAGTCACGTCCAGGTTTATATCTCATAAATACACACACGCTGCTGTTCATTTCCCAGTTTTCTTTATGTGTAGTGAGAGCTCATGAAAGACAGCTGTTCAGTTACGTTAGCCCATTCTGCCAGAAATTATTGCTTAAATGTTTGTCATGTTACTGTAATGTACAGCTCGTAAATTATCAAAGACCCCCACCACCCTGGCCACGCTCTCATCTCACTACTACCATCTGGAACTCAGCGGGTCTACCATTTAGATGGATGAGAGGAGATTTTAGAAGGATGAGAGGAGATCTTATCGAAACGTATAAGATTATTAAGGGGCTGGACACGTTAGAGGCAGGAAACATGTTCCCAATGTTGGGGGAGTCCAGAACAAGAGGCCACAGTTTAAGAATAAGGGGTAGGCCATTTAGAACTGAGATGAGGAAAACTTTTTCAGTCAGAGAGTTGTGAATCTGTGGAATTATCTGCCTCAGAAGGCAGTGGAGGCCAATTCTCTGAATGCATTCAAGAGAGAGCTAGATAGAGCTCTTAAGGATAGCGGAGTCAGGGGGTATGGGGAGAAGGCAGGAACGGGGTACTGATTGAGAATGATCAGCCATGATCACATTGAATGGCGGTGCTGGCTTGAAGGGCCGAATGGCCTCCTCCTGCACCTATTGTCTATTGTCTATTGTACAGGAGCCTGCAAACCGCATCCACCAAGTTCAACAAAAGCTTCTTCCCAAGCTCTTGAACACTACACAACACTAACCTCAGTACCTATGATTTACCGTGGCCTTCGGTATTGTACTGTGATGGGCTGGTTACCTAGTATGACTGATTATTAATTTATTATATTATTGATTATTGTATATTTATAGGAAAGAAAACTGCAGATGCTGGTTTAAATCGAAGGTAGACACAAAATGCTGGAGTAACTCAGCGGGTCAGGCAGCATCTCTTAAGAGAAGGAATGGGTAACGTTTCGGGTCACCCATTCCTTCTCTCCAGAGATGCTGCCTGACCCGCTGTGTTAATCCAGCATTTTGTGCCTACATTGTATATTTATATGTGTGTTTTGTGTTAACAGGTCTGTAAAGCTGCAGCAAGTAAGAATTTTGTTGTTCCATTGCCAGTATGTTTGACAATTTCTACAGGTATCAACTGACTCCACCATGTAAGGCACAATGGCACAGCGGACGAGTTGTTACCTTACAGCGCCAGTGACCCGGGTTAAATCCTGACTACGGATCCATCTGTACGGAGTTGTACGTTCCCCCATGGTCGCGTGGGTTTTCCCCGGGTGCTCTGGTTTCCTCCCACACTCCAAAAACGTACAGGCTTCTGTGAATTGTCTTTAGTGCGTAGGATGCGAAACTGAGATAACAAAGAACTAGTGTATGGGCGATCGATGGTCGGCACGGACTCAGTGAGTCAAAGGCCCTGTATTCATGCTGTATCTATAAATTAAAAAAAACTAAAGATCAAGGAAATAGGTCCTTCATCTCATCCAGTCCACGCTGGCCAACGATCACACGTTCACAGTAGTTCTGTGTGGTCCCACTGCCTACACGTTAGGGGCAATCTCTGCAAGGCAAGGCAGCTTGCCTAAGACCGCAAGAAATTGCAGAGTTCTGGAGGTAGCCCAGTCCATCACACAGAGAATCCTCCCCACCATCGACTCCATCTACACTCCAAGCTGCCATGGGAAGGCAGCCAACATAATCAAGGGCTTTTGCCATCCTGGTCATTCCCTATTCTCCCTGCTCCCATTGGGTGTAAGATGTAAAAGCTTGAAAGCACGTACCACTGGTTTGAGGAACAGCTTCTTCCCCACTTTTATGGTCCACCCAAAAGCTAGGGTGTTTCCCTGCTCTTCCAACCTTCCTCATTGCTGGAGTTGGACATTTTCTCTGCAACGCTATAATGCTGCAACACGATATCCTGCACTCCGGCATTTTTCTCTTTGCACGTTGTTGTACTTGTATATGGTTTGATTGTACTCATGTATAGAATTATTTGATTTGACTGGATAGCACGCAAACAAATCATTTTTATTGTATCCCGCTACACATGATAACAATAAACCAATACCACTGTTAACATGATGGTACATGTTGTTGCCAATTTTCACATTTATGCAGGAGAAAGGCGGACAGGAACATCTGTTGGTGATCAATTCTGGGCTGAGTCTTTTATTGAATGCCAAAGCAAGTCTTCATTCCCCTATAAAGATACTGGAAGTGCAAGCTCACAGTCTTCCATTCTGACCTTCAAATGTGGCTTTAACCCTGAGTTTACAAGCATCCCTATCACAGAGAAACTGCTCCCATTTGCAGAAAAGTCAATAATCAAATATCACAGGTTTAAACTGACTTGGCAGAAGGACACTTGAAAAAAACTTTTTTACACATTGTAATTTTAATTCGTTTTAGTTCAGTTTAGAGATACAGCACAGAAACAGGCCCTTCAGCCCAACAAGTCCACGCCGACCAGCGATCCACGCACACTAACACTTTACTGCACACACTAGCGACAATTTATAATTTCACCAAGCCAATTAGCCTGCACACCTGCACATTTTTGGCTTGTGTAGGATGGATCTGCAGATGCTGGTTTAAACCGAAGATAGACACAAAAAACTGGAGTAACTCTGGAAAGAAGGAATGGGTGATGTTTCGGGTCGAGACCTTTCTTCAGACTCTGCCTAAGGGTACCAGCTTGAAGAAGGGTCTCGACCCGAAACGTCACCCATTACTTCTCTCCAGAGATGCTGCCTGTCCCGCTGAGTTTCCCCAGCTTTTTGTGTACATCTTTGGCATGTGGAAGGAAACCAGAGCTTCCCGAGAAAACCCCTGCAGGTCACAGGTAGAACGTACAAACTCCATACAGACAGCACCCACAGTCAGGATCGAACCCAGGTCTCTGGTGCTGTAAGGCAGCAACTCTACCGCTGTGCCTTGTTCTTGAAAACTCTTGCCTGTAAGGCTGATGGAAGCAGATTCAATGGTGGCTTTTGCAAATCAATTGGGGCAGCGCAGTGGGACAGTGGTAGAATTGTTGCCTTCCTGCTGCCTTACAGCGCCAGAGACCCAGGTTGGATCCCAACTACGGATGCTGTCTGTACGGAGTTTGTATGTTCTCCCTGTAACCGTGTAGGTTTTTTCCGAGTTTCCTCCCACAATCCAAAGGTTTGTAGGTTAATTGGCTTCTGTAAAATTGTAAATTGTCCCTAGGGGTGTAGGATAGTGCTTGTATACGGGGAGATCACTGACCCGTGTGGACTCGATGGGCTGAAGGGCCTGTTTCTATTCTGTATCTCAAGTCTAAAGTCTAAAGTTGAAATATTTACAAATGCAGGACTACTGAAAAAGCAAGTGGAATTCAGACTGATTGAACTATTCTAAAAAGCTTGCAAGATCTAATTGGCAAAATGGTCTTTTTGTGTAGCACTACAAGAGATTTGGGGGTGGGGGGGAAAGCATAATGTGGCTGTATTTTCCACTTCTTTTGCTTTTTATACTATGATTTAGTTTAGTGTTACAGCAAGGAAACAGGCCCTTCAGCCCACAGAGTCCGCACCAACCAGCGATCCCCACACATTAACACTACCCTACACACACTAGGGCCAATTTTACATTTATACCAAGCCAATTAACCTACAAACCTGTACGTTTGTGGAGTGTGTGAGGAAATCGAAGACCTCGGAGAAAACCCATGCAAGTAACAGGGAGAACACACAAACTCCGTACACACAAGCACCTGTAGTCGGGATCGAACCTAGGTCTCTGGCGCTGTAAGGCAGTAGCTCTACCGCCGCGCCACCGTGCCGGCCTCTAATAATTTTCTAATCTATCATATGTTAATTTCCAGAATGGGAACGGAATGTTTTTGACAAGTGTCTTAAAGGTACTAATTGCTATATACTTAAGAACACTAAGTTTTGCAAAGTTTTCTGACAAATCTGCTGAGCTGCTTTATAACTTCATTGTTTGTCTGTTTTGGATTCCCGAGATTTGATATGCATTTCCAGAATTTCTATTCTTAATTACATTTCAGTTCCTTGTTGTATTTGGCCTCTAAACTGTTCCTGAGCTAAATAGTCCTGTGATTTTGACATGAGCTTTTCATAATTTGTTCATAAAGTACTTCAGATCTTTAGTTGAATATTTCAGAAGATTGGCAGCCAAACTTTACATAAATCTATTTTATGGAAACATTTGCAGACCAAAAGTTGTTTATCGTGAGTAGTCATTTCAGAATTTTATATTTTCTATTATCCAACCGTACGTCACTCCACACTGATGTAACGTACATTGTGTACCATACATCGCTGTACTGTGTAATGTAGGATTGAAAGGGTTCAGAGGGACATGGGCCAAATGCAGGCAAATGGGACTTGCCCAATATGCCAACTTGGTTGGCATGGATAAGGTGGGCTGAAGGGCCTGCTTCCATGCTGTACTGCTCTAAGTATGATCTATCATTCTGGACATGTACAAAGAAACTTAAATAATAAATTCTGTATTTCTATTCACTGTACTCAGTAATAAAAAACACGTTTGCTAATTTCAGCAAAGCAATTGTCCATCATGGGAAGAATAATTTGGAGACCATCTGTATATTTTTGACATGTTCTTTTTTTTTGGGGGGCGGGGGGGGTTTCAACATCAGATCATCGTAGGTTTTCTGACCAGCAACTGCTGAAGGCAACCACCAAATGTTTTGCACCACAAGTCTGCTTCAAGAACATATTAGGATCCAACAATATTTTATCAGATCTGGATTTTAGTCATATTATTTCAAATTTGTTCAGTGCTTAATCTGACTATATAAGGTAAACTCAGCTTTTCAACTTTATCAGCAGATGTCTTAAGCTGCAGTACAGCCAATATGAGACTGGGCCACAATGCTATTAAGCTAACATTGTGAGCAGAAGTCTTCAGTGGGAGCATGTCTGATGAATCTGCTCATTGTATGTACTGCAACTAAAAGCAAGACAAAAGTAAAAGGCAGGCTAGTGGGTATATGGAACGAGGTGGTTGAGGCAGATGCCATAGCACCATTTAATAGACACTTGATTGGTTTAGTTTATTGTGACATGTACCGAGGTACAGTGAAAAGCTTTTGTTGGGTGTTAGCCAGTCAACGGAAAGACAATGCATGATTACAATCAAACCATCCACAGTGTTTAAAAGTGGAGTGATTGTAATGAATGATTGCAGATCCACTTCCAGGAGCAACTCCCCGAGAGTTGCCTGGCTCGGGCGCCATCTTGAATGGGCCTTGACTAGAGTTCCTTGATCAGCTCTCAGGGATAAAGCAAATAGTGTATAGTGCAAGATAAAGCCCAGTAAAATCCGATCAAGCCCAGTACATGAATACAAATAAGAGATACAGTGTGGAAACAGGCCCTTTGGCCCGTCGAGTCACGCCAACCATGATCATCGATACACTAATTCTATCCAACACACCAGGGACAATTTGCAGAAACGGAGTAATCTGCAAACCTGCATATCTTTGGAATGTGGGAGCACCTGGAGAAAACCCACGCGGTCACAGGGAGAACATACAAACTCTGTACAGACAGCACCCGTAGTCTGGATCGAACCAGCAAGGCAGCAATACACCGCTGCTCCACTGTGCCACTAGGAGAGGTTTGAAGGGATATGGGCCAAACGCAGGCAAATGAGTCAAAGAGTTGTAAATCTGTGGAATTCACTGCCTCAGAAGGCAGTGGAGGCCAATTCTCTGAATGCATTCAAGAGAGAGCTAGATAGAGCTCTTAAGGCTAGTGGAGTCAGGGGGTATGGGGAGAAGGTAGGAACGGGGTACTGATTTGAGAATGATCACGCCCTCAATAGCAAGAATATTCTTCCTCAAATTTGGAGACCAAAACTGCACACAGTACTCCAGGTGCAGTCTCACTAGGGCCCTGTACAACTGCAGAAGGACCTCTTTGCTCCTATACTCAGCTCCTCTTGTTATGAAGGCCAATATTCCATTGGCTTTCTTCACTGCCTGCTGTACCTGCATGCTTCCTTTCAGTGACTGATGCACGAGGACACCTAGATCTCATTGTACATCCTCTTTTCCTAACTTGACACCATTCAGATAATAATCTGCCTTCCTATTCTTACCACCAAAGTGGATAACCTCACACTTGTCCACATTAAAGTGCATCTGCCATGCATCCACCCACTCACACAACCTGTCCAAGTCACCCTGCAACCTCACAGCATCTTCCTCACAGTTCACACTACCACCCAGCTTTGTATCATCTGCAAATTTGCTAATGGTACTTTTAATCCCTTCATCCAAGTCATTAATGTGTATTGTAAATAGACACTGCCTGCCATTCTGAAAGGGACCCATTTATCCCCACTCTTTGCTTTCTGTCTGCCAACCAATTTTCTATCCATGTCAGTACCCTACCCCCAATACCATGTGCTCCAATTTTGCCAACTAATCTCCTATGTGGGCCCTTGTCGAAGGCTTTCTGGAAGTCGAGGTACACAACATCCACCGGCTCTCCCCTGTCAATTTTCCTAGTTGCATCCTCAAAAAATTCAAGATTGGTCAAGCATGATTTCCCCTTCGTAAATCCATGCTGACTCGGAACGATCCTGTTACTGCGCAATTTCGGTTTTTATAATTGACTCCAGCATCTTCCCCACCACTGATGTCAGACTAACTGGTCTATAATTTCCCGTTTTCTCTCTCCCTCCCTTCTTAAAAAGTGGGACAACATTAGCTACCCTCCAATCCACAGGAACTGATCCTGAATCTATAGAACATTGGAAAATGATTACCAATGCGTCCACAATTTCTAGAGCCACCTCCTTAAGTACCCTGGGATGCAGACCATCAGGCCCTGGGGATTTATCAGCCTTCAGTCCCATCAGTCTACCCAACACCATTTCGTACCTAATGTGGATTTCCTTCATTTCCTCTGTCACCCTAGGATCTCTGGCCACTAGAATATCTGGGAGATTGTTTGTATCTACCTTAGTGAAGACAGATTCAAAGTACCGGTTCAACTTGTCTGCCATATCCTTGTTCCCCATAATAAATTCCCCTGCTTCTGTCTTCAAGGGACCCACATTTGCCTTGACCATTTTTTTCCTCTTCACATACCTAAAAAAGCTTTTACTATCCTCATTTATATTGTTGGCTAGCTTACCCTTGTACCTCATCTTTTCTCCCCGTATTGCCATTTTAGTTATCTTCTGTTGCTCTTTAAAAGAGTCCCAATCCTCTGGCTTCCCACTCTTCTTTGCTTTGTTGTACTTCTGCTCTTTCATTTTTATGCTGTCCTTGACTTCCCTTGTCAGCCATGGGTGCCTCTTACTCCCCTTAGAATCTTTTCACCTCGTTGGGATAAATTGATCCTGCAACTTCTGCATTATTCCCAGGAATACCTGCAATTGCTGTTCCACCGTCTTCCCTGCTAGGGCCTCCTTCCAGTCAAATCTGGCCAGCTCCTGCCTCATGCCTCTGTAATCCCCTTTCCTATACTGTAATACTGACACTTCTGATTTTTCCTTCTCCCTCTCAATTTGTAGAGTAAAACTTATCATATTGTGATCACTGCCTCCTAATGGCTCTTTTACCTCGAGTCCCCTTATCAGATCAGGTTAATTACCCAACACTAAATCCAGAATTCCCTTCTCCTGGTAAGCTCCAGTACAAGCTGTTACAAGAATCCATCTCGGAGGCACTCCACCAACTCTCTTTCCTGGGGTCCAGTACCAACCTGATTTTCCCAGTCTACCTGCATGTTGAAATCTCCCATAACCACCGTAGCACTACATTTGCGACATGCCAATTTTAGCTCTTGATTCAACTTGCACCCTATGTCGAGGCTACTGTTTGGGGGCCTGTAGATAACTCCCATTAGGGTCTTTTTACCCTTACAATTCCTCATCTCTATCCATACTGATTCTACATCTCCTGATTCTATGTCACCCCTTGCAAGAGAGTGAATGTCATTCCTTACCAACAGAGCGACCCCACCCCCTCTGCCCACCTGTCTGCCTTTTCTATACGTTGTGTACCTCTGAATATTCAGTTCCAGCCCTGGTCCTCTTGTAGCCATGTCTCTGTGATTCCCACAACATCATACTTGCCAATGTCTAACTGAGCCTCAAGCTCATCCACTTTATTTTTATACTTCGCGCATTTAAATACAACACTTTAACTTCGGTATTCACCTCCCCTCTCACACCGGTCACAATTGGCCCTGACCTTACTCTCTTAACCCATCTAGAACTTCCCTTCCCATTTATTCGAGAGTACTTTGCAATTTCTCCTATATTCGCTTCCCCTTTAACTCCATCTTCATATTCCCAAATTGTCAACCCCTCCCCCCCACTACTTAGTTTAAAGCCACACGTGTAGCACTAGCAAAACTGCCTGCCAGAATGTTGGTCCCCCTGCTGTTAAGGTGTAACCCGTCCCTTTTGTACAGGTCACCCCTACCCCAGAAGAGATCCCAGTGGTCTAGAAATCTAAATCCCTGCTCCCTGCACCAGCCCCTTAGCCATACATTCATATCCCCGATATCTTTGTTCCTGCCCTCACCAGCACGAGGTACAGGTATCAGTCCAGAGATAACCACCCTTGACGTCCTACTTCTCAGTCTTCTTCCTAACTCTCTAAACTCACGTTGCAGTATCTCCTTCCTCTTCCTCCCGATGTCGTTCGTGCCCACGAGCACAACTACTTCCAGTTGATCGCCTTCCCTCGCTAGGATGTTCTGAAGCCAGTCCGTGATGTCTTGAACCCTGGCACCAGGGAGGCAACAGACCATCCACAAGTCCCGCCTGCCGCCACAGGATCTACTGTCCATACCTCGGACAATGGAGTCACCCACTACTATGGCTCTTCCCGACTTCGGTCTCCCCGGTCGAGTCTCCTTGCCTGGATTAGAGCCACCAACCTGATCGCCGCTCGGACTGGAAGCGTCTTCTGCCCCGACAGCTCCCAAGAGGGTGTACCTGTTTGCAATAGGCACAGCCACCGAGGTCTCCTGTAGTCCACGTGCACTCCCTTTTGAAATGGTCTCCCACCTTCACTCAACCTGGACTCTTGGCGTGACAGCCTCACAGTAGGTCCTGTCCAGGAAACTCTCGCATTCCCGGATGGCCCTGAGGTCAGCGAGCTGCTTTTCCTACACCACCACACGTTCATTCAGGAGCTGCACCTGGACACAGTTCTTGCAGGTGTAGCTTCCAGAAGCTCCAGCGGTGTCCCTACCTTCCCACATCCTGCAGGAAACACACTGCACCAACTTGTCCGCCATTACTTTAATGCCAAAAAACACTACTTCAAGGATAAATGTTATAATATGCACAACCTAATAAGCTCATTCTCCCTGGAGGTAGATAATTAGTTCAGGAAGTTGGCTTCATTTGTGGGTGATTCTGATGAGTTCAATGACCCAAACAACAGCAAGATCCGGTTGTTGAACCCTCCTGGTTGGGAGCTATTCTGAGCCAACGTCTAAAGCTTGTAGTAATTACCCCGGCATCCACTGCTTATGCCATTTAAGCCGATCTCAATTACATAAATTACAGTCTAGACAGATGTTCACGAACATACATTTTGTTTGTTAAAGATGTCTAGTTGTATGAACCTGCCGATTTTAACTATTTAAATTCATATCTTTTAATTTAAATGAATAAATAATGGACATTATTTAAAGTCAAGACCTGAGTTTAGTCATGTGAAAATGTATTTTTAAACACATCTACTTTCAATTCTGCTGATTTCATGATTGAACCTCAGACAAGAGAAAATATATTTCCCCCATTATTAGTGCTGTTAGAATTTTTTAATATAGGCTAGATGCATTTTCAACCTATAGATTATTGATTAGTGTGCTGGTTAACTAAATCAGTTATTTAGCCACAATCTTCATTTGTTAGACTTACGTGGAGATTTATTTAAACATGCCGATAAACATTTTGCTCAACAAACTATAAGAGATTGTGGCGCTTAGATACGATTGTGGCATTTAAGAGGCTTCCAAAATGTCAGTTGGAGGGACCACACCACCAATACCCAGTTCTACGGGGAGATTCCACCTCTGACTGAGAAGATCAGATGGAGAAGGATGAGGCTCGCTGGTCATTCCCACCACTGTATGTTTCTTTTTTTTTTCCTAATCAGATGTGCAGCACTTTGGTCAATGTGGGTTGTTTTTAGAAACATAGAAACATAGAAAATAGGTGCTGGAGGAGGCCATTTGACCCTTCGAGCCAGTACCGCCATTCATTGTGATCATGGCTGATCTTCCACAATCAATAACCCGGGCCTGCCTTCTCTCCATATCCCTTGATTCCGCTGGCCCCTAGAGCTCTATCTAACTCCGTTTTAAATTCATCCGGTGAATTGGCCTCCACTGCCCTCTGTGGCAGAGAATTCTACAAATTCACAACTCTCTGGGTGAAAAAGTTCTTTCTCATCTCAGTTTTAAATGGCCTCCCCTTTATTCTTAGACCGTGGCCCCTGGTTCTGGACTCCCCCAACATTGGACTCCCCCAACATTGGGAACATTTTTCCTGCCTTATCCAGTCCTTTTATAATTTTAAATGTGCTATACAAATAAAATTGACTTGACTTGACTTGACCATCCCGAAATACCAGCAAACAAGGTTGTGCTGTGGGAACCCACCCATGGAAGACGGAACCCGGGACGACCAAACAAGACGATACTGAAGACGTTGATGGAAGACGCGTATGAATAGACAAAAGAGGAGCTGGCAGCTGTAGGGAGGACAGAAATGTGTGGGGCGTCCATCACCATGCCCGTCGGAAACCAGCACCACTGCGTCGCTAATGTTTTCAACGGTTTTAATTAGTAAAATAAATAAATTTGTATAGGCATGTGGATATGCTGGGAATGGAGGGGTAAGGATTGTGTGCAAGCAGATGACATTAGTTTAACTTGGACTCATCGTTCGATTACAGCCATTTTGGGCCAAAAGCCTATTCCTGTGTTGTACTTTTTCTATGCTCTATGAAAACGGATTAATTAGTTTTTGTTTCTAGTTGCTGTGTGGTTGAGTAAAAAGCATTAAAAACAAATTCAAGGTCTCAAGATTTTAAGGTACATGTTACCGAGACTGCAATCAGTGTCCATTAGTTGTGTCAATTAAAGAAATGACAAGGCATCAATTAATTCCCATTTGCAACAGCGTGGTTAACTCCGACAAATTTTCACCAATTACTTTGAGAATAAGGTTGCCCATACCTTCATTTAGTGTGAGGTTTGACAGTACATAGCTCTCATATTTATTGGATTATGCTTGATTCATCCTGTTCAACTTTAACTTCATAATTTTACATGTTTTTTTACTTGATCAGTTTAAAGAAAGGTTAAGCCGCAAAATTATATAAATCATGGCCCTGAAAGTATTATGCTCTGTAGGCATTGACCAAAAGCCAATTTTAAATTATCATGCAACTTTGAACATTTCTTTGGCATTGAAGATGTAATCATGCTTGATGCTTGCCACAGCAAAACTACTTCTGCATCTGGTTATTTTCAAGTCTCGTCAAGAGATTCTTCATCTCAACTGTACTGTAAAATGGAGTATTTTACTTCTTTGTTATTTAAAAAATATTATTTTATTCATAAAAGTTGAAAATATTTAATACAATATTTTCACTTGTTTTCATTTCCAGTACAAGCCACACCAAATTGTCTACATTTTTTCATCATGGCATCTGTTTTCCTTTACATGTGTGTTCACAAGCAAGGAGTCCAATTCTTATATACGTGGGACCAAGCCTCTCAATGTGCAATGCAAGGAGGGCTTTAACCTGTGACTTTGTCGTGGCTACAACAAGCTTCACTTGCGCCTCTCAGCACGTAAGTCATGGACTGCGGAGTCTGCCACATTCGGTCACGTACCCTTCCTTTCAGTGGAAGACCAGCAAGTTTCAGGCAGCAGAAGGCATTTTTCACTGAGCTGAGAGCAAGACTTGCTATCCATCTTCTTTGTGGAAAACATGTTTGACAAGAAGGTCTATAGAGGTCAGGTGGCACAGTAGTGCTGCTATGAGAACCGCTGCCTCACAGAGCCAAAGTCCCGGGTTCAATTCTGACCTCAGGTGGAGTTTGTACATTCTCCGTGTGACCACGTGGGTTTCCTCTGGGTGCTCCAGTTTTCTCCCACATCGCAAAGACGTGTGGGTTTGTAGGTTAATTGACCCTGTAAATTGCTCTTAGTGTTATAGGGAGTGGATGATAAAGTGGGATAACATAGATCTAGTGTGAACGCGTGATCGGTGGTTTTTGCAGACAGTCTTTGCAGAGGTTCTCATCAGCAGCCATGTTACACAGGGCTCCGTGCTCTGAGTCATTCACTGAGGCAAAAGCCAACTTCTCTATCAACAGAGAAGTGTCATAGTGTCAGAAACAGGCCCTAAGGCCGAATTAGCCATGCTGACCAAGGTGCCCCATCTAAGCTAGTTCTATTTTCCCATATTTGGCCCACGTCCCTCTAATCCTTTCCTATCCATGTACAGGTCCAATTGTCTTTCAAATGATGTTATTGTACCAATCAAGTCATACACAAGTACACCAGATAGTGCAAAGTGTAGAATCACCAGAGTTCAGAATATAGTCTTATTTACAGAGAAAGTGCAGATTCAAAAAATGTGCAATGGCCCCAATGAGGTAGGTTGGAAGATTGTCCCGTTAACGGCAGTGAAGAGTGATATGTGATATGTGCCTTCAAGCTTATGTATCTTCTACCTAGTGGGTGTAGACGTACAAAGACGTCCAAAGACGTACAGGTATGTAGGTTAATTGGCTGGGTAAATGTAAAAAAATTGTCCCTAGTGGGTGTAGGATAGTGTTAATGTACGGGGATCGCTGGGCGGCACGGACTTGGAGGGCCGAAAAGGCCTGTTTCCGGCTGTATATATATGATATGATATGAAGAGGGAATGCTTCGGGTGTGAGCGATCCATGATTGTGTTGGCTGCTTTCCCAAGGCAGTCTGAAGCACAGAGTGTGAGTGGTCCATGATTGTGTTGGCTGCCTTCCCAAGGCAGTGTGAAGCACAGATGGAGCCAATGGAGGTGAAGGCAAGGCTGGTTTGTGTGATGGACCGGTCTACATCCACAGCTCTGCAATTTCTTACAGTCTTGGGCAGAGCAGTTGCCAAAGTAACTTGCGATATATGCTGCAACTGATTGCTAATAATAGTAACATTAAAACAAAATCAAATAAAACACACCACTAGAAAATACTTTGTTACATCTTAATGGCATTTAAACAGCATCGTGGGTCATCCTAATGTTGATTGTGAAAGCCCCATAAAGACTGAAGTCAACTGCAGTATTGTCCTCAAATCTATTCCAAATTCCCGCAGCTGCCAGCATTTAGCCTCACAGATGTGATCCTTGCAGCCAGCGCTTAGAGGGTCAGAGCACAATCAAGCAACCGGAACCATGATCAATTTAGTGAGGAAACCACAGCGACCCTCCAGGGAGGTTCTGACAAGGACCTCTAAGGACATGAGTGCTGTCTATGAAGTCTTACGCTTTGGGAAAGCAAACGTCTGTGCTCGTTCAACCTGACTCATTGGGCGGAAAGATAAACTGACGAAGTCCTCGCTCCTGTAGTTGAGGCCCTCCAACAACAGTGAATAACAGACGTTAACATGTGGCAGACAGTCAGCAGCCTGCGATGGTCCAGAGCCAAAGGAAATGAGAGGAACCATAAGCCTGACCTCCGTGGCCAAAGGAGTTATCAAAACATCAATTAAGAGTGATTATAACACATGGGAGTTTTAAGCAGTGCATAAACACAGAGAGGGAACAAGAGAGGTAGAAGTGTTTACAAGAATAATTTCACTGTATGACGATAATTAAATAGAAGGAGAAGGATTTAGATGAGGGCATGTTTAGAAAGAAAGAACAAAGTGAGTGTTAAGGTGGCAAATGGATAATGATAATCAAGGTGAGACAGAAAGAGACAGTGTGCAAACATGTGAATTCTTCTGTGGACAGATTCAGAGTAAGGTCAATTGGAAAAAGGCAAAGTTAAAGTTTCTTCGATTTTCTTCTGAACGCTGTATTTGCAGAAAGGTAGTGGAATTAATAGCATAAGTGGATTTTTGAAAATAGGCCCCTCGGCCCGTTGAGTCCATGCCAACCATCGATCACATGTTCACACTACTATGTTATTCAACTTTTGCATCCACACATTACACACTAGGGTCAGTTTACAGAGGACAATTAATCTACAGACTTACACATCTTTAGCATGCGTGGGAAAGCCAAAGGGGACCTACATGGTCACAGGGAGATTGTGAAAACTCCGCACACATAGTGCCCAACGTCAGGATCGATCCCGGGTCTCTGGCGCTTTGAGACACCAGCTCGACCAGCTGTGCCACTGTGCATACCATACTATGTGATAGCGATTTCTGATGCATTATCAGAGGGTGACCAGATTTGTGAAATAAATAATCTTGAAGCATCGGCAGGAAAGGAATCAAATGAGGCATCTTAATGATGAGAAATGAGCACAGGAGTGAGAAATTATCTTGTTTCAAATGGTAAAGCAGTACAGTCAGTTTTTGTGGCGATAAGAAATAACTTGGGGAAGAAGTCACCAGTGAAAGTAATCTTTTTGCTAAAGTATAAATCAAGACAGGTAATTGTCTGCAACTTTAATCTTGATGTAGATTGGACATTTCAAACAGGCAAAGATGGATTGAGGTTGAGTTCATGGACTGTATTAAAGACAAATTATTGGAACAATATTTTATGGATCCAACCAGGGAACAGATTATTTCCAATCTGATTGTATATATTAAAACAAGATTAAATACTGAACTCATAGGAAAAGATATTCGGCAGAAAAGTAATAACATGATTGAGTTTCATTTTCCATTTGAGGGCAAAAGACTTGAGTCTGAAACCATTGTCTTAAACTTAAATGAACAATTAGAAAGTCTGAAGGCAGATTGCCTCAAACAGACAGCGGAAATATTTTAGACACAAGAAACTGCAGATGCTGGAATCTTGAGCAAAGTGCTGGAGGGAATAGACAGGCAACATTTCAGACTGAAGAAGGGTCCCAACCCAGAACCCAGTATTATCTGAATGGTGTCAAGTTAGGAACAGGGGACGTACAACGAGATCTGGGTGTCCTAGTGCATCAGTCACTGAAAGGAAGTATGCAGGTACAGCAGGCAGTGAAGAAAGCCAATGGAATGTTGGCCTTCATAACAAGAGGAGTTGAGTATAGGAGCAAAGAGGTCCTTCTGCAGTTGTACAGGGCCCTAGTGAGACCGCACCTGGAGTACTGTGTGCAGTTTTGGTCTCCAAATTTGAGGAAGGATATTCTTGCTATTGAGGGCGTGCAGCGTAGGTTTACTAGGTTAATTTCCGGAATGTCGGGACTATCATATGTTGAAAGACTGGAGCGACTAGACTTGTATACACTGGAATTTAGAAGGATGAGAGGAGATCTTATCGAAACATATAAGATTATTAAGGGGTTGGACACGTTAGAGGCAGGAAACATGTTCCCAATGTTGGGGGAGTCCAGAACAAGGGGCCACAATTTAAGAATAAGGGGTAGGCCATTTAGAACTGAGATGAGGAAAAATGTTTTCAGTCAGAGAGTTGTGAATCTGTGGAATTCTCTGCCTCAGAAGGCAGTGGAGGCCAATTCTGTAAATGCATTCAAGAGAGAGCTCGATAGAGCTCTTAAGGATAGCGGAGTCAGGGGGTATGGGGAGAAGGCAGGAACGGGGTACTGATTGAGAATGATCAGCCATGATCACATTGAATGGTGGTGCTGGCTCGAAGGGCCAAATGGCCTCCTCCTGCACCTATTGTCTATTGTCTCACCTGTCCATTACCTCCATAGATACTGCCCGACCCGCTGAGTAGGGTTGAGGGTAGAGGAGACCATCGCTTCATTTGTAGACAAAAGGTGATTTCTTTTCCTTGTAATTTCCTATTGCCATAGAAATCGATTCTACCGCTTTATCTGCTGATACCCATATCTTCCCTTGCTGTTGGTGCCTTTATAAGATCAACACACCCCAATAATATTATGGGCAGTGAATACAGCTTATGCATTGAAATTATAAGTAACATCGTGTTAAATCTGTAGGAAATTTTGGAGCCCGAAACTGCATCAAGCTTTCTGGCTTTTTAGATTTTTTTAGATTTAGAGAACAGGCCCTTCGGCCCACCGGGTCCGCGCCGCCCAGCGATTCCCGCACATTAACACTATCCTACACACACTAGGGACATTTTACCCAGTCAATTAACCTACATACCTGTACGTCTTTGGAGTTGGGAGGAAACCGAAGATCTCAGAGAAAACCCACGCAGGTCACGGGGAGAACGTACAAACTGCGTACAGACGGCGCCCATAGTCAGGATTGAACCTGAGTCTCAGGTGCTGCATTCGCTGTAAGGCAGCAACTCTACCGCTGCGCCACCGTGCTGCCTGGCACATGTTTTTAAGGAGCTAAAATACCCTCCCATGTGCACCTCGTGGTGTACTTGCCAATTTTCTGTATTCTGCCAGGCATTTTACATGCGCTGCTCCGACTGACCATCTGGGGTGTCACTGCAAGTTGCACTGGGCCAAAACACATACATCCAATAATCTTCATTAATTCATCACCAGGAAAATGCAATGGTGGGAGAATGAGTGTACCAGAGCACGGATCTTCAGCGCAAGGAATAATCTGACCCTAGATCTTTTGATAATTCTTCTATTGAAGTTAGACTGCTGCAAATCATATCCCTTCTCATTATTATATCAGGAATAAGGATAAAATAAACTCAGCATAAAGCCGAGGGAGAGGCACAACATTTTCGTGAAGGGTTTTGTGGGTTGGGAGGGCATCAAATACTAATAGTTGGGGAGGGGTGAAAAGAAACAAATGTTTTTCCCTCCCTCCCCACCCTACTTTGCTTGTGTTTGCAAGTACATCTGTTTTGGAGCTCACTATTATTATAGTATTATAGTATTATAATACTATAATACTATAGTATTGAGATGAGGAAAAACGTTTTCAGTCAGAGAGTTGTGAATCTGTGAAATTCTCTGCCTCAGAAGGCAGTGGAGGCCAATTCTCTGAATGCATTCAAGAGAGAGCAAGATAGAGCTCTTAAGGATAGCGGAGTCAGGGGGTATGGGGAGAAGGCAGGAACAGGGTACCGATTGAGAATGATCAGCCATGATCACATTGAATGGCGGTGCTGGTTTGAAGGGCCGAATGGCCTACTCCTGCACCTATTGTCTATTGTCTATTGAAAGGCTGGTATTATCAAACTATCCACCTCGAATGTGGGAAAATATACACTGAATTGTGGATAAGCAGGAATATGAATCATTAGATGAACGAGGATTATCCCATAAATTTGGCAAAATTATAGTCCACAACCAGTCAATTCTAATTTAGGTTTAGGTATAGGTTTATTGTTGTCATATGTACCAAGGCACAGTCAACAGCTTTCTTTTGCATGCCATCCAATCAAACCAAATAATAAAATACATAAATACAATCAGGCCAAACTCAAGTGTAATAGGTAGAGCAAAGGAAAAGATGCAGAGTGCAGAATATAGTTTTCAGCATTATGACACCAATAGTTCCAGAGACAAAGTTTGCAATGAGGTACAAGGGAATTGGACTGTACCCCAGCTAATGAAAGGACGGTTCAGAAGCCTGTTAAAAGAGGGGAAGAATCTGTTCCTGAGTCTGGTGGTGCTCACTTTCTAGCTTTTGTGATGGGAGCGGGGAGAAGATGGAATGAACAGAGAGGAAAAAGTCTGAAGAAGGGTGTCGACCCGAACCGTCACCCATTCCTTCTCTCCAGAGATGCTGCCTGTCCCGCGGAGTTGCTCCAGCTTGCTGTGTCTATCTTCAAAGTCTTTGATTACGTTGGCTACTTTCCCTGAGGCAGTATGAAGTGTAGACGGAGTCAATGGTGGGGAGTTTGTGTGATGGGAGTCTTGGTACTGAGTTTACCGTGTCACACATCGTCGGAAAACATGCAACTAAATTAACTATTGGTAAAAGATACCTGAAGGACTGACTCCTGAAAACTCAGGTCATAGAGAGTATGCAAGACATGAAATGATAAAGTGGGTTTGTTGTTGTTCGTCCTTCGGGTTCGAAGATGACCATGACTTCACTTTCAATCTTATTATTTCGACCGCTGATTGGGATCGCCGCCAGCCGCGGTACGCTGGCCGAGGTTGAAGTCATGATTTGCGCTTGACTTGGATTTAAGTGAGGGGGAGTTGCGCAGATCGTCGGCCTCATTCTCTCGTCCCAGCCTATCGGGTTCCAGCAGCAAGACATAGTCGGGATGGCTGGGGACAGGTCAGGATGCAGTGGATGATCAGAAGTGTCCTACGTGTCTCACTCTGCCCTGTTTGCGCTCCACGGCGCTTTGCTGGGATCGTCTTTCTGCCCGTTGAACCTTCTGGTGGTTTCCCCCGCGCAATCCGCCGAGCCCAGCCTTCACATGCTAGGTAGACAAGCCCTAAGCCGCTGGAACCAATGAGTTGCCGACTGTACTTGTGGCATGCACACAAGACAGTGGAGACATCGTGGGGGCGGGGGTAGTCCAGCGGCTGATCCCACGGTTTGGGGGGACGGTCGAGACCAGGGTGGTGTTCTCCGGGCGGTGGTCCGTAGCCCCACGGGCAGGGAGGGAAGCGCCATCCGGCTGTTGCTCCTCCTCAGGCCCCGGATACGGGGCCCAGGCCGCCGACTCCAGTCTCCCCGGGACGCCGGCGAGGATTCTGTCCCGGCCTGGGAGACCCGGCCTCCAGTCGCCTCCAACCCGGCCGTGTTGCCCCCGGGAGGCAGGGTCGCCCTGGCCCTGGCCCTGCCCGCCCGCGTTGTACGAGGGGTGGCGGCCGTGGCAGCGTGGCGGGGCGAAGGCGGCAGCCGCCGGAGACCCGCGGTAAGATGGCGGCGCCCATTCCATGGCCGACTCCGACTCCGACTCCACCCGCTAACCGGACCGCACGCTCGCTTCCCTTTACTCAAAAATAAATGCAATATCAATGTCAGGGTTCATGTCCTCAAATCTGGTCTGGGGAACTTGGTGATTCCTGTTGAATTTGGCTGCAGAGATCCTTTAGTTTTTGGCTCCTGCTCTCAGGTAGACAGGCTAAAGTCTTCTTGGGTGGAAAGTTTGCTTCTGTAAGCTGAAGCTGATGAAAACAGGTTGGCAAGAACAAGGGGGATTGTTGGGGCAGGGCTTTTATTGCCAGGGGACAAGCCTAGAAGCTTGGACTGTGTCTCAATACTTCTCAGGGCTTGATTCTTTGGTAGGGGAGACTGATGAACACAAGGTAGGAGGTGGGAGAGCAGGTAGTAGTTTTGTTCATAAGTTGTAGGAGCAGAATTAGGCCATTCTGCCCATTAAGTCTACTTCATCGTGGCTGATCTCTCTTTCCCTCTCAACCCCATTCTCCTTCCTTCTCCCCATAACTCTTTACACATGCACTAATCAAGAATCTATCAATCTCTGCCTGAAAAAATATCCATTGACTTGGCCTGCACAGCCTTCTGTGACAAAGAATTCCACAGATTCACCGCCCTCTCACTAAAGATATTCCTCCTCTTCCAGTCCTAGACTCTCCCACAAGTGGGCACATCCTCTCCACATCCAGGCCTTTCACTATTCGGTACAATTCACTTTCACTTTCACTATTTTATTTTGTGACTGATCCTTTCCGAAAGACACCCCTGCCAGAGGAAGCATCACTCTGCATCTACCTTGTCATGTCCTATGAGAATTTTCAATGGGACCCAATTCTGTATGCAGTATTCAGAGCATGGTCTCGCTAGGGTTCTCCATTAAATTGCATTTACAGGACTCTTGAGGGGATGGATTTGGTGAGGTAATTCCAGAATTATTGGCAACAGAAGACAGCAATTTATATTCAAGGAGATCAATAAGGCCATAGTTCGGTAACTGCAGATGTGAGTGTTGCGTCCTTCATGAAGGATGGGGTTTTTTTTCAAATGAGACGAGATTTGTTAATATAGGTCATCATGCATGTAAGGGAAAGGCACACGAGTTTATAATGAAAGTAAACTTGTTGGGCACAAGATTTGTGGAATTCTCTGCCACAGAAGGTAGTGGAGGCCAATTCACTGGATGAATTTTAAAGAGTTAGATGGAGCTCTAGGGGCTAGTAGAATCAAGGGATATGGGGAGAAGGCAGGTAAGGGTTACTGATTGTGAATGATCAGCCATGATCACAATGAATGGCGGTGCTGGCTCGAAGGGCCGAATGGCCTCCTCCTGCACCTATTTTCTATGTTTTTTTTCTATGTACGTTTCAATGAAGTCCCCTCTCATCCTTCTAAACTCCAGCAAGTAGAGGCCCAGTGCCATCAAATGCTCATCATATGTTAACCCAATCATTCCTGGGATCATACTGGGATTATATGTTACATAGAATGTAGAACATAGAACAGTACAGAACTGGAACTGGTCTCTCAGCCCACAATGTCTTTGTTGAACATGATGCCAAGATAAATCAATCTCATCTGCTTGCATGTTATCCATATCCCTCCGTTCCCTGCATATCCATCATATCCATGTGCATGTGCTCATCCAAAAGCTTCTTAAATGCCACTATCATATCTGACTCCACCCCCTCCCCCTCCAGCAACGACCCCCAATACAGGCACCCAATACAGGCACCCAATACAGTTTGTGGGGGAAAAAAACGTGCTCCGCACTTCTCCTTCAAACTTTTCTCTGTTCACCTTAAAGATGAGCCCTCTGGCCTTTGATATTTCCACCTCTCATCATTTTTATATATTTCTATCAGGTCTCCTCGCAGCTTCCAACGTTTCAGAGAAAACAATCCAAGTTTGTCCAACCTCTCCTTATAGCCAATACCCCATAATCCACGGTGGATAACCTTATGTTGACGGTGACCAGAATGGGGGAAACTGATGATGGTGAAGTGGTTGGTTGGGGAGGGCAGATCACGGTAGTGGGTGAGTGTTGCTCACTGAGGAGACACTTGAGCCCTGAGGAAAACCATGATCAGGCTATGGATTTAGTCATTTCCCCTGTGTTCAGCTGCCAGATGTTTCCAAGCAATGTGGTTTAAAACTGTCATTCTTTAAAAATGAAGAGAGGCCACCTTATTTTATTATTGAAGCGTACAATATTATTATCCCAAGTCGATTGGCTACCAACTCGGAAATGGGCTGGGTTGTTACAATTTTTTTATTCCCAGTTTAATCTGCGACCTGATCCCTGACTACCCACTTAGTTTGATTCAAACCACAAGAAAGACTCCAAATACCACAGCTGGCCTTCGAATGATTCACCATTTTACTCAAGTACAAACATGTGTGCCAATTGATACACAACGTAGGCTGAAAGGTTGATGCGTTCTGAAACTAAAGTCTTTGTAGTGAATAAATAAATATTTATTAATGCAGGGTTCAATCATGACCAAAAGATGGAGACACAAGAGACTGCAGGAAAATACAACGTGCTGGAGGAACTCAGTGGGTCAGGCGGCATCTGTGGAGGGAGTGGACAGACAAAGTTTTAGGTCGAGACTCTTCGAGTTTTAGTTTTAGTTTTGGAGATACAGAGTGGAAACAGGCCCTTCGGCCCACTGTCTGGGTCGACCAGTGACCTCGTACACTAGCACTATCCTACACACTAGGAACAATTTGCAATCTTTACCGAAGCTAATTAAAAATAAACCTGTATACATCTTTGGAGTATGGGAGGAAACCAGAGCACCCGGGGAAAACCCAGGCGGGCACCGGGAGACCATACAAACACTTACTTTACAGACAGCACCAGTAGGCAGGATTGAACTCGGGTCTCTGGCGCTGTAAGGCAGCAACTCTACCGCTGCGCCACCTTGCCGCTCTAAACTTCTTCAGATTGTTGCAACAAATAATTGAAGCAAAAATTGGAGGGAAAGGTAAAGACTTCAGGAAGAATTCCAAGCCATTGATATTGTAATTCAGTGAAAACAGATCTTGGATGAGAAATTGTTTGCCTTTCTCACTGTGAATCTTGCTCAGACCAATTTCTCAGCCTTAGGGCTCATTGTGGAGTCTGAACGAACTCTGTGGCGATATTTGGCCTGTATTACAGCTGAGGAATATCTGCAAATAGTACAGGTGTGTTCTCTGTGGAGATCATCCTTTCATTTGGACGGCACAGCGGCGCAGTGGTAGAGTTGCTGCCTTACTGCTGCTTTCCTGTTTTGTCGACAACATACCACCAGAAATTAATCCCATCTTGAGGGTGTGTTAAACGGTGTTGCTACTTATAATTAAATTTAATCTGAACCCTACGATCTTTTTACCTCAGTTAGACTCCATGGGATACATCCATGTTTCAAATTTAAGCCTTGAGATTCCAGGGGAGAATGAGTTATCGGACGATATTGTTCAATGAATCTTAAATTAAGATGGAGTGATGATAAATAAAGGGACAAGAAAGCTGCAATGGGTGGATCTAGAGGTTGCTAGTGAGAGGTCAGAGGATTTGATTATCAATTTTACTTGCCGGAGTAAATAAGATGTTCGAAAGGTCTGTTCATAAACAATATTATATTCATACAAATATCTGTTTAGTTCTAAACTTTACAAAGACTAGTGTCATACCTAAATGAAAATGCTCTACCCAATATCCTGACTAAACATATTCCAATCTTTCATGCTTCCAAAACAGTGAATTAAAAAAAAACAAAAAACTTCCTATTTTTTATCCAACAGATTTATTTTACAGCAAATGTCTAGAGTTCAATCCTGACCTCAGGGGCTGTCCGTGTGGTCTTTGCACGTTCTCCCTGCGGGTTTCCTCTGTGTGCTCTAGTTTTCTCTCACGATACAAAACCATGCAACGTTAGAAGCTAATTGGTCTCTGCATATTGCTCCTTGGCATAGGGAGTGAATGTGAAAGTGGGATAACATAGAACTAATGTGAACAAGTAATTAATAGTCAGTGTGTAGTCGGTGGGTTGAAGGGCCTGTTTCCATGCTGTATCTTTCAATCAATTCAGTCAAAAGTGTGTGATGGTGCACTTTGAGAGGTCAAATGTTAGGTGAAAGTATACACAATTAATGGCAAAACCCTTAACAGCCTGATGCACAGAGGGATTTTTTAGATTTTTTTAAAGATTTTTGTTTAGATTTTAGAGATACAGCGCAGAAACAGGCCCTTCGGCCCACCAGGTCCGCGCCGCCCAGCGATCCCCGCACATTAACACTATCCTACACCCACTCGGGACAATTTTTACATTTGCCCAGCCAATTAACCTACAAGCGTGTACCGTCTTTGAAGTATGGGAGGAAACCGAAGATCTCGGAGAAAACCCACGCAGGTCACGGGGAGAATGTACAAACTCCGTACAGATGGTGCCCGTAGTCAGGATCGAACCTGAGTCTCCGGCGCTGCATTCGCTGTAAGGCAGCAACTCTACCGCTGCGCCACCGTGCCGATCTTGGGGTCCAAGTCCACAGCTATGTGAAAGTGGTAATAAAAGTAGATAGAATGGTAAAGGAGTGTATGGTATGTTTGCCTTTATTGGTTGGGACATTGAGTATAAGAGTCAGGAGGTCATGTTGCAATTTTATAGGACTTTAGTTAGGCTACATTTGGGGTATTATGTACAGTTCTGGTTGCCCCATTACAGGAAAGTGGTGGAGGTTATGGAGAGGGTGCAGAAGGACTTTACCAGGATGCCGCCTGGATTAGTGGCTACTAGCTACAAGGAGAGGTTGGACAAATTTAGATTGATTTCTTTGGAGTGTCGGAGGTTGAGGGGTGACCTGATAGAAGTATTTAAAATTTTGAAAGACTTAGATTTTTAGATTTTAGATTTTTTTAGATTTAGAGATACAGCACAGAAACAGGCCCTTCGGCCCACCGGGTCTGCGCCGCCCTGCGATCCCCGCACATTAACACTATCCTACACCTACGAGGGACAATAAATAAAAAAAAAAATTTAAACATTTGCCCAGCCAATTAACCTACATACCTGTACGTCTTTGGAATGTGTGAGGAAACCAAAGATCTCGGAGAAAACCCACGCAGGTCACGGGGAGAACGTGCAAACTCCGTACAGACGGCGCCCGTAGTCAGGATCAATCCTGAGTCTCCGGCGCTGCATTCGCTGTAAGGCAGCAACTCTACCACTGAGAGTTTTTCCCCAGAGTGCAAATGTCAAAGACTAGAGAGCATAGTTTTATGGTGAAGGGGGAAAAGTTTAAAGGAGAAACGCGAGGCAAGTTTTTTTTTGCACAGAGTGGGGGTGCCTGTATTGTGCTGCCAGTGGTAGTGGTGTACGTTAAAACAACGATGGCATTTCAGAGGGTTTCATTCAGGCACAAGGATATGCAGGGAATGGAAGGATATGGATCACATGCAGGCAATGATTAGTTTAATTTACCACCATGTTTGGCACAAACATTGAAGACTGAAGGGCCTGTTCCTGTGCTGTACTGTTATATTCTATATTTACTCTTTTTGCAGAAAATAACAGTTAAACTCTTACATGTGATGCAGTGAATGTTTTTCAGATTTATGAAAAATGGAAATTTTAAACGGTTACATAAAAAGTAAATACTAATTTACTTCATATGAATGAACCTGATTAATCAGTGAAATTGATTAAACAACACACCATGCTTTCGGCAATTAAATCATTTAAAGATTTAAATTAAGCAATGAAAAAGGCACATGTCTGTAGGAACTTATTATTAGAAACCTGCAAAACCAGGCCACGTAAATCCGGCAACTTTCCACTAATAGTTTACCCTTTAATATAAAGCCAACTCCAGGGAACTAATTTACAAAGTTTTCCCATATTTTGCCTTTTGCACAAAAGCACATGTACATAAAGCTATTAGGTGTTGGGCTGCTTTGATATTAATGTCTGTTGCAAACTGTTAAAAATAACACATAATAAAAATAGGTAATTACTAAAATTCCACAGTTCAGCCAAGCTTTTATGTGGGAATGTTATTATTGAAAAGTTTGGAAGTGAAAGCAAAGACTATTCACCTAGAATGAATTAACTGCCATCAGACTGCTTGAGCTAAAACATATTTACCTCTGGCCAACGGTTGGGAAGAGAATCACTGGCAGGGGCCTCGTGGTGAGTCTAGATGTTCCTGCCTTTCGTACTTGCCAGCATAGCTGATCTCTCTTTCTGCCACTGGATTTGGAACTGAATGATAGAAAATCTGTCCCCAAAACAGTGTAGACGAGCATGGGCAAGTTGGGCCTAAGGGCCTATTTCCATGCTGTATACTCTATGACAATAAATCATACCAAACATGAGCAAAATCAAGCCATAACATTGATTGATTATGTTATCAATATGATTATGTTATCATTATGTGTCGAGGTAATAGAGACTTAAAAAGAGTGGAACAATTGTAGCGTATCACAAAATGCTGGAGTAACTCAGCAGGGCAGGCAGCATCTAGGAGAGAAGGAATGGGTGATGTTTCGGGTCAAGACCCTTCTTCAGACTGAAGTCTTGACCCGAAACGTCACCCATTCCTTCTCTCCTAGATGCTGCCTGACCTGCTGAGTTACTCCAGCATTTTGTGATGCCTTCGATTTGTACAAGCATCTGCAGTTAATTTTCCTACACAACAATTGTGGCGTGTTTAGTTTAGTTTAGTTTAGGGATGCAGTGTGGAAACAGACCCTTCGAGTCCACAACGAGCAGTGTGGAAACAGACCCTACCGAGTCCACAACGACCAACACTCACACATACACTAGTTCTATTCCACACACTGGGGAGAATTTATAGAAGCCAATTAACTTACAAACCAGGAATGTGGGAGAAAACTGGAGCACCCATAGAAAACCCACAGGGAGAATGTACAACCTTCATCCAGACAGCACCCCTAGTCAGGATTGAACCCAGGTCTCCGGCGCTGAGAGACAGCAACTCTACCGCTGCACCACTGCGCCACCCCATAGTGTCGTGGATGATTATAGATTCTTCGCAAGTTCACAAGTTCTAGGAGTAGAATTAGGCCATTCAACCCATCGAGTCTACTCCGCCATTCAATCATGGCTAATCTTTGCCTCCTAATCCCATTTTCCTGGCTTCTCCCCACAACCCGAGGCACCTGTTCTAATCAAGAATTTGTCCATCTCTGCCTTACAAAATATCCACTGACTTGACTTCCATAGCCCTCTGTGGCAATAAATTCCACAGATTAACTACCCTCTGACTAAAGAGGTTCCTCCTCATCTCCTTTCCAAAAAAGCGCCCTTTCATTCTGAGGCTATGACCTCTGGTCCTGGACTCTCCCACCAGTGGAAACATCCTTTCCGCATCCACTCTATCTATGCCTTTCATTAATCTGTAAGTTTCAATGAGGTCCCCCCTCAACCTTCTAAACACCAGCGAGTAGAGGCCCAGCGCTGTCAAACGCTCATCATATGCTAACCCATTCATTCCTGGAATCATTCTTGTAAACCTCCTCTGGACCCTCTCCAGAGCCAGCACATCCCTCCTCAGCTATGGGGCCTATTCTCTTCTGGGAATAGCACCAAGTCACCAAGCTCTGGCTCCATTTACTGCATGAGGGAATTTCTAAATATCTGATACAGCAATGTGGCATAAAATGAGAATGACATGCCTTATAGTTGGAGGATCAAGAGATTTCTATCCCTTATATAATCACCAATTTTCAGAATTTAAAAATCTATGTGATTGATTTAAAAGCTACCAAACCCATTACATATAGATCCATTTCTTTCCATTGTCTCTATATACATTTACTGCGGTATTCTATAATTTATACAAGAGCTTCATGGCATTCAGTGCTTAGAAAATAGAAAAGTACAGCACGGGAACAGGGGTCTGCAGCCCACAATGTCCAAGTTATACAAATCTCCTCAGGGTGTACGTGATCCATATCCGTGCATTCCCTCCAAGTTAGGAAAAGGGGACGTACGACGAGATCTGGGTGTCCTAGTGCATCAGTCACTGAAAGGAAGCATGCAGGTACAGCAGGCAGTGAAGAAAGCCAATGGAATGTTGACCTTCATAAGAAGAGGAGTTGAGTATAGGAGCAAAGAGGTCCTTCTGCAGTTGTACAGGGCCCTAGTGAGACCACACCTGGAGTACTGTGTGCAGTTTTGGTCTCCAAATTTGAGGAAGGATATTCTTGCTATTGAGGGCGTGCAGCGTAGGTTTACTAGGTTAATTCCCGGAATGGCGGGACTGTCGTATGTTGAAAGACTGGAGCGACTGGGCTTGTATACACTGGAATTTAGAAGGATGAGAGGAGATCTTATTGAAACATATAAGATTATTAAGGGGTTGGACACGTTAGAGGCAGGAAACATGTTCCCAATGTTGGGGGAGTCCAGAACCAGGAGCCACAGTTTAAGAATAAAGGGTAGGCCATTTAGAACAGAGATGAGGAAAAACTTTTTCAGTCAGAGAGTTGTAAATCTGTGGAATTCTCTGCCTCAGAAGTCAGTGGAGGCCAGTTCTCTGAATGCTTTCAAGAGAGAGCTAGATAGAGCTCTTAAGGATAGCGGAGTCAGGGGGTATGGGGAGAAGGCAGGAACGGGGTACCGATTGAGAATGATCAGCCATGATCACATTGACTGGTGGTGCTGGCTCGAAGGGCCAAATGGCCTACTCCTGCTCCTATTGTCTATTGTCTAATACCCATGTGTCTATCCTAAAGCCTCTTAAATACCACTAATCTATCAGCCATCACCACCCCTAGCAGCATGTTCCAGGCATTCACCACTCCCTAGACCCAAACATCTCCTTTATACTTTGCCCCCTCTCATCTTAAAGCAATGCCCTCTAGTCATTGACATACCCATCTGTATCTCTAAAAGTCTGCACCGACCTGCGATCACTAGTTCTATCCGATACATTAGGGACAATTTACAGAGGCCAATTAACCTACAAACCTGCACGTCTTTGGAATGTGGGAGGAAACCGGAGCACCCGGAGAAAACCCACGCGGTCACAGAGAGAACGTACAAACTTCGTACAGACAGCACCCGTAGTCAGGATCGAACCTGGGTCTCTGGCACTGTAAGGCAGAATCTTTATTGCCTCGCCGCTGTACCTCCCATCAGAATGGGAGCAACAGGGAGAGTAGAAGTGAGAGGGTTACTGCAGATTTGAAGGCAATAACCCACAATGGTGTGGAAAGCTAGTATTGTTCTCTCACAGCACTGGCGCAGCGGTAGAGTCGCTGCTGTACAGCGCCAGAGACCTGGGTTCCATCCTGTCTACGGGTGCTATCTGTATGGAGTTTGTACATTTTCCCCGTGATCTGCGCGGGTTTTTCCTGGGTGTTCTGGTTCCTCCCATGCTCCAAAGACATATAGGTTTGTCGGTGAATTGGATTGGTAAATTGTCCCCAGTGTGTTTAGGATTGCGTTAGTGTGCAGGGATCGCAGGTCGGCGTGGACTCAGTGGGCCAAAGGGCCTGTTTCCACGCTATATCTCAAAACTAAACTAAACTAAACTCTAGCCATCTGGGTTCTAACCTGACTAGGATGCTGTATGTGGAATTTGCATGTCATTTTTGTGAGTCACTGAGTTTACACCAGGTATCTGTTTTCCTTGCCCACGACAAAAATGTAGGTTGAATGCTGACTGTGAATTGCTGCTAATCTTTGGAGGAATTACAGCAGTATCAGGGGCGTCGATGGACATAGGTCTCAGAATCAATACTAATAAATGCTATTTTTGATTGGGAGTGTAAATTGACTTTAAACACATTTTTTTTGTTTGCAGTCTGTTCAAGCAGCAGGATGGATAGAGAATTACAATGAATGGTATACATTTCCATATTTAAATTTTTATGAAAATCCTATGGTGTCATGGTCACTAATACTGATAAGACCTGATTTAAATTCCAAATTTATTAAATAAGTTTAACTTAAATTCCTCAGTTATCATGACAGGACTTGATCTTACGTTCTTATACCATGTATCCAGGCTTCTGCTTTACTATTTACATTAACAATCTGCTCTTATCTGCAATGTCCGCGATAGCATGTCAAGCAAGATAAATTGTTCACTGAATGCAACAATGAATCACATGGAATCGTTTACCTTCAGCATAATAGTAAATGAGGAATTTCACAGCAATTTTGAGCAGTAGTCCTCAAATTACTGAATGCTTGAGGATAACATAGGACTCAGCACAGAAAGAACAATGTACCCGTTCAATAAAATTGAAAAGTGTGTAGGAAAGAACTGCAGATGCTGGTTTAAATCGAAGATAGACACACAATGCTGGAGTAACTCAGCAGGACAGGCAGCATCACTGGAGAGAAGGAACAGGCAAAATTGAATAACATTGAGAGTTAACTAAAGAATAGGTGGGCAGCAATGACAGGATAACTAATCATGTCAACTAATATGATAACTAATAGTTTATTATAGTTATTAATTAATAATCCATTTCATGCCAATTGATAGATTGAAAGATTCAGAATGGAAATAGGCCCTTCAACCCACTGAGCCCATGCCAACCATCGATCACCTCCACACTAGTTCTATGTCATCCCACTTTCTTATTCGCTCCCTACACACTAGGGGGAATTTACAGAGGCCAATTACCATTACAAATTTGCACGTTTTGATGGGATTTGGGAGGAAACCGGAGCACCCTGAGGAGACTCACACATTCAACAGGGGGAACGTGCAAACTCCACACGGGCAACACCCAAGGTCAGGATCGAACCCGGGTTTCTGGTGCTGTGAAGTGGCAGCTTTACCAGCCGCACCACTATGCTGCTGATGACTAATCGTGTCAACTAATAATGCATGATAACTGATCACGCCAACTAAATAGTTGACACGATAACCATTTCATTTTCTTTTGATGCAGAAATTCAAGAGAATAAGAGAGACCTGGATCTGTAATGTTCAGACTTATGAACAGAGAGAGATGGTTAACAGATATCACCTGTCCTTATGATACATCACATTTAATATAAGTATAATTTTGAATGAATGATTAAACTGGTGGAGCATCTTTCTAGTCCTTATTCGGTATAAATGCTCAGTGTTGTCTTTGTCACTGTGAGACCAGGCCCATAGAAATATTTTTGATTCTATTTGTACTGAATTGCAAGAAAACTATTCTACATGCTTATAGCGCCTTCTACAGGCAGGTTGACAAATATAATTACAAAATCCTTTAATTTCACCAAATAAAAATATCTGCACTTAAGACTTAATGGCGGTAAATATGGGATTAATTAATTAATCTTTAGCTACCTTTCTTGTGCTCGCTTTCTTTCTCATAATCTATATACTAAAACTCTCGTTTGTTATCTTGTTTGTGACTGAACTTCAGCCAAAACGGTACACGATAGCGCCACAATTTTAGGCCCACCTTACTCACCGTTGTCACTTTAGTGATAATGCAAGTAGTTTTATTGAAATTATGTTATATTTTTAAAGTTATTCACATTTTTAAGTTTAAAAGGAGGGGAGGGGGAGGGGTGGAGGGAGGGAGGGGGGTGTGAGGGGGGAGTGGGGGAGAAGGGAGAGGAGAGGGGGGGGTTGAGGAGAGAG
Source organism: Rhinoraja longicauda (assembly GCF_053455715.1). Taxonomy (NCBI): domain Eukaryota; kingdom Metazoa; phylum Chordata; class Chondrichthyes; order Rajiformes; family Arhynchobatidae; genus Rhinoraja; species Rhinoraja longicauda. The sequence continues at coordinate 8,478,309 of NC_135980.1, read as the reverse complement.
GGGGGGGGGGCGGGGGAGTTCAGGGTGCTGCACCAATGCAGGAGAGCTTTGGGCCCAATGGGCCCAACTTGGTCTAGTTTATTTTTATGCCTTTAATGTTGTTTTTCAGTTCATAATAAATTCTCCCAATAGCAATACAAATTCAAGAAAAGTTAAATAGAAAATAACACCCATATTAATCATCAGGTAAATAAGAATAAAATATTATAAAGCCTTTGGGAGATATTTATATTTCCACATAACCATTAATTTTAAACATAAAACAATTTTTCACAACGGCACAGCAATAAAGTTAACAATAGTATGTTGTTTTTTTGGGGCTTTGCCATGGTTTAGTTTGATATCTTTTCCAAAAGAAAATAATTATTCGAGAAAAGCAGAGCTAGGTCCTGTGATGCCAAGACTGAATGACCACTTTGGGATAGATTTTGCTTTTGATCATTTTATTTGGCGGTGCAGAATGCAAACGAGTAAATGCCAGAGAGACTACTTTAGGTTGGAGGCAGGACTTATTTCACTTTCTGTGTAAGAAGGAACTGCAGAATCTGGTTTACACCGAATCTGGTCGAGATCCTTCATCAGACTGATGAAGGGTCCTGACCCAAATAATTACCTATTTTCTCCAAAGATGCTGTTTGACCCGCTGAGTTTTGTGTCAATCTTATTTTACTTTCTTTTCCCTTAAATTAGAGGAAGAAAAGTCTCCTGCATTTAGTATCAGCTGGGTGATTATGGTTTGGGTGAGATGGGCACGATTCAAATCTACCTCCTACAAATTTTGTCCGAGATTGCTTTCTTCACTCTGGGGAAAAAAGGCAGTCTCAGTAACAATGAGATTACTGAATTGTTGACCTGCTTTACGATGTTCTTCAGAAAAGGGAAGCTGTCATCATGAGTCAGTGTGGACCATGTCTGTGTTTCACAGATGTGGTTGACTTTCAACTACCTTCTCAGTTCAGCGGCAATTTGCAAGGGCCAATAAAAGGCAGTGGTGTTGCTGCTTTATATATTGAACATATCGGTTTGATAACTCAATGAAGGTTGAGGTTTATTATTGTCACGTGTACCAAGGTACAGTGAAATGGGTTGTTTTGCATGATATTCAATCAAATTATATATGCTATATGCAAACACAAACACAAACACACTCAAGTACAATAGGTAGAGCAAAGGAGAACATAGAGTGCAGAATATAGTTCTCAGCATTATAGTCACCAGATCCATAGACAAATTCCAATGCCCACAATGAGGTTGAGGTGAATCAGACAGTATCCTAGCTTATGGAATGGCCATTCAGATAACAGAGGGGAAGAAGCTGTTCCTGAGCGTGAAGGTGCATATTTTCAAGCTTCTGTCTCTTCTGCCTGACGGGAGTGGGGAAAAGAAGGAATGACCGGGGTGGGACATATTTATGTTTTTCTGAGGCAACACGAGTTTGGTCTGTATGATGGACTGGGCTACATCCACAATTTTCTGCTAGCTTGTTATCATAAATAATTTTTCTACTATAATATTATACCGGCAATGTATTGACAACAAACTGATTTAATAATGTTAAGCCTGTTAACAAATATATTTTTGCAGAGTTATCGCTGAAACTAGGTCACAAGCTCGATACATTTACAAATGTAAAGCATGTTTGACCTGAAATGTGAGATGTTAAATTCAAAGTTAACCAAAAGGCCAAAAAATACTCTGTCCCATCAATCTTCACAGGTCCAATTTTAAATAATTCCAGAGAGAAGATACAAGAAACTGCAGATCCCAGTACACAGAAAAAGATACAAAGTACTGGAGTAACAGCGGGTCTGGCAGCATCTCCGCAGAACATGGATAGGCGACGTTTTAGACTGAAGAAGGGTCCTGAGCCGAAACGTCACTTTTAAATAACGGTTTTGAAATGATGGATGTTCCCTCTTCTGCAAGAAGCTAGAGCTGGAAGTCACTGTTAAAAAATCAAGGGTTCCACACGTTTAAGGCAGATGAGGCATATCTTCTTTGCTTAAATGGTGAGTCTTTAAACTTTCTTCCTCAAACAATGGTATAAGCAGTCTTTCAATATTTTTTTGTGTTGATGTGGACAAAAACATGATTACCCTCAGTTTCCACCAAAATCATGGAAGGCTTGCAGAACTCACACTGAAAATCAGGCTAGGAGTATACAAATTGGGAGCAGGAGTGGTCTGTTTGACCCCTCTTGTCTGCTCTGCCAGACAAGATTGTGTCTGATTTGAATGAGACCTCAGCCCTGTATTCGCGATTACTCAAAGTATCCTCTCACCTCCTTGCTTATCAAGTATTTATCCATGTCAACATTATAAAATATTGAAAGACTGCTACTACCATAGTTTGAGGAAGAGAGTTTAAAGACTTGAGCAAAGAAGATATGCCTCATCTGCCTTAAACGTGTGCGACCTTTTATTTTTTAACACTGACTTCCAGCTCTTGGTTCCTCCACAAGAGGGAACATCCACCATTCCAAAACACCATACATGAGTCAGTCAATATATTTTTCACTCTTCTAAACTCCTGCAGATAAAATACGCCCAGCATTTTCAACTTGTCCTCAAAAAGACAATTCCAAATGGTAGTCTGGTAAACATTTTAGGAATTGCTTCCAATGTACTAAAATGTTTCCTCACATAACATGACTAATATTCAATACAATCACACCAGGCGTGGTCTCATCAATTGTCTATTTAATTGTGGCGTAACCTTCCTACTTTTGTATTTAATTTCCCAAGCAATAAAATGTTACATTCCGTTAACTCTCCTAATTGCTTATTATATTTGCAAAACCTGCATAAAGGCATTTGTGAAGGCAAAGACCTAGGTCTACCTGCATCTCAGAGCTCTGCAGCCTCTCGCTATTTATATAACATGCATTCTTTCTGGTCTTGCAGCCTTGAGTTATAGGGAGAGGTTGGATGAGCTGGGACATATTTGGGACATAGGACAAAGCTGAGGGGTGACCTTACTGGGATGTACATAATCATGAGGGGCATGGATAAGGTCTTTTATGCATACGGTCTTTTCCCCAGGATAGTGGATTGAAAAACTAGAGGGTTAAATTGAGAGGCAAAGGATTAAAGAGTGACCTCAGGGCAAGATTGCTCACTCATAGGGTTGTCTATATCTGCAATGAGGTGCAAGAGGAAGCTATTTTAAAAGACATTTGGACACATATATTGATTGGGAATGTTTAGAACGATATGGGTCAAATGCAGGCAAATGGGACTAACCCAATAGGGCAGTACAAGTAGTGCAGTGGAAAGGATGCTGCCTGATAGCGCAAGAGACCCGGGCTCGTTCCTGACTATGGGTGCTGTCTGTATGGAATTTGTACCTTCTCCCTGTGACCACCTGGGTTTCGTGTGGGTGCTCTGGTTCCCTCACACATTCCAAAAACATACAGGTTTGTAGATTAATTGCTTCTATAAATTGTCCCTAGTGTGTAGGGTAGAACTAGTGTACAAGTGGTTGTTGGGCGGCGCGGACTCAGTGGGCTGAAAGGCCGGTTTCCACACTGTATCTATAGACTAAACAATCTGACAGCTTGGTCAGCATGGACAAGGTAGGCCGAAAGGGCCTGTTTCCATGCAAGCCAGCTCAATGATTCTGTCTTCTACCATGATGGTAAATTTGCCCACATTATACTTAATTTGTCAGATCTTAGTTTAGTTTAGTTTAGCTTTACTTACCTATATCCCTCTGTAATATCATGTTCTCTTTATTACTAACTTTCCTACCTATTTTTGTGTCATGATGAAATTTAGCAACCACGCCTTTGGTGCTTCCATCAAAGTTATTCGTGTAAATTGTAAGTTGAGGTCCCAGCACTGGTCCCTGTGGCACACCACTCATTGCTAACCAGAAACATATCCATTCGTAGTCATAGAGTCATAGAGTGATACAGTGTGGAAACAGGCTCTTTGGCCCAACTTGTCCACACCGGCCAACGTGTCTCAGCCTCACTAGTCTCACCTGCCCGCGTTTGATCCATATCGCTCCAAACCTGTCCATTTATGCCTGCCTGCTTTTTTTAAGCCAGCCAATCGACTTGGCATGCAATATATCACCTCCTTAAGCAAGAGTTTTTATTTTCCTTAATAACCTTAATTGTGACATTTTATGAAGTGCCTTATTTAATTCCAAAATGTAGCATATACACAAATCGTATGCTAATTCTTCCAAAAATTCAAAATAAATTGGCTAAGCGCAATTTCCCTTCCATAAAATCATATTGACTTTGATTAATTACCAGTAACTTTTCAAATGTCCCATTTTCTCAAGGGTCTGTAATTTCTTGCCCTTTGGAGTAATGGAGTTACCTTTGCTGATTTTCAAACTACTTATACCTCCTTCAAATGTAGCAATTTTTTAAAACTTAAAATCAATGTAAACCATCTCACCAGCCACGTCTACAATCACAGGATGCAGTCCATTAGGACCCAGGCACATGTTAGACCGCAGTTCCAACTTGCTAAATTTCCCTGCCCTGTTGATCACATTTCCTTCCTCCCCCCCACCTCCCCAGAGTCCCCCCCCCCTTCTTTTCAATGCATGATTTGGAGAGGAACTTACTGTAAAATGTCTGTTTAATTCATCTGGTATCCCGATATTTTTCATTATTAATATTCCAGATATAATTTCTATTGGACCAATGCTCACTTCTTTAAAATTTTTGTTGTTTTAATGCTTGTAGAAAAACTCACTTTAGGTTTGGCTGGCTTTATCTCAATCTATTCCCGCCCCCCCCCCCCCCCCCCCCCCCGCCCCTCTCCCTCCTTTCTTTATTATCCTTCAGTCTTTATATTATTTTTTTAATATTCTGCCCAATCTTCTGATCTGCCAGCCATCTGTTTGCTGTTATTTATCTTTTTAAATTTAAGTTTGTTTAAGTTTGTTCTAACTTTTCTATTACATAGCCCCACGGTGTAGGATAGTGTTAATGTGCGGGGATCGCTGGGCGGCGCGGACTTGGTGGGCCGAAAAGGCCTGTTTCTGCGCTGTATAGATATGATATGATATGATATGATATGATATGATATGATTCAGACAGGGTTAAATGGGACTAGCAAACAATTGAACAATTGAAGAAAGAGGAACTCAAGGCTGTAAAACTCAACAGGAAGAAAGGAGGAGAGCTTCCATGACAGAAGATTGTAAGGCAAGCAAAATAATACGCAAAATACATGAAAGGGCTAATTCAAAGAACAAAGCATGCCCTAGGAAGACGCACAGCCACTAAAACATCACAAATAATAATCATAAAAAGCTGGAGTAACTCAGCAGGTAAGACAGCATCTCCAAAGAAAAGGAATAGGTGATGCCAAAAGGTTATACCCGAGTGACCCAAGGAAGTGGAAGTGTGGTGATGAATTGATGTTGGTCTTCGTTAATGGTATCTTTCCTACAGCAGGCTGGCCAAAACTGAACATGATACTCCAAATATAACCTGACCAACGTCTTTTACAACTGTATTATAACATCTCAACTTCTAAACCCAGTACCCTGACTGATGAAGACCAATGTACCAAAAGTCTGATTTGGCATGCTATCTACCTGTGATGCCGAGTTCAGGGAACTATGTACCTGTACTGCGAGATTCTTATGTTCCATAACACTAGGCCCTACCTTTCACTGTGAAGGTCCTTCCTTGGTTTGACTTGGTTTAATTTGACCCAAAATACAACACCGCACACTTATCTGCATTAAATGCCATTAACCATTCTTCAATCCACTTGCCCAGGCGATCGCAATCTTGCTGTAATTCTTGACAACTACTTTCACTGTCCACAATACCACCTAATTTAGTGTCATCTGCAAACGTACTAATCATGCCATGTACATTTTAATCCAAATCATTGAAGTAGATGACAAGCTGCAATGGGCCAAGCACCAAATCCTGAGGCACACCACAGGTAGACAGGACTTCAGTCCGAGAAACAACCTTCCATCACCAGCCTTTGCGTCCTACAATGAAGCCAATTATATATCCAGTGAGCTAGCTCTCCTTGAATCTATCCATGCAGTGCAGTCTACATGCAGAACCTTGTCAAAGGCCTTTCTGAAGTTCATATAGACTACATCAATGGCATAGCCCTCATCATCCTTCTTGGATATCTCTTCAAAAATCTTAATCAAATTTGTGAGACATGATCTCCCACATAAAACCATGCTGACTATCCTAATTACCTCCCGTTTTTTTCAAATGCATGATGTCTTGTCCCTCAGAGTCCTCTCCAGTAACTTTCCTACCACACCTGTTAGGCTTACTGGGTCTATAGTTCCCAGGTATTTAAATGTCATGGCCTCCCACGGTGAGAGCAGCAGCTGTTTTTGAGAGACAATGGTATCTGATTACTGCAGGGAGTTTACTTGGAAACAGTTTTTTTTCCCAAGACAGCTTTCTTTCCTCTTGCCAATTTCCAAAGTAACTTTTAATAGGTTCTCTAGTTCCCCATCAAAATGGCATTATAACCAATTAGTGCCATGTAATAGAAAAAGTGCTTTCAATTATTAAATTTACGTTGTGAAGACACATCATAACAGAAGCCACCTGCATCTCCTTTTTGTTTCAAGTTCCACCATTTGCAACATTACTTCTGCTTCTCCGTCCATAGATGCTGCCTGACCGTGATCATTATTTTTTGCAAAAACATCCGTGTAGTAAGCGTGGAATGCAACTTTCCACAATAAAGGGTTAAATTCCAATAGTAACAAAGGAGAGAGACAATGTAGACATCGTGAACTAGCCTTCCACAGAAGGAATGGATAGGCTGGCTCTCATTTCACTCCTGCATTGGGAAAAAGGTCTAGGACTCTGAAAACTGTAACGTTCAGGTTCAGTAACAGCTTCTTCCCGACAACCATCAGGCTACAGAACACTACAAACTCCAACTAAACTCCGGACTACAAACTGCCTAGGTTGCACAAGGAACATTGAGCTTTGTTTTACCTTTGCATTAAATTGGATTTTTAAAAATTGGGCTTTTCTGTGTTTGTTTATTATATTCTCCATGAATACTGTGTTAACAAACCTGTTGTGTTGCTGCTGCCGCAAGTACGAATTTCTTTGTTTTATTTTGGCATTTATGACAATAAGACACTCTCGACACTCTCTCTTGGAGATGCTGTCTGACCCGTTGAGTTACTCCAACACTGTGTTTATTCACAAAATGCTGGAGTAACTAAGCAGGTCAGGCAGCATCTCAGGAGAGAAGGAATGGGTGACGTTTCGGGTCGAGACCCTTCTTCAGGCTGATGTCAGGGAGGCGGGACAAAGGAAGGATATAGGTGGAAACAGGAAGACAGTGGGAGATCTGGGAAGGGGGAGGGGAAGAGAGGGACAGAGGAACTATCTAAAGTTGGAGAAGTCAATGTTCATATCGCTGGGCTGTAAGCTGCCCAGGTGAAATATGTGGTGCTGTTCCTCCAATTTCTGGTGGGCCTCACTATGGCAACACTTTGTGTTGTACTCAAGATTGCAGCACTTTCTTGTGTTTAAAAATAATGTTGGAGTAACTCAGTGGGTCAGGCTGCATCCCTGGAGACCATGGATAGGTGATGTTTCAGGCCACGACCCCTTCTTCGAACTGATCTAGATGGGAGAAGGGGTGCAGAGAGAGGGAGCTGGGAGAGAGGAAAGGCAGGCCAATGCCTGGCAGGTAATAGGTGGAATGACAAGGAACATCCGGTCTGAAGAAGTGTTCCTATTCTTTTTCTCCAGGGATGCTCCCCAGCCCACTGAGTTACTCCAGCATTTTGTGTCTATCTTTGGTATAAACAATCTGCAGTTCCTTCCCACACAAGGATCTTCAGGTGCTGGTTTATACCATAGACACAAAATGCTGGAGTAACTCAGCGGGTTAGGCAGCATCCCTAAAGAACATGGATAGGCGACGTTTTGGGTCATAACCCTTCTTCAAACTGATGATAGGTAATAGGTGGGCTTAGGCAGGGGGGTGGTGGTGATAGAGCAGGTGAGCAGCAGAAATCACAGCGGGAACAGTGAGAGAGGGTCTCACAGAACCCCCGTTGGAGAGAGGAGAACTTCTTCAGTAATATTAATTTCTCTAACTTCAAGTAACTCTTGCATCCCCTCTCTCTCCGTCCCTCCCCCATCCCAGTCATCGTACTAGTTTCAATGTCCTAATGCTGAGTTTTACTGTGTGTATCACTCATTATCACCATCCCCACAGCTAACAACGGACCATTGTGGGCTCCACCTTTCCTTGATCATTGTTACTGGCTTTGATTTGTTCTTTTGCATATCTTTCATTCATTTTATCTATGCACCTTTTTATATCTCCCGCTTCCCTTTCCCAGTCTGAAGAACGGTCTAGACCCGAAATGTCACCTATTCCTTTTCTCTAGAGATGCTGCTTGACCCACTGAGTTACTCCAGCATTTTGTGTCTATCTGGAAAGAACGTATTAATTAGTTGGAAATATCTTGCTGTGCTCTTAATGCGGATAAACCACTGTTGGACCAAGACTGATTTGCGTAATACACAATACAAGAGTTAAGTGTGCAGGAAGGAACTGCAGATGCTGATTTACACCAAAGATAGACACAGAATGCTGGAGTAATTCAGCGGGACTGGCAGCATCTCTGGAGAGAAGGAATGAGTGACGTTTTGGGTCGAGACCCTTCTTCAGCTTAGTAAACATGAGGAAGTGGGGACCTAGGAAAAAGAAGTAATTGAAGAGACGAAGGGGTTGTGAGGTGTCTTGTGTTGTGTCTGAGACATGTCGTAATATATACACTGTCATTATATTACAGCTTCTGCAAAGTAGGCATACCTTGAGGAAATTTTGCAGTGGAGCAGTCAAAGTGTGGAAAGAGGGAACTGCAGTGTGTGTCTGCATTGCAATGACCCAGACACGTTCTGTAAGCTCCAGCCGCTGATTGACAGATCAAAGGCACAGCACAATTGGCGTATGAAATAATATTTCACCTATTCCTTTTCTCCAGGGATGCTGCCTGACCCACTGAGTTACTCCAGAATTTCACATCTATGGTATAAACCTGCATCTGCTGTTCCTTCCTACACAAAGTTCTGGTTTATACCAAAGATAGATACAAAATGCTGGAGTAAATCAGCAGGTCAGGCGGCATCTCTGGAAAAAAGGAATAGGTGATCTTTCAGGTTAGAACCCTTCTTCAAACGTATGATAGGTTATAGGTGGATATAGATATGGGGGGGGGGGGAATGATAAAGCAGACAAAATCACTGAAGGGGGAGCAGTGAGAGAGGGTCCGACAGAACTCCCGTCAGAGAGGAAAAACTTCTACAAAGTAGGCATACCTAGAGGAGATTTCACAGTGGAGCAGTCAAAATGTGGAAGGAGGGAACTGCAGTTTGTGTCTGCATTACAATGACCCAGACCCATTCTGCAAGCACCAGCCGGCGATTGACAGATTGGAGATAGACACAAAATGGTGGAGTAACTCAGCGGGACAGGCAGCATCTCTGGAGAGAAGGAATGAGTGATGTTTTGGGTCGAGACCTTTCTTCAGACTGGCTGTCCGGGGGGGGGGGGGGGGGGGGAGGTATGAAAAGGTTCAGAACAATTCTGAGCCAGCAGCAATGACCAAGGAAAGGTGGAGCACAATGGTTCACAATGAAGAGGTAATAACGAAGGGAAATATGATTGCAAACAATGAAACTAGCAGCATATATGTACGTATGCTTATGTGTGTATGTATATACACACTGAACTTTTTTTCTTATTATATTGTTTACCTTTGTGTACATATTCTGTTCTGCAAGTAAGAATTTCATTGTTTTATCTGGGACAGAAGACGTGGCCTCAGAATTAAAGGACGTTCCTTTAGGAAGGAGATGAGGAGGAATATCTTTAGTCAGAGGCTGGTGAATCTGTGGAATTCATTGCCACAGAAGTGTGTGGGGGCCCAGTCAATGGATATTTTTAAGGCAGAGATAGATAGATTCTTGATTAGTAGGAGTGTCAGAAGTTGTGGGGAGAAGGCAGGAGAATGGGGTTAGGAGGGAGAGATAGACCAGCCATGATTGAATGGCAGAGTAGACTTGTTGGGCCAAATGGCCTAATTCTGCTCCAAATCACTTATTTGACAATAAAACACTGACTCCTGACATTGGCCCTAATTTGTTCTTTTCATCCCTCTAGTTTCCCTCTCAGTCCCTGACTCAGTCTGAAGAAGGGTCTCGACCCAAAACATAATCTATTCCTTTTATCTGGTGATGCTGCCTAAGTTACTCCAGCATTTTGTGCCTATCCATGTTTTCCAGAGATGCAGCCTGAGTTACTCCAGCATTTTGTGCCTCTCCCTGTTTTCCAGAGATATTGACTGAGTTACTCTAGCATTTAGTTCCTTTCTACACATTGGCTCAGATTTGTTCTGAACATTTTCAGTCTCCCTCTCCCTTGACTCTGTCTGAAGAAGGATCTCGACCCTAAATATCACCTATCCTTTCTCTCCAGAGATGATGCCTGTCTCGCCAAGTTACTCCAGCATTTTGTGTCCATCTTCGGTTTAAACCAGCATCTGCAGTTCCTTTCTACAGATTACTCCAGCTTTTTGTGTCTATCCATGTTTTCAAGAGATGATGCCTGTTACTCCAGCATTTTGTGCCCATCGATGTTTTAGAGATGCTGCCTGCGTTACAGTCTGAATAATGAAAGGCATAGAGTGGATGTGGAAAGGATGATCCAACTGGTGGGAGAGTCCAGGACCAGAGGTAATAGCCTGAGAATTAAAGGGCGCTCTTTTAGAAAGGTGAGGAGGAACTTCTTTAGTCAGAGAGTAGTTAATCTGTGGAACTCATTGTCACAGAGGGCTGTGGAACCCAGTGGATATTTTAAAGGCCTAGATACACAAGTTCTTGATTAGAACGGGTACCAAAGGTTATGGAGAGATGGCAGGAGAATGGGGTTAGGAGGGAGAGATAGATCAGCCACGATTGAATGGCGGAGTAGACTCGATGGGCCGATTGGCCTGATTCTACTCCTACAACTTGTGAACTTTTCACCACTCTACTAGTTTCCACTTCCCCTGACTCTTCAGTCTGAAGAAGGGTCTCGATCCAAAACGTCACCTATTCCTTTTCTCCAGATGTGTGTTGCATGAGCAAGTTACTCCAGTATTCTGTGCTTTTCCATGTTTCACGCCTTGGTGCCTGAGTTGCTCCAGTATTCTGTGCTTTTCCATGTTTAACACAGATGGTGCCTGAGTTGCTCCAGCCATTATTGTGCCTATCCATGTTTTCCAGAGATGCTCCATAGTCCTCTGAGACAGTTACCCCAGGCTGCACTTGGTGTCTGTCTTTGGGTGTGAAGCAGCACCTGCAGCAGTTCCTTCCTGCACACTGACAGACTGAAGGCGCGTCACAATGGGCGTGTGAGGTCACACGCTGACGCGTACGGGTACCCGTACCGTACGTCACTGTGGCCGACCGACGTGAATATGGCGGAGGCTTCCTCACAGCCGCGCTACTTCTGCCACCGCTGCTCGGCCGAGATTCTCCCCCGCCTGCCGGTGAGTCAACCTTCTCCCGCTTCCCTCTCCTCACCCTCAAAGCGCCGCGGCGGGGGTCCGCCGGCCGGCCGACCGGGGTACGGGCGTGTGCGGCCGGCAAGGCGAACGCCTTCCTTCGTTCCTGGGTAACACGAAGCCGGCCGGGCCCGCAGCCGAGCCGCTGCCCGATCGCGTCCGCCCGCCCGCCTGCCACATAGTGAGCCAGCCGCCTACACCGCGCAGGCGCCTCCGCCCGCCCGCCTGCCACAAAGTGACCGCCCTGCCCGGCCCTGCGCGCGCGCGGAATACCAATGCACGACAGTCAGGGACACAGAAGATAAGACACACACACACACACACAATGCTGGAGTAACTCAGCGGGACAGGCAGCATCTCTGGAGAGAGAAGGAATGGGTGACCTTTCCGGTCGAGAACCTTCCTCAGACCATTCCATCTCATCTCTCCAAAGATGCTGCTTTTCCCGCTCAGTTATTCTAGCATTTTATGTCTGTCTTCGGTTTCAACCAGCAACTGTAGAGTTACTCCAGCATTTTGTGAATAAATCGAACTGTAGTTCCTTCCTGGGCAGAGACCACATTCCACCCACCCCCCCCCTCCAAAGTATGGTCTGGTATGATATGGTATAGTTCTTTATTTCTCACATGTACTGAGGTACAGTGAAATTCGGTTTTGTATACAGTTCAGTACAAGTATCACTATACATATGGACTTGGATAGTGTGTAGAACTTAGAAAGTGTGTAGGCAAACAAAACGACGAAAGGCCACTGACCTGAAATGTTAACGTTTCTCTTTCCATACATGCTGGCTCATCTGAACAATCCCAGTATTTTCTTGTCTTGAAAATTTGAAAATAGACACAAAACGATGGAGTAACTCAACAGGACAGACAGCATCTCTGGATAGAATGAATGGGCGACGTTTCGGGTTGAGACCCTTCTTCAGATCACATTTGACTGCTCCTGATTTAAACCAAATTAATGTTGTGTTCATTTGCCAATTTACCTCCAGATTGTGGGTTTAAATAATAACGTATAAAGCGAAATGTAGTGGAAATCTCGCACAGAAACGTAACTCCAGGTTTAAATTTATTAATTTGTCCATTTTCCATCTCAACCTCTAGAATGGAGAAAGCAAAATAATAATGTAAAAATCAAAATACTGTATTAGAAATCTCTCATAGAAACATTATTCCAGGTTTAAAATGTCAAACTTTCCCATTTTCCTCTTCAACCGTGAGATTGGGGAAAACAAAATAATAATGTAAATATACCTCTAGGTTCAATTTTTAAAATTTGTCTACTTTCCTCCTATTCCTCCAGGTTGGAGAATAAATCATACTGTAAAGACAAACCATTGTATTGGAAATTTCACATAGAAACATAACTACAGGTTTAAAGTTTCTAAGCAATTTATTCACACCTCAAGGACTGTGGTCGTTCATGAAAGGTGCTCACCACCACCTTCTCAAGGGCAACTAAATGCTGGTTCAACCTGCAAAGCCCGAATCCCACAAATGAATAAAAATAGTAAAGTTGATGTGAGAAAAACATGTTTGCTTGACAAGTAGTTATATCCTGTAATTCATTAGTTGTAATAGTCATGGAACCAAAATCAATTACTGCTTTCATAAGGGAAATCGACAGTGCAAGTGAGATTACTTTGTTGGGAAAAAGAATGATGGGTTTGCTTAGCTTGGATAGTAAACACAAGATGTTTGCATGTTCTCCCTGTGGCTGTGTGTTTCCTCTTGGTCTGCTAGTATTATTCCAAAGATGCAAGGTTAATTTGCTGCCGTAAATTGCTTCAGTGGGTAGATGAGTGGTAGAATCTTGTGAAAGTTATTGAGAAAGTGGAGAGAATAAAGAAATTGGGATTAATATGGGAATAGTGTACCTAGGTGGTTCAAGGTCGGCTTAGACTCAATGGGTTGATGGACCTGTTTCGGCTTTCTTTTTCTCTGATGCTAACTTTATCATTTTGTATTTCATCTCATCCTGCAATGTAAGGGGTTGATATGTTTGTTATATAATGTGCTTAATATGGAAGGATCTCAGTTTTTTTCCCATTCTGGGACGTGAGTGAACGACTTGTGCCACTGTCTAGTTGGAGCACAATCTGGCAGCTGTCTCTCTTCAGAATTTCTGCAAGCGCCACCTAGTGTGCACAGAAATTAAATCGAGGAAGTAGGAATGACATGGGGACTTGTCAAAAAAAATTCCTTTCCTATTTTGTACCTTTTTCTACAGAACACAAGTCTAATGGTGGCAATCAGGTTCCTGGAGTGACCGTAGGAATTTAAGGGAATGTTTTGGGTCTAAGAGGGGGATACAGATTTTTACTCAGTAAAGTGATCATGAAAATCAGTCCCTTTGCTTAAACATAAAAAGGTATAATCCAGGGCACCGAGGGTAAAGAATTTAACAATGATTTGCCATGAATAATTTTTTTAATGTTACTGAACTCGATACCTTTATTTGAACAAAAAATGTGACTGTTGACGCATGTAATGAACAGTCATTGCCAAAGTTATTTTAGCTTTCTGTTTCAGTTTGTAGTTGCACTTTTTCCACATTCTAGAACATTCAGTCTCGATTACTAACATGGGTAATGACTGCAGTCACTTCTGACAGTGACTTGAAAGTCAGTCGGTTGCTTTCTTGTTCTGACTTGGTAGGTAGTGGGATGAAATGTATTTGCTGAAATGTGAGTGATTATTTTAGGTTTCCTTTGCATTTAAGTACTGTGCAATGTGTGGAGGCAGAAGAAATTTTACTTTAGTTTACTCTAGACATACAGTGCGGAAACAGGCCCTTCAGCCCACCGAGTCTGCGCCAACCAGCAATCTGTGTACGCTAGCACTATCCTACACACTAGGGACAATATATTTTACCAAAGCTAATTAATCTACCAACCTGTACGTCTTTGGATTGTGGGAGGGAGGAAATTGGAGTACCCAGAGCAAACGCGGTCACAGGAAGAACATACAAACGCCGTACAGACAGCACCACCAGTCAGGATCGAACCTGGGTCTCTGGAGCTCTGAGGCAGCAACTCTACCGCTGCACCACCATGCCGCCTAATCCAATGAAATGTAGCTTTGGACCCCATCAGGGCAAAATACCTTCCCCAGGTATTTTCCCCTGCAACCGCAGGAGATGCAACACCTGTCCCTATATCACCCCCCTCGACTCCATCCAAGGACCCCAACAATATTCAGGTGAGGCAGAGGTTCACTTGTACCTCCTCCAACCTCATCTACTGTATCCATTGTTCCAGGTGTGGATTATACTATATTGGTGAGACCAACCACAGGCTCCATGATCATTTTGTTGAACACTTCCGCTCAGTCTGCCTAAACCTACCTGATCTCCCGGTTGCTATACACTTTAACTCCCCCTCTCATTCCCACACTGACCTTTCTGTCCTGGGCTTCCTCCATTGTCAGAGTGAGGCCCAGTGCAAATTGGAGGAACAACACCTCATATTGACTTCCCTAACTTCAAGTAACCCTTGCCTTCCCTCTCTCTCGATCCCTCCTCCCTTCCCAGTTCTCCAACTAGTCTGACTGTCCTCGTTTACATTTTATCTGTTTGTTTTGTTGTTACCTTCTAACTAACAATGATCTATTCTACATTTTCCTTGATCTCCACTCCATTTGTCTCGATTTCACACCTTACACTTCCTTATCTCTGTATCTCTCTCCTCTGACTCAGTCTGAAGAAGGGTCTCGACCCGAAACGTCACCCATTCCTTCTATCCAGAGATGCTGCCTGTCCCGCTGAGTTACTCCAGCTTTTTGTGTCTATGGTTTAAACCAGCATCTGCATTTCCATCCTACAACACTTGCTGTCCATAAATTGGCTGTAATGTTCCTTGGAAGGACCTGAGTTTGAGAAAGGTGCTGTACGCAAGTCAATTTTATTTATTTCTTCGTGCTGTGGTCTGTGCTTGTGAAAGATTCAAGGGAGTTCTCGTGGGATCTCGCATGCTATTCTCTGGAAAGTGCCATCTCCTAACATGTGACTGATTTCCCCTGTTTTGCTGTTGCTTAATTCAGTTTTGTTCCTGGCATTATTGAGCTACAATTCATTGAATACCATCTTGGCATTTGCAAATGCTTCCACTTTTGCATGTTTGAAAATAGCTTGCATTAAAATTAGAGATTATAAAGAGATCACTGCATCTTTGGTTTCAGTTGTAATAGGTACAATTTTAAGGGGAAAGCTGGACATATGACGAAGTAAATAGAAGGACTGTGGTTGGTTTTCGATAAAATAGGATTGGAGTTTGCTGGTGTAAGGCAAAGTAATTACACAGGCCAGTATAACACTTAACGTAAAATCCAATTGGGTTTGAGAGTGTATTAGAACTTGATGTTCAACAAATTTTTACCACATCACCCCAAAATTTGTATCTGTATTTTATTTCCTGTGGGAACTAACTATAGGTGTGCAGTAATCATGTTTCATTTTGTTTCTAAATGATTTGCTTTTGTTTTTAAATTCTCCATGCTTAAACATGCATAATTCCAGTGGTAGTGTTGCCATGATTGTGACAGTCCTGGCTGACAAGGCTACAGGTGCAAATGAAATTATATTCATTCCCCCATTGAATTGGTTCTATTAATACAGTTGTAATGCCTACACATGATGCTTTCTGGTGTTTCTTTTAAATAGAAAATCTGGATTTTTGGTTTGGAAAATGTGTTTTTCTGTATTTATTCCTTACCCGTGTTCATTTGACAATCAGGCTTTGAGGCCCATTCTTTCATTGTATTTCTTTGTTAAAATTATATCTGTTTTTGTAGAGAATTATTCTCCCTTTGTTGCATTGTGTTTTAACAGTAAAGCTTGTGACTGGAACTGTCATCATTATTCACAAAATGCTGGAGTAACTCAGCAGGTCAGGCAGCATCTCGGGAGAGAAGGAATGGGTGACGTTTCAGGTCGAGACCCTTCTTCAGACTGATGTCGGGGGTGGGACAGAGGAAGGATCAAGATGTGGTCGTAGAGTAGGAGGGCAGGAGAAATCACTTGCTGAAAAGAATTCACAAGATTTGAAAATAGCACCATTAGTACATTATGAAGTTGAATGTTATGGGTGAAAAAGCTGCAGATTTGATAAGGATTTGTGCAAATTATTGAATTGTTTCAAGTTATTTTAAATATACAGCAGGTATTATATTAAAACCTTGGTCTTGGTTTAATCTGAATCCTGTCCAGACTGAAGCATCCCCACCCCACCATCCCCCTATCAGTTACTGATATCTCACACAAAAATGAATCCTTGTAACCCCTGACCTCTTTGTGCAGTCTTGTCTTCAATGTGGTTGGTGATGGGGAGACACCAATAGAGTGGAGGTACCTTTCTGAGGTTATACTGTTGCTGTAGCCACCAGGAGTTTGGAAACAAAAATCTATATCCTAAAACTCGTTTGTTTGATTGTTCCTGAACTACAGCCAAAACGGTACACGATTGCGCGACAATTTTAGGCCCACCTTACTCACCGTTGTCCCTTTGGTGCTAATGGAAGAGGTTTCATTGAAATCGGTGTTATATTTTTTAAGTTATTCACATTTTAAAGTTTAAGTCTATCTCCCAGTGGGGGAGGGGGGGGAGGGAGGAAAAGGGGAATGTAGTGGGGGGGGGGGGGGGAAGGCGGAAGGGAGCAGGGGAGGGGGGAGGGAGGAAAAGGGGGATGGAGAGGGGGGGAGGGGAAGGCGGAAGGGAGCAGGGGAGGGTGGGGGGGAAAGGGGAGAGTGGGAGAGGGTGCTGCCCCAATGCAGGAGAGGTTTGGGCCCAACGGGCCAACTTGGTCTAGTAAGGATTTAAAGATAGATGCCCTATTGGGCCAGCGGCCTATATAGATTAGCAAGGCCGTGGATAAGGGGTGAACCGATCAGTGTATGGAGATATTTATTTCACAAAATGCTGGAGTAACTCAGCAGGTCAGGCAGCATCTCAGGAGAGAAGGAATGGGTGACGTTTCGGGTCGAGACCTTTCTTCAGACTGATGTCAGGGGGGTGGGACAAAGGAAGGATATAGGTGGAGACAGGAAGATAGAGGGAGAACTGGGAGGGGGGAGGGGAAGAGAGGGACAGGAACTATCTAAAGTTGGAGAAGTCAGTTCATACTGCTGTATGGAGATATATTGGCAGCAAAATTTTATTTTGAAGGAATTAATACTGTGGATTTTCTTTACAGTAAGTTATTTAGATTACAGGCTGTCCCTGGGCAATGAGCGGGTTCATTTTTCACAAACACCCACCTTGTCCATAAGTCGGGGGAAAAACCCCCCAAAACTATTTCGACTTTGCGATGGTGCAAACGGCAGCGACCCTTTGCGAGCTGCAGCTCGCTTCCAATCACGTGATCAGGTATATTAAATGCATTTCGACTTACAATATTTTCGGTTTGCGATGGGTTTCTTGGAACGGAACCCCATCATAAGCTGAGGAGCACCTGTACTCGATTATGACAACCGTATGTTGTAATGAACGAGTTTAAAAGCACATCAGACTGATGAGAACAATAATGAAAAATGGAGAGAGGAAAATAGTTTGTATGCATGTATGTTGAACTTTTAACTTAACATTCTGGGAGCTCATTTATATGTAGGGGTATCCACAAGTCAGGTGTTTGTAACCCCGGGATGGGTCTGTGCTGTAATTCACCAGATGCTAATACTGGATATTGGTCACTTGAGGTTTGTAATTTAACCCCAAGTGTTTTGATCAAAGGAAAAGCTTAGTTCGAAAGTCCTGTATGCAGTTTTAAGAATCATTAAACAGTTAATGAGCACTGTACAATGGAAACTTTTATCATGTAATTTTCCTTTGATACCAGTAAGAAGCGTAATAAGACCTTTTGTCATAGTTTGTATCTGTAGATTGGCGTATGTTATACGTCTATTTGGAATACATTGATCATATACTTTATCCAGAGTTGTGTTAGAAAAATATCTGGATTACCAATAAGCTCATTGCATGTTTTTAGTTTCTTAGCTGGAGGTTTCTATTACTTATGCGGAGGCTGTTTACATTGCAGCAAAACACCATCTTTCAGTTGGGTTACTTGCCACTTCATGGCCTATCTGGCCTTAGCTGACACAGCCTGTCACATCTTTCTCTGCTGGTTTGCTGCCTTCCAGTGTATACCCTTCCATTAAAAAAAGGCTGCAAAATACTACAAAAAAAATTATGCCCAGGGAGTCCCTTTGGGAGGTATGCTGATTTATGTAGCACTGACAGCTAGAATATGATTTTCTTCTCCAGCAGTGAGGATCCTGCCTGAGCTGAATTAGGACAAGGTCAATCCACATTTTAGCGGGTGTGAGATCACTGTGAAAATCTATATAGTTTAGAAATCTCATATTCTAGATGTTATAAAATAAGTTTTTTAATGCTGACAATGGAGTACTTTTCGATTAAAACATAATGGCTGAGCTTCTCTGTACTTGTACTAGTCTTCGCTCCTTTGACTGATTTTATTTGAATAAAGCAGAAAATCTAGTGCCAACAGTACAGGACTTGTTAATGTCCTTATGTATGCCCTTACGCAAGAAATTTCACATCGCATTACTTGATTCAAGGGGAAAACACATATTTCAACTGAACACCTAATATTTAAACAGCTGAAACAAAATATAGTGAATGTGTGCAGTCTTCTGTACTGCAGTTAATCTTTGGCAGATATTTATTTTCTACTTTTTGAATTTGTGTAACGTTATCAGATACAAATGGGCACTATTCAAATACTGTACAACATCAGTGCGCAATAAAAATGATTGTGATTGATATTTAATCACAGCATGATGAAGAATATTAAACATTTTTGCCTCGTGTTAAAATTGAGCCAATCTGTAACAGCTAGCACAGGTTCTTATTTAGAAACAAAGAATTGTAAATGCTGGTTTATAGACACAAAGTGCTGGAGAAACTCAGCGGGTCAGGCAGCATCTCTGGAGAAAAAAGATGGATGATGTGTCAGGTCAGGACCCTTCTTCAGACTGAAAATAGGGGGTGGGTGGGGGGGAGGAAATGAAGAGCTGGAGGCAAGAAAAGACAAGGGCCAATCAAGTCGGGTCACAAATTACCTCAGGCAGGGTGGTGCCTGGTAGTCCCATTGTTGACTGGAGAAGGTGTGATCTCAAGAGGGAAACAATGTGGAACAGGTAAAATAAGTGTGGTGGAGGAAGGGGGGTGGGGTGTGTAAATATAAGTTACTTAGAGTTTAAAAGTCCTGTATGTATGTGCTGCCTGACTAGCTGAGTTACTCCTCCCACTTACTCCAAACCAGAGGCGTAGCTATGGGCACTCGCATGGGCCCTGGCTACGCCTGCCTCTTTGTCGGGTACGTCGAATAATCACTGTTCCGGGCGTACGCCGGCCCCATCCCCGAACTCTACCTCCACTACATCGACGACTGCATTGGTGCTACCTCTTGCACCCATTGACTTCATACACTTCACTTCCAATTTCCATCCTGCCCTTAAATATACCTGGACTATCTCCAACAACTCCCTCCCGTTTCTGGACCTCACCATCTCCATCACAGGAGACAGACTAGTGACGGACATTTACTATAAACCCACTGACTCGCACAGCTATCTGGACTGCACTTCTTCCCACCCGGTCCCCTGCAAAAAGTCTATCCCCTACTCCCAATTCCTCCGTCTACGCTGCATCTGAGCCCGGGATGAGGTGTATCACACTAGGGCATCAGAGATGTCCTCATTCTTCAGGAAACGGGGCTTCCCTTCTTCCATTATAGATGAGGCTCTCACTAGGGTCTCTTCTACATCCCGCAGCTCCGCTCTTGCTCCCCCTCCCCCCACTCGCAACAAGGACAGAATCCCCCTCGTTCTCACCTTCCACCCCACCAGCCAGCGGATCCAACAAATCATCCGCCAACATTTCCGTCACCTACAACGGGACCCCACCACTGGCCATATCTTCCCATCCCCTCCCCTCTCTGCGTTCCGCAGAGACCTTTCCCTCCGTGACTCCCTGGTCCACTCGTACCTTCCAACCCAAACCACCCCATCCCCGGGCACTTTCCCCTGAAACCGCAGGAGATGCAACTCCTGTCCCTTTACCTTCCCCCTCAACTCCATCCAAGGACCCAAACAGTCTTTCCAGGTGAGACAGAGGTTCACCTGCACCTCCTCCAACCTCATCTATTGCATCCGCTGCTCTAGAGTGTTCTGAGCTGTGTTCTGAGCCCCATGCTCTTCACACACGACTGTGTTCCTGCATTCGACACCAACACCATTGTCAAGTTTGCAGACGACACAACGGTGATCGGGCTTATCACCAACGGGGATGAAACAAACTATAGAGCGGAGGTGCAGAACCTGGCGGACTGGTGCTCGGATAACAACCTGTCCCTAAATACCACCAAGACCAAGGAGCTGATCCCAGATCTCCCTCTATCTTCCTGTCTCCACCTATATCCTTAGTTTGTCCCGCCCCCCTGACATCAGTCTGAAGAAGGGTCTCGACCCGAAACGTCACCCATTCCTTCTTTTCTGAGATGCTGCCTGACCTGCTGAGTTACTCCAGCATTTTGTGAATAAATACCTTCGATTTGTACCAGCATCTGCAGTTATTTTCTTATACTCCATCACTTTTTGTCTTTATCATTGGATCATATTTGTTCATTTACATAAAACGGTTATCAATTCAAAATATAGAAGGTGAAATAAAAGCAAAATACTCAAAGTCTGGCACTAAACTGGGAAATCCTATGGATGCGAGTAAATATTTCAAGAGGATGACTTTCCAGGAGTATGAATTGATTAAAGACTGGTGTCTATTTTGGATAGGACCTTAAGGAAATCATAGCAGATTACTGATTTGAAAATTCTAGCAAAAGATGTTTGCAATTGCTTCAACACTTGTCTTCAGCACTTGCATTGGTTCACTCCAGCATCACGAGGAAGATAATATTCATGAAGCCTTCTTGCAGTTGGTTAATGGTTCTTCATTGTTCGCTATTGGAAATGCAGGGACAGCCGAACTGATGGGTTAAATGATTTCTTAGATGGTCTATAGGATGTTGGTTCTACTATTTAACATGAATGTAGATTTGATTTGTAGCTTCAGTATGTTGGATGGTGTCTTCAAGCCTACCTGGTGCAGCTTTTATTCATCTCGGTTAACTGGGATTGCTTAGTCTAGACTCGTACATTGACAAGACCAAATGCAGACTGGGCGATCGTTTCATGGAACACCTTCCCTCAGCCCGCCTGAACCAACCTGATCTCCTTCCCATTCCTACACAGACCTTTCTGTCCTCGGTCTCCTCCATTGTCAGAGTGAGGCTAAACGCAAATTGGAGGAACAGCATCTCATATTTTGCTTGTGCAGCTTACAGCCCAGTGATTTGAATATTGATTTCTCTCATTTCTGGTAGCCCCGGCATTCCCTCTCTTTCTATCCCTCCCCCACCCAAGTTGCACTAGCTTCTCATTTTCACCCTACAAACAGCTTACAATGGCCTGTTTCCTTCATCATCGTTACTTTTTTGCAAATCTTTCATTCATTGTTCTTCATCTCTCCACATCACCGTCAAAATCTCTCATTTCCCTTATCCCTAACCAGTCTGAAGAAGGGTCTCGACCCGAAACATGATCCATTCCTTCTCTCCAGAGTTGCTGCCTATCCCGCTGAGTTACTCCAGCTTTTTGTGCCTATCTTGTTTAGTCTAGATTGAAAACTGCGTAGAAAGCGATATGTCAGGTTAATGCTTTCATTGTTTTTTGTTTCTAGTGTTAGCACACTTTTACTAAATCTTTTTGTGTCATGTTGATAACTAGGTTGCTGGTCTATAGTCTGATAGACTAGCAACCCATGTTCTCAACATGACACAAAAGGATTTTGTAACAGTGGGCTAACACTAAAAACAATGAAAGCAGTAACCTGACATCACTTCCTTCTCGGTTTTCAAACTAGACTAACCAATCCTACTGACATCCATGATTGATACTGAGTTAAGATGTTTGGAAATTTCATACAACATTTGATATAGTTGGAACAGTTTAGGACACAATTGCATGCATAGTGTAAATTTGCAGTGTGAGGTAATCTAGAATACAAGTTCAAACCCCTTAAGGCAATTTGGAGAAACTGAATTCATTTCTTTTTTAAGTGACCAAAATTTAAGCTGGCACAGAGCTGTTGACAAAAACTCAGCGAGGCCATCAATAATGCTGGTGGAACTCGGTGGGCCAGGCATCATCTGTGGAAGGGCTGGACAGATGATATTTTGGGCAGGGATCCTTTTGCTGACTGAATCAGGCTAAAGAATACACATCCAATTTTTTTAAATACACCTATCAGGAAAAGAAATGTGTCTTGGGTTTTGCATTTATAAAAATGAATCTGCGCATAATGTTTTGCATTTGCTTTGAAGTGTTTCTGTCTTTTCCTTTTTGAGCTCCTACTTGCACTGCCAGTTTTCCTGCCACTATCATATTTTGCAGATGAGATGATGATGTTGGGGTGTGAGATACATTTTATTTAGCTATTAATGGAAATTACATCAAACCAATGAGACTCATAATGTAAATAATTTATGTTCAATGAAATGAGGAGTACTTCCCATTGAAGATTGTGAACTATTTGTGTATTAGTGACCTCTGGGGCATCGCCGGCATCTGCAGTTCTTTGTTTCCACATTTACCATTTTGTGTTTTTTTAACAATAAACTAATTGGTACTAGCAGCTCTCTGTGTAAGATCTAGAGTCTGCTAGCTGCAGCTTATCCATCCCTTGATCTGTGAGCCTGATGCTATTGCTGATTGTGGGAATTTACAACCACCTATCACCATGGGGTACAATTGGATCTGTTCCATTGTTGGCGGTGGTGGAGGAAATCTCCCCCCCCCCCTCCCACCAACACCAACACCAACACATACATGCACTTTTCTCCAGGGCCCAGCAGCCCTTCCAGGTGAGACAGAGGTTCACATGCATCTCATCAATAGCCTTGCCTATTATATTTGGTGCTCCTGACATGGCCTTTATAATTGGCAAGTTCAGGCATAGACTAGGTGACCATTTTGCCGAACACTTGCTTTCTGACTGCCTAGAACTGCTGATCTCCCAGTTGTTAACCATTTTAACTCTCCTTCCTATACCTACCTTTTTGTCGTTGGCCTCCTTCATTGCCAGAGTGAGGTCACACAAACCTGGAGGATCAGCATCCCGTGTTCAGCTTGGGTAGGTTACAACCGAATTATATGAACATTTGGATTTTACAACTTCAAGTAATAACCTTCTACCTGCACTCTCTTTCCGAAGCCCCAGTGCGCACACATTTCTCCCACCATCTTCCATTCCCCAATCTTGCTGCTCCTTTCCTCTCCTTCATACGCTCCTCTCCCATTTCCAAGTTCCTTATTTCCCTATCTTCAGCTTTATATTCACTCTCCCTCCTCTCCTTATCTGACAGCCTTTTGTCTCTGTTTTAACTTTTAGCCTTTGTCACTAATTCCACACGTGCCATTCAGCCCCTCCATCCTTCTTTCACTTGCCAGCTTTTGTCCAACCACCACCTCTTTCTCTCTCCACACTTCAATCAGTTTGAGGATGGGTCCCCACCCATAATGTCGCCTGTCCATTGTCTCCACAGATGCTGCCTGACCTGTTGAGACTTTGTTATTTTTTCAAGATTCCAGCATCTGCAGTTTCTTGTGCTTCCATGCTTTACTTCTTTCCTTCGAGAGGAAAACACTGAACAAATTCCTACAAGTCAACATGTTAATGATGCCTCGGCTGTCTCCCTTGCAAACAGCCATATCCATGAAATATACTGGTTGGGTTATAAGTTTAAAAGTAAGCATGTCCCAATTTTGTGCAAAATGTGCAACTCTTATTTAATACATCAAAAATATCCAAACATTTAATTTCTAGGTACATAGAATTGATGCCTGGCAGAGTCCAGAATTGTTGTCTGGCAGCAGGTAATTTTGGTGAAGAGGAAATCCAAATCCTTATTAGTCGCTTTATGTTTGGAGAACATTGTGGTGCAAATTACATAAAATCCAGGAAAGCCAACAGGGTCATAAAAAGAAATAATGCTCCATGAACAAGTAATGAAAAGGAAACTAAAATAAGAAGGCACACTAAACCATGAGCAAGATAAATTGGACAGGGTATTTGCCTATTGAAAGCTATTCATGTTCATAAGTTATAGGAGCAGAAATAGGCCATCAAATCTATCATAGCTAATCTATCCCTCTCAATGCCATTCTCATGCCTTCTCCCCACAACCCCTGACAGCCGTACTAATCAAATACCCAAATAACTTGGCCTCCACAGCTGTCTGTGGCAATGAATTCCACAAATTCACTACCCTCTAACAAAAGAAATTCCTCCCTATCTCCTTTCTGAAGCTGATGTTAACTAAAAATACTAAATTGGCAAATGCACTTGTTGGAACTATTCAATCTTTGACCATAACTGAGCATTCTGTTGTAATCTGATGATCTGCATTGAATACCAGTAGCAAGCTTTGTGCCATATGTTCTCTCTCCAGCCAGGAATAATAACTTCATAAAAATTAACATGTAAAATAAACCAAGGCTTATTATAATAAATGTTTTTTATATGATAATAGAAACCATATTTACGACAGAAATTGTCAATAATCTGAAACTTGAAAAATTGATTTAAAGCTTTTACTGGAGCATGATAATAGTGTTGACCATACATTTTCTATCCTTCCCTTAGAAACGTATTATCAAAAAGAAATATAATTAAACGTTGATGCCAATTGAATGGGATTATGAAAGTTTTTTTGCATCTTTATATTTTGTCACTTTTATAGTAATTCGATCTAGGCAAGAGAATTCACTAGAATCATCACCCTGTAGCAATCATTTATCCACTTCCTAATTGATCATAATTATAGAGAGCACCAAAAGAATGTTGCATGCTCACCAAAGCGTGAGGTGAAAGGATAAGTCTAATGGTTAACCGGAAATAAGTTGTCAAGCATGTGGTTTGTGAAAGAAATCACTGCGGATACCTTCTCTGCAGCTGAAGTACGAATTGTGAATATCTCTTCCAGGGCACGATCTTTAATGTATATTTAAAATATAAAATCTAAACTTTTTAGTTAAAGGGTTCTTTAGCAAGGGATTTCAAATTATTATTTTCAAACTGTTTGTGTTTGTTGATCATATTGTGTTCTCTCCCTAGGAATACACCTGTCCAAGATGTGACTCTGGTTTTATAGAAGAATTACTCGATCAAACTCCAAGGTAAAAACAACATAGGTGCTCAGCAATGCCACAATTAACTTTTTGATTTTTAAAGTGTTTATGAATTGGACAGGAAAATCAATACATGATAGTAGCCCCTAGAATGTGTGAGAGAGATAGAGATTAAATTACTTGAACACATTATAAATTGACTGTAGATTCATGGTTCTGTAATTGTTTTCCTATTATGGATATTAGAGTCAAATTCACTGGAAAATACTGTCTTGTAATTTTCCTGTCCAGAAATAATGATAAGCAAGACGTTTGCAAAATATTGAATTTTTTTGAGGTGCCATTTTAAGAACTGGCCTTATAATTGGCAGGGGTTTTCCAGAGCAGTTCTAAATTGCAACAACAATATCGTGCTAAAAAGAGAACTTGCAGATAAAATGAAGCAAAAAGAGAACTTGCATTCATATAATGCCTTTTTAGGTCAACAAGCACAGTATTGTAAGGGTGGAAATAGGCAATGCGTGTTGCAGCCTGTTGCTAATTCGGGCATGCGTGGTTTGGGATGACCAGGTTAATGGAGAAAAATTGACCAGCCAAGAGCACATTAAAATGATCAAGTCAGGCAGTAACAAGGATACAGATGAGGAACTCAGCAGCAAATGAGTTGAGGCATGGCAGTTAAACATGTTACATAAGTGAAAATAAGTTATCTAATGTTTATTTAGGGCCATATTTGGCACCCAGATTCCAAAGTTTGTTTTGGCTTTTAACAAAGATCAAGGTGAGTTTTGAATTTGGAGGCTAGGGCATGATGTTCTGATGGCTTTAATTTTCCCAACATTTAACTGAAGGATATTCTCATTCATTACTGAGTCCTGGTGAAGTAGTCTGGAAATTAGGAGTGAAGGGAGATGAAGAAGTGAACTGGGTGTCATCCACCTGGGAGAGGCCTTTTTGGGTGATGTGTCTGTAGATGAATAACAATTATTTGGGGGGGGGGGGGGAGGTAGGGGAGGTAATGGTAGGAACGGTAGGAACTGGTGGAAGTTTGAGCAGGGATAGATTCTTGTGGAAACTCAAGCTAATTATATAAGATCAGTACAGATTTTGCTTGTGACTCAATGGCTTTTAGGGGTTGAATAAAAGTGGAACCAGGTGAGGCAGATAGAAGATCAATGATGAACAGGTTTGAAGAAATGAAGCACAATGTTCCTATTTTTCTGTGTTTTATCAATGAATTTTCCCCACCCAACAGCAATTAAATTGTTTCTGGAGTTAGGATTCTGTTTATTTACAATACTTTTGAAAATCTGGGAATGACTGAATAAATGCAGTTCTTGTTTTTAAAATATTGTACTCTATATATAATCCATAATGCATAATTTTGTTGCATATTCTTGAATGTTGCGATTGAATAGTGGCACATGTGAATTAGCCTCTGTATCCAGAACACAATATCCTAGATTCGCGTTTAAACCGGTTGTTGTTACACCTTTTGTAGACTGCCTTAATCTCCATCTTTATATCCTGTTGATGCAATTGGAGGTCTTTGTCTTTGGAGTACTTGCCTTGATCTAACATGCCCTCTTAAAAATTATGCTAAGTACCTGAAAAATAATGTAAAAGAGAATTATTTCTGTCATGATGAATTTATCTGTTACAAGATTTTGAAAATGAATATTTTCAAACGTATGAACTGTTTCAGAGAACTAATTTTCTGCAAAAAAAAAAGGTATTGGATTTAATATTGGATAAACATTGCTAGGTTGTTTTAGCACCATGAGTACTAAATGTTCTCGAAAGGAAAACACCTTGCATGTTAGTTACTGTACTAGCACTTCTAAGCATCTTCAACGATTCAAAATATTTTATGGTATTAGAATTTTATCGTGCTACATTAAGGGTGAAACATTGAGTGTTTGATTTCTAACTGAGCTGAGTATCCAGTTGGGTGTTATTTTTTGATACCACGAGATATCTTCGTAATTATCTGCAGTATTGTTCTTGGTGCCTGAAGGATCAAGCTGCTATTGAGCTAAGTGTTTGAAGAACAAATATGTGTAATCATTCAGAGCCTGTGAGTTAAAGTCTAAAAGTATCCAATGTGTTATTTGATTGGTCCTCTTTGTTTTGGCTTTTCCTCGCCCCAGGAGTAACAGTCCTGTCTAAACAGGAATAGCTCCTTGGGTAAGATGTGGAAAATTACCACTGCAAATCCAACTTTAGTCCATGCATGTGTACTCTGCTGGATGAGATGGGAAGAGGTAGAAGAGGAAATTATGTATTGTGGACTTGCTAGAACAGGAGTGAATAGAAACTGGCTATTGTAGTTGAATTGTCTGGGTTAGTATTTTGTATGTTTGAAAAAATCATTGTTCTCTGTCTTCAATTGTGTTCTTTATAGATTCATCTTGAATGCTATTTGGCAATATATCTACCTAATGTGATTCTTCACCCAAAACTGACGAGACTTTTTCATGTTATGTTACTGATATATATTCAAGCATTACTAATAATGTTAGTTTCTCCCTCTCTGACTTCTGGTGCAATTATTTTCTGCAGAACTGCTTAAGGTATCCTACCATCAACAGCGTCCTGATGAACGGAAGTTCCGAAAATATATTGGTGTTGTCTACCTTATGTAATGAAATGAAGAAAGGGAAATTAAGTTCTTGGCTGAATGCTTTCCCAAGCTCTTTTCTGTTTAATAAGAACATACAGCTGAGGATAGGCTAGTTCATTTGATCAATTTATGGTACTTTTGAACAAAATGAGCTATTTATTTTAAATAAACACCTGGTAAGAAATAGTGGGCTGCAGTTTTCTAAAGAAAGATGTAAAAGAAAAAAATAGAGATGTTCACAAATCTAATAGCATTAGATGCGTGATATGTTTGTCCCTTTAGCGACCATTTTAGGGTTTTTGGAAGCAAAATTGAACAATATTATTATATTTTCCTTTTGGATGTACTCTGGGTGTAATTCAGCAGTTGGTGCAGATGAAGCCATCTGCCTTACTGTGCATAATAGCTAGTTGTAAATTCTTATGGCATCTACACTTTATGACATTGTTAATTATGCAATATTTGGAATTCTTGTAGAAATGCTGAAAATGGCTCGAATTCAACAGCTTCCACAAGTGACCAGACTCGGCAGTTATTTGAGGTTGGTAGCATGATTTTCCAGGGTTTCAAGTATATTTAATAACCTTACCATGCACAATAATGTCCATATGAATGTCTTGTCATTCTTATCTTGGTATCTGAGAGAATGGCAATTTCAAAGTGAATAGTTTACCCTCTTTTTACCCTTTTTTGTTTTTGTCCTGTGTATTGAAAAAAAAATTCATGTTATCAATTTGCTCTGTTTTAACCTGAGAAGAAACAATACTTTTTAAAATGTGCTTTTTAAAGAAAGTATGTTTTTGAAAGTGATAGCATATACTGTGAAACGATGAGTGGTTGAATTCTCTGTAATAAGCTAGACTAACACTTGTGCGGAGATCTGTGCTTCAGAACCTGGTTAGTAAATTGAGTTCAGAGAGACCTGATTATGTGCTTTGGGTTCAGATCGGAACTTTGGATTAAAAATAACAGGTTTGGGCTTAGATTAAATATGGAACTTTTGCCTCATTGCTGGGAGGGCGTCTATACGCTAACGCTGGCAGATGGCTTGGATAACTATGCCACTAGTCTCCAATACTGTCCTTCGTATGTAGCATAATGGAGCTGCCTTTGCATGCTTTCTTAACTATCCATCTGAGATCAGATCTTGTTCTGGTAGGCTTTTTGCTTTATTCTGGAATCATTACTTCTGCTATCCTCAGCTCTTTCTCCCCATTTTCTTGGTCACATTAGATGAATTGTGGGGCCAGGTTCCACTTCATACGAATAAAATGTCTCTCCATCCTTTCTGACAATCTATCTTCTGTTCCAGTGTTGTCAGGCAGTTTGAAATTAATTCTCATATCGCAAAAGAAAAACCATTACCTTTTAACATTGGGCCCCACTAATTCATTGAAAATGCAGTTCTCTTTTATGCCACAAGTTCCACTAAACCCACTCCATTGCTATTTCATTTTGAATCCTTCAATTTAATATATTCATTCTGCAGTTCAAATTTCTACATCTTCATACCCAACATTATATTTGTAAACATTTCCACTCCATAAAACCATCTAATCTGTTTTCCTGTTGGTCTGGTACCTACTTTGCTTTACTGTTGTCATCTTTGCTGTCAGCTGTGTTTAATAGAATTACCTCCAGAAACCGGCTCCCCCTGCTTTTAAGAAAGCCTTTAAAATCCACCTCTGACAACAAAATCTCCTTCCAAATTCTGTTAATTTGTCTAATTTTTAGTCTAATTACTCTGTATCTTTTGGATATCTTGATATGTATATGAAAGTTGTTGCAAGATATTAGGAGTAGATTTTTTTTTTTCTTCAAGCTTCACAGGCTACCACTGTGTAGCAGGAATAGATGTGACTCCATTTTGTAAAGTCAAGGATCCTGTTGCCGGCTGCAGATAAAAGCTGTGCTAACTGGGGTTTTTTTTTTGTTGCTACCCTGGGAATGACGAATTCCAATATGCAATCTGTCATCTTGATGAAAGCAGCAGCTTGATAATCAAACATGAACTGGTACCTAAGAGATCATTAGAGGATTGTAACCTTATTGATATGTAGTGTAGAATGGCACTATTTAATAACACTAAAAAATGTAACATGGAGATGAAGACTAATTAAGAGCTCAATGGTTTGTTCATATTTCAAGATGTAGCAAATGTAGCAAAACGCGGCGTTTATTAAACACCATAAACATTTGGTCATTAGCCACTCTTCCTCTCTTGACTTGACTTGAGTTGAGTTAGTCGTTTCATTCCTTTGTATATTAAAATATGAATTTGGAATTTCGTACCGACATCTGCACACTATATTGTGACCATAATACTACTTATTTGCAACACAAATATCAACTTTGTATAGTTGCACTGAGTGGCTTGCTTTTTTATATATAGAATTGATATATGACACCAGCAAATGTATCAAACATGTTGCTCATGTTGTGTTTGAAACCATATTGATAAAATACTTATTGATGTATATATATTGTAAAGTTGTAAATGAGTATGGTAAACTGTGAGGGAGATATCTATAAGTGTATGCCCTTGAATACAGGCTTGGTGATGTGGACAGATGTAGTAGATACAATTTAATGCAGCAAGTGTGAAATGAGACATTTTATATGAAAAATGAAGAATATTATCAAAATATAAATGTTATAATTTTAAAGGGTGGTAAGGATAGAAAATGTCAAATGTGATTGTGCACAATTCGCTGCACATGGCAGGACAGGTTGCGGACACAGATTGTGCAAGTCGAATCATTGGAAACATTAGAATATTCACCTCAAAGCATAAAACTTTGAGAGTTGATTGGATAGAAATATTTATAATTACATTTATATTTTAAATGGCTGAGATGAGGGGATTAAGAAGTCACAATAACAAGATTACCTTGAGAGTGAGGACTATTAATATTGTTGCATGGAACAGTGAAACAGCTGGATGGCCACATGATTAGTGTACACGGGGTTGCAAAGTAGGATGGTCAAGGTGAACATGAAGTGAGCGAAACGAGAGAAAAAATTGTTTGGATCTGTGGAGGAATCTTGGCCTGGTGGATGTGGGGAAAGGAGGCAGCACAAGACACGATCTAGATCTGAATATGAATAGTTTTGCAAATTGCTTGTCATTTTTGTTTAAGGATTTATACCTTAGCAAAGACCATACCAGGAAAATGGCATCTCTGT
Source organism: Rhinoraja longicauda (assembly GCF_053455715.1). NCBI lineage: Eukaryota > Metazoa > Chordata > Chondrichthyes > Rajiformes > Arhynchobatidae > Rhinoraja > Rhinoraja longicauda. The sequence goes on along the minus strand of NC_135980.1, from coordinate 8,446,751 downwards.
GTGTGAGAGTGTGTGAGTGTAAGGATTTCAATGGGGCCTGACTCAAATTGGAGGTGTGTGAGGTTGAGCTAATCAATGGCTCTATAGAAATATTATGGCTACCGAGAACCAGAACCAAAATAGTTAAGATTTTGAAAGTAAGATGTAAGTAAGTTGCAAGTTAGGGCATCACAGATTTTTTGTTTTTGCCTCTTCCCACCCTTCACTCCACCTGTCCAATGCTGCTTGTTGGATGCATGTTTGTTTGGATCAAAGTACAATGAGTGAAACATTGATTGTTATGAATGAATGAATGAACAAGTTTATTGGCCAAGTATGTGCATATTACAAGGAATGTGCCTTGGTGCTCCACTCACAAATGACAACACAAACATACAGTTAACAATTAAGAATAAAGCATAACCATATCAAAACAATAAACAACAAAACAAAACAACATCAAGCCAAAAGGAATAACAAGATCTTGTGTGATGTGTGAAGCCCAAAGAAATGATCTGAATTTGCATTGGGAGGGAGAGATTAAGAGAGGAGAGTAGTGCAATGAGCCCTGGAAGAGAATATGATGAATTGAAGGGGAAAGGAGCAGGATAGGTTACAATAGAAGTCACTGAGTTCACGATGGAGAAAGCAAAGAAGATTTTGTGTTTTTTTTAAAGCTATACCATGGAGTTAAATCTCGTTGAAAAAGATTGCAATGGCATTCCATATTTTGGATTTGCAGCACAGCTCAAATGAATAGGTTTTTTTTCTGGTGATTATTTTGTTAGATCCATTGTATTTAATGGATTTAATTTCCTGAAATGAGTGTAAATTAATAGCAGGTTACTAATTGAATAAGTCAATGTCTCTGTGTGCTATTTACAGGAAATTGGATATTTTTAAACCAATACTTTAAAATTTCATTATTAATGGAACACTAAGAGTCTTCTCTCCTCCCTCATGCTTCTCTCACTTTCAACCAATTGATGTGTAGGAAAAAAACTGCAGATGCTGGTTTAAATCGAAGGTTGACACAAAATGCTGGAGTAACTCAGCGGGACAGGCAGCATCTCAGCACAAAATGCTGGAGTAACTCAGCGGGTCAGGCAGCATCTCGGCACAAACCAATTGATGAAGCTATGCTGCAATTTCTCTCGGTATCTGTGGCAAGTGTAGTTTTGTATTTATCAAAATGTCACTTATTTTGGTACCTGTCATGTATATTGACCATTTTAACTCGACCTGCCCAGTCCACCTGAGCCGGTTTTGCTTGACTCAACTTGACCATTTCTTGTGGCTGTTCCAAGTTTTGCTGGCTATGTTGCTTTTCCTTTTGGAGGGTATCAGTGGTCAGTACCTGCTCTTGACACAAACCAAAATAGTAAGAGGCAAAGTATTCGTTGTCCATATTGGAGGACCAGTTTGATGAAAGAGAGCTGACTTTGCTGTGCCACAATTTGTTCCCAGTTCTGAGAATGCTATGTTCTGTGATATATTTCCAAAATCCATTGTTGACTGAAAGGAATTATTCCCAAAATAATTGCCATCCCTACAAAAATAATACATTTTTCACTAAAATATTAGAGTGGATGTATATTTATCTCAAAAATTAGGCACTGCAGGATCTCAATTTTGCTTCATTGGTTTGGAGACATTAAATTACAGGTGTGGTAGTGTGCTATGAGTTGTCCTAGAAATTAATAGAATTTTCATATTGTGTTTACTACTTTTCTCATTTTGACATTCTGACAATGTTGGAGTTTTAAAAAATCAAAAAGGTTGCAATGTTGGACATTGGAGCTAAAACCAGAAATTCTGATTGTTTTGTCAAATGGTCATTGATCTGAAACGTTCATAATTTGTTTCCAGGGTCGGTGACCGGGCTACTGAGTTTTTCCAGCATTTTCTGCTTTTATTCTACTTTACTCTCATCTCCTTGATTGTGTTAATGGAACTGCTGTATTTTGACTGCTGTTATTGTGGGGAGTCGGGCACATTAGGGCAATAGTTGAGGGGTGTTTTTACCATATAAATCTGTAAATGTGATAAATGATGTTTTATTGAGGCATTGTTGTTCAATCAGTATAAAACAATCATTAAAATCAGGTGTTGTCCTTTTATTGCTGCTGATGAGTACATGTCAGGATAATTATATTTGATGCATTTGTATTATGCTAAATGCCCCAAATTTGTTCCACGTTTGATTATTTGTCCCCATTGAGTGAATTTATTTGACCGAATATGGATGCTTGATGGTAGGCATTGACTCGATGGGTCGAGTGGGCATTGCTCCATGCTGTCTCTCTGACTTTATGACTATTCAATTCAGTGCATTTTCTTTAACCTGTAATCTGCTCTTGATTTGCTATTTTTGTTCAAAGTGAATATGCATATGGTCATCTGGTAAGGACAGGATAGTGTACATCTAGGAAGATCCTCTGTTGAATAGCTAGAAACACTCATCAACATTTGCAGTTGAATTATGCCACTTAGTTGACCCTGAGGAGGTGGGCAGGATTCTGAAACTTGTGCCCCAGCGTGGGGGTTATTCATTGTAGAGTAAACGCAAGCAGGGAAAATTATGTTTATAATCTAGACCTCCTTGAATGTTGTTAACATTTATCAATATAACATAATGTGTTTTAAACTTATTATCATTTGACACAGATGGCAGCTAACTCCTTCTCCTAGGTACAAAAGGGAAAATATGCTGCTCCATACTTTGGGATGTTAGAAATGTTGATGGAAAAGGCATGTTTCCACCTTCAAATGAGGCAAATAGGAATAAGACCCTAGTGTCTGATGTGTACAACTAAGTATGTCAAAGGAATAATACTGTCAGTAATGGATTAACCGTTACCTAATATTCACTTGTCTTTTGCTATGACAAAAACTGGTTGCTATGGCAAATTCAAGTCAAGAGAGTTAACAGTGTTTTATTGTCATATGTCCCAGATAGAACAATGAAATTCTTACTTGCTGCAGCACAACAGAATATGTAAACATAGTACACTATAAACAATATGATAAACGAATGTGTGTATATATACGCATTCTCACAAGTACACACACACACACACACACACACACACACACACACACACACACTATATATACATATACACACATACTCAAAAAACAATAGTAGTGCAAATTCATATTCTGACAAATCATTTGTCTCAATTCAATACACTCTTTTGCCTTTCTTGTACAGATTATTTTATTTTGGATTGCCAATTAACCTGTATATATGTCACTGAAGAATATATGAGATGCAAAGATCGACACAAAAAGCTGGAGTAACTCAGCGGGACAGGCAGCATCTCTGGAGAGGATTGGGTGACGTGGGTGATGCTGCCTGTCCCGCTGAGTTACTCCAGTTTTTTGTGTCTATCTTTGGTTTAAACCAGCATCCACAGTTCCTTCCTACACATATGAAATGCCAAACTCTTTCAACTTTATGGAAGTTGAGAGACTTAAAATGTGTCTATGAAGGACCAATATCTGTGGTCTGAATTTAGCAGGGTAGAATATTCTGTGGTAAATTTAATCCAGAAACAAACACTATAACAAGATACAAAATTGGTATGAGATTAAAAAAATAGCATTTCAATAACCATGAATGTTAAAACACTCCTTTTGAAATGCACTTCTTGTACTGTTTGGTAAGTACACCATTTTTCTGTTTGCCAAATGTGAGATTTTACATGGACAAACTCAAATTTCACCTTCAGTAAAGTTCAGTTTTCCCATTAGAATTATGGATTTCAGGAGTTATGAGAGATTGATGAATGAATATTGTAATCTAAATACGTCAGATATGCTCTTGTCTAGTTTCTGTGCACCTATTGATGCTTAATCATTTACAATTTCATATGCACGTATACCCAATTACCCTGATTTCCTGGATCAGCTATCTTGACCTCTTTGTTCAAGGGAACTGGCACAGAAGAGTTGAGGCCAGGATAGATGAGCCATGGTCATATTGAATGATGGGACCAGGCATGTAGAGTCAGATGACCTTCTCATGTTCCTATTTTTTGACATTGTTTTCAAGCAGAAATGTGTTTTTTCTTGTTTCTGCTCCTGTCACTTTCGCAGTAGGTTAATGTGGTTCTTGTACAGTAATCTGCAGAGAGAGAAGCGAATATTTAAACCTCCATGTTTATCAATATCCATGGGTAAATTACTTAAAAAAAAAATGTAATTGATAACATCAAATTAGAAGTGTCATTTTTCACATGACAGCCAAACAATGCTTATTCCTAATTTTCAAAAACTCTGCTTACTTTAGGGTTTAGACCAGCACTTGCTTTCCTTACCGCAAGGAAGCTATGGACAGTTTACATTTGGTATTTTGGATGATCCCTTTGATCCCTTTTCCTTCGGGACGAATAATACCTCAGAAGAAAACAGAGACTCTGAAAACAGGAGGGAGCGGGAACACCAGTCACGTCCGCGGTATAGTTCCAGGCAATCCCGAGCACCACGCTTCCCATCACGGCGGCCGACAACACGGAATGAAGGAGTGCCAACTCTAGAAGGGTAGGTGTTTCTCCCTGGAGTTTAAGAATTCAACATTGTCAGTTGTGTTAAATGTTGATAACTTTACATCACAGGCAAACTCCGCGTTATTGGTGGTGAAGGAGGAAGGGGTCCCGTGCGATTTTCTGTAACACCAGGTCATGTCACCTATGCATGCGGGCAAGAAATATGAGTTGGGGTGGGGAAAAAAAGTAAACGTTATTTTTTCCCCACAAAAATACCATGCGAGTGAATTTTAGTCCTTATCTCAGACATTTGTTGTTTGTGAATTCTGTAAAATTGCCCGTATTCATGTGGTTTGGTGCTTATTTTGCATCAGTGTCTGTTGGTAGTATTCTTATGAAAGTTACCCAGAATGACTGACTTGGATAAATTGGTTAAAAAAACCCCAAATGTTTATGAATGCATTTTGCACACTATGCAGGCATGTGAATATTCCGCGGATATCCACGTTTTTAAAATCCATTTTCCGCGCTTTTTGCATTGTTTCCACGTTTTTCACTTTGCCAAAATCGTGTTTACCAACGGAGAAATCGGATCGGAAAAAAAAAGAAAAGAAACTATGTTTTGACTTGTAATGCACGCTAGAGGTTGCTAGGGGTTCCGTGAGAAATCCCCCGCGCCCTAGAAGCCTCCCCGAAAATGTGGCACCTAGGCTGGGCAAGGCAGCCAATCTCGACCTCATCGGGACTTCCACGGCCGTTCGGTGGGTTGAATTTGCAACCTGCGGCCGGGGCTCTGGAACTCCAGCCCAGCTGGAGCCAGCACATCTATCCACTATTCCTTGGCTGGCTCGGTAAACCAGCAAAGCTCTGGAACCAAGAGTGCCAGAAAATCAGTGATGGAACTGTAATGAGTAAATAGTAAATTTAAGTGCAAGATTATATAACTAAATTAATTAAGACAGAGTTAAAATATAAAACACAGCAGAAAAGCCAATTACCACCTTTTTGGGCTGATTATCAATGAATGTGCGAATTTACTTCAAAATGTTATTAGTATACAGTGACATATTCACATTATTTTGTAATGTCCGTTTTACTTTGAAATGCACTAAAAGAGGCTTTGTGTGTAAATTTTCCCAATTTTTTTTGTCACTTTTCGCTCGGCACTTTTCCTCTTTTTTTTTTTTACCTCACTCACATGCCTGACTATGACTGCTTTAGATTTTGGTCCCAGTATAAAGTGAGAAATATTTTGATACATGCATTATCTCAGTCTCCATGTTCTGTTTTTGTCAATGGAAACTATATATACAGTGCCCTCCATAATATTTGGGACAAAGACCCATCATTTAAAATACTAAACAAGACTACTTTCATTTACATGACATTGCTGTGTCCCAAACATTATGGTGCCCTGAAATAGGGGGACTATGTATAAACACCACTGTAATTTCTACATGGTGAAACCAAAATTAAAAAAATGGCCTTTATTAAAATCTGACAGTGTGCAATTTAACCACATGTGATTTTTTTTTTCTATTACAAATCTCAAATTGTGGCGTACAGAGCCAAATAAATAAATGATGGTTCTTTGTCCCAAACAGATGGAGGGCACTGTACCTGCATTAAGGAGGCATTTAAACACACCTGAGCAATTACAAACACCTGTGAAGCCATGTGTCCCAAACATTATGGTGCCCTGAAATGGGGGAACTATGTATAAACACAGCTGTAATTTCTACATGGTGAAACCAAAATGTATAAAAATGACCTTTAATAAAATCTGACAATGTGCACTTTAACCACATGTGAATTATTCTATTACAAATCTCAAATTCTGGAGTACAGAGGCAAATAAATAAATGATGGGTCTTTGTCCCAAACATTATGGAGGGTATTGTATATTTGCACCAAGAGTAGTTTGAAATAATAAAATACTCAATGTTTTTATTACAGAATAATTCAACAATTGGTTAATGGAATCATTGCGCCCACAGCAGTGCCACATTTAGGATTGGGTCCATGGTAAGTTGTATTGCAAAACTGCTGATAACTTTTATATTGAAGTTTGAAATGGTTAATTCAGGACCATTTTGTGACATTTGATTTGAGACCATTGCATCAAAATGGAATGGTACAGAAATAATTTTATTTATATAAACATAGCACAAAAAGTAAGGAAATTTGTGTTTGGTAGATTATTTCTTTGTTGTAACAATGCTTCTTGGCAATAAATCTTATACCGTTGGAAAGCCTGTTTATTTCCCTTTTAAATGGTGCCACATTTGTAAGGAACATGCATTTGTGGGATGAGCAGCAGAGCTGAGTATGTGGGTTGCGCCCATGAAAAATCTGCCAAATCTTCTCTGCCAATGCCAAACAGCTTATTCTGCCATTGACTCTTGTTCGGTGTTGTTTGGTGGATTGGATGATTGAAGTCTGAAGAAACAAGACATATTGGCAATTTAACAATTTATTCATTTAATAACAGGAGCCTCAGTAGCGTGTGGAAGAACCATACACAGCCACAACAGCCTGGCACCTCCTCCTCATGCCGGTCACCAGCCTGGTCACACACTGTTGTGGGATGGCATCCCATTCTTCAACCAGCATTTGTCGCAAGTCAGCCAACGAGGCACCTGATTGTCAGCACCTGGGGGTACCAGAAGCTCAAAACAAGAGTCAATAGCAACAGCAGAATAAGCTGTTTGGCCTTGGCAGAGAAGATTTGGCACATTTTTCATGGGCGCAACCCATATACTCAGCTCTGCTGCTCATCCCACAAATGCATGTTCCTTACAAATGTGGCACCATTTAAAAGGGAAATAAACAGGCTTTCCAAAGGTATAAGATTTATTGCCAAGAAGCATTGTTACAACAAAGAAATAATCTACCAAACACAAATTTCCTTACTTTTTGTGCTATGTTTATATATATATCTATATATTCGTATAGTGTGTTTTAATACAAAATGTATGTGTGTGTGTGTGTGATTAAAGTCAAATCGAGGCCACCAGCAAAGATGCTCCACATATTCAAGGATATGTTTTCAAAGGAAAATTTTAAATTCTTAAAAATATTCAGATTTTCATTGAACTGGACATTAACCTGAATGGTGCATGCTTAACTAAATGATAACGGATGCAGCATTCTAATTTTGTATTTTCTTTTTCCAATTATCTTTATTCTTAACAGTTGTGAATACATAATACAGGATATTTGTATGTCATCATTCCTAAGGCCTTTAGCAGTTACAAACGTTCCCCTCCATTTCTGAATGGTATGATAGAATAGTCACCACCTCCGAAATCCAGCAGATGGAAGATATCTGTGGGTTTAATTTCAAGCATTCAGACATTGTTCTGAGAATATACTTGCAATCCCTCTAGCCATGATCCATATTCCTCACTGTTACTTCGACGGTATTGCATTCACCTTGTCTAACTGTCTGATTAGCTGCCATGCCTACTTTGAGACGGTAAACTGCTGTTTCTGGTAAAAGGTATAGTAGATTGGTCCTCAATCAGCAACGACATACACCTCTGCATCACCAACTAACACCAGTCTCCCACCTGAGCGAAGTGACTTTCACATTGTACCCTGAGGACGAAATGGGAGAATACATTTCCCGAGAGCAAGCAATACATTTTATCTTGGCCAAAAGGTTATGTTTTTGAAGGTACAGTGACAATTTTAACATGTAAAGATGTGGGCACTTAACTGACAATAACTCAATAACCGTGTTCATTTATTACCCAGTTAACACGAGTTTACAGAATCTGAAACTTGTTGAACCTACAAAAAACTGTTTAACATAATCATGATTTTGCTAATTTGCATATAATGATTTTCAAATTGTCACTTTACATTGTACACTCCAGTGTAAATTGACAATTTGAAAGTCATTATATTCAAATGAGCAAAATCATGATTATGCTCGTTAAATAGTTTCTTGTAAAGTGAACAACTTTCAGATCTTGTAAACTCATGGTAACTGAGTGGTAGGAGGCAGATGAGGCATTATTTTACCTAATGATAAATCTTCTCTGCTTTCTATTGCTCACTGAATTGTAACAAACATTGGCTGGGGACTGTGCTATTTCCAATTTATCATCACAGGAAATTGTAATTAGAGATGCAACAAAACATGGTAAAGTCGTCAACTGCAAAACACATGGGCAAGGAGAAAATATACTTTGGTTCATGCTCTTAACCAGTGCCAATTGGATACAAGATGCAATTTGCGTTGACTATTACCTTGGTCCACAATCGCAGTCATTTGAAATTTAGTTTTTCTATTAGTTTTCTGCTCTTGATCTTTGCTTCATAAGCCTATCCATTTTGTGTAAGAAAGAACTGCAGATGCTGGTTTGCACTGAAAATAGACACAATGCTGGCATAATGCAGCAGGTCAGGCAGCATCTCTGGAGAAAAGGAATAGGTGACATTTCGGGTCGATACCCTTCATCAGACATATCAGACCGAGACTCCATTTAGTCTTGATGGCACCCTGTTCTCTGTCAATATTTGGATCATCTTCGCTGAAAGCATTTCTGTCAGTTCATGACTGTTAATTTCCTGTTTGTTTTTATTCATTCCAATAATTGGTTGCCTGAGATAAAGTTGATCTTAAATGTGCCATTTGGATTTTTTAATGTAAAAAGAATCTTCAAATGCCTCAATCAATGGAATTGTTATATTTGGCTGTACAATCTTACGATATTGCCCATTTCGATCACTTTTTGCGCTGTGTATCTGAATTGTCCTCTGTGATCTAAATTCCTTCTGGCGATTTTGTTTTAGTATGATGCGTATTAATTTTGTGTGAAGACATAATCCCTCTAACTTGTGTGGAAGGAACTGCAGATGCTGGTTTAAACCAAAGATATACACAAAATGCTGGAGTAACAGCGGGACAGGCAGCATCTCTGGAGAGAAGGAATGGGTGACGTTTCAGGACGAGACCCTTCTTCAGACTGACATCTGAGGGGAGGGAGATAGATAGATAAGGAAGTGTGAAGGTGTTAAAACGAGGAAAGGGAATGGAGATCAAGGAAAATGTAGAATAGATCATTGTTAGCTTGGAGAAGGTAACAACAAAGCAAACAGAGATAAAATGTAGTCGGAGACAGTAGGACTGGTTGGAAAACTGGGAAGGAGGAGGGATGAATAGAGAGAGAAACCAAGGGTTACTTGAAATTAGAGAAGTCAATGTTCACACCGCTGGGGTGTAAGCTGCCCAAGCAAAATATGAGGTGCTGTTCCTCCGATTTGCACTGGGCCTCACTCTGGCAATGGAGGTGGCCCAGGACAGAAAGGTCAGTGTGGGAATGGGAGGGGGAGTTAAAGTGTCCAGCAACTGGGAGATAAGGTAAGTATAGGCGGACTGAGCGGAGGTGTTCAGCGAAACGATCGCCGAGCCTGCACTTGTTCTCGCCGATATACAGGAGTCCGCACCTGGAACAGTAGATGAGGTTGGAGGAGGTGAAAGTGTACCTCTGCCTCACCTGAAGATGTGGCTAGTGGTGGGATCCTGCTGCTCCGCTCTTGCTGCCCCCCCCAGTAAAACATTCCGCAGCTCAGCTCTTGCTCCCCCTTCCCCCCCCAGTAAAAAATTCCACAGCTCAGCTCTTGCACCCCCTCACCCCCATCGTAACAGGGACAGAGTCCCCTAGTCCTCACCTTCCACCCCATCAGCTGTCGCAAACAGAACATGATCCTCCAACATTTTTGCCACCTCCAACGGGATCCCACCACTAGCCACAACTTCCCATCTCCAGCCCTTTCCGTTTTCCACAGAGACCGTTCCCTCCACCACTCCCTGGTCAACTCGTCCCTTACCACCCCCTCCCCAGGTACGTTCCCCAGCAACTGCAGGAGATGCAACACCTATCCCTATACTCCCCCCCCCCCCCCCCCTTGACTCCATCCAAGGACCCCAACAGTCTTTTCAGGTGAGGCAGAGGTTCATTTGCACCGCCTTCAACCTCATCTACTGTATCCGTTGTTTCCAGGTGTGAACTCCTGTATACCAGCGAGACCAAGTGCAGGCTTGCCGATCGTTTCGCTCAATGCCTCTGCTCAGTCCGCCTGAACCTATCTGATCTCCCGTTTGCTGGACACTTTAACTCCCCCTCCTATTCCCACACTGACCTTTCTGTCCTGGGCCTCGTCCATTGTCAGAGTAAGGCCCAGCGCAAATTAGTGGAACAGCACCTCATCTTTTGTTTGGACTGCTTACACCCCAGCGGTATGAACATTGACTTCTCTAACTTCACGTAACCCTTGCTTTCCCTCTCTCCATCCCTCCCCCTTCCCAGTCTTACTGTCTCAACTACATTTTATCTCTGAATGCTTTGTTATTACCTTCGCCCAGCTAACAATGATCTATTCTACATTTTCCTTGATCTCCATTCCCTTTGCCCTGTTGTCACACCTTCACAATTCCTTCTCTATCTATCTATCTCCTTCGCCCCCTGACGTCAGTCTGAAGAAGGGTCTCGACCCGAAACGATACCCATTCCTTCTCTCCAGAGATGCTGCCTGTCCTGCTGAGTCCCTCTAACTTAATGGTTCTCTGATATGGTTTGTGTAGAAAATGTGTTTGACAAGATATGAATATTTATTAGCCGTGAAACTTGTAACTTATATTCAGAACTGGTGAATAAAGAAATGGGAAGGAAATTGTTATTTTATGTTGCATTGTATTTCATACTGCAAGTTAAATGCAATGTAGTGGAGTCTAATGTTTAGAATTCAGTTACCCATTAAGCTACTTGAACGCAAATTAAGAGCCGCATTTACTAAACCTTCCACCATTGCCTATTGTTTTGAATGTTGGTTTTTAATTTGTTATTTTCTGTACTTTAAAGGGGTGTCTTACACTCAAATCCAATGGATTATGCATGGGGAGCCAATGGTTTGGACACGATCATTACACAGGTAGTTATTTTGGTAATACAATAATATTCACATCAAAACTGTAATGAAAGATGGAAACAAAATTACAGTCAACAAGCATGTATTTTGATCCTTGATTCTTGATGAAGTAGAATTACCACAAAATTAGGAAATTCCTTTTATCTGCTGGCTCTCTATCTGCTACTGCCATTCCCGGTGCCCTGTCCCCTCGTCCTCTTGTCCCCATGCTAACATGAACCATGCCTGTTGCATAAATAGAGCCATAGATAGGTTTAATCTGATTCAGAGGACAGCATTCTAGTGAAAGGAATGTTAATAAATCACTAAGTAAGGACTGGTTAGTGTAGTACGAATATGAAAATCAATGCATGGCAGGAAGGACTAAATAATATAAGCAAAGGTGTATGGCAGAGGATGAATCTGAAGTATAAGAAAATAACTGCAGAAGCTGGTACAAATCAAAGGTTTTTATTCGCAAAATGCTGGAGTAACTCAGCAGGTCGGGCAGCATCTCAGGAGAGAAGGAATGGGTGACGTTTCAGGTCGAGACCCTTCTTCAGTCTGAAGAAGGGTCTCGACCCGAAACGTCACCCAGTCTGAAGAAGGGTCTCGACCCGAAACGTCACCCATTCCTTCTCTCCTGAGATGCTGCCTGACCTGCTGAGTTACTCCAACATTTTGTGAATGAATCTGAAGTAAGTGATTCAAATCTGGTTAATCTAACCAGATTCCTCATGCATGCCACAATTTCTTCTACTGTCCTTGCCAGTTTAATTGGTCCAATCAGTATGCAAAAAAAAAATCAAAGCTAAAGCCCCTACCATTCATAAGATAAAATGAATGAGTTGATGGTAAAATAGTAATAAATGAAACTGATATAATAGCAGTGGCAGAGATGTGGATGCTAGGAGCTTAAGGACTAGGTATTTAATGTTCTTAGAGAATTAGCCTAAAAGGAGGCGAGACAATCAAGGGCACTGAGTAGTGATAAAGATGCGGCGGAAAATGATGTTGAATCAGATTGAGTGGAAATAAAATGTGGCAGAGGAAAGAAGAGATGGGTTGTATAACTTATAGGCTCCAAAGGTTTTGTGTCTCGACAGGACAAAGCATAATAGAGAGGTATCGAGAAGGGTGCTTCAATTAATAAGTTATTTCAATCTGTATGTTATTTGGACCCACTAAACTGGCAAGGATATCGTAGAAAAAAATCTTTTTTTAGAGCAGTTTGTTATAGAATCCACAAGGAGCAGGCTAATTTAGATTTGTTCATATGTAATAAATTGAGATTAATAAGTGATAACTGTAGTTAAGGATCTCAAAGGAGTTAAGATCATAATAGGGTAGAATTCCAGGTACAATTTGAGGGAGAATGCCTCTGGTCCAACTGTGTCCACAGCTTAAATAAGAACAATTACAGAGAAATGGTGATAGATTTGACTTGAGTGTATTGCAAAGATAAGCTAAAGGAAAGTCAGTAGTAAACAGCTGAAGATATTTCAGTAGCAATTTCATAATGCTCAGCAGTTATTTACCCCAGTTTAAAAAAAAGGGACTTTATTAGAAAGAGGAACCATGTGTAGAAAACAAAGAAAGTCAATGAAATCATTAAAACATAAACTAGAGTCAACGTGGCAAAACGTATGATCCATCGGAAGATGGGAATTTTTCGGTAAACACGAGTGAGAGGTTAACATCAAAACGACCAGCAACCTGTATAAAAATAAAGCCAATGAATGCCTGAATACCTAGAGGGTGAGAATAATTTGTATCAATAATTAACAACAATCTTCACAGAGGATGAAACTATAAATATCTCAAAGCTAACAGGTGAGCTAATTTCAAATAGTATGGAAGAACTAATAGCAATCCCTATTGGGAGGGATGAGGCCTGGGACAGATCTGCTGTCAGTGCATTGAGTGGCTGAAGATAGACACAAAATGCTGGAATAACTCAGCAGGACAGGCAGCATCTCTGGAGAGAAGGAATGGGTGACGTTTTGGGTCGAGATCATGTGGCCTGCCTATATTTTCTTGCGTTCTCATGTTTTTCATGAGGATTCCTTCTGCTCAGTTATATCTCCATAGCTGTCACTTGACCTCCTGTACCTCATCCAAGTAGCCAACCTTCACATGATAACTAAGATGGACTGAAACAAGGGTCTCGGAAGGGAGAGTGTTATTGGACTTTCCAATCCTGTTCTTGCATAACTTCCATTTTAGCGGTTCTGGAGGAGTTTGCTTGAAAATGGGAATTATTGTGATTTCACTTTCTCGGTGGCACGGTGGTGTAGCGGTTGAGTTGCTGCTTTACAGCCCTTACAGCGCCATAGACCCGGGTTCGATCCTGGCTACAAGTGCTTGTCTGTATAGAATTTGTACTTTCTCTCCATGACCTGTGTGGGTTTTCTCCGAGAACTTTGGTTTCCTCCCACACTCCAAAGACGTACAGGTTTGTAGGTTAATTGGCTTGGTGTAAATGTAAAAACTGTCCCTGATGTAGGATAGTGTTAACGTGCAGGGATTGCTGGTTGGTGTGAACTCGGTGGGCCGAAGGGCCTGTTTCCGCGCTGTATCTCTAATTTGCTTCGAGATACTAAGCTAACTAAAAACTAAGCTGGCAAACTTGAAAGCAATAACACTGCCCTTATTATGACCACTTCTCTTGTTGTATTTTCAGTGCAGACAAGATGTTGACTCTTTTCATTGGGATAACAATGTGTTTTACTTCAATTTGTAGCAGTTTAATAAATGTCGCACGGTGTAACATCCGGATTGACACACTCGCTCTTAATGTCGAGTTTTGTCTATTTGATATTTTGTCACTGAGAATTTATTTTCTGTCATCGTGATTCCTAAAATCTCTTATGAAAGATTTAGATCGTGCTTCAGCATTTTATTACAAATTTAATTTGTAATAATTTATTGCTAAATTAAAATGAATTATTTCCACCAGCTGCTGAATCAATTTGAAAATACTGGCCCGCCTCCTGCTGACAAAGAGAAAATCAAAACTCTTCCCACTGTTCAAATAACAGATGAACATGTAGGTGAGTGTACTTTGGTTTTGTTACAACACATCGCATTATTTTTTGCTTCTCCTGTTTAATTTAGTCAGGAATACACCGCGAAATCAAGTGTCACATTTCATGAAATTTGTAATCAGCAATGCAATTTTATATTTTAAATGGCTTATCATTTTGGTCTCCTGGCTTCAAAGCAGAAATATTGCAGTTTATAATGGTCTGTTTGCTATTTGAGGTTGATAAAAATATATAGAGAAAATAGCAGAACTCTCCAGAAGCTTTGTATTAAGCTACTATGATGAAAGATTTTTCTTCTTTATTCAGCCTTAAAGCATGCTTATGCTGGCCTTTAGTGCGGTTAGGATGTGCAAAAACAGACAAACATTAGTGCAAGTCTGGTGACTGCCCAAAAGCATGCCATTCTGCACGTCACAGAATTTTCAATGTGATGGGTTTTGATTTATGAATCTCACACTGACTGTGGGAATCTGGACAACATAAATTAATGTTCCTGCTTCATCATAATATTGAGTTAAAGAATTCTGAATTGTACTTGTGAACTTTGTTGAGTGAACTTCACCACAGTGATTAACAAAATAAGCCTAAAGAAATCTGAACCCAAATCATTATGATCTAAATACATGGCTTGGAAGAGATGTAGCAAAAATGTAATTGCAAAATAAGGTTGCTTTTGAGGCGTTGCATTATTACCGAGTGATGGTTTTATGTAGTGATTTTGGAACTGAATATAATGTTAAACAAATAGTCCTTTAATACTTTCCAAATTTGATTGATACTGCCTATGTAATAATAAGGAGAAAAAGTAAGTTTTTTCTCTATTTGTCTTAGTTATTGCAAAATTAAAACATTTCTTGAGAAGAAAAAAATGACAGAGGGGAGTCTTTGCCCACAGAGTAATGTGAATATTGGTCGTGTTATCTTTGAAAGTGCAAATAGCACAGAGGTGTTTAAGGGAGGGCTGGATAAAATTATGAAGATGAAAGGAATAGAGAACTCTGCTGAAGGATGGGTGGATGTTGAATAGAGCATTCAAAGCAGCCTTGAACAGGTTGGCCATTGGTCTATTGATGTGATCTCTATGCTATATGATACTTTAGGAATGTGTCACAAAAAGCTGGAGAAACTCAGCGGGTCTGGCAGTATCTCGGGAGAAAAGGAATGGGTGACGTTTCGGGTCAAGACCCTTCTTCAGACTGATGATCTGTCTGAAGAAGGGTCTCAACCCGAAATGTCACCCATTCCTTCTCTCCTGAGATGCTGCCTGACCCACTGAGTTACTCCAGCTTTTTGTGATACCTTCGATTTGTACCAGCATCTGCAGTTATTTTCCTGCACAACTTTAGGAATGTGTATCTCTAAAGGCAGTACAGAAAATGGCACTGTGGTACAGCTGGTAGAACTGCAGCCTCTCAGCTCCAGCAACACGCATTCAGTTCTGACTCTGGTGCTATCTGTGTCAAGATTGCGTGTTTGTCATGTGACTGAGTGTGTTTACATGGTGCTCTGGTTTCCTCCCCATCTCAAATATATGCAGGTTGGTTGGCTAACTGGTTGTTGGAAATTACTCTCAATCTGAAAAGAGCTGATAAAAATGTTGAGAGAATAAAGAGGGATTAGTGTAAATGTGTTCTTGATGGTTGGAATGAAGTCAGTGGGTCAAAGGCTCTATATCTGTGCAGACAGATATTTAAAAGATTCTGTCCAAGAAAACACAAAACAACATCTAAGGGCCTGTCCCACATCGGCGATTTTAAGGCGACTGCCAGTGACTAGGTTGTCGCCGACAGTTCGCTGGGGTGTCGCGGGCATGATCATGAGGAGTCTTCCAAGAATCGTAGTGGATCTCAGCGCGTCGCTGAGAAATCAACCAGAGTGAAATTGTGGGTGCTGTCGCATGCTGTCCTCGGGTTTGCTAGGTTCTCTTAGATGCATTTAGAAGCACATAATAATAAAATAAGTAAAGTCATTTGAAGATACCATAAAATACTTGTGCTTAACCAATTTATTTACCGTCAGGACATTTGACAGGTAGATTGGAGGCGACAATTTGACAGTCAGGTAAGCGTGGGAATTTTCGCGATGTTTATGGCCATCAGCGATTACATTTAAAGTAGGCTCCCAACCCAGATATGCAACCCAGAAACCAGATATGCATCTCCTGTACATTTTCAAAGAATGCCCACACGACGCACAAAAATCCATTTAACCACTTTTAAAATTAAATTTCTTAATACTGCTATTAGTAAACTGGAAGTAAATGCAATTTATGCCTTGTTACCATGAAGCTTGGTTTTCAAGTAACCCGGGCAAGATGTTATATTTCTAAACTCTCAAGTACTTATCAACTTGTCAGTGATTTCAGCGAAAATTAGGACGCCGGAGAAGCATTGACAGCGTGGGAATTTTCGCAATGTTTCCGAAGACGGTGTAATCTCGACCTGACTCGGCATTGTCGTGGTCATTGTCGTAGGGTAAAAGAACATTTTGGTGATCTGCTACGACTTTGACAGTCGCCAGCAGTCGCCTAAAAAATCGCCTAAGTGGGACAGGCCCTTAACTATTAGCAAGGCTTCTGAACTTACTTTGGGTATTGGGTGACTTATGCAAACAAATATTTTCTCCTGATTCTTTCATAATGGCGGTGTATTGTTGAAATCCCAGGAAGTAAGGCATAGTGCGACACTCCGTGCTCAATGGTATTGTACAAGTAGGTCAGAAAATTGGGACTAAGTGAGTAAATATATGTGTAGGAAGGAACTGCAGATGCTGTTTTAAATCGAAGGTAGACACAAAAAGCTGGAGTAACTCACCTGGTCAGACAGCATCTCTGGAGAAAAGGAATAGGTGACGTCACCTATTCCTTTTCTTCAGAGATGCTGCCTGACCCGCTGAGTTACTCCAGCTTTTTGTGTCTATTGGGTAAATATATGGCCGCCTTTGCCTCTGGGCCCTCTAAAATCAATGGAAAAAGAAATTGGGTGAGTTATCTAACAGGTGTAAATTGACATAACCAGTTTTACACTTCTGTCGAAGTATTACATTCTTTTTCTCCCCTCGGCTCCAATGGATCAATGTGACATTATGTTAATATGACATTCCTTCATCTTGTTAGGGTCCAGATCGCTTGTTTCAGAGTTGAGTCCTCCGGCAATGGCAAAAATAGTTAATTTGCAATTAGTGGTCTTATTTATGTTCTCTAAAAACTGCAAACAACTGGTGTGCAATTGCCCATTGTTGCTGGTGAATTGAAATCATCTTGAAAGATGAAACTGGTAAGCCTTGACACCCTTCGAAGATTGAGGACACTCGACATGTTGCAGAAAACTATCAATCCCCATGGTGCATGGTAGAAAATATACTGACGAGCTGCATGCTGGCCTGGCTCAGTAACTGGAACGACCAAGAATGAAGGAGGCCGTACAAAATGGTGAACATTGCCCTGCCGATCACAGATATCAACTTCCCCGCCATCGAAAAGATCCACAGGAAGCATGGCTTCCTGGCCATGCTTTCATCTTGTTGCTACTGTCAAGAAGAAGGTAGCTGAGAACCATGATCTCATCAGGGTGCTGAGAACCATCATCTCCAGGTTCAAGAACAGCTTCTTCCCAGGATCCCCACTGACCAACCCTACCTCAGCAACGATCTACTATGGACTTTGTTTTAGTTGCACCAACTACTTAGATTATGTTACCCAATATTGCTGACTATTAATTCATTTTTTATTCGTTACTGTATATTTATTTGTCGTGGTAATGTGTCTATAAAGCTGCAGCAAGTAAGAATTTTGTTGTTCTGTTCCCATACACATGACATTTAAACACTCTTGACTCTTGATCGTGTTGGCATCAAGATGGTTAGCTGCAATACAGTAAGATACAGAAGAAAGGGAACAGACACAGTTTTGTGTTTTGTCAATGTTTTTCCTTTTTCTTTCTATGGGACTTGTGATTGATCTAAATTGCAGGCCCCTCAGGAATTGTTACTTTTTCCATTGCTCATCACTCATTTGACTGAGTTTCCAACTGATACTGGTGTAGGCATATGGAAGAAGATATGTTGAGACTGCCCTAACTCATTTAATTTAAGATGAACATGTTTTGTTTTTTAGAGAAACCAATTTCATAAATGCTGTCAAATGCAGCTGAAGAGAAGCACTATACAAATGGCCAAACAGAACAACATTGTTAATTTTTATGCAGCAACTTAAAATAGACTTGCTATGTACTTGTATACTCCTTTTCATGTCTGTCTGTTTCTGTACTGGCGATAAGGCGAAATGGAAAAAAAAATGATAACTTAAGGCTGCCCTGAGGTGGTAAAATGGAATGTGAAATCACTTGTGGTCAGCAATGATACGTTACTCCTAGGGTGAAGTATTTTAGCTTGATGCATATTGTGATGCTCACATATAACGTCACGTAATACACTTAATATTTAACAGGTGTTGTGGAATTCTGCAATCACTGAGTTCAAAGTAAGTACCTGGAATTGGAGTGTACACCAAGTGTGGTTCCACCCCTGAAAGCTAACAGCGGTTCTACTCGTAGATGAGTCCAGGGACGCATTTGATATCAGATTGGCAAGTTAGTCATCGGATGACTGGTTAGGTAATACCCTGGATATTATTCCAAAGCACTTAATGATGCTTTGCCACTTTTTTTTAGCTTCCTTTTTCTCAACAAGACATGAAGCGATTGTCCAAGTTACAACTAACTACACCTTGGTTTATATTAGATTAGATGAAAACGCTTAGACTAGCTGCTTTTCTGGTAATGAGGATTGGGAAATTGATGTGCCTAGTGTGCCAAGGCATTGATAATGAAAGGGATGGTGGAATACATACGTAGGCTAAGGAGAAACATATAAACTGATTCTAAAGCATTTAGAGATTTGAGAACCATTCCTCAGACAGTTAGGTAGCAAATGTAACCCTACTCTTTGTGAATGGATAGATAGAAAACCAGGAACATTTGATCTTTTAGCATGATGCCACCAATAAGGAAAGTACTGGAACTTACTGTACACAAGGAACTGCAGATGCTAGTTTACGAAAAAAAAGACACAATGTGCTGGAGTCAGCAAGTCAGGTAGTATCTCTGGAGAACGTGGGCAGGTGACATTTTGGGTTGGGATACGGGGAAGAAAGTTGGAAAAGAGATGGAGGCAGGACAAAGCCAGGCAAGTGAGTGGACAAAGACTAGAAATGGGAAGAAGACAAACGGCTCTGACATAAGGAGAGAAGAGACACTGAATGTGAAGCCAGAGGGAATGGTTATAGATGGAAGGGGACAGAGGAGCAGGAAAGGGGTGGTTGGGTAATGGGAGAAATAGATGCACATCCAGGTGGGGCCCAAGGAAGAGAGTGGAGAGAGGAACATTAATAACGTGCTGCATGGCACTGGGAAAATAAGAATGGATCAACACGAATCAATGAAAACAAAATCCATCTTTAAGAAAGCCGTTAGATTTTATTTGAATTTATAACTGAATAGATAAGGTGTTCAGTGACCAGGTATTCAGAGGTCCCATATAACAAAAACATATACAAAATTTGTCTGCACAATATTGAAAGTAAAATGCCGGCATAAACTGAGGACTACTTAATGGGACAGAAGCCAGTAGACAAAATGGGTCAATTTTGGATTGGGAGACTATGATTAATGGGTGCTACAAGCATCAGTGCTGGGGTCCGAGTAGTTTGTGACCTTTATCAGTGTTTTGGATAAGGGGATCAGGTATAGGATATTCTAGTTTGCAGATGATACAAAACTGGATGGTTGTGATTGCAAGGAAATAGTCATGTAACGTGGAAAAGGCCTCTTTTTAATACCTGAACCACACAGCTGAATCCCATCCAATCAATGGGAAAACATGCAAACTCCATGCAGAAAGCTCACCACTGTATCACCCTTAATGCAGGGGAACTTTTGAAAATGGACAAGGCAGGTGAATGGATATGTTGAGTGGATGTAATGTGGAAAAATATGAGGTCATTCACTTTATAGATAATTAAGATTTCTTTTAAATGGTAAGACTGAAGGGTACGAGTGTTTGTTCGTGGCATCTTCGTAAACAAATAACTGAATGTTGGCATTGCAGGTTCAGTACGCAATCAGGAAGGCAAAGAATGTAGGCACAAAATGTTGGAGTAACTCAGCGGGTCAGGCAGCATCTCTGGAGAGAAGGGTGACATTTTTGGTTGAGACCTTTCTTCCGACTTGAAACATCACCCATTCCTTCTTTCCGGAGATGGTGCCTGCGCCACTGAGTTACTCCAGCATTTTGTGTCTATCTTCGGTTTAAACCAGCAGTTCCTTCCTAGGCAAAGAATATGTTGGCCTTCGTTGCAAGAAAGTTGGAGTGCAAGAACAGGGATGACTTGTTGCATTTGTACAGAACCCTAATAAGACTGCATCTGGAATATTGTGCACAGTTCTGATCTCCCAACCTGAGTAATGGAGAAACTGCAGCAAAGGTTCGCTTGATTAATTTCTGGTATGACTGATTAGTTGAGGAGAGATCAACTAGACTGCCCATATTTTCTTAAGTTCATAAAAATTATTTTGTTGAAAGTTACACAAATTTGATGAGGCTACGATTTTATAGATGCAGACTTGATGTTTCCTCTGAACTAGGTTAGCCTCATCATATAAGGCCAGCGATTCAGGACAGAGGTGAGGAAACTACTTCATGCAGAGAGCCGTGAAAACTTGGTTGCTGATTACATTTGATAGAGGGATGGGCAGAAGTTTTAACTATTGAGGGAATCCAGAGGGGTCAGCACAGGAATGATTAGCCCTGACCATATTAAACGAAGGAGCAGGCAAAGAAGCTGAACAGCCCTCTTTTATTTTTTATGTCCTGTATAATTTAGGTTTTGCAGTAACTTTTCTTTGCCTCTGTTTGCCATTTTTGAATCTGCTTAGAATTTCTGATTTGAATGGCATGCATGGGTCGTATTGAGTGTAGTTCTGTATCAGATCTCAATGCCATTATTTGGTTGTTATTTATTTTCTATCGTGCTCTGGGGAAAGCAGCAAAGAGTTACCCCCTTTAAAATGTTAATATACTAATTATAATTGGTTGACAAAATAAGCTAGTTAATCAGATGAAAGTGCAACCAGCAGTTAAATTGTTCCCACCCCCATCCTCGCCATCCCCTCCTACCTCAGTTTTATTACATCTTTAAACAACAACTTTCTCTAGTGATTACTTTTTCTTATGGTAAGATCACTAGATTTTCAGCAGCCCTTTGAGATGGTACCCGAGGATTGTGACCAAGTTTGTAAAAGCAAATTCAGTTGGACAATCTATTTTGCTTTAATGAGATTTTCATTGTACAGTAAAATGTAGGCAAATTGAATATATATATATTTTTTTTTCTCTCTGTAGGTTGTGGTGTAGAATGCCCCGTGTGTAAAGAAGACTATGGTGTTGGAGAAACAGTTAGGCAACTCCCATGCAACCATTTATTCCACAATGATTGTATAATACCTTGGCTAGAAATGGTAAGTAGCAAAATTACTTGAATGTTGTATTACTTAATCTGTGCCAACTAACACATTTGTATAATTTTACTTTGACCTGCATTGATCATAAATGGACAGTCATTGCCATTCTTTGTCATTGCCAGTCATTGCTCCTCTGAAAGACCAACCAATTACTCCATTGTCAGAGTGAGGCTAAACGCAAATTGGAGGAACGGCATCTCATATTTTGCTTGGGCAGCTTACAACCCAGTGGTATGAGTATTGATTTCTCTAACTTCAAGTAACCCCGGCATTCCCTCTCTCTCCATTCCTGCCCACCCAAGTCGCACCAGCTTCTCGTTTTCACCCAACAAACAGCTAACAATGGCCTGTTTCCCTTATCATCGTATCTTTCATTCATTGTTCTATATCTCTCTACATCATCTATATCTCTCGTTTCCCTTTCCCGTGACTTTCAGTCTGCAGAAGGGTCTTGACCCGAAACACACCCATTCCTTCTCTCCAGGGATGCTGCCTGTCCCGCCAAATTATTCCAGCTTTTTGTGTCCTTATCTTCACTTTAAATCTACACCTTGTCCCTAGACTCTTACTGAAGGAATAAATCTTTTCCTTTGCTAGTCCAGCACTTCCAAAGGTCCAAGTGTGCTGGAGTTTTACTGTGGTTGCTGTGTTTCTTTGTTTTTTGTTAATCCTTAATCCACAACGATTTTCACAAGCCCCAATTTTGTTTGATTTCTTAAATGTCACCTTCCTTTGTCAGTTTTGAAAATTCTAATACCGTAGTCAAATATAATCCAAATAACTTGAAACCAAAAATTTTGACAGATTTAACCACCTTTGGTAGGTGTTGATAGTCAAGTAAAGAACCTATTGTTCACAAATTTTGCTATTTTAAACTGAATTCTACAATTTGATTCAATTTCACATGGCCATTGGCTAGCAGCCTACTGTAACTTCAGTAATCATTGACTTTTAGTCTGAAACAAGTGTATGCTCCTATGCTTTGCTAATATTCTGGTGATCCAATTAGTTTTAGTTTTAGATTTTTGAGATACTGCGCGGAAACAGGCTCAACAAGTCCGCACCGACTAGCAATCCCCGCACACTAACACTATCCGCACACACTAGGGACAGTTTACACTTATACCAAGCCAATTAACCTACTAACCTGTACGTCTTTGGAGTGTGGGAGGAAACCGAAGATCTCGGAGAAAACTCACGGGGTGAACGCACAAACTCCGTACGGACAGCACAGTCGGGATCAAACCCGGGTCTCCGGCGCTACAAGCTCTGTAAGGCAGCAATCTACTGTTGTGCCACCGTGCCGCCCCAAGTTCCATTACTTGTTTCAACTGACTGCCTTTATGCGACTTGTCAGCACTTTATGAGTATATTTAGATGGTGCTGGGATTGAAATGTATCTAGGGTTGCTTCAGTGTGTTACTTGGCATACATTGGTTTTGCATATGGATGACATACCTGCCAACTCAACTGTCCTGTTATTGCCGTAGCTTTAACGTCAGCAATCTTGAGATTTGAGGATCTTGAACTAGGTATTTTGTTTTGCTGTTATTCAGGATGCATCTGAATATTTGGAGATGCAGGCTGAAAGTGATGGGATAATTGCATTGAACCATGGCTTGCATCCATACACAGGGATGGTGATCACTGTAGCTCTGCTTCCAGTTCAGTCGCAAGCTGATCTCGCTTTGATTCCTTCAAACCTTTTTTAGCGTCCTGAATGTGGTTCAAGCATATAGTTTCTTTTCAGATTTGGTTTGTTTGTATTCTGTCAGAAGCTTCTGCTGCTGAGCACAAATCAACTTTTCAGTACTGGGAAGAATTGTTCCAAGTGGCTCATTTGTAAAAAGTGTTATGAAATTAAACTGAGTAGATTAGGAAGTCCCGAATTCAATTCCTGTTCAGTTTTGAGTGGTACTAAGAATGAGTGGCTCTTGTTTTAGATTAATTTATGGGAGATGGAAAACAGCAGGAATTCATCTCTCAGGTGCCTCAATTACATTTCTTTGTTTGTTTCTGATGTTCAAAATTGAGGAAGAAAGAAAATGCCCTTGTTATAACAATAACTGGGCAACCAATAATATGTAAAGTTTCCAATGGTATAAGCTACACATTGTAAATTTCCATTCCCTGGGAATATGTATTTCCTGTTATACTTCCTCTGATATTTCTTCGCACCACCTCCATCCAAAAAAGAATTGTACACTTTCAATTTTCAGTTAACTGAGGTGACTTATTTCTGGACGTTGTTCTCGTTAAACAATGTGCTTCATACAAATCCATCTTGATCGTTGTCTACATTCTAACAACAGCTTCCATTTATATAGTGCTCTACAATCTTTTGATGAATACCTTGCAAAGAACATCATGGGTGGAATGGAGTTTGTGATGGTGCCCAGAGTAGTTAAATACTATAGTCTGAGTTGCTAATTGAAAGTGCAAATAAAGAAGCAATTTAAGACGTTAATGCTGATGGATCAATTAATGTGAAGTATGAGGACATGGATATAAATTGAGTTAAACTTATTTAGATAAGATAGGAAAAAAATTGGGAAAAATTTTAACGAATTGAAGCTTATTGACATTAGAGTAAGGAACCTGGCATGGTCACTGTAATAAAATGTAAGTCTTTTGAATGTGTTAGGACCTTGGAATATAAATTCTGACCAAGCTCCTTTAGTTTAGTTTTTAGTTTTAGAGATACAGCGCGGAAACAGGCCCTTTTGCCCACCGAGTCCGCACCAACCAGCAATCCCCGCACATTAACACAAGCCTACACACACTAAGGACAATTTACACTAATATCGAGTATACAAACTCAAGCCAATTAATCTACAAACCTGTACGTCTTTGGAGTGTGGGAGGAAACTGAGGATCTCGGAGAAAATCCACGCGGTCACGGGGACAACATTCAAAAACTCCGTACAGACAGCACCCGTAGTCGGGATCGAACCCAGGTCCCTGGCGCAGCAAGCACTACAAGGCAGCAACTCTACCACTGCGCCACCATGCTGCCCATTTCTGAAAGACTGGCAGATGATCCAGAGAGAACTTTTTCTGGTGTGGAATGCTAATGACAGTGTTGAGAGATGGAGCATAAATAAAGGAGGGATTATTGAGATGGGATTGAAGCCAAGGGGTAGCAATAAAAGTGAAGAATCTGATCTATGTAATTTGAAGCAAAAATAATCCATGTATTTTTCAAACTTGGTGACTCAAAATTGACAGAACAATGGAAGAAGGTGAGCTGAGGAAATTGGTTGTGACAAAGACTTAATGATTGGCCAATCCCAGTTGATATCCAAATATCTACTGGGACTGTCATTGTGCAATTTCTTGCTGCCTTGGTTGAAGATGCTCCCAAATCGTGCTGTGATGCATCCCAATAAAATGCTTTCTACGGCCCATCTGTAGAAGTTGGTGAGAGTAGTTGGAGAAGAATCCTAAGACTAATTTGTTGGACGATGCTTATAACAAAATTGATATTATTTGAAACCATGAAACAGATTGGCTAAAATAGCATCAGTAAAAAAAAATGTTGCAAATGCTGAACGTCTGCAATGAGATGAGAAAATATGTAACTCCACCAGCAAAACAAAAAGCATTGTACATGCTGCACCAGAAATTTTATTGCATGCTTCATTAAAGCCTTTCTTTCTTCAATCCTAGCATGACACTTGTCCAGTCTGTCGAAAAAGCTTAAGTGGGCAAAACACAGCAACAAATCCTCCTGATTTATCAAGGATGAACTTTTCCTCATCATCATCCTCCTCTGCCTCAAGTTCACCAAGTAACGAAAATTCAACAAACAATTCCTGAACTATTTTTTAAAGACAGCATCCAAGGCTACTGTTTTCATAATGCAACAGTGTTTGATGACTACCGTGATACATTTTATAATTTAAATTATTGTATTATGCATGGCGCAAAGAAAGCCAGAGTAAATGGAGGTTCTTAACCAAGAACTCTTTTCTAAAAATGTCAACTCAAACATGAACACCCACTTTTTTTCCATATTGACTTGTTTTATAGATCTAACTTGCGGGACCGATTTAAAACATTTCTTATGACAAGCTGCTATGTTTATTTTATTTCATCTCACTGTGGGTAGACGTACCCTGTGTGCACATTGCTGTGATCATACTGCTGTGAATTATTTTAAGCAGCGGAAGAATTCTGCTGTTCCTTTGCAAACATATTTGAAGCTTTAACCATCGTAATGCATTTTTAAGTTAACAGCTGTTGGATCTCTGGGTATTTTCATTTTATTTTATAGTCCTTGGTTTTGTTTTTCTCATACTAAAAAGGGATTATTTTTCCAAAAGTATCTTTTTATTGGATTGGCCAATTTATAGTTGCTGTGGAAAGCTGTCGGACACAACACCATCCCATTTTTTATTTAGTAGAAAGTGGGGCATTGTTTGCTTCAGATTAAATCGAAGGGCATGTGGGTATGGGGTATGCAAATTTATTTGAAAATGTATCTTAAAACATTGAAGTGATGATTACATATCTGCTGAAAATGATTTTTAACCAGTTCTTGCTGTCTTTAAATCTGAAAATATTTGAATCATGGAAGAACTGCAATGCCTCTACTGACTTAATTTGAAGTGGTTTAAGATGCAGTCCAGCAACATTTATTAATCAGCGCCTGGCCTGTCTATCATCTGTCACTTACTGTATATGTAGAAAACCAGACTGACTTACTTTGTAAGCTTGGGTTTCCTGGTAAGATACAAAATCTAAAGATGTGCCCAATGGTATGCTTGTCAGTAGGTAACACACAGTGTACAGGAATGTGATACAAGCAAGTACCCAGTAAACTTGTGGCATTTACTAAGTTTGTTAATATTGTATCGTCATCAATTGTACACATGTCAGTGAATAATCATTACATTTTTTAAAAAATGCATTGTCCTTGACTTTTTGCATCTGAGCAGCACTTGTAAGGCATCAACCTAATTGATCAATGACATGAAACATTTCCCACTTTAATCATTAAAATGACAGAACATAGATTTTTTTCATTTACCTTTGTCGTAACAAAACCTGTATACTTTAGCATAGCA
The DNA here is from genome assembly GCF_053455715.1 of Rhinoraja longicauda. Classification (NCBI taxonomy): domain Eukaryota; kingdom Metazoa; phylum Chordata; class Chondrichthyes; order Rajiformes; family Arhynchobatidae; genus Rhinoraja; species Rhinoraja longicauda. The sequence continues at coordinate 8,419,731 of NC_135980.1, read as the reverse complement.
CACTAGTCAGTGAAATAAATTATAGTGTATATTTTGCAAGGACCTAAATGATTTGACGTGTCTGTGCTTTAAGCAGAGAAAGGTACAGCGTTAGTGTAAAGTTAGGAAAGAGTAAATGGAAATACATTTATAGTTTACATTTCAAAGTCTCGTAAACTTGAATGTTGCTTAGTTAAAGTCAATACTGGGAGAATTTTTAAATTTTGTTACCATGCACTTTGGTGATTTGGACTGAAAGTCTCAAACTTACAAAATAATCTTTTAGTTCAAATGTGCTCTCGACCCGAAACGTCACCCATTCCTTCTGAGATGCTGCCTGACCTGCTGAGTTACTCCAGCATTTTGTGAAATAAATACCTTCGATTTGTACCAGTTATTTTCTTACAAGGCTGGTAGGTGAATAGACTTTGGACTTCCACACGGATAACTATGTTCTTTAATTGTGGATGTCTGCTGGGAAGCATTTGAAACTGAAAGCTTGAGTAAACACACTTGGGACCTGAAGTGGTGAGACTTAGTAGAGACGGAGAAATTGTATGAAGTTTTAATTTGCCTAATGTCAATTTTTTTAAATTGATTAGAACAGAACAGTACTTTACATAAAACCTAAACATAATAAGTTTCCGGACAACCTTGATAAAATTACAGCATATAAATGTAAATATACATTAACAATTCTGGATGTGAATATAGGTGAATATACCTGAATATTATTAAGATATATAAGAACTTGACACTCCATGCCTGAATTTTAAATTGACCCCTGGGACAAAAACTGAATTATTGTGGTTTTGACTGTGGAGGTGTTTTAGAGCAGTAAATTAATCTCTCTTTGGTATATGGAAGAATTTGGTGTTTGTCACCTCTGAGTAAAGGGAATTAATTCAAAATTAGTTTTCCACCCGTCCCCACTTAACCAAAAATAAATCAAGTTTGCTTCTACCAGTTTTTATCTCGGGCGAAGATAGCAGTCCCAAGCTTAAATGGAAAGGTCTCCATCAAATTACAAAGTTTCATTTTTAAATAGATTTATGAATTTTGCGTAATGTCTCTACTGTTGTATTACCCACTGACAAGAATATCTATGCATATATTTCTGCTCCAGACTAAGAGATGAGTGCAATAGCTTTGGTGCCCTGAATTTCACCAAGCATCTGAACGATGTTTTTGACATCAGTAAATCTTTTCTAGGTAGGTAAATTGGAAATTATATTTTAAAACGTTATATTCTGCATTTGGCATCTTTTGATTGAATACCGTAATTGATTTGGAACGTGAATTAAAGGTACATGCATGGGGTTTTCGGATTCATTTTTAAGATGCATTGCACAGTGGAATTTAGATTGGCTGTCTTAGGGATGATATTAATTTTTTTTAAATAAAGACTTTACCACCTTGTTTTTTTCCGTAAGAAGAAGATATTGTCTTTTCTCCTTGCCTGTGTTCTTTTCTTGCTTCGCTGAATATCAATGAACCTCAGTTAGCTTAAAATACAAAGCTCCCCATCTTCTGCATGTTGGTCTTTCACTTCCTCCCAATTTCTGGGTTTTACATTTCCCCAAGCAGCGACATCTTGATGCTAAATGTATTCATGTTAGCTCGGTGTTTAATCCCGTATCTTGAGGGTGATCTAGTGTGATTTGGAAGACCTGATTTGTTCTCTTCATGTAAAGGAATATGCAAAGTCAATCTGAACTTTTGAAAGTGGAGTAATGGCCTTCCATTAGAGTAATTTTCACTTGGATTAATGCCCAGTGTTAGAGGCTGTCACATACAGTATACAATTTCCTCTGGGATAATTAAAATGTAAGACCTTGCAAAAATATGAAAATCAATTTTATCTTCACCTTTGGACAGAGGTCTGTACAGTGAATCGTCAACCACCTGCATTTATGTGGCAGCCTACTTATTCACGCACCTGCCTCCTCACGATGAAACCAGGCCTGCCTAATTCTTTGTATATTTGAAACTGACATTCAGAATCAATAAGATATAATAACTAAAATTGATTTGCAGCACTGATTTGTTCCACTGCCAAACCTCTGGTGATTTGAAGTGCATTCTTTGGTTGTGAAATTAATTACTCATTTTTTGTTTGCAGCTTTGGAGGAATCTGGAATTTTGCTCCCTTTTTAACTTTCTACTTTAAATCATGAAGGATTTCCAATTGAAAAGCTTTGCATCCATGCACATGCAGATGTAGTGTAATTAGAAGAATGTCCACTAAAGGCAAAAGGAGACCATCAACTCTGATCTGATAGATTGAATGGACTTGCTAGCATTTTTACCGTGTATGTAAATATCTAAGGACAATGTATCTAGGCACAAGTGTTTTCAGAACTTGGCTATATTTAAATTATCACCAAACTGCTAGCAAGTCCGGAACTTGGCACTCCTATTCCAGTGAAAATAATTGCAATACTTGTAAATGTACTATAAATACAACAATTTAATTAATAAAATGGTTAACATTATTTTGTTTATTGAAGAATGATTGCTATGAAAATGCAGAGGTGACAAGTGCAACCAGGTAGTATAATACAACTTTCCTCAGTAACTTCCCTGCTTCCCCATGTTGATGGGTTTATAGGCTGGGACATCCATCGTTTCTTACTTCCAAGCACTGACCTGTAGGATGCATGAGACCAACGCTGATTTTGCTGAGATGGAGCAAATTTAGTCTACAAATAAACTGCTGGGAGCTTTTCCGGCTCAGTGGCATTTAATTGTTGAAGAAATAACTTTAATTCCTGAGCATTAAGGTCAAATTACATACATTTTGGAAGCAACTTATTAAATTATCAAGGCCTGGTTGCTAACCATTTTAACTTCAACTCATAGATATAGACAGTGAATTCTCCATCTTCAAGTATCCACCCTCTTTCCTGTGCCTCCCACTCCCACAGTTTTCTCACCGTCTCACTATCTCCCGCTCCATCAGCCACCTTGCTCCTTTCCCCTCCTCTGTACGCTCACCTCCCATTCCCAAATCACTTACTTCCCTTCCTACTCCTTCCTTTCCCTTCCCTGCAGTATTCTTCCAAAAATGTTTGATTTTTTTCGTTTCATAACTCTTTCAGAATGTTCCAAAGTCTATCATTGTATAATGTAGAAACGTTGCACAACCCACCGAAAAATGAAATTCCTTCCCATCCCCATAAATACCTTGTACAGTATTTTGGTTCCAGATACTATCCTAAAAGAAATAATCTCAGCTTCTATTCTCTCATTCGCCCTCAGAATCTCAGATTGCCTGTTTCTTCCAAACACTAATGGGTACAGATCCAACCTGCTGAGCCTCTCAGCGTCAACCCTTCATCTCGGGGCTCAACCCAATGATCCTCTGCACATCCTCCAATGAAAGTATCCTTGTATATGGAGATACAAACTACACACCATACTCCAGATGTGATCTCATGGATACCATATAAAGTTGCATCAAACTTATAAAGGTCATTGTTCCATTATCCTTCCCACTTGCTTTCTGTATTTACATGACAACCCTTTCTGTTTTGTGCAGTAGAGCCTCCCACCCCCCACCACCACCAGAGCACTTTATTTACCTCAACGAGATTAGTTGAGATTAGTTGAATAATACACACCGTATTGTTCAATGAATTGATGAAAAATTGGTGAACCAGATAGAAAAGAGGTCTGAACAAAAAACAAATGGAAAAATCTTGACATATAATAATTCTTGTTTTTCATTTGACAAAAGATATCTGGGAAGATTTGTTGTATTTTGAAGAACCTTTGTGAATTTAACAATTTGCTGCAAATGGACGTGTGTAAGTTTGATAGCGGTGCCCTGATCTACACTGTTAACTGATCTCAGATTTTGGAGTGTCCTCCACAGTTATCGTAATCTTCAATGCCTCTAAATAAAGGTGAGCCAATTGTTAGTATTACTGTTGGTATAGAAGGGTATTAGAAACATTTTGCATGTGTTTCCAAGATATGGACAAATCACCTGCAGGAATTCCCATTATAAGTCAATGCGCAGTTATTCAACTTTGATAAAATTTCAAGGATGGTGTAGAATTTATGAAATTTTTCTCCATTATATATCATTAACCATAAAAAAAAAAGAAATATTCTTCAATGAATGAATGTATCATATGTTTTATACCAGTGTTGTGTGATTGCATATCGACCTTGGACTAATCAAAAGCATTCTCTTCCCATTGGGCTACTGATGTTTATTGGCAGTGGAGCTCATGAAGGCAGGCTTGAATGCTTGCAATGTTCTTCCTATATAAAATAAATATTCTTCAGCTGGATAGGTAGCTTTTCACTGTATATTCCTTATTTTCTACAGTATATTGATCCAAGGCATGTCCTTAAACAATTTATTTTTGTAGTATCCCTCAAAATTGTAATTCGTTGATCAATTAAGTATATTCGAGCACTTTAACATCTCAAGGTTTTTAGAAGGAAATATGTTGACTAATTGATTTCTTCACATAGCTTAATAGTTCTGTATAATTCTCCAGTTCTCTTTTAACATTAATGCTATATGTCCAGGAACCAGGCAATTTATAAGGCCAATCAGTATTAAAATGGGAGAAGAAACAATTTACTCTGTGGAGTTTTAAATGATTTTGGATGCACTAGTAGTCCATCTGTAAAGGAAAACAACAAAAAAAACAGATCAAAAATGTTAACTGGTGCCTGATCTGTTGGATATTTTCAGAAAGTTTTATTGTTTTAATGCTTCTATCTTATTGTCTGAGCTGGAAATTATTGAAGCCACGATTCATGTAGTTAAGCACCCTAAAGAAGGGAAGTATGGTGGTATAGCTGGTAGAGCGTTGCCTCACAGTGCTAGAGACCCAGGTTCGATACTGACGGTGGGTGCTGTCAAGTGGAATTTGCACATTCTCCTTGTGACCGCATGGATTTCCTTTGGGTGTTACGATTTTTTTTACACATCCCAAAGAAGTGCAGGTTTTGTAGGTTAATTGGCCTCTGTAAATTACCCATGTGTGTCAGAAGTGGATGTGAAAGTGAAATAACACAGAACTAGTTTGAACGGGTGATTGATGGTCAGCGTGGACTTGGTGGGCCGAAGGGCTTGTTTCCATGCTATGTCTCTAAACTATACTAAATTGTTTCAGCTATGTTTTAACTTTAGTTCTTTGGGGGTTTTTTTGTGTCTTGGGACCCTAACTAAAAAAGAAATGGATTGTTAAAAGTTTAACCATTTTATAACCTTTAACATTTGTAATGCCGGGAAACTAAATGCCCGTCTGTATTTTGCCTGACGTTATGCTTTTTTGAAAAGAGAATATTAATGACACTGGAACTGATTAAAGAGGTAAAACTTTGCTTTGTGTATTTAGACACAAGCCGTAGCTAAAAATTGATGTATGTTTATATGACAAATTGGAAGTATAAGTTCTCCAAAAGAGACTGTAGGTGTATTGAATAAGTTTTATTCAAAAATTTTGGAATCTGATTTAAATTGAACAAAATGTCATAATTTAAAAGTTACTGCTTAAAAGTTATTGTTCTACCAGATAACAGAAAATAACTACTTTAAATACAAGAACATGACTCCGAATGGTAAGATATAGAAAGACCAAGAATGATTTGAGAATGTGACACTGTAATTAATGTCATCAGTTGGGTTGATGGGTGATAAATATAACTATGATCAGTAATCTTAACTGCATTAAATTGCTTCAGAAGCCTACATACATTAAAAAAAAGTACTTTATTAGGTGGCTCAATGGTACAGCGGTTAGTGTCACTGCCTCAGAGACCTGGGTTCGATCCTGTCCTCTGGCGTTGTCTGTGTGGAGTTTGCACATTCTCCCTATGACCATCTGGGTTTCCTCCAGTTGCTCTGGTTTCCTCCCGCATTCCAAAGGCGTGTGGGTTTGCAGGTTAATTGGTCTCTGTAAATTGCGCTGAGTGCTTTGGGAATAGATGAGAAAGTAGGATAATATAGAACTAGTGTGATTGATGGTTAGCATGGAGTTGGTGGGCCGAATGGTCTATTTTCCACATTATTTTCTTTCAATCAATTCATTGGAGATAAGACTTTTGCCTTCCATCACAGTGAGGGTGTGCCTAGAGCAATCACTGTGATGGCTGTTTGTGTTATAAATTGTATCTGTGTGTCCTGTGCTTTTTGTTGTCTACTGCCGGACCCTGACGTGAGAGGACGCTGGCGCTGTTTATTCGCCGCTTCTCCGTTAGGATAGTTTGTCTGTTTGTTTTTATGTTATGATTGTTTTTGTAAAGCGCTTTGAGCTTCTGGAAAGGCGCTATATAAAATAAATGCTTATTATTATTATTATTATTATTGTTAATCAGCAATTGTGGTATGTGGTAGAAAAAATTCAATGCTACTCCAGTTTGAAGAGAACCCTAGAAACAAGTTTTGCTGATATCTCCTGATGTGAAGATAAGTGTTTCACATATGCATAACCATGTCTATATCAATCTGTTACATTCTCACAACGTTGTTAATCCATGCCCAACTCCAAAACTTAATAACACGACCTACGGAGACTATTCAAGACCGTTGCATTATGAGAAGCGCCATACTTAAAATGAAGATGAAATCAACACACATGTTACAATTCCCATGACAATATTTGCATTGTAGGTAGTTACGGGACGGCACAGTGGCGCAGCTGTAGAGTTGCTGCCTTACAGCGCAAAAGACCTGAGTTCGATCCTGACTAGGGTTGCCAACTGTCCCGTATTAGCCGGGACATTCCATATTTTGGGCTAAATTGGTTTGTCCCATACGGGACCGCCCTTGTCCTGTATTAGGCCCGGGGAGGGGGGGCGCTGTAGGCCCAGACGCTGTAGGCCCGTGGGCCGCTGTCAGCCCGGACAGCGTAGGCTAACGGAGTGTGTTCGGGGAGCGAGGTCGAGTGTGTTTGCCTAAAGGAGGTTGCGTAGCAACCCGCCTTCTGGCCCGGGCGGCCGCCATTGGTAGTGCGGGAGCACGTGGTCGCTGCCTGGGTGAGGTTATGTGGCGCACGGGGTGGTGACGTCACCTTGTCCCTTATTTGGGAGTGAGATAGTTGGCACCCCTAATCCTGACTATGATGTTTGCATGGAGTTTGTACCTTTGACCTTTGACCTTGTGGGTTTTCTATGGGAGCTCTGGTTTCCTCCCACACTCCAAAGATGTACAGGTTTGCAGATTAATTGGCTTTGGTAAAAAAATATTATTTGTCCCTAGTGTGTAGGATAGTGGTAGTGGACAGGGTGATAACTCGGTGGGCCAAAGTGCCTATTTCCACAATCTAAAGTATAGATTAGCATACATACATATATTATGGATCATTCATTTCTACTCTTTGATTGATCTTGTATACAAAATAGCTGCAGCATTTGTTTGCATTGCAACAATATGTATGTTACAGCCTTTCAGTTCCATCCAAGGCATACCAAGACTTTTTATGGCCAATAAGATACTACTTGAAATGAGCCAATTGTATCCGATTTGTTTATTGCAAGCTTTCATAAACCACATTACCTTGATTACCTTTTTGAAAATGTGCAAATAGCTTTTTTGAGGCACAAGAAACAAAGTGCGGGAGGAACCCTTTGGATTGAGGAGGCAATGGACAGATGGAGTTTTGGGTTGAGACTCTTCTTCACATTGGGTCTTGAGTCTGAAGAAGGGTGTCGACCCGAAAGGTCATCTGTCCATTCCCTCCGCAGATGCTGCCTGACCTGCTGAAGTTTCTCCTGCACTTTGTGTTTTGCTCAAATAACCTTTTGGTTTTGATATTGATTAACGGATAAATAATGGACTGGACTCGATGGATAATTCCTGTGGTGTTCTTTGAAATAGTGTAATGAAATCTTCTTGAGGTTGCAGGCAAGGTCTTGGTTTAACGCTTCATCCAATGAAGGATTGCATTACAACGTTGTGCCAAAATTCACATACCGGCCTGGTTTGGAACAGCTCCATTCAAGACCACAGGAAATTGTAGTGAATTGTGGACACAGCCCAGACCATCACACAAACCAACTATCCTCGACTCCATTTACACCTCGTGCTGCTTTGGTAAGGCCACCAGCATAATCAATGATGAGTCGCACCCCGGCCACTCCCCCTTCTCCCCGCTCCCATCTGGCAAGAGGTACACCTCCAGATTCAGGGACATTTTCTTCCCCAGATTCAGGGACATTTTCTTCCCAGCTGTTATCAGGCAACTGAACCATTCTACCAACTAGAGAGCAGTCCTGAGCAACAGTAAACCTCATTGGAGACCCTCGGACTATCTTTGATCGGACTTTACTGGACTTTATCTTGTACTAAACATTATTCACATTATGCCCCTTATCATGTATCTACACTGGATGTTTTGATTGTAATCATGTATTGTCTTTCCACTGACATGAATGTCCGTATGAAGCGTTGTGAATTGTATAACTGAAAATTCTTAATCTTGAGAAGAAAAAATTGCGGTGTATTTCAGAAAATGATTCTCCGAAAGACAACAGCTATTTTTTTTAGTTATTTATAATGAGCCCATAATAAATTAGATTAATGCAACTTGATAGCTGTGCAATGTTTTATTTGTGAATACTGTGTTTGTGAAACATCCAAAGAGCTTAAGAAGATAACGTTTTGTTTTCTCTTTATTGTTATTAAAATAGATTAATTTTAAAAAGTCGGTGTGAAGATTAGACTAAATATTCATTATGCACAGTGTCACATTGTCATGGTAAAAATGGATGGTATTGGAGTGTCACAATATTTGGAAACGTGATAGTACGACCTTTCTTTCGGTAGTCATGGGCTTTGTGAATTTCAGCTTCAGTGATGTGAGATCAGTGGACTTTGCGGGATCATGTTATTGATGCTCAGTAAATGAAAGCCACCCTTTGATGCTGCCACTGATACTTTTGTCGCTGGACTGCCACCAATGTCATTTTTTTGGTTGACCTACTTTAGCAATTGCCTCAATTCAGTACCTGTTACCAGTTGCACAGTGCTCCTGTTCACAAGACACTGATCCTATCTCTTTCGACAGATGCCACTGATTGTATCAGTAATGAAAGCACTCCTGTGTGTAATGAGAGTCTCATTATACTGCAGTCTAAAACTGATCCAACAGATGGTGCTAAGGTTACAGTTTACCTAATGTCTCGTATCGCCAGACTCGAGAACAGCTTCCTCCCACTGCTACCAGACTCTACAACAGGCCTCTCGCATGCTAGAGATTAATTCCCAATCTCCCAATTCACATCATTGATGCCCTTGGATTTTTTATCTGTACTTTTCCTGTAGATGTAGCACTATAGTCTACACTCCGTTTATTTTCTTCTGTGCTCTGACGTGCTCACATATGGTACGACTTACCTGGATAACACGCAAAACAATTTTGGCTGACTCTCAGTTACATCTCAGTAAAAGTAACTTTAGAAAGGGGATGAGGAGGAATTTCTTTAGTCAGAGCGGGGTGAATCTGTGGAATTCATTGCCACAGACGGCTGTGGAAGCCAAGTCAATGGATATTTTTTAGGCGGAGATTGACAGATTCTTGATTAGTATGGGTGTCAGGAGTTATAGGGAGAAGGCAAGAGAATGGGATTGAGAGGGAAAGATAGATCAGCCATTGAATGGCAGAGTAGACTTGATGGGCTGAATGGCCTAATTCTGCATAGTATAACTTATGAACTCGTGTCACAATAATAATAATAAGTAAATAAGGTGACATTGCCAATAAAAAGCATTGATTCAAAGCTGCATATTTGCCAATGTGGGTAACATGTGGTGGTCTTTAAAGGTGGATTTCTACTGATTTGGTAACTAGGAGATAGGCGGCGGTGGGGCCTCGGTGGCGGTGGGGCTTCGTCACCAACGGAGCCTTGTGGCAGCAGGGAAACCCTTGGGTCGACCTGTGGTCGATGAGGGCGCGGGGGGAGTGCTGTGAGGGAGGGGAGGGTGGGGGGTAGAGAAGAAAGGGGGACCAGGAGTGGGGGGGCTGCCATGATGGGGGGAGGGGGGGGAGAACAATGGAGGACCCGGCAAGGGGGGGGGGGGGAGAGAGGAGAACAATGGAGGACCCGGCAGGGGGGGGGGGGAGAACAATCGAGGACCTGGCGGGGGTACTTTCTAACTTTGTAACTTTGTTGTGGTGACTATTTGCATACCTTGGGTGTGCAAGCAAAGAACTTTACTGTGCCTTGTCGCATGTGACAATAAAGTATTCCATTCCATTAAAAGCATGATTGGTGCAATGTTGCATTCTCATTCTCAACCGAGATAGTAAAGATTTTCCGATGAGGAACAACAGAGTTCAAAAACTGAAGGCAGAACATCGGTCTCAGAGACTGAAATCACAGAGTCATTGGGGTCTGTGGAATGCTGTAATGGCACCATTGTGTAGCAAGGAACTGCAGATGCTGGTTTAAACCCAAGATAGACACAAAAAGCTGTAGTAACTCAGCGGAACAGGCAGCACCTGTGGATAGAAGGAATGGGTGACGTTTGGGTCAAGACCTTTCTTGATTCTAGTTAGAAATAAGGGAAACTAGAGATATAGACGATGATGTAGTGAGATACGCCAATGTTCTCCCTATTGAAGCAAAAATAGAAAGTATTGAGTGTATCCAGGAGTCAGAGATGTGCAGCATGAAAACAGGCCCCTGGACCCATCAATGTCCACTCTGACCAACTTGGCATTCTGAGCTAGTTCTATTTGTCCCGTATCCCTCCAAACCCTTCCAGTCCATATACCTGTCCAAAAGTCAAGATTGTTTTATTGCCATATGTCCCAAACAGAACAATGCATTCTTGCAGCAGTACAACAGAATAATTAAAAATAGTACTCTGTAAACAGTATAATAAACAAGGAAGTTCAATGTGTGTGTGGGTATACGTGTATATTTGTGTGTATATACATATGTATATATATATACATATTATGGTGGAAAATAACTGCAGATGCTGGTACAAATCAAAAGTATCACAAAATGCTGGAGTAACTCAGCAGATCAGGCAGCATCTCGGGAGAGAAGGAATGGGTGACGTTTCGGGTCGACACCATTCTTCAGACTGATGTCGGGGGTGGGACAAAGAAAGGATATAGGTGGAGACAGGAAGACAGAGGGAGAACTGGGCAGGGGGAGGGGAAGAGAGGGACAGAGGAACTCTAAAGTTGGAGAAGTCAATATTCATACTGCAGGGCTGCAAACTGCCCAAGCGAAATATGAGGTGCTGTTCCTCCAATTTCCAGTGGGCCTCACTATGGACAGTCCCTTTACCTCCCCCCTCAACTCCATCCAAGGACCCAAACAGTCTTTCCAGGTGAGACAGAGGTTCACCTGCACCTCCTCCAACCTCATCTACTGTATCCGCTGCTCTAGATGTCAACTTCTCTACATCGGCGAGACCAAACGCAGGCTCGGTGATCGTTTCACTCAACACCTTCGCTCAATCGGCCTTAACCAACCTGATCTCCCAGTGGCTGAGCACTTCAACTCCCCCTCCCACTCCCAGTCTGACCTTTCTGTCATGGGCCTCCTCCAGTGCCATAGTGAGGCCCACCGGAAATTGGAGGAACAGCACCTCATATTTCGCTTGGGCAGCTTGCAGCCCAGCGGTATGAACATTGACCTCCAACTTTAGATAGTTCCTCTGTCCCTCTCTTCCCCTCCCCCTTCCCAGTTCTCCCTCTGTCTTCCTGTCTCCACCTATATCATTTCTTTGTCCCGCCCCCCTGACATCAGTCTGAAGAAGGATCTCGACCCGAAACGTCACCCATTCCTTCTCTCCTGAGATGCTGCCTGATCTGCTGAGTTACTCCAGCATTTTATGATACCTATTTATATACACACAAATATATATACATATTCACACACACACATATTTATATATACACACACAAGTACACATGTTCACTTATAGACATATTAAAGGTTGTAATTGTAAAAGTTGTAATTGTATCCACTTCTGTAGCTTCCTCTTGCAACTCATTCCAGATATAGACTCCCATCTGCATGAGAAAACGATGCATCACCATCACTTGGCCATATTCATCTTATTAGTTCCCTTAATATTTAAAAGCTTTATTAAAATTGCCCCAACATCTGGATCATTTCCATCATTGCAGCAGGCAGATTTAAGATGCCCCTCACTGATAGGAATCACTCCTTATTGGATTTATAAACTTAATTAGGGATAATATTATCTGTTCTGCTAATTTTAAAATCGGGGTTGGCTATGAGTGGCACCCCCGGGGAGGAGAGGGACGTCCAAGGACGACGATGGCTGGGGGGGTCTGCAGCAGTCTGGGGATTGCCTGGAACGGGGACCGCTCTTAACAACTAGAGCTCAGTCTGGACTTTGAAAATGGTGCCAAAACATGGCGCCTCTTGCATGCGGGATCAGTGGACTATTTATGTACACTTGCTAATCGTGGATGTGCTTGAGTATGGCAATACCCTACTGGACTGTAGGTAAAGAATCTCACTGTGTGTTTGCATTTCACATATGTGACAATAAAAGCACTATTCCACAATTAAATGATGACCTCATTGAAAAATATACAAGCATCTTAAAATATACCATTTCCCAGTGAAACTGAGTTTAAAGTAATGTTTAATATATTCTCTGTACAAATAAAAAGCTCTATATTCCCTTAATGTTGTTACAAAATCTTCCCAATCACTGAAGTGCCTTTTAAATGTAAACACAAGAAACTGCAAATGCTGGGTTCTTGAGCAAAATACAAAGTGCTGGAGGAACTCAGCGAATCAGGCACCATCTGTAGCGGGAATGGACATGCAACGTTTTGGGTTGGGACTCTTCTGATGAAGAAGGTGTCCCGATCCGAGCCAATGTCTGCCCATTCAGCCCACATATACTGCCTGACCCACTGAGTTCCTCCAACACTGTTCTTAATCTATTAAAAATAATCAACTCTAAAGTGGGAAATGTAGCAACGGACTCTTTCATATTCAGCAGGTTTAAGGAGGTTCATGGCTCTTTAAAATTTGGTGCAACCGGTGTCAAGGGTTATGGGGGTAAGGCAGGAGAATGGGGTTGGGATGGAGACATTGATCAGCTATGAGTGAATGGTGGAGTAGACTTGATGGGCTGATTGGCCTCATTCTGCTCCTATCAAGTATGTCCTTATGATTTGGGTTCTTGACAATGCCCTTCAAATTGCAGATTAAGTATTTGACTGATTAGATTGTTTGCACGTTGTTTTATACATGATACAATGGCAAACATTTTATTTTCTTAATATGTGCCTGACTTCATTTCCATGGTACAGGTTTTCATAATCTTTCTAGTCTAGAATTCCTAAAATTTCCTTCAGACTGGTTTATATATCAAAACAAAGGGAGACACAAGGCACTGCAGATGTTGGAAACTTGAGTGAGAAACCAGGTGCAAGAACTGATGGAATCCTTCTATCAAAATGCTGGAGTAACTCAGCGGGACAGGCAGCATCTCCGGAGGGAAGGAATGGGTGACGTTTCGGGTCGAGACCCTTCTTCAGACCGACCAGAATCGTCACCCATTTCCTCTCTCCAGAGATGGTGCCTGGCCCGCTGAGTTACTACAGTATTTTGTCAAGTCAAGTCAAGTCAATTTTATTTGTATAGCACATTTAAAAACAACCCACGTTGACCAAAGTGCTGCACATCTGATTAGGAAAAAAAAAAAAGAAACATACGGTGGCAGGCAGCCAAACACAACGGCGCGGCCATCTTGAACAAAATGTTTAACTAAAGCAGAATGGTGTCCCGCGGCCGTGCCGCACCGGGCGATGGAAGGCCCCGCGGCCGTGCCGCACCGGGCGATGGAAGGCCCCGCGGCCGAGCCGCACCGGGCGATGGAAGGCCCCGCGGCCGTGCCGCACCGGGCGATGGAAGGCCCCGCGGCCGAGCCGCACCGGGCGATGGAAGGCCCCGCGGCCGAGCCGCACCGGGCGATGGAAGGCCCCGCGGCCGTGCCGCACCGGGCGATGGAAGGCCCCGCGGCCGAGCCGCACCGGGCGATGGAAGGCCCCGCGGCCGTGCCGCACCGGGCGATGGAAGGCCCCGCGGCCGTGCCGCACCGGGCGATGGAAGGCCCCGCGGCCGTGCCGCACCGGGCGATGGAAGGCCCCGCGGCCGTGCCGCACCGGGCGAGGGAAGGCCCCGTGGCCGAGCCGCACCGGGCGATGGAAGGCCCCGCGGCCGAGCCGCACCGGGCGATGGAAGGCCCCGCGGCCGAGCCGCACCGGGCGATGGAAGGCCCCGCGGCCGTGCCGCACCGGGCGATGGAAGGCCCCGCGGCCGTGCCGCACCGGGCGATGGAAGGCCCCGCGGCCGAGCCGCACCGGGCGATGGAAGGCCCCGCGGCCGAGCCGCACCGGGCGATGGAAGGCCCCGCGGCCGAGCCGCACCGGGCGATGGAAGGCCCCGCGGCCGAGCCGCACCGGGCGATGGAAGGCCCCGCGGCCGAGCCGCACCGGGCGCTGTTCAGTTGTAGGAAAGTCGTGTCTATCTTCTGTTTAAACAGCACCTGCAGCTCCTCCCTACACAAATTCTTCTGTCACACTGAAAAGAAGGGCCCTGACCTCCAATTTCACCTGGCTATTTCTCTCCACAGATGCTGCCTCAGCTGTTGAGCTGAGTTCCTTCAGCACTTCGTGTTTTGCCATAACAAAACAACACATTTTCTTCTGGCAGTATCTTCTGTCAGCACTTCTTGTGTTAAAGGGACATGTAAAATCTTGAGCTCCGATATGATTCTTTTAATTTTCATGCTGCCTCAGTGCTCGACAGACAGCTGACATACGTTTGACACGTAATCATTGAAGTGGGGAAGACCGTGACCAGGTTGTATTCAAGATCATTCAGCACCTGTTTTAAAAAAAAACGAAACTTAAATAATTTTTTTAAATTGTTAAATGGTTAAACTCACGCACATGCTCGCTCACACACTCTCATACTCTCACACAGAGACACACACGCACACGCACACGCACACAGATGCAGACACACACACACATAGATGCAGACACATACAGTCACACACAGGCTCAAAAAGATACACACGGGGCAGACACCTACACACATGGTCAAATTTGTGCATAGACATGCACAGTCCAACAGAGACAGACACTGAAATATTAATTTGAAAACTATTGAAAAAAGATTAAAACTAACTTATTAAAAGCTTAACTCGCCTTTTCCCTGCCTGTAAAAGTTTACAAAAGTCCCACGAGGAGTCCACCGACCCATTAACCCAACAACATCAACACAACAGGTTGGTGCTCTGCTGAGTGGAAGCTTCAGTTCCCCCCCTCTGCTCTGGAGTGGGCTGGTTCCAAGGTACATGTGCTGACAATCAGTGCCGATTCTTTTCTTCATTCACTCAGGCCGATCCAGCATTAAATTGCCCATCCCTTATTGCCTGTGGGAAGGTGATGGCGAGCTGCCTTCTTGAATGGCTGCAGCTCCAGAGGCGTATGCATACCTGCAATGTGCTTGTGTATAATATGATTTTACTGAATTGTAATCAAAACAAAGAATTTCACTGTATCGGCAAGGTGGCGCAGCGGCAGAGTTGCTGCCTTACAGCACTTGCAGCATCGGTGACCCGGGTTCAATCCTGACTAGGGGTGCTATCTGCAGCGAGATTGTACGTTCTCCCCATGACCGCGTAGGTTTTCTCGGAGATTTTTGATTTCTTTCCACACTGCAAAGACGTGTAAATTTGTAGGTTAATTGGCTTGATATGTGTAAAATTGTCCCTAATGTGTGTAGGATGGTGTTAGTGTGCAGTGGCCGCTGGTCAGTCCAAACTCGGAGGGCCGAAGGGCTTGTTTCAGCGCAGGAACTCTAACTAATCTAAACTTGGTATGTTAAATCATAAAGTGCAATTGAGCCATTGAATAATTCGGTTGGGATTGATTTCCAGGATTTTGACCAAATGACACTGAAGGAACGGTGATAAACCTCCAATGGTTCAATTGTGCTTTTATTGTCACATGTGCAAAAGTACAGTCAAATTATTTTTCTTGCGTACAGTCCTTTACAGTATTCCCATACCCAAGCACATCCTCAATTAGCAAGTGTACAGAGATGGTCTACTCTGCACACTGAGATGGTATGAGAGATGGTGAGCCTGCATGCACGAGGCACCTTGTTTTGGCACCGTTTTCAAACTTCACACTCTAATTCTGATATGCGGTGCCTGATCCAGGCGAGCCCCAGGCTGCTGCTGGCCCCCAGCTATCGCCTTCCTTGGACACGAAGCCACTCTCCTCACCTCTCCACCTTTGTGTCCCGGGGGATGGTGGGTATCTTGGAGGACAACTTTCAAGTGGTGGTGTCTCTATGCTTTTGCTGCCCCTGTCCTTTTCACTGGGAGAGGCGGTGGTTTGGTAGGTGCTGTCTAAGGAGTCTTTGTGAGTTGCTGCAATATGTCCTGTATATGGTACTAACTGCTGCCACAGTGTGTTGGTGGTGGAGTGAGTGGATGGGGTATCTCAGGTGGACTGTAATGTCTTGTATGGTGTCCAGTTTCTTAAGTGACATTGAAGGTGGGGTCATCAATATGTCGGGTGGATGCTAAGTTAATTTGCTTTTAATAATGTTCATTTACTAGAACGCTGCCTGGATTAGGATGTACTAGCTACAAGGAGAGATTAGGAAAACTTGGATTATCTAATTTGATTAGATATCATGCGAAACACAGATTTTCACTGTACCTCGATACACATGACCATAATAAACCTAAACGTAATCTTTTGCATCTTTTGCATCTGTACAAAGGAGTTGAGGAGGAATTTCTTTAGCCAGAGGGTGGTGAATCTGTGGAATTCATTGCCACAGACAACTGCGGAGGTCAACTCAATGGGTATTTTTAAGGTGAAGAAGGTTGACAGATTCATGATTAGTAAGGGTGTCAAAGGTTATGGGGAGAAGACTGGAGAATGGTGTTAAGAGGGAAAGATAGATCAGCCATGATTGAATGGCAGAGTAGACTCGATGGGCCCAATGGCTTACTTCTGCTCCTATGATTTTATCACAGAGCTGGTCATCTATGGCATTGGTTGCTCAAGAGAGTTGGTGTTTTTCAGTAATTGAGCAGATACAAAAAAAGAGTTGAGTAACTACAGGTCTAACCCTTGCTCCCATTTTTAAAGCTCATCAATGCTCGTTAAAATATAAGAGTTTTTGATTCTCTATTTTTGGAATATCCAAGTAGCCTTATCTCAGCAGCTTGCTGTTGGAGTCATAGAATCATACAGTCTGGAACAAGGCCCTTCAGCACAACTCATTCACACCAACCAAGATGCCCCATCTAAGCTGGTCCCATGTCCCTTTAAACCTCTCCTCTCCATATACCTGTCCAAATGTCTTTTAAATTCTTGGGACAGAGAGGGAAAATCAAAGGAACATGTAGCAGAGGTCCAGTTTTGATCTGGTTTCCAAGTCTCATTGAAATTTCTAAGTAAGATATTGAGTTCCAAGTATTGGCTTTCATCTGCAATTGGGTGGAAAGTGAAGGGCATTTGCAACTTTAAAGTCGTATCAGCGCAATTCTACTTGAAGGGGATAAACTTTGTTGATTTAAAAGAATGTTCAGCATCTGGACTTGTTGTCAGAGGCATGCAGGTAAAAGCAACGAGCACCGTCTCACTGACAGCTCTGCAGACACTTTAATGGGGGTGCCTGATGACACAGTCAGCCTTTTTGTAACAAACCTCTTTACTGGATTCAAAAGCAGGAAAAAAAGCCAAAACAATAGATTCACTGATATGAAATTGATGGGATTTTGCGGCACTCAATGCTGGATTATTTGCCCTTTGACAGTTTTGGAAAGGAGTATTTGCTTGATCTGAGAGTATATCTCTGGGGGTTGAAGTGTCCTTGTTGTTTGGTTCCAGCTGATCTTTCAGCGGTAATTATAGCTGCATCTTGATTTTCGAGGCTGGAATCTCTTGAACAAGGATTTCTTTCCATCTGTCTTTGCAGTCAACATCACCACCCACAAGGTGCATGAACAGGCTTCCCTTTCAGAGGCTGTCCGATCAAGACATCAACACGAAGGTAACTCGGGCAAGAGTGGTGAGAATCTTCAGACTAAATGATCCCCATGCTAAAATGCCCCACTCTTTTTGGTTTCTGTGCACCCACAACAGATTTCTCCATTCTTTTGAATTTCTTCTAAACTCTTAACACTGTAGGGATCTTTCACTGCACCAGAACTCTTAGATCTTTCTAAAATGTTATTTCAAAATAAAGCCAAAATAGATGTTGTTTGTACTAACCAAATGGTATGAGATAAAACGGTTACCTGATCAGAAATCGAGAGTTTAATTGTCATATGTACTGATAAAAAAAAACAATGAAGTTTCTACTTGCTAAAGCTTTACAGTCCCATGAAGATAATAACACACAGATAAATATTTCATAATCACTAATCAAATAAACTCATAACTGCAATAGCACAATGAGGCACAGTGGAGAAACTGATAGAACTGCTGCCTCACAGCGACAGAGAACCGGGTTTGATCTCGAATTTGGGTACTGTCTGGAGTTTGCACGATCTCCCTGTGACTAAATGGATTTCCTTTGGGTGCTCTAGTTTCCTCACACATCCCAAAGATTTGTAGGTCAATTAGCCCCTGTATATTGCCCCTAGCGTGCATGGTGGATACAAAAGTGGAATAACATAACTAGTTTGAATGGGTGATCGATGGTCAGTTGAGACTTGTTGAGCCGAAGGGACTGTTTCCACACTGTATCTTTCAATCAATACCAGGTAACCCTAACAATGCAAAAAAATCCATCGAGCAACCAACGACACAGTCCACAGAAGATTATAGTCGATGAGGTTAGTGTTGTGTCATGTTTCAGAGCCTGATGGTTACTTGGGAAGAAGCTGTTCTTGAACCTGGAGGTCACGGTTCTCAGGCACCACCTTCCTGATGGTAGAACTGAAATGAGAGCGTGGCCAGAGTGGTGTAGGTCTTTGATGGTCCTGGCTGCCTTGTTGTGACAACGCCTCCAATAGATCCTATAATTATATATGTAAGAAGGAACTGCAGATGCTTGTTTATACCGAAAGTAGATGCAAAATGTGGGTTAGGCAGATTCTCTGAAAAAAAAAGAACGGGTGACGTTTCGGGTTGGAAACCTTCGGACTCAGACATCTGAATGAAACAAGTCAAAGACTGAAAATTCGGGGAGTTAAGGCGAAGAAGGGAAAACATTCTTAAGATAAGGGTTCTTTCGTCCTCCAAAATATTCCAAATGGAATTTAAACTGGAGGTGGCGGGGTTACCCTTCACTCAACCAAGGGCATTCCACATCAGAACACATTCTCTTGTTTAGATGATGATTGTCCCACTGTGCATCTCAATTTTCTGCTTTGTTCTTTGCAGACCATGATGGGCGATCATTCGTGACTGTTTCCCAAACGGGAGGTTGGTGAGGTCGGTGGAGATTGGTCACTCTCGCAGAGGTGAAGCAGAGGTGAGCAGCGTAAAGCAATTTGATGGAGAGGAGGAATAGCTCCCGACTCTGGTAGCAGCAGGAGCATTCTGCAACGTGTACGGTAAGGATTGCAGCAAGTAGTTGGAGCAAGTGGAACCGCTGCTTCACCACTCTGGCATCCCAGGTTCAAAACCAACCTTTTGGTGGTCGTTTGTGGAGTTTGTACATTCATCCTGTGACTCTGGGTTCTTCAATTTCCTTCCACATCTCCAAAATGTGCAGTTTGTGGATTAATTGATCTCTGTATGTATGTATGTACGCGGTAGAATCCGGGGCGAGTTGATAGCAATGTAGGAAAAATGGAATTGACTGCAAGATACTGCTTGGAAACAGGCCCTTTGGCCAGCCGTTCACAGCAGTTCTATGTTATTTCCACTTCCACATCCACTCCCGACACACTAGGGGCAATTTACAGCTGCCAGTTAACCTACAAACCTGCACGTCTTTGCGTCTTTGTGGGAGGAAACTGGAGCATCTGGAAGAAACCCATGCGGTCACAGACAGAATGTGCAAACTCCCTACAGACAGCACCCAAGGAAGGCCAAGATCAAACCCAGGTCGCTGGCCCTGTGAGGCAGCAGCTCTACTAGCTGCACCACTGTGCTGCCCTGGATTAGTCTTGGACTTGTGTAAAGAGATGTTTGCTGGCTGGTGTAGACTCAGTGGGCACCAGGGTCTGATTCTATGCTCACTGACTATATCCAGTAATGTAAGAAAATAACTGCAGATCGAAGGTATTTATTTCACAAAATGATGGAGTAACTCAGCAGGTCAGGCAGCATCTCAGGAGAGAAGGAATGGGTGACGTTTCGGGTCGAGACTGGTCGTAGAGCAGGAGGGTCTCGACCCGCTATATCCAGTAATAGTAAATCTCCCTCAAACAGAACAGAACGTCTTAGCAAATGCCCAAGAAGGTTGCATTTCACTGCAATTCATGACAAACGATGTTTGTGGTGGAGTTAACCGTTGTTTCCAGCTCAATATTTAGTTGGAGCTGCCTCACTAACGTTGCAATCTGACAAGCCGCTGCAACCACAGAGTCGTTGGAAGCACTGACACTTTGCACCTTCACAATTGTTCTGATGGGTAAGAGCTCTTGAGTCATCAGCTGTCCCCTCGACGACCAATGGCAAACAGATCTCAACTAGAGTGGGAATTGGGCAATTAAGAAAAGTATTATTACTTAACTGAACAAGTCCATAAAGAGTACTGACACCAGGAATGTGCAACCCAATGACTCTCAGCCATGCACATCGTTGAGTTCACAGCGGGAGTTACAAAACAAATATAACCATATAACCATATAACAATTACAGCACGGAAACAGGCCCGTTCGGCCCTACCAGTCCACGCCGACCACTTTCTCTGACCTAGTCTCATCTACCTGCTCTCAGACCATAACCCTCCAATCCCCTCCCATCCATATACCTATCCAATTTACTCTTAAATAATAAAATCGAGCCTGCCTCCACCACTTCCACCGGAAGCTCATTCCACACAGCCACCACCCTCTGAGTAAAGAAGTTACCCCTCATGTTACCCCTAAACTTTTGTCCCTTAATTCTGAAGTTAAGTCCCCTTGTTGGAATCTTCCCCACTCTCAAAGGGAAAAGCCTACCCGCGTCAACTCTGTCCGTCCCTCTTAAAATTTAAAAAACCTCTATCAAGTCCCCCTTCAACCTTCTACGCTCCAAAGAATAAAGACCCAACCTGTTCAACCTCTCTCTGTAGCTTAAGTGCTGAAACCCTGCAGACAACCAAATATAAAAATGGTTAATCAGTGTGCGTGCCAACTAATGCTGAACAGTGGTTTCCTGGTTCGATTCCCAGGTGGAGCAGAGGTAGCAGGCTTCGGCTGAAGCAGTGGTTAACAAAAAAAAAATCGAGATTAACCCCGATGTCAACGAGGGAAAGATTGATCATGGTTTGGGCTCCAGATCGCTGGGCTCAGACTCCTGCCACAAAGGCTCGAGGGTGGCTGCTGATGCTTCCCATGTCGAGTAGCCTTTTAACCCCTGCTGCCTGGGCTCACAAAACTATCCCTTGCCTCAGTTGCAGGTGTCACGATAATCGTACCCTATCAAAAATTCCAGCAGTCGCTGGAGAAACGGAGATTGCTGGATGAGCATAATTTGTGTCAAAGAAGATAGCGGTTTTGCTTTTCATTTTGCAGATGACAAGTAGATTAAAATAATTGAAAATGAATGGGCTTTTAATTCCCTTCAGCAACAGTCACAACTGCACATAAATCTGTGTTCCTTTTGCAAAGATGAATGCTCTGTGATGTATCAGCACCAGCTTGCCGATTATGACCATATTTATTTTTACTTGATGTTTAGACTTCTCATTGTCCTATTGACGAAAGGTGCAAGCTTGGTCAGCTGAATGAAGCTGGGACTTCCTTCCCACCTGCCATTTTTGCCTCCAAATGAGCAATAGGTGTAATTTCTAACTGCAGCTGTTACCATATGAGCATTTTATACAAGTATTAAAATTGTTACACTGGTGCAGAATTGGTCAGCCAAAACAGTCAATCAAAATGTCCATGGTGAACATGATGCCAGGTTAAATGAATCTCTTCTGCCTTCACGTGATCCATATCTCTCCATTCCCTGCATTTCCATGGGCCTGTCTAAAAGCCTTTTAAAACCCCCTATCATATCTGCCTCTATATCTGCTTCCATTATCCCAGGCACCTACCTCGTTCAGTGTAAAACAAAAGTGCCCCGCACATCTCCTTCAAACTTTGCCCTTCTCACCTTAAAGCTATGGTGTCTAGTCTTTGACATTTCCAAACCCGGGGAAAAGATTATCGACTGTATGTTTCTCAATTTTATATACTTCGATCAGATCTCCGACATTCCAGAGAAAACAATCCAAGTTTGTCCAACCTCTCTTTATGGCTAATACTCTCCAATACAGGCAGCATTCTGGTAGTCTGAAAAAGAGTCACAATCTGAAATGTCACCTGTCCTTTACCTTCACCTTCAGAGATGCTGCTTGACCCGATGAGTTACTCCAGCATCTGGAGTTCTTAGTTTCAGCATTCTGGTCAAATTCTTCTATACCCACTCCAAAGTCTCCACTTGCGTCCATTTAATGGGCTGACCAGAACTGCACACAGTACTCCAAATATGTCCTAATAAAAAGCCCTATAAAGCTGCAACATGACTTCCTGACTCTTATATTCAATGTCCCAACCGATAAAGACAAGCAAATCATACTCCTTCTTTACCATTGTATCAGCAGCTTGTTTTGCTGCTCCAACTAAGATCAATCTTCAGGTCAGTCAGAACATTCCTGCTGAAATAACATTGACCACGGCAATTGACTCTTGTTACTTTTTCCACCAATGCTGCCTGACCTGCTGAATATTTCCAACATTTTCTGTTTTTTATTTGTGCAGTCTCTTGCTTTTACACATTACTTGTGTAACTTCAATATGTACTTCAATATGTTTTCAAGCAGCCTGAATCTACGCATCAGTCTCAAATATGTTGGAAAAATGCCTAAGAGATCTAAATAGTCACTGAACACTTTACTTGAATGGAATAAAGCATTTGGAATAGTTCTTTTACGTGAAATTTGGCTGGCTGCCGAAAAGATTTATCAGGATGTTATCTGGGCTTGCGGGCATAAGTTATAGGGAAATGTTGGACAAGCTGGGAATTTTCTTTTGGAGAACAAGGCGGCACGATGGCGCAGCGGTAGAGTTGCTGCCTTACAGCGAATGCAGCGCCAGAGACTCAGGTTCGATCCTGACTACGGGCGCCGTCTGTACAGAGTTTGTACGTTCTCCCCGTGACCTGCGTGGGTTTTCTCCGAGATCTTCGGTTTCCTTCCACACTCCAAAGACGTACACGTACGTAGGTTAATTGACTGGGTAAATGTAAAAATTGCCCCTAGTGTGTGTAGGATAGTGTTAATGTGCGGGGATCGCTGGGTGGCGTGGACTCAGTGGGCCGAAGGGCCTGTTTCCGCGCTGTATCTCTAAGTCTAAAAAAAAATCTAAAGGTGCTGAGGGGTGGCCTTATTGAGGTGTACAAGATCACAGGGAGCATGGATAAAGTGAACGTCACAGTCTTTGTCCAAGGTAGAAAATTCTAAAACCAGGGAACGCAGGCTTAAGGTGAGGAGGGAGAGAGAGTAAATAGAGATCTCAGGGGCAACATTTTCATTCAGAAGGTAGTCGGTATCTGGAACGAGCTGCCAGAGAAAGCTATAGAAGCAAATGTCATGACGACATTTAAAAGATATTTGGACAGATACATGGATAGGAAGGGTCAAATGCAGGTAAATGGGACTAGCCTAACATGCCGACTTGATCGGCCTGGACAAGGTGGGCCGAAGGGCCTGTTTCTGTGCTGAAAAGCTCTATGATTCTATGACCGTGGTGAGGAGCTCATTTGAGCTTCTGTCTTCTTTGCCAGCAGATGGCAGTGCACCACCAGCAGTGACAAATAGCTCAGCGATATAGTGATCATAAAAATGTTTTATGTCCATTCTCAACTGATACATTTAAGAATTCAAATGCATGTTATTTTCTAATGCAAACATATCAACATGCAGGACAGCCCGTTTAACAATGAAACCTATTTTGAAACAGTTTCTGATGAAAAGTTAAAATCTGCAACGTTCAAGCTGTATTTATAATTGGATGTTGACTGCTCAAATACTTATTCGGTCAGGTTTCTTGGTGCGGACAGGACACCAACATCACTAGCGGTCTAGTGTGTCTCCAATGGCCCTCACAATCTTCTACAGATGCACCATAGGAAGCATACTGTCAAGTTGCATGGCAGCTTGGCTTGGAAACTTCTCTGCTCAAGGTCAGAGAAACTGCAGGGAGATGTGGATGTAGCCTAGTCCATCACAAAGACCCGACTCCCCACATGAATACCATCTACACTTCATGCTGCCTCGCGACGGCACCTAACAAAGCCAAAGACTATTTTCAACCTGGTTATTCCCTCATCTCCACTCTGCCGTTGGGTAGAAGATACAGAAGCTTGAAAGCACGTACCATCAGATTCAGAAACAGCTTCCTTCCTGCTGTTATGAGCCTACTGAAAGATTCTTACATAAGCTAGGGTGTCTTTTACATGTTGCATCTCTTCACTACTTCATAAAACAGTAAAAATACCAATAGAACATAGAACAGTACACGTCAGGAACAGGCTCTTTTGCCCAGTAAGTTTGTGCCGAACATGATGCCAAGTTGAAGTGAAATTATCTGCCCATACATGATCCATATCCGTCTATCTCCTGCACTTCTAAAGTGCATCCATCTATCTCCAGCACTTCTCCTGCACTCTCTAAAAGTCTCTTAAACACCACTATCGTATCTGCCACCACCATCATCCCTGCCAATGCGTTCCAGGCCCCCACCACTCTGTAAAAAACCTTGCCCCACACATCTCCATTAAAACTTCCCCCTCTCATCTGAAAGACAGGTGTTTTATAACAGGCATAATAAAATGTTTTCAATGTCATTTTTTCTTTATGATACATTAATATTGCAAAAATATTAGCTGTGGGTTATTATTTAATTTTGAAAAGTGATTTAAAAAAAAAAAGCAGTTTGATGGCATTCTTGGCAAAGAAGTAATGACAGGAGAAGAGATCTGTGGTCTGCTGAATGTTCAAAGTAACACAAGCAAATCAGTGACTTGTAATCCTTAATCCATGTACCAGTATATCCCTTCATGTGATATTATAACTAGCCATTCATCATTCCCCTCCCCCTCCTCCTCCCATCCAGTGTGTCATTGCAGGCATATGGTGCCAGGTTATATAAGGCAGGTATGAATAATGGGGAGGTACAGGACGATACCCTAAATGCAAGGTGCTGTGTTTAGTTTAGTTTAGTTTATTATTGCCACGTGTACCGCACTACTTTAGACTTTAGAGATGCAGGGGGGGAAACAGGCTCTTCGCCCCACCGAGTCGGCACTGACCATTGTACACCAGCACCATGTACACACTAGGGGCAACTTACAATTTACAGATGCCAATAACCTACAAACCTGTATGCCTTTAGAATGTGGGAGGAAACCGGAACACCCGGAGGAAACCCATGCGGTCACGGCAGAGAAAGTGCAAGCTCCGTACAGACAGCGACCATTGTCAGTATTGGACCTGGGTCTCTGGCGCTGTAAAGCAGCAGCTCAATCGCTACGCCACCGTGCTGCCCTTCTTCATGATCCGTGAATTTAATTGCTCTGTATTTAGATCCGAAGACTTTAAGCTCGAGAATTTGCTCCGTAAACCATTTCTCTCTCTCTAATTTCACAAGATTTTTCCCTCGTTGATCAAACTATTTGTCGTCTGTCCTAATTTCTCCTGTGGCACCTGGTGCAAAATGTTGATTGATTACACCCTTATGAAATGTACTGGGTTATTTGCTTTAAATATAAGTCATATATGCGGTCAATTTTAATCTTCACTACTTCCTCTGGGATTCTAGCCTAATTGCTCAACAATCAATAGGCAAGTGGTTAATTGGTATATTTCCCAGCAATGGAATAACAAAATACTTACTTGCTGATGCTTAACAGGGTCGTAAATACAATAACACACAGATAAACATATAATAATCAATAATACAAAAAACTAATAACCGTTATACTAGGTCACCATAATAGTGCAAAACTGAAGATCGTAGTGCAACCAGAGGCAGAGTCCATAGAAGATCATAATTACTGAGGTTAGTAGTTAGTGTTGTGCAGTATTCAAGAGCTTGATGGTTGCTGGGGAGAAGCTGTTCTTGAACTTGTTGGTATGGTTTACAGGCTCCTGTACTTTTTTCCCGATGATAATAGCAAGATGAGAGCGTGCCCAGGGTGGTGTGGGGTTTTGATGATATTAACTGCCTTTTTGAGGTAGCGCCTTCCATAGATCTCTCCGATGACAGGAACGTCAGTACCTGTGATGGACCGGGCAATGTCCACTGATAATCCAATAGGATACTTAGAAAGCCTTAGTACGTGCTCTTGCCCACCCTCTCCCACTTTGACTTAAAATAAAATTATCTTTCGAACTTTCTCGAAGGTATCACAAAATGCTGGAGTAACTCAGCAGGTCAGGCAGCATCTAGGAAAGAGGGAATGGGTGACGTTTCAGATTGAAGAAGGGTCTCGACCTGAAACGTCACCCATTCCCTCTCTCCTAGATGCTGCCTGACCTGCTGAGTTACTCCAGCATTTTGTGATACCTTCGATTTAGATTTAGATTTAGAGATACAGCGCAGAAACAGGCCCTTCGGCCCACCGGGTCCGCGCCGCCCAGCGATCCCCGCACACTAACACTATCCTACACCCACTAGGGACAATTTTTAAAAAACATTTGCCCAGCCAATTAACCTACAAACCTGTACGTCTTTGGAGTGTGGGAGGAAACCGAAGATCTCGGAGAAAACCCACGTAGGTCACGGGGAGAACGTACAAACTCCGTACAGACGGTGCCCGTAGTCAGGATCGAACCTGAGTCTCCGGCGCAACATTCACTGTAAGGCAGCAACTCTACCGCTGCGCCACCGTGCTGCCTTTGTACCAGCATCTGCAGTTATTTTCTACACAACTTGCCGTTCCACTGCGATTTCTCCTCAAGGTATGTCTACTTTGAAGAAGTTCTCCTCCTCTCTTCGACGAGACTCTAGCAACATGCTCTCTCACTGCTCCCCCTCTGTGATTTCTCCTGCCCTCCTGCTCTACGACTACGTTTTGACCCAGACTCGCTACCACAGCCACATCTGCTTTCTTGGGACTTGCCTGCACCTCCATCTTCTACCTCGTGGTTTCCAGCTCCGGTTCCAGACCTCCTTTCGAACTTTCTCGTGCATTTAATGTTCCTTTGTCATCTCTTAGACGCATCTCTCAGACTGAAGGGCAGATAACTTAAGTGGTATTGACTCCATCTGATTAAGGGCTTTTGTGGTGGTAAACTAAAATGTACTGGTAGTATTGAAACTTCATTGACATTCAAGACGAACAAAGAGATAACACATTATTTTGATGTACAGTCAGAAGGCTTGCGTGTGACACTGAGGACAGGGATGTTTTAAGAACCTCATTTTTTATCTGTCTCATGAAATGAAAAAAAGACTTGTAAAAGTTTAGGTGGATCAGAGGAGTAATGTACGATGGGGGCACATTGTGTTCGTCAGTGCTTTTATCATAGGTGAATAGGGAATGATTTGTTGCAATGAAAACATGCAGTGAATGGAAGAAAGCAGGGTAATCTGGAGATATCGATTTAAATAACACAGGTGTTTGAGACTAAGCTGAAGGATTTGTCACATTTACGTCTTGCGAGTACTTTAACTTACGATGGGAAATCCTGGCCAGTATTTATCCAAGGTAATTTATTGAGTGATGGGGGAAAAACTGGACATTCTCGGAGATCGTAGTCAGAGATTTCTATTTCCAGAAACACGATGGATGCATTTTTTTAGGTTCGGCTGCAACTTTAATTCAAATTTACACTCTGAACTGCTTTTAAATGAGGTGTGGTTTATATAAACTACTAGACCAAGTAGACCCGTTGGGCCCAAACCTATCCTGCATTGGTGCAGCACCCTCTCCTCTCCCCCTCTCCCCTCCTCCCCTCCCCTCCTCCCCCTCCTCCCCTCCCCCTCCTCCCCCTCCCCCTCCTCCCCCTCCCCTCCTCCCCCTCCCCTCCTCCCCCTCCCCTCATCCCCCTTCCCTCCTCCCCCTCCCCTCCTCCCCCTCCCCCTCCTCCTCCCTCCTCCCTCCTCCCTTTTAGTTTAGTTTAGATTAGTTTAGTTTTTTGTTTTTTGTTTGATTTAGTGATGCAGCATAGAAACAGGTCCTTCAGGTCATCGAGGCCACTCCAACCATCGACTATCCATTGACACAAGTTCTGTATAAAACTTCACAATGTAGGTGCATGTGACAATAAAGTATCATTAAAGCACTATATCCCACTTTCTTATTCACTCCCTACAAATTAGAGGCAATTTTACAAAGGCCAATCAACCTACCAACCCACATGTCCTTTGGGATGTGAGAGGAAACCGGAGCATCCAGAGGAATCTCATGTGGGCCCGGGAATAACGTGCAAACTCCACTCAGACAGTAACCCGAGGTCAGGCTTGAACTCGGAACTCAGTCCTTGTGAGGGATCAACTCTACCAGCTGTGCCACCTGTCTGAATGTTAATTGGTCACTAGTTGTGCCAATGGAGATGCTCAAAGTAAAAAAAAAAGGGAAATAATTCAAATGTTTTGTAGATAAGCCCTGTTCTTCCTCAGACCTTGCATTCAATTTATTGGTGAGCACTCAGGAAAATATTAGCTGTGGTCGACTGAACAGACCATCTACACCTCGTGAGAAACCACATCCACATTTGCAATGACAGTGGCCAACAAGTTGTGGTCAGGGGTAAACCATTGGTTCTCATCACCAATCGCAAAGAGAGACCTGCACCAAGATTAGGGATTTCTGTGGCGTAACCCACCCCCCCCCCCATTCTTCCTCAAATAGAAAACCAATTTCTAATTCTCAGATTTTCAAATGACACAGACGGAGGCCGTTCTGCCTATCAAGCTCATGGCAGCTTGATGTAGATGGACAGATCAATGGAGCGCATGGGCCAAATGCAGGCAAATGGGCCAGCCCAGTGTGCCAACCTGGTGGACGTGGACGAGGTGGGCCGAAGAGCCTGTTTACTAGCTGTACAGACTTTATAGACTATGATGGATTTAAATGGCTATCAGCAGATTATTATCAGTCTCTACTCCCAGAAAACAGACAAATCGATAAATTGATTTATTAAAGCTGTAATATTGGGCCCTGCATTTAGTGGATGAGTTCTTGGAGGTGATGTGATGGGTGCTCTATGATATTACCAGATAGAGTTAAGATGGCCTGGGATGAAGTTTCACTGTATCTCATATGTTGCAGTGGGCCTCATTCCTGGGAGGCCAGTTAGATATAGACATTCTCTGAAGTGGATGTCTAGTTAGATGACATAACCAAGCAAATAAATTAATGTTTGGCAAAATAAGAAATTAATTGACAACAAATTATTCCTTTTCGTAAGAATTTGTCAGCTCACAGTCACACTTTGGTATCATTTATTATTTTTCGGGTTTATTTTTAAACATTGCTCGTAACTCAACTGGAGGCTGCCAATTTATCCTTGTGATCTGTTCAGTATTCTTTTCTTTCTCGTGATCATTCATCTCTATTTTGTAACCATGTTATTGGAGTCATTCCGGTTCTGGCAAAGTTCCAAATGTGCTCATATCAGCTGAAAATGGATGATATCCTGAGGTGTAAGTGGCAAAGAAAGTATGTGCATTTGTATGGGTTGTTTTCACATCCTGTATCTTCTTCCTGATGCTGCCACCATCAGCAGGAAGGTACAGGGGTCTGGGAACCATGACCACCAGGATCAAGGGCGGCACGGTAGCGCAGCGGTAGAGTTGCTGCTTGACAGCGCCAGAGTCCTGGGTTCGATCCTGACTATGGGTGTTGTCTGTAGGGAATTTGCATGTTCTTCCCAAGATCTACATGGGTTTTCTCCGGGATCTTAAATTTCCTCCTATACTTCAAAGATGTACAAGTTTGTAGGTTAATTGGCTTGGTATAATGGTAAATTGTCCCGAGTGTGTGTAGGATAGTGTAAATGTGTGGGAATCGCTGGTCAGTCATAAGGTCATAGGTGATGGGAGCAGAATTAGGCCATTTGACCCATCAAGTCTACTCCGCCATTCAATCATGGCTGATCTATCTCTCTCCTAACCCTATTCTCCTGCCTTCTCCCAATAACCCTTGGCTCCCATACTAATCAAGAATCTATCTATCTCTGCCTTAAAAATTCAATGCCATTGACAACCTCCACAGCCTTCAGTGGCAAAGAAAAACTAAGAACAGCGTCTTCCCAGTGAACATCAAACCCTTGAGCACTGCACAACACTCACTACAACACTACCTCAGCAACTATGATCTTGTATGGAGTACATCTTTGATTGCATTACTCACTTCAGTTTTGCACTATTATGGTTACCTAGTATAAAAGTTATTAATCTTTTGTATTTTTTATTATTATTGCATTTACGGACCTGTTAAGCTGCAGCAAGTAAGAATTTAACTGTTTTGATGTTGGCACAGAAGACAATTAAACACTCTTGGCACTCTCTTGACACATGGCACAGTGGTGCAGCTGGTCGAGCTGCTGCCTCACAGCACCACAGACTTGGGTTTTGATTCTAGCTTTGCGTGCTGTCTTTGTGGAGTTTCCACTTCACCCAATGACTGAGGATGCTCTGGCCCCCTCCCTAATCCCAAAGACGTGCGGGTTTGTAAGATAATTGGCCTCCGTAAATTTCCCATTAGTGCGTCGGGAGTGGACGAGAACGTGGGATAACATAGAATTAATGTGAACGGTTGATCGATGGGTGGCGCGGACTCAGAGAGTTGAAAGGCCTCTTTCCATGCTGTATCTATAAACGCACAATCCTGAGGAATATTTAATGAAACAGTATTGAACCTGTACATGACTTGGGTATTGCCATCACAGTTACCTATGAACAAGAACAAAGGGGGGACCCAGCGGAGGGGGGCTGCTGCCATGTGTGGTGGCAGGCAGTAGATAGGACTGTTTGGTGAACCTATGTAACTTTGTCGGCACCAAAACATCTGTGCTGCCAAGGTGATATAAGAAGATAACTGCAGATGCTGGTACAAATCGAAGGTTTTTATTCACAAAATGCTGGAGTAACTCAGCAGGTCAGGCAGCATCTCGGGAGAGAAGGAATGGGTGACGTTTCGGGTCGAGACCCTTCTTCAGACTGATGTCAGGGGGCGGGACAAAGGAAGGATATAGGTGGAGACAGGAAGATAGAGGGAGATCTGGGAAGGAGGAGGGGACGGGAGGGACAGAGGAACTATCTAAAGTTGGAGAAGTCGATGTTCAAACCACTGGGCTGCAAACTGCCCAGGCGAAATATGAGGTGCTGTTCCTCCAATTTCCGGTGGGCCTCACTATGGCACTGGAGGAGGCCCATGACAGAAAGGTCAGACTGGGAATGGGAGGGGGAGTTGAAGTGCTCGGTCACCGGGAGATCAGTTTGATCAATGCGGAGCGAGCGCAAGTGTTCAGCGAAGCGATCGCCAAACCTGCGCTTGGTTTCGCCGAGGTGAGGTCTGCTGCATAATTTTACCGGGTTGTATGCAAAACAAAGCATTTCACTGAACCTAGGTACATGTACCAATAAACTATAATTACGGCACAAGGTATCATTGAATCGTTGAATCAAGTGAAAGTCATCATTTATTGGGTGCGTTTTAAAATCAAAATCTAAAATCTAAAATGTTGGTGGGTGTCGTTTGTTCATTGACTTGCCAATCCTTCACATTAAAAAATTAGTTAACATAAACAAGAGAAATGTTGATCTTGTACAAATTTGCGGTACAATGCAGTTTACTCCTAGACTTCAAGAAACTCAGCCTTTATGAATTGACGGGATGAACTCTTGTGACCTCACTCTGGCATGGCCACTCCATTCAATCTCCAAAGGTTCACATCAACCTCCACCTCCACATCAACACTCCAAAGACGTACAGGTATGTAGGTTAATTGACTGGGTAAATGTAAAAATTGTCCCTAGTGTGTGTAGGATAGTGTTCATGTGCGGGGATCGCTGGGCGGCATGGACTCGGTGGGCCGAAGGGCCTGTTTCCGCGCTGTAGCTCTAAAATCAAAAAAAATATCTAAAACCTGTCAGCATCTTGTACACCTCCACGCTGTATCTCTAAACCAAAGTAGGTTGCAAAAGATGAGTGTAGGGAACTCAAACGATGGATAACATGGGATATTTCTCTTGAATATTACCCTTGCCAATATTTGTACGATTTCACTCCATTTCCATTCTGTGAAGGAAGCCTTTGCTTATTCCGAATACACTGAATTATTTCCCTGCAGCCCAGAAAATTACTTTCCCTTGTGTGCCGATCTGAAATCACTGATTATTTTTTTCCACCAACAGTCAGGCAGTGAGCTCCTCCACATTCTCTGCATTAATTATATAATTTTTCGACTTCCCCTCATCAACACCTCCTGTGCTCTCTGCCCATTTTTTACAATTTAATTTAGTTTAGAGACACTGTATAGCATGGCAATCAAGTCCACACCAACCATCAATCATCCGACCACACCAGTTTTATGTTCGAAGGGTTTTAACCCAAAACGTAACCTATCCATGAACCACTGAATTACTCCAGCACTTTGTGTGTTTTGTTGTGAACCAGCATCTGCAGTTCCTTGTTAACTGCTCCATTGTGATATCTCCTACTTTGATGAAGTTCTCCTCCTCTCTCCAACAGATGTCCCAGTCCCTCTCACTGCTCCCCTCCTCTTCAACGCATTCTGAAGAAGAATCCTGACATGAAGCATCACCTATCCATGTTCGTTGGAGACGCGACCTGACCCGGTGGGTTATTCCAGCAATATGTGTCTCTTTTACCTATGTTATCTAACTTTCTCATCCACTCCCTGCACATTAGGGGGTACTTACAGAGAGACCAATTTAACTTACAAACCTACTTACAGAGACCAATTTAACTTACAAACCTGCAGGTCTTTAGATTGTGGGAGGAAAGGGGAGCACCTGGAAGAAACCCACGCAGTCACAGGAAGAATGTGCAAACTCCACACAGACAGTTCCTGAGGTCAGGATCGAACCCGTGTTTCTGCCGCTGTGTCACTATCTATCTCCTCCTGTTTTTGAACAATTCATTCATGGAAACAGCTTCTTTTGATTTGCACTTCCTAAACCAGGAACATTCCTAATCAATGTTGGTTAATCCAACATTTCTGAGGCTCATGTAGAGAAATGTAGTTCTATACCATCTTCTTACTCTGTTATAGTTTGGGCCAAGATTTAAGGAGTGGTAATTATCAGGGCAAATTATGTAATCGGTGAATGTTTGGCTGTGAAATGGCTTTAACGTTTCATTTTCTTGCAATGAATAATCCTACTCTCTTATGGAGTACTCTTGATTAGTACGAATATCAGGGGTTATGGGGAGAAGGAAGGGGAATGAGGTTAAGAGGGAACAATAGATCAGCTGTGATGTACGGACTGTTCCCAGACGGACATCATTCAGAGACGGACATCAAGTGCTGCTGGAAGGTCATCAACATGGTGAAAGAAGCTCTTTGGTCTGTCCGAGCTTTGTTGGCCTCTCAGAAGAGTGAGAAGTCCGTCGGGGAATGTTGCCGACTGGCCCGCTGCAGACTGCAGGAGTATGTGCTGAGGGACGCACTGAAGCTTGGTTGGGCCAACGCCAAGACTCTGTGGGGGAGGACCACAGTCTAGGGTCCTTCTGCTGCTGGACCAGGGGCAGAGTGTGGTGGAGACTGCCCCCAAGATAAGGGAAGGGATTTCACGCCAGGGGGCCACATGTGGCCTGGTTGTGGGGTAAAATTGTGTGATTTGTGTAAACAGTATTCAATGTATGTATAGCCTTCGAGAATGTTGGAAGAATTTTTTGCATGGTTCCTGTATTGTACATATTTTTATCTTGAATAAAGTTTATTTTGATTTTTTTTAAAGATTGAATGGTGGGCTAGACTTGATGGGCCGAATGGCCTAATTCTGCTCCAATCACTTATGAGTTTGCCTGTTCTTCCTGTGACTATATGGGTTTCCCATAGATACTCTAGTTTCATCCCAGATATATGCTGTTTGGTAGGAGAATAGGTTGTTTTCAATCACCCAGGTAGGTAGAAGGGGAATCAGGGTGGGCGGAGGAGAACATAAAGAATATGTTACAGGGATATAAGTGCAGGAATGGAATTGAAGAGATTGTACTGTGAGCTAGTGTAGAGTTGATGGGCTGAATGGCCTCTTTATTTGTTCAATACAAATTTGAGGAACACGTATTGTTTTGTTCCATTTCCATTCAAAAGATTGAAATTACAAATTACAATCACAGAAGACTGAATTTGACTTGGAAGGAAGATGAGGTTAAAAAGCAATTTAAATTCCTGCACATATATATTTAATAAAAATTACCAAAGTCCAATGAAGTCTGATGCAAAAAGTAATTTTCCACTTTGAGTGAAGATTTTAAGGGACATTCAGAATGTGATTCCAGTATCAATGAATTATACAATATGTAAACACAAACATCACAAACATCCCAAAGGTATTGGGAGTGCTTTAAATTTTTAGAGATCTCATGGTCAAAATAAATTAAGAAGATTTTATATTGAAAATGTATTTGTTTGAAATATGACCTCCCTAGTAACAGCACTGGCTGTAAAACAGTGACTTGTACATTTTGGAGAAAGAAACCACAGTGTGGTTAAGGAGTATTTTATGCCCAGGAGTCCAAAGATTCATTCACAAAGCACCATAGAACTGTTTTCTTTAAACAAAACAAGCTTAATCCCAAATTCTTGTGCTTTGAAAAGCAGGAACAACTGCAGACCGTAGATGAGGGATTTAGAATGTTTTTTTGCGCTTGTGATGGCTGGGGAATTAAATTTGTGGCACTCTGTCACTCTTGCAGACCCCGTGCTTGTGGAGTGGCTCAACTCTTCTGTACTTCTTTAAAAAAAAAAAAAGAATGTGGCATTTCAGGGTTTGTTCAATTTATTCGTTCAGTCATGAAAATAAACATCTGCCAGTCGGAAGCAAAACAGAATGAATATTGCAATTTATTAAGTATCTAAGTTACACTTCTAGCCGGCCATATCTGGCTTCAAAAACACAGTCTGATAAAAAAGAGTAATGACCACTGAATGCACAGAATGCAAAACATCCTAGTGTAGCGGGTTTGTGTTTGTCCCAATATAAAAACACAGAAAGCACTAGCATGCTTTGTGTCGGTCAAGTTGTGTATGTGTAATATCACATCTGAATGTTCATTTTGACTAACGCTGGTGTATCAGCTGCAGGTCCTTAAAGAAAATATCAACATCAAAAGAGCCTCCCTGATCTGCTAAATGCTCGCGTGGAATTCTGCGTTATATTCACAAAATGCTGGAGTAACTCAGCAGGTCAGGCAGCATCTCGGGAGAGAAGGAATGGGTGACGTTTCGGGTCGAGACCCTTCTGCGTTATATGTTCTGCAGAGTGAAACACAAAATCATTATCAACAAAAGATAGACACAAAAAAACAAAGGTAGTTTGTACTTTGTGTAGGAAGGAACTGCAGATGCTGGTTTAAACCGAAGATAGGCACATGAAGTTGGAGTAACTCATCGGGTAAGGCAGCATCTCTGGAGAAAAGGAAAAGGTGACGTTTTGGGTCGGGACCCTTCCTCAGACTGAAAGTAGAGGGGTGGAGGAGGGGGGGGGGGGGGACACAACCCAACCCAATGGTATGAACATTGAACTCTCTAATTTTTGAGTAATCCCCCATCCCATTATTTTTCCTTCGTCCCCCCACCTCTCTATCCAGACTCCAGTGGGGACTCAGTCTTCCTTTTCTTTTTCAACCCCCCCGCCCCACTTTCCCAACTCTAGTGCACATGCACTCTTCCATTATCCCTCCCTCCCCCTTTCATATATATCACTATCTTTGGCTTTACATTTCACTATTCTTTCAAACCTCTTCTCTCCTTATAAACACCCTCTTGTCACCTTTTTGTCTCCTTTTTGTCTCTAGTCGTTGTCCACTCATCTGTCAATGAAAACCTCCCTCACTATCCAACTATCACTTGTGTAGGAAGGAACTGCAGATGCTGGTTCACACACCGAAGATAGACACAAAATGCTGGAATAACTCAGCAGGACAGGCAGCATCTTTGGAGCGAAGGAAATGAGGAAGGGTCTCGACCCGAAACGTCACCCGTTCCTTCTCTCCAGAGATGCTGCCTGTCCCGCTGAGCCACTCCAGCATTTTGTGTCTATTTAACTATCACTTGTCCCACCCTCACCTCTTTTCCAGATAGCTATTCCCCACTACAATCAGTCTGAAGAAAGGTCTCGACATGAAACGTCGCTTGTCCATGTCTCCCAAAGATGCTACCACACACACAGAGTGGATTCCCTCGCCAACCAAGATGCCTGATCTACAGTAGTCCCACCTGCCTACGATGGGGCCAATGGTCTTCCTCTCAAATTTTAAATACGTTTTACTGCCTTTATGAGTTGCACCTAGAAATGCAGTTTAAAAAAAAAATGTTTTCATCAGAAACTTTTAACAAAGAATCGCATCAGACGTTTATTCTTATAATAATGTTATTCATGCCTTTGTGATAAGGAGGAAAAACCCGTTTGTGTGTAGGCCGAAGACTGGAAATATATTTTCAAACATTTTTGGCATTGTCTAATGCCAAATTGGCAGTGTACTTCTTAAACCTTGGTGTAAAAATTTAGGTTAATGGTACTAAAGTGTTGGTGTTGATGTTGGTTTAGTTGAGGGAATTACTTCTACTCCTACGATGAGCTGCTAGATCTTCACAGCAATGTCCATGCAGTTGAATGCTAAAAATCACCTTGTGTTGAACAAAAAATCCCATCCTATACTCTATGTAAAATAAATACATTAAATACGGTAAGTACATGGGGCATCTTGGTCGACATGGACAGGTTAAGCTGAAGGGTTTGTTTCTGTGCTGCATGACTTCACGACTTTAAAGACCACCGAGACCACAGAGGAATGCAGTAACAATATAATCAACCAATTGATAAAACACCCTTACAACATCAAAATGAGGGAATGGAATATCTGAACAAGGACCAGAAATAAACTTTGCTGCTTATTGACCTATGATATCCATTGCAACCATATCTGGTTTGCATTTATGTTATCTTGCAAACCAATGCATTTATGTTATCTTGCTGTTCTTCAAAAGTTCATAAGTTATAGGAGCAGAATTAGGCCATTTGGCCCATCAACTCTACTCCACCATTCAACACAGCTGATCTATCTTTCTCTCTCAACCCCGTTCTCCTGCCTTCTCCCCATAACCCCTGACACCTGTACAATCAAGAATCCATCAATCTTCGCCTTAAAAATATCCATTGACTTGGCCTCCACGGCCTTCCA
Source organism: Rhinoraja longicauda (assembly GCF_053455715.1). Lineage (NCBI taxonomy): Eukaryota > Metazoa > Chordata > Chondrichthyes > Rajiformes > Arhynchobatidae > Rhinoraja > Rhinoraja longicauda. Next base: position 8,382,214 of record NC_135980.1, on the reverse strand, counting down.
CAGATTCACGATCCTCTGAGAAAAAGAAATTCCTCCTCTTCTCTTTTCTAAAGGTACGTCTTTTTATTCTGAGATTATGCCCTCTAGTCCTAGACTCGCCCACTAGTGGAAACAACCTCTCTACCTCCATTCTATCCGGGACTTTCACTATTTGGTAAGTTTCAATGTGGTCCCCACTCATCCTTCTAAACTGAGGGAATACTGATCTGAAAAGGCAGCACTCCAGCAGTGCCACGCTCCCTCAGAGCTGTAGTGAAGTGTCAGCCTGGACTTGTGGTTCTTCTATTGATTGTGGTGGACAATGGGTTTTGCTTTGCCACTTAGAGCCAGAGAGCTGTACAGCACGGAAACAGGCCCTGCGGCCTACCTTATCCATACCAACCAAGTTGGCATGATGGGCTAGTCCCATTTGCTTGCATTTAGCCCATGGTCCTCTATTTCCTATCCATTTATTGGTCCAAATGTCTTTTAAAGTGGTAATTGTAGCTGCTTCTATAGCTTCCTCTGGCAGCTCCTTCCAGATACAGGCTACCCTCTGCCTACTTCATCAATTCTTGGTTGCATGGAAAATAACTAGCTGGTCAATGAAGATGCAATAGTCTTCTCTTCAAACCCCCTCTAACAATTTAGTGGTTTTACTGGTAAGTTATTGCGCAGGAATATATCAACTAGGATTTATGTTATGGATGTGTATGAAGGAACTGCAGATGCTGGTTTAAACTGAGGACACAAAATGCTAGAGTAACTCAGTGGGACAGGCAGCATCTCTGGAGAGAAGGAATGGGTGACGAGACCCTTCAGTGTGAAGAAGGGTCTCGACCCGATACATCACCCATTCATTCTCTTCAGAGATGCTGCCTGTCCCGCTGAGTTACTCCAGCATTTTGTGTCTATCTATGTCATTGATGCTGTTTTCACTTATAAAGATGAAATTGTGCCTGATTCTCGTAACGCCACCAGTTTAATGACCCATTTGGTTTGTTGTATCCAGTTTTCCAAAGTACTTTGCATGTACTGATAGAAATTTAAGAGCATCACTTGCAACTTCCACCAAATCAATGTAATACTTTAACATTAAAAAGACGCAAAGCGCTGGAGTAAATTTAACATAATTGGCATATCGAGTCACAGAGCTGTACAGCATGGAAACAGGCCCTTCGACTCATCTTATCCATGTCAATCAAGTTAGCATACTGGAATAGTCCCATTTTCCTGCATCCCTCTCACCCCATATATCTCTCTAAAGTCTTTTAAAAGTCGTATCTGTTTCTATAGCTTTCTCTGACAGCTCATTCCAGATATGGACTATCCTTGTGTGAAAAGGTTGCATCTAAGGTCCATCATAAATCTCTCCCCTAGCTTTGTTGTTGTAGATCACGAGTTTACACCTATCAAGGTGGTTACTAGTTTTCTCAAAGAAATCCATTCCTTGCGGGTGACACTAAGATTCCTCTGTTGACCAACCGTAAGAAAAGACCATTAATTGAGTATTTGTTGGACTTTAATTTCATTCAGACTGATTCAATTTGCTTACCTAATTCTGCAGCAGCAAACTAGTTAATATCGGAAATAATCATAGTGCAAAAAAGACACAAATGTTGAGTATTTGAAAAAAATGCTGGAAACACTCAACAGATCAGACAGCTTCTGTGGAGAATGAAGCAGTTGTGGAGAATGAAGTGTTGATTTTTCATGTTGAGTAAACACAAAGTGCTGGAGAAATTCAGCAGGTCAGGCAGCATCTATGGAGGACATGGACAGGTGACGTTTCGGGTCCAGACCCTTTTTCAGACACTGGGTCAGAACATGGTCAAAGGGCAGGAGAGCATCAGGAATCACAGAGGGGGTTCAGTGAGAGAGGGTCGGGCAGAACTCCGGCCAGAGAGAGGAGGAAAACTTCTTCAAAGTGGCCATACCTTGAGGAGACTTTGGAGCAATAAAATGGAGACACGTGAAACTTCAGATGCTGATTTACAAATAAAAAATTTACAAAGTACCAGAGTATCTCAGTGGGTCAGGCTGCAGTTTAATTTAGTTTAGAGATACAGTGCGGAAACAAGCCCTTTGGCCCACCGAGTGCAGGCCCACCTGCAATCCCCGTACACTAGCACCATCCTACACACTAGGGACAATTTGCAACTTTTTTCAAAGCCAATTAACCTACAAACCTGTACGTCTTTGGAATGTGGGGGGAAACTGGAGCACCCAGAGAAAACCCACGTGGTCACAGGGAGAACGTACAAACTCCTAACAGATAGCACCCGTAGTCAGGATCGAACCCGGGTCTCTGGCACTGTGAGGCAGCACGTCTACCGCTGCGCCACCGTGCTGCCCCACCCCAGCAGTTACTCTGCCATTTTGTGTTTTTTATTTATAAACCAGCACCTGCAATTCCTTGTGTCTCCCCTCTGACTTTTCATATTGATGACATGAAATAACAAATGTTTAGAATTTTATACAGTTGCATTTATTGCCTGTTTTTCATCCATGTCAAGGATTTTGTACTGAATGAGTAGTATTTTGATAAATTGAAACGATTTGGATTTTTGGAGAATGAAACAGCGTTCATGTTAAGAAACAAAATGATTTGGTTATTGCAGAATTTTTACCCCCCCCCCTCAAATTGCAGTAACAGGGAGATGTCAGTAGCTTTTTGTGCATGAGATTCACTTGTCTCAAAGAAGTGGCAGCCACGTAGAAAGCAACAGGTGCTAAATGGGCCCAGGTTGGTAAATTCCAAACCCAGTGTTTCTTCCGCACTGACAGACGACCTGCCATTGATAATTAAGCTCCTGCGAATTGGTTACTCCGTGCTTGTCAAGAAGCCTTGCAAATGTGCAGTTCAAAACCTTTGCGCGCTCTGTATTGTGCTGGACAGTTGGGTGGTGTGTTGACAGATTCCTTGGAATGAACTTAAGCTGGATGCAGACGCGGAGGTATTTTTGGGGGGCATGTCAGAAAATTTTCCTCTCCTTCCTATAACAGGGATTAAAAAATATTTTTCAATGGATTGAAAGATGACAGCTCCATTTTGCACCGTGCTCCATCCTCCCCTACGGCTGACCTGTTTAAACTGAGCCATCCTGCAATGCTGAAGTATTAGTCCAAAGCTCACCATAAAAACTGAGTTGCACCAGAGTATAGAGCCATGTCACATAATTTAGTTTTATTTATTCATTTTCTATGATCTGGGCACCAATGACGAGATCATAGAGTCATGGTCACAGAGTCTTACAGCGTGGAAACGGGCCCTTCGGCCTAACCTGCCTTCTCTAGTCAACATGTCCCATCCACAGTAGTCCCACCTGCCTACTTTGGGCCCATATCCCTCTAAACCTGTCCTATCCATGTACCTGTCTAAATGTTTCTTAAATATTGAATAGTACCTTCCACAACTACCTCCTCCGGCAGTTCTTTGCATGAAAAAGTTACTCCTCAGGTTCCTATTAAAGCTTTCCCCCCTCACCTTAAACCTATGCCCTCTATGGCTATTTATTCTCCTACTCTGGGCAAGAGACTCTGTGCATCTACCCGATCTATTCCTCTCATGATTTTGTACACAGTATATATTGCCTGTTTCCAAATGCACTTTAAGATGATAATGGTGCCAAATCAGTGGATTAGTGGCTCGTTAGATCATTTTCGTTTTAACAATCAGTTACCTTGGGTAAGTCTGTGGTTGTATATAGGGCAGTCAGGACAAGCAATTTGTTTCCCCCCCCTCAATGACACTGTGACCAAGTGTGATTTCAATGACTATCCTGCAGTTTTTGTGATCAGCATCGCTAAAAATAATTGTTAATGTGTTCCCCTAATTATTTAAAAAATAGCTTCCACATTGGCTGTGATGGGATTAGATGTGGGGCTATGGGTTCTTGGTCAAGTAACTAAATGACTACACAACAATAACCTAAGATGAAGCAACAACTGTAGTCGATAACGTGCAATCATATTTGTATTGCAAAAGCATTGAGAGAACTGTTATTCTTTGCAATCGAACAGCATGAATATCGAATTCTACAATTTCAAATGATATCCATCTACCCCCCTTGTTTTTCTCTGTCCCCACACATTTCTCCTACCATCTCCCATCATCCCAGTCACCCTGCTCCTTCCCTCTCCTGTGGACAATCATTTCCAATCCCTAGGTTTCACAGTTCTCCTTTATACCCCCATTATCCCCCATACCCATTCCCCTACAGGCACTCCCCTCCCTTCTGCCTCACATTTCACTCCTTTTAATTTCTTTCCTGACATCCTTTTGACCCTTAACTTCTGTCGCTTACTCCAACCATCTGCCAATCGCCCCTCTCTCACCTGTATCCACCTATCACTTGCCAGGCTTTGCCCCCCCCCCCACCCCCCCCACCCCCCCCCCCCCAACACATCTCTTTTCCAGCTTCCTGTTCCATCAGTCTGAAGATGGGCCCCGACCTGAAACGTTATCTGTCCATGCTCTCCACAGATACTGCCTGACCCGCTGAGTTCCTCCAGCACTTTTGTGCTTTGCGGGAGAACTCCCTACTTTTCTTTGAGGTTGTGTCATCGGATCTCTCTTCCACCTGAAAGGACTGCTTGCTCTTCGCTTAATATCTCATAACATGGCACCATTAGAGATGTAATAACAGTGTCACATCCAAATGTCTGCCTAGGTTTTGTTCTCAACTCTCCAGAGTTAGACTTGAACCCAATGAGTGTTGACTGAGATAGGGAAAGGCACTAGATGTAAATGTAAACCATTGTCTTTACAATCAGCAGATATTAAGTTTATATACCTTAAGTTGTATCTTGCTCAATATTATGTTTAAAGCAAAACTGGTGGTCCCTGGAAGCGAGGTGGGTGCATTTGATATAATTATTTCTTATTTTTATTTATGGTTATTGAGGAGCAGATCAAAGCTGTACAACCGTGTGGCATGGTGGCAGTGCTGTAGAGTTGTTGCCTTACAGCACCAAAGACCCGGGTCCAATCCCGACTGTGGGCGCTGTCTGTATGGAGTTTGTACGTTCTCCCCGTGACCTGCGTGGGTTTTCTCCGGGATCTCCGGTTTCCTCCCACACTCCAAAGACGTGCAGGTTTGTAGATTAATTGACCTGGTATAATTGTAACTTGTTCCTTGTGTGTGCAGGACAGTGCCAGTGTACGGGGATCGCTGGTCGACGCCGACTCGGTGGGCTGTTTCCGCGCTGTATCTCGAAACTAAACTAAACAAGGCAATGCATCAACTCATTGAATAAAGGTCAGTTTGTGTGTAACCCTATTAAAGGATCATTTTGCACATGAATTTGTCAATTGTGATGCTTCTAAGCGAACATTTGCTGCAAGAATTTGTGGACTTGAATTCTTCTTTACTTTTCTTATGTACATCTTTCCAGAGACGTTCTCAAATGTTTCAAATGATAAAACCCTAGACTTCTGTACGTGATTCCTCTGCTAGGGCACAGTTGTAATGCAGGAGGTTAAGAAAGCGTTGGATCTTTGAACAGAGAGTTAGTCTTCCGTTGAAAGATTGGATTCTAATAGGCTTTATGAAATTCTGGTGTCAATGGTGTTTAAAGCCTGGCAGACACAAGGTGGGGCAGTAAAGCCAGCACATTATATGTACCTTCACTGATTTATTCAACAGAGAGTGCATCTGCTCAAACCGCTTGAAGACCTGCTACACATATTGAGTCGATATTCAGTTAAGGGTGGCAATGAGAACATTTTCAGAAATGCTGGGATATAGTGAACTACCAAGTCTTCCAGCAAACCCTGATACTCTCAAAGAATGAATCGTACGCAGAAAGTACAATGTTCAAGCAGTCAATGAAACACAAATAACCTTATATGTAGGAAGTAACTGCAGATGCTGGTTCACAACGAAGATAAAAAACAAAATGCTGGAGTAAGTCAGCGGGTCAGGCAGCATCTCTGGAGAAAAGGAATAGGCGACGTTTCGGGTCTGAGGAAGGGTTTTGACCCAAAACATTGCCTATTCCTTTTCTCCAGAGATGCTGCCTGACCCGCTGAGACTCCAGCATTTTGTGTCTATCTTCCTTACCTGTAAACATCACAAATCGTTTGGAGAACAGGTCACAATCAACTGCAATTAAGGCAGGGGAAATAGAAAACCGATATTTGGAAATCTCTAGGTATTAATCTCTATATTGTTTTTTTTAATGTTATGAACTTTTTTTTGGTTTTGTTTTCTATTGAGTGCTGTGCTTACAAATCTGCTGCTGCTGCTGCTGCTGCAAGTAAGAATTTCATTGTTCCGTTTCAGGACATGTGACAATAAAACACTCTTCAATCTATGGTGGCTCAGTGGTGCAGCTGATAGAGCTGCTGCCTCATAATGCCAGAGACCCAGGTTTTATCCTGACCTCGGGTGCTGTCTGTGTGGAGTTTGCACGTTCTCACTGTGACCTCGTGGGTTTCCTCCAGTCTCCTCCCTCATCTCAACAACATGCGGGTCTTATAGGCTGATCGGCCTCTGTAAAATTGCCCCTGATGTGTAGGAAATGGATGAAAAAGAAGGATGACATTCAACTAGCGTACATGAGTGATTGTTGGTCAGTGTGGACTCAGTGGAACCTGTTTCCGTGATGTATCTCTAAAACTAAAACTAAAAAAAACTAAATTGCAGTGGTGAGAAGGAGTGCAATTGACATTTATGCATACAAGAAGCAAAACAGGATTTGCCTTCAATAATTCCCACTCCCCCTATCAATGTCAGTGATACTTTTATGCCACAAGTTCCTTTGCACAAATATGATCATAACACAATGAAAGGGTTCATTTAATATGATAAACTACAAGGATAAAATTAATAAGATACCACTTTATTCACTATGTTATCAAAGAGTTGCAACACTCTAATAAACACATTGTAAACCTTTAGAAATCCCTCAGAAAACAATATCTCTTTGCATGTGCTTTCTGGGAAAGAAAGAGCTTTATTGAATTGTTACGGTACATGAAAGGCAGCTTCCCCTGTTCTGAAGTGACGTTGGCCATTTAGCGAAACCACCATCAGGAATGTTCCCATGATTGCATTAATCTAGGAGTAACATCACGATTTATAGTTGTATAAATATGACCCTTTCCTACAAAATCACCAGCCTATCTAACGGTCGCCTTGCCGGGCTGTGTCACCCTGATGTCTGTGCGTAACAGAAGAGTCGCAAGTCTTCGGAGTTCACAGTGGTCGAGTGCGGATCTTCCACGGTGGGAGTGCAGTTGGTATGCAGTCCAGGAACTTGTGGAAGTTAGATTTTAATGGTTTACAAGTACATTGTCTCGCTAAAGCTGGTGCAAATTACAAACGCTGTCTTCTTTGACTAGAGCATAGTCTTCTGTGCATTGCAACAAATTCAGAACTTTGGTATAGGTGCTCAATAGCTCAACCTCCCCTGTTACCTCCCCCCCCCCTCCCTCCCCCTCCGCCCCCCACATACAAGTATAGCACTGTTTGTCCATTGTCCACACTCTAAGTCAAAAAATCAGCTTCTTTCAGGTTTTTTTAAAAAGACCAAATTGTTCCATTAAATCCTACTGCTTCACGTCTTTTGTCTATTGTGACTGGAGGGCTTTTCTTTACCTCTACATTAGTCCTAAAGTTATACTGATGAAGAGGCTTTGTAAATGGTCCCAATAAAACCTATATTTACAACAGTCTATGCTCTGTTGCCTCTGCAAGCGTTATGCAGCGGGAAAAAAAAAGCTCAGTATATAAGATCCAGGGAAAAAGAAAAAATGTGCATTTCTTTCTTTCGAAGCGTCAAGTGGCAAGACTTGTAAATGGTATAGGTTTGAGGACGAGTGGGCGCGAGCTGACCTTTAGGGAACCATCATGGGTAGAAAGTGTGCTGAGAGATGTTTTCTCCTTGTTTTATGCCCACGGCGGGGAGACCCTTTCCCATTCAATGAGATGAACATTTGTCGCCCTTTGTGCTTCCACTTCAACGAGGCGTAGGTATTGTAACCATTTTCTTCTATCCTCTCCTTAAACTTACAATTGTTGTTGTACTCTTCCTGGAAAAGAAAACAAATCGACAGTTGAGGATTGTTGAGACCATCTTTTCATTTTAAAAAAAAGCATAAGACAATAGACAATAGACAATAAGTGCAGGAGGAGGCCATTCGGCCCTCGAGCCAGCACCGCCATTCAATGTGATCATGGCTGATCATTCTCAATCAGTACCCCGTTCCTGCCTACTCCCCATACCCCCTGACTCCGCTATCCTTAAGAGCTCTATCTAGCTCTCTCTTGAATGCATTCAGAGACTTGGCCTCCACTGCCTTCTGAGGCAGAGAATTCCACAGATTTACAACTCTCTGACTGAAAAAGTTTTTCCTCATCTCCGTTCTAAATGGCCTACCCCTTATTCTTAAACTGTGGCCCCTTGTTCTGGACTCCCCCAACATTGGGAACATGTTTCCTGCCTCTAACGTGTCCAACCCCTTAATAATCTTATACATTTCTATAAGATCTCCTCTCATCCTTCTAAATTCCAGTGTATACAAGCCTAGTCGCTCCAGTCTTTCAACATATCTTTCACGTCTTTCAACAAACCTGCACTTCTTTGGAGTGTGGGAGCAAGTTTGAGCACCTGGAGAATAAATCCAATTTTACCCCCTTACCAGGCAATCATTTAAAAATACCAGAACCTGCAGTCTCTTGTATCTTCATTGAAGATTGCTTCCCTGTTGCAGCCACCCAGCCTACTGCAACATTATGGACGCAGTGAAGTGAAAAGGTCTTCAGGATGACGTGGATGAATGTTTTGGGATAGGAAGAATTTATTAGCTCAAGACAAAGTTCTGGAAGAACTCAGCAGGTCAGGCAGCACCTGTGGAAGGAATGGACAGATGACGTTTCGAGTCGGGATCCTTCTTCAGACTCAAGCCACAGTTTGAAGAAGGGTCTCAACCCAAAACCTTGTCCATTACCTCCACAAAGTGTTGGAAGAACTCAATAGGTCAGGCGGCATCTGTGGACGAAACGCCAGATGATGTTTCAGGTCAGGATCCTTCTACGGATTTCAAAGGCAATATTTCAGGTTGGGACCCTTCTTCAACCATGACCCTCCACAGATGCTGCCTGACCTGCTGCATTTTCCAGCTTTTTGTGTTTTGCTGATGAATTTTTCAGTTTGATCCTATCCCAGAACACTCATCCATGTTATCTTGAAGACCCTTTTCACTTCACTGTGTCCATGGGACATAGTGTTGCAGTAGAATGGGTGACTGCAACAGGGAAGTAATTTTTAATGGAGACACAAGAGACTGTGGATTCTGGTATTTTTATATGATTGCTTGGCAAGGGGGTAAAATTGGCCACCAATACACAAAACATTTAGGAAATATATGCACTATATGCATGGATTGCAATTTTATTTTCTCCATTTTAAAGAGAATGAGTTAATTATGAACAGTCAGCATTACTTTATATTATAGGCAGGTTGTGTCTTACTAACTTGATCAAGCTTTTTGAGGAAGTGGCAAAGGTAATCGATAGGTAAGCTGATGGATGTTGTCTATATGGATTTTAGTAAGGCATTTGATAAAGTCCCCCATGGTAGGTTGACCCAGAAGATTAAAATGCATGGGATTCACAGTGACTTGGTTGTATAGATTCAGAACTGCCTTACGCATAGAAGACAGAGGGATGTGGTGGAAGCGTGTTATTCTAGCTGGAGCTCTTTGACCCAATGGAGCTCTGCAGAGACCTGTGCTGCTTGTGAAAATATCTAATTGACTTGCACGTAAACGTAGATGGATTTATGGAGTAATTTTGCAGACGATACCAAGATTGCTGAAGTTGTGGTCAGTGAGAAAGGCAATCAAAGTGCCCAGCGGGGTATTGATCAGCTACAAAATTGGGGGAGAAATGGCAGGTGGAGTTATATCAGAGCGAGTGTGAGGTGTTGCACTTTGGGAGGTCGAATGTAAGGGGAATGTTTGTGTTTGATGGCAACACCCTTTGCAGCACTGATGTACAGAGGGGTCTTGGGGTCCTCAGTTCATTGCTCCCTGAAAATGGCAACATAGGTGGATGGAGAGGTAAAGAAGGTGTGCGGCATCATTGGTCGGGACATTGAGTACAGGAGCCAGGAAGTCAAGATTTGGCTCCTTGAGACTTTGGTTAGGTTGCATTTGGAATATTGTGTGCAGTTCTGGTCACCCCATTGCAGGAAGGGTGTGGAGGTTTTGGAAAGGATGCAGAAGAGGTTTATCAGAATGTTGCCTGGATTAGAGGGTATTAGTTACAGGTACAGTAGGATAAACATTCATAGTTTTCTCTGGAATGTCGGAGGTTGAGGGAAACCCGACGGGAGTATACAAAATGATGAGAGGTATTGATTGGGTGGACAATCAGAACCTTTTTCAGAGGGTGGAAATATCAAGGACTTCGATGGCACAGCTTTAAAGTGAGAGGGGCAAAGTTTAACGGAGATGCGCAGGGAAGTTTTTTTTTTACACAGAGGGCATTGTGTGTCTGGAACATGTGGCGAGGGATGGATATGGAGGCAGATATGATAATGTTATTTTAAAGGCTTCTAGATAGGCATAGTTTAGAGATGCAGCATGGAAACTGGCTTTCCAGTCCAGCGAGTCCACGCCAACCATCGATCATTCGTTCACACTAGTTCTATGTTATTCCTATTTCTCACCCACGTGCCTTTGGGATGTGGGAGGCAGCCAGAGCACCCGGAGATGCTGGATGTATAGAGCTTGCACAATCTCCCTGGGACCACTGGGATTTCTCCGGGTGCTCCGGTTTCCTCTCACATCCTAAAGACGTGCAGGTTTGTAGGTTAATTTGCCTCTGTAAACTGCCCCCAGTGTGTAGGTCATGATTCTCGTACCTTGGAAAAAATATTCTCTGCATTCACGCTATCTACTTCCCTCATGATTTTATGACCTCTATCAGATAACTCCTCAGCTTCCAGCGCTCCGAGGAATAAGGTCCTCGCCTGTCAACCTCTCCCTAGAGCTCAGGCCCTGCAGTCCTGGCCACATCCTCATGAATATGGTAAATATAAACGTCCTTTTATAATAAATGGTGCAGTTGGGTGTATTTGTGGAATTCTCTGCCACAGAAGGCAGTAGAGGCCAATTCACTGGATGAATTTTAAAGAAAGTTAGATAGGGGCTAGCGGAGTCAAAGGATATGGGGAGAAGGCAGGCACAGGTTACTGATTGTGGATGATCAGCCATGATCACAATGAATGGCGGTGCTGGCTCGAAGGGCCAAACGGCCTCCTCCTGCACCTATTTTCTATGTTTCTATATTTCTATGGTATCAGACTGGTGCAGGAGGAGTGCTCTTCAGTCAGATGCCAGAACCTTATCCCCAGGATGGGATTGTCAAATACTAGAGCCCATAGGTTTAAGGTGAGAGGGGCAAAGTTCTAAGGAGATGTGCATGGCAGGTTTTTTACACAGAGAGTGTTAAGTGCCTGGAACGAGCTGCCGGGAATGTTGGTAGAAGCAGATGCGATCGTGGCATTTAATAGAGTTCTGGATCAGCACGTGGATATGCGAGGAATGGAGGGATGTGGATTATGTGCAGGCAGATGAGATGGTCTTGGCGTCATGCTCAGCCCAGTGATTGTGGGCCAAAGAACCTGTTCCTGAGCTGTAATATTTAATGTTCTGCCTACTATGGTCTATTGTCTCTTGCTGCTCCAGAAAACTAGGTTCAGTCCTTCAGCGCTGTCTGTGTGGAGTTTGCACATCCTCCCTGTGACTCTGTGGGTGTTTATGTTTCTACATGCAGAGCAACAGACTTCTGTAAATTAACCCAGTGTAGATGCAGGCAGGAGAATCGGGGTGAGTCGCTCGGCATTTGAGGGTGAATAAGTTACAACTGTTGTTTGATATTACGAGAATATGAGAAATAGATGAAACAAATGTAATTGGAAAATTGATAGATCTGTAGCAAGGTTTAAATAATTAGCCAACTCAGAGCGTGAGAAATGTTCAATATGTGCCAGGTATTTAGTAGTTAAGCTTTGGGATATCTCATTAGAAATGTAACATAGCTCAGTGTATGGGTACTGCAGTCAAATATTTGTGTAATGGACAATTGCACATGAAATTTAGAGGACAATGAATTCTACTTGGCACAGAAAAATAATCTTGATCAGAGAGAAGTTGCTCTTGGAAGTAAAAATGTTCCTCCATGCTAGAAGTGGTGAACACTGCCCAGTCCATCATGGGTGCTGACCTCCCCACCATCGAAGGGATCTACAAAGGTCGCTACCTCAAAAAGGCAGCCAGCATCATCAGAGACCCAAACAACCCTGACCACACTCTAATTTCACTCCTGCCATCGGGAAGAAGGTACAGGAGCCTGAAAACTCTAGCGTTTAGGTTCAGGGGCAGCTTCTTCCCTACAATCATCTGACTATTAAATACTACAACCTCCAAATAAGCTCTGAACCACATAAGACTTGGGAACATTATTTGTGTCCTTACACAATTAACAATTGTTTTATATATAAAGAAATATACATAAGGTAGACACAAAATGCTGGAGTTACTCAGCGGGAAAGGCAGCATCTTTGGATAGAAGGAATGGGTGGTGTTTCGGGTCGAGACCCTTCTTCGGGCTAGAATTCGTATAATATATATATATATATATATATATATATATATATATATATATGTATATATGGAGAGAAGGAATTGGTGACGTTTCGAGTCGAGATCGTTATATACACACACACACACATATATATATATTTTTTTCTTTCTTTTGGTTGTTTACTATGAGTTTTACAAAGTACTATGTTTACATATCTGTTGTGCTGCTGGAAAAAAATCATTGTTCCGTTTCGGGACATATGGCAATAAAACACTTTTGACTTGACTCTTAACTCTTGAAGTGAGTGCTATTCTGGGGCTGGGGTTCAGTCATTATTGTTAAAGGGGGAAAAATGGATCATTGTCACCAAATGGAACTTTTCCAGGCACCCATGTAGATGTCCTCAGAAAATGATCTCGTATGTGCTGATGAAGGCTTTTTGGAGGCTGCACTGCTAATTATTGAAACTAGCGGGCAAAATCTATTAAGAACATCACCAACGTGCCACTTGTTCCAAAAGAGTTCTGGTTGCGTGCTCCCTGATTTTTGTACAGCTGCTAAGATAGGATGCTGGTGATGAACGCATACAACGAACTCCATGTCCACCCACCTTATAAATAAAGACAAACCAATTCATTGGGTAATTAGTGCAGTAAAACAAGTGTTCATAAAAAAAATTGTTAAGATGTCTCCAGGATAGTCTGGTGCATTGTGTTCTAGCCCAGAGCAGTAACACTGATATGGAAGAGCGGGGATAAAGTAGGAATTTATTGTGTGTCAGGTTTGTGAAAGCTGAGCCAGGCCGTCGGTTTCCTTTGTATTTCACCCTTTTGTTGTCCTTATCAGTGGAGAAATTCATCACATTACCAGTATCGGTGGCAGGTATCAGAATCCACTCAACCTCAAGGTTGGCTGTGAAGTTGGGCGGAAGGTATTATTCTAACAGCTGTGAGGTAATTTAGTAAATAAGTAATGTGGGCAGGGTTGGGCTGATCTCCTTGTCCTTTGCAGTCAATAGGTCCGCAAAACTTTGGTACATTATTTAGGCAGGACAACAGCCCAGAAATGACAGAAACTGCGATCATGTTTCCTATTATGGAGCGAAAATTGAACATTTTGCAAAGACTTTATTCTTTCACAGGATGTGGATGCCACTGGCTAGACCGACATTTATTGCCCATCCCTGATCCCTTGAGCTGCACAAATTGTTAGACCATTTCAATTAAGATAAAACAGATACTGATTGCTGGAGTAACTCAGCGGGTCAGGCAACATCTCTGGAGAACATGGATAGGTGACGTTTTGAGTCGGGACCGTTCTTCAGGCCCTGAAGAAGGGTCTCAACCCGAATCGTCACCTATCTATGTTCTCCAGAGATGCTGTCTGACACATTGAGTTACTCCAGTACTTTGTGTCTTTCTTTGTAAACCAGTGTCTGCAGTTCCTGGTATCCCAATTCCAATTAAGATTTAGCCATGATAATGAGGCTCCTAAGTCATGTGCAGGGAAGGATGGCAGATGTCTTACCCACTCGTGAGCTAGGTGAATTTTTACAACAATCAGTGGTTTTGTGGTCATTTCTGCTTTTCCAGCTTTTTTCAAGATTCTAAGTATATAATTGATGGAATTGAAATTTAGATTTCTGCATATTAGTGCAGACTTCTGGCTTATTGTCCAACAAAGTAACAAGTATTCAGATGTCACTTATAGGTGGCATTTTTACAACGCAGGACGATGGAAGGGAAAAGTAAGATAGTACTGTATTTATTTGGATTGTTTTCCCTGGTGCATCAGAGGTTGCTGGGAGATGTATGTAAAATTGTAAGAGATGTAGATAGGGTTGACAGTCAGAAACAGTTTCTGATGGTGGAAAATATCACAGACTAGAGGGCATAGGTACAGGGTGAGAGGGACAAAGTTTAAAGAAGATGTGCAAGGCAAGATTATTACACAAAAGTTGTAGGTGGCTGGAATGCGCTGCCAGGGTTGGTGGTGGAGGCAGGCAGACAGGATAGTGGCATTCAGGAGGCTTTTAGATAGGAACATGGATATGCAGGGAATGGAGGGATATGGATCACTTGTAGGCAGAAGAAATTAGTTCAACTTGGCAACATGTTCAGCACGGACATAATGGGCTAAAGAGCCTTTTCCTGCACTGTTCTGTGCTACGCAGGCCAGAATTTCATTGTTCCGTCTTGGGACACATGACAATAAAAAACTCTTGACACTTGACGATGATCTATGTTAGGCTGCAGTGTTGGTGGTTGTGATCAGTATCAGAGTTTAAAGAGTCTCCTGTTACAACTCCTGTCCAACGCAACATTGAGAAACAACTCCTTATCTTGCTTCTGGGCATGCTGCAACTTTTCAGACTCAATAATGCATCTTCCAACTTTGGGTAACTTGCTCTTTCTTTCGGGCTGTTACGTAACTGGCTATTTCTGCCTTACGTCATTTTGGTTGTGTTTTTAAATTTTTTTACTTTAGCTGCCTGACCTGATAAATGTTGTTTTTATCTCAGGCTGTTGGATGTGACTGTAGAAGAAGAGTTGGATGTCCCGGCCTATATTGATGCCACAGTCAACCTCACATGTCATATGTTGAAAGACTGGAGCGACTAGGCTTGTATACACTGGAATTTAGAAGGATGAGAGGGGATCTTATCGAAACGTATAAGATTATTAATGGGGTTGGGCACGTTAGAGGCAGGAAACATGTTCCCAATGTTGGGGGAGTCCAGAACAAGGGGCCACAATTTAAGAATAAGGGGTGGGCCATTTAGAACTGAGATGAGGAAAAACTTTTTCACTCAGAGAGTTGTGAATCTGTGGAATTCTCTGCCTCAGAAGGCAGTGGAGGCCAATTCTCCGAATGCATTCAAGAGAGAGCTAGATAGAGCTCTTAAGGATAGCGGAGTCAGGGGGTATGGGGAGAAGGCAGGAACGGGGTACTGATTGAGAATGATCAGCCATGATCACATTGAATGGCGGTGCTGGCTCAAAGGGCCGAATGGCCTCCTGCACTTATTGTCTATTGTCTCACTGGTGCATATATAGATGATAGATCTCCTCTGTAGGGTTAGACTAAAGAGCTGCGATTGTTCTCCTTGAAACAAAGACGGTTAACAGGAGTCCATGGTCAATCTGAGGTTAAATATAAGATCGACATCAAGATGAGTTTAGCTAGGTGAGAATGAAGTTGCTCTTATTAATGGGTAGTTTAAAGATGAGAGGAGCGAGGGGCACACTTGAAGCTCTGGGCAAAAATCATAAGGGGAAGAACAAGGACTGGGCGGTTATAATCTGGAACTCACTGCACAGGGAGGTTGTGGAAACAAAGTCAGTCAGCACCTTTCAAAGGGAGACACAAAATGCTGTAGTATCTCAGCGGGACAGGCAGCATCCCTGGAGAAAAGGAATAGGTGACGTTTCAAGTCGAGTCCCTTCTTCGGACCTGCCTGACCCGCTGAATTACTCTAACATTTTGAGTCTATCTTGGGTGTAAACCAGCATCTGCAGTTCCTTCCAAAGGGAGTTGGATCAGCACAAGGAGGCTATGGGGGAGAACCAGGGGACTGGATGTCTCCAAGGAGCCTACAATAGGCCGCACGGTCTCCTTTGCCAGATCATATCTAAGATTCTGGGAGTATATTGTCAAGCATCTTAATGTTGTTAATGGAATGTTACTGCTTTCCATTCTGTAATAATGGAATGTTACAGCTACCAAACTGCTGGTCTTTACATTGCTGGTCTTGCAATGTAAAGACCAGCAGTTTGGTCTTTACATTGCAAGACAATAGTGACTATACTTCCAATGTAATTAATTTAATCTGAGAGCAGACGACATCCCAATAGGGCACAAAAAGCTGGAGTAACTCAGCGGGTCAGACAGTATCTCTTGGGGGAAAAGGAATAGGCAATGTTTCGGGTCGAGACCCTTCTTCACACGATTTCTTTTAAATTAACATTTTCTTTGTTTTTATTATCGATTTAATGGTTTTTTTTGTTCAACAAGAAATCATTGGTTGATAATCTTTCAATGTAAATGGTACTAGAACCAGTGTCCTTTCCTACCAGGGGGCAAGAATCTTGTTGGAAAATCAAGAGCGCAAGAAGATCTAGAAGCGTCTTAAATGGCCCTATCCTATATGACTCCACCACCGACCCTGGCAGTGCGTTCCAGGCAACCACCACATCTCCTTTCAACTTTGCCCCTCCCACCTTAAAGCTATGCCTTCTAGTGTTTGACATTTTAGCCCTGGGTATGAGGTCAGACTGTCCACTCTATCTATGCCTCTCATAATTTTATATACTTCTGTCACATCTCCCCTCAACCTCCAGCGATCCAATCTAAGTAACAAATGATATTTTAATAGGTCTTCTTCAGTCTGAAGAAGGGTCTCGACCCGAAACGTCGCCCATTCCTTCTCTCCCGAGATGTTGCCTGACCTGCTGAGTTACTCCAGCATTTTGTGAATAAATACCTTCGAATTGTACCAGCATCTGCAGTTATTTTCTTATATTTTAATCGATAGTAGCCAAGACTCACCACCCTGAGAATAGCTCCTTTCAGCGGTTCAGGTGCTCACCAACGTCATCTAGATCCCCACCCATACCTATAATCCTTCTCTAATGGAGTCAGAAAAAGTTTCAGGTGTTTGTGCTGGGATTAAAAGCTTGTGACTATTCACAGCCAGTGCCTACACTAAATTTCTATTTTTTGCAAATTCTGGATTGGTCAAATATTTCTGAAATATTTGGAGGAATTTTTACTCCAGTATTAAGGCCACAGAGGTTGAAAATTTTAATTCAGTTTAGAAATACAGCGTGGAAATAGCCAAACGAATCCACGCCTGTATCCTACGCACAAGGGGAAATTTATAGAAACCAATTAAGCTGGAAGTCTTTGGAATGTGGGAGGAAATCGGACAAAACCCATGCGAACACGGGGATAACGTGTAAAACTCCATACAGACAGCACAAGTAGTCAGGATAGAACGCGAGTCTCTCGCGCTCTGGGCCTCTAGCGACTGTATTGTTCCCCATTGCTGAGACAATTTTTTGTTCATTGCAATGGTGTTTCAGCGAAAGAAATCTTCTAGATTTCAGTCGTTTCTACATCTGTATATTGAGACCATCAGTTCCAGTTCTGTGATGTATCTCTGTTGATTGATGTTGATGGACAGGAGACACAAGGAACTGCAGATGTTAGAATCTTGAGTAAAACAAGTGCTGGAGTAACTCAGCAGGTCAGGCAGCACCTATGGAGGGAATAGATAGGTGATATTTCAATTCGGGAACCTTCTCCAGTCTGAAGAAGGGTCCTGACCTGAAACATAGCCTTTCCTTTGGTATCGCCTAGCTTGTTTAAATGAGAATTTTGGGGAGTTCCTGTGCAGTAAGCCCTGGTCTACTAGAAACTGGATTGAGTGCCTTTGTCCATTTCCTTAAAGGGTAGGCATTTACCACTCGATTTGCTACCTGTTATAATATCGTGTGTGACTTAATATAAATTTATTAGAATTTAGCAAAAACATTGCAAATTGAGATTCAATTTTGTACTTGTTCCATTTTAGTAGCAGCTGTGCATCTGTGCATTTTGGTTCTATTTGCACGGTTGCATTTTGGAAGCAATATATAATGCACAGATGTAACTTAGTTGTATATCCACAAAAATGAAGATAGAAAAGATAGGTGACGTAAAAAGAATTGTGCCTAGACTGTGTAGGATAGTGTTAGGGTGCGGAGATCGCTTTTCGGTGCGGAGATCACTGTTTATGCATTGTATCTCTAAACTAAACTAAAAACTAGATAAACCTCTATGAGCTGCTGGCCACAGACTAATGTTAGTTTCACCAGTCCAAACAACCATCTGCAAAACATAGGCACAAAAAGTTGGACTAACTCAGCGGGTCAGACAGCATCTCCGGAGAAAAGGAATAGGTGATGTTTCGGGTCAAGACCCTTCTTCAGACTCTTCAGATTGAACCTTGCACCCTAAAGAAAGAACTGGTGAGCTAACCACAAGGGCAGCATGGTGGCCCGGTGGTAGAGCTGTTGCCTTACAGCGCCAGAGACCCAGGTTTGATCCTGACTATGGGGGCTGTCTGTACGGAGTTTGGATATTCTCCCCGTGACCTGTGAGGGTTTTCTCCGGGTGCTCTGGTTTCCTCCCACACTCCAAAGACGTACAGGTTTGTAGGTTAATTTGCTTGGTAAAATTGTAAATTGTCCCGAGTGTGTGTAAGATAGTGTGGGGGATCGCTGGTCGGCGCAGACTCAGTGGGCCGGAGGTCCTGTTTCTGCGCTGTATCTCTAAAACTAAAAGCTAAAACGAATGATCTATCCAACACCAGCGCTCCCTCCATATTCCCCAAACAAGCCCGCATAACTCGCCACAGAAATATGAGGACCTAATCACTTAGAAATTGAGATGTTTGTATAACCTTACCGTGCCGTATAGTTTTCCCTTCTTGTTCATGGCCAAATAAAAGCCAGTGTTGACCGCTTTGATTGCGACTACTCCAACATTAACTGACCTGATCTCCATTATGCCTGTAAACGAAAAGGAAACTATATTATTAAAGCAGCTTTTCCTGCCCTATTGTGTGACAGTCCTAATGCCACATTATGCTGTGGCAGGGTTTTAAATAACGCTGCCTCGTTGTAGCTCCCTGCTGCCGTGTGCGTATTAACACTCGTAGGCAAAACCATTGTACCTTCCCCATCAATATCTAATATATAATAATTGTGTTTTTTCCTATGACACTTATCTCAACTTATCCAAGATGGCGTCCAACCCAGGCGACTCTTTGAGTCACAGAAGTGGATCTGCAATCACGCATTATAATCGCTCCACTCTTTTAAATCTCTACTCCAAATGCAGCCTTTATTACTTTATCTGTACACTGTGGATGGCTCGAATAAAATCATGTATTGTCTTTCCGCTGACTCGTTAGCACGCAACAAACTCTTTTCACTGTACCTTGGTACAAGTGACAATAAACTAATGTAAACTAAATCAATTGAATTATATAGCTGAACAGCACAGAAACAGGCCTTTCAGCCCACCTTGATACTACCATTCCCGGTTAAGCTAACATTTAATAATCATACAGAGAAATATCTAATATGTTTTAGAAAAAGGAGGTTTTGGAGGCAGAGGTCGTTAACCAGAAATTTACTCTGGAGAAAAGGAATAGGTGATGTTTTGGGTCGAGACCCTTCTTCAGACTGCTTGATGGTTAGCTTGGGGCTCTCTGGGGAGTGCTGGCTCATGGTGCAGTTTGGGTTTGTATATTCCTGGCTTCTGCATGCATTTCGGGAGTGAAATCAGGAGTGCACTGGAGGTCAGATGCAAGCACATCTCCCCTCCTGCCTCGCATGGGGTCCAGGTTGGAGTTCTAGTGGGCTGAGTTGGTGGGCTGGACAGACCTGCTATTTGAACAAGAGCATTGTGCCTCTGATTAAAAACGTAAATGCAAATAAGACAAAAAAAAGCACAACACCTCTACTTCCTCAGGAGACTAAGGAAGTTTGGCATGACTCCAACGCCGCTTACCAACTTCTACAGATGCACTGCAGAGAGCTTCCTATCGGGTTGCATCTCGGCTTGGTTGGGAACAGCTCTGCCTAAGACGGCAAGAAATTGTAGAGAGTTGTGGTTGTAGCCCAGTCCATCACACAGACCAGGTTCCCCACCATACGCTTCATGCTGCCTCAGGAAAGCAGCTAATGTAATCAATGACCTTTTTCATCCCGGTCATTCCCTCTTCTTACTGCTCTTGTTGGGCAGAAGAAACACATGCAATGGACTCAAGAACAGCTTTTTCCCCACTGTTATTAGGCTACTGAATGGTTCCCTGAAACCATGTCGGTTTCCTCTGTTTTCGTCCCACATCCCTTAGATACAGGGAGAGCTTGCTTCAAATATATCTTGTCTAGTTCTTGCCCCGTTTATTGATGATTCTTACTTTCCTTTATCCTCGATCTGTCATGGTTTTGAACTCACAAGCCAAAGTCAATGCTGTTTGGTAGCTCCCCATCCCTATTCAGACTCTGTCTGAAGAAGGGTCCTGACCCGAAACGTCATCATTTCCTTTTCTCTAGAGATCCTGTGGCGCAGCGGTAGACTTGCTGCCTTACAGCGTCAGAGACCCAGATTCGATCCTGAGTATGGGTGCTTGCCTGTACGGAGATTGTACGTTCTCCCCGTGACCGTTTGGGTTTTCTCCAAGTTCTTTGGTTTTCTCCCACGCTCCAAAGGCGTACAGGTTTGTTGGTTAATTGGCTTGGTATAAATGGAAATTGTCCCTAGTGTAGGATAGTGTTAATGTGCGGGGATTGCTGGCTCTTGCGGACTTGGTGAGCCAAAGGTCCTGGTTCCGAGCTGCATCCCTAAACTAATTGGAACTAAACCAAACTGTGCCTTATACATGGTGAAATGATTTTAGGGAGTCAAGGGGTGAGAATGTTGGCAGAGAATATGTGGTCTCATTTTTTTTTGTAACATGTAGCATTTATATGGCTGGTTTGGAGTTTCTGGACAATTTGACAGGCAGTGCAGGGAAAGGTTCTTAAATCTACCAGGAGATTGTATTCATTAATGGGTGTCTGTGTTGGCAATTCGACCCTAACCTGTGTGAGATTGTGCTGAGTCAGAACCTTTGAATTCACTAAAATGTACCAGATTCATCAGCTTTTACTGAACAGAAAACATCACCGAGTGTGTTTTACTGTTCCAGGTGTTCTGTTAAAAATTATGGGAAATTAATCATTATGGACTGCTTGCTTTAAACAGAAAAATATTATAAGCTCCAAAAGGTGACAGAAGTACTGTGCTCAAAACACGTGTCGAAATCTCTATAAAATTGAGACATGACATTTGTTCTGGAGTCAAAGTGGTTTGTATAAGCTTTTAAAACTATAAATACCTTTGAATTACTTCAACTTATTCTCTATCAACAGTTAAACAATGTTCCAATCGCACATTTTTTTATTCTTTTATTGCTGTGTTTACACTCGAGTTTTCCTTTCCAATTACCTCTGATTTGTTGGGGCAATTGTTCTCCTTGAGTCCAGAGATAAAGTCCTGACAAAAGATTTCAATCAGAAAGGTTCATGAGGCTTCACTCTCTGCAGAAACTGCTGGAGCTCCTGAATATTCCCAGCATCTTTCCTGATTTCCAACATTTCCAAGATTTCAGTTTTGGTCAAAGTACAAGTGGGTTATATACAGTTTACAGTTCACAGTATCTACAGTGACATCTTAAGAGATTACAGCTGATTGTGACAGTTTGCTTGGTTACAATTGATGGCAAAGTGTATTCTACATACTAAAACTCTCGTTTGTTTGTTTGTTTGTTTGTTCCTGAACTACGACCAAAACGGTACACGACAGTGCACCAATTTTAGGCCCACCTTACTCACCGTCATCCCTTTGGTTTCATTGAAATCGGTTATATTTTTAAAGTTATTCACATTTTAAAGTTTAAATCTATCTCCTAAGGAGGGAGGGGGGAGGGAGAGAGCGAGTGGGGGGAGGGAGGATAAGGGGGGTTGAGGGGGAGGGGAGGGAGGAGGGAGGGGAGGGGGAGAAGAGGGGGAGGAGGGGGGAGAAGAGGGGGAGGAGAGGGGAGGAGAGGGTGCTACACCAATGCAGGAGAGGTTTGGGCCCATCAGGTCCACTTGGTCTAGTAGATTCCTAAAACAACCCTTTAATTCCAAGCTTTGCAATGGGAAAATATGAACATGCATTTTATAGTCAGGATCGAACCTGGGTCTCTGGTGGTGTTAGGTTTTAAGGCACTCAGCCGCCCCAGTTCTGAGCTGAGAAGATGCCACTTCGTCATTAATTCTTGGGAATCCATAGCTTATAAACTTCCGAAATGCTCACTCTGTCAGCTACCTCCTGCCCCATCCGGAGAGGAAAGATCCATAATAATCATTTGAACCACTGCCATTTCTTTATTTCCAACTTCGATTCCCACGTCTCGTTCTCTGACAGACCAGCAACTATTTCAGCTAAACACAAAGTGCTTGAGGAACTCAGCGGGTCAGACTCTGGAGGGAATGGACAGGCAACGTTTCTGGTCAGGACCCTTCCTCAGACAGATATACCTTAGATGCTCTCCTTATGCACACCCATAGAAGTTCTTTCCATCTGTTTTGTACTTTGTTAATTTACCCTTGTGTCCCATCTCCCCCTTCTTTAAAATGTTATTAGTCTGCTTGCTAAAAATTCCCAATCCACTGACTTGCCACTAATCTTTACAACATCTTTTCTTTCAGTTTGATGCTCTCTGTGATATCCTTAATTGGCCATGGACATTGCCACATCTCGTTGAGACTTACTTTCGCAATTCAATGGTTCAATGTCTTATTGTCACGTACGCACTGCACAGTGAAATTCTTTTTTGCTTAGCTCACACTTGCACAGTCGCCATGTTTTGGCGCCATTTACACAAAGAAAAAGTCCGAGATCCACAGTCCGGTCCACCTGCTGGATGTATTGGAGAGCTCCAGGTAACCCCCAGGCTGCTGCAGGGCCTCCTCCGTCACCCTCGGACAGCTTGGCCCATGAACTGATGTCCCTCTCCTCGCCCAAATGCCTTTTTGTCCCGAGGGCACCTCCCACAGCTGACCTTGAAGGCACTGGAGGCAATACCTCGATCCCTCTCCTACCAGCCCTCTCCTACCAGCCCACTCCTCGTGCCCGTCATCACCAGTAGGATAGACCTCTGCTGAAATCGTTAAATGTCCGACAGTGGTGATTAACTATCGTACCCTTTGACCTTGTCTCCAGGTACATATTAGCCAATTATGTCCACACACTGTACACGAGGAAGCCTTGCTTTGTTACAGTTTGCTTCAGAAATAAAAGCAGGACTAGTCCATTTGGCCCCTCATGCCTGCTGCATCCTTCAGTAAGATCACAGCTGATCTTACTGTGAGAAAGCAGAGCTGAAGAATAGACCTACATCCACTGTATCTAAATGCCTGGCAAAATCTGTTTCGTTTCAGAGATACAGCATGGAAGCAGGCTCTTTGGCCCATCGAGTCCATGCTGATCACCCGTTCTCATTAGTTCTATGTTATTCCAACTTTCTCATCCTCACCCAGCACATTAGGGACAGTTTTACAGAGGCCAATTAACCTATGAACCCCCATGTCTTTGGGATGTGGGAGGAAACCGGAGCACCTGGAGTATTCCCACAAAGGGCGAACGTCTAAATTCCACAGATAGTGCCCAAGGTCAGAATAAAACCCAGGTTTCTGGTGCTATGAGGCAGCAGCTCACACTGCTACGTGTATACAGAGGGTGGTGTGTGCCTGCAACAGGCTGCCAGGACTGGTGGTGGAGGCAGATAAAACAGTGGTGTTTAGGAGGCTTTTAGATAGGCACATTGATATGCAGGGAATAGAGGAATGGGATTCATGTGCAGGTTGATGGGATTAGTTTATCTTGGCATCATGTTTGCCACAGACATTGTGGGCCGGAGGGACAGTTCTTGTGGTGTACTGTGCTATGGTTTGTCTAGTTTAGTTGAGAGATGCAGCCCGGAAACAGGCCCTTCGGCCCACCGGGTCCGCACCGACCAGCGATCCCCGCACATTAACACTATCCTACAATCACTGGGGACATTTTTTACATTTACCAAGCCAATTAACCTACAGTCCTGTATGTCTTTGGAGTGTGGGAGGGAACCGAAGATCTCGGAGAAAACCCATGCAGGTCACGGGGAGAACGTACAAACTCCGTACAGACAGCACCCGTAGTCAGGATCGAACCCGGGTCTCCGACGCTGCAAGCGCTGTAAGGCAGCATCTCTACCACTGCGTCACCATGCTGCCCTGTACACCGTGCTGTTCTACACTGTAACAACCCATATCAATGGGTAATCTATCATTGCAATTCTTTCAATGGATTGACATAATTGGTAATTGTTCTGAAATGGATTGAAATCAAGGATATTGTTAATGTCAATGCACTGGGTGAATTATAGTGGAAATCACTGTACCTACCACCTGTTCAATGAGGTCAAAAGGGTTATCACTGTATCTCTCTTAGTATGTTGAAATGAAGATAAATATGTAGATAACATTATGCTCAGAAGATAGACACAAAATTCTGGAATCACTCAACGGGTCAAGCAGCATCTCTGGAGAAAAGGGATTGGTGACGTTTCGAGTCAGAACCCTTCTCCAGGTTGAAAAATAGAGGTGGGGCAGACTGAAAGTCTGAAGAAAGATTCCGGCCCAAAACGCCACCTATTCCTTCTCTCCGCAGATGCTGCCTGGCCCGTTGAGTTACTCCAGCATTTTATGTCTATTCTCAGCATTAACCTGTATTTCCTTCCTATACATTATGCTCAGATTGTATTTAGATAAATGGCTGTAACAGTCTAAATCAATGGGTTATATTGTAGCAATCACAATACAATGAAATTAGTTGATAATATTTTAGTCTTTTTCCCAGGGTAGATGATTCTAAAATTAGCGAACACAGGCTTAAGATGAGATGGGAGATATTTAAGAGGAGCCTCAGGGGCAACGTTTTCACTCAGAGGGTAGTCTGTATCATGAATGAGCGGTCAGAGTAAGTTACAGAATCGGATACAATTACGATTTAAAAAAACCATTTGGACAGATATATGGACAGGAAAGGTTTAAAGAGCTATGGGAAATTGGGCAAATAGGACTAGAACAATATGCTAACTTGGCCGGCATGGATAAGATGACCCAAAGGGTCTCTTTCTGTACAATGCAACTCTATGACTATGAATCTAGTGTTCCCAATGAAATAAATTATATTAGTAACCTTTACATGTGGTCCTTGCTGGGTAACATTTTGTTTTCTAACAGCGAACATTTACTTTCCAGGGGGGTAAGGTGACAGTGAGTATGTGTAGCTTATTTCAAATCAGGAAAGCACCCAAAATTCAAATTTTACTTTGAAACAACAACTTCCAGATTCACCAAAATCCAGCACCAAGAATGATAATCAAAGGACTCCTGCAAAACCCCTTGGATGGGGTGCACTAACTGGGCCCTCTACGGCAATACTTACTGGCTTCATATTCTGAGCCACTTCAGGAAGATACACTTTTAGGTGTAGAATATTAATTCACGGTTTCTTAAAGTCAATTAAAGAAACTTGGATGTGTAGAAGATATTTATGGATTGGGAGATGAACTTCCTTTTGGTTTCGTGAGTTCTGTGGGTGGTTACGTGAGCCAAGAAGAACTCAGGATTTTGGTCATGAATCTGTACGATACATACCCTCCCAATGTTTCTCAGTTAAGGAAGGAAAATAACATTCCATAATATTCCAGCGATAGCGTGCCGAAGTGTGGGCAGGTGAAGCATGTCTGGGACGGCTGTTGTTTTGATGACGAGGTTGGAATGGGTGCAGAGAGAGCAGGAAACTGTGCTGTCGGGGGTGCAGGGTGGGTGGGTGGGTGGGGGGTTGTGGTGGGTGAGGTTGAGGTGGTTTGTGTCACGCCGGCCGTCGGAACTGATAAGTTCATGAGAGAGTCAAAGACCTGGGAGAGAGCGTGTGTCCGAGAAGGAAAGGAGTTTTTTTTCACAGCAGAGTCTGAGTTTGGATTTAAATAGTTTTCTAAGACAGGCTGAAACCAAGTGGTTTCATTTTATACCTTAAACCTCCAGAATTCTACAGGACTCATTGCCAGACCCCTATGTAGAAAGGAACTGCAGATGCTTGTTTAAACCGAAGATAGACACAAAATGTTGAAGTAACTCAACGGGTCAGACAGCATCTCTGGAGAAAAAGAATAGGTGACGTTTCGGGTTGAGACCCTTCTTCAGACTGAGAGGCAGGGGAAAGGTAAACAAGAGATAATAGATGGTGATATAGAGAGATGTAATATACCACCATCTATGTCTCTCATTGCCTTTTCCCGACTCTCAGTCTGAAGAAGTCTTGACCCGAAACGTCACCTAATCCTTTTCTCCAGAGATGCTGAGTTACTCCAGCTTTTTATGCCAAGTCTCTGTTGCACAGCATAGCCAAGATAGTCAGGTTTTTTTTGAGCTGTCCAGTCAAGCTGATGTCAAATGAAATATGCATTTTTAATCGGATTATCAAGTTTCCAAGGGAGCCATCAATTTGTAAGAAGATGTGGTTCTTTACTTCAATGCATTGTTAAGTGAAGGCTCTTCAGCACATGCTATCTCTACAGAAGATGAGAATTATCTACCAGCTGATACATTGCTTTTGAAAACATGAGGGCCAGGTGAGGTTATGTTGCTACACCTACAATTGTCCAATTGAATGCAATTCTAAAAGAAGTTATATATATTGTTGGCACAGAATGATTGACTATATGTAAAATCAGAAAACCCATATCAAAGCGAATCCAGTTTTCAAAGCTACTTGAGGATGAAGGCATGCTACTTGTGTTATCTGTTGACCTATCATCATCATGTTATGCGTTTTTAAGTTGCATCTTCACGCAACTATCAATATGTTTATTCTTGTATTATCTACAATCTTGTTGCTACAGGCAAGATGATCCTGTTTAATATGTCACCTTTCCTATCAATCAAATCTGACTGAGCATTGCATGTTAGGCTTTGCTCATTCTGTGCACAGCGTATTATCATTCACAATTTGACATTAACAGCAAAATATGCGTGACCGTAACAATTATCGCCAGTCTGTTAAATTAAAAGCAATTTCATCAGTGATTGTTGGAAGGGCGTCTTTGAGATCACTACTAAGAAAAGTCCTCTGATTCTAATCTGTCAATTGTAGAACAGAGGCTGCAGCAGCATTGGATACAGCACCACTGATTTTACATAGACAATAGGTGCAGGAGGAGGCCATTCGGCCCTACGAGCCAGCACCGCCATTCAACGTGATCATGGCTGATCATTCTCAATCAGTACCCCGTTCCTGCCTTCTCCCCATACCCCCTGACTCTGCTATCATTAAGAGCTCTATCTAGCTCTCTCTTAAAAGCATTCAGAGAATTGGCGAGGCAGAGAATTCCACAGATTTACAACTCTCTGAGTGAAAAAGTTTTTCCTCATCTCCGTTCTAAATGGCCTACCCCTTATTCTCAAACTGTGACCCCTGGTTCTGGACTCCCCCAAAATTGGGAACATGTTTCCTGCCTCTAACGTTAATAATCTTATACGTTTCGATAAGATCCCATCTCATCCTTCTAAATTCCAGTGTATACAAGCCTGGTCGCTCCAGTCTTTCAACATACGACAGTCCCGCCATTCCGGGAATTAACCTAGTGAACCTATGCTGCACTCCCTCAATAGCAAGAATGTCCTTCCTCAAATTTGCCAGTAACTGATGGTCCGTCCTCCCTTTTAATCTAGAAAAATACCCCCTCCCCGGAACTCCCCCAGAAAATGTGGCATCTAGGCCGGGTGAGTCGGCCTATCTCTTACCTCATTAACCAATTAACCTAAAAAGCTGAACATCTTTGGAGTGTGAGAGGAAGCTGGAGCACCCAGGGAAAATCCATGCAGTCACAGGGAAAATGTACAAACTGCACCCGTAGTTAGGATCGAACCTTGGTTGCCTGGCGCTTTAAGTCAGCAACTTTACCGCTATGCCACCATGCCGCCATGTTGTGGCAGTAATAGTTAAGCTTTTGATCCAATTGGCAGTTCACGACTGATATAAACTGATCTGTAGGTAATTTTAGCCTCAATTCCTCACCCTCTCTCTCTCTCTTTCTGTCACAAAGATCATACAAGCATTTTTAGGCATTTACAGTGAAGATGTTTTTTCCCCAGGTTTCCATTACTAAGAATGTGGGGATAAGATGCACATTATCTTAAATGTGATTTATGGTCAAACATGCTATCTCCTACTTACAGTGGGCATATCTCCAACAACCCTTACCAACGTCTACAGATTCACCATGGAATGCATCCTATCAGGATGTTTCCAAGCCAAGCTGTGAATGCATCCTTTCAGGATGCACAAAGCTGGTTTGGAAACAGCTCTGCCCAAGTCCACAAGACATTGCAGAGAGTTGTGGATGTAGCCCAGTCCATCACACAGACCCGCCTTCCCACCATTGACTCCATCTACACTCACGATGCCTCGGGAAAGTAGCCAACATAATCAAATATCTTTTTCACCCCGGATATTCCGTCTTCTCTGCTCCCCCATCAGGCAGAAGATACGAAAGCTTGAAAACGCATACCGCTGGGCTCATGAACAGTCTTGTCCCCTCTGCATCAGACTGCTGAACGATCCTCCCATTTACTGGGGTGTAGACCCAATCTTCCAGCCTACCTCATTGTGGATGCTGGACCTTTTCTCTGTAAGTGCTACAATGCTGTAACACAATACTCTGCACTCTGGTAGTTTTCTCTTTGCACTACCTGTTGAACTTGTGTATGGCTTGATTGTACACGTGACAATAAGAAAGCAACACCAATAATCATAGATAAAAGAATGAACTGGGTTTCAAGAATGCACTCGTTGATGATGACAGTCATTTTTACTCATTGTTAGCGTTTGTTCTCTGGGTCTGTTTTGTAAACCATTGATCACTATTGGTGATGAGGTCCATTAGAATCAGGCACTCTCTGATTTCATTTTAGATTAGAATCAGCACTCTCTGATTTTCAAGCCGTCATTCTTCCTGTCTGAATCTAGACAGCAAATTAGTTTATTTTGCTTTGGTTTAGTTTATTGTCACATGTACCGAGGTACAGTGAAAAGCACTGAAATGACAGTACTATCAGTTGTTGTGAGTTTTGTGAGCGTGGTATTCCAGCTGCCCATATCTTGCTTCATGTAACACACACTTTAACCCCCTATGAGTGTGTTAAACCCATTTAACACACACATGGGAGGCACTGTGGCGCAACTGGTAGAGCTGCTACATCACTGGGTTAGAGACTCTGGTATGAACCTGACATTGGGCGCTGTCTGCGTAGAGTTTGCAAGTTCCCACTATGACCGCGTGAGTTTCCTTCAGTTTCTTCCCACATGCCAAAGACATGCAGGATTGTAGATTAAATGGCCCCTGTATATTGCCACTAGTGTGTAGGGAGTTTGTAGAACTTGTGTGTGAACAGGTGATCGATGATTGGCGTGGACTTGGTGGGCCAAAGGGCCTGTTTCTACGCTGTATCAGTAAACCGAGCTAAACCAGACTAAACTAAACCAAACTGGTACAATAGCACCATTATCATTTTATTAGTTGCTAATCTGCAGACATGAGTTCAAATCCCATTACAGCAGAACTTAAATATGAAAATTAGTCTGAAGTTTAATAATGACCTTTATCAACAAAGGTGACTATGCTGTTGTACAAACTACTTGGTTCCCTAAGCCATCCTCATTTACGCAAGAGACTGAAGCTGCCAGGCCTTAATTAAATTCGATATGTCGACCAACACTCTACCGAACCTCCCCAGGTGTATGGTAGAGAGTATACTGACTGGTTGCATCACGGCCTGGTCCGGCAATTCGAATGCCCAGGAGTGAAGGAGGCTACACAGATAGTGGTAGACATTGCCCAGTCCATCATGGGTATTGACCTCCCCAGTAGTGAAGGGATCTAGTACGGGTGTCAGGGAGAAGGCAAGAGAACGGGGTTAGGAGGGATCAGCCATGATTGAATGGTGGAGTAGAAGAGATGTGCCAAATGGCCTAATTCTGCTCCCATCACTCATGACCTTATGATCTATAGGAGGCGCTACCTCAAAAACCTAACCAATATCACCAAAGACCCCCATCACCCTGGACATGTTCTCATCTCGCTGCTGCAGTCTGAAAACTGTGACCACCAGGTTCAAGAACAGCTTCTTCCCAGAACGCTTCAGGATCTTGAACACTGCACAACACTAACAATGATCTCAGCAACCATGGTCTTCTTTGGTTGCAGTATGGACTTCAGTTTTGCATTATTATGATTACCTAGTATTGCTGTTGTTAATTTATCGTATTGTTGATTACTATATATTTGTTACTATATGTGTGTTAATGCGTTAATAGGCCTGTTAAGCTGCAGTAAGTAAGAATGTTATTGTTTTGTTGCCAGCACATGTGATAATTAAACACTCTTCTTGATGCTTGACTCTTCGACATGACTTGAAAGCTTACCAATGTGGTTGAGCCTGAACTATCCTTATAAGTGGCCAAACAAGCCACTAACTTGTGAAATAACTGGTTGGCCACTATTTTCTCAAGGTCCTTAATGGATGATAATCAATGCCGGCCTTACTGGCGAGAATTACATTCCAAGACTGAATGAAAAAATGATGACACGCCCTTTCCAGAAAGCAAAACTGCATAGGAACCAGGACCCTCCCTGCCCCAAAGAGATCAACAAATACAGAGTTCCCAGACCAGGGTTGGAGTATTGACCAAACTCGCTGGAGTGAGTTGGTCAGGTCTTTCCAAAAAATGTGCTTGATCCAGTTCTAATCATGTTTCAAGAGTAATTACCATTGTCAACGGACAGGAGAACGTCAAAATCGGAATCAAGGGATTTGGGGAGAAAGCAGGAACGGGGTACTGATTTTGGATGATCAGCCATGGTCATATTCATAAGTGATGGGAGTGGAATTAGGCCGTTCGGCCCATCGAGTCTACTCCGCCATTCAATCATGGCTGATCTATCTCTCCCTCCTAAGCCCATTCTCCTGCCTTCTCCCCAAAACCAGGTGGCGGTGCTGGCTCGAAGGGCAGAATGGCCTCCTCCTGCACCTATTTTCTATGTTTTTAAAACCAAAAAGTCAGTGGATCTGACATTGAACAACAGCTGTGGGCTGTGTTGTTTGGGTAAATGGACGTGGTCACTACTCAAATTTCTGACTTGAAAATTATGGCTGGTGATTTCCACGTCCTGGGCTGAGTTAGCCCTGCAGAAGATCCAGAGCACCTGCAGATGATCCAGAGCACCTGCAGATGATCCAGAGCACCTGCAGATGATCCAGAGCACCTGCAGATGATCCAGAGCACCATGGCTCTTTTCACATTAACACTTGGTACCCTGAGATAACCTACAAGTTCCCGACCCTCTTTCTTTTGCTAATTAGAATCTAATCCTTTCTACATAATTCACAAGTCTGGAGTTCATAACAAACCATGTATTTGTAATTGGTTACAAAGTAAGTTGATCTACCATAATACCTTCCTGTTGTCATGTGCAGCGCACACTGTATTTTATAATCATTGGGTCATAGAGCTGTTTACATGGAAATGTGCTCTTCGGCCCACCTTGTCCATGTCGGCATATTGGGTTAGTCCCATGTGAGTCCATTTGGCCCTTCTGAACTGTTCCTATCTGTCCATATATCTGTCCAAATGTCTTTTGAAAGTTGTAGTTGTATCCACTTCCGCAGCTTCGTCTGGCAGCTCATTGAAAATAAGGATTACCCTCTGAGTGAAGAAAGTGTCCCTTACCACTTCCAACACTTTCTATGGATAACAAGCTTCCTTTAGAACAATGTTATGGTTCTGGGTTTTTATCCATCAATTTCTTCAGTTCATGCTTCAATCAAACTTAGCAGGGTGGCACAATGACGAAGCTGGTAGAGCTGCTGCCTCACAACACCAGAGACCCGGGTTCGATTCTAACCTCCGGTGCTGTCCTTGTGGAGTATGCACGTTCTCCCTGCGACTGCGTGGGTTTCCTCTTTTTAAAAATTATTATCAAAAATTATACTCAATTATTTAAAAACAATATTTACAATACAATAAAACAGAACATAACCCACCACCAGAATACTATACAAACAAATATACCAAAAGAAACTATTATATAATTATATGACAATCCCCATCCAGGATACATCCAATCCCCCGCGGTGCCCAGCGGTCCCGGAAATCCTCCAGGGTGCCCGTGGACAGCGCGTAGTCCCTCTCCAACACCACCCGGGCGCGGATGACACCCCGGAAAAGGGGTGGCATGGGTTTCCTCTGGGTGCTCCGGTTTCCTCCCACGTCCCAAAGACGTGCGGGTTTGTAGGTGAACAGGCTGCAGTAAATTGCCCGCAGTGTGCAGGGAGTGGATGAGGGAGTGGGATGGCACAGAACTAGTGGGAACGGGTGGTCGATGGGTGGCATGGACTCCGTGGGATGAAGCGCCTGGTTCCCTGCTGTATCTCTGAACTAAATTTCTAAACTAAATATGATTTCTAAACTAAATATGAAGCTGATTTCCTCCTACCAGACTATTGTAGTTTCATAATCATGGCCGATCCATTCCTCAGTTCCACTCTAACTGATCCAGCAAGGACGCATTTTTAATCTCATTAGAAATAGCGATCAGAGCAATTATTCCCGTGTGTTTTCAAAACTGTTAATGAAGGAGGACTAAAGCAAACCATTCCTCGTTAACTTCACACAGAGAGTGGTGAGTCTGTGGAATTCTCTGCCACAGAAGGTAGTTGAGGCCAGTTCATTGGCTATATTTAAGAGGGAGTTAGATGTGGCCCTTTTTGCTAAAGGGATCAGGGGGTATGGAGAGAAGGCAGGTACAGGCTACTGAGCTGGATGATCAGCCATGATCATTTTGAATGGCGGTGCAGGCTCGAAGGGCCGAATGGCCTACTCCTGCACCTATTTTCTATGTTTCTATGTTTCTAACTAACCCTGTAACCTCTGGTTCATGTTATACGTCCATTATTAGCAGTGCCACCATCTGACCACAATCGGACAAGTTTAATTCCATTTTATTGCATGGATTTCCCAGATATCTTTCCTGTGGTTGCGGGCATCACAATCTTGAAATCCACCCATCAATACCTCTGCCCACTGATTTAAGATGAATGAGGAATGATGAAAGAGAATTCAGATTCTCTTTTTAACTATAACGGGCGATGAATTTTCCAATCTTCTTGGAATTGTACTTCACGATTCCACGCATACTTTTCATATATCAGCAGTGAGGAATGGTAAACAATTCAGCCAGGCTTACCCGGTCTTTTTATTTGTGAAATGTTCCAAATTTCAGTGCCAGACTTCATTGGGAAATATTTGTTTTGGTGCAAGTACAATTGTATTAAAAACATCTTTAAGTGCGCTTTAATTATAGAATGAGAGAGAGGGGAAAAAACCCCACAATATGATGTCCACCTGTTTGTCTGGCTACTGAGTGCGGCCTATTTTTGTCTTTTAAATACGCTTGCCTCTAATGCTCCCGGGCTGTTTAGTGAAGCAACACAAAGCCGTTTCAGAACTCTTTGTTGTTATGCATTTCGGCTTCTGGTGAGCCGGGGCAAGAAAACTAGTTAAATGTTCCTGGCTTTGAAATAAAAGCTGTAACATGGTCGAAACATAAGAGTGACTCTGCTCCTTCCAAAAGGAAACAGGCCTTCGCAGAAAAAAAAAGACTGGGTATAAGATCAATCAACCGTCTCTGACCTGATGGCCTGACAGGGCCTTTTGTCAGGTTTCAAATACTGTGTGGTCTATAGAATAAAGCTCTGACTAGGCTCCTTTTTGACCCCAAAGTGCTCACCTGAGAGTGCCTTTAACAATAGCTCCCAGTTATATTCAATGAGTGTACAAAAAAGAGTAAAAGGCTTATTAATTGTACAGATTAAAGGGCAGCCCCAAAGTCCTCTAAGGCTTTAGTAAGCTTTTCCTGTGCTGGCCCCATCTCCACAGCCCAGTTAGTACAATACTGCATGGGAACTCATCAAATCCTACTGTGGCCTTCCCCTGATTGACATACCTTTTCAATTATTTCACAGTTTGCTCAGTTATAAATGGAGAGGGCCTGCTTCTAAGACATCTTTTCATGTTGACTCTGCATTTGAGGCTAATGACCGTGACTAGCACCTTTGATCTGGGACTCTGTGCCCCATGCTGGCTGCACTTGTGTAGGCTTAAGGTCTACCTTCCCATTACAACACGCCTTTCTCATTCTGGCCCTGCAGTGGTGATCTGGCACAGTTAAATGTGAACAAAAGCCTTTCTTCACCCCTTGGATTTTTCTTTGGGTGGGGGCTGGGGGTGTGTGTTGGGTTGTGTGTGTGTGGGGGGGGGGGGGGATGGGGGAGGGGGGGTGGTTGAGTGTTGGTTTTGTGTAGGGGAGAGGAATCTGTAGATGCAGCAAACTATATTTTGTATCCCTTTCTGATCTAGGACTTCCTTCAGAAGTTGAAACAATTGCTAAGAATAACTGCTCTGAAAAGTCAAACAGAACTCGGAATTTCAAGTCTTGGCAAACAGGGAGGCACGGTGGCGCAGCGGTAGAGTTGCTGCCTTACAGCGCTTGCAGCGCCAGAGACCCAGGTTCGATCCCGACTACGGATGCTGTTCTGTACGGAGTTTGTACGTTCTCCCCGTGATCGCGTGGGTTTCCTCCGAAATCTTTGGTTTCCTCCCACACTCCAAAGATGTACAGGTTTGAAGGTTAATTGGCTTTGGTTTAAGTGTAAATTGTCACTGGAATGTGTAGGAAAGTGTTAATGTGCAGGGATCGTTGCTCGGTGTGGACTCGGTGGGCCGAAGGGCCTGTTTCCACACTGTATGTCTAAAACTAAAAAACTATAAAACTAAACAAAAATGACATTGATATTGGTAAAGCATCACACTAGCATATAGGATATCATACACTGAGATCCATTTAAAAGGTGCAAGATGGCACTATTTGTGCACTGGTTCAGTGTGGTCTACTATCTTACACACTTATACTTAGCATGATTGTGCCTAATGTATAGTTGGAAAGTCAATGAACTAAAGTAAAAAAAGAATTTCACTGGGCATGGGACAATAAAGTTTCATTGAACCATTAAAACAATTTCCAATGCAACTGATAAAATGATAGCAAACTTCCAAAAGAGGCAGTCTTTCATAGGGGTAGCCTTTGTTGCCACTCTTAAAGGTATTTTGAGATGAAAAAAAATCATTTCCCTGTCTCTTGACTATGTTCCCCACATTTATTTAATTGTTTGTCTTTCATTCCATTGGTGCAAAACTCTGTGTCAATAGTTTTAATGAGCTTGCACAAGGCAGGACGTTCAGTGTATTGGTTTATACTTCCTCTGCCTGTTTTCAAAACACTCATCAAACTATTTATTTTGAACTACACATCTCCCATGGCACTCTGAAAAGTGATTTAGAGGGTTGATTCTTCACCGTGCTATCTTACTCTTGTAAACATTTACCCATCATTAATCTTCCTTTCCTCCCGAAATGTCCCGTCGTTTTTGCAGCTGCCTGTCCTTTACAGCTCTGTCTCCAGTTGGATTGTAGAAAAACAACACAAACCACAACACGAATGACATGCAGTGATTATGACTATGGTTCCAAGGGTAGGTTTATTCAATGTGTGCGTACATGCTGCCGCATGGAAGCTTCTCGTCGTACCTGTACCTCAATGTACTTGGCAATAATCTCGACTTGATTTGACAGAGAGACAGTACTCCATCCAGACAGAGATTAATTTCAACAAGTTCCTTACAGGGAACATAAACCGGTACAGCACAGGAACGGGCCACATTGTCTGTGCCAAACACGATGCCAATTTAAATGAATCTAATCCACCAGGTGATCCATATCCCTCCCTACATATCCATATCCATATCCATGTTTCTAACTCAAATCTATTAATCCTAAATGCCACGATCATATTTGCTTCCAAAACCGCACCCCACAGAGCATTCCAGGCACCCACCACTCTCTGCGCAAGACCACTCTCTCCACACATGACCTTTAAACTTTGCCCCTCTCACCTTAGAGCTGTGCCCTCTATATAAGCAAATGAGTAATTCTGTAAAAAACATGCTGCTTAGTCCTGCAAGGACAGATATATGCCTCAAAAGAAGGGTCTTGACCCGAAACGTCACCCATTCCTTCTCTCCTGAGATGCTGCCTGACCTGCTGAATTACTCCAGCTTTTTGTGAATAAATGCCTCAAAATAAAGGTGTGTTAAAATATTTTCATTGGATTAGTTTCTTTGACATATGAATGAAATAAGCATTCCAACTGTTGTACCTGAACATCTGTTCTCAGAAATAGTTTGATTAACTGCCCCTCTAACATGCTGTTGTTATTTTAAGTTTTAGTTTAGTTTAATTTAGTTTAGTTTGGTTTAATTTAGAAATAGAGCACAGAATCAGGCCCTTTGGCCCACCGAGTCCACGCCAATCAGCGATTTCCACACATTATCCTACACACACTAGGGACAATTTTGCATTTGCACTAAGCCAATTAATCTACAAACCTGGACGTCTTTGGAGCGTGGAAGGAAACTGGAGATCCTGGAGAAAAGCCACGCAGGTCACGGGGAGAACGTACAAACTCCGTTCACATAGCACCCATAGTCAGGAACGAACCCAGGTCTCTGGCGCTGTAAGGCAGCAACTCTAATGCTGCACCACCATGTCGCCCTGGTTGTTGAACTTCTATTTTATTTCTTATTAATAGAAAATAACACTTGCTTCTCTTTTGTAACCGGCTCTCTTTCCTCATTGAATATGGAAACTGTGACAAGACACTGAAGAAAGACAAATATACTGCTGTTCCTGGAAACTGGAAACTTGGGAATTATAAACAATAGACAATAGACAATAGACAATAGACAATAGGTGCAGGAGTAGGTCATTCAGCCCTTCGAGCCAGCACCGCCATTCAATGCGATCATGGCTGATCACTCTCAATCAGTACCCCGTTCCTGCCTTCTCCCCATACCCCCTCACACCACTATCCTTAAGAGCTCTATCCAGCTCTCTCTTGAAAGCATCCAACGAACTGGCCTCCACTGCCTTCTGAGGCAGAGAATTCCACACCTTCACCACTCTCTGACTGAAAAAGTTCTTCCTCATCTCCATTCTAAATGGCCTACCCCTTATTCTTAAACTGTGGCCCCTTGTTCTGGACTCCCCCAACATTGGGAACATGTTTCCTGCCTCTAATGTGTCCAATCCCCTAATTATCTTATATGTTTCAATAAGATCCCCCCTCATCCTTCTAAATTCCTGTGTATACAAGCCTAATTGCTCCAGCCTTTCAACATACGACAGTCCCGCCATTCCGGGAATTAACCTAGTGAACCTATGTTGCACGCCCTCAATAGCAAGAATATCCTTCCTCAAATTTGGAGACCAAAACTGCACACAATACTCCAGGTGCGGTCTCACCAGGGCCCGGTACAACTGTAGAAGGACCTCTTTGCTCCTATACTCAACTCCTCTTGTTACGAAGGCCAACATTCCATTGGCTTTCTTCACTGCCTGCTGTACCTGCATGCTTCCTTTCAGTGACTGATGCACTAGGACACCCAGATCTCGTTGAACATCCCCTCTTCCTAACTTGACACCATTCAGATAATAATCTGCCTTTCTATTCTTACTTCCAAAGTGAATAACCTCTCACACTTATCTACATTAAACTGCATCTGCCATGTATCCGCCCACTCACACAACCTGTCCAAGTCACCCTGCAGCCTTATTGCATCTTCCTCACAATTCACACTACCCCCCAGCTTAGTATCATCTGCAATGCCACCCATGTCATCAGCAAAATAATTAGAAATC
The DNA here is from genome assembly GCF_053455715.1 of Rhinoraja longicauda. Classification (NCBI taxonomy): domain Eukaryota; kingdom Metazoa; phylum Chordata; class Chondrichthyes; order Rajiformes; family Arhynchobatidae; genus Rhinoraja; species Rhinoraja longicauda. Next base: position 8,344,139 of record NC_135980.1, on the reverse strand, counting down.
ACTCTAGCTTTACTTTGTTGCACTTTCTTAATAAATACCAAGTGTTGCTACTTTGGTGACCATCAAACATAACTCAGAACATCATATCCTGACAAACAAAAATAACATTGATTAAGTGATAGTTATACAGCATAAAAACAGTCCCTTCAACCAAATTTGTCCATGCTGACCAGATGGGCGGCACGGTAGCGCAGCGGTAGAGTTGCTGCTTTACAGCGAATGCAGCTCCGGAGACTCAGGTTCGATCCTGACTACGGGTGCTGCACTGTAAGGAGTTTGTACGTTCTCCCCGTGACCTGCGTGGGTTTTCTCCGAGATCTTCGGTTTCCTCCCACACTCCAAAGACGTACAGGTATGTAGGTTAATTGGCTGGGTAAATGTAAAAATTGTCCCTAGTGGGTGTAGGATAGTGTTAATGTACGGGGATCATTGGGCGGCACGGACTTGGTGGGCCGAAAAGGCCTGTTTCCGGCTGTATATATATGATATGATATGATATGCCCCTTCTGAGCTAGTCCCATTTGCCTGTGATTGGCCCATATTCCTCTAAACCTTTCCTATCTATGTACCTGTCCAAATGTCCAATAAATGTTTTTAGATTTTTTTTAGTTTTAGAGATACAGCACGGAAACAGGCCCTTCGGCCCACCAAGTCTGCGCCGCCCAGCGATCCCCGCACACTAACACTATCTTATACCCACTAGGGACAATTTTTACATATTACCAGTCAATTAACCTACATACCTGTACGTCTTTGGAGTGTGGGAGGAAACCGAAGATCTCGGAGAAAACCCACGCAGGTCACGGGGAGAACGTACAAACTCCGTACAGACGGCGCCCGTAGTCAGGATCGAGCCTGAGTCTCCGGCGTTGCATTCGCTGTAAGGCAGCAACTCTACCGCTGCGCCACCGTGCTGTTATTGCATCTGCCACAACTACTTCCTCTGGATGCTGGTTCCATATATTAACCACCCTCTGTGTGGAAAATATTGCCCCTCAGGTTTCAATGAAAACGCTTCCCTCTCACTTTAAACCTATGCCCTCAAACAGACTATATTCATCCGCTCGTGGTTTATACACCTCCATAAGATCACTCCTCTGACTCCTGCATTCCAATGAATAAAGTCCTAACCTGCCCAACCTCTCCTTACAGCTCAGAACCTCGAGGCCTGGAGTGTCCTTAACATCATGATCTGGATTTCAATAAACCTTCTGACTATTACAGAGCAGATCGTTCATCGAGAATCATTTAAAAGGATCTCACATCCAATTCAGGCAAACAAGAGCTCTCCATAAAAAATGTTCCACTAAAGACAATCTATCAACAGTGGTAGCTTTCAATACCACATTTATCCTGTTACTGTATTTTTGAGGAGGTAAGTAGGCATTTAGCGATGAAGAAACAACAATATTCTTACCACTGTATATGGAAACTGTGCTAAAACTCTGAAGGAAAACGAATATGATGTTCCAGGGAACTGTAAACCTGAGTATAGAACAAAGAACTGCAGATATCGGTTTATACCAAATCTAGACTCAAAAGTGCTGGAGTAACTCAGCGGGTCAGGCAGCATCTCTGGAGAAAATGGACATGGGATTTTTGTGGGTCGGGATCCTCCTTCAGAAGTTGAGTCCCGACCTGAATCGTCACTCATCCTTTCTCTCCAGAAATGCCGTCTGACCCGAGTTATTTCACCACTTTGTGTCTCATCTGTAAACTTGAGAACTATAACCAATGCCGTTGACATCATCAGCAAAATGAAATTAGATGGCAGAAATCTGACCATCAGAACAGAGTTGTCCAACAATTCATCGCTAGTTGGTAGCACTAATATGCGGTATAGATGTAAATTGCCCCTGAAATACGACTGTCTTTAGCAGGCAAATAACAGTGATATGATGTAGTGCACTTAGCACTATCTACCAATGATAAACATCTATTCAAGTCGTTAATAGGTTAATCATAAAACAGTAGATCTTGTTTGACAAATCTACTCCACTAGATATGAATTAATCAAGAATCATTCAGATTTTTATATAAATCCAGACTTTTGTAAATATTAAAGACTTCTTTGTAATCAATCGATTGATTGAAAGGTAAAGCATGAAAACAGGCCCTTCAGTCCATGCCGACCATCGACACCCCTTCACACTATGTTATCCCACTTCCACATCCACTCCCTGCATCCACTGCGTGCAATTTAGGGAGGCAAATTAACCTACAAACCCGCATGTCTTTAGTTTGTGGAGGAAACTGGAGCACCCGGGGAAGTCCCACATGGTCACAGGGAAAAGGTGCAAACTTCACACAGCCAATGCCTGAGGTCAGGATCGAACTCAGTCTATGGTGTTGTGAGGCAGCGGTGCTCTACCAGCTGTGCCACTGTGTCACCCTTGCTGGAAGATCTATATCTTCAAATAAATGGATAATTAACTATTTAAATTAGACATGAAATGCAGCTTCTAAACAGAGAAGCCTCAGTGTGGCAGGACTTGAATGCCTTACACTGGAATTTAGAAGGATGAGAGGGGATCTTATCGAAACATATAAGATTATTAAGGGGTTGGACACGTTAGAGGCAGGAAACATGTTCCCAATGTTGGGGGAGTCCAGAACAAGGGGCCACAGTTTAAGAATAAGGGGTAGGCCATTTAGAACGGAGATGAGGAAAACATTTTCAGTCAGAGAGTTGTAAATCTGTGGAATTCTCTGCCTCAGAAGGCAGAAGTGTCCAATTCACTGAATGCGTTCAAGAGAGAACTAGATAGAGCTCTTAAGGATAGCAGAGTCAGGGGGTATGGGGAGAAGGCAGGAACGAGATACTGATTGAGAATGATCAGCCATGATCACATTGAATGGAGGTGCTGGCTCAAAGGGCCGAATGGCCTACTCCTGCACTTATTGTCTATTATCTATTGTCTCAATGTCCCAAGACAGTTGAGAAATATATCAGGTGCAGGAGGGTGATCAAGGAGAGACTGGGAGGCTGGGAGAAACTGTACCAGGAGGAACGCAGCGAATCAGCCAGCATCCAAGGTGGGAAATGGATAGACATTATCTCAGGTCAGGACCCATCTTCTGAAAGAGTGGGTCTGCTTAGAGACCAAAGAAGTAACCCATCTGTAGAGCCAGGTCCTTAATGAATGGAGAGGAATTCACCAAGTAGAAGGACATGGAGATAGAGAGGTTAATGCACTATATCTGAGCCAAATGTGATGCCAAGATAAACTAATTTCATCTTCCTGCACGTGATCCATATCCCTCCATTCTCCGAGGGGCACATCGATAATCTGGAGCAGTATTAAGAAGCAGGAGGTGGTAGATGTCATGGAACACATTAGGGCTGATAAACCCCCACGGCCAGATAAGGCCTCTCCCTGGTTGCTATGGGCAGCAAGGGAGGAGGTAGCTGGGGCACTGATGAAACTTTTGCAACTGTGTTACTCACAGATAATATGCTAGAAGATGAGGACAGCCAATGTGATCACTAATGTGTTATTTATGAAGCAATAGGATACTAGATACTAGAGGAGGCAAAGATACTAGAGGAGCAAGATAGACCACTCGACCCTAAAAAACGCAGTATGTCATGGCGCCATTTTAGTAGGCAGAAACTTGCAGAAACATTTAAAAAGAAAAATGACAAAAATCTGTGAATTGATAGATGAGATATATTCTGCATTTTAATGGTATCATCACACATACTGTTCTCCCAAAACACTGATTACACTGTGAGAGGCATAACGGTTTTGCCTACTAAAATGGCGGACGTTAAGCTCCTTTGCGTACTACACTTCAGTATAGGCGAATTCAACGGAGTGGTTCATCTTGTTCCTCTAGTATCTTTGATCACAGGCCAGTGAACCTAACATCAGTGATAGCGAAATTATTGGGGGAAATCCTATGGGATGGGATGGGATGTAAATTTGGGGCTGATCAGGAAAAGTCACCATGGCTTAATACAAAGGAAATCTTAGATAGACACAAAATGCTGAAGTAACTCAGCGGGGCAGGCAGCATCTCTGGAGAAAAGGAATAGGTGAGGTTTTCGGTGGGAACCCTTCTTCAGATTCTTGTCCCCACTAATTTGTTTAAAGTAGTCACAAAGTGCTGGAGTAACTCAACTGGCCAGGCAGCATCTTAGGAGAAAAGTGTGAAGGGAAGAGAAGGGTTCTGATCCGAAACCACCTATTCCTTTTCTCCAAAGATGCTGTCTGACACGTTGAGTTACTCCAGCATTTTGTGTCTATCTTCGGTTCAGATTAGGAAAAGGGGAGGTGCAACGAGACCTGGGTATGCTTGTACATCAGCCACTGAAAGTAAGCATGCAGGTACATCAGGCAGTGATGAAAGCTAATGGCATGTTGGCCTTCATTGCGAGAGGATTTGAGTTTAGGAGCAAGGAGGTTCTACTGTAGTTGTACATGGCCCTGCTGAGACCGCACCTGGAGTATTGTGTGCAATTTTGGTCTCCTAATTTGAGGAAGGACATTATTGTTATTGAGGGAGTGCAGTGTAGGTTCACCAGGTTAATTCCTGGGATGAAGGGACTGACATATTATGAAAGAATGGGTCGACTGGGCTTGTATTCACTGGAATTTAGGATGAAAGGGGATCTTATAGAAACATATAAAATTCTTAAAGGATTGGACAAGATAGATGCAGGAAAAATGTTCCCGATGTTGGGGGAGTTCAGAACCAGGGGTCACAGTTTAAGAATAAGGGGTAGGCCATTTAGGATTGAGATGAGGAAAAACCTCTTCACCCAGAGAGTTGTGAATCTGTGGAATTCTCTGCCATAGGAGGCCAATTCACGTGATGTTTTCAAGAGAGAGTTAGATTTAGCTCTAAGGGCTAAAGGAATCAAGGGATATGGGGAGAAAGTATTGATTTTAGATAATCAGCCATGACCATATTGAATGGCAGTGCTGCCTCCAAAGGGCCGAATGGCCTACTCCTGCACCTATTTTTCTGTGTTTTTGTATGTTGTATGAGGTGAATAAGAAGATTGAAGATGGGAGGATAATAGATGTTATCTACATCAACATTAGTCAGCCATTTGGTGGGTTTGTTAGGCTGGTCTAGAAGATTAAGGCACATAGGGTCCAAGATGAGCTATGTAATTAGATCCATAATTGGCTTGGTGATAGGAGGCACAGGGTAGTGACAGAAAATTGCTTTTCTGACCGAATAATGTGTACCACAGGGATCAGTGTTGGAACTCTTTTTTTGCAATATATATTAATGGCTTGGATATATGATTAATAAGTTTAAGTTTAGGTCTAAGTTTATTACTGTCATGTGTACCAAGGCACAGTGAAAATCGTTATGCATGTTAGCCATAAAGATCAGGTATACTATACATGAATACAATCAAATCAAACTCAAGCACAATAGTTAGAGCAAAGGGAAAGGTGCAGAGTGCAGAATATAGTTCTCAGCATTGTAACGCATCAGTTCCGTAGACAAAGTCCATGTCCACAATGGGATAGAGATTAATCAGAAAGTAGTCTAGCTTATGGATAGCCGGATAATAGAGGGGACAGAGCTGTTTCTGAGTCTGGTGGTGTGCGCTTTTTGAGCCAAATTTTGTGAATGACCAAAAGTTACTGGTGTGATGGATAGCATGAAAGCTGTAGCAAAATAGAGATCAAATGGAAAGTTGGGCAGAGGAATTAGATCCTGGCAAGTGTGAGGTGATGCATTTTGGGAAGTCAAATGAAGGTCGGTTATGTACAGTAAATGGTAAGGTGCTAAGGAAGATTGAGGAACAGGGTAACCTTAGGATTCAAGGTAATTGCTCCCTCAAAGAGACAGCATTGGTGGACAGAGTGGTGAAGAAGGCATATGACATGTTTAGTTTCATGGAAGCCGGGATGTTATATTGCAACTGTACAAAACACTCGTTAAGTCACACTTGGAGGAATGTGGGCAATTCAGGGTGCCACACCATGGGAGGGATGTGATTGTACTGGAAAGAGTGCAGAGAAGATTGTCCAGGATGTTGACACAAGGAACTGCGGATGCTGGAATCTTGCGAAGCACATAAAGTGTTGGAATAATTCATTGGGTCAGGCAGCACCTCTGGAGCGCATGGATAGGCGACCTTTAGGCTGCTAGAAAACTGAAGAAGGATCCCAAGCCAAAACGTCACCTACCCATGTCCTCCAGCCCCACTGGGTTACTCCAACACTTTGTGTTCTTCACCGTGATGTTGCCTGGATTGGAGGACTATATTTATGGGGTGGGTTGGGTATATTTATTGGATAGGTTGGGCTTGTTTTCCCTGGACTAAAGAAGGCTGAGGAGCGACCTGATAGAGGTATACAAAACTATAAGGGGCACAGATAGGGTAGCTAGTCGGAAACTTTCTATTGTGGTAGGTTATCATAAAACAAGACGGCATACGTTCAAGGTGAGAAGAAGGGGTTCTAAAGGGGATTTGAGGGGAGGGCTTTTTTTACATAGAGAGTAGTTGATATCTAGAGCTCGCTACCAGAGGAGGTGGTGGATCATTTACAGTGACCATGCTTAAGATTTGTTTTGAAATGCACTTAAATTGGCAAGGTATAGAAAGATGTAGACCTAATGCAGTCACAAGGGGTTAGTGGAAGTGGGCAAAACGGTCAGCATGGATATGATGGGCAGAAGGGCCTGTGTCTATGCTGCATGACTCCATGTCACTAAATGGCCTTGGAAACACAAATGCTTTCAGTCCATCAGGATAGGTAATAATAAGTATACACAAGGACGATGGTTTATAAGTCATTTTATAAGACGATGGTCAGGCAGCATCTCTGGAGAACATGGGTAGGTGACGTTTCGGGTTGGTTCCCTTCTACACACTGACTGTGATGGGGGAGGGGGGGTAGGATCAAGCTGGAAGAGAGGAGGAGCAGGACCAAGTCTTTATCAGTTTCCAGGCCCCCAATCCCTCATCTTTATTAGCAGTCTGAAGAAGGGTTCCGACCCAAAACGTCACCTATTTATTTTCTTCAGAGATGTTGCCTGAACCGCTGAGTTACTCCAGCATTTTGTGCCTATCTCTGGTGAGTAATAGGTGGATACAGGTGATGGGGAAAGGGGGGGGGGGGGGGGGGGGGGGTGGTTGGATAGGCAGATGATTGCCGAAGGTCAGAGATGAAAAGACAAAAGGTGTGAGGTAAGGATAGAAGATGAGATGATTGTGAAGGAATACAAGCAGAAGAGGACGGGGAGGGAAATGGGTTCAAACACTTTCTGTGTTTGCCAGTGGCAGCATTGTCAGGGAGTGGTGTTAGGGGGCGATTTAAATAGCACTCATTAAGTGAACCCAGTGTGGGATATGATGTAGAACAAGACCAACATGCAATAGGGAGGATGATTTGCCACCTTAAGTATCAGCAATGTGCTGTGCAGTGCAGCCCACAGAGTGGTCATTGCCTCATCTGTTATTTAATATGGAAAAGCTGTGGAAGGAAAGTAAATGGAGACACAAACTAAATGGAAAACATGACTCCGAGAGCTGACACACGAGCCAAGTTATATAAATGAGGGAGGAGTTGGAGGTGGTGCTAATGTCACAGAGGGGCATCGATGCACTTTGGAAAACGGGAGTGCTGAGAGGAGGGGAAAACTAAATTGAACCAGAAATTCCCTGCTGCAGCGCTCTGGATACACCTGGAAACAGGAAGGCATTGGAACATACAAACATACAAACGCACGAATTAAGAGCAGGTGTAAGCCCTTGATCTTGCTCTTGCTATTTAATACGATCATCACTGATTGAGCCATAGAGTTGTACACCATTGAAGCAGGCCCTTTCAGCCCACCTTATCCATCCCAACCAAGTTGGCATATTGGGCTGGTCTACCCTCTCAATGTGGTAGGTGCCCCAGAAGTCATTCTCCCATCTAGCCCCCTCTCACCTTAAGCCTTTGTCCTCCAGTTCTGGCTTGGGGGAAAAAGACTGTAAGCATTCACCTTATCCATGCCCCTCATGATCTTGTACACCTTAATAAGGTCACCCCTCAGCCTCCAAATCTTCTTTAAATCTTCCAGATGGAAAATTGAGGAGCACAATGTGATCAAGAAGAGAAGTGCTATAGTAACCAAAACCAGTTCTGTTAATTGCAAGTGTAATCAATATAATAATCTGTCATCTTCTACTATGACAACCCTCAAATATTCCATGTTAGACGCGGCACGTTTGGGTAATATAGATAGACAATATCAGTGAATTATCATGTCTGAATTGAGGCAGCACAGTGGCACAGTAGTAGAATTGTTGGAGACGAGGGTCGATCCTGACTACAGGTACTGCCTGTACGGAGTTTGCACATTCTCCCTGTAACCGCAAGGTTTTTCTCTGGGTGCTCCGGTTTCCTCAAACACTTCAAAGGTGTACAGGTTTGTAGGTTGATTGGCTCCTATCAATTGTAAATTGTCCCTTGTGTGTAGGATAGTGCCAATGTACGAGGTGATCGCTGGTCGGCGCGCATTCGGTGGGCCGAAGGGCCTGTTTCCATGCTGTATCTCTAAAGTCTAAATTCTCTGCAAACTATTTCAATAAAGTCAAACTCTGACTATGTATTGATCAGTGCATTAACCTCTTCACATTATTGAAAGCTATCTTCATTCTTTTGCATGATATGGAAATGTATTGGACATTTCTAAATCATCTTACACTTGCTGGAGGGCAGTTAAAATGTAACCCATTGCTAAGGGTCTGGGGTCACATATCGATCAAATTTATAAGGACTTAATTGGCAATAAAAATTCTGTAGTTTTGTGGTTGCAGTTATTCCTTAATCTCTTTATTCAAGAATAATTTACTTAACTGAATATAAATTCCCCAGCTACCATGGTGGGATTTGAACTCATGCCTCTAGTTGGTTAGTGCAAACCACTGGAGCAATTTAATCACTCAGCAACCATACTCCTATATATTTGAGGTTGTACAGATACTTAAACCAATAAACATCCCAACTTGTTGGCAGGAGAGCTCCGTAGTTATTTAGAAGACTAGACCAAGTGGACCCGTTGGGCCCAAACCTCTCCTGCATTGGTGCAACACCCTCTCCTCCCCATTCCCCCTCCCCCTCCCCTTCCCTCCCCTCTCCCCCTCCCCTCTCTCCCCTCTCCCTCCCCTCTCCCCCCTCCCCCTCCCTCCCTCCTCCCCTCCCCCTCCCCTCCCCCAGCCCCCCTCCCCCTTCCCCCTCCCCTCCCCCTCCCCCTCCCCTTCCCCTCCCCCCCACTCCATCCCCCTCAACCCCCCTTATCCTCCCTCCTCCCTCCCTCCACCCCCCTCTCCCCTCCCTCCCTAGGAGATAGATTTAAACTTTAAAATGTGAATAACTTTAAAAATATAACACCGATTTCAATGAAACCTCTTCCATTAGCACCAAAGGGGTGATGGTGAGTAAGGTGGGCCTAAAAGTGTTGCGCTATCGTGTACCATTTTGGCTGTAGTTCAGGAACAAACAAACAAACAAACAAACAAACAAACAAACAAGAGTTTTAGTATATAGATCGCAGATGCTGACTGGAGTTTGAAATATTCTCTCCATGGATTAATTTTGGGAACAGGCCTAGCCTGTCACATGTTAAAACACAAGAGCTTACAGATCTTCCAACCTGTTCAACAAGATCATGGATTCAACTTTACTGCATGATCATCATGACCTTTCATTCCATCGGAGTTTAATGTCAATCCCACCTGTCTTGAATGTACTGTATCACTCAGCCTCCTCTGAGAGAGATGACCTTTGTGACCCATTTCAGTCTTCAGTGGGTGACCCATTATCTGAAGCTGTACCCTTAAGTTCTAAATCTGCACACCAGGGAATACATTGTCCCAGCATTTATATTGTCGAGCCCTTTCTTACTTCATTAACATCACTCCTCCAACCTTCAGTATGTAAAGGTCAAACCTTCTCATCTTCCCAGCAAGATAATCCCTTTGTATCGGCAATCAATCAAATGTTTAACTAGCCATTCCCAAATTCAAGTCCATGAGAGTCATCGCTTTTACAGTTGTACTGAAGTAATTAAACAGTAGCCGTAGGTATTCTCAATGGACACGTCCCACCTTACCAAATGTGCCCATGTGAAAGATTACCTGTAAGAAACGATACTGATCCCTTGGACCTTGGGGGAACCTTCAGAGTTAGTGCTGTTGACTAGGACTTGGCAATGCAGGCGGTCCCTGGTTATGTTGGGGTTTCTTTCCTGAGAACTGCCCAAAAGTCGATTACTCCATCAGTCAGTGATGTCCATATTGCTCTACATAACACTTGTTATAATTCATTGAATAATCACGCTAACACTAGAAGGGTGGAACGGTGGTACAGCGGTAGAGTTGCTGCCTTACAGTGTCATATACGTGGTTTCGATCCTGACCACAGGTGCTGTCTGTACAGAGTTTGTACATTCTCTCCGTGACCGGCGTGGGTTTTTACTCCGGGAGCTCCTGTTTCCATCCACATTCCAAAGAGCTACATGTTTGTAGGCTAATTGGCTTGATAAAATTGTACATTGTGTGTATGGGATAGTGTTGGTGTGTAGGGGTCGCTGGTTGGCACAAACTCGGTGGGCCAAAGGGCCTGTTTCTGCGCTGTCTCTCTAAACTAAACTAGCCATAATTAAATAAACGGAATATATGTGGACTCAAAGGACTGCAAATGCTGGTTTACAAAAAAAGATACAAAGTGCTGAAGTAACTCAACGGGTAAGGCAGCATCTCTGGAGGTCATGAACAGGCGATGTTTTGGGTTGACTGAGACATTGCCTATCCACATTCTCCAGAGATGCTGGCTGATTTGCAGAGTGATTCCGGCACTTTGTGTCTTTAATAATGGAATATATACCGTATGCAACGATTAATGAATAGCACAAAAGATTTTAATGTTATTATTACTGATGAGAAAAATGTTGGGAAAAGTCAGGTCATTCGTAATCCTGGGAACTGCTTGTGTGTTGTGGACAATGAATATGAGAATAGTTGTTACCTGCTAATTCAAAATTACCCGTTCCCCTCAGTAGCCTTAACTAATTGGGTCAGATGCCCGAAGGCAAATAATGTACTGTTTTTAAAAAATAAAACTGTTGTATAAAAAGTATTTGACAATATGTGAATGGTACAGTTTCCAAACCATTATGAAGAAACACGGAACTGCAGACGTTGGTTTACAAAAGAAGACACAAAATGTTGGAGTAACTCAGCAAGTCTGGCAGCATTTCTGGAGACCATGGATGGGTGATGTTTTGGGTCGGGATCCTTTTTCAGACTGATTTTTAGGTTGGGGGGGGGTGAAGGGAATTGGAAGATAAGAGGGGCAGGACAAAACCTGGGAGGTAGTGGGTTGATTTTTTGATGGTTGTTCAAAGACCAGAGATTAAATGACAGAAGATGTGAGATAAGTATTGGAGAATTGCAAATTGTGAAGCTAGAGGAGGGAATGTAGGTGTTGGGGGAGGGTGGAACAGCATCTCTGGAGAGAAGTTATAGATGATGTTTCGGGTCGAGACCTTTCATCAGACCCTATTCCATTTCTCCTGAGATGCTACCTGACCCGCTGAGTTACTCCAGCATGTCATGTCTATCTTTGGTGTAAAACAGCATCTGCAGTCCCTTCTTACACACTTTAGAAACCTTGATTAGGAACATAATTATTACCATACCAATAGCAATGGGGAGAAAGTATAACACTTTAATAGCTTCCATAATTCGGCAGACCGATTCACTGCAAATTCCTGCAACCCAACGGAGAGTATATAACTTTTCTCTATCATCAATACAAAATAAACAGCATCCCTCAGTTAGTTGGTGATTTAATAATATTTCCATCGAGTTGGCCTTAAATAGATTTAGCATCGCTCCAAAGGGCAGTGGATTGGAATAATGTTTTAGTTGGCTCATTGCTACCACTTCAAAGTGATCAGTATTGCTCAATCGCTGCAGAACAGACACTGTTAAGAGGAGTGGTGTCATATCAACACATCAATAATATATCAAGGGCATGGTAGGAGAGGAAAGCCAAAGACCGCTTTTGAAAAAACCAAAGACCAAACCTCTGAATACCCAACTCTTAAAGCATTGCACCAATGGCTATCAATGCAGAGAAGCCAAGAGATTAAATTGCATCATATTTCTTCAGCACAATGTAAACCAGAATTAAATCACAAACACAACCTTTTCTGGGTCAAATCATGCCAATGGTGAAACTCAACTATGCACTTCCTGCCGTGAGTCGCCTTTACAATTCATAGAGTCACAGAGTCATAGAGTGATACAGTGTGGAAACTGGCCCTTCAGCCCAACTTGTTCATGGTGACCAACATGCCCCATCTACACTGGTCCCAACTGCCTGCATTTGGCCCATATCCCTATCCTATCTATGTACCGGTCTAAATGTTTCTTAAACATTGTGATGGTACATGCCTCAACCATTTCCTGGGGCAGCTTGTTCCTTATACCTACCACCCTTTGTGTAAAAATGTTGCCTCTCAGGTTCTCCCTCAGGTTCCTATTAAGTCTTTCCTTCCCCCTCACCTTAAACTTATGTTCTCTAGTTCTCGATTCCACAACACAACCTGGAGGCCGACCACAAACTTGATGGTGTTTGAGTTTAAGTTTAGTTTATTGTCACGTGTACCGAGGTACAGTGAAAAACTTTTGTTGCGTGCTAACCAGTCAGTGGAAAGACAATACATGATTACAATCGAGCCATCCACAGTCTACAGATACTTTATAAAGGGAATAACATGAATAATGTTTAGTGCAAGATAAAGCCAGTAAAGTCTGATCAAAGATAGTCCAAGGGTCTCCAAAAAAAGTTGATGGTAGTTCAGGACTGCTCTCTATTTGTTGGTAGGATGGTTCAGTTGCCTGATAATAGCTGGGAAGAAACTGTCCCTGAATCTGGAGGTGTGCATTTTCACACTTATATACCTTTTGCCCGATCGGAGAGGGTGGAAGAGGGAGTGGCCAGGGTGCGACTCGTTCTTGATTACGCTGTTTAAAAAAAAATTCTGTGTGAAAGATTCCCATTCAGAAACAGTATATGCAAATAATACTTTTTGACACAAGGTCTGTCAAATGCGGCCAACTTGCAAATTATTTCACATGCCCTTTGGCAGAAGTCCTTGTATTTTACAGATCTTCAGATTTCATCTTCTTGGCTGAAGAAGGGTCTCGACCCGAAACGTCACCCATTCCTTCTCTCCTGAGATGCTGCCTGACCCGCTGAGTTACTCCAGCATTTTGTGATACCTTTGATTTGAACCAGCATCTGCAGTTATTTTCCTACTCATCTTGTGAAGATGCTCACTGACTGCTGCAAGAGGGTTTGCCTTAAATGCTGGGTTCTCAATGGTAACTTTGAATTGGGCAACTTCTTCTTCTATGAATTTCCGTTTTTGAGCTTGCTTCATCCTACTGCACTGTATCCTTTCTGGTTTCTTCTTTGCATGGCTCTTTGATTTATTGACCATTGAACTGTTGCTTTCACTGATCAATTCTGTCAACTTTGGCAGCGCATCAGAAAGTGGCTGCGTGTCTCCCACAACAGGGGCAGATTTTGGTTTCTCTCGGTCTTTCTTCTTCTGTTTTGCCAGTTTGATCATCTCGATTTTGTGAAGCGCTGCTGGCCTTGCCAAGGAAGTGTGAAGTATAAATGGAATTAATGGAAGGGAGGCTGGTCTGGGCTGCATCCACAGTAAGCACGGTGCAAGTTTTTCTCATTGGCACTGTTTAAAACGGCACAGACTTGAATGAACCTGAAATGGGACTTTTACACTCTGAGCCACATACAGTTAATGAAAGAGTTAGTATATAACCTAGCATCTGGTAGATCTGATAAGCACTTTCATCTGGCATGTTTGACTGATAAGACCTAGCTCCAATTGGGAAGAATCAATGTTCCTGCTGCAGGCCTGTTATCAATGGCTCTGTGATAATTAAAGTCATCACGCAATGGGAACACAAAACATCTCTCCCTGGGGTAATAAGAAAACAGTTAAAGTGCCTTATCAGGAAAATCTGCCACAGTGATTTCCTCAGAGACTGCAGTGCTGTGGGAAGGTCCAAGATTTAAAAAAAAAGTAAACTTGAATGATTTCTTAGGTCTATCCTGCTGAACGTCAATAGACTGTCATAATGTTGGGCTGGATTTTAACTTATGGCTTTTTTTTGGTCTCGTTCAAGTTTCCATACAGAGCTTCTAAACTTCAGGTGAAGAAATTATTTGGGGAACCGTAATCTTTATTAATTATTTTTTCATTTTTCCTGCAGAATTTTTATGTTGTACCACCCAAACAGCTAAATCAAAGTTCTGCATTTGATTCATTCACCAGTGACGAGGCTAAAAGTTTAGTTTGGAGAAACAGCGTGGAAACAGGTCCTTCGGCCCACCGAGTCCGCACCAACCAGTGATCCCCGCCCATTAACACTACTCTACACACACTAGGGACAATTTTACATTTCTACCAAGCAAATTAACCGAAAAACCTGTGCATCTTTGGAGTGACGGAGGAAACCGAAGATCTCAGAGAAAACCCACACAGACACGTGGAGAATGTACAAACTTCATACAGACAGCACCCATAGTCAGGATTGAACTGGGGTCTCTGGCGCTGTAAGGCAGTAGCTCTACCGTTGCACCACCATACGTTCTCTGATGCTGTTTCAAAACTACATTCTCAGGATGTAAATATTACTGATATTATAGAACAAAAGACACCAGAAAAAAAGACAAAAGGCATAACTCCACACAGACAGCATCTGAGGTCAGGATCAAACCCGTGTCTCTGGCACTGGTGGAGCTTCTGCTGACAAAGCTGGTAGAGCCACAGCACCAGAGATGTGGGTTCAATCCTGACTTTGGGTGCTGTCTGTGTGGAGTTTGCACGTTCTGTAAATTCCCACTGTAGTGTAGGGAGTAGATGCGAAAGTGGAATAACATAATGTGAATGGGTGATCGATGGTCATCGTGACCTCAGTCAGTGAAACAGCCTATTTCCCTGCTGTGTCTCTAAACTAAACTAAAAATAGATATCGGAGCAGAAGTCTATGCATTTCTTGTTTGATCTTATTCTCACTTTTTCTCCTTGTTCCCTATAACTCTTTATTTCACTAAGATGTACTGGCAGAGCTGCTGCCTCACAGTACTATAGAGCAAGGCTCAGTCCTGACCTCAGGTGCTGTCTGTGTTAGGGGTTGCCAACTTCCTCACTCCCAAATACGGGACAAGGTGCCCCACGCCCCACGTGACCTCACCCAGCCAGCGGCCACATGCTCCCGCTCCATCAAAGGCGGCCACCTGGGCCGGGAGGCAGGTTGCTACGCAACCTCCGTTAGGCGGCGTCCGGGCCTACACTGTCAGGGATTGCAGCGGCCCCTGGGCTACAGTGTCCAGGCCTACAGCGTCGGGGCCTACAGCGTCGGGGCCTACAGTGTCTGAGCCTACAGTGCCATCCAGGCCTAATATGGGACAAGGGCGGTCCCGTACGGGACAAAACAATTTAGCCCAAAATACGGGATGTCCGGGATAATACGGGACAGTTGGCAACCCTAGTCTGCGTGGAGATTGCAAGGTCTTCCTGTGACTGCATGGGTTTCCTCTGGGTGCTCCAGTTTTCTCTCGCATCCCGAAGACACACCTCTGTAAATTGCTCCTCATGGATGAAAAAATGGGACAACATAAAACTAGTGTGAAATGGTCAGCATGGGACCCAGTGGAAAAAGGGCCTGTTTCTCTGCTGTATCTCTAAACTAAAGTATATAAATCTGTTTCGGCCTTGTGTATATAGAACCAGAAAACTGTACAGCACAGGCACACACTCTTTCAACCCACCTTGTCCAAAGTCATCTACGCTAATCCCATTTGCCTGCATTTGACCCATCTCCCTTTCCTATCTAAGTACCTGTCCAAATGCATTGCATTGCACCACCTCCTCTGACAGCTTGTTCCAGATAACCACCGCTCTCTTTGTGGAAAAACAAGTTTCCTTTAAATTCCCTGCCTCTCAACTTAAAATTGTGGGAGACAAAAATATTTATTGAACAACACTAACTACAAACCCACCTCAGCATCGAACCACTATAGACTTTTCACTACTATGGTTGCTCGAGAAACTTTGGATTTTGCACTATCGTGGTCTAGTCAGAATAACGAATAAGTTATTGTATATGTATTATAGTTGTTGCATCTAATACGCCTGTAAAGGTGCAGCAAGTAAAACTTTCATTGTTCCAGTTCATATCCGGTGCTTACGACAAATAAACACTCTCTTGAATTTTTTGAAGGACAACTGCGAAATTCATTGCCACAGAGGGCTGTGGAGGCCAAGCCAGTGGATATTTTTAAGTCAGAGATAGACAAGTTCTTGATTAGAACGAGTGTCAAGGGTTATGGGGAGAAGCCAGGAAAATGGGATTAGGTGGCAGAGAAGAATGGTGGAGTAGACTCGATGGGCCAAATTCAACTCCCATAACTTGTGAACAACTAGGTCCATTTGTGTATCAGTATTACCCATTCTCTAAACATTCAAAAATACCCTGCTTTTCTGTTTGGTGCATCAGAGTGGATAGTTTCATATTATTCGAAATGATCTTTCATCTACTGTCCACTTGTCCATTCACTGGACTTATCTATATCCTCTCGAAGTTTTCTTGCATTCTTCTTCCCATTCACAATCCCACCATGTTTTATCACTGCCTGATCATATTTTGTCTGGTTGCATCTCAGCCTGATTCAGCAACTCGAATGCCCAGGAACGAAGGAGATTACAAAGAGTGGTGGACGCTTCCAGGCCCATCACGGGTTCTCACCTCCCCATCGTCAAAGGTATCTATAGGAGATGCTATCTCAAAATGCAGCCAGTATCATCGAAGACCCACACCATACCAACCATTCATTTCCCTCCTACCTCCTTGCGGCACAGTGGTGCAGCGGTAGAGTTGCTACTTTACAGTGAATGCAAAGCCTGAGACTCAGGTTCGATCCTGACTATGGGCGCCGTCTGTACGGAGTTTGTACGTTCTCCCCGTGACCTGCGTGGGTTTTCTCCGAGATCTTCGGATTCCTCCCACACTCCAAAGACGTACAGGTATGTAGGTTAATTGACTGGGTAAAATGTAAAAATTGTCCCTAGTGTGTGTAGGATAGTGTTAATGTGCGGGGATCGCTGGGCGGCGCGGACTCGGTGGGCCGAAGGGCCTGTTTCCGCGCTGTATCTCTAAATCTAAAAATAAAAATCTAAAACCATCAGAAGGAAGAAAACCGTGACCACCAGGCTCAAAAATAGCTTCTTCCCAACACACATCAGGATCTTGAACATTACGAAATATTAACCTCAACTATGAACAATGGAATGTCTTTGCTTGCAGTAAGGACTTAGGGTTTTTTTCTGCAATGGTATTGGGGTTATTATCTTATTTATTATGTATGATATTTATGTATTGCGTTTACAGGCTTGTTTTGCTGCTGCAAGTTAGAATTTCATTTAACTGTTCTTGATACATATGACAATTAGAGTCATACAGAACGGAGACAGTGGCCTTAGGCCCAACTTGCCCATGTCGACCAAGATGCCCCATTTACACTAGTCTCATCTGCCCACATTTGGCCCATCTCCCTCCAAACCTTTCCTATCCAATTAACACTTGTCTCTAGACTAAGAATACCATTGGTTTTCTCATTCATAATGCCTCATAATGCCAGCTTCCAGTACCAATGAGAAATTAAGAATATTTATTATATCATTCAATCATATTAGACTGTCGCCCAGATATCTTTTTAACCAATTGCCAATCATTTTATTATTAAGTAAAAAGACATACATTTTCAGCCCATTTTTCTCTTACCCTGAGTTCCATACTAAATTCCCTGGTGATGATTCTTAATTCTTGGTGATCGCTGGACTAATGGACACAAACCTATACGCTACACATAAAGACACCTGACTTCCAATTGTGAAAATATAATGGAAATACAACTCTGGTCACATGCAAGAAATCTTGTTTGAAATATCTTTATAAATACTATAACCAATTCAAGCATGAAATTGGCCACTTTTTGCATTGATACGCACATTAGTGTTGCATTTTGTGGAGGCTTGTAGCACTCAGATGTTTAGTTAAATCCAGACTGATTTTATTAATGCATTAATTGTGTTCTGCTTGCCCTTGTTGAATGATTTTACCACTGGTGTTATATTTCAAGCCTGTCCTTTACACAATACACTGGCATTCCCCCATGGAATATTTCAATGAACAAGGTAAGAGAAATATATTGCAAAGATGATTTAAATGACTAGTACATTTTGAACACTGGTCTTCTCAAGGCATTTGTCAGAATTTATAAACATATTTTGTGAAACTCGGATTAAATTTGCTTGAAATAAAATATTTTGTAATCTATATACTAAAACGTTTGTTTGTTCCTAAACTACAGCCAAAACGGTACACGACAGCGCAACAATTTTAGGCCCACCTTACTCACCGTTGTCCCTTTGGTGCTAATGGAAGAAGTTTCATTGAAATCGGTATTATATTTTAAAGTTATTCACATTTTAAAGTTTAAATCTATCTTCTAGGGAGGGAGGGGGAGGGAGGGAGGGAGGGGGGTGGAGGGAGGGGGAGAGGGAGGGAGGTGGGAGGAGGATAAGGGGGCTTGAGGGGGATGAATTGGGGGGGAGGGGAGGGGAAGGGGGGAGGAGAGAGTGCTGCACCAATGCAGGAGAGGTTTGGGCCCAACGGGTCCACTTGGTCTAGTATAATTTAAAATTTAGTTAGAGTCATAGATAGAGAAACAGGCCCTTCAGCCCATGCTGACACCAACAGTTTATATCCAGACTGAAATTACTTTGTTGTCATGAAATACAACAAAAAAAAATCATTATATTTTTCAAAAATAGGCACAAAATGCTGGAGTAACTCAGTGGGTCAGGTAGCATCTCTGGAGAAAAGGAATGCATTTATATTTATTTATTTTCTTTTCTTTAAAATTCCAGTTATCTTTTCTTCTGAACCAAGAAGGTTAATTGTTGTAACCTTCAGTTATAATAAAAGCTTTTCACTGTATCTCAGTACATGTGACAATAATAAACCAACACCAACATATTGGCCTTTGCTACTACAATTGTGATACAGGACAATGTGTTATTCCTCTTGTCTGAGAAGGACAATGAACATCAACTGATTATTTGACCGCGTAGTGCATCAATCTTACGTGCTACCCAGTTGTTAACTGATGTCTACACATGCACATTTTTCTGCAGGGGTGAAATCCCAATCAGTGGTCAGAGTTTGTTGGTGTTTTGTGGTTAACTCAATGGTACCGAGACCAGTTGCAGTATAATCTGTCACCCGAGTTAACTCAGTATACAGACCAACACATCGCAGTGACGATATTCACAGTCTTAATTATGCCATCAGTAAGAAGATATTGAAGCCTGAAAATGGTGACGTCCATGTTCAGAAACAGCTTCTTCACTGCAACCATCAGACTATTAAACACGACAACCTCCAAATAAGCTTTGAATGACATGGTCTTGGGGGCATTTTTTTGTTGTCTCTGCACTATTTGTGCGTGTTTGTTTTATGTATGTGTTTGTATGCATGCATATAGACAGTATATATATATATGTGTGTATGTGTTTGTGTATAAATATTTGTGTGTGTGTGTATATATATATATATATATATAAATATATATTTAAAAATATATATATATGTAAATACACACACACACACACGCGCACACACACACACACACACACACACACACACACACACACACACACACACACACACACACACACACACACACACACACACACACACACACACATATATATATATATAATATACATATATATATGTGTGTGTGCATGTTACTCACAATGGAATTTTGTGGACAAAAAGATGCCTGGGCACACGATTAATAAACACTCATGTCACGGGGTCGGAAAACATAATAATTATGTTTACCATTTTAGAGGTGCTTGTTTGTCATACTGCTTCATACTGCCACAGAAAAAACATTGGTTTCTTACACAAACGGTTCATTTCTGGCTTTCTGAATACTGGGTAAGCGGCAGTCACTTTGACAGCAATCGTTTATGGAGGGAAGCACAAGGAACTGCAGCTGCTGGAACCTTGAGCAAAACACAAAACAGAGCGGCACGGTGGCGCAGTGGTAGAGTTGCTACCTTACAGCGCCATGGACCCGGGTTCGTTCCTGACTCTGCATGCTGTCTGCATGGAGTTTGCACCTTCTCCTTGTGACCACCTTGGCTTACTCTGGGAGCTCCAGTTTCTTTCCATAATTCCAAAAACATACAGGTTTGCAAGTTAATTGGCTTTGGTAAATATTCATCAGATCATAAGTGATAGGAGTAGAATTAGGTTATTCGGGGCTCATCAAGTCTACACTGCTATTCAATCATGGCTGATCTATCTCTCCCTCCTAACCCCATTCTCCCCATAACCTCTGATACCCGTACTAATCAAGAATCAACATTATAAATTGTAGGATAGTGCTAGTATATGGGGGGGGCATGAAATCGGAGGGGCCGAAGGGCCTGTTTCCACACTGTATCTCTAAACTAAACTAAAACTAAACAAAGTGTGGAAGAACTCCAAGGGACATGCAGCATGGAGGGAACGGATAGCCAATGTTTTGGGATGATATTTGGAGGGAATTTATGTCTTATTTTTTCTTGTATTCATTGCTCAGGATCTGGCTGTTGCTAGCCATGCTAGCGTGTATTCTCCAATCCTAATTTCTCCTTGAGAAGAGGGCATTTTTAAAGAATTAACCAAGTGGGGTGGGTACAACAGTTGGAGCAGTAGACTGGCAAATTTGCTCTTACTTTTAGTTTAGAGATACAGGGTGAAAGCAGGCTCTTCGGCCCACCGAGTCTGAGCCGCCCAGTGAACCCCGCACACTAACACTATCCTACATACGCTAGGGACAATTTACAATTATACCAAGCCGATTAGCCTACAAACCTGTAGGTCTTTTGGACTATGGGGTCATTTTTTGGGGTGTCTTGGGGGTGGACTTGGGGGCATTTTTTTCCCTCCAGCAGCTGCAGTTCCTTACATAAACGATTGCTGTCAAAGTAACTGGCACTTACCCTGTATTCAGAAAGCAAGAAAAGAACCATTTGTGTAAGAAACCAATGTTTTTTTCTGTGGCAGTATGAAGCAGTACGACAAACCAACACCTCTAAAATGTTAAGCGTACTTATTATGTTTTCCGACCCTGTGACATGAGCGTTTATTAATCGTGTGCCCAGGCACCTTTTTGTCCACAAAAAACCATTGTAAGTAACATGCACACACACACATATATGTGTGTGTGTGTGTGTGTGTGTGTGTGTGTGTGTGTGTGTGTGTGTGTGTGTGTGTGTGTGTGTGTGTGTGTATAGATATGTGATAGATATGTGTGTGTATATATATATATATATATATATATACACACACACACACACAAATATTTATACACACACACACACACATATATATACTGTCTATATGCATGCATACATACACATACATAAAACAAACACACACAAATAGTACAAAAAGACAACAAAAAATGCCCCCAAGTCCATGTTTCCAAGGGTGGAAACCGGATCACTCGGATGAAGCCCATGCCGTCAATAGACAATAGACAATAGGTGCAGGAGTAGGCCATTCGGCCCTTCGAGCCAGCACCGCCATTCAATGTGATCATGGCTGATCATTCTCAATCAGTACCCCGTTCCTGCCTTCTCCACATACCCACTGACTCCGCTATCCTTAAGAGCTCTATCTAGCCCGCTATCCTTAAGAGGTCTAACTAGTCATGGAGTTAACATACAGAGAAGCACTCATAGTCAGGATCGAACCCAGGTCACTGGCGCTGTGAGGCAGCAACTCTACCGCTGCGCCACCGTGTCGCCAGTGCCGTCCTCTGTTGGAGGACATTAAACAGATAGGTTATTGTTACAACTGGACAGCGTTTGCAGTTGACATTACTAAGAGTGGTTACTGTTATAAATTCCAGGTGCTTAACTGCATTTAAATTCCAAGGCAAGTGTGGTGGGACTTGGAATCTGGGATCGTTAGTGCCGGCCTTGAGATTATCATTTGCGTAATCAGGACACAGAAAACACAACCTGGAATTTGACTTCTATTAAGTCAATATCCATTTGCAGGTTTTGGTTGTCTGTGCTCCCGAATGAGGATTGGTGCACTCTGGAGCCGCTGAGTGCCGCGCAGATCATATGTCTTCTTATGGGAAGTTTCCTGTGTAAAGGATTTTTTTCCCCTCCCTTCAGACGCCAATTACGAAACAATTACACCAGAGCAATTTTGCATTGAGCTGGATGCACCGTTTTCCCTTCATTTGATATATTTTCAATGATAAGATCAGCCGGAACAGATGCAGCAATTTTCCCAACAGCTGCTTTTATTTTACCTTAAATTGTGCCTGATCAAGGAAGAAAGTTCAAAAGAAATTTGTATTCTTCTGTGTTTTTTTCCCCCCTCACTGCAAATGACTAGATAAAAATCACTCCCTTCGGAAATGTAGCTATTCAATGTGTACTTAAGGGAATTAGCTAGGATGTTCTTGGGCTATTAAGTGAATTAGAAGTATCCGATTCCTTCAATAGCGTGACTCGTTCTGTTTCAGGGCAGTGCGAGAAGGTTATTTAGACAATCGTGCGGCAGAAAGGGTCAAAACTACCAGACCAGTGAGCAGTCTAAAGCAGTGGAGGTGTGGGATATTTGCAGTGATGGATGAAAATAATCTGCTTAGTACTGGTTACCATGTGCCCTCGGTCACACCATCCTTGCTTAAACATATGCAATGCATTATCAAAGGAATAATTAGCAGGCAGTTCACTCTGGTGTGACTGACAGTTTATGTGTCCAGATGTCATGCTGGTCTGATCTTGTTCTTGTCAGTTTTCAGTAGCTCAGTCTGACAGTCACTGCCCTGCATTAGGCTACTGGGGTGAGTGATCTGATCAAAGGAACGACTAACTCATCTGATTTCCACCCCCCCCCCCCCCCCCTCCAAAGCCGAATTTCAGCCGGGATTCTTTCTTATCCCAGCCCTAATCAATTCCCCACCTCTCCGCCCACACTGCTGCCACCCACTGCCAAGCTTCCTCTGCGCTCAGGAGGAAAGAAACGGTCTGATATCATGGTCATTGTCAAAGCCATTCTGTGCGATCAGCCGGCAAGACGTGTGTGTCTCTGGAGGCGAGCTGGGCTTATCTGCTATTCCGCAACCTTGAGACACAAAGCTCGACCCACACTCACAAAGTCTTTCTCCATTGTCGCCTTTCCACACATTGTAGGAGAGGCTTCAATGGGATCATTACATTAAAAAAAACGTAAGGTTCCGTTAAAGAGTCTCCTCCACTACAAATACCAGGCTGGCTTTTAAAATACTTTTTTTTCTCTCTAGAGTTTGGCACTACATCTCTCTTCTCCAACTTTCTCACCCTACTCCATTAGTGTGAAGAAGGGCACTGAACTGATCTGAAACATTATCTATCCATTTCCTCTACAGATCGGTCTGACCCGTTGAGTTCCTTCAGCCTGTTGATTTTTAATTAATTAATCACTCATTTCTAAAGAATTTAATGTAATAATATGTATTTGATTTCTGACTCTGTGTGTGTGTCTGTCTGTGTGCAGTGTGTCTCTCTGTGTTGTGTGAGTGTGTGTGCCTATATGTGTGTTGTGTGTCATATGTCCCAGACAGAACAATGAAATTCTGACTTGCAGCAGCACAACAGAATATGTAAACATAGTACACTGTAAACAATATAACAAACGAGTAAAGAAAGATCAGTATATATATATATATGTGTGTGTGTGTGTGTGTGTGTGTGTGTGTGTGTGTGTGTGTGTGTGTGTGTGTAATATGTGTGTATATAAATATATATATATGTGTGTACACACACATGTATATGTATAACTATATAATATATATACACATATATACGCACACACATATCTCTCTCTATATATATACATATACACATACACACACATGCACATATATATATATATATATATATTTTATAGATGTACATACACATAAAGACAGCAAACAATAATAGTGCAGAAAGACAAAACTAATACCACCAAGTCTATGTAGTTCAGAACTTATTTGGAGGTTGTAGTGTTAGATAGGTTGTACTATCATTCCGGTGTGAAAGAAAATCAAGTAAGCATGCCCGAATGATTTCTGTCCAGTGGCTCTGACATCCACCATCATGAAGTACTTTGAGAGGCTGGTCTTGGCACACATCATCTCCAGCCTCCCACACGGCCTTGATCATATTGCCTACCACCACAATAGGTTCATGGCAGACACTGGAAGCAGGACTGTTTAGCTCAGTTGGTTAGAGCACGGCGCTAATACCTCCAATGTCACGGGTTCAAACCCTGTACGGACCACCACTATATGGGGTGAAGGTAGGAGAATGGGGTTGAGAGGGAAAGATAGATCAGCCATGATTGAATGGCGGAGTAGACGAGGGGCTGAATGGCCTAATCCTGCTCCTAGAACTTATGAACTCATGAACACTATCTCCCAGGCTCCACACTCATCCCTGGAACATCTGAATATGCAAGACATCTACATATTAATTGTAGCTCCACCACCAATACCATTACATCCGCACTCATCTCCAAATTCCTGGATCTAAGACTCAGCACCCACTCAGTAAATGATCCTCAACTTCCTGACCTACAATCTTTGATCATTAAGGATAGCTGATAAAACACCCTCCATGATTATTTTCAAAACCAGTGCCCGAGCAAGGCTGCATTCTCAGCCTCTCACTATAGTCCCTATGCACTCATGATTCTGCAACTAAATTCTGCTCTAATTGCATTTACAAATTTGCAGATAACACGACTGACATGTGCTTTGTTTCCTTCCTCTTTCGTCCTCACATATGGTTTAATTGTTCTCGGGTACGGTATGATTTGACTAGATAGCACACAAAACAAAGCTTTTCACTTTGTTTTTTCAAAACAATGTATCTCAGGACCCGTGACAATAATAAATCAATGCCAATGAATGGCGGAGCTGCTGAATGAATGAATGATACTTTACTGTCACATGTACCTAAGTTACCTAGGAACAGTGAAAAGCTCTTCTTTGTGTGCTTGAAGGGCCCATTGGCGTAATGCTATTCTTAATATGTATGTGTGTATGACTGCCTAATAATTCAGATTATTTTTCCAAACATTACAATCTAGTAATTTTGCATGTCATTCTCAAGCATTTGATGAATAAAGAAGATGGTAATTATGAGTACATATCTCAGCGTAAGTGTTCAGGCTTATTTCAGATCTGAGTGAGATTTATTTAACAATATATTCATATTGCTACAGTCCTGTTTGTCATGGTAGTCAGCACAGTTCTGGTGTTGAAAGTTGAGGAGACTAATCTTCTGCAGCTTTTCCATAGAATACATGTGGATTTGTGAAACTGCCCTGTTCTATTAACCTTGTTGGCATCTTCCATTATCTGCATCTGCTTTCTTTAAACATTGCATACACTTTCCTTTGTCAGTGTCCATATATCATGTGTACGTGTTATTTGCAATGTTCATGACGACTCCATTCTTGCCATTACATTCAATCTATTGCCCTTGTTTCCAAGTGCTTATCAATTATGGAGACAAAAGAACTGCAGGTGCTGGAATCTTGAGGAAAACACAAAGTGCTGGAGTCACTCAGCAGGTCAGGCAACATCTGTGGAGGGAATATTTTAGGCAGCAGCAGGAGTCACAGAGGGTGGGCAGTGAGAGAGGGTCTCACAGAACTCCCATCGGAGAGAGGAGGTGCAGCCTAACTTGATGAGTCACTCCAGTATTTTGTGTTTTTCTTGTCAATTATCATGATTAATTTTTCTGTATCTAAATAAAATTACCAGGCTACTTACAATATGTGTCAAATTTTAGTTTTGCAAATATAAACTATTTAACAATTATAGCAAGGTGATAAACATTGTTGACAAGACCAGGATTTATTATAGACAAGACAATAGACAATCGGTGCAGGAGTAGGCCATTCGGCCCTTCGAGCCAGCACCGCCATTCAATGTGATCATGGCTGATCATTCTCAATCAGTACCCCGTTCCTGCCTTCTCCCCATACCCCCTGACTCTGCTATCCTTAAGAGCTCTATCTAGCTCTCTCTTGAATGCATTCAGAGAATTGGCCTCCACTGCCTGATTTATTGCTGATCATTAATTGCCCTTGAGGAGGTCATAGTGGTGAGCTTTCTTAAATCATTGCAATTTAACTGTTGAACATGTTCCGACATTGATGTGGGGTTGGGAGCTCCTGAATTTACAATTGATGGAGGACCAGGGATATATTTGCTAATTCTGATAGAGTACAATTTGAAAGGGAAGATGTGAAATTTGATTGCGTCTGCTATCATTTTCCTTCAGGTGATCGATCAGCATTGCAGATTTGGAAGAACGCAGATTGCTTCCTAATGCATTCATCCAAATGCATCATGTGCTTTTACAAATAGTTTGGTTTAGTTCAACTTTATATTAGTTTAGTTTAGAAATGCAGCCTGGAAACAGGACCTTCGGCCCACCGAATCTGCGCTGACCAACAATCACCCGTATGCTAGTTCTATGTTGTCCCAGTTTTGCATCCTACATAGTAGGGGCAATTTACGAAACCCAATTAAACCGTGTTTGGAAGGTGGGAGGAATCTGGAACGCCCAGAGAAAACCTACTCATTCACAGGGAGAATGTGCAATCTCTGTACAGACAGCATTCGTAGTCAGGGCAAACCCGGGTCTCTGGCGCTAAAAGGCAGCAAAGACTACTGTGCACTGTGACACCCCGGTAATATTTATAGCTGAGTATCTCCAGCATTTCCTATTCTTATTTCATTCAGTACCAAGTGATGCTGCAAACAATAGATGGGAATTATAGGTGAATGGAAAAATAATCGCAATGGAAAAAGGCCATTTATCCCTTCAAAAAAGTGCCATTTCATTTCAAAGTCAAAGTCAAAGTCAAAGTCAAATTTATTTGTCACATACACATACACGATGTGCAGTGAAATGAAAGTGGCAATGCCTGCGGGTTGTGCACAAAAAGAATTACAGTTACAGCATATAAATAAAGTTAATAAGTTACTATTAGTGTCGACAAAAATTTAGTCTCTGGGGTTATAAAAGTTGACAGTCCTGATGGCCTGTGGGAAGAAGCTCCGTCTCATCCTCTCCGTTTTCACAGAGTGACAGCGGAGGCATTTGCCTGATCGTAGCATCTGGAACAGTCCGTTACTGGGGTGGCAGGGGTCCCTCATGATCTTGCTTGCCCTGGATCTGCACCTTCTGATGTATAGGTCCTGCAGGGGGACGAGTGTAGTTCCCATGGTGCGTTCTGCCGAACGCACTACTCTCTGCAGGGCCATCCTGTCCTGGGCATAAACAATGCAACTCATCCCCTTATCCTATCCTTCCTCTTATCTTTTTCCGTATCATGGATGTTGGAATAAATGTTAATCTTACCAACAGTAACTCAGAAAGTCAGGCTTCAGAATGCACGATTGGAACTTGCTGCCCTCGACTTTATTCTGCTCAAGTTTGCTCTGGGGCACGAAAAGCACAATTTTGACCTTACGTTTTTCACATAATTAGAAAAACAATTGTTGCCTTGGATCTTTGAAAATTGTTAAATGGTTCAAAGCTACTCCATTGTCATGCCTTCCCAAGTTCAGTGAATTTTTTTTAGTTTGCATACAGTTCAGTGACAATCATACTGTACATTAGGCACACAAATTGGTGGAGTAACTCAGCAGGTCAGGCAGCATCTGTGGAGAAAGGAAATAGGAGACGTTTCAAGTCAGGACCCTTCAGACCCGCATTTACCTGCATTCGTTGGCTATCCATGTTCTCCAGAGATGCTGTCCCTCCCGTTGAGTTACTCCAGCACTTTGGGCCTTCGTTTCCTAACCAGCATCTGGCAGTTCTTTGTTTTCTACCATGCAACACTATTTAGGATGATACAACCTACTTAATTGGCATTCCCTTTTCATCATCCTGGACATGAATACTTTCCGCCCCTTCAATACCATGGCTTCGATGTCCCATCTACAAAATGCACTGCAACCACTTGCTTTGGCTATTCTAACAACATCTTCCATACTTGAAACTCTAGCACGAGCACAGTAGATGCATGGGAACACTAATCCCTCCAAGACACACATCATCCTGTCTGAGGAACACAACACCATTCCTTCATCTTCACCGTATCTAAATCCTGGAACACCCTGCCCAACAGCAACGTGCAAAATTCCACAGCAGAAGAGCTGCAACAATAAAAAAGATATCTCGCCATTATCTTTGTGAGGGCATTTAATTATGATTTTGCCAATGATGTCAATTATGTATTTAATTTTTTTAAACCGTGTCATAAACGTGATACATAGAGAGATGATGCCTGATTTACCAAATATAGCAACTTCGGAAAATAACATTTTGAAAAGAACTGATGTGCTCAATGCAGCATATGCCACGTTAATATATCAAATGAACACATTTCCTGTGGATTGTCTCGATCAAATCCCGAACAAGTCGATCAAATCCCGAACAAACAGACTTAAGAACAGTTTTTACCCCAGGGCCATACGAGAACTGAACACTACCTTTGCACTAGGCAACACCGTTAAAAAATCTTGTACTTAATATAATTGTATTTAATTGTATTTATGTATTTATTTGTTTTTGCATTTATTGCATATATGTTTGTACGCACCGTCAGGATTGGCTATTTTTTAATTTCGTTGTACTCGTTGCAATGACAATAAATGAATATTATTATTATTATTATTATTATTATTATTATTATTATTATTATGTTTCTGCCACATTTGGATCTTTTCAAGGCATACACTGAAGGATGGGGTGTTTGGGGCAAAATCCATTGTACCTGGGAAATATTTACTTCAATATACTTGCAATATTAGGGCGGTTGACAATAGCGCCATGCATAATGGTTGCACTGGCTAGACTCTACCAGATGAATGATTAAAGGAGAATTTTACAAAGGGAGAATAGGGGCATGGATTGCAAGACTAAACACTTGAAAGAGCACATTGCCATAGAAACCATCAGAGAATCATTCTGTTTTCAAATCAAGTGATACTTAAAAAGACTATATTCGTGGCTTTACACTGTTGGCTATCTGTTGTAGCCTATACTTTAGAAGTGTTGAACCACACTGACATTTTACAATTCCGTTTCAGATAAGACACAGACATTTATCATCCATTTAAGGAACAGGTAGCCGCAGATTAATGCAGATTTTAAAAAAAATTGCTGCTGCTTAAATCCTTCAAAATACTCAGGGAGGAGAACGCTGCCAGTTTTGTACGTCACTATTAGTTTAGTTTTGTTTAGTTTACTTTAGTTTAGGGGTGGGAGCTGCTTTAAGTCCCCTTCGTCCACCCTGGGTAGTTCTACGGAACTGGCAAAATTTGCAGCAAAGCGTCAACTATGGTACTCTGAAGCACCAATTGCCACTTTTGACTGTTGTAGTTGACATACGAAAGAAGAAGTTTAGTTTAGTTTAGAAATACAGCACAAAGACAGGCCCTTTGGCCCACCGATTCCACGCCGACCGGTGATCCCCGCACACTTATACTGTCCTGCACACTATGGGCAATTTACAAATATTGCCGAAGCTAATTAACCTGCAAACTTGTACGTCTTTGGAGCGTGGGTGAAAATGGGAGATCATGGGGAGAGCGTACAAACTCCATACAGACAGCACCCTTAGTCAGGATCGAACCCGGGTCTCTGGTGCTGTAAGACAGCAACTCTACTGCTGCGCCACCGTGCCGCCCCTGTTGTACCATTCACGCAGCTAAGGATGCTGTGCTGCACGACTAATACAATTATTCACCTCTTTACCCTCCAGTGCAACTGACTCGAATGTGTATCCAATTGTTTTCTAAAATATGATCGGCTCTGAATCTTTGCTAATCCATTCGGAACATCCATTTGTAACCGCTCTCTCACCAGAAAGAAGCACAACTCGTAATGTGGAGCCTGAAATATAAATCATCCCCTGGAATTCAATCTGCGTTCAGCTGTTTAACTAAAATATTTTGCCACTGTACCAGAAAATGCATCGCACAACAATCCAAAGGCCATGCTGATGAGCAGAGTGTTTGCCCACAGAATCATTAGCTTCCAAAATAATGATGCTGATGTTATCATCAGCGGTTAGATGCAGAATAAAGAGCTAATGATTCTTTAATGCTGATTACCTTGTCGCCTATCTCATTCAATAATCTAATTTACTGGCTTAATAATGCAAAAGATTTCACTTAGGCGAGAACCTGAGATGCCTGTAATTAGATTAAGTGTATACTGTTTCACCTGTTTCCTGTTGCGTCTGTACAGAGCTTTTTCATTGGTCGTGGATACCTAGTTTAACTATTTTGTTACTCAAATGTATTACGTGGAAAGGCAACTAATATTCAAATTATATAATTTGTCCTCCTGGGGTAATTCACACAATAAAATCTGTACTCGATAAGCGTAAGACACTTGCAATACAAATGTGGACTTTAATGTTAAAAGACATTTGGACAGATATCTGTATAGGATGGATAAAGAGTGGAATGGGCCAAATGCATGCAAATAGAACTCGCCCAGGATGCCAACTTGGTCGGCATGGACAAGGTGGGCCAATGGGCCTGTTTCTGTGCTGCACAGCTCTATGAATCCATGACTCGAATAGAAATATCCTTAAACGTATCGTTCATCATATTGGCCTATGATTGCTTAATGAAATCCCTTTGTAGTTATTTTTAAGGAAGCTACAGAGGTTAATAGAGGCGTAGAGTCATACAGCACAGAAACTGTCCTTTGGCCCAAACTCATCCATGCCGACAAAAATGCCCCTTCTAAGCTTGGCCCATTTTCCCACATTTGGCCCATACCCCTCTGAATAGTTCTTGCCCATGTACTTGTTTAAGTGTCTTTTTAAATGCTTGAAAAGACGAAAGACAGGATTAAAGTGTTAATTACCTCCTCAACTTACCTTATCCATGCATCCACCACCCAAAAGGTTGTCCCTTAGGAGGTTCCTATTAACTCTTTCCTTCTCACCTTTCCACATCCATATTCTATTCCATATCCACAGATAGAGTAGGTGTGGAAAGGATGTTTCCATTGGTGGGAGAGTCTAGGACCAGAGGTTATAAACTCAAAATTAAAGGGCGCTCTTTTAGAAAGGATGAGAGGAGGAACTTCTTTACATAGAAAATATAGAAAATAGGTGCAGGAGGAGGTCATTCGGCCCTTCGAGCCAGCACCGCAAGTCAGAGGGTAGTTAATCTGTGGAACTCCTTGCCACAGTGGGCTGTGGAGGCCATGTCAATGGATATTTTTAAGGCAGAGATAGACAAATTCTTAATTAGAATGGGTGTCAAGGGTTATGGGAAGAAGGCAGAGATCAGCCATGATTAGGAGGCAGAGATCAGCCATGATTGAACGGCGGAGTAGATTCGATGGGCTGAATGGGTCTAATTCTACTCCAATAATTTGTGAACTTGTGAACCTTATGTCCTCTGGTTGTTGATTCCCCTATCCTGGGTGTACCCCAACTCTCATGATTTTATACACCTATAAGATCGCCCTCAGCCTCCTGCGCACCAAGGAATAAAGTCCGAGGTTGCCTGACCTTTCCCTGTAGCTCAGGCCCTCGAGTCCTGGCAACATCCTCGTAAATCTTCTCTGCACTCTTCTCTGACATCATTCCTATGGCAGGGTGACCAAAACTGAAATGCTCCAAATTCAGTCTCACCAATTGTAGCATTTACACCAGGTGGCGTCGTCAGCGATGGCAGTCTCGCCAACGGTCTGTCTGTCTTTTCGTCTTTTTTGTTATTTTTAGTGTGTTTTTAAAAGTATGTGTTCATGTTCTCTGGTTTGTTTTATGTGGGGGGTGGAGTCGGGGAATTTTTGAGATCAGAGAACAAAGCACACCGAAAATGGCCTTTGAAACATGAAATATGAAAGTCCATTTTATTATTGATGTGTTTTACGCAGACAGTCTTCAACCCTCCTTCTGCAGCTGTCCAATTATCTGTAAAAATGTATTCGGTTCTTCAATGATTATAGTCTGGATTCAGGGGTATTAGCTATGGGGAAAGGTTGGACAGGCTTGGATAGTTTTCTCAGGGATGCCGGAGGCTGCGGGAGACCTGATAGGAGAATATGAAATTATGAGAGGCATAAATGGGGTCGAGAGTCAGTACCTTTTTCCCCAGGATGGAAAAATTAAATACGATAGGGCATAGCTTTATGGTGAGAGGGGCAAAGTTTAGAGGAGATGTGCAGGGCCTATTTACAGAGGGTGGTGGGTGCCTGGAAGGTGCTGTCGGGGTTGGCATTTGAGGTTGATATAGTAGTGACATTTAAGAGGCTTTTAGATGGACGCACGGATATGCAGGGAGTGGAAGGATATGCAGGTAGATAAGATATGCTGTCAGCATCTTATTCGTCTTGTTCAGGCATTGCGGGCTGAAGGGCTGTTCTTGTGCCGTACTGTTGTATGTGCTTTTGCTGTTTTAGCTTTTGCACCTCCGTGCAACATGGTGCAATCTGTGCCTCACTCTCCTCCCCTCACCTTGCAGTGAGGTTGTGACCTCTTGTGTCAGGGGACTTCATCAGGGCAAATTAGTAAATGGGTCTGGACATTGATGCAGAAGATCCAAGTTCTCCAGCATTTTCCATCATCTCTGTGGCAGTTAGTCTGTGGCTAAGACATAGTCACTGGTCATAAATTATTTGAATAAGCCCGTCGGCCGACTATGTCCATGCTGACCATCATTATTTAGCTTTCTTTCCCCCCTACTCCATCAGTTTGAAGAAAGGTCCCAACCTGAAATGCTATCTGTCCATTTCGCTCCACAGGTGCTGCCTGACCCACTGAGTTCCTCCAGCACTCTGTGTGTTCCTGACCTTCAAGTAAATGGGTTTAGATTTATTATTATTAAGTGTATCGAGGTACAGTGAAAAGATTTGTTTTGCGTGCTATCCGATTAGATCAGATAATACATACATGAATGTAATCAAGCCAAACTCAAGTAATTGTTATTGTATCTCGCTCAAGTACCTCCTTTGGCAACTCATTCCATATACCCACCAAAAATCACCCCGCAGGTTTTTATT
Source organism: Rhinoraja longicauda (assembly GCF_053455715.1). Classification (NCBI taxonomy): domain Eukaryota; kingdom Metazoa; phylum Chordata; class Chondrichthyes; order Rajiformes; family Arhynchobatidae; genus Rhinoraja; species Rhinoraja longicauda. Next base: position 8,310,914 of record NC_135980.1, on the reverse strand, counting down.
AAATCTTTCCCCTCTTAGTTTAAACCTGTGTCCTCTGATTCTTGATTCCCCTACTCTCCTATACCCCACCAGGATTCGCACTGTTTTCCCCCCTTCCCCCGCCTCTTCTACCACCATTCCTTCCTCTAGCTTCACAATTCAATGGTTCAAATGTTCACAATTTGCAACTCTTCAATCCTTTTATCTCGCACCTTCTGTCTTTTCATCTCTGGCCTTTGGCCAACTATCTACTTATCAAAAAACTTCCCCTCAACTGTATCCTCTGGTTACTTTGACTTCTCTAACTTTAAGTAACCCTTGATTTCCCTCTCTCTCCATCCCTACCCCTTCCCAGTTCTCCGACCAGTCTTAATGTCTCCGACTACATTTTATTTATGTTTGCTTTGTTGTTACCTTCTCCCAGCTAACAATAATCATTTTCCTTGATCTTCACTCCCTTTGCCCTGTTTTCAAATCCTCACAATTCCTTATCTATGTATCTCCCTCCCCTTTGACATCAGTCTGAAGAAGGGTCTTGACCTGAAACGTCACCCCATTCCTCATCAGAGATGTTGCCTGTCCCGCTGAGATACTTCAGCATTTTGTGTCTATCTTCGGTTTAAACCAGCATCTACTGTTCCTTCATGCACGTTTCCTCTGATTACTTGCCAGGCTTAATGACATAATAATAATAATAATAATAATATAATAATAATAATATTCATTTATTGTCATTGCAACGAGTACAACGAAATTAAAAAATAGCCAATCCTGACGGTGCGTAAAAACATATATGCAATAAATGCAAAAACAAATAAATACAATTATATTAAGTACAAAAGTTTTAACAGTGTGACCTAGTGCAGAAGGTAGTGTTCAGTTCTCGTATGGCCCTGGGGTAAAAACTGTTCTTAAGTCTGTTTGTTCGGGATTTGATCGACCTGAAACGTCGACCAGAGGGCAGATGAACAAACAGACGGTGGCCGGGGTGGGATGGATCTTTTATTATTTTGCCTGCTCTACTGAGGCAGCGTAGGCTGAACAGGTGCTCCAAGGAGGGCAGTGAGCAGCCGATGATCTTCTGGGCCGTCGTGATGACCCTCTGAAGGCCTTCCTGCCCTTTTCTGAGCAGCTGGCATACCATGTGGTTATACAGTATGCCAGCACACTCTCGATGGAGCAGCGATAGAAGGACATCATGAGCTTCTCCTGCAGGTTGGTTTTCCTGAGGTTCCTCAGGAAGTGGAGTCTCTGCTGTGCCTTCTTCACTGTGGTGATGGTGTTGGTAGACCAGGTAAGATCCTCTGCGATGTGCATACCCAGGAACCTGAAAGCGGGTATCCTTTCCACACAGACCCCATTGATGTAGAGTGGGTCGTATTCTGCACTGGTTTTCCTGAAGTCAATTATAAGTTCCTTTGTTTTGGAGGAGTTCAGGACAAGATTGTTCACTGAACACCATGCTGCCAGCCTTTGGATTTCATCCCTGTAGGCTGTCTCATCTCCTCCTGAGATGAGTCCAACCACAGTCGTGTCATCCGCGAACTTGATGATGGTGTTGGTGGGATGGGTGGGGGCGCAGTCGTGAGTGTAGAGGGAGTAAAGTGTAGAGGGAGTTTAGAGATGCTGGTACTCCACACTGGCACCTCCCATCACAAAAAAAAGGACTGGTAGAGAGAGTACAAGGGGGTGCATTTGGATCAAATTTCAGGAGTGATGCAAAACAACTTTTATTCCTGATGCCTAGTGACTCCATGCACTGATTCACTAGTGTCCGGTGGGAAAAACATGCAGACCAACAATAGACAATAGGTGCAGGAGGAGGCCATTCGGCCCGAGCCAGCACCGCCTTTCAATGTGATCATGGCTGATCATTCTCAATCAGTACCCCTTTCCTGCTTTCTCCCCATACCACCTGACTCCGCTATCCTTAAGAGCTCTATCTAGCCTATCTAGCTCGATCTAGATCATTCCTTAACCAAGTACAGCAACATGGTGGTTGCATTGCTAGTAATCTAGAAGCCCACGTCAATAATTCAGTAGGAAATGAATTCTAGAAGCACTGGTGTAACTTGAGAATTTGAATCCAGTTTTACCACAACATACTAAATGCAATGAAAAGTACAGGTTCCGATAAATGTCAAATAAACTCAGCAAGCTTGCTGATGACATCTAGGAAAGAAAGCTAAAGAAAGCTAATCATTTAGTCTACAAGTGCGGCACGGTGGTGCAGCGGTAGACCTACTGCCTTACAGAGCTAGAGATCCGGGTTCGATCCTGACTATGGGTGCTTGTCTATACGGAGTTTGTACGTTCTCCCCATGAACTGTGTGGGTTTTCTCCGATATCTTCGGTTTCCTGCCACACTCCAAAGACGCACAGGTTTGTAGGTTCATTGGCTTGGTGTAAATGCAAAATTGTCCCTACTGTGTAGGATAGTGTTAATGTGCATGGATCGCTGGTCGGGGCGGACTCAGTGGGCCGAAGGGCCTGTTTCCACATTGTATTTGTAAACTAAACTAAACTAAATTAAAGTGACAACAGTCCTGCATCAATATATTGGATTCCTCTCTACCCTTTGATGTGACTCAGCAAAACATTCAGTGGTGGTAGGGATGGGGAGTAAATGGCAACTCTGCCAACAGCGCCCGTGTATTCCAAATTATGCCCAGGACTAAGCACTTTACACTATCATATCTAAAACACTAAAACTGAGTGTGGCAAAAACCACCACAACGGCCTTTCACCTGAACAACAAGGAAGCTCAACGCCAGCTAACCGTCACCCTCAATGGGTCACCCCTACCCAACAACCCATTTCCTACATACCTCGGGGTGAAACTAGATCGGCAGCTGACCTACAAGCAACACCTTGAAGCTCTCCGTGCTAAAGTCTCGGCACGGAACAACCTCCTGCGTTGCTTGGCCAGATCGTCATGGGGCGCCAGGACATCTACTCTTCGACCCAGTGCTCTTGCACTCGTGTACAGCGCCGCTGAGTACGCCGCCCCAGCATGGTGCCGCAGCGTTCATACCAGCAAGCTAGACGCCACCCTCAACGACACCATGCGGCTCATCACTGGCTGCCTACGCCCTACTCCGACGGATCTCCTGCCGGTGCTCGCAGGTATCGCACCCGCCAAGCTTCGCAGAGAGTTCTTCACTCATAGGCTGGTGTGCAAAGCCCCATCGGACGCCAAACATCCTTTGCACCACCTCGCCCAGGATTCACAGCAACTGGGACCTCAATGCCTGTCACCTCGTCACCCTTTCTCCCGTCATGCAGCGACCCTCTGTGGCTCCGGGTTCAACATACTAGGAGCATGGAGAACCAGTTGGGAACAGACATCGCGACCTCCTAAATTCACTGTCGCACCGAACACCACAGCCCCACCCGGCACGGACATGCCCCGCAAGGAGTGGGTCGCCCTGAACCGGCTCCGCACAGGGGTCGGCCGGTTCAACGCCAACATGTATCGTTGGGGGTTGCGTGCATCAGCAGCCTGCGTGTGTGGAGCAGACCAGCAAACAGCGCAGCACAGCATTTTCGACTGCGCTGTCCTCTGTCCCCCTGGTGGAGGGGTAGACCTCACGGCCCTCGACAACAGCACATTGCACTGGCTACAGCGCCTGGAGGGCATCACATAAATTCTGCTGCCTGAAACGCAAGAAGAAGACTATCATATCCTGTCCCAGTGCTTCTTTTGTGATGGTATACCGGCACCTTTAACATGGCACGTAGATATTAATCGTGCTTAGCTAATGGATAGCGTAGGTGAATGGATTAGAACATTTATTTCCTTGGATGTTAGAGTTCAGTTATTATATTACAAGTTCAAGTGTCTCCAACGTTGGGTACATTGATGGAAAAAAAATTGTTGCTAAATATCACTTAATTGAAACGCATACTGGTATCTTATTGTCCACAAACGAAAGCACTGATCTGGCGATTTTAGTTTGTTTTCTCCATCATCAAATTTTAACAGCTCTATCAAAGTCAGGCTCTCAAAATTGTCCTTTTTTTCTGCTTCACATTTAGCACAAATAAGTAAGATTTCAGCCTGTCCTTACATTAATACATTATTTAAAAAGCGAGCAGGAACTCCACGTGTAATGGGAAACTTATGTTTATTAACTCCTGCCTCTAGGGAAAGCCACATAGATCTGTATATCGGATAGTTAATAGCATTTTCCTTTCAAAACGAAATGTCCTCATTATTGACCATTTTTGATTCTTGAGAATGTCGCTAATTCTGGTTTTAATTCTAAAGATGCTGCTGTTATTGAAACAGGTAATATGAAGGAGCCACTTTGAAGCATAAGAAATTGATTTTACTTTTTAAGCCTCTTGCTCATTGCTTCATTTGTTAAAGGAGGTTTAAAAAAAGTCTGTAATGAAGTGTGACACAGTCACATTCTCCAAATGTACATTGGAGCTAAAGGTACTTGGAATATTTCTCATTCGACTGTTTCAAATCAATTGAATATTAAAGGCCCAAAATAAAGTCAAAGTGTATAGAAACAGAGTCTTTGTCCCATCTTGCCAATTCCGAGCAAGATATCCCATCTAAATAAGTCAATATTTCACAATTGTCCGCGTTTGGCCTTAATCCCTCTAAACCTTTCCTTTCCATGCACCTGTTCAAGTATCTTTTAAATTCTGATATAGAATCCCTCAAGATTTTATACACCCTTGTATGATCACCCCTCAGCCTCCAATGGTTCAAGGGATCAAGTCCAACCCTGCCCCTCTTCCCCTGCAGCTCAGGCCCTTGAGTCCTGGCAATATCCTTGCAAAACGGGAGGAAAAAAAACAGTTTCTTCGAAAATAGGAAAGAGGTTGTAAATCATCAAGTTGTAATTTTTAATTATGTTTTGGTATCCGGGCATTAATGGCAATATTCCCATTGCAAACAACGGTGAAAAGACAGAAAAATCAGTTGTACAAGATGTTGGTGCGCCCACACCTGAGGTATTGTGCTAAGTTCCTCTGCTACAGGAAATATGCCAGTAAGCTGGAAAGAATGCAACAAAGATATATGAGGATGTTGCTAAGACTTCAAGGACCTGTATTAGTGGGAGAAGTTGGAAATAAATTCATTCCTTGGAGGGCAGGAGGCTGAGGGTGATCATTTAGATGGGTATAAAATCATGAGAGGAATAGGTAGGGTCAATGCACAGGGTCATTTCCCCAGGGTTGGGGAATCAAGAAAGGGAGAGCATCGTTTAAGGTGAGAGGAGCATTATTTAATAGGAACCTGAGGGGAAACCTTTTCACTCAGAGGCTGGAGGGTATTTGGAATGAGCTACCGGAGGAGGCAGTTGAGGGAAGCACTATCACAATATCTAAAAGCCATTCGGACAGGTACATGGATAGGAAATATTTAGAGGAATATAGGCCAAACACAGACAATTGGGACTAGCATAGATCGGGCATTTTGGTTGGCATTAATAGGTTGGGCCAAAGGGGCTGTTTCTGTGCTGTATGACTCTATGACAGAGAAAATGCAAACAATTAACCTTTACGTTTAATGATATCACCAGATCTGAAACGTTTTCTGTCCATTCCTCCACAAATGCTTGCCCACTGAGTTCCTTCAGCACTTTTTTTTGCTCAAAATCCCAGCATCTGTGGATTCTCCTGGCTCAATGAACATTTGGAGTTAGGTGGAAAGAGAATGGTATTTATCAGACAACATGGGGAAGAAACTTCATCTTGATAGCATACGCTAATTGGAAGTGAAGTTTGGAAAGCCTACACAAAACCTATTTTCTATTATGTTGCAGTTGAGTTTATGAGATCTATCACAAGTTTCTATACCAATGCGTTTTAGAATTCCATCTAACAATCATGAAATATATTATTAAACCACCCCTGCAATACTCAAGTCCTGTAGGTGGAAACAACATTGAAACAGGCCCTTCAGCTCCACTGTGTCCACGTCGACCAAAGATCACCCCATGCGCTAACCTACACAAACTAGGGACAATTTTTATAATTAACCTAAAAACCTGTACGTCTTTGGCGTGTGGGAGAAAACCGGAGTGCTCCGAGAAAACCCATGCTGTCACAGGGAGAACATACAAACTCCGTACAGACAGCGCCCATAGTCAGGATCAAACCCGGGTCTCTGCTGCTGTGAGTATAGGAGCAAAGAGGTCAAAGAGGTCCTTCTACAGTTGTACCGGGCCCTGGTGAGACCGCACCTGGAGTACTGTGTGCAGTTTTGGTCTCCAAATTTGAGGAAGGATATTCTTGCTATTGATTCCCGGAATGGCGGGACTGTCGTATGTTGAAAGGCTGGAGCGATTGGGCTTGTATACACTGGAATTTAGAAGGATGAGGGGGGATCTTATTGAAACGTATAAGATAATTAGGGGATTGGACACATTAGAGGCAGGAAACATGTTCCCAATGTTGGGGGAGTCCAGAACAAGGGGCCACAGTTTAAGAATAAGGGGTAGGCCATTTAGAACGGAGATGAGGAAGAACTTTTTCAGTCAGAGAGTGGTGAAGGTGTGGAATTCTCTGCCTCATAAGGCAGTGGAGGCCAGTTCGTTGGATGCTTTCAAGAGAGAGCTGGATAGAGCTCTTAAGGATAGCGGAGTGAGGGGGTATGGGGAGAAGGCAGGAATGGGGTACTGATTGAGAGTGATCAGCCATGATCGCATTGAATGGCGGTGCTGGCTCGAAGGGCTGAATGGCCTACTCCTGCACCTATTGTCTATTGTCTATTGTCTATTGTCTATTGAGGCTGCAACTCTATTGTTGCACCACTGTGCCGCCCTTAGTTCTTAGTTGCTAACAGTTCCAATACATTATCTTTCCCCACATGTAGAGGAAACAAAAAATGTGGAGCAGCTGAGAGCTGCAAAGGATTTAAAAGCACCTTGAACATTGTCTGTACGCAGTAGCTGTAAACAACCTCTCCTCAGTTTCATGAAGGAGGCCACAGATGGGATTTGGAGATTTTACTTTCCCATTTATGGAAATATTTTATTGGCATTTTCCACTTTTACCGCATTGTACAACTTTATTTTTAGCCAAGTTGTTAAAGTGAGCAATTTAGGATTTCTGCCTCACAGTGCCAGAGAGGGTTCGATCCTGACCTTGGGTGCTGTCTGTACAGGGTTTGCCCATTGTCCCTGTGACCACATGGGGTTTCTTTCTGGGTGCTCCGGTTTCCTCCAACATCTCAACACCATGCAGGTTTGTACGTTTATTAGGGTTTGAGAGGGAAAGATAGATCAGCCATGATTGAATGGCGGAGTAGACGATGGGCCAAATGACCTAATTCTGCTCCTATAACTTAAGAACTTAATTGGCTTCTGTAAATTGGCCCTATTGTGTATGGAACTGGTGTGTGGGTGATTGCTGGTTGGCACGGACTCAGTGGGTCAAAGAGCCTGTTTCACACTGTATCTCTAAACTAAACTAAATGATAACTGGTTGGATGGATCTAATTAAGTCAGGCATGGAACTTATAGATTGCTGGCCCCATAGATAGTGATAACTTGGTGATCTGTTCTCCTTGATTGGAATTAAGGGGCAAGTATTTTCCTTAGTAATGGGAGAAATCTTGGTTCTTCTACAAATAGTCCATTTTAGAGTGTTGATGAGGCTTATTAATTCAGCATTTCATCAGAAATACAGCATTTTGAACAATCTAGCAGTATCTCCATAGTTCATCTGTGTCAAGCTAGTGGACTGGGGCTGTAGAGGTGACAGAACTATTGGTTATTTTTCAAGTCAAACCTTAATTCCCAGGCATGGTTGTATATCATCATTCTGTCTCACCATTTCCATCACCTCTAAAAGGCAGCCAATATCATCAAAGACCCACACCATCCTGGCCATGCTCTCATTTCGCTACTACCATAGGGATAAAGGTACATGAGCCTGAAAACCGTGAGCACCAGGTTCATTAGCAACTTCTTCCCAGTAACCATCGGCTGTTGAATACTTCACAACACGATTTAGCAACTATGCTATTCTACGGACTGTGCCTTTGGTTGTACTATTATGATTACCTAGTATTACTGTTATTAAGTTATTTTATCATTGATTATTATTTATTTATCTGTGAGATATTGTGTTAATGTTCCTGTTCGGCTGCAGCAAGTAAGAATTTCATTGCTCCACAGGCGATACATAAGACGTTAAAACACTCTTGAGTAACCTTGATTATGCACAGTGGGTTTTATATTTTCTTTTTGCAAATGGCTGTGTTAGTGGAGTTCATGTTCTCAGTGAAGTAGAGTGTTTGCACACTCATACATGAACACTTTAGAAAATGATTTCTTAGCAACAGTAACTTATTCTCTTCTTCTGGATCACTTAGTTCCACTGATGTCTCAGGTTCATAAGTGATAGGAGCAGAGTTAGGCCATTTGGCCCATCGTCTACTCCACCATTCAATCATGGCTGATCTATTTTTCGCTCTCAACCCCATTCTCCTCCCTTCCCATAATACCTGACACCCGTCCTGATTCAGAATCGATCAATCCCTGCCTTAAAAATATCCATTGATTTGGCCTCCACGTGCCAAGATCGAACCCTAGACTCTGACATTGTAAGGCAGCAACTCTACTGCTGCGCCACCGTGCTTCTTTGCTAACCAAGACGAGAAAGAGAATGGTTTTCCTCTCTGCTGCAGAATTCCGATTCCTCCATTCCACTTGTTTATAAGAGAGGGCATCAAAATACCAACAGTGCAATATTGCAAGATGTAGTATTAACCATTGCAAAGCAAAAACATCTGTGGTCATGAACTTAATGATTCACCACTAACCCATAATGATCTCCCCCCTACAGCCCCTCCTCCAAGTAAAGGTTTTAATGTTAGTTATGATACTTCTCAGTGAATGAATACTTATTAAGCTTGCGCAAACTTCCTTGGTTCACTGTTTTTAGGATATGTTTGCTTGTGTGGGTTTATTGTAATACGGGAATGAATAAATAAACCTAATCTGAATATAATTGCTTCTTGGGATTACATACTAGCTACCAAGTTGACATATTTTATTCTCCTTTTTCTGCATAAATGAAGCTTACTTTTACAATACTATTCTTCAACTGAAGACTGTGGGAGTGAACTGCAGTTTGAATTGTAATTTGGTACACAATTTTTAAATAACGTCGCAAAATAGAAGTAGAGCATCTGTGATAATTTCCAAACAATGAGTTTAGTGCACTTATATTCCCTATGTTTTTTAATATTCAGACAATAAAATCCTCCACTTATTTTCACTTGAGCGTATCTGTAATTTTCATTTTAGTATACCTGTTGTTAAATATGACTGCAATGTAAAATAGATCTGTTCACCAGAAGGAAACATTTAATTAGGCAATTACTGATGGGAAGCTGATAAAAGCAGTGTGGCCATGGAGCAGAGTCAAAGGTCTCCAATTATACTATTTCCACAAATTACAGGGCAGTCTCATTACTGAGAGACTGAAGCTGAAAGAAAATGGCCCAGAACTTGGGGTCTGTGAAGTGAAGCATGTACTTTGTTGTAAAACAGAATGGAAGCTTCTATATGGAGATGCATTGTGCTCTCTGATCTGCCAGCAATCCTGGGATTACCTTCAATACGATGGGTCCAACACACCCTGCAAAGTCAGATGTGGAGGGTTTTCAAAAAATAACTCTGAAACATATGAAGGGATGGTTAAGCATCTTTACTCATAAATACGCTGCCGTTCAGATTTGCCACATAAATGCAGCCACACCAAAAATATGAATAAATATATATCACCACTTAACTGGAAAGACTTGTGCTTGCAATTGGCTGTGTTAAAATATGAGGTCAATATTTTCCGCAAAACTGCTGTAAAATTCCTCGCATGATTAAATTGAAATTGCAAAGATGATAACTCATGATGTAAAAATAGCAATTACTTTCTTCGCAGATGGAACAGAAACAGCAGAAATAAACAGATTTGAATTCAAATTCAGAAAAGATAGTTTAATGCTTTGGGAACTTTTCTTTTGAACCTGCTCCTTAGATTCCTTGAAGATTAAACGTCGGATGACACATTGTGAATTTTCAGTCTTTATAATGTTTCCGGCATTAATATATTTTCAAAATATAACTTTCCCTGAAGCTTTCATTGGGAAGTGCTTTCAGACAACAGCAAGCAAAGAGGTTTGACTTCTTTGCCTCGCCTACTCTCGCTATAATGTAGATTTTTCAGAATCAGTCAGGTAGATTTCTTGCAACAGTGTCACCATGTAATTGATTCAATTTGGTCAAGACCTTTGACCTTCTAACTGGATCATTCACCTGCCATACCAACTGCTTGACATTTCAAGCAATAGAATTGAGATTGACAGCAATATTGGCTCTGCTCACCAAACAGTGAGTGCTGATTTTTCTACAGGCGAGAGATATGTTTCCAATACAAGTTATTAGACTTAATATTGTTTTTTATCTCCTGTTTTACCTTTTATCTACTGCTGTATCTGCAAATAAAGGCACTTGGAGCGTAGTACATAATAAAGTACAGTATAGACACAGACCATTCGGCCCATAATGCCTGTGCCAAATATGATGCCAAGATAAACCAATCCTCTACCCTGGAAAAAAAGACTGTGATCAATTGATTTCATCCATGCCCCCGGTCTGCTCAACCATTTAGTTTGATGAATTATGAATAAAATTATTTTGTACTTTCACATCCTTCACAGTTTTAATTACCTGTTCTTTTATGGAAGATCTAAGAACAGGTTCAGAGAAGACACTTTCATACCTATGGTGTGAACTAGTTTCTTACCTTTAGCCTGGAGGTAAAACAATTAGTTGTTGAGTTTCCGAGTTCTGAGCCCAAATGCAGAACATTCGGTCCTCAGCAGAGGCCTTAATTTTGTAACCCTATGCCCACACTTCAACAGATTTAGTTTAGTTTAATGTAGAGATACAGGGTAGAAACAGGAACTTCGGCCCACCGAGCCCGTGCCAAGCAGCGATCTCCATACACTAACACTATCCTACACACTAGGAACAATTTACAATCTTTACCAAAGCCACCCCTCCGAGCCCATTGCCCTGCGTTCTAAACTTAGACAATAGACAATAGGTGCAGGAGTAGGCCATTCGGCCCTTCGAGCCATTCAATGTGATCATGGCTGATCAGCCACTTCCGCCAATTGATGACTTAATTTATCATTGATTCTTTGGCTACATTGGTTTCTATAACCATCTTTGGATTGAAGAGCAGAAATGAAGTTTGAAATGAAGTAAAAGTCATTGCAGTGTCTGCAAATGCAAATTTGGGAATATTGCCACCAGAATGATTACCTTGAGATAATTTGAAATCATTACATTTATTAAATGTGATTCTAATTACATTTTATTAAACTTTGCACAACAAATCCTGATAAACCTGAGTTAGTTAGCAATTATGAGTTATAAAAGTTGCTGATAAAAATAATCAGTTTGTACAAGAACTGGGCGGCACGGTGTCACAGCGGTAGAATTGCTGCCTGACCACGGGTGGCGTCTGTACAGAGTTTGTACGTTCTCCCTGTGACTGCATAGGTTTTTTTCTGAGACCGTCGGTTTCCTCCCACACTCCAAGGAAGTACAGATATGTAGGTAAATTGGCTTGGTAAATGTAAAAAAACCTGTTCCTAGTGTGTAGGATAGTGTTAATATGCGGGGATTGCTGGTTTGTACTTTGTACCGAGTCTGCACTGACCAGTTATCCCCGCACACTAACACTATTTACACACAATGGGGACAATTTACAATTATACCAAGCCAATTAACCTACAAACCAATACATCTTTGGAGTGTGGGAGGAAATCGGAAATCCCGAGCAACATGCAAACTCCATACAGACAGCACCCGTAGTCATGATTGAACCCAGGTCTCTGGCGCAGTAAGGCAGCAACTCTACCGCTGCGCCACCCAGGATCTTCTCGACCATGATCCAATGAACACTAGATAAGACAAACAGAGACACGAGAGACTGCAGATGCTGGAACCTTGAGCCAAAGGCAAACTGCTGGAGAAGCCTAACATGTCTGGAGAGGCATGGACAGGCAACACAATTGGTGTCAGGACCTTACTCCATCAGTTTGAGAACGATCCCAATCCAACACGTCATCTGCCCACGTCATTTCCTTCCACAGATGCTGCCTGACTAGCCAATTTCCTCCTTTTTTAAAAATAAGGCATCCACTTCCCTCAATTGACCGCCCTGCTCTGCCCCCAGACTACTAAACCCCACCCATGACCAACACCAGTGTGTAGAAAGGAATGGCAGATACTGGTATATACCGAAGATAGACGCAAAGTGTTGGAGTAACTCAGCGGGTGGGGCAGCATCTCTGGGGAAAAAGGGTTAGAAAGGTTAAGAAGGGTAAGAAATCTTACCTCCAGTTTCCTTCACTCTACTTTCAGTCCGAAGAAGGGTCCTGACCCGAAACATCACCCATCCTTTTTCTCCAGAGATGCTGCTTGGCCTGCTGTGCTACTCCAGCACTTTGTGTCTACCATGACATGCAGACTGATCAACAGCTGTGGCCTTTCAGCTGAACTGTACCCATCAACACCATTTATGGGTTCTGAGCAAAATTGTCCAACGATCGACCAACGTTTGCGGAACTCCATGGTTTCCCACTGCTAATCTCCAGCAGTCAACATATTGCCAGAGGACACCCGGGAACGGGTCTACCTCATGTGAATCCATTTAGTAGCCCATGAACCTCAAGTTGTCCATTATGGATGTTGACAAAGTTCAAGGCCACCCGAAGTTCCTCTTGTGAACTGGACCTCTTGTGCATCGGGAAGAAGTTATAGGAATATGAAAACCATGACCACCAGGACACAAAGTGTTGGAGGTCAACACTCAGCAGGTCAGGCAGCTTCTCTGGAGAACATGGGTAGGTGACATTTCGGGTCGAGGCCCTTCTTCAGAACCTCTACCATGACCACCAGGTTCAAGAACAGCTTCTTCCCAACAACCATCAGACTCAACACTACACAACACTAAGCTATAAACTATGGACTGTCTTTGGTTACTCTAAGGATTTCAACTATTTTTTTGCACTGGTGTTGGCGTTAATGATTTTTTTTCATGTTGTTAATTATCTATTATCCCTGTATATTGAGTTATAGACATGTTATGCTGCTAAGTAAGAATTTAATTGTTCTAATGCATGATAGTAAAACACTCTTCATATCTGATATTCTTGTACTCGATCATATGTTCCATGGCACTGCATGCATAGATTCTGAGAAGATTCTTTCCATAAGTGTAATAATTTTTTAATTGAATATTGGAAAGAATTCAATAAATTTTATTAGCCAAGTATGTATACATACAATAAATTTGCCTTGGTGCTTTGCTCGCAAGTAACAACACGATGTACAGTAAATGATTAAGAATAAAACATTATAATTTAAACATGTGAGGAATGAAATAAAATACCAGATTCAATAAAACAGTGGCACAGCGGTAGAGTTGCTGCCTTACAGCGTTTGCAGCTCCAGAGACCCGCGTTCCATACTGGTGGTGTCTGTACAGAGTTAGTACGTTCTAACCGTGACCGCGTGGGTTTTCTCCGAGATATTCGGTTTGCTCCCACACTCCAAAGACGTACAGGTTTGTAGGTAAAATGGCTTGGTATGAATGTAAATTGTCCCTAGTGTGTGTAGGATAGTGTTCATGTGCATGGATCGCTGGTCAGTGCAGACTCGGTGGGCCAAAGGGCCTGTTTCCACGCTGTATCTCTAAACTAAACTAAACTAAAAGCAACATTTCTTAAAAATGTGGCAAGAAAGTGTAATGAAAGAAATGAATGTACCAAAAAGTTGAAAATCCATCGATGCCTGATTTAAAATTTAGGACATAACTGTTTATTTCTTAAAGCCAAAATTTGTTCTTACTGGAATATGCAAAATCTTTTTTAAATATGTTGAGTTTAGTTGTGTTTATTAATTACTGGAATAAGCACCAATATCTGGCACCAGTTGTTTATAAATAGAAAGAAAAAATAAATATACTGACAAACATTTTAATTTTTACAATGATTAAACATGCTGTAAAAATGGTCTTTTACAACTTTTATTACATTATAAGCCTATTGAATGACACTATTTAGATCCATTTTTGTGTAATTGCTTTAAATATTTTGAAGTATCTTTTTATTGCATCCTACGCATCAGGGTACATCTGTTGCCCAAGTTGCAATGAATAGTGGATGCAGCCCAGTCCATCACAGACTAGACTCCCCACCATTGACTCCATCTATATTCTATGGGGTTCCCTCAGGAAAGCAGCCAACATAATCAAGGAGAAGTAGAAACAAGGTACTGCAGATACTGGCTTACAAAAAAAGCAACATTGCTGGAATAACAGCGGGTCAGGCAGCATCTCTGGAGAACATCTCTGGATGGGTGACATTTCGGGTTGGGAACTTTCTTCAGACTCTTTAGAAGGAAGAAGGGTCCTGACCCAAAACATCACCTATCCATATTCTCCAGAGATGCTGCCTGACCCGCTGAGTTACTCCAGCACTTTGTGTCTTGTTTCAACATAATCAGGTCCCACCCTGATAAAACCTTCTCCCCACTCCCATCAGGCAGAAGACGTGGAAGTTTGAAAGCACATACTACTAGACTGAGGAACAGCTTCTTACCCTCTGTGATTAGACTTCTAAACTGCCCTTCTGTAAGCCCAGGGTACCTGGACTTTATCCTGCACTGGTTAGCACACAACAAAATCTTTTCACTGTACCACAGTGCACGTGACAATAACTAAACTGACTAAACTACAGTACATACGATCATTGGACCTTTTCTCTAGAACTGTTACGTGACAATGCTGAGAAACTATAGCTTGCACACTGATACTTTCCTCTTTGTACTTGTGTTTGGTATACATGTATCTGATTTATTCACAAACCAATGCTTTTCATTCTACTTTGGTACATGTGACAACAATAAGGCTAAACTATGTCCAAGCCGACATTATACACAACAGAATCCAGAGAAAGGTCTTATGGTCAGCAACAATGAGACGCATTGAGGTCTTATAACCAAAGATCCAGAGGATGATGTCAGATAATGGAACAAGTGATGAGATAAATTTAAACTTGGGTAGGGATGGGATGACCATTGGTAAACATTGTATTATTGAAGGATTGGATGTATACTTATTGGGATTTTTATTTTGAATAATTCCATTTATTTGCACACTTTGTTATAAATTTAGAGTTATTAATATTGGGGCAGATGGCAAAAAACAACAAGGCTTGTAAGAAATTATTTTCCCCAGCTTTTTTTGAACAGCTTTTTAAAAAAGATTTTCAAGTATTTTATGTTTTTTTGTTTGACTAATTCAAATTTTACATACCTTAAAGAAAGCCAAATTTAATGCTTTAATTAGGTACTTCTTAAAAAAGGTATTGAATTAAAAATGTGTCATCATGCTTACTTCTCCATGCTAAATCATTGAGAAACCTATATTAAAAACAGACACACTGTGTTGGAATAACTCGGTGGTTAAGGCAATACCTCTGGAGAACATGGATAGGTGATGTTTTGGTCAGGACCCTTTTTCAGTCTCCTATATATGTGTTTTTATTTCACTAATTATGGAATTCTCAGTCAACTATTGAAAGGCTAGCAAATGTCACCGAGTAATATTTCTTAAAGTTTTCCATAAAAGTGACCGTGACATTGCCTATGTATCTCTCGACCGGACGCGGCCTGCAGCGGCTCAGAGTGGTGGAGCAGCAATGGAGGGCATCAATATCGCTAGGCCAGGCCGACCCCTGAACTCCGACCCAGTGCCGCCGCCAGGACAACGGACCCTTATGGCCAAGTTAAGACTCTAGATTCCAGGAACAGTCACTTCCAAGCTGTTATCAGGCAACTGGACCATCCTATCAACAACTAGAGAACATTCCTGGGCTATCTTTGGAGACCCTCGGACTATCTTTAATCGGACTTTCCTGGACTTTATATCGCACTGAATGTTATTCCCTTTATTGTGTATCAGTACACTGTGGATGGCTCAATTATAATCATGTATAGTCTTTCCACTGATGGGTTAGCACACAACAAATAGCTTTTCACTGTACCTCACTCAGTACACCTGACAATACTAAACTAAACTAAACAATTTTAACAAATATGGACTTGAATCTTGTATACTGTCTCAGTGTAATCTACTATTCCTAGACTCTTGTACTTAAATATGATTGAGCCTATGTATAGTACGATTTTTACTGAGCTATATGCAAAAAAGGAATTTCAAAGGAATTTATATGCAAAAAAAGGAATTTCACTGCAAAAAAGGAACTTTACAGAACTATATGCAAAAAAGGAATTTACCTAGTGCCTACTGTCACTAGGTAAATGTGACAGTAAGGCACCATCGAACCATCAAACCACAATGCGTGATGTGAAATGCTTCAAACGGATGCTTGGGTTAAGTTATCTCATCACATATCTAAGAAAAGCACCAGGTAAGACCTTTCTAAAGCAAAGCAAGAATATGCGGAATTTCACACAGTCCAGGGTGAGACTATTTTAATTTAGGTTAGACATTGTTTTAATTTAAACGGTTTCACATCGTAGAACAATTGATTTAATATTTTGGAATGCTAACTCTGTTTCCGTGTCCACAGATGCTGTCTGATCTGGTGAGCGTTTCCAGCATTTTCTGTTTATATTTTGTTTTCAGAAGAACTTAAGAAATAGATGAGGAAGTAGCCTATTTTGTCCCTTGCGTGCAATGCCCTTCAATAAGATCATAACTGATCAGTCAGCTAAATCAGTTTAGAAACCTACACTAATAAATGCTGGAGTAACTCAGCGGGACAGGCAGCATCTCTGGAGGACGTGCATAGGTAACATTTCAGGTAGGGACACTTCTTCAGTCTGATGGACCCAAACATCACATATCCATGTTCTCCAGAGATTCAGCCTGACCCACTCAGTTGGGTAACACACTGGCACAGTGGGCAAATCTGCTATCTTACAGCACCAACCAGAAATCCAGGTTTGATCCTAAGCTTGGGTGCTGTCTGTGTGGAGTTTGCACATTCTCATACATGGGATCGATGGATAGCATTGACTGGGTGGGCCAAGGATCTGTTTCCATGCTGTATCTCTAAACTAAAACTACTCCCACATTTGTCAGATACTTTTGTAAACCAACATCTTCAGCTCCTTTTGTCCAGAAACCTACAATAAACGTTTTTCTATTATCATGAGGGTTTTTTTTTTTTCTATTTCAGTTGCAGAATGCTATTTGTATTGTACACATCTACATGTCACAATCCAGCATGTGATCCACAGCATTCAATGTCTCTTTTAGTGACAGATACTAAAAACCACTGGTCCACCTTTCTGTCCACTGCACGGGGAACCACATGTACTGAACCAGTGGAGGCATCGCAGTGCTGAACTGCACTCTGCCACTTGTCGAGTGTAAGTTAGTTCGCCACCATTGCGATTAATAAGAAGGTTTGCTCACTGCATTTACAGAAGACACTGTACTCACAAATCATGCCGATCTGGTTGCGTGTTACTTGTGTCTCCCACATCCTGTGTTTGTTTCTTGGGTTTCTAGGTTGGCACGACAGGGGACATTATTGAAAAACAACTTTGCAGATCATAGTTTACATTGCTCACCACAAAATTAACCAGAGTCACAGAACGGTGCAATGGGATGAGACATCTGGATCCATGTCAAATACCCTCCGAGGTCTGACCAATACTTTGGAGTTAATTGAAAATATGTCTCAACCAACCCAGCTGCTAACTGTTCAGGAGAAGGTTTCAATATGACTTCAGCTAGTCTCATCAGTTAGGTATGAGTTCCTCAAGGGTTATAAAGAAGCTGAATTAGTCCTCAAGATGATTCGATTTAATTTTAAATTTAAAAGGAAAAAGTACTCAATAAAGAAGCCTGCCTTTATACAATGATTTTCGTAACTTTGAGGCCCAAATGTATTTTACAAACGGGTATAATTAGGGGGGCATTGTGACCCAACGGTAGAGTTGCTGCCATGCAGCGCCGGAGACCCGGGTTCAATCCTGACTACAGGTGTGATATCTGTAAGGAATTTGTATGTTCTCCCCGTGACCTGCATGGGTTTTCTCCAGGATCTCCAGTTTCCTCCCACACTCCAAAGAAGTACAGGTTTGTAGGCTAATTGGCGCTGGTAAAATGGTAAATTATCTCTAATGTGTGGGATGGTGTTAGTGTGTGGGGATCGCTGGTCGGCGCGGACTCAGTGGGCCTGTTTCCATGCTGTATCTCCAACAAAAAAAACAAGGTAGCATTTTTGAAATTTAGTCAGAGGTGTAATTTCGGAAATACATCAACCAATTTAAATTTAGAGACACAACGTGCAAACAGACCCTTCAGCCCACCGAATCCATGCCGACCAGCAATCCCCGTACAATAGTTCTATCATACTCACTATGGACAATTTATAGAAGGCAATTATTCAACAAATCTGTACGTCTTTGGAGTGTAGATGGAAACCTGAGAACATGGAGATAACCCATGCTGTCACAGGGAGAGCGTACAAACTCTGTACAGACAGTTCCGTTAGTCAGGATTGAACCTGGGTCTCTGCTGCTGTAAGACAGCAACTCTACCACTGTGCCACTGTGCCGCCCTGTTTGAGGTGCCCTAGTGTGTAAGGAGTGTGCAGGAAAGTGGGATTACATGGAACTAGTGTGAACGGGTGGTCAATGGTTGGCATAGGCTCAGTGAGCCGAAGGACCTGCCTCCATGCTATGTCTCTAAATAAAATGAAAGGCCATGTAAATTATTCCAACCTTTTAAATATAATTCCATATCTATAAGAATTATAAGCATTGTTAACATCAGTTAACCTCATGGCATGGAATCCATTGCATTGGAAGCATCCTCTCCAAAGACAACCAGCCCCTAGGTGACAGAAGCTAAAGTCTAACCCATCTGGGTGGCTTGCTGCTGTCACAGGCATTTTCACCATTTGAATTTTCCCTGATATTCAGATACATTAAAAACAGTTATAAATGATTTAAGAAATTAATATAAGCAAAATCAATTGAAAAAATTAGTTAACAATCTATTAAACTATTGCAAATTCAGGGACCCCACATGAGTGGGAGGGGGGGAGCATCAAGAACAAAGGGGGACCATTGGGGATTGTGTTGAACACTTGTAACTTTGTCGGCACCCTATATATGGCGACTCTTTGCATACCTTGTGTGTGGTTTACAAACAAAGAATTTCACCGTGACATGTTACATGTGATAATAAAGTATCAATCAATCAAGTGAAAAAAACAAAAGACTTAACTGGAACTCATACTCTTTTTCCCAGGATAGAGGATTAAAAAATTAGAGGGCACAGGCTTAAGGTGAGGTGGAAGAGATTTAAGAGGGAGAGATTTAAGAGGAACCTCAGGGGCAACTTTTTCACACAGAGGGTGGTTGGTATTTGGAGTGAGCTGCCTGTGGAAGCTATAGAAGCAGATACAATTATGACTTTTTAAAGGCATTTGGACAGATATATCGATAGGAAAGGTTTAGAGGGCTATGGGCTCAATGCAAGCAAATGAGATGATCCTAATGTGAGGAAGTGGACATGGACAAAATGGGCAGATGGGCCTGTTTCCATGCTGAACAGCTCAGGGAAACTATGACTTATCCTTCTATTGAAGGCTGATGACTCTACTTGAATGCATAAGGTTGGTGTTTTTTCACCAGTATCCCGATGGGGAGTGAATCTGGTACACATGAGCCGTCAGCTCAGAGCCCCGAGCTGTAAGCCCATCAGCAAATTTGGATGTTACTTGCACAAGCTAACCTCCAGTAGGCTTACAATCTCTGCATTGGAGTAATCAGATGTTTAATCCACTGGGGTGGATGGGTGGTGGTCTTCATAACATCACGTCTCAGTACAACCCATCATCACTTTGTCTTTCCTACACGGTAACAGTGGTGCCAAGTGCTTCAGAGGTCATAGAGTCATACAGTCGTACAGCACAAAAACTGGCCCTTCGGCCCAACTCATCCGTGCTGACCCGGGTGCTCCATAATAATGATCACAATGTGGTTATGGATTTCCTAACATTTACCCCAATGGAGAAGCAAGGAGCTGCAGATGCAGGGATCTTGAACAAAACACAAAGTACTGGAGGAACCCAGTGGGTCAGGCGGCATCTGTGGAGGGAATGGACAGATGACATTTTGGGGTGCAACCCTTCTCCAGACCATTGCACCATGCTGCCTGACCCACTGAGTTGCTTCAGCACTTTTGCTAACATTAGCCTAACTCACGGCAAGGGAAGTCCCTAGGATTGAATTCAACAGACAGTAAAATTGGCCAGGCATCAAATTAAGCTCGCCTCAGCCCTAAAGGACATTAAGGTAAGCTTCCCCTTTATATCTGCTGCATTATAGCTTGGAGAAAAGAAGATCAAGGACATAACACTGCCTACAGCCTGACATTGTTCCTTTAAGTACCACCGTCTAATTAAAACTGTTTGTTGATATTCTGTCTGCGCCAAGCAATATAATCAAGCATCTGCAGCTGGAATGGCTTATTATTTACTCATTATGACCTTAATTCACGGAACATTTATTTTGTAATAAGCAAGGATGTCCTGAACAGTTCTGGCACTTTCAGACTGCATGTAAAAACACACAGACTCTTTGCAATCTAATTTAAGGAAAATCATTCCCCACTTCCTTGAGATGGATTTAAGAGACATTTGGAAAGGTACATGGATAGGATAGGGTTAGAGGGATAGAGGTCAAACAAGGGCAGGTGGGACTAGTGTAGATGGGGCATCTTGGTCGGCATGGGCAAGGTGGGCCGAAGGGCCTGTTTCCGTGCTGTTTGACTCTATGACCGCATCCTTTCTGAATGGGATCACACTCAGATTCCAACCTGCAAAACCCTTCTACATTCAGGCACAGCTCCAACTACAGGTTTTAAAGATATCATTTTTTTTGGATGCATTCAGGGGAAAGATACTAATTAAACAGTTTTTACTGAAAATCCACGGTCTAGCTCATAGATCTATGCAGACTTACAAATACAAATTGTAAAAAAAATCTGTTGAGGCTGGAAACCCAAAACGGAGAAAAAAATGCTGGAAACACTCAGAGGGTCAGCCCACATCTGTGGAGCGAGAAGCAGAGTTCTCAAGAGTAATCAACTGAAACGTTAATTCAGTATCACTTTCCACAGATGCTGCCTGACCTGCTGAGTTTTCCAGCATTTATGGTTTTGTTTTCGCATTCCTGCAAAATACTTTATTGTTGTTCTCAGATGCCAGAACTAACTGTTGAGCCTTCCCGAGGTGTCTTGGGCCTACCTCGACAAAATACCAGTGACGTGAGGTGCCCACTTGTTAACCCCAATGATATGCTTCCATCTACACGATCATTTAAAAAAAAAGAGTTTGTTAACACGTAGGTCGCTGGTTATTGCATATGGAGTTGGTTATTGTCCTTAGCATAAGTTGATATATTCAGTTTAGATAGTACTATGGCTTTGGGCTTGGTTTTCTTGGTTGAGTGCTTATCCTGATGTTTCTCGTACAAGTACTTTGTGTTTTAATTGTAATTCAGGAGGTAAATTTGCAAAAAGAAAAATCCTGAAGGATTTTTAAGTGCCACCATCGACAAGACCAACACTTAATTCCATCAGTAAAATAATAATGAGAATGATCGGCAACGACATATTTGTTCCTTAGTCAGCCAGAGCTAAGTTCAGCTTTCCAGCAAAACAAATAAAGTGCTGGAGGGCCTCAGTAGGTCAGGCAGCATCTGTGAATCTTCTCTGAAGAAGGGCCTCGTCCTGAAAAGTCATCTGTTCAATCCATCCCCAAATGCAGCCTGACCCCTCAATGTTCCTCCAGAACTTTGGGGGGTTTTCTCAAACTCTGCAGTTTCTTTCGTCTTTTCAGTTCAGCTTTTCTTCAGGTTCATATGATTTTCTTCCTTCTCTTGCTTAGTCTTGCTCCAAACTGTGCAAAAGAATGTGTTTCTTTGCTGCTTTGCAACCAGTACTTTTAGTTCAGCAGACAAGAGGCCCAATTGCGTAAACGCATCGAACTGGTACCTGCCAATCTTTGGTTTCTTGACCTTTGAAGCACTTTTGCTTATTCAGAAAAAGTGAGTTAGCAGAAGTGAAGTGCATGCTAAATAGGACAGAGATAGAAGGATATGTCCTCTGACTATGGTAGATATGTTAAGCGGCCTGAACTGCTGGTGTTAGACAGTTGTACCCAGAGGCTATCTTCTCTTCTGTCCAACCCTGTATGATCATCCCACCTCATTAGTGTCTGGTAATTAGGCCATTTCCTTCTTCTACCCTCACCCAAACCCCCTCCCCCAACCCTCCTTGACCCATGTTGTGACATATTTACAGCTGTTTGATGTGTTAAATCTATCAGCAGAAAACAATCGACATTTTGAAATACATCCAAGCATAAAATTCCTGCGTCCCCACTGTAATTATTGGATTGGAAGAACCAGCCAAGTTTTTAAAACATGTTATCATTCAATATTTGAACACAGCATCTTTTAAGTCAGCCTCGTTCACATTATTGAAAGAAAAATTAATTGAAGGCATTTTTTGCATGTGCTTTGTTGAATTAGGTGGGCTTTGTCTGTATATCACCTCAGCAGAGTTCCTGATCCAATGGTGTAATTAAATGTGCTGCAAATAATTTGAATGCTTTGTGAGACAAGAGCAGAGTAAATTCTCCAGTGATGTTAGCTTTCAGCAACCAAATATGTAACGAATTTTGAAGTTGGAATCCAAAGTGGTAATTTGGTTTTGACCGCCTTTTATGTTTTGGGGATTACCATCCTGCTTATTTTATTTTGTTCCGCTTATTCAAGAATTTGTTGCAAAAGTTTTTTAAAATCACACGCATAACATACAAGTAAAGAGCAGGAGTCTTGAGGGAAAAAAAAAAAAACGTGGGCGCCCACGGTGGCCTTACAGTGCTTGCAGTGCCAGAGACCCGTGTTCGATCCCGATTACGAGTGCTGTCTGTACGGAGTTTGTACGTTCCCCCCGTGACCGCATGGATTTTCTCCGAGATCTTCCAGTTTCCTCCCACTTTCCAAATGCACACAGGTTTGTAGGTTAATTGGCTTAGTGTATGTGTAAAAGTTGTCCCTAGTGTGTAGAGGATAGTGTTAATGTGCAGGGATCGCTGGTCGGTGTAGACTCGATGGGCCGAAGGGCCTGTTTCTGTGCTGAATCTCTAAAGTAAACTAAATAAACTAAACTAAAAAGTGATGGTGGTACTCAGCAGGTCAGGCAGCTTCTGTGGAGGGAATGGATAGGCGACTTTTTGAGTCTTCGGACCGATTCTATAAGTAAGGGGTCTGTCCCACTTAGGCATTTTTTTAGGCGACTGCCAGCGACTGCACTAGTCGTAGCAGTTCGCCGAAAAACCGGCGACTGGACCCCCCCTACGACAATGTCTACGACAAGCTACAACAATCTACCATCTAGTCAACGTCAAGCTATGGCAAGCTACCGACAACCGGCGATCCAACCGTCGCGACTTAGGATGTCCACCTACGATCGCACCTATGACAACCTACGACCATACAGGTGGCAACCTACGACAACTGAAGTCAACCTACGTTTACCCGCGACAAGCTACGACAAGCTACGACCGTGTCGACGACAACTGAAGACAATTCATGTAATTTTGGCCTCCGGTTTTGATGCCGGTACCTGGCACTGGTTGACGTAGGTAGTCGCCAATGGAATTCAACAAAGTCAGCACCGGTGACAACCTACGTCACCTGGCGACGACCTGGCTAAAACCTACAACAGCACCTACGTCAGGAGACGTCAAGCTTCGCTCATTGGCGTCAAACCAACAGTCGCCAAAAATGTTTCAACATTTCAAAATCCAGCGGTGCTCAGAAAAACGCTACGCCTCTTTGGAGACGACTCACGACCATACAGGCAACACCCCGGCAACCGTGTGGCGACAGCCTAGTCACCTGTAGTCACCTAAAAAATCGCCTAAGTGGGACAGGGGTTGAACTCTGGAGGGACTAGGTCTGTTTTCCCAGGAGCAGAGGATATTAAGAGAGGACATGATTGAGGCATAAAAATTGATGAGAGGTAATGAAAGGTAGGGACTTTTTCCCCATGACAGGGAGAGATAAAACTAGGTTCAGGGTATGGAAGAAGAGGTAAATAATAGAAAACTTGAAGTGTAGAGGTAAGAATCAACCAAAACAAAAGTGAGGCATGCAGTAAGGGAATTATAAAGGTAAAGTATTAAGGAGTCAAGCAAACACAGATGCCGAGCCAGAAAAGTTTACAGTCAAGGATCAAGAGCGTCTAATTGTCATATGTGCTGGCAATGGAACAATGACATTATTATTTGCTGCAGCTCAACAGGCCCATTAATGCAATAACACACAGATAAACATATAATGATATTACAATAAATTAATAACTGTAATAGTGGGTAACCATAATAGTCCAAAAACCAAAGTCCATAATGCAACCAAAGACATAGTCCGTAGAAGATGTTTTATGAATGAAATAGAATATTGAAACAACTGAATTAATGGAAAGAATTTTCAAACTTGTTTCTATTCTATGCAACTTTTAGTTTGTAATGCCCGGAAGAAAAAAATCAATTACCTTTCATGTCAAGCATAGCTTTATTAATTTAATGTTCCCTTCAGAATCACTATAATTTGCTTGATACTTTTATAGCTCTGGCAGCTGAAAGTGAAAATGTAGCCGAGGACTGTGCTGTAGGTATAATTCCCCAGCATTTCAATAATATGCTTTGTCAACCCCAATATTATTGTATTTTTCATCAACTATGTGGTTCCCATTTTGAATTATTTCAAAAACACTTATAGCAGTTTTGTTGTGGTAAACATTGCCAGGGCGTGGAAGCCCATGAAAACCTTTCCCTCAGGCAATCAATGGAGATTCAGAGGTTGTCACTTTAAAAACATCTAATCTCTGGAATTTCGGCCCCAAAGAATTGGGCAGGCCAGTTCTGTGTTATCCCACTTGCACGTC
Source organism: Rhinoraja longicauda (assembly GCF_053455715.1). Classification (NCBI taxonomy): domain Eukaryota; kingdom Metazoa; phylum Chordata; class Chondrichthyes; order Rajiformes; family Arhynchobatidae; genus Rhinoraja; species Rhinoraja longicauda. The sequence goes on along the minus strand of NC_135980.1, from coordinate 8,285,882 downwards.
CACTGACTACACGCCAGGGTCAATTTACAGAGACCAATTAACCTACAAACGTGCACGTCTCTGGAATGTGGTGGGAAACTGGAGCACCCAAGAGGGATGTGCAAACTCCACTCAGACAGCATACGATATCGAGATCGAACCTGGATCTCTGGCGCTGTAAGGCAGCAGCTCGTCCAGCTGCACCACAGTGCCTTCCGTATTTTGTTAATACAAAATACAATACGATAGTTGTATTTAAGAGGCTTTGAGATAGGCACATGAATATGCTGGGAATGGAGGGATATGCATCACGTGCAGGCAGATGAGACTAGTTCAATGAACATCATGTTCAGCACAGACATTGTGAGCCAAAAGGCCTGTTCGTATGCTGTGCTGTTTTATGTTCTATCTTTCCAGATTGGCTGATGAATTTTGTAAACATTTACTCATTTTATTTGACTGGGAACTATATAAAACAATGTGACAAAAAAAGAATCTGTTCTGTTATCTATATTTAAAATTCAGAAGAAACTGTGGTTAATATCAAATTTAGCAAGACAGCTACAATAGTGAATGAAACACTAGCTATTTACAGCTCAGCAGAAAGTTCCAGATTTAAAACACACTGAGCTGTTGTTCTCAGTTTTTCTTTTAATCCAAAGAAAAGTCTCTCATCTCAAGTAAATTATGTTTTATTACATTATTTTGACAAGAGAAGATCATGTATGGAGAATGTTAGTTGTTAACTGTGCCAGCTTCCACCCCTATTGGCATGAGATGCACAGATCACTGTCTAAACTATGCTTTTGGAAATATAACTTTATTTTCATTTGGTAGCATGGGCTCATCACCATGCTCAAGATACAAACACAATGGCCTTAAAATTCATTAATCCAATGCGAAAAACAAATCAACTTGCAAAGATAAATTTGTATTAACAATATCTGTCTTTTTTTTCCCCCATAGGATTCAATGCTGGTCAAAAAAGGATATTTCTTTCGCATTAGTGTGAAAGATCAAGAATGCTGCTGCTGTTTCATTGGCTCTACTAGGGTGTCCAAATAATATCAAAAGACATGCAAAACCTAAGATTTGCCTCCAGCAAGATTTCCTACAATGTTTCTGTAAATAAGATGGTTACTGTCATTCATAGAGAGACTAGCTATTAATAAGATTGAAGGCTGAAACTGTAGGGTTTTTTTAAGGCCAAAAGTATTTCTCCTCATTCACAGAGAGCGCAAAACCCTATAACACAAACCTCTAAAAATCTGTTCAAGTTGGGATCCAGGTTGGGATCCAAATTGGGGCATTGAATATAAGAATCAGTAAGCCCTGTTCCAGTTTTATAAGACTTTTGGCCAGGCTGCATTTGGAGCATTGTGTGCATTGTGGTCACCCCATTACAGGAAGGATATGGAGGCTTTGGATCGGGTGCAGGAGGTTTACCAGGATGCTGCCTGGAATGTGAGCGTATTAGTTCTCAGGCCAGGTTGAATAAACTAGGATTGTTTTCTCTGGAGTGTGTTGGAGACTGAGTGAAGAAGACTTGATAGTAAATAAAATTACGAGAGGTGTAGATAGGGTAGACAGTGAAAATCTTTTTTTTCTGAGAAAATGTCCAGAGGGCACAGATTGAGGTCAAAGAGGGAAGTTTAAAGTCACCGCAACTCTTTTTGAATGTGCACTAACAAATTCTTGATCTTTATAGAGCTTTTCAAAACAGCATTGGAGATATAGCTAAAATAACTTTACTTCCTCCACTGCATTTAATTTGGATCCAACCTGTCCTTGGATTCCATGAGCTTTTATTTTTCTGATCTGATGTTTGTCAAATACCTTGCAAAAAATGGCACCAGCACCAAATGGCAGGTCTTCATTAACATCATTTATCCGCTCAAAAAAATGTAGACAAGTTAGTTAGTGTGATCTTCTCTTAACAACCCACACTGACTGTGCTTGATGCCATTCTAAACTTTGACGTGTAAGATTCCACAGCACATTATCTAGTAACTTCATTGAGTAACAATTATCTAGTAACTTATGTACTAACAATTCAGACAATGTTGGCAAGGGCACCAATGAAAATCTCCTGCTCCCCTTCAAAACCGGACTGTTTCATTTCACTCGAAGGAAGTCAAGAAACCTTGCTTTAAGAATATATCTGACAGAATGGTGCCTGGAATATTCATTGCATTGGGAGCAGAATGTTTTGACAGCACTGTGCAACTGATGTCAGTTATTCCAGTGTGGGATGTCTGAGTTTTAACACAAACCTCGTCACTCTGGAAATTGAAAGGGCCATTTCCACATTAGTCATCCTTGCATAGATGGTGCAATTTCTGCATTACTAATAGATGGGGTGATATCATTCCCACGCTGAGCAATGCCTGTGAAGTTAGTGAGCCCTGCTCTCAGAACCAGCCATCATTGACGGTTCCGGGAACAACCAGGTCTGAATATTGCCAGTCTGGCCTGGGGCCTCATTCAGTCATTCAGTTAAGTCCAATTACTTACTTCCTCTACGTCAGGCCCCTTCCTTAAGGAACCCACCACTAAATGCTGCCCCTCCTCACCTCCTCTATGCACACACATGCACATAGAAGCATGCAAACTCATATGTGTGCTTTGTACACACACAAGGAAGGGTCCCAACCTGAAATGTCCCTATCCATATTCACCAGAGATGCTGCCTGACCCATTGTTACTCCAGCACTTTGTGCCCTTATGTGTAAACCAGCATCTGCAGTTCCCTCTCCCCCTCTCCCCCTCTCCCCCTCTCCCCCTCTCCCCCTCTCCCCCTCTCCCCCTGAATTAGTAAACCCTCCCCAGTAGTCTATCCTCTCCATTTGAAATATTTCCGCTGTGGTAAATATTGATTCATATCCTGTGTATTTCTTATAATTTTTGTTAACATGGACATGTTTTTGTCATTTTGGTGGCATTACACTATTGCAAAGATATGCTTGGCCAAAAGCTTTTGCCATTTTTAATTTGTCGTTATATGTACATAAAGTATTAAATGACTGTTTATAAGCAGCCTTTTATTGAAATGCTGCTGAGAAGATGTCATGTATATTAATGTGAAAACCAAGTGCATCGTTTGATAAAATGCTGCATTTATGGTTATTCCTATGATCTGGGTTGATTTAGTTTTTCCACAGTAAGATGTAATGTTCTTGTTAACATTTGCCGATGAGTTGCTTGACTCAGATATCCACCTGTGTAACATTAAAGGTCAATTTCACAAACGTACCTGACTCCAAATAACGCAATTGAAATATCTTAGTTGTATCAGACACATCGCTTGTTAACTAAAAACCACTCTGAGTTTAACAGTGACAAGTCCAGATGAGATTGTATGAAAGGAATGCCTTTCTTGAGGACAGCAAAAGCCCCATCACTCGCTCTTTCATTTCTGTAAGAACAAAGAGGTTTTTTGAACCAAATCCATTCTCTCTCATTGTGAACACTGGGTCAATTCAGATACAGCCAGTAAAAGCCTAACAGCTACATTTAGTGATATGAATCCATTCCAGACTGCAGGAGATCAATCTGAAATAGAGACTTGAATCGATCGGCACAGCTTCTTAGAGACAGTCAGCGAAGCATTCTCAATATGTCGTATGTGCTCTCATTTTAAAAAGAGAACCTTTTAAAAAGATAACCTTGTCTGCCGCGTAAAAGGGGCTGTGTCCTTTGCAACTGTTGTTTTATAATGTAGTAACATTATAGAGTGTTATCAGGAAGGAGAGGAGCCTGGAGCACCCAAGGTTGTTTCATGTAAGTGCATACTCTTTTGCTGCTGCATGTCCATCGATCCTCAGCATCTCATCAGGGACAGAGTTTTACTTCTTGATGTCACTGTGATCAATATTCTAAGCATCTTACACATTATAATGATCGTACGCACCAACAGCAGAGAACAGTGACACAATGCAAAACCCCAGTGAAAATTTGGAGTAGACCGGACAAGGGAAAGTACATTTCTCAGGTCATTATGACATGGTTTTGGCCTTGCATCTGCCTTCAGTTACCTCAGCAAGACAGCTTGCTGCCTGATGATGGATCAATGTACTAAAGCCCCCTAAGATAAAGAGCAAAACAGAGACGGAGAGCACAACCAGAAAGCAGTGCTGAACTACTATCTAAAACTCTTTGGTGACCCTGGGACTATCCTTGATCGTTTCCTTTGCTGGCTTTACCTTGCACTAAATGTTATTCCCTTATCATGTATCAATGCACTATAAATGGCTCGATTGTAATCATGTATTGTCTTTCCGCTGACTGGATAGCACGCAGCAAAAGCTTTTCACTGCACCTCAGTACACTTGACAATAAACTCAACTAGATTGAACTGAAAACAGGAATGAAGTAAAATAGAACTAGCTTGTTATTGCAAACACCATGCAAAACCAAGTTAACCCACAAATGAAGGGCCTGAAGAAAGATCTTAACCCAAAATGTCACCTTTTCCTTTTGTTCAGAGATGCTGTCTCACCCGCTGAGTTACTCCAGCATTTTCTGTCTCTCTTCGGTGTAAAGCAGCACCCGCAGTTCCTTCCTACACATTAATTTTCGGATGAGGGGTGGGAACCTGGTTGAGAGAAGAAGCTCTTATTTGGTGTGGGACTCACATCAAAACCATGACAGGATATGTCTATACTCAGGTACTGGAGCTATTTTTTCAGTAGATGTCTATTGATTGGTCGCGCATGCGCACAATTGATTTTCAGTCTTATATTTGGCCAAAGTCCTGCTTTGACCTTTTATGGGGTTAAATTTCAGACAAATGCTAAATCTGCTGTCATGTTGCAGACTCCTGTTACATCTGAGGGCTGTGTTCTAAAGCCAATGGACTTTTACTGGGTATTGAAGGAGGATCACAGGATCTGAAGACTAGGTGCTTATGCCAGGTAAGCTTGCTTGGAGCACCTTGACGCTGTTTTTTATCCACTTGTCCATTCTCTACCCACTTGCATCCGATGCCCTCTTTAATTCCACAGCTTCCAATTTCTTGGTCCCAGCAGGGCCATTTTCATAATGGACATCACTCCCTTGCACTCCCATTCCACGCCAGCAAAGTTTGAGGGAGCTCCACCTCATCCAACTAGACCGCTCCACCAACATTCGCTATCACTTGTCTCATTCAAGCCGTCAATGAGCGGCACAATGGTGCAGGGATAGAGTTGCTGCCTTATTGTGCCAGAGACCTGGGTTCGATCCTGACTACAGGTGCTGTCTGTACAGAGTTTATGTACGTTCTCCCCGTGACCACATGGGTTTCCCCTGGGTGCTCTGGTTTCCTCCCACACTCCAAAGGCATAGAGGTTTGTAGGTTAATTTGGCTTCAGTAAAAATGGGAAATTGTCCCTAGTATGTAGGATATTACTAGTGTCTGGGGATCGCTGGTCGGTGTGGACTCGGTGGGCCGAAGGGCCTGTTTCCATGCTCTGTATCTCTAAACTAAACTAAACTAAACTCGCTTTCCTTAGTCGAAGGTGCAATATGGGAACCTGCACGGGCCGAAGGTTATGTCTGTTTTTTTGTTAGGTACACGAGACAGTCCTTGTTTCAATTCTATTCAGTCCCTCTCCATCAACTCTTTGCCTATTACCATGCTGGCAGCACTGGGGTTGCTTCCTGCATCCATACATTAGCTTTGCTGCCAATTTCCACCCTGCTCTCACCCTCATGTAGTCCTCTCTGATGTTTTCCTTCCCTTTTTTGACTTCTCTGTAATCCGTCTCAGTCACAAGCAAGTCCACAGATTCCCATAGCTACCTGAGCACACCTGCTTTCCTTAAGGACTCCATTCCATTCTGCCAATTTCTTTGAATCCGTTGTATCTGCTCTGATAACAAAACTTTCTACACTCGTGGCTTTAAGAAATGTTTTCCTTAACTCTGTCTTCCCATCTAACATGGTAGATAAGAATGTGTCTCCTCTTTATCTGTGACTTAATACTCTGGAAACCATAAAAGCATTGGAAGAACTCAACTTATCATGCAGCTTCTGTAGAGAGAATGGACAGATAACAATTTGGGTCCTTCTTCAGAGTGTTCCATTCGCTCCACAGACGCTGCCTGACCTGCTGAGTTCCTCCGGTTACTCCGGTTTCCTCCCACATTCCAAAGGCGTACAGGTTTTAGGTTAATTGGCTTCTGTGCGTGTACAATAATGCTAGTGTATGGGGTCATCACTGGTTGGCACAGACTTCGTGGGCCGAAAGGCCTGTTTCCACATTGTACTGTATTTCTAAAGTCTAAAGTTGTATCTAACGCATCGCTGCTACCACAGAAGGCATGAAGATGAATCTTAAGGAAGTGAAGTGCAAAGGGAGGGAGACTATGGATAGGAAACTTTGTCTTTTTAGCTCAATAATATATTAAAGACAATGGGAAAACATTTCAAACCAGATTAATGTCGATAAGAGCAGTTCCTGGGTAGCGCAGGCCGTGAGATGCAGCTATTGAGCCGGCCTCTACCATTTAGCCTACCTGTTCTATTGATCCAGGGCTCAGAGCAGATTTGAAAATGATCATATTTCTCAGAGATGAAATTGATGCAACTGCCCATTACATTATGCAGCTTTCAAGGACGGAAGAATCACGTTTTAAGCAATGAAATCAATAACGGTTTCTATCTGTGAGTGAATGACAAGGAGGGCCTGCAACTCCATTCCATCCAAAGTGGCAAATGAGAGATCTGCTCACGTCAAGGAATATCAGACCGACTTTACCTTTCAAATTCAATTTTTTGACAATCTTTTTCGAGGTGGCATGGTGCGCAGCGGTAGAGTGGCTGCCTTACAGCGTCAGAGTCCCAGGTTTGATCCTGACTCCAGGTCCTGTCTGTACGGAGTACGTTTTCCCTGTGACTGTGCTTTCTCCGGGTGCTCCAGTTTCCTCCCACACTCCAAAAGACTCTTCAGTAAATAAATTGTAAATTGTTCCTAGTGTTGGGATCGCTGGTCGGCGCGGACGCAGTGGGCTGAAGGATCTGTTTCCGCACTGTATCTCTAAAGTTTAAAGTATTAAGTCTAAACTCTAAAGCCTTTTTACGTTACATGTCTCACCTTAAAGCTATGAACTCTAGTTTTTGAGATTTCCACTCAGAGAGGTTCTGACCGTCTACCCTATCTATGCCTCTCATAATCACATGTACGTTTATTAAGTCTCATCTTAACTCTGGCATTCCAGAATAAACACTCCAAGTTTGTCCAACATTTCTTTGTAGCTTATCCACCCCAGCCAGGCAGCAGTCCTGTAAACCTCTTTTGCCCCCTCTCCAAACCACCCAAATCTTTCCTTTAATGGGATGACCAGAACTGCATGCAATACACGGTGCAGTCTAACCTATCTTATAGAGCTGCATCATGACTTTCTGAATCATATACTCAATGCCCTGAACAATGAAGGCAAGGGTACCATATGCCTTCTTTATCACTTTATCTATTCGATGTTGCCACTTTCAAGGAGCTATAGACATGGACCGCAAGTCGGTGCTATTAAGGATCTTGCCATCGACCGTACACCTTCCTCTTATATTCAACCTCCCAAAGTGAAACACCTCACACTTGCTCGGATTAAACTCCATCGGCCAATTCTCTGCCCATGTCTGTAGATTGATCAATATCTGGCTGTCCACTTTGACACCCTTCCTCACTGTCCATAACTCCAGCAATTGTTGTGCCTTGTCCAAACTTACTAGCCAACCCATCTACATATACGTCAAAGCCATGTATGTACATTAATGAACAACAGAGGTTCTAGCAAAGAGCCGTGTGGAACACCACTGGTAACGGACCACCAGCAGGAACAATAACATTCCACCACATCCCCCTACCTTCTATGAGTAAGTCAGTTCTGAATCCATATGATCAAGTCAACATGCATCTTCTGGATCAGACTAACGTGTGGGACTTTATCAATTGCCTGATTATTAAAGGTTGATATTTTCTTATTAAATGCTCAATTGCTGGTTTGATTATGAAAAAACTAAAAGTATCGCTAAGAAATCACAGAATAATAGTGCATTTCAGAATGTTGGGAATATGACAAGATGCTTTCTTTTTTTCTCTGTCCATTTAAAACGACTTTTTGTTTGAACGTAAAGCATATCTTCAAAATGTCTCATGACATAAAAAATTAAGCACGGCCCATTTATAAAACATGTTACCTCATTCTAGACTGTTGTCAAAAACTGACAATGGACTAGTATAGGCTTAGTGAGACTCTCTGTGGAATGATGAATTGGAAACTATTCAGCCGGTTAAAATATCATTCACGTTCATTGCAACTGAGCTTTATTCTTGTAAGGACTGAGAGGGGGAGAAAAGGATAAAAGCTACCCTTCGCTCACTGGTAATTCTCTCAAGAGTGCACCATCAGCTGTCAACGTTGTAGATAAATCAGAGATCGGGTTACTAACAAGAAGGAAAGGTGAGGAAAGATAGTTGCAATACAGCTACCAAATCGGCTGAGAAAAATCCGCCCATCTAATTTGGCATGTGGTTAGCTTAAAAGCTTGCCAAAACAGAAAACATTTGTGCCTATGATAACAATTATTCTTTTTGTTAAAAGGCATTTTCTGTAAAAAAAAACTTCAGCTGTATCTGTTTACACATCAAAGAGCTGCTGCAACTTTATAATTGTGCCTTATTCTATCTCAGATCCTGTACACTACAGCAAACTCACCACGTGTGCTTGCTTCTTAATGTAGCTTCTTGCAGCGGCATTCGGTTAAACAGCCCCCAATCGCTTTTAAAATGTCAAACTTTGACCTTCAAGCAGAATTTTTTCATTTGTTTTATTGTTAAATTCTATTGGCCCAGATCGGTTTGGTGTTTGTGTGTGGATGCTAAAATGTCAGCAATTATGCAGCTGTATGTGGTCAGATCCCACAGAAAATGAATAATTGGTCTGAAGGGATCTTATACTGGAGTAAAAATGGGTTTGGTTAATACTCTATCTCCTTCTTCGGCTGTTTTCTTCCTCCATTCTTACACGTTTTAAACAGTTGATGTAAACAGTTCAGTTCATTGTCATGTGTAAGGCGGTAATGTGAAAAGTTTTTGTTGCATGCTAACCAGTCAGCGGAAAGACAATATTTGATTATAATCTAGCCATTTGCAGTGTACAGATACATGATAAGCGGATAACGTTTGGTGCAAGGTGAAGCCAGTAAGGTCCGATCAAAGATAGTCCGAGGGTCACCAATGAGGTAGATAGTAGGACTGCTCTCCAGTTGTCTTGCATCCAGTTGCCTGATAACGGCTGGGAAGAAACTGTCCCTGAATCTGGAGGTGGGTGTTTTCACATCTATACCTTTTGCCCGATGGGAGAGAGAAGGAGTGGCCAGGGTGCGATTATGCAGGTGACCTTGCCGAGGCAGCGTGAGGTATAAATGGAGTCATAAAAACAGCTTCTGGTAGATCTGCAAAGTGAGATTTATTCATGTGCGAGCTTTTGACATTGCATCCAACAGCCTTGTTGGTCTGAAGGGGCATCAAAAACAATCCGTCTTCATCTGAGATAGATTTATTAAAGTTCTCTGAGTCACCATCAGTGCTTTTATAACTTGCACAGTTTGAAAGGGAGAAGTTGCATTTATTTCCCATTTTTATAACATCCCAAAGTACAGTACAGCCAATGAACTTTTGAAGATAGACCCAAAAAGCTGGAGTAACTCAGCGGATCAGACAGCATCTCTGGAGTAAAGGAATAGATGACGTTTCAGGTCGAGACCTTTCTTCAGACTGAGAGTCAGAGGAAAGTGAAACTAAGTATATAGACAGTGATGTAGAGAGATATAGAACAAATGAATGAAAGATATGCCAAAAATATAACAATGATAAAGGAACCAGGCTATTGTTAACAAACTGGCATCTGCAGTTCCTTCCTACACAAGACCGTTTGAAGTGAAGCTAAATGTGCAATATAGGAATAGGCAATAGACAATAGACAATAGGTGCAGGAGTAGGCCATTCGGCCCTTCGAGCCAGCACCACCATTCAATGTGATCATGGCTGATCATTCTCAATCAGTACCCCGTTCCTGCCTTTTCCCCATACCCCCTGACTCCGCTATCCTTAAGAGCTCCATCTAGCTCTCTCTTGAATGCATTCAGAGAATTGGCCTCCACTGCCTTCTGAGGCAGAGAATTCCACAGATTTACAACTCTCTGCCCACTAATCTCCTGTGTGGGACCTTGTCGAAGGCTTTCTGAAAGTCAAGGTACACTACATCCACCAGCTCTCCCCTGTCCATTTTCCTAGTTACATCCTCAAAAAATACCAGAAGATTAGTCAAGCATGATTTCCCCTTCGTAAATCCATGCTGATTCGGAACGATCCTGTTACTGCTATCCAAATGCTCCGCAATTTCGTCTTTTATAATTGACTCCAGCATCTTCCCCAATACATCTTGGAATCTGCACACAGACCTGATGGTAAACTTTAGTGTTATGTTGGTTTGAGCAGAAATATTGGTCAGGATTCTAGGAAGAACCTTGTTCTTCTTTGAGGTTGTGCCTTGGGATCTATGACATTGGCCTGAGAAAGCAGATGGAGTCTCTCTTTAATGACTCACCATTGATATTACATCATTCTCTCAGTGCCTTCGTGAAACTTCATCTAAATTTTGGTGCTTCCTTTTTCAGTCATCCAGAGGAAAGAGTTCCTGCAACTGAGCCACTATTGAAATTATCGGGAACACTGGTTAATTGTTCTCTTTCAAGCCTTCCAAATCAAGGGAGACCAAGACCAAGTGCAATAACTTCCATCTCAATTGAACCTGTGCGTTTTACGTGATGGTAGCTGCCAACACCTCCAAAAAGTTATAAACTAGATTTTTAATATTACAAAAATTTACTAAAGTTTAAACAATAAAATATATTAATGAACTCAGATGGTCTAGTCCTTAAATTGCTGAAGCAACATATAGGATGATTATCCGCCGTAGATACAGTGGCACAGCTGATAGATCTGCCATCTCACAACACCAGGGACCCAGATTCGATCCTGACATTGGGTGCCGTCTGTGTGGAGTTTGCACGTTCTTCCTGTGACCACATGGGTTTCCTCAGCGTGCTCTGGTTTCCTCCCACATCCCAAAGACGTGCGGGTTTGTAGGATAATTGGCCTCTGTAAAATTCCCCCTAGTGTGTAGGGAGTGGATGAGAAAGTGGGATAACACGGAAATAGTGTCAAGCGGTGATCAATGGTCGGCGTGGCCTCAGTGCGTCGAAGGACCTGTTTCCATGTGCATCTCTATACTAAACTAAATACCAACGGCGAGGGTCAATTTGCATATAAATTCCTTCTTGTCTACAAAAAGCACTGAGTATAGAACATAGAAAAATTAAAAAGATCAACACAAAGTGCTGGAGTAACTCAGTGGGTAAGACAGCATCTCTGGTGATGTACTCTCTAGACTTGGAACTCATGGAAATGCTTGCTCTCAATTCTGTGGAATTCTCTGCCTCATGGAGGCCAATTCTCTGAATGCATTCAAGAGAGAGCTAGATAGAGCTCTTAAGGATAGCGGAGTCAGGGGGTATGGGGAGAAGGCAGGAAAGGGGTACTGATTGAGAATGATCAGCCATGGTCACGTTGAATGGTGGTGCTGGCTCGAAGGACTGAATGGCCTACTCCTGCACCTATTGTCTATTGTCAAACCTTATTCTCCACTTAAAATAAACTGTTGGTGGTGGGGGGAGGGTGGGGTGTTACTGCTGCATGGCACCGTTCTCGTTCTTTGTAAGCCTGGGGAAGGTTTAAGATTGGCTTTTTAATTGCATATTTTCTCGAAAAAGGATGGAACAGTTGGCTGATACAGTCTGGGGATTCAGTTTGGAAGTTGGTGCACGGTTTGATTCTGGTGCTTTCTGTGTTCCTTGTCTGCTGGAACAATTGAAGCCAATAATTGACTCAGCAAATAGCCTCACTTTACTGGAAGTGGGGCAGGCACAAAGTAAGCTGTGAAAATCAAGTCCTGAAATTAAAGTGCAGGAAGAGAGCAGTTAAAATTCACCTTTGATGTTGAAGATAAACTGGGGAAGAGAGGGTGAGAGGAACAAATGCATGCTGTTGTTAGGTTGACTGCAGGTTTGTGGGCATGATCTGTCTTTACTTTCCCCAACCATAGTCCGTTTGTTCTCGGCATTGCTGCCAGACACAGAGGTTGGGTGAGATTCCCATAGTTCAGATAGTGAAGATCAGGAGAGGCTACCCAGTTACAATGTCATCTGCAGGTATTTTATACTAAATAGGCAATGGTCAGCATGGTGATGCAGCGGTAGAGTTGCTGCCATACAGCACCAGAGACCCGGGTTCAATCCTGATTATGGGTGCTGTTTTTATGGAGTTTATACGTTCTCCCTGTGACCTGCGTGGGCTTTCTCCAGGTGCTCTGGTTTCCTCCCACACTCCAAAGATGTTCAGTAGGTTACTTGGCATTGGTAAAAAAAGATAGTACCAAGTGTGTGTAGGAGAGTGTTAATGTGCGGGGATCATTGGTCGGTGAGGACTCAGTGGGCCGAAGAACAGCCATGTGCGTGTGCACACGCATATGTGCATGCATGTTTGTGTGCGTGTGCATGTACGAATATGTGTGTTGTGCATGTACGTGATGTGTGGGTGTGTAAGTGCATGTATGTGTTTATGTGTGTATGCATGTGTATGCATGAATGTGTGAGTATGTTTCTGTGTGTGTGTATATGTGTGCATTTGTATGTGTGTGCATGTTTGTGTGCACGTGTATATGTTCCATTCTGAACATTCAACAGGGCACCTCCTGATGTAAGTTGTAATTGCACATCTGAGATGATTTTCAGGTCAGATGCACATCCAGTAACATTAGTCCCACTGGCCTGGAAGCATTTCTGGTCTCTCCCAAGACAACTGTGCAGCCCAGTAGTTGCCTCACCAGCTCCAGTGTCCCCAGTTCAATCCTGATCTCCGGTGCTGTCTATGTGGACTTCACACTTCCTCCCTTGGACTGCAAGGTCTGATTTCCTCCCACCTCCCAAAGACCTGCGGACTGGTAGGTTATTTGGCAACTGCTTGTTCTTGGTGTGCAGTGAGTGATAGATACTGGAGGGACGTTGATGGGATTGTGGGGTGGATAAAATAGATTAGGGTGGGATGTGGGTAAAAATAGGTGTTTGAGGGTCGTCGTGGACTTGATGGGCCAGTGGGGCTGTTTCCATTCTGTATCTCTCTAAGACTCGATGATTCTAACTGTGTTTGCATTGGTCTGAAGATCCCACTCATACTTAGTGAGCCCCCATCACCACAGTAAATCACATCCATCTCCCCATCGCCCAAGCCACTGCCTCCCTACCCCACCTATATCTCAGCCAGGCCCCATAGCTCCCCCATGACCTATTGGCTCTTGGTCTTCACCATGTCCCTGAACATACTCCACCAGCATGGCTCTTATCCTCCTGAGCTACAATGTAGCCCACAATTCTAGGCCTGTCTGCTGGAGATGGTGATCCCTTTACTGTACTGATACGAACAGATTCACTATGCTTAGAGAACTAATACAAGTCTACAGTGGCAAAGCTTCCCCCTGAGCCCACTGGTAGTTTGGTGATCAGCTGGTGAACATTGCAGATTTTGAAGAAAACCGTGTTAGTTAATAGGGCGGCACGGTGGCGCAGCGATAGAGTTGCTGCCTTACAACGCCAGAGACCCGGGTTCGATCCTGACTATTGGTGCCGCCCGTACGGAATTTGTACGTTCTCCCCGTGACCACGTGGGTTTTCCCCGGGTGGTCCGGTTTCCACCCACACTCCAAAGATGTACAGGTTTGTTGGTTAATTGGTTTTGGTAAAGATAGCAGATTGTCCCTCGTGTGTGGGGATTGCTGGTTGGCACAGACTCAGTGGTCCGAAGGGCCTGTTTCTGTACTGAATCTCTAAACTAAACTAAAGTGGTTGATTTTAGCTGGGAACATTAGCATCAAAGTCTCTGGTTTAGGACAGGGTGCATTAAACTTGGATTCCTCCATTTAATCTCCACCCTGATATGTGCAGTTCACAGCCATGTTGATCTCTCTCCTATTCCAGTTGTGCAAAAATTCATTTTGAAGAAAAGGTTAGTTATAATAAAAAAGAGAATTTGCTAGGAGTACATTCAGTTCTAATGTGGCATGTCTCAATAATTCCAACATTGTCCTTGCTGAAAACTTGATTGTACTTTCAATAAAGGCAGAGATCAGAAATATAAATGTAAACTTGTACTATTTCTGGTTTGTGTTTGACTGCATCGCTCAACAAAATGTGTTGGTGGTTAATTAACTAGTAATCTACGATCGTTAGTCAGCTACATCCAGGGTTTGATAATCCACCCATCACCTCTGAACTAACTGATAAAATGTTGCTCTAGATTCAATTAATTCTGTGTAATTTTAAAAGAGAAATGATGATATAATTGGTACAAGAAATACTTAGATTAATTATGACTGCAGAGCAAACATTAAAACACAATATTGGGTCGAGTCTGCATGAACACTAATTGCATGGCGTCACAGAGTTTTACAACATAAGAGTATGTCCTTTGGCCAACCATGTTCATGCCGACCAGAAAGCCCCATTGCTTGCATTTGACCCATATCCCTCCAAACCTTTCCTATCCATGTACCTGTCCAAATGTCTTTTAAATGCTGTTATTGTAACTGCCTCTACTACTTCTTCCGGCAGAACAATAGACAATAGGTGCAGGAGTAGGCCATTTGGCCCTTTGAGCCAGCACCACCATTCAATGTGCTCATGGCTGATCATTCTCAATCAGTACCCCGTTCCTGCCTTCTCCCCATACCCCCTGAGTCTGCTATCCTTAAGAGCTCTATCTAGCTCTCTCTTGAATGCATTCAGAGAATTGGCCTCCACTGCCTTCTGAGGCAGTGAATTCCACAGATTTACAATTCTCTGACTGAAAAAGTTTTTCCTCATCTCCGTTCTAAATGGCCTACCCCTTATTCTTAAACTGTGGCCCCTGGTTCTGGACTCCCCCAACATTGGGAACATGTTTCCTGCCTCTAACGCGTCCAACCCCTTAATAATCATATATGTTTCGATAAGATCTCCTCTCATCCTTCTAATTCAAGTGTATACAAACCTAGCCGCTCCAGTCTTTCAACATATGACAGTCCCGCCATTCCTGGAATTAACCTAGTAAACCTACACTGCATGCCCTGAATAGCAAGAATATCTTTCCTCAAATTTGGAGACCAAAACTGCACACAGTTCAATAAATCCACCATCCTCCATGTGAAAAAATTGCCCCTCAGGTCCCTATTAATTTTTTCACGTCTCGCCTTAAAACCTATGCCCTCTAGTTCATGATTCCCCTCCCTGGGAACTGAGCTACTGGGAAGTTTATTCTAATTCTTATTGCTGGTCGAAATGTAATTAGTTTATCAGCTATATATTTTACTACCGTCTGGTTGTGATTTTTATTGGCAATCATTTTAGCATTTGTCGCTGAGTAATAGAGGATACAGAAAAAAAGAATAAAAACATACAAAGTGCTACAGTAACTGAATGGGTCAGGCAGCTTCTCTGGAGGACATGGACAGGCAAGGCTCCTTGTGTCTGCAGGAAAAAAATAAAATGCTTAACTCTTTTGTTGATATTTATTTT
Source organism: Rhinoraja longicauda (assembly GCF_053455715.1). Taxonomy (NCBI): domain Eukaryota; kingdom Metazoa; phylum Chordata; class Chondrichthyes; order Rajiformes; family Arhynchobatidae; genus Rhinoraja; species Rhinoraja longicauda. Next base: position 8,270,255 of record NC_135980.1, on the reverse strand, counting down.
CCCAGAGGTCAGGAACCCAAGGAAGATTCACTTATCACTTGCCTGACTTTGTCCCTCTGCCCCCCCCCACCTTCTTTCCAGCTATCCCCTCTCTAATACAATCAGTCTGAAGATACTTCCCAACCGAAAACTTCACCTCATCACGTCCTCCAGCGATGCTGCCTGACCTGCTGTGTTCCTCTAGCACTTTGCATATTGCTCAAGATTCCAACATCTGCAGTTTCTTCCGTCTTAGATTTTTATATTTAGAGATACAGTGCGGAAACAGGCCCTTCGGCCCACCGGGTCCGCGCCGCCCAGCGATCCCCGCACATTAACACCATCCTACACACACTAGGGACAATTTTTACATTTGCCCAGCCAACTAACCTACATACCTGTGCGTCTTTGGAGTGTGGGAGGAAACCGAAGATCTCGGAGAAAACCCACGCAGGTCACGGGGAGAACGTACAAATTCCGTACAGTCGGCGCCCATAGTCAGGATCGAACCCGAGTCTCCGGCGCTGCATTCGCTGTAAGGCAGCAACTCTACCGCTGCGCCACCGTGCCGCCACGTGCCGTCTTCATTAAATGTCAAAATGACTTTATCAAGTCAAACCCACCATTTTGGTGGAAATTCTCAAATAGTCCAAACTGAGGACTTGTGGTTTGGTGAGGCCTATTTCCAAAAATGGCAACTATCTTTGAAGTTCAGGAACTGAGAGACAAGTTTATCAACTGAGACTGTGCTGTACTAGAACAGTGCAGCACAGGAACAGGCCCTTCGGCCCACAATACTACGTGAAACTAGTCTCCTCTGCCTGCATATGATTCATATCCCTCCAGTCCCTGCATTTTCATTTACCTATCTAAAAGCCTCTTAAATGCCACTATCATATCTGCCTATACCACCACCGCAAGCAGCGCATTCCACGCACTCATCACTCTGTGTAAAAAACCTGCCCTGCACATTTTCTTTAAATTATCCCTCTCTGGCCTTAAAGCTGTAACATTCAACAATTCCATCCTGTAAAAAAAGACTCTGACTGTCTTCTCTATCAATGCCTCCCATAACTTTCAAAACCATTATTAGGATCTTAGCCTTTGAAGCTCCAGAGAAGCCAATTTTGCTTCCTTTGTCCTTGTGTTCATCATCTCTGGAGTCGAAGATGCATGGTCTAATTGACTGTTATATCTTAGGTAGGAAATAGCTAAAATGCCACGATCTTTGTCTTTGACTTTGTTTATTGGTCTTTTCTAAATATCATTCTCACCAGAGTTTAAGTACTTACGTTATTTTCATGAAGTTATGTTATTCTATTCACCATGTGGGAATTGTACAGCCACTGACCTATTTCATAAGTGTTTCTCTTCAGAGGCTGTAAGGGATCACTGTCAGGGAGGTGGCAGCCACTTTATCTCTCATGTTCATCCATCCCAATTACAGCTGTAGTCTTCCGTCCTTCCTTCCATGATTTCCCTCTGGATGTAATTTGAGTTCCAAGGCAGTTTGTGTTTTCCCGGGTGGCTCAGTTAGTTTACACATCGGAGTTAACTGCCAGTTGTCGATAGAGCTATCTCTTCCTGATGTCTCTGAAATGCAATGGCCTAATGGGCACTTTATGTCCGGATACTCTCTCAATATCACCGTTGGATCGGTTGCTCGCTACAATCACTTCTCGCTATCTAGAAACTGTGGGGACGGCACTGCGGTAGAGTTGCTGCCTTACAGCACCTGAGACCCGGTTTGATCCTGAGTATGGGTGCTCAATGCACGGAGTTTCTACGTTCTCCCTGTGACAATAGACAATAGGCAATAGGTGCAGGAGAAGGCCATCCGGCCCTTCGAGCCAGCACCACCATTCAATGTGATCATGGCTGATCATTCTCAATCAGTACCCCGTTCCTGCCTTCTCCCCATACCCCCTGACTCCGCTATCCTTAAGACCTCTATCTAGCTCTCTCTTGAATGCATTCAGAGAATTGGCCTCCACTGCCTTCTGAGGCAGAGAATTCCACAGATTCACAACTCTCTGACTGAAAAAGTTTTTCCTCATCTCAGTTCCAAATGGACCGCGAGGGTTTTCTCCAGGTACTCCGGGTTTTTGCTCCCTCACTCCAAAGAAGTGCGGGTTTGTAGGTTAATTGACTTCTGTAAATTGTCCATAATTTGTGTGGAACAGAACTAGAATCCGGGTGATCGATGGCCAGTGTGGGCTCGGTGGGCCTGTTTCCACGCTGTATCTCTAAACTAAACTGAATACCGAAGATCAGAAATTCGCTGAAATGTCATTTGGGGGAGTTGTGTTGCCCAGAGGATGTGAACCTCCATGGGGAATTCTTACAAAAGGCTAATACTTATTTAATAGAAAGATTATCTTGTCATTTATTTGCTGTCTGGGGCCCTTTGGAGTAGGCAATTAATTGGACCTAATCCTGCATAACACTAAGGCAGAAAGTGTTGAATCATAGAAACATACGACACGGAAACAGGCCCTTTTGGCCCATTTCATCCATTCCGGCCATGATCTCAATTTACGCATTTTGCTTATCCTCTTATACCCCCTTCACGTGCACCTCCTCTAACATCATCTACCAGTTCAGTTTAGTTTATTGTCACGTGTACTGAGGTGCAGTGAAAAGCATTTGTTGCGTGCTAATCAGTCAGCGAAAAAACAATACACAATTACAATCGAGCCATTTACAGCGTGTAGATACATGATAAGGGAATAATGTTTTGTGCAAGGTAAAGCCAGTAAAGTCCGATCAAAGATAGTCTGAGGGTCACCAATGAGGTAGATAGTAGTTCAGGACTGCTCTCTGGTTGTGGTAGGATGATTCAGTTGAGTAGAAACTGTTCCTGAATCTAGTGCATTAGGTACTCTCGATGGGTCCTCCTTTACATCAGCTAGATCAAATGTAGACTCGTCGACCATTTCACTGAACAAGTGCATTTGGTCTGCCAAGGCCTGCTGGCTCTCCCAGTAGCTAACCTTTTTAACTACCCTTCCCACTCCCATACTAACCTTTCTGTCCTGGGCCTCCTCTAATGCCAGAGTGAGGCCATTAATGGAAACTGGAGGAAGAGCACTTTATATTTCATCTGGGTAGCTTACAACCCAATGGTATGAACATTGAACTCTCGAATTTTAGGTAACTAACCCCCTCTTTCTCCCCCTTATTTATCCCTTCTCTTCCTTTTTCCCCACTTGGATGTGCTCCTATTTCTCCCTTTCCCCTTCCCTCCATTAATTCCCACTTATATCCCTTCCTCTGGCTTCACGTTTTGCAACTGTTCTATCTTTATCTCACACTTTTTGTCATTTCATCTCTGGACATTGTCCAACCATTTGCCAATCAACCCCCTCCCCAACCCCCCCCCCCCCTTCCTCTCCCCTGAATCCACCTATCACTTGTCAGGCTTTGTCCCATCCCTATCTTTCTTCCAGCTTCCTCCCCATACCACAATCAGTTTGGAGAAGGGTCCCAACTCGAAACATCACCTTAGTTTAGTTGAGAGCTACAGTGCGGAAACAAGCCCTTCACAGCCCACCGAGTCTGTGCCGACTAGCGATCCCTGCACATTAACACTATTTACATTTATACCAAGCCAATTAACCTGCAAACCTGTGCGTCCTTGGAGTGTGGGAGGAAACCGAAGATCTCGGAGAACACCCACAGGGAGAACATACAAACTCCTTACAGACAGCATCTGTGGTCAGGATCGAATCCGGGTCTCTGGCGCTGCAAGGCAGCAGGTCTATCGCTGTGCCACTGTGCTGACGTATCCATGTTTTCCAGACATGCTGCCTGAGTCACTGAATTACTCCAGCATTTTGTGCCTTCTCTAATAAACCAGCATCTGCAGTTCCTTGCGTCCACATCCTCACCCGAAACATCATCCATCCACCTCCCTCCACAGATGCAGCCAAGCCTGCTGAATTCGCCAATCTACGCTAACCCCATTTGCCCCTATCTCTCCACACCTACCCTATCTCAGTCCCCGTCAATAGACGTCAATAGATAACATCAATGGATATTCTTTCTATTTGTCATGTTACTGAGCTGAACTCAATAGCATTGAAGTTCCGGTGGACGGGCTGAGTCAGACGGGCCCGCCGACAAGAACAAAGAGGAAAGTGGTGAGGGGGCCACCTTATTCAAATAGAGACCCAGAGGGAGGGGGGGGGGGGGGGGCGAGAATAAAGGACCAACATGACTCAAATGAGAAGTACTTTTGCAACTATGTTGTCACCAGAAACTTGGCGACACTTGTGTACTTTGTGTATTGTATGCAAAAACAACAAAAAAATCACTTTACCTAGATGCATGTGACAATAAAATGGCATTGAATCATTGAATCTTACCATTTTTGTTAAAACAGGTGGAGTAATTGCATTGAAGATAGACATAAAATGCTGAAGTAACTCAGCGGATCAGGCAGCATCTCTGGAGAGAAGGAATGGGTGACGTTTCGGGTCGAGACACTTCTTCAGTAATTGCATTGACCTGAAATACTAACTGTTTTTTCCTTCCACAGATGCTGCTGACTTGTTGAGTATTTCCAGCATTTTCTGTTTTTGTTTCATAAAAAAAATGTTGTTGTAATGCTGAAAATATTCACTCAGCGATATAAATCTATTCAAAATGTGAAGCATTTGGTAGTTAACGTTTAATCTACTGATGATTTTGCTTTCTATCTTGTGGATGACTGAGTAACATTTAAACACTAGATTTGGATCCCAATTGACTTGAGTACATGGTATCATTCTACATCTTCTTCCCAGCACAGTGTTGCCTGTTTAATATCCGCAGTTTGGGAAAAATTCAACATATAAACTTATAAATGTTTCCTACAAATGTTAAGTACCCAGAACTAAACAGATAAAGAATTTATGAAGTTTCTGGTCTTGAATTCGCTCCAGCAGGGACTGATTATGCTGCATACAGCTTTAAATGTATCACATAGAAAGAATTTGGAAAGACCCAGTCTTAGTCCTGGGGTCATGGGCCTACAGCTGAATCTTGGCACAATGGCATTGTGAATCAGGATGGTTAGAGTTTTTTCTAACGGGAAATTGGAAAATGCCGCATTGTGTAATTAATCAAGAGTCATGAGAGAAGTCAAGAGCGTTTCGTTGTCATATGTACCAGTGACGGGACAATTAAGTTCTTACTTGCTGCAGCCTACCAGGCCTGTAAATGCAATAATCACACAGATAAATATAAAATAATCAAAGATACAATAAACCAACAACCGTGATACTAAGTAACCACGGTACGGCACGGTAGCGCAGCGGTAGAGTTGCTGCTTTACAGCGAATGCAGCGCCGGAGACTCAGGTTCGATCCTGACTACGGGTGCTGCACTGTAAGGAGTTTGTACGTTCTCCCCGTGACCTGCGTGGGTTTTCTCCGAGATCTTCGGTTTCCTTCCACACTCCAAAGACGTACAGGTATGTAGGTTAATTGGCTGGGTAAATGTAAAAAATTGTCCCTAGTGGGTGTAGGATAGTGTTAATGTATGGGGATCGCTGGGCGGCACGGACTTGGAGGGCCGAAAAGGCCTGTTTCCGGCTGTATATATATGATATATGATGATATGATATGATAATAAAGGGCAGCACAGTGGTGTAGCTATTGCCACACAGCACCAGAGATCCGGGTTTGATTCTGACCTCGGGTACTGTCCGTGTGGACTTTGCACATTTTCCCTGAGACCGCCTGGGTTTCCATCAGGTGCTCCGGTTTCAAAGCACATCCCAAAAGGTTTGTAGGTAAACTGGCCTCTAAATTTCCCCTAATGTGTAGCGAGTGGATGCAAAAGTGTAAATGATAATCAGCGTGAACTTAATGGGCCGATGAGCCTGTTTCCATGCTGTATCTTTTAATTCAATTCAATTCAATACAAAACCCTTGCATCCACCATTTATTGTTTTCTTTTTTTACCATATGTGCCCAGGTTCTGTTCATGAATTCCCACAGAATGTATTCCAAAGATTCACAACCCTCCTCAAAACAAACTTCATCCCTCATCTCAGTCTTAATCAGAAGCCTTTTACCCTTGTTCTATGACTCCCTTGTTCTATATATCTCCACAAGGGGGTTTATCCACGCAGAAACAAGGCCCCTCAGAATATTTTATCATTCTATAACATTGACTTTCATTCTTCCCTTGGTTTGGTTTGGTTTGGTTTGGTTTGGTTTGGTTTGGTTTGGTTTACACATTGTCGTGTGCACAGGGGTATAGTGAAAAGCTTCTATTGCAGGCTACATGAGTCCAATAGGTCTCATCTTAACATGATGGCTTGCCCCTTTATGCTCTTGCTGTTCCAAAATGGACGTGCAGGCTTGTAGGCTAATTGGCTTGATAAAATTGCTAATTATCCCGAGTGTGCATAGGATGGTTTTAATGTGAATAGATCACTGGTCGGGGTGAACTCGGTGGACTGAAGGGCCTGTTTCCGCTTTGTATCTCTAAACTAAACTGAACTAATGTGATACATTTATAAAGTTTTGGACGCATCATTGTGCAAAGCACCAAGAGGAAAGGTCCCTCCATTACGGGAAGATAACATGATATTGTTTTTGTCATGTATTCATAACTATTTCATAAACATCTTGTACCATTGACATGTCAGTAGGGAGCAGGCTTATATTTGCCCAGAATGCCTCTATTTCTTTGCTGGCAATTCTCCATCAAAACTATGCCTTTTCAAATCAGCACTCATCTCAATGCTGGCTTCACATTAAGGGTTTTCAAAATAAGATGAAGCGCAAGCCATGCTTCCTTGCCAACTAGGGAGGAGTGGGGGAGGGGGGGGGGTGGTGGAGCGGGTGGGGGGGGAGCAATGATGTGAAATAAAGTAATAATGTAACTTGGATTTTTTTTAATGGGTTTTAGGTTCATTTCCCACGGAGAAGGCCATAACTCTCCAAACAGTTTAGAAAGACGAATCTAAGAGCTGGCCAAGCAGCAAATGGACTGGGAGCCAGGATGGAAACAAAACAAAATGGTTAACCCGGGGCTACCTTGATTAAGGGTGGGGAGGCTGAGGGAGGGGGGACGGGGATGGAAGTGAAACTAATCGTGGAATAGCAAAAGCACAAAGAGACAGGCCATCATGCCCTTGCATGGAAATATGTGAAAACTCTCTGTAATCTACCTGAATACAAAACCCTATCATCTCTCCTTGCTGCCAGATGCAGACTTACACGAGTCCAGCTAGAGAGACCAAAATGTGATGCCACAGACAATGATGCCAAATGTCCCTCAGAGAAGTAGCTATTCATCTGGTTTGGTCGAGTTTCGTTCTGAGATACAGCACAGAAACAGGGGCCTTCGGCCCACTGAGTTCATGCCGACCTTTGATCACCCAGTCAACACTAGTTCTGTTATCCCACTGCCTGTACATTAGGGGCAATCTTACAGAGGCCAATTAACGAACAAAACCCCACGTCTTTGGGAGGAAACCAGAAAACCCAGAAGAAACCCACGAGGTCAATTTGTAGGCTAATTGGCTTGGTAAAATTGTAAATTGCCCCTAGTGTGTGTAGGATAGTGTTAATGTGCAGGGATCACTGGTCGAACAGTGGTATGAACATCGACTTCTCCAACTTTAGATAGTTCCTCTGTCCCTCTCTTCCCCGCCTCCTTCCCAGACTTCCCTCTACCTTCCTCTCTCCACCTATATCCTTCCTTTGTCCCGCCCCCCTGACATCAGTCTGAAGAAGGGTCTCGACCCGAAACGTCACCCATTCCTTCTCTCCCGAGATGCTGCCTGACCTGCTGAGTTACTCCAGCATTTTGTGAATAAATACCTTCGATTTGTACCAGCATCTGCAGTTATTTTCTTATACTACTGGTCGGCATGGATTCGGTTGGCTGAAGGGCCTGTTTCCGCGCTGTATCTCTGAACTAAACTAAACTAAGACTCTATGACAACTCTGTTTGATCCAATGATGTTATGAGGATGAAGTGCAAAATGATATCAATGATTACAGGCTACACATGATAGTACCTTTACCAATGGCATTAGCCGTGACTATGTTGGTGGCACTTCAGAGTCAAAAGGTGATAGGTTGAAGTTCCATGCCAGAGGCTTGACAACAAAAGAACAAGGCTAATAAATATGACAGTGAAGTACTGAGGGAGTGCAGCACCTCTGGAACACCAATCTCACAAGTGGGACATTAAATGCACTCAGGTGAATATAAAAGATACTCCAGTGCTACTGTGAAGTTGAAGAAAAGGGGAGTTAAGCTGTGTCCTCTGCCTATACTTCAACCAACAGCACTGTCTATGCCCATTACCATGTTGCTCTTACCATGTTGCTTGTGACACATTTGTAACTTGCTGTGTTCCTATGTTACAGCAGAGACTACAATGAGGAAGTAAAGTTCTCTGTAGGAAAAGACATGAAAGCTGTTTTGAGAAGGCAAATCTTTCCTTCTTTAAAGTGCATCTGGAACGTACAAGACTAATGCTCTGGGGGACTAATTGTTGGAGAATGTAAAAGGGCAGACCTCCCAAAGAATAATCGCACCCTTGATGCGATTCGAGATATCTTCGACTTCCAGTCAAAATAATGGCGGCTTCTTCAGCAGATATCAAGGAAGCGAGAATTGGAAATGCTTAAACCGAAAGGGTCCTTGGAACAGCTTCACAGGAAAAGGGCTTTCAGTTGGTCCAAATCCACCGTGCTATGGTGTATCTTTATTCAGAACAGCTGCAAAGGTGTACAGTTACAACAACAGGTAACGCGGAAAGCCATTGCTGAGACTTAGTGTCGATTTTAACCCCTTCTGTCATGAGCTGCTCAAAAATGGGCTTTGATTATTGCTAGCCTTGCAACGCTCCCCTCAATGTTAGTTCGTTTGTTTTTTTGTCACGTGTACCAGTGAAAAGTCTTTGTTGCATGCTAACCAGTCAGCGGAAAGCCAATGCATGATTACAGTCGAGCCATTTACTGTACATTGATACATGACAAGGGAATAAAATTTAGTGATCCAGTAATGTTGGATCCCACTTCTGTGGCTAAAGTTAGTTTGTTTAGTTTACCGTCATGTGTACCGAGGTACAGTGAAAAGCTTTTGTGGCCTGCTATCCAGCCATCAGCAAAGACAATACTTGTTTACAATCGAGCCATTTAAATCGGTCAAAGACATTAGTAAACAATTTGTCTCCGGAGATGAAAACAGCCTCAAACATTTTAGTGTTGTCTGCACACAGGGTAGGAACACATCGGAAAAACCACTTGCATTGTCTACCTCTAGTTGCCCTGACTACTGAGTAACTGCTAGACCACCTCAGAGGGTGTTAAAAGTCCACCAATTAGTGTGCTACGGTAGCCGTTTAGGTCACTTCAGCAAGGGGCGATGGATTGCAGACTCAGAATAGTATTAATAAGCCAGTTGGACTTCTAAGAGCGTCACTGGTCCCTCCGGTAGCAACCCAAAGCTGATCAGAATTAATCACAATTAAAACTGAGTAACTCTTTGAGATTCTACTCTTGTTTCATAAACATTATATTTTTCAAGTTTCAAACACCTTAAAGCAAATTTCATCAACAAACAAATACCAATATAATTTTTACCTGATGTAACTTTGAACCAGTTTAGACTTTAGACTTCAGAGACACAGCACCAAAATAGACCCTTCAATCCACCGCGTCTGCGCCGACCAGTGATCACCGCACACCGCACACCGCACACACTTGCACTATCATACGCACCAGGGGCAAATTTACTATTTTTTCACCAAAGCCAATGAACCTACAAACCTGTACGTCCTAGGAGTGTGGGAGGAAATGGTAGCACCAGGAGAAAACCCACGCAGTCACAGGGGGAACGCACAAACTCCATACAGGTAGCACCCATAGTCAGAATCGAACCCAGGTCTCTGGTGCTGTAAGGCAGCAACTCTACCGCTGTGCCCAGTTGCTGGAATTTTGCACTAAGAATATTTGATGGGATGAGTGAAGGAGTTTATCCTGTAGAGATAAGCTGTAACAATGCAATTTTTAAAACCACAGGAAGGCTGGCACCTTTTAAACACATGTGCGAATATGCATGATTCAGCCTATGTTCTATATACTAATTCAACATTTGAAATAAGTAGGATCAATGTGAATAAAAGTAAACTGGTTCAACTTGTATTCTTTGCTTCTTTTTTCTTCCATGACCTTTTAAGTGCAACTAATGCATCCTAGTACTAGGTGGAAATGGCTCACATTACAAACAACTTGTATCACCAATCTTTAAGGTTTTAACTTTTATTCACTTGTTTAGCAGAGTGAAAAACGTTCATGTTTTTCATAATTTTATCCTCTCCCGTAAACTCTTCTAGCTATTTGCTTACCAATATTCACATTTAATTAAGCAAGAAGGATTGTATAAGTTATGGGATTTTTATTTTATCTAACTTTACAATTAATTCAAGTCAACAGTATTCAAACGCTATATGCAGGTTAATTTAGGAATGCACGACATATTCATACCTGACTTGACACTTTAGTTTCCCACTATTAGGGTCTGGTTACCTCGTATTACTGATTATTAATTTATTGTATTACTGATCAGTGTATATTTATTTGTGTATTACTGCGTTAATGGGCTCGTAAAGCTGCAGCAAATAAGAGAATTTCATTGTTCCTCTTGTCAGCACATATGGCAATTAAACACTCTTGACTATTGATTCTTGACTCATGGTTGTTGACACATTCTGCTCTACATCCCATTCTCCCCACACATTAAAGTCAGTTTCAGCTCCATTGTTTACCGAGAATGTTCCTTCTAAATTGACCCACCAAGTGCTGCGTTCATTTGTGTGTGGGAAGCACCTCCCAAACAATTTGGTCACTCCCGTGGGAAAACCCTTATTGTTTTATTTGTTCCTTTACATCACATGGAGGTCTTTGATTGCTAACCCAAATTGCCCCTGAAAAAGAGGAGTCAGTAGGCAGTTAAAGGTCTGGAGACCAGAACAAGTAAGCATGGTCAAATTCCTTCCATTGAAGTGATTAATGGACCAGATGGGTTTTTACAACAATCTGGTGGCGTTATAGTTAGCGCTATTATCAATTTTAACAAAAATAAATTTCAGGATTATATACTGACTTGAATTAAAATTCCACTGCGCGAATGATGGGATTTAAATTCAGGTCTATTGTTTCATTCTCTAGCCCTCTATCTCAGTATCTGTTTATTTCAGCAAAGAATCAAAACATCTCAGAGTGTTTACATCGCAAAACTAAACCATTTGACTCATCAAGTCTAAGAGCTATCAGTTGGGCCCATTGCTCCATCCTTGCACCTCCCTTATAAATTCTTTCCTTTCAGATACTTTTAAAAAAATGCATCAATTAATTCTGTCTCCACAACTACCCCTTTTTTTGCCAATCTCCTTCATGTTGTATCGCCTAGTTCTTTAGACTTCGGAGACAGAGCGTGGAAACAGGCCATTCTGCCACCTGAGTCCGCTGCAACCAGTGATCATCCCCTGCACTAGCACTATCCCACACACTAGGTTCAATTTACAAGTTTCTACTTAACCCAATCAACCTACAAATCTGTACGTCTTTGGATTGTGGGAGAAAACCAGAGCACCCGGAGGAAACCCATGCAATCACAGGGAGAGCATGCAATCTCCATAAAGACAGCACCCGCAGTCAGGATCAAACCCGGGTCTCTGGCGCTGTAAGACAGCAACTCTACCGCTGCGCTACCATGCTGCTCAAATTGATTTTTCTCTCAGAACCTTAACTTCTGCAGGTGTATGGTAGAGAACATATTGACTGGTTGCTTCAGCACCTCGAATGTCCAGGAAAAAAGGAGATTACTGAGAACAGTAGACTCTGCCCAGTGCATCACGCACTAACCTCCTCACCATCTCCAATGTCGAAGGAATCTACTGTATAGGAGGCGCTGCCTACAAAAGGCAACCCTGTATCATCAAAGACCAAAACCAACCTAGGCAGCTCATTTCACTTCTATTATCAGGAACAAGGTAGACGTGTGTGAAAACTGTGACCACCAGGCTCAAGAATAACTTCCTCATAACAACTATCAGGCTCTTGAACACGAACCTCAAGTATGAGCTAAGGACTGTCTTTGGTTGCACTAGGAACTTTGCAAAAATTTGGGGGTTATTACTTTATTTAATTTTTGGTTATTATTATTGTATATTATCAATGTGCATTGTGTTTGCAAGGCCATCATGATGCTGTAAATAAGAACTTCCTTGTTCTGTTGCTGGTATATATGACAATGAAACACTCTTGACTCTTGACAGGAAGAACAGTTTCTCTCGAGCCATTTTGTTCACACCATTGGTAATGTTAATCACTTCTATCAGATCAACTCCCTATCGCCTCTGCTTTCAAGAGAGCAACCCCAATCTCATTAGTCCATCCCGAGAACATAGGCCATTCATCCCTAGAATCACGTTGGTAAATCTCTCCCGCATCCTTTCCATTCCTCTAATGTAAAGGAATATAGTTTTACAGCATTGTAATGTTGCAGTTACAGAGAAAAAGTCTAAGGTCTGCAATGAGCCAGGTTGGAAGATCGGGACTACACCTTAGACAATAGACAATAGGTGCAGGAGTAGGCCATTCGGCCCTTCGAGCCAGCACCGCCATTGAATGTGATCATGGCTGATCATTCTCAATCAGTACCCCATTCCTGCTTTCTCCCCATACCCCCTGATGGGTATACCCCCTAGCTGATGGGAGCACCATTCAGTAGTCTGTGGAACAGACTACTGGGCACAGTGCTCCAGTTACGGTCTAACCAAGATTGTAGAAAGGTTCATCATATCTTCCTTGCGCTTGTACTCTGTTCCTCTAGTCGTAAAACCTAGGGGTTCTATCTACCTCTTTAACCAGTTTCTCAACCTACCCTGCAACCTCCACAGACTAATGAACTCTCCCTCCCCTGTCCCATCTGGCAGAAGATACAAACGTATGAAAGCACGAACCATCAGGTTCTGGAACAGCTTCGTCCCCTCTCTAATTAGACTACTGAATGGTGCTCCCATCAGCTAAGGTGTAGTCCCGATCTTCCAACCTGGCTCATTGCAGACCTTGGACTATTTCTCTGTAACTGCAACTTTTACAATGCTGTAAAACTATATTCTGCAATTTTCTGTATTTTTTTCTCTTTGCATTGCCTGCGTATTTGTGCATGGCTTGATTGTACTCATGCAAAGGTATGATTTGGATAGCCCGCAAGCAAATGCGCTTCACTGTATCTTGGCAAACATGACAATAATAAGCCATCACCAATGCATACAGACGCTCAAATATCTCAATTTTTGTATCCTATTTGGAATTATGCCCTCGAGCTCATTTTACGTCTTCTCATTTTTCCTACCAAAATTACGATCTTCCTCACCTTTCACCATGCCTCGAAGATTTTTGTCACCTGCAAATGTTGACATTTTGCCCATTCTAATGGAGGACTGTGATTACACTGGAGAGGGAGCTGATGAGATTCACTAGGATGGTGCCTGGATTGTAGTTATGGGGAATATTGGACAATATTAGCTCGTTTTCCCTGGAGCAAAGGAGGCTGTGGGGTGACCTGATGGAAGAAGATAAGATTCTGAAAGGCATAGACAGGGTAGTCCATCCAAATCTTTTTCCCATGTAGGGGTATCAAAAACAAGAAGGCATAGGTTTATGGTAAAAGGTAAGAGTTTTAAAGGGTATTTGAGGAGAACAATTTTACATAGAAAGTGGTTGATATCTGGAAAGCACTGCGAGAGTTGGTGGTGGAATGAGATACAATTACGATATTTAAGTAGTCTTCAGAGACACCTTTAAATAGGCAAGGCATTGAGATAATGGTCCTAATGTGACCAAATGAGATTAGAGTAGATGGAATTACCCAAAGGTCCCATTGTTTAGCTTAGTTTAGTTTAGAGACACAACGTGGAAACAGGCCCCTCGGCCCACCGAGTCCGTCCCGACCAGCGATCCCCGCACAGTAACACTATTCTAAGCACACTAGGGACAATTTACAATTATGCCAAGCCAATTAGCCTACAAACCTGTACGTCTTTGGAGTGTGGGAGGAAACTAGAGATCCCAGTGAAAACCCACGCAGGTCACGGAGAACGTACAAACTCAGTACAGACAACCGCTCGTAGTCAGGATCGAACCTGGGTCCCCGGCGCCGTAAGGCAGCAACTCTACCGCTGTGCCACCTTGCCCCTTGCTGCGCCACCATGCCGACCCTTGCTGAGGTGAACAGATCTGTGACTGGACATGCCCTGTACAGCAGACTCCAATTTATTAATATACATATTAAGTCAAAGTCAAGTCAAGTCAATTTTATTTGTATAGCACATTTAAAAACAACCCACGTTGACCAAAGTGCTGTACATCTGATTAGGTACTAAGGAATGGTATCCATAATGGCATCCATAATAAGACTCCAATGGCGATATGGCTCAATGTTTTTAAGAACTTTAAAAATTGAAGGATACAAGAAGGTGCCGTAAATGTGATGACTCTTTGTGTACAGTCTCTATTCTTACATCATAATCATCGCACCCGTGTACTTAAGTATGATTCTGCTTACCAATAGTAAGATTGTTTTGGATTGCTATATATCAAATGCTTAATATATACTCCGTCAATGACGTATCCATCAATAACCTGTCTGTTCCTTTACCAAGAATTCTATCAAGTTATTTGTGCATTTTAGAACATAAAACATAGAACAGTAGAGCCCAGGAACAGGCCCTTCGGCCCACAATGTCTGTGCTGAACATGATGCCAAGGCAAACCTGTACATGATCCATATTCCTCCATTCCCTGCGTATCCATGTGCCTATCCAAAAGCCTCTTGAACGCCACTATCATATCTGCCTGCACCATCTCCCCTGATAGTGCGTTCCAGGCCCCCGCCACCCTCTCTGTAAAAAGGTTAGCCTGCACTTTAGTTCTTTAAACTTTGCTCCTCTCACCTTAATATCTTTAACACATTTCTATTTTGTGACTGTTAATCGTGTCCCTGATTACTGGTCCCTTGATCTTTCCCGCCACCCATGGCTCATCTTTAATTCTGTGAACAGAGTCTGAGGTTGCCGTGAAAGTGTGGCCAGCTAGCGTTTAAAGAAATAAGATGAATCTCGTGAAAGAAGACCCTGTGGTGCAGTCCACAGGCACGATAGCACTTGGTGGTTCAAAAAGAAATTAACCACAATATCCTGTTATGTACCCGATGCCTATACCTGACTGCTAAAGGTAAAATAACTTGAGAGGATAGAAAACCTTAAGGATAATCTCAGTATGCCACCTTTGGGACACACGATTGCACCGAAGGAAGCATGCCCTCTGATCGAAGATAGACACAAAATGCTGGAGTAACTCAGTGGGACAGGCAGCATCTCTGGATGGGTGACATTTCTGATCGATAGACAATAGACAATAGACAATAGGTGCAGGAGGAGGCCATTCGGCCCTTCGAGCCAGCACCGCCATTCAATGTGATCATGGCTGATCATTCTCAATCAGTACCCCGTTCCTGCCTTCTCCCCATACCCCCTGACTCCGCTATCCTTAAGAGCTCTATCTAGCTCTCTCTTGAATGCATTCAGAGAATTGGCCTCCACTGCCCACTGAGGCAGAGAATTCCACAGATTCACAACTCTCTGACAATAGACAATAGACAATAGACAATAGGTGCAGGAGTAGGCCATTCAGCCCTTCGAGCCAGCACCGCCATTCAATGCGATCATGGCTGATCACTATCAATCAGTACCCCGTTCCTGCCTTCTCCCCATACCCCCTCACTCCGTTCCTGCCTTCTCCCCATACCCCCTGACTGATAAAGTTTTTCCTCATCTCAGTTCTAAGTGGCCTACCCCTTATTCTTAAACTGTGGCCCCTTATTCTGGACTCCCCCAACATTGGGAACATGTTTCCTGCCTCTAACGTGTCCAACCCCTAAAAAATCTTATATGTTTCGATAAGATCTCCTGTCATCCTTCTAAATTCCAGTGTATACAAGCCTAGAGCCTCCAGTCTTTCAACATATGACAGTCCTGCCATTCCGGGAATTAACCTAGTAAACCTAGGCTGCACGCCCTCAATAGCAAGAATCGAGACCCTTCTTCAGGCATCCCGACCTGAAACGTTACCCATTCCTTCTCTCCCGAGATGCTGCCTGTCTTGCTGAGTTACTCCAGCATTTTTTGTCTATCTTCAGTTTAAACCGGCATCTGCAGTTCCTTCCTACACAATGCCCTCTGATCCATCACTTCATTATCTAACTACAGTGACTAGTCTGCAATTACTGAGTTTATCTCTACAACCTTTTTTTGCCAAGGGTGTAACATTCGGAACGTTCCACTCCTCAAGCACCACGCCCGCACCTATAAATGTTTGGAGCTTTATAGCCGATGCCTCTGCAAATTCCACCCTTATTTTCCTTAGCAACCAAGCCATCAAGGATGCATCCCATATAGATGTGATTTATCCACGTAAGCACTGCGAGCCTTTCCAAATTCTCCTTGTTATCAATTTTCAATCTATCCAGAATCTCAATTAGGTCTTCCATTGTTGGGATATTGCCAGCATCTTATTAATTGGTGAATAAAACACAAAGTGCTTAAATCTTTCTCCTCTCGCCTTAAATCCTCTAGTTTTAGCCTCCCCTACTCCATGTAAAAGTCTGTGACTTATCTATGCCATTCATAAACCACTATAAGGTCACTCCTCAGCCTCCTTTTGTGCTTGGGAAAACCATCTAATCTCTCCGTTTAACTTAAACGCTCCAGTCCTGTGAATCTTTTCTGCACTCTGCCTATTCTGCACCCTGTTCTTATCCCATTGATATTGGCCCATCTCCAAGTGTCTCTATTGATCTTAAACACTCACTATCTTTCTCTATATCGTACCTGTGATATAATGAGTCAACCTTATGAGATGATCATTATACCTTGCCCAAAATGTCCCACCTTAACCTTTTGACTTTTAAATTGATTTGAATCTCATTCCAAAAATGTTTGTATTAAAATGGAGTGTTGCATTGTCAATGGTTCCATGGTTCAGATGAGATATTAAACCACGGCCCCATTTGCCCATCCAGCTTGATGGAAAAGACCAAAGAGCAGCAGGTGAGTTCTCATGAGTGGTCTATACCTCACCCACCATTATTGATTGATTGAATTGATTGAAAGATACTGCATGGAAACAGGCCCTTTGGCCCATCCAATCCATGCCAACCATCGATCATCCATTCACACTGGCCTTCATTCCAACCATCTGCCTATCAAAACCCCCTCTCACCTGTGTTCACCTATTACCTACCATGCATTTTCCTGCCCCCCTCTCTCCCACCTTTCTTATCCCCTCCCCCACATCAGTCTGAAGAAGGGTCCCAACATGAAACGACCATGTTTTCTAGAAATGCTGCCTGACCTGCTGACTTACTCTAGCACTTTGTATTCTCTTTTGTAAACCAACATCTGCAGTTTCTTGTTTCTACACACTAGTTTAGTTTCGAGACATAGCGCGTAAACAGGCCTTTCAGCCCACCGGGTCTGCACCGACCAGCGATCCCCGCACATTAACACTGTCCTACACACACTAGGGACAATTTTACATTTATACCAGGCCAATTAAACTACAAACCTGTATGTATTTGGTGTGTGGGAGGAAACCGAAGATCTCGGACAAAACCCACACAGGTCACGGGGAGAACGTACAAACTCAGTACAGACAGCACCCGTAGTCGGGAATGAACCCGGGTCTGCGGTGCTGCAAGCACACTAAGGCAGCAACTCTACCTCTGTGCCACCGTGCTGCCCTATGTAATCCTACTTTCGCATCCACTCTCGACATGGTAGGGGCAACTTGCTGAGGCCAACCAACCCACACACCCACCCACCAGTGGAAACCCACGCGATCACAGGGGGAACATGCAAACTCCACAGAGATGGCTCCCGTGGTCAGGATCGATCCTGGTTTCTGTCGCTGAGTTAGCAGCCGTGTGACTGTGCCACCCCAATGATCATTATACCCTGGTCAAGACTGACCAACCTTAAACCTTTTCAAAAATACTTCTGACGGTTTGACTGATTTGAATCTCACTGTAAACACTATGGTATTAAAATGAAATGTTGCACTATCAATTGCATTATTCTATGGATGAGACAGGCCTGATATGCCCTCTCAGCTGGATGTGAACGACCAACGCCTTACTTCGAAGAGGAGCAGGTTAACTCTGAAGAAGGGTCTCGACACGAAACGACACCCATTCCTTCTCTCCTGAGATGGCTGCCTGTCCAGCATTTTGTGTCTCGCAGGTTAACTATCCTGGGTGGCCAGCATCTTACCCAACACTGAAGACAAAATCATATCACTTAGCCATTTGTAGAACTGTGTTATGAATAACTGATCAGCCTTAATTCCTGGATTACCCTGCTAACTAATCTTCAAAATTACTGAACTGTCTGGGATGTTCTACAGGAAACATGGGTGGTGCTGTGTAATTGCAACCTTGTATTTTTTTTTAAAAAATTCTTGTTAATTTATTTTATCTTAACAGTCAGGTATGAGCAGAGGGTGCATAACAGGACACTGCGGTTCATTTCTTCGAAAACCACCAAGTGCTATCGTGCCCGTGAATTACACCACATGTTGCTTATTTAACAAGTCTCATCTTATTTCTTAAAACGCTAGCTGACCACACTCTCACGACAACCTCAGAGACCACAGATTCTGCTTGTAGATGGCACGGGTTTCTCCGCGAATTGAGAATATCTTTTTAATGTACGCACGAACAATCAGGCTGATTATGGTAAAATTCCCCCGAGTCTCTCTGTTGAGCATAGCTTACGTAATGATTGAATAGTTGGTGTGGGTTTTTTTCTGTAATAAAGCTTAATAAACATTAATAAACATTAAAACTTTGATTTATGAGGGAATAGGTTAGCAAGGAATTGCATAAGAGACTCCAAATGCTGGAATCTTGGACAAAACGCGCCAAGTCTGGAGGACCTCAGCAGGTCAGGGAGCATCATTTAGATTAAGATATTAAACCAGCAGAATGTAAAAGACCGTCACCTTATTTCAGAGGACCAGTTGAGTTCTCAAGAGTGGCCGATGGCATTTTGGGCCAGGTCCCTTCTTCAGATGACTTTCGGGTTGAGACCCTTCTTCAGACTAAAGAAGGGTCCCAACCCGAATCATCGCCTGCCTCTTCCCTCCACAAATGCTGCTTGACCTACTGAGTTTCTCCAGCACTTGTGTGCTTTAAGCAGAAAAATGTGACGTACTTTGAGTATAGTTAGATAACAAAGTGATGGGTTAGAGAGTATTGTTTCTGCAGTGGATTAACTGGATCCCATTGGATGGTACATTCAGATTATATTTAAAGTTCTTTGCACAAGTAAAATCATGACCGTTATAAGAATCCTCTAAATATAATTGCACCTGTCGTAAGGGGAGAATTTGTTCAGCCCCAAAATGCTGCAAATACTAGTTTAAAACAAAGGATTAATGTAGGTGGAAGGAACTATAGATGCAGGTGTACAAAAAAGTGCACAAAGTGCTGGAGTAACTCAGTGGGCAAGGCAGCATCTTCGGCAGAAATGGATGTGCACTGTTTCAGGCCGGGACCCTTCTTCAGATGTGTTCATCTTTGCTTTTTATTGCATTAGAAATAAGGAAGTAAAGAACATTTTAAAGTGCAGTTTCTGAAGAAGGAACCCAAAATGACATATTACCCATCCATCTTCTCCAGAGATGCTGCCTACCTGCTGAGTTACTCCAAAACTTTGTGCCCTTTTTCTGCAGTTCCCTGTTTCTGTACCTCGCTGCTCCACTGTGACACCTCCTCAAGGGATGCAGACTAAAGTTCTCCTCGAGTCTGAAGAAGGATCTCGAAACGTCTCCTTATCCACGTTCTCCAGAGATGCTGCCCGACCCGCTGAGTTACCCCAGCACTTTCTGGCTTTTAAAGTGAAATATGCTTCTTCAACTGCTTTAAAGGAAGGAAAGAGGAAGAGTAACAGAGTAACAGTGGCATCATCTTCTCATGCCTGATGTTTGAAAATTTTATACCTGGATTATTGGAGTAATCTGCTGCAAGTAAGTCCCAAATAAAATGGGTAGGAAGGAACTGCAGATGCTGGTTGAAACCAAAGATAGACACAAAAAGCTGGAGTAACTCAACGGGACAGGCAGCATCTCCAGAGAGAACGAACGGGTGACGTTTCGGGTCGAGACCCTTCTTCAAAGTTACTCCAGCTTTTTGTGTCTATCTTAAGTCCCAAGCCATGTACACAAAAATGTTAATTTGAAGTTATAAATCGTCTTCACTTTTGCCCAGGTGGAAACAGTGTGGCGTTTGTCACAAGATGCATTCTCTATGTGTCTATTGCTGAATCAACCATTCTTGGACAGACTAGCATTGAACTGGTGGAAATGCTATAAGTGGTAGAGGAGAGCTGAGGTTGCAGAGGCTGCTGCCAATGTCTGGCAGCATGTTCATCTCAAATTACTCCAGACGGCTGAAATTCTAGCTTCGTAGGTGGAAGCCATGTCTGATATCTTTTCCTGTCCACCTCTCCCCGGCCATCAACAAAAAACAAACTGCTGGAGGAAATTATCAGGCCCAGGCAGCATGTGTGGAGGGAAATGGACCGACGACATTTCACGTTGGGACAATTCTTCAGTCTGAAGAACGGTACAGACTCAAAACGTCGTCTGGCTACTTCTCCCCACAGGTGCTGCCAGGCCTGCTGACGTACTCCAGCATTTTATATTTTACTCAAGGTTCCAGCATCTGCAGCTTCTTGTGATTTTATCTGTGGAGGGAAATGGACAGACGACGTTTCGGGTCGGGACCCTTCTCCAGGTCAAACGGTGGCGGTGGCGAGGAGGGGGGCGATGGTTCACTGCCTGACGTAAGATCGAGGTGACAGCTGGAGGCCCTGGGGCAGCAGCCTGGGGCTTGACTGGGTTAGGCGCCACTCTAAGAGCCCCAAAGTGGCCTTCAGTGGCACAGAATGGTGGAGCAGCTGTAGAGGATGTCTACAACTTTGCTTGGCCAGGCCAGGCGAACCCTTCAACACCACCAGGACATCCGGCCTTTATGGCCAGCTGGTCTTAAACACAACTTGAACTTTGGACTTGGAAAATGGGGCCAAAACCTTGCGACTCTTGTATATTATCTCAATAAACTATTTCTGAACACCTTGTACTTAATCTAACATTGTGCTGATGTATGGTAATACTTTTCAGTACTGTATGCAAATACAGTAATTCCGCTGTGCCTCGGTACATTTGACAATAAAGAACAATTGAACTATTGAACCATTCAACATCAGTTGTGGACCTCCTCTATTCACCTTCCAAAGAGTAGTCAAATCAACCTAAGAAGAGGGACTTTAGATGTGACTTCCCCAGCATCTATGCATCAGTTCTACATCCAGCAGTCGTTCTACCAACCGATATCGTGAGAAATTTTGGGCACCTTATCTGAGGAAGGAAGTGCTTGCTCTGGAGAGGGTCCAGAGGAGGTTTACAAGAATGATCCCAGGAATGAGTAGGTTAAGATATGATGAGCGTTTGACGGCACTGGGCCTGTGTTCGCTGAAGTTTAGAAGAAAGAGGAAGGAACTTCATTGAAACTTACAGAATAGTGAAAGGCTTGGATAGAGTGGATGTGGATAAGATGTGGGAGAGTCTAGGATTAGAGGTCATAGCCTCGGAATTAAAGGACGTTCTTTTAGGAAGGAGATGAGGAGGAATTTCTTTAGTCAGAGGATGGTGAAACTGTGGAATTCTTTGCCACGGAAAGCTGTGGAGGCAAGGTCAGTGGATATATTTAAGGCAGAGATTGGTAGATTCTTGATTAGTACGGGTGTCAGAGGTTATGGGGAGAAGGCAGGAGAATGGTGTTAGGAGGGAGAGATAGATCAGCCATGATTGAATGGCGGAGTAGACTTGATGGGCCGAATGGCCTAATTCTACTCCTCTCACTTATGATCTTATGATATATCAATTCTCTTTTTACCTGCTACCCCTGTCTGCTCATGTATCAGTGATAGTGTCAGGTCTGTTCAACAATGGAAACAAAGGAAATGCAACACGTAACATACGTCATACTCTTCACACCGGAGAGGCAGTAATTATCATTTATAACTCCAAATTATGAAGAAAATAATGTTAAAGAACTTCTATCTAAAATACTCAGGTATCTGATTTTTCTAGAGCAAGTGATTTGTTGTCACTTGGACATAGCTAGCTTCTACACAAAGTTGCAGTGTGCAAACAGTAAGAACTGCTAAATACCGAAGAAGAATCTATTGAGGGAGAGTCCTGACCCGAAACGTTGCCTGTCTATGTCCTCCAGAGATGCTACCTGACCCCGCGGAGGTACTCCAGCACTTTGTGCGTTTTAATTTTATCTACTAAATATAGTGGTTTAAGAATTATTACACCAGCTCAGTGGCTATCTTGTCTCTGAAGCAGATCATTGGTAAGTCACGTCGCACTCCAGGACAAAAAAAAGGACAACAATTTAGGCTGTTCCCGCACTGTCTTTTCATGGAGATATTAAATCGGGGCCTTGTCTCTATTCTGGAAGTACAATATTACATGCTGCTATATCAAAGAAGAGAAGGATGATGCGAATACTCTCTAGTCAATATTTAACCCCCTATCTCACAACTACAGAGCAATCTGCTTGGTCCTATTCACAATGGGCTTGTGGGCAAACTGTGTGCATTTTCTCGACCGTAACATATCAGTGACTACAATTCCACAGAACTACACTGCTCGCAAAGACGGGTTACAATATCCTAAACCATGAAAGGTTCGATATAAAAAAATAGATTTTCTGTTGCTTCCAAGATATAAATACCAGCTTCAATATAAACTTTAATAACAAACTTCGGAAATCGAACTGGAAAATCTTAAGCATGGTTTAATTGCGCACAAGTGCGAACAACTCCAACCTCTGAGTAACATCAGAGAAAATAACTTCATAGGTCAAGGGCAGTAAGGATGAATCATTCGAGTCGTGACAGGGCCATGGTATCAATTGCACCTCCGCACAGCCAACCGCACCAGACAGAACTGCAGCTCGGATTCTTCGTAAAAAGATTGTCCCTTCCTCAAGTCAGGTAACCCGAAGCTCCAGCTGATGGTAGAACGAGCTCTGAGCCAATTTTGTGAGATGGGTTCGATGTTTCGATATTTCTGAAGTGGGTTCACAGTGAATACTGACTTAATACCCCAGACTGAAAAGGTATTGCTGGCTGGCTGTGTTCCGGCTGATTGCTGGCAGGTTTCGAGGCACCGGTTTCATTTACATAATTGAGCAACTTATAATTGAGCAACATTTTACTGCCGTTTAAACATCTGATAGAGGGTTGAGTTCAGTTTGATTAATTGCTGATTCACGTTACTGGCAGGCTGAACAAGGTTTTGAAAATCACGTCTCTTAGTTGTGTTTGAACCAGGCAACAATGCCCAGAAAGGCACCCAAATGGAAATAGTGATTATCCTTTTTTTTGTGTCTACGTTATCCCACTTTCTCACCCACTCCCTATACATTAGGGGAGTTTTTACAGAGGCCAATTAATCTACAAACCCGCACGTCTTTGGACTGTGGGAGGATATCAGAACACCCAGAGGAAACCCACGCGGTCGCAGGGAGAACGTGCAAACTCCGCGAGGTCAGGATCGAACCCAGGCCTCCGGCGCCACGAGGCAGCGGCTCTACCAGCTACGCGCTACTGTGCCGCCATGCTTGATGGGCAGCTGGCTCCCTGGCCATGATTCCCCACTTGGCCTGCACTGCGAGCTGAGCACTCCTCTGCGGTGACCTGGATAACAAGGGGTTAAATCCAGTCGGAGCCCCAAGTGAAGTGTTTGCTTGATCAGCTAAAACGATGTGCACAGCGGAACAGCGGTGAGCTCCTGCCTGGCAATTTCCTTCAGGGACGAAGACCCGGCCTTCAGCTCCAGTCAGCAGGAGGAGGCACCCCATAGAGTCCGGCACTTCCCACAGGATGTGAAAATTGGCAGCTGATTTGCCCGGGCCGCGCTCTCACACCTCTGAGCCGTTGTTTATCGACTTTAATAGTGCCCAAGGATGCCGCATGTTGTTGGGGGGGGGAGGGGGGAGTGCGATGTGGTGGTGGTGGTGGTGGTGGGGAACAATCAGGGAGCCAACAACATATTCAAAATACAGACAAAATTATAGATTAGAAGCTTGCCAAATGTAATTAGCCAAATGCGGAAAATCTATGCAAAGTGCAGACACGGACCATCACTGGAAAACTAGTCCAAATCTTGTAAAGCACCAACATTTTTAAAGGAACATGCACAATCGGAAGCTTTTGCTCATCTCTATTCAAGACTGTTGCTTCAATGCCCGAAAATCCTTATCGCTGCATTTTTCATGAGGGTCCCTGTCTAGTGTCTTTTTTTTCTGCACAGTCAATAACATGTAACATCTGTGCACTGTCCTGAGCCAGAGAGTGGACATAAAGCAGAGATTCATTTAAATGTCTCGCACAAGTTTCGAGCGAACGGCGAGTAGGCTGAAAGCGATGTTTTAAAAATAAAGGCAGACAACGCGTGGCGAAATCGACTCACTGCCACAAGTGAGATTTTCCCGCAAGATCGACGCTGGTTGAGGATGCAAGTTAAAATAACACTGCTGTTGAACCGTTCTGCATCACTAAATACCACAGCAAGAGTGCCTGCACCTTTAAAAACCCACAGCTACATTGCATGAAATAAAATGTTAAATGAGTAGCTCAGGTCGTAAGCCATGTGTTGCATTAAAACAACTAATAGCGTTGGCAATTTCAATGAAAAGCCAGATATCCATTATAATCTGATGATGTTTGATGCTGCCAACATTTTAGCAGGCGTTTTAATATTCCTGAAGTGCTATCATTAATAATATTTTAATATTAACATTCTTAATATTCCTGCAGAGCTATCATTAATAATATTTTAATATTAATATTCCTTTTAATATTCCTGCAGTAATTCATTATGAAGCTAATTTTTTTGACATTTCAAGTTGCGTTAGACGTTCCCGGGCTGGGAAACGATGGACTTAGATGACTTTACCCACTGACACACAAGTAGGCTCTCAGAAAATGGTCACATCCCACAGTGGTGCCACCACCGTAAATAGAAAATGCTGTCTAGATAGCATGAAATCACATTTATCCTCAATCAAACATTGTATTATTTTTATTCCTGTAAAATGAAGGAAAGTGCGCATTCACATCGTTGAGTAGTTTAAAGATAACTGTTGTGGAATGAGATGGTCGCTACGTCATAATTACTTTTCCCCACCAATTCCTCCCTGCTCTCACCGCTACAGTAGCTCTGATGGCCAGTCATCATTGCGTGGCCAAAAATGGACTTGAGATCAAAAGTTTGATTACTCACTGTTCAGACAGTTCTTCTTTCTGGTCCCATTTACCTTCCCTGTTCTGTCGATCTTGAGGAAGTACTTGGTGGCAGAGTAGAGTCTTCGCCACCGCACATCACCCTGCAAGTGGTTGTAGCTGCGCGTGTGGCGCTCCAGGCTCGAGGTGCAATTTGTAGCATCCAGCGTTAGCGCATCGTCCGGCTCTCCGCGGCAGCTGGCGGACACCAAGCAGGCCAGGGACAGCACGAGGAAGCAGGCGAGGCGAGGCAAGGGGGAGATGCCGCCAGTCAGCATCCATTTCCACATTGTGGTGAAACTCCTGGGCTGGGATCTAGGAAGAGACGCATGCTGAGGCAGCAATGAATTCACCTGGGCAGAGCGGGAGCACCTCACGAAGACATCCCTTCACGGCCAGCCTTCCATCAACTTGTCCGACTTGCCCCGAGACCGTTACATCCATGACCCAGTCACACCTGAAGCATCTGTCCCACTGACTTCAACAATTCCCTTGAAAGCAACCGTGCAGAGTTTGGAGGGATGAGCAGTTCCTCCTTCACACTGGTGCTATCTGCAATTTGGAGGAAAGAAAATGAGAGGAAAAAAAAACACTTCAGTCTTGAGTTTCTCAATTCTTCTAAATTGGCCTCATTAAAGTGAGAGCATTGAGAGGCTGCAGTGTGTGGGAAGGAATGGGTTGTGTTTTTATCAATGCTTCAGACACTACAAATCGCAAGCAGCCTGTCATCTGCTTACCATTCAACTGACAGCTGCAAAAGGGTTGGCCCTTTTCAGATAGGAGGATGTTTTATTTTGTCCTAACAGCCAGTAGTTTGTCGCCTGGCGATAGATATGTCATTAAGAGGGTTGGGCAT
This sequence comes from Rhinoraja longicauda, assembly GCF_053455715.1. NCBI lineage: Eukaryota > Metazoa > Chordata > Chondrichthyes > Rajiformes > Arhynchobatidae > Rhinoraja > Rhinoraja longicauda. Next base: position 8,243,983 of record NC_135980.1, on the reverse strand, counting down.
TGACTCAAGTCACTTTTTTAACAGCGGCAGGCAGGGAAACAGCTTGCAGTGGTTATAGTTAACAGCTCACCTATGTGCTTTCCAATTTAATGACATTATATAGCCTTGCTCCATATCTCCTGGCAATCATATCTCACATTTCCAAATAATAACAGCACAATTGCTCCTGATTCAGAAGAGTCGAACGTGTAGTTAGTTCCATCAGGATTACAGGGTGTTTACACAAAACCTTCAACATTTCTTACATCATCGCAAGTAATTCTTAAATGAGGATGGACATTAATCAATGGTCTGAGTTCTTGCATTTAGCTGCTGGAAATTGGGGCATCAACGTTAAAATGCTCATCACTTTATTACATGGACAGTGTAAACGGGGTGACTGAAAAGCAAGAGAGGAGTTTTAGGCTAATGCATTAGTGATCAGGAGTTGCAAGTCCACAGTGCTCCTTCAATGCTGAAAAAGGTCAGTTTACTTCCTTAAAGATTGTTCAGTATTTCAGACTTATTTTAGAAGCAAAAATCCGTTTTTAAAATTTGAATTACTGTTCATTTATTTCTCTGTCTTCCAAAAATCTTCAAAGAATCAATACTAGCTTAATAAGTGGCCGATGTCCTCTGGAGAGTCTCAGTAGAGTGTGTGTGCTTGTGTGTGTCCAAGTGTGTGTGCATGTGCGTATGCATGCGCTCATAGAAAATAGGTGCAGGAGGAGGCCATTTGGCCCTTCGAGCCAGCACCGCATTTGTGTGTATGTGTGTGTGTGTGTGTGTGTGTATGTGTGTGTATGGGGTTTTGTGTGTATGTGAGCGCATGTGTGTGCGTGTGTGCGTGTGCGCGTATGTGTGTGTGTGTGAGATTCTGTGTGCACGCACACGTGTGCATTTGTGTTTGTGTGTGCATGCCTCTGCCCCTTACAAAGTCTTTCAGTCGAATCACCTCTTATTCAAAGAAGAAAGCAGCCCTTGGCTTCTCTGATCAACTTTTGCTTCAAGCGATACAACTAGAGAGTGCAGGAACAAAAACGTTTTCTTTTCAGCTGGAAATGATGTTAAAACTGCTGTAATGCTCCGTAAACGGAATCTCCACAGCACATCACAGAGTTTAATTGGGGTCTCTAACCAGGAGTCTGATGTAGCTTCAGGTGAAACGCTGACTTAAAATAAATACATTAGTGGCTTTGTTGAAACGACTCACAACGGGGATAATGCCTCTGTGGCTAACTAAGGTACGAAAGGAAGACTTCGAATGATATATTGTGAAAGAAAATATTGTTTGTGATAGTGGTGGCGTATTTATAAGAGGATTCTTTAACCAGGCAGAAGTGGTCCCACACGCCGATTATCTGCCTCACCAACCAGGGCAATGTATTCACCTGGCAGTATTCAGTGAGATTGAACTGAACTGCCCCGCACTCGACAATGGGTGATATGGTTTATCCAGAGCAAACATTAACTCTTTCAGGCCAGTGATATTTGAGAGTCAAGGATGCAATACAGAAACCTTGCTCACTTTGAGCATATTACTTTGACTCAATCCCTTCCCCCACATCTCCCACCTAACCACTTAAGCTTCCTGTGTTTTCAATCAGTAAGTGACGAGGAAAGCCTGTTTAAAAAAAATAAAATGTTTTATGGTCCCTTTGACACCATGGTTTTTCAAGGGAAGACATACCCCATCAAATAGCCCGGGCTAAGAAGTGATGGACCTCATCAAACATGTTGGCTGACAGGTCCAAGTGGCGTGCAGAGTCGGGGCTCCAAATGCAGCCACACGGACGTGGAGGAACCATTTTAGCCAGGCACTGCTGGACGGCAGCCCTGTCAGTCCCCCGTGTAGTCAAAGGGAACGGAGACCGTTACCTCCAACCAGTTACATTCATGCCTCATTCACTTTCAGGAACACAATCTTCCTCTGCTAAAGGAAAAATCTGACAGCCCCTCTGGGCCCGTCCATCACAATATATACGAGTTACTGGAAGTTGAAAAGATAGCAAAATTAGCATTTTTAAAGTTTAAAATGTATACCCAATATCTTGACTTTGGCTGATCTAACACCTACCCAAAGAGCAGGTGATGGTCTATTTGCTAACATGCCATGTGATTAGTTAGAAGTTTCAGTTACAATGATAAGTAATTAGAGTATTTTTAAAACAGGTTGAAATCTCTAGTTTAGTTTAGAGATACAACATGGAAACAGGCCCTTCAAGCCACCGATTCCACGCCGACCATCGATCAGCCATTCTATGTCATCCCACTTTCGCATCCATTCCCTACATACTCGGGGGGCATTTTACAGAGGCCAATTAGCCTACAAACCCACAAGTCTTTGGGATGTGAGAGGAAACCGGATTAGCCGGACAAAGCACATACTGTCACACGGGGAATATAACAAGATAGCAGTCTGAATGGACTTGCAACATCCACAGAGTCTTAGGTCTATGTAGCCTGGAAGCAGGCCATTCAGCCCACCTTGTCCATGCCGACCAAGCTGACATATTAAGCAAGTGTGGTGCCATCTAGGGGTCAAGCCACTTACTGATCGAACAGAACTGGAACGATCACATGACAGGGAGATGACAGTTGGAGATGAGAAGCTCTGCTCGAGCCCTCGAGTGAACAGATGTGTGGTGCTCCTCTCAACAGCAACTAGCACCTAACTGTTCTCCTAACTAAGCGCGTGTGTTCAACCTCTGTTTCGTTAATAAAACCTGTTTGATTCACAACGCTTGGTTTACTACACAAGCTCCATTTGCCAGCATTTGATCCATAGGCCTCTAAACCCTTCCTATCCATTCATCTGCTGTGTCTCAACGTCAGAGACCCAGGTTTGATCCAGTATGCATGTTCTCTCTGTGACCACGTGCGTTTCCTCCGGGTGCTCTGGTTTCCTCCCACACCCCAAAGCATGTGGGTTTGTAGGTTAATTGACCTCTGTAAATTGTCCCTAGTGTGCAGGGAGTGGATGAGAAAGTGGGATAACATAGAACTTGTGTGAATGGATGAACGGCAGTGGGTGTTGGTGGGCTGATTCCATGCTGTGCCTTTCAATTAATCTATTTAATCAATCAATTTGTGGAAAAGGTAATACATCCTTAACCTGTAAAAAAAAATGGCCCTGCAGATATAAAGGTACAAAATTTTAGCCGTAATCTCCAATGACCCAGTAAGATTATTGAATCTAAAGTTTGGCGTTCAAGATCAGGAATCCCGACAATTTAATCTCTTGCTCAATATCAACCAGGATGTTGGAGATAATGAATCATATAGTGTGGAGCAGACCACTCAGCATGGCCCATGATTGCAATAGACTTTCAGCGTGGCCCATGCACATTCAGCATGGCCCATGATTGCAATAGACTTTACTTCACTTTAGACTTTTAGACTTTTAGACTTTAGAGATACAGTGCAGAAACAGGCACTTCGGCCCAACGAGTCTGCACCAACCAGCAATTACCTAGCGCTATCCTACACACTAGGACAATTTTACAACTTACCAAAGACAATTAACCTACAAACCTGTGTAGTAAGGAATTGCAGATGATTGGTTTACACCGAAGATAGACATAAAATGCAGGAGTAATTCAGCGGGACAGGCAGCATCTCTGGATAGAAGGAATGGGTGATGTTTCGGGTCAAGAAGGGTCGTGAACCCAAAAGTCACCCATTCCTTCTATCCAGAGATGCTGCCAATCTACATACCTGTACGTCTTTGGAGTGCGGGAGGAAACCGGAGCAGCCGGAGGAAGCCCACGCGATCACAGGGAGATCGTACTAACTCCATCCACACTGCATCTGTAGGCAGGATCGAACCCGGGTCTCTGGCGCTGTAAGGATGCAACTCTATTGCCGCGCTACTGTGCTATCCCTGTGCCAATTGCAATCATCCCCGGAGAAGTGAGCTAATATAATTTTGAGTTCCAATAATGAATGGAAATAATAGCTTCACAGTTTTCACGGTCAAAAATAAAGCAACTCAAGCATGATCTGCGAACAAATGGATACTGAGTAGCTCTGTCAAAGCATTCTAGAGAAAGGGAGCAACATTAGAATAGAAATAAATCATGTTTATATTACTCATTATTAAATCCAAATCACATAAGCAGGAGAAAATGCCCGTTATCTGCCCATTTTCAAAAAGTGTGAATTATATTGGGGTACATGGTCAAAAAAAGGTAGAAGTGTGTGGCCTCCAATTTCCTTTTAACTTTTGACTGAAGAGATTCAAGGATTCAAGAAGGCAAAAAGAAGAGAACATCTGTGATAGTAGACAAACATAATAAATTTCACAGAAAATCTTTGATCTGAAAAGGATAGCCTGGATTGGAATTTTTGCCTGTAGCATTACCTGCTCCGTGAAAAGTGGGGAAGAAATCTAATTCATTTTCAACCTGTTCCATGTCCACAGTTACAAATAAAACTAAAGGATGTTCAGAATTATTTAATCATTTACTTTTCATAATCTGTTTGGAATTTCTAACCTCTCAGCAGGTCAGAAGACTATCATAGAGCTCAGAAGACTATCGGAACACAGCTACCAGCCTTGGAGTGCATCTACAACACACGATGCCTCAGAAAAGCCACCAGCATTCACAAAGACTCCTCACACCCCTGCAATAGTCTGTTCGAACTTCTACCATCGGGCAGACGCTACAAGGCCTTCTACGCCCGCACCTCCAAACTCAGGAACAGCTTCATCCCCAGGGCCATAGCTGCCATGAACCGGTCCTGCTGAGCCGGATGGCCACATCGCACAGTGAACTGGCACAGACCTACTTGCACTTTATTCTGTTTTAAAACTGTTTCTCATTTGTTTCATTGGGTTGTTAAATTAATACTGATTAGCTAATTAATTTATTGCATCGTATGGGAAGCGCATTCCCAATCTCGTTGTACCCCTGTACAATGACAATAAAGATATATTGTATTGTATTGTATTGTATTGTATTGTAATACCAAATTGTGAATGATACTGCTCACACCGAGGTAGCAACATGTGACAGGAATGGATAAATGTTATGGAATATTAAAATAATACACTTTGTTATATATCTGTTTCAAATACGCTATCGATATTACCGATTATTTTTTGTGACGGTATAGCAGCAAAAACTAGATGTTCAAATTTGTCGAATTTTAACTTGATTTTATATTGTTTTGTTGTAGTTTATTAAATTATAAGGTGATTGATCACAAAATAGAAGGGGTAGAAGTATATTGTTCTTGTTAGAGATACAGTGCAGAAACAGGCCCTTCAGCCTATGGAGTCCGTGCTGAACAACGATCACCCGTACACTGGAACTATCCCACACACTAGGGATGATTTACAATTTTTACCGAAGCCAATTAACCTACAAACCTGTACCTCTTTAGAGTGTGGGAGGAAACCGGAGCACCCGGACAAAACTCACACGGTCACGGGGAGTACGTACAAACACCATACAGACAACACCCATAGTCTCTGGTGCTGTAAGGCAGCAACTCTACCGCTGCGCCACCGTGCCACCCTTGACGAAAAAAAACTGGTGATAAATGTATGATGAGATACTGTGGGTTGTGAATCTTTGAAACTATCTTTACAAATGGTCGCTTGAAATATTCGCCAATGTTAATCAATGGATTTTTAGTTACCAAGGGATGAGAGGATTTGGGGGGTTGGGGGACTATGAATGTGAGACATTGGATCAGGCATGGATTTATTGGATGGCTCGTGGGGTTGAATTGCCTGCTCCTCTTAAGTCTTATATAATTTTACTCTTGTTACAGGATGCTATATTTAAGGGTTGCAATGAATGTACTACCTGTGATTCTTACCACAAGTGTAATAGTGTAGTTAGCTCAGCTCTGAATGTAGCAAAGGGAAGTATATTGTCAAGAGAAGCATGTGGTGTAAATATAACAGAGATGGGCAGGGGTAGATTTGCTGCCTTTCAGCGCCAGAGACTCGGGTTCGATCTTGATTAAGGGTGCTGTCTGTACGGAGTTTTTATGTTCTCACTGTGAATTGCGTGGGTTTTCTCCAGGAGCTCCAGTTTCCTCCAACACTCCAAAGATGCACAGGTTTGTAGGCTAATTGGCTTGGTATAATTGCAAATTGTCCTTAGTGTGTGTTGCATAGCGTTAGTGTTTGGGGATCGCTGGTTGGCTATGACTCGGTGGACCAATAAAAAGACGTTCAGAATAAATATGATCAGGCCCTATGATAACTAAATTCTTTCATGATATTAAAAAACAAAGTGCTGGAGGAACTCAGCAGGTCAGGCAGCTTCTGTGGAGGGAAATGGTCAGAAGAAGTTTCGGGTCGGGACCTATCTTTGGGCATCACCTGTCCATTTTTCACGACAAATGCTGTCTGACCACTTGAGTTCCTCCAGCACTTTGCTTTTTGCTCAAGATCCCAGCTTCTGCATTCTCGTGTGTCTTCCATCATAGTATTCAGGAATATTTGAGTTGCTGTAATGTTTACAGGAGAGATTGATACTCAATGATTCAATCAATCCACTGAATTATAAGTGGTTGAGTTTAGTTTAGAGATAAGCATAGAAACAGCTCCTTCAGCTCACTGAGTCCACATTAACCATTGATCACCCATTCACACTAGTTCTGTGCTATCCTACTTTCTCATTCACTCCATAAACATTAGGGGCAATTTTACAGAGGTCAATTCTAATCTACAAACTCGCACGCCTTTGAGATGTGGGAGAAAAACAGAGAACCCGCAGGAAATCCTCGCAGTCACAGGGAGAACGTGCAAACTCCACACAGACAGCACCCGAGGTCGGGATCAAACCTGGGTCTCTAACTCTGTGAGGCAGCAGCTCTGCCAGTTGTGGCTTTGTGCTGTGAAGTTCAGTGAACCATCCAAACAGTGAAATATTCTGCAGCCATGTTAATTAACAAAAGGAAATCAGTATATGGATCCGGGTCAGTGGGAGATGCAAAATTGGCTGATAATGACCGCAAAATATTGAAGAATTATTTTGCTTTTTTAATTACTGGGAAAATTACGCGTGATGAGAAAAAGATTTGGAGAAGTCAAAACGGAAGTCTTTACACTTAAGATGGAAGATAATTGTTAATTCATTCATAATTGGAAAGGCTGAAACATGTAGGCAAGCACATGTATAAAATAAAAACTCAAGGGAAATGCCAATTTCAAAATCACCATTGTGTGAAATAGTAAAAAAAATGAGTTCACCTGCCAAATACTCAAAATCTCAGGAGAGGAATAATATTCTAAAATGTGCCAGGGAGCATATGACAGATGGGCGGAAAATAATCAGCAAAAGGAATATTGCACAAGGTATGAAGAGTAGTTAAGGTTAAACATATTTTTAAATGATTTTGGAGCGAGTGTGGGGGAAAATAGACAATATAAATTGATCATTACCTATAAATTTAATAGAAACATCTAGAAATTGTAAGTTTACAAATGAATCAATAGATTACAAAAAGGGAAGATCAAGTCTGCATAATCCTTCTGAATGTTTGGAAGAAATAGTATATGACTATAAGGAAAAGAAGCTGTTGATCATTTAGTGCTTATGCCTGCTCCACCACTCAATCATTACAGCTGGTCAATAATCTCAGTGCTACTTTCATTTACTAACCATTTTATCCCTTGTTTCATAAGGTCATAAGTTCGCAAGTTCTTGGAGCGAAGTAGGCCATTCGGCCTATCAAGTCTACTCTGCCATTCAAATATGGCAGATCTATCTTTCCCTCTCAACCCCATTCTCCTGCCTTCTCCCCATAACCCCTGACACACTTACTAATCAAGAATCCATCAATCCACCGCTGCCACCATGTTGTACTTCGTGGTCCGGTATCTGTTATACCGTTGTTATGACTCTGGAATGACCACAAGTACACATATTTAGGGGTTTGAAAGCCGAGCATAAATCCAGGCTCAGTTTATTTCACGGCCACCTGGAACCAGAGTGCCCACCAATATTACGTCATTCTCATATATACATGTTGCTACGCGGGCAAACAAAGTAGTCCTTGTGATATAACAAAGTAGTCCTTGCAATATCACAACAGTGGTCTGCATCAAGCATCCACTCGCCTAAGCTTCTATTGCCAAGGAATGGTCGGATCCAATTTCTAGGCACCTTCTCCCCATTTCCTTGTATCAAAAGTTCATGTTATAGGAGCAGAATTTGGCCATTCAGCCCATCAAATCTACTCTGCCATTCAAGGCTTATCTATCTATCTATCTATCTATCTATCTATCTATCTATCTATCTATCTATCTATCTATCTATCTATCTATCTATCTATCTATCTATCTATCTATCTATCTGTCTGTCTGTCTGTCTGTCTATCTATCTATCTGTCTGTCTGTCTGTCTGTCTGTCTGTCTGTCTATCTGTCTATCTATCTATCTGTCTGTCTACTGTATCACATGACCTAAATGATCTTAGAGTCATAGTCATAATGTCTTACAGCGTGGAAACAGGTCCTTTGGCCCAACATGCCACACCGACCAACATGTCCCATCTACATTAGTCCCACCTGCCTGTGTTTGGCCCATATCCCTCCAAACCTGTCCTATCCATGTACCTGTCTAATTGGTTCTTAAACACTGATGATACTTAAACCTTCACGATACTCATCTCAGTAAACCCTGTAGTTACTTTCCAAATAAATACAAGTGCGCTCTCATAATTGTGACTGGATTAAAGGAGGTACCAGACTATCGGTTGCCGGACAATCAGTGGTGTACCTGTACATTGTATAGAAAAATGTCCAAATTGCAGCTTACAATGTATCCTACAACTGTCAGGTTTATCTTTTATTTCATTGCATCCCCTAGTTTAATTGATAAGTTATTTTTAAATCAGTGAAAAATGAATATTATTCAATCATTCGAATTCCCCAAGGGGGCGCAATTAGACTTGTATTAATTGAATTGGAGCCAGCTAAATACAATTAGAGGCACAAGAAACTGCAGATTCTGGACTCTTGAGCAAAACACAATCTGCTGGAAAAACTCAGTGGGTCAGGCAGCATTTGTGGAGGGAATGGACAGCAATGTTTCGGGTCGGGACCCTTCTTCAGCACCCGTCTGTAGAAGCTCCACAAGAGCGTTATATTAAAATGGGACATATAGGAGAAACTACAGCAAGGAGATGAAAGAATGGCTGGTTCCTCAGCAATGAAAAGGAGTAAAAAGAAAACACAAAGTTCTGGAGTAACTCAGTGGATCAGGCAGCATCTCCGGAGGACATGGATAGGCAACGTTTCGGGTTGGGACCCTTCTTAAGACTGAAGATGAATCCTGACCCGAGATGCCACTTATCCACGTTTTCCACAGATGCCACTTGACCTGTTGAGTTACTCCAGCACTTCGTTTCATTATTTGCAAGCCAGCATCTGCAGTTCCTTGTGCCGACAATGAACTCTGTGGCCTGGGACTTTTCTGTAGAATCATTTGGACATACTATGCTCCAATAGTTTTATTTGGCTTCATTAGTAATGATTGGATTAAACAATTTTCTGCTGGAGGCCACACCAGTCAGATTGGTTTTGATTTAATCGATTGTTTGAAAGATACAGCAGGGAAGCACAGAGTCCATCGATCACCCGTTCACAATAGTTCAATGTTCTGCGACTTTCTCATCCACTCCCTACACACTGTGAAGGTCTTTGGGATGTGGGTAGAAACCAGAGCACCCGGAGGAAACCCAGGCGGTCACAGAGACAACATGCAAACTCCAGATAGACAGCAGCCGAGGCCAGGATCGAACCTGAGTCTCTGGCGCTGTGAGGCACCAACTCTACCAGCTGCATCACTGTCCCACCCTATCTCTATGTGTGTAAAAAGTAACATAATAGTGAGACAATGAAGACACAGCTCGTGCCGGATGATCTACTTTTTATTCATCAGCAGGGAAACGTCCAGTGGAATGATAGCTTATTGTCGTGATTTTTTATTTATTTATTAAGCATTTCTATTATTGAATAGAGGCTCTTCCTCTGTAAACTTTCCAATGGTTCTCCAATATTTTCCTCAAACCATTGCCCACATCTCTAGCACAGATGTACAATGTGCATCTAATATCTGGGGGTGGCATAGGGGCGCAGTGGTAAATTGCCGCCTTACAGTTCCAGGGACCCAGGTTCAATCCTGCCCATGAGTACTATTTGCATTGAGTTTGCATGTTCTCTCAGTGACCGCATGAGTTTTCTCCAGGTTCTCCGGTTTCCTCCCACACTCCAAAGACGTACAGGTGTGTAGGTTAATTGGCTGCTGTAAATAGTAAATTGCCCCTAGTGTGTAGGTTAATGATAGTGTATGGGATGATCGCTGGTTGGCTTGGACTCAGTGGGCCCAAGGGCCTATTTCCACGCTATATCTCTAAAGTTTTTCAAGTCTAAAGTCTAAAGTCTAATCTTTCCAAGATACCTATGCTTTTCATATTTGAACATAGACATTATCGGAGGCTAGTTTACCACAGAAAGCCATGCCAACTTGTAGCCTCATTGTTACTAAGTTGAGAATGAGGAACGCTGTAAAAATTAGTCTGAAGAAGGGTCTCGACCCGAAACGCCACCCATTCCTTCTCTCTAGAGATGCTGCCTGTCCCGCTGAGTTACTCCAGCATTTTGTGTCTACCTTCGATTTAAACCAGCATCTGCAGTTCTTTCCTACACAAAAATTCAAATTAGTACCTTCTTAAAATGTGTGTGGCTCAAGCAGTGTGCTACCTACTGAGTTATTGCAAGAGACCTTTTGAGAAAACATATTCAACTCTTGCATTGCAGGCCAAAGATTGCCATTAAACCTCGCTCCTTGAATTCAGCATGCAGAATTCATTATTGTTAACAATATGTTTTTCTAAAGTTTCAGGTAACCTAGAGAAATGAATGGACCTGCGGGCAGGAAGCTTCCAGTGTCAACCCACGAAACAGTAAAAGGTTCCCGACCCAAAACGTCACCTGTCCGTGTTCTCCAGAAACGCTGCCTGATCCGCTGTGTTACTCCAGCTTTTTGTGTCCTTTTTCACAGCAGAACCACTTCGAGTATTTGCTGTTTGCAGGTTTGTCTCAATCAGTTTAAAAGAGGGAATCTTGATCAGTGCACTTCTGAGGACAATTGCTCCCCTCAGCATTCACTTTGTCTGTCCCAGGCATACTCCAGACAACAGAGTCATAGACCCATACAGCATGGAAACATGCCCTTCAGCCCAACTTGTCCATGCAACCCAAAATGCAACACAAGACTAGTTCCACCTAGTCTCATACAGCATGGAAACATGCCCTTCGGCCCAACCTGTCCATGCAACCCAAAATCCAACACAAGACTAGTTCCACCACCCTGTGTTTGGCCCATGTCCCTCTAAACTTTTCCTATCCATCTATAGATAGATACAAAAAGCTGGAGTAACTCAGCGGGACAGGCAGCATCTCTGGAATGACGTTTTGGGTCGAGACCCTTCTTCAGACGATCCATCTACCTGTCCAAGTGTCTTTTAAGCGTTGTTCTAGTACCTGCCTCAACTACCTCGTCTGGCAGCTCGTTCCATGTACCCACCATCTATTGTGTGAAAAAGCCATCCCTCAGGTTCCTCTTAAATCTTTCCCCCTAGGGCGGCACGGTGGCGCAGCGGTAGAGTTGCTGCCTTACAGCGAATGCAGCGCCGGAGACTCAGGTTCGATCCTGACTACGGGCGCCGTCTGTACGGAGTTTGTACGTTCTCCCCGTGACCTGCGTGGGTTTTCTCCGAGATCTTCGGTTTCCTCCCATACTCCAAAGACGTACAGGTTTGTAGGTTAATTGACTGGGCAAATGTAAAAATTGTCCCTAGTGTGTGTAGGATAGTGTTAGTGTGCGGGGATCGCTGGGCGGCACGGACTCGGTGGGCCGAAGGGCCTGTTTCCGCGCTGTATCTCTAAATCTAAAAAAAAATCTAAAATCTAAAAAATATTGTAAAGAAACACAAAATCAGTTTATAAGCCGAGAATTATATTGTATTTAGCAATAAGATGTGACTTTTTAAAAAAAAAATCAATCAGCATTGTTATTCCGTTAATATTTGAGCTGTTAATGTGTTCTCAGGCAATTAGAGTGCAGATGTATTGTTACAGAAATAATTGGTGAATTTAGCATAGGTTTCACTGAACGAAATTGCAATGAAGAACTGCAACTGAAAAACAAGAGTCATTGTACAATCTCTTCCTCTGATTCAATCTTTCCTGGAATCTCGAGACAGTGAAACTCTCTGACTGACTTGCCTTTATCAGATGGTGCATTCCTTGAGGCCTCTCCTGAATTTCTCAATGAGGTATAAAAGTAGATTCTATTTTTTCTCACGACATATCTTAGACGTAGAACTCCCCAGTAATCAATCTGAGATTTGTTCTCAGTCAGCTGGCAATGAAGAGTTGGAAGATTGATCTCCTCTTTGGGGGCAGCACAGTGGCGCAGCGGTAGAGTTGCTGCCTTACCGCGCTGGAGACCTGGGGTTCGATCCTGGTGCTTGTTTAGTTTAGTTTAGAGATACAGCACGGAAACAGGCCCTTCGGCCCACCAAGTCCGCACCAAACAGCGATCCCCACACATTAACACTATCCCACACACACTAGGGACAATTTTACACTTATACCAAGCCAATTAACCTACAAACCTGTACGTCTGTGGAGTGTGGGAGGAAACCCACACAAGAAACTGGTCACGGGGAGAACGTACATACTCCGTACAGACAGCACCCACAGTCAGGATCGAACCTGGGTCTCCGGCGCTGCAAGCGTTGTATGGCAGCAACTCTACCACTGCGCCACCTATCTGTACGACCCTGTTTTTTATGGAGTTTGTACGTTCTCCCTGTGACATGTGTGGGTTTATTCCGTGTGCTCTGGTTTCCAGCCACACCCCAGAGGTGTACCTGTTTGTTCCCTAATTGGCATGGTAAAAATTGTAAATTGTCCCTCGTGTGTGTAAGATGGCGTTATTGTGTGAGGATTGCTGGTCGCCGCGGACTAGGTGGGCCATAAGGCCAGTTTCCGCGCTGCATCTCTAAACTAAACTGGAATTGCAATGTAACCTTGCATGACTTTATTACAGACCTTGAGAATTTTTTTAAGTTTAAATGAATGGTAACCATCATTTCCATAAGGTGAAGCTTCAGAACAACTTGCAGTGTGAAAGGTGCCATATAAATTCCAGTCATTGCTTGTTTTAATTTTAAGTGTTCTTTTTGGTTGTAGCTGATGTTGCATGACCTTCCAACTCACTCTAACACAAAACCAACTCACTGCAATCACCAGCTCACACCTAGAAACTACACAAGAAACTGCAACTGCTGGTAGAGCTGCTGCCTCACAACACCAGAGACTTGGCTTCGATCCTGACCTCGGGTACTGTCTGTTGGAGTTTGCACGTTCTCCCGGTGACCACGTGGGCTTTCTCTGGGTGCTCCAGTTCCCTCCCACATTCCAGCTTAAGACGTCAACTATCCATGTTCTCCAGTGATGCTGCCTGACCCGCTGAGCTACTCCAACACTAAATGCTTTTGCAGGGGTGAGCTGGCATGATCAGTGAATTGCTGAGTTTGAAAATGAGGTGGGAATACTGTCTGAAAATCTACGTACGACTGTGCAACGCGATGTCCCTGTAAATTAAATTAGGCATCCATTACTGATGCAGGGGAATGTCACAACACGCAGTCTGTTGATGCAATACTTTCAAGATTGGGAACCTTATAACTTGGTGCCAAGACAACAACCTCTCCCTCAATGTCAGCAAAACAAATTGAGATTTTGATTGACTTCAGAAAGCGAAGCAGTGTACACACCTCAGTGTACATCGAAGGTGCCGAACGATCAAAAGCTTCAGGTTCCTGGGAACAAATATCACCAGCAATTTGTCCGAGACCAGCTACGTCGAAGCTATGCAAAGAAAGCACACCAAGGCCTCTACTTCCTCTAGAAGGCTGAGGAGGTTTGACATGTCCCCAACAACCATCACCAACGTCTACACATGCGTCGTAGAAAGCATTTTATCGGGATGCATCACAAACTGGTTTGGGAACAGTTCCACCCAAGGCTGGAAGAAATTGCAGCAAATTGTGGACGTTTCCCAGACCATCACATAAACCAGCCCCATTTCCATTGACTTCATCTATACTTCACAGTGCCTCGGCAAGGCCACCAGCACAATCGAGAACCAGTCTCACCCCCATCACCCCCTCTTCTCTCCTCTCCCATCAGGAAAGAGGTACAGAATATTGGAAACGCACACCTCCAGATTCAGGAGCAGTTTCTTCGCAGTTGTTATCAGGCAACTGAACGGTTCTCTCTTCAGCTGGAGTACAGTCCTGACCTCCCATCTACCCCATATCTTTAATCGGATGTTATCGGACTTCAATGTTACATTTTGCACTAAATGTTGCACTAGATATTGTCCAGCTATTTTTCAACCCCGGCACAAAGTCACTCTGGAGCGCATTGAGTGTGGCAAGGCTTGCATGCAATAATTGGCTGCAAAGCAAAGTCGGGCAGAATCTCTGGCAATAGCACATCCCATCCTGACAAGCTCAATGCGTTCTATGCTCATTGTGAACAGAAGGTCAGTGGAAGACTTCGCCCACCCCAACTGCCTCGATTGTGCCTGCACCCACGGTCACCATTACAGATGTCAGATGGGTCTTCCTGAGAGTGGGCCCAAGGAAAGCGACTGGTGCAAATGGACTTCCCAGCCCTGTCCTCAGAACCCGCACGGACCAGTTGGTGAGAGTATTCATGGACATCTTTAACTTCTCCTGACTCCAATCTGACGTTCCCATTGATTTAGGAAGATTTTTTTTAGATTTAGAGATACAGCGCGGAAACAGGCCCTTCGGCCCACCGGGTCCGCGACGCCCAGCGATCCCCGCACACTAACACTATCCTACACACACTAGGGACAATTTTTACATTTGCCCAGCCAACTAACCTACATACCTGTATGTCTTTGGAGTGTGGGAAGAAACCGAAGATCTCGGAGAAAACCTACGCAGGTCACGGGGAGAACGTACGAACTCCATACACACGGCGACCGTAGTCAGGATCGAACCTGAGTCTCCGGCGCTGCATTCGCTGTAAGGCAGCAACTCTACCGCTGCGCCACCATGCCGCCGAGATCACTACCATCCTTGTGCCAAAGCCAAGCAAAGTTATGTGCCTTAATGACTACCGTGCAGTGACTCTGATATTAATCATCATGAAGTGTTTTGAGAGTCTGTTCATGGTGTGCACAATTCCAGCCTCCCAGATAGTCTTGATCCACTGTAATCTACAGAACAGGTACCCTGCAGACACAATTTTCCTGGCTCCACACGCATCCCTGGAACATCCGGATTCCAAGGACATCTACAGTCGACTCCTACCCATTGACTACAGCTCTGCCTTCAACACCATAATTCCAACTAAACCTATCACTAAACCCCTCGACCGCGGACTTTGGATTGTTCTCTCTGGAATGCTGGATATTGCGGGAGACCTGATAAAGGTTTATCAGAAGCATAGACAGTCAGAATCCTTTTCCCAGCATGGAAAACCAAATACTTAAGATAGTTTTGCAGGTCTCCAATGAGGTAGATGGGAGGTCAGAACCACTCTCTAGTTGGTGAGAGGATGGTTAATTTGCCTGACAACAGCTGGGATGAAACTGTCCCTGAATCTGGAGGCATGCGTTTTAAACTTCTGTACCTCTTACCTGATGGGAGAGGAGAGACGAGGGAGTGACCAGGGTGAGACTGGTCCTTGATTTTCGCTTTAAAGCATAACTTTCAGGTGAGAGGGACAAAGTTTAAAGGGGATGTGCAGGGCAGGTGATGAGTGCCTGGATCGTACTGCCAGGGGTGGTGGTTGAAGTAGATATGTTAGTGCCATTTAAAAGACTTATGGATAGGCATGTAGATATGCAGGAAATGGAGGGCTACTGGTTATGTGCAGGTAGATAAGTGATGGTCTTGGCATCATGGTCGGCATAGACATAGTGGGCTGAAGGGCCTGTACTTGTGCTGTACACAATTTAGTTTAGAGACACAGCTCAGAAACAGGGCCTTCGGCTCACTGCGTCCGCGCCGACCAGCAATCCCCGCACATTAACACTATCCTACACACACCAGGGACCATTTTACACTTATAGCAAGTCAATTCACGTACAAACCTAGACGTCTTTGGAGTGTGGGAGGTAACCTAGGAGAAAACCCGCGCGGTCATGGGGAGAACGTACAACTCCATGCAGGTAGCACCCGCAGTCGGGATCGAATCCGGTTCTCTGGTGCTGCAAGCGCTGTAAGGCAGCAACTCTACCGCTGCACCACCGAGCTGCCCTGTACTGTTCTATATTCTATAATCCACCGTAGGAAGGAACGGTTTGCGTACCAGCCACTTATTGTCTATGAAAAGAGCACTGATCCAGAGCACACTGAAGCTCGACGTGAATGGCAGAAGGTACATAGCACTTCTCAAACGACCCCTCCGCCTGCTCTGACAAAATCCTCTTGTCTTACTCAGGCCCCCATTGACCTCATCAGCCACGTCAGAACCCAGGGAGAGTAGAAGCTATCCTGAAAGGCTGCCTAGGAGGAGACGAAGCATGGTCTTGCCAAGAACAAAATAAATAAAATCAAAAATTGATTTTTAGCCTATTTCCCCTTATTCATTTGTCAGGAAGAGCTGAACTAATCCCCAAAGTGTTAAATTTTGCAAATCTCCGGAGCAATGGACAAAATAACATGATGCTTCTTGTGAAATGAGAGGGAGGCAATGTGAGATTGAAATGCGATTTTTAGATTTTTTTTAGATTTAGAGATACAGCGCAGAAACAGGCCCTTCGGCCCACCGGGTCCGTGCCGCCCAGCGATCCCCGCTAACACTATCCTACACCCACTAGGGACAATTTTTACATTTGCCCAGCCAATTAACCTACAAACCCGTACGTCTTTGGAGTGTGGGAGGAAACTGAAGATCTCGGAGAAAACCCACGCAGGTCACGGGGAGAACGTACAAACTCCGTACAGACGGCGCCCGTATTCAGCATCGAACCTGAATCTCCGGTGCTGCATTCGCTGTAAGGCAGCAACTCTACCGCTGCGCCACCGTGCCACTAGCACTATCCTACACACTAGGGACAATTTACAATTTTACCAAAGCCAATCAACCTAATAACCTGCATGTTTTTGTTGCTTAGGAGAAAGCCGGGGCATCCAGAGAAAACCCTTGTGGTCACAGGGAGAACGTACAAACTCCATACGGACTGCACCCATAGTCAGGACCGAACCCGGGTCTCTCGCGCTGTAAGGCAGCAACTCTACCAAGCCGCAACTGTGCTGCCCTAATGTTTCATTGTTAATTACTGATGGGTCGACAGTCAACAAGGGCAAAGAAAGCCCATTCCATTCACAGGACAATCTCCCTTGTTGTACCATTTATTCCCACACTGGCTGGGAAGCCCAGATAATTTACCGAAGAGTCAAGGTCAATTAATTATCTAATTGTTTCTGAAGATCATTTTCCTGCCCACAGAGTTGGCCTGGGAAGTTCTCATCCCAACTACAGCCATATGTGATAATCTTCAAAGAAGCTCGCTGCATTACCTTGTAAGCAGATGGCAGTCAGTGAAGCAGACACTGTGTATTTCTGGGACAGGATCTCAATAAGTAAACAGTGGCCCGTACCTTTATTTAACCTTGGAAACTACTATTCTGCTATTGAATCTCTGTCTGGTGCTTGAGACTAGGGGGGAAAAAACCCTCTGTGGCAGAGATGCTCTGTGGATGTGCAATTCAATATGTCCCAATAGATCCATCTAACCAACATAATGTATGAATGTAGATTATATCTCTGTAATGAGGTCTGATTCATACTCAGTTACATCAAAGGGCTGTAATTCTACCTTCCTCTCAGTGGCAACAATCAGCCTTTAATAGGTTCCATTATTAATTGTTTTTCTGCCTCACTGCAAAGAGGACTGACCACACTACAAGGACTAAAGCTTCTGTCTCTGGCATGGGGGTAGGGTTGTGTGTGGTGGAGAGGGAGGAGGGTTGGGGGGGGGGGGTGGAGGGGGTGGGCAGGGAAACTCCTTTGCAATTATTTTTGAGCCAGAGACAGCTTTTCACATCCATTCCTCCTTTCGCTCGCTTTTCTGGGAGGAAGTTGACATTACAAAAGTGCAGCTGCGTGAGATCAGTTTAATTGATCCGAGTCTCGTAGCTCGGAGCAGAGTTGGGCCCAGTGATGGATTTCTGAGTCAGCCCTGACTTAATTCCACAATGCTTCTGCTTCTGCTGAAACACCCTTTGCACCACCTCGCCCAGGATTCACAGCAACTGGAACCTCAACGCCTGTCATCTCATCCAGGGCCGTTTTTACAGCATTATGGGCCCCCGGGCAAAGCAGTGTACTGGGGCCCCTACCGTTACTCTCCCCCACCCCCCTTTCCCTACCACCCCCCCCTGTCGTGCTGGCGAAAAGCACTTACCGAAAAGCACTTAGCGATGGACTTGGGGTGCTACATTGTTGCGAAAAGAACTTACAGATCGCTGTGAGAAGCACTTAGTGACCGAAAATGTTGCGAAAAAAGCACTTATTGAACCTACATTTTTAAAGTAGTATTTATTTATTGCAAGTCACTTAACATACACAGATCAGCATGGGGCCCCTATGCTCGTGGGCCCCCGGGCAAGTGCCCATCAGGCACATGCGTTAAGACACATGCACATCACCCTTTCTCCCGTCACGCAGTGACCTTCTGTGGCTCCGGTTTCAACATACTAGGAGCATGGAGAACCAGCTGGCAACAGACTTTGCGACCTCCTCAATTCACTGTCGCACCGAACACCACAGCCCCACCCGGCTCGGACATGCCCCGCAAAGAGTGGGTCGCCCTGAACCGGCTCCGCACAGGGGTCGGCCGGGTCAATGCCAACATGCATCGTTGGGGGTTGCGTTCAACAGCAGCCTGCGTGTGTGGAGCAGACCAGCAAACAGCGCAGCACGTCGCTTTCGACTGCACTGTCCTCCGTCCCCCTGGTGGAGGGGTAGACCTCACGGCCCTCGACAACAGCACATTGAACTGGCTACAGCGCCTGGAGGGCATTACATAACTTCTGCTGCCTCAAACGCAAGAAGAAGAATTCCACAATTTCATTCGAACAGGATACTTAAAAAATATATATAATATTCTCCCTCCAATTCAAGCAATAGAGAGACTCATAGTCATAGCACGGAAACAGGCTTCTTCGGCCCAGTTTGCCCATGCTGATCAGAGCGCACCATTTACACTAGTCCCACCTGCCTGCAGTTGGCCTATATCGCTCTAAACCTATCCCATCCATGTACCTGTTCAAATGCCTATTACATTTTCAGCTTACAGCTCTACAGGTTGTATTTCTTGCAATCAAGCAAACAAACTTTGGCGAGTTTGATTGATTGAAAGATACAACATGGAAACAGGCCCTTTGGCCCAACGAGACCCTGCCGTCAATCGATCAGCCACTTACACTAGTTCTATGTTATCCCATTTTCGCATCCACTCCCTACACCAGAGGGGCAATGTAAAGAGGAAAATTAACCTACACGTCCTTGGGATGTGGGAGTAAACCGGAGCACCCGAAGGGAACCCACGCAGTCACAGGTGAAATTTCCCTGTGATAACGCCCGGGGTCAGGATCGAACCCGGGTCTCTGGCTCCGTGAGGCAGCAGCTCTACCAGCTGTGGCACTATGCATGCAGTTATTTCTGTTGCATTCAGCTGCTCGTGTTCAGTGTATTCCTTGCTGGGCTACTTGACCATGTTCCTTTATCTCCTTGTCTGATGGGAGTGGAACACAGTGTATGAACTCCCTAGTGGGTTTCTGCCATTGACTGTAATCTGACAGCAAGGCATACAATGGATAGAGTGTTAGGTTCTTACCCTTGCACCGTAAAATAATTAAGCCACGCATCCTAACACATCCACGCATCATCAGAAAAACCCTTGGAGCAAATGACCGACAACTTCAGAGATCTTTTCAGGGTAACGCGAAGATTGAATTGTACACATAAGAACAAAATTCAAAAAGATCAAAATTACATATCCTTATCCATTTCTCACATTAAATTGTAAAGGGTGTAGATGAGATTCTCCAGGATGTTAACTGGGGTTGGCGGGCTTGGGTTATTGGAAGAGGTTGGATAGGCTGGGACTTTTTTGGTTGGAACTAGGAGGCTAAGGGGGGACCTTACTGAGGTGAACAAAATCATGGTGGACATGGATTAGGTGTGTGTGTAATAAGTTATTAAGTTCATAAGTCATAGGAGCAGAATTCGGCCATTCGGCCCATCAAATCGACTCTTCCATTCAATCATGGCTGTTAAACCTTTCCTTCTCACCCCTATTCTTCTGCCTTTCCCATAACCTTTGACACCCGTACTAATCAAGAACCTGTTAATTTCTGCCTTAAAAATACCCAATATTGGCCTCCACACCCATCTGTGGCAATTAATTCCACAGCTTCACCACCCTCTGACTGGAAGGATTTCTCCTCATCTCCTATGCCCTCTGGTCCTCGACTCTCCCATTAGTGGAAACATCCTTGCCACATCCTCTCTATCCAGCTCTTTCACTATTCGGTAAGTTTCAATGAGGTGCCCCTCACCCTTCTAAACTCCAACAAGTACAGTTCCGTGAGCCATCAAACGCTCATCAGACATTAACCCAATCATCCCGGCATCATTCTTGTACACCTCCTCTAGACCCTCTCCAACAGCAGCACATCCCTCCTCAGATATGCGGCCCAAAATTCCCCACAATACTCCAAATGCAGCCTGACCAGTGCATTATAAAGCCTCAGCATTACATCTTCTGCCCAGAGTGCAGGATTTTAAAACTAGAGGGCATAGGCTTATGGTGAGAGAGGAGAGATTTGTGGGACTTTAGAGGCAAGTTTTTTAATCCAAGGGTATTCCTTATCTAGAATGAGCCGCGAGAGGAAGCCACAGAAGAGGATATAATTATGACTTATAAAAGACATTTGGACAGATAAATGGATCAGAAGGGTTTCTTGGTCCATGGGCCAAATGTAAGCAAATGGGACTAGCCCAGAATGGACAACATGGTCGGAATGGACAAAGTGGCCAATAGGTTTGTTTCCATTTTGTATAGCTTCATGACTCTTACAGATAGACACAAAATGCTGGAGTAACTCAGCGGGTCAGCCTGCATCTGAAGAAAATGAGTAGATGACGTTTCGGGTTGAGGAGGAGAAGGGAGGGGGGGGGGTGGGGGTAGGTGGGGGAAATGAACTGGAGGTGAGAGAAGGCCAGAACAAATCAGGGCCGGCATCTGATGACCTGAGGAAGGGTGGAGTCCATATTGGCCCATTGTTGACCAGGGAAGGTGTGACAATGAGGATATATGGCCAGTGGAACAGGTAGAACGACCAGGGTGGGGGGGGGGGGGGGGGGGAGGGTGATGGAGGGGGGGGAGGGGGGAAAGAGGGAATGCTGGCGTTACTTGAGATTAGAGAAATCAATGTTCGTAACAGTTTACAGCATATTATTGAAACCATTTTCAGAAAATTTTCAAGGTGCATTTTGGATGTCTAGTTTGTTTTAAAGTCATTTTGAGTTAATCATAAATATACCATTAGTTTGACTTAACATACCTGCTTCCCAAGTGCAAGTCTAACCTCATTGGAAGTTTTGATTACAGATCTTCCTCTCACGCGCAGGATGCAGAGAGATGCAGGATCGCCACAGTTACTGCTGTCTTCGGGTTTTCTTAAAGTGAAGCCAACGGCCTAAATATGTCCGAAGAAGGGTCTTGACCCGAAACATCACCCATTCCTTCTCTCCGGAAATGCTGCCTGGCCCGCTGAGTTACTCCAGCATTTTGTGTCTATATTCAGTGCCTAAGTATAATGTCCTATTTGGCCACACCTCAGACTCAGATTGCATCTACACGAGCCATTAGCAATGATTGTAGAAACAAAGAACAGCAGATGCTGGTTAATACATCCAAGGACAGAAAGTGCTGGAGTAACTCAGCGGCTCCGGCAGCATCTACGGAGAAAGATAGATAAACGACTGTTCGAGTCGAGACCCTTAACGTCACTCATCCATGTTCTCCAGAGATGCTGCTTGACCTGCTGAGTTATTCCTGCACATTGTGTCCTTTTTTTCGAAATGACCTAATTTTCTGTCTCTCCCCACCAACCCCCCTCCCCCCCCACCCCCAATCACTGCTGTGCACAAGTAGTATAAGAAAATAACTGCAGATGCTGGTACAAATCGAGTTGCTAAACTCTCGTCGAAGAGTGCTGTGCACATCTCTCCACAGATGCAGAAATGCTTGATATCCCTCGCACTCAGTATTGTCAGTGGCACGACTAGTGATTCATTCATTCCTGAAAGAGAAGGTCTTCGCAAATAAATAATTAACACATTTTTAGCACATCTAAATAACAGGCAAAACATTTACCTGGAAATCCGTACATGGACTCTGGATAAATATCAATCGCAGCTTAACTGGAGTGAGGTGAAAATGTTCATTGAAACTGTCTGATCGAAGGGTTCTCAACTCTGATGACTAAGGTTACTCCAGATCAAGCTGAAGGTGGAGTCTTTATCAGCTTCAATGTGTTAGCCTAGCCAATAATTGGATTGTACGAACCACAGACAAGATAGTTAAAGTAGAAAGGTGACAGTCATGACATCCTCTTGGAATTACATTGGAGCCTCCAAAATCTTGTTTGTATCAAATTACATTTCAAAGAAATCACATGGTTAATGCTGAATTATCAACTGTACAGTAATTTATTACAATCAAAGTTCAGAAGAAAAACTTCCACCGGTGAGTGTCAGTGAATACTGATTGTTGAGTAGTGGATTCATGGCAAGGCCATATAAAGGGCTGACCACGAATCTCTCACCGTTTTCTGTTTGAAAGGAAACAAACCTCAATATGTGCACTTGGCTTTCAAGTTAATGCAGGGCTATCATTCTCATAAGCAGAATGAGGAGAGCCATAAAGTTAAACAGTGGATGAACGTGCACTGTTTAAATGCGTACTATCGGAGATGAGTCCAATCCAGGAGGACCTGTGGATTAAACGTGGCTAAACATTAACAGCATTTTGTATCGGAATGTCTTACGCAAGCATATCAAGTTGTTTCAAGAGGCTATGTTATAAATGCTTGTTGGTGGGCCCCACCAACACAGAGATGGTTACAAAAATAGCATGAGTATGTTGTTAAGTTGGAAAGGATACCGAAGAGATTCACTAGGATATTTGTAGGAAGGAACTGCAGATGCTGGTTCACAACGAAGATAGACATAAAATGCTAGAGTAACTCAGTAAGACAGGCAGCATCCCTGGATCAAAGGAATGGGTGACGTTTCGAGTCATGTCTGAAGAAGGGTCTCAACCTGAAACGTCACCCATTCCTTCTCTCCAGAGATGCTGCCTGGCCCGCTGAGTTACTCCAGCATTTTCTGTCTATCTTCACTAGGATATTGCCTGGACTTCAGTCTTGATTACGGGGAGTGGTTGGGAGAGGAGGAGGGTGAGGGACTGACCTTCATGGGGTTTGCAAGTCCACAATGGGGATGGATAAAGTGAACGCTCATAGTATTTATCCAATGGTAGAGAACTCTTAAACTAGAGGGCATAGGCTTTTAAGGTGAACGGGAAGGAATTCAAGAGGAACCTGAGGAACAACTCTTTCACTCAGAGGGTAGTCCATATCTGGAATGAGTTGCAAGAGGTAGCTGTAAAAGCAGATATAATTACAACTTTTAAAAGACATTTGGACAGATATATCGATGTGACACGATCAGAGGACTATGGGCCAAATGCATGCAAATAGGACTTGGCCAAATGCCAAATTGGTTGATATGGACAAGGAGGACCAAAAGGCCTGTTTTCATGAAGTACAGCTTAATGACTCTGTGACTCTAAAATAACATTGTTATTGAGAGTGCTGGTATGGTTGATTAAAAGATACAGCATGGAAACAGGCCATTTGGCCCACCGAATCCATACCGACCATCGATCATCGAACCATTCACACTAGTTCTACATTATCCCACTTTCACATCCACTCCCCACACATCAGGAGCCAAAATAGAAAGTAAAATGAACCTACGTACCCAAGCTGTGTGGGGGGGACCAGAGCACCCAGGAGAAACCCACATGGTCACAGGGAGAACGTGCAAACTTCACACAGACAGGGTGAACCTGGTTCTCATGCTCTCTGAGGCACGAGCTCTACCAGCTGCACTGTAGTGTAGGAAAACAACTGCAGATGCTGGTACAAATCGAAGGTATCACAAAATGCTGGATTAACTCAGCAGGTCAGGCAGCATCTCTGGGGAGAAGGAACGAGTGACGTTTCGGGTCGAGACCCTTCTTCAGTCTGATGAAGGGTCTCGACCCGAAACGTCACCCACTCCTTCCCTCCAGAGATGCTGCCTGACCTGCTGAGTTACTCCAGCATTTTGTGATACCTTCGAGCTGCACTGTTGTGTTCCACTTTGCCTTATTTCTGTATTCTCGGTCTGAATTGTCAGACAATGACAAGGCAATAACATCCACCTTGTATCCCATGAAATCTGTTCATGAAAATCCAGCAATATCTGTGATATTGACTTCTGGCTTCTTTTTCCTGGAATCAATTCAAGTCAAATCGGACTGCAGAGATGCTAGCAAGCTGGCTGAGCAGCCAATCAAGTTAAATAATTCTTACAGTCAGCAAACACAGAAGTAAAAGGAGCAGTTTTTACTGAATATTTGAAAGTGCACAAAATAAACATTGGAATCCACATGTAATTAAAGTTAAAACTGAAATATAATAATAAAAATACTTCTATAAAAATTAATAGTTTTCATTATTAAAAAGCTCTTTATATATGTAGAAATATTTCTACAGGGAATTACAATCAGGCTGCATGACATATCATTATAAGACAAGTGAATTAGCTCGGGTGTAATCTGTACAATTCATGCAGCCAAGTGTGATATTTTTAGGGCTGTTCATTGCAAGAACAGTTTTAAACTCTTGAAGACACAAGGAACTACAGGTGCAGGAATTAGTCTGAAGAAGTGTCACAACCTGATACGTCATCTTTTCAGTCTCTCCGCAAATGCTGCCTGACCCGTTGGTTTGTCCAGCACTTTGTGCCTTGCTTTAAGTTCTTGAATTCTTTTTTCAGTTCATCGATTTGTGGAGGGACTGAAAAGATGACGTTTCAGGTCGTGACCCTTCTTCAGACTGATTCCAGCATCTGCAGTTCCTTGAGTTTAAAACTGTTCTTGCGATGAACAGCCCTAAAAATATCACACTTGGCTGCATGAATTGTACAGATGACACCCGAGCTAATTCACTTGTCCTATAATGACATGTCTTGCAACCTGATTGTAATTCCCTGCAGAAATATTTCTACAAAAATAAAGAGCCTTTTAATAATGAAAACTATTCATTTTTATAGAAGTATGTTTATTATTATATCTCAGTTTTAACTTTAATTCCATGTGGTTTCCAGTGTTTATTTTGTGCACTTACAAATATTTAGTAAAAACTGCTGAATAACCGCTTATCCTCTTGAAGAACAGGAATTACTGACAGCAAGTTTGGGATTCAAATGTCTAACTATGTGTGCGTGTACTCAAAACCTGTGCCCAGTTTCTGCTTATAATGATGGCAAATACTGAATGTTTAACTGCTTTCCATCCATTATATCATGGTCAAAAACATAAGAAGTTGAGAAAAATCTAGAAAGTTGATGTTACCCATTTAAGTTGCAATCAACATCGCACAAACTGTTTCCAGTAGATTAATAAATCCATTCAAATTAAACATGAAGGAATGACTCTGGTCACAGTGTGTTATTGATATCATGAGATTGTACCATTATACAATCAATAAGGAGAGCATATTTTCCATGCTGTTTCTATGAAAATAACTGTCCAGTTAATCCCACTTTCTTGCTTTTTCCCCCTTACATTTCCTTTCTTTTTCAATGAGTATCTAGCTCCCACCTGAAGGCTAAAATGGAACCTGCCTTCACTGACTTTTCAGGCAGTTCACACATCAAGTAAAAAATAATTCCTTACCTTCCTTCAAGGTCATTTGTAAGTTTTATTCATTCTGGGTTCTCTTTTTAATCTTCTATCAGGGTTAAAATTCTTCTGGTATTGGAAGGAACTGCAGCTGTTGGTTTATACCGAAGATAGACACAAAGTGCCGGAGTAACTCAGCGGCTCAGACAGCATCTCTGAAGAAAAGGAATATGTGACGTTTCGGGTCTGGACTCAAAACATGACCAATTCCTTTTCTCCAGATATGCTACTGACCTGCTGAGTTACTCCAGCATTTTGTGAAAATTCTTCTCACCTTATTCACTTTTCAAAATTTTAAATACCTTTATTAAATCTTCCCTTAATCTTTCCAGCTCAGATATTAATAATCCTAGCTCTGAGGTACCTCTGCATTACTGAACACCCTCTCTGAAGCAAATTCAGCAGTGGAATTTCCATTCCTGACAACTTCTGACAAAATCATACAAACATTCTGAAACCCTTAATGGACTTACTGGAAGTAATAACCAATGACACCTCCTTGCTCTGTGTTTAAAGTCACAACAACCAAATTTAGGAAATTAATTGTAAGTTTGCAGAAACATTCCTTAGAGTCATACAGTATGGAAACAGGCCCTTTGGCCCAACTTGCGCATACCAACCAACAAGTCCTATCTACACTAGTCCCTCCTGCCTATGTCTGGCCCATCCATCCCATCCATGTACCTGTCTAAATATTTCTTAACTATTGCAATAGTAGATTCCTTGTTCATCCCTCATGTACGATACAAAAAAGCTGAAAAAGATAGGATCTAACAAATAAATCTAATTCTAAAGAGTCCTCTTCAGTTCACCTCCCGATCAGTGACCTGCCAGGTGATTACACCAGCGTTCAATGTAGATTTCCAAAATGTCAATATTTGGACATTCATTCTTCATTCCATATGACTGAATGCATATATTGAGTTAATTAATGATATGTGTTACCAAGAAAATAAAACAAACCTTATCTCATTCTCCAACTGAAAACTAATTAGTATCTTTATTAAAGGTGCTTCCACTTTTACTGCTGCATGGCGACATGCCATTAACAACTTTGAGACCAATGACTAGAAAATGGACTGCAGCCAACATAATCTAGGTCTTCTTCCACCCTGGTCATTCCTTCTTTTCCTTGCTCTCATCCGGCAGAGGGTAAAGAAGATTGAAAGCACGCACAATCAGATTCAGAAACAGCTTCTTCCCTTCTGTTATCAGGCTTCTGAATGGTCCTTCCATTCTAGGGTACTGTCCATCTCACCTCTGTCGCATTATGGACATTAGAGTTTGTCTATTGAACTGGTGTGCTACAATGCTGAGAACTATATTTTGCACTCTGCATCTTTCCCTTTACCCTACCTATTGTACTTGAGTTTGACTTGATTGTATTTATGTACAAGTTGTCTGATCTGTTTGGATGGCTTTCAAAACAAAGCTTTTGATTGTACCTCGGTGCAGGTGACAATAATAAACCTAAACCCTAAAGCACCTGTAAAGACATGTCAGGATGTTTTTTTTTTGACAGGCCAACAGACATTTTATTCAAGTGCCTCCGCACTGGGAACGTAGAAGCAGACGAGGCCCAGTTTCAAAGAGCACAGAGGAAATTTGTTACGGTCAGGTCCTCAGTGTCATAGAGATAACTGGCCCTAGACTGGGAGGCTTCTTACAAAATCATAGAATCTAACAGCGTGGAAACAGGCCCTTCAGCCAAACTTGCCCACACCGGCCAACATGCCCCATTTACACTAGTCTCACCTGCCTGCATTTGGCCCATTGCCCTCTGAACGTGTCCTAAATGTTTCTTAAACGTTGTGGTAGTACCTGCCTCAACGCCCTCCTCCAGCAGCTCGTCCATACACCTATGGCCCTTTCCATGAAAATGTTACCCCTCAGGTTCCTCTTAAATCTTTTCTCCTTCAGCTTAAACCTATATTATCTAGTTCTCAAAACATTAAATAAAAAGTTTTTATTAAGCTTCCATTGTTGATTAATGGATAATCATGCGCCAGCCAGTATATCATTGGGACACACTTTGAGAAGCAGCAACGATGTCCTTCTAAACAAGAAGTACAATGGTACTTTTAGGCAATAGACAAAAGGTGCAGGAGGAGGCCATTCGGCCCTTCGAGCCAGCACCACTATTCAATGTGATCATGGCTGATCATTCTCAATCAGTACCCCGTTCCTGCCTTCTCCCCATACCCCCTGACTCCGCTATCCTTAAGAGCTCTATCTAGCTCTCTCTTGAATGCATTCAGAGAATTGGCCTCCACTGCCTTCGGAGGCAGTGAATTCCACAGATTTACAACTCTCTGACTGAAAAAGTTTTTCCTCATCTCCGTTCTAAATGGCCTACCCCTTATTCTTAAACTGTGGCCGCTGGTTCTGGACTCCCACTACATTGGGAACATGTTTCCTGCCTCTAACGTGTCCAACCCCTTAGTAATCTTATATGTTTCGATAAGATCCCCTCTCATCCTTCTAAATTCCAGTGTATACAAGCCTAGCCGCTCCAGTCTTTCAACATACGACAGTCCCGCCTTTCCGGGAATTAATCTAGTAAACCTACGCTGCACGCCCTCAATAGCAAGAATATCCTTCCTCAAATTTGGAGGAATTTTCTGCTTTGCAAATCTTAATGCAGTGTATAATTTCCCTTTATGGCAATATGGAACTCAAGCAGTTTGGACAAACTAACTATTTTCAATGAGTCTCCAAACTTGATAAACACTGTCACTCCCTTCTCTGCTGCTCTGTATCAGAACTCCTTGAGGCGCATTTTATTTATTTCACAAGTTGAATGCATTAAAATGTTTTCAATAAAAGGAGCAGTTGTGGGTCGCATTATAAACACTGAACCAATTCAACAATACTCTGCCAGATTTTTTTGGCAACTCCATTTCACAGGACCATGTATTCGGAGGGTCAAATGTGTACAGATTGGTAATCAGCCAATCTAAAATGCAATGGGACATAACATCTAAGCAAAGTTAAGCTCATTGCAATTGCAACATTATCTGTCTTTGTCTATCAGCTGTCTTTCTCTGTAA
Organism: Rhinoraja longicauda; assembly: GCF_053455715.1. Lineage (NCBI taxonomy): Eukaryota > Metazoa > Chordata > Chondrichthyes > Rajiformes > Arhynchobatidae > Rhinoraja > Rhinoraja longicauda. The sequence goes on along the minus strand of NC_135980.1, from coordinate 8,214,844 downwards.
GGTCAACGGTTTTTACTTCAGTTTCATCTGAAACTGACCACCACTCAATGACGTCACGGACTGATCGTTTCGTGCCATGGATCAGTGAATTCTCAGCATGTCAGGGTGCTTCAGTAATCAGCTTGAATCCAGGCACAAATTCTTTATCCTCAACATGCATGTCAGGCTGGTTGACTGGAGAAGACTGAATGAATTATTAGCCCTGGCATATTGCTGAATATGCAAGCCAATTTGTTGTTGAAACACAAAATAATCTTAATTAATGAATCTAGTCAGATCTCAATTTCTAAATCATTGAATTTGGAGGGTGATGTATCATACTGTTTCCCATCTTCTCGTGTCTACACAATGGGCTACAATAGAACTGAGAATCACTGAGCTATGTATCTGGCCCTTGATGTTTTTTCCTTTCTCTGACAACGTGACATCTCGCATCTTCCTCCAAGAAATATATCATCGTCAAGATCCGTAGCCTCACAGTGTTATAATAGCAGACTGGGGAATTCCATGGCCACAGGTTAACATATTTAGAAATACTACTGCAAATTGACAAAAAACTATATTGATACGAAACGGAGATTTTTCCCTTCAGTGAGTTTTGTTAAAATGTCATATGCCTAATGAAAATGGTAAACGCATTCAATAACCAGCAAAAGGGCACATTATAAATACTCTTTCAATGAGAGACACATGTGCACAAACCATATTGTACTTGTATCTTTAATTCAATTTAAATTATAATTAAAGTTATATAATTATTTATTTTTCCAGATGCGTGTGTTTTTGGCAAGGTCAGCTTTTTCCCCCCCATCCCTAACAATGAGAGGTGATGTGAAACCCTTTCTTGAACAAATGCAGTCCTTGTACGAAAGATGCCCATGGTGATGGTGGGCAGAAAATCCTGAGATATTGTTGCAAGCAAGGATGAAGAAAAGGTCCAAGCCAATCCAGGCTAAACCCCAATGTAGGGTTTCATCTAGAAGGAGAGGTTAGATAAACATGGATTGTTATCTCTGGAACGTCAGAGGTTGAGGGGAGACTTGATAGAATTACATAAAATTATGAGAGGCATAGAAAATGTAGACAGTCAGTACCTTTTTCCCAGGGTGAAAATGTTCAACACTCGAGAGCATAGCTATAAGGTTTGAAGGGGAAAGTTTAATGGAGTATGCGGGGCAAATTGTTTTACACAGAGAGTGGCGAGGGTCTGGAATGCATTGCCAGGGGTGGCAGTGGAGGCAGATACGATAGTGACATTTAAGAGGCTTTTAAATAAGCACATGGAAATGCAAGGAATAGAGGGATATGAATCATGAACAGGCAGATGAGATCAGTTTAACGTGTCAAGTTCGGCAGAAAACTTGTGGGCCGAAGGGCCTGCTCCTGTGCTGTACTGTTCTATGTTCTATACTCTATGTTACAATGATATGTTTCCAAGGCAGAATAGTGTGAGACATGGAACCTGCTGATGGAAGTGTTCCCATGTGCATGAAATTCTTATCCTTGGTGTCCAAGTCCTCAACTCCCTGAAAGTGGCAACACAAGTAAATGGAGTGCAAAGAAGGCATATGCTATTCCTGCTGTCATAGGTCGGGCATTGAGTATAAGTGTCAGGAAGTCATGTTGCAGCTTTATAGGACTTTGGTTAGGCCACTTTTGGAGTAGTTCCTTCCTACACAACCTACGAACCTGCACGCTCTTTGGAGTGCGTGAGGAAACCAGAGCACCCGGGGAAAACACACGCAGGTCACGGAGAGAATGTACAAACTCCATACAGACAGCACCCGTAGTCACGATCGAACCTGGGTTTCTGGTGCTACAAGGCAGCAACTCTACCGCTGTACCACCATGCTGCCTCTAGTTTTTCAACTATTTAGGGCACAAGTTAGGAACTGGAGTTTTCCTCCAGTTAGCTATTAATTAGATTTGGGCTGGACTCCAGAGCTCTGATATGATCTGCTAGTTGTAAATTCATTATCCTGTTTCTTTTGCATGCTTCTCTTTTATTTTGTGCATGTAGTCCCATTCATCTTGCCGCCTCCTCAGTTTTAGGTACACTTGGTGCAGTTCCTGGTGTTCAATAACACTCCCCAATGAATCATTGGAGACACAAGGAACTGCAGATGATGGTTTACCAAAAAAAGAAAAACACAGAGTGCTGGAGTAACTCAGCGGGTCAGGAAGCATCCCTGGAGAATATGAGTAGGTGAAGTTTCGAGTCGAGACCCTTCTTGAGACTGAAGAAGAGTCCTGACCGAAATGTTGTCAACCAATCTTCTCCAGAGAGATGTTAGTTGAACCACTGAGTTATTCCAGCACTTTGTGTCTTCTTTTTTGGGGTAGCCCTTGACTTGAGTGTGATAGTAGAATAGACGGAATGATGGATCTCAAGGTTACAGATCGTGATGGAGTACATTTCTGTCATTGTGATGGTTCGCGACGTATAATGGATGCCTAGTTTTGATCTGTTATATCTGATCTAAATATATGTCGTTCAGCACAGAGTGGAGACTTGAAGACTGGACTTTGTCTCCACCAGAACTGAGAGGAGATATTTCCACTATCATTCAAAGTCTAAAGTGCACAGCAGGGGATTAGAAATGGCCAATTAATACAATAACACACAAATAAATTATCAGCAATACAATAAATTAATAACTGTAATACCAGGTAACCACAATAGTGCAAAACTGAAGTGCATAGTGCAACCAAAAACATAGTCCATAGAAAATCATAGATGCTGAGATTTATAAAGAGCGCCAACAGCCCGGTTCAAGTGTTTACTGTGAAGGTCGGAGAGAAACAGCAGCCAGAAGCAGCGAGAGCGAGTATTGGTTAGTGTTGTGCAGCGTTCAAGAGCTTGAGAGAATAAGCTGTCATGGTCACAGTTTTCAAGCTCCTGTACCTTCTTAACAATATAACAATATAACAATATAACAACTACAGCATGGAAACAGGCCTGTCCGGCCCTACCAGTCCAGGCCGACCATTCTCCCTGACCTAGTCTCATCTACCTGCACTCAGACCATAACCCTCCAATCCCCTCCTATCCATATACCTATCCAATTTACTCTTAAATAATAAAATCGAGCCAGCCTCCACCACTTCCACCGGAAGCCCATTCCATACAGCCACAACCCTCTGAGTAAAGAAGTTCCCCCTCATGTTACCCCTAAACCTTTGTCCCTCAATTCTGAAGCTATGTCCCCTTGTTGGAATCTTCCCCACTCTCAAAGGGAAAAGCCTACCCACGTCAACTCTGTCCGTCCCTCTCAAAATTTTAAAAACCTCTATCAAATCCCCCCTCAACCTTCTACGCTCCAAAGAATAAAGACCCAACCTGTTCAACCTCTCTCTGTTGCCTAAGTGCTGAAACCCAGGCAACATTCTAGTAAATCTCCTCTGTACCCTCTCCATTTTGTCGACATCCTTCCTATAATTTGGCGACCAGAACTGCACACCATACTCCAAATTCGGCCTCACCAATGCCCTGTACAATTTTGAACATTACATCCCAACTTCTATACTCGATGCTCTGATTTATAAAGGCAAGCATACCAAACGCCTTCTTCACCACCCTATCCACATGAGATTCCACCTTCAGGGAACAATGCACAGTTATTCCCAGATCCCAATGGTATTAGAAAATGGGAGCATGGCCAGTGTGCTGTGTGTCTTTGATGATATGAGCTGCCTTTTTGAGGCAACGCCTCTCACAGATCCATGGTAGAGGTCGGTATCTGTGAAGGGTCCGGGCAATGTCTACCACTCACCGAACCCTACTTCGTTCATGGACATTTGAGTTGCTGAACCAGACTGTGATTCAACCAGTCAATGCAACTAGTCAATATGCTCTCTACCAATATGCTCTCTACCAATATGCTCTCTACCAAACACCAAATAGAAGTTGGATAAAGTATTCAGTGATGTACCACATCTCCTCAGTCTTCTGATTAATTAGAGGCATTGGCGAGCTCACTTTGTGTTTGCATCAATGTGCTAGGCCCAAGATAGATCTTCCGAGATATGCAACTCCAGAAACTTGAAGCTGTAGACTCCCTGCAACAGTCGATGAAGCCAGATCCATGAATTGCTGACTTTCCCTTCCTGAAGTCAACAGTCAGCTTGGTCTTCATCTAGCCATCGTTAAGAGCATGTTTGTTGAACTGGCACCATTCAATTAGACTATCAATGTCCCACCTGTTTTCTGACTCATTGTTACCCAGTATCTGTCCATCAACAGTGATATTGGTTGTTGTTGGAACTGTGTTAGAACCAGTGTTGCAGTGCTAATTTTTTAGGTGCCAGAGCTGTCACTGGCGCCGGAGCGGCCACTGTTAAATTCCCCACTAGTTAAAATTCCCCGCAGTTTATTTGAGCTTTTTTTACAGAGCACCGGAGCGGGGCTCTGGTGAGCTCTGGCAGTACTGCACTCCTGGTTAGAACTGTGACTGGCTACAGAGTCATGGGTGCAGAGAGGGTGGAGCAGGGGATTTGCACATACAGTGTTGATGGTTATTGAGGAGGAAATGTTGTTGCCAATTCATATTGATGTGATCTTCAGATGACGAAGTTAAGGATGCAATTACTTAGGGATGAGCAGAGACCCATTTCTCTGAGTTTGATGATAAGTTTGAAAGGGATGATAGTATTGACCAGCTGTAGTTAATGAACAACAGCCTGACGTATTTATTCACAAAATGCTGGAGTAACTCAACAGGTCAGGCAGCATCTCAAAAGAGAAGGAATGGGTGATGTTTCGGGTCGAGACCCTTCCTCAGTCTGAGGAAGGGTCTCGACCCGAAACGTCACCCATTCCTTCTCTCCTGAGATGCTGCCTGACCTGCTGAGTTACTCCAGCATTTTGTGAATAAATACCTTCGATCTGTACCAGCATCTGCAGTTATTTTCTTACACAACAGTCTGACGTAAGTGCTCTTACTGGCCAAGTAATCCACTGCAGAGTAGAGAGCCAGCAAGCTCTTTTGTGGCAGTAGATGAATTTCAATGGGTTCACGTACTTACTAAGGCAGGTGTTGATATGCATCATAATCAACCTTTTCATTTTGATGTGGATTGTAGGTTTGAAGAGTTAACAGGTGCAATTTTCTGAAGTTGATCGATGAATTGCTTTACTTATAAACCTAAATATAGAATGCCATTTTTTAATTTCTTTATATGTTGAATATTCTTAGAGATTGATGCTTTTTTGAGAAGCCAATGACATTGAACAGAATTTGTTTGTGCAACATAATATAAATGAATGGAACTATTGTGGTGTTCATGTGTACATCAAGAGTGGCACAGTGGTGCAGCGATAGAATTGTTGCCTTACCGCACCAGAGACCTGGGTTCGACCCTGACTCCGGGAGCTGTCTGTATGGAGTTTGTACGTTCTCCCCGTGACCTGCTTGAGTTTTCTCCGGGTGCTCCAGTTTCCTCCCACACTCCAAAGATGTACAGGTTTGTAGGTTAATTGGCTTTGGTAAAATTGTAAATTGTCCCTAGTGTGCAGGATAGTGTCAGCATACGAGGATCGCTGGTCTGTGCGGACCCAGTGGGCCGAAGGGCCTGTTTCCCTGCAGTATCCCTAAACCAAGCTAAATGTATCAAAACATCAAACATGTAACATTGACTGTGTCTTTCTTACTCCAATTTCATAAATCAACGTAGTATTACTGTGCAACAATAAGTCCATAAGTTATGGACTGCTCACCTCTCAAAAGAAGTCACAACAACTTAAAGGCAAGAGAACAGAACCAGCACTTCACAGTTCTGAGCTGCCCTAAATTCTTATTGTCCAAATTCATCTCAGGTTACTGCATTTAGACTGTCCTTTAGAGAATTTGTTGCCTTATCATTACATGTGGAGCACCAGACTCTATACCCCCAAACCTCCACTCCCCTTCCCTGTGCCTTACCTGTATGTACACCTATTTCTCCCACAATCATTTCTCCCTTTCCCCTTCCCTCATCCTCTTCCACCTATATCCTTTCTACTGTCTTCACATTCCATGCCTCTTCTCCCCTTATCTCAGGCCTTTGTCCAACCATTTGTTCATCAAACCCCATCACCTGTATCCACCTATCACTTGCCAGACTTTGTCCTGCTCTCACCTCTCTTCCAGCTTTTTCCCCTCTGCTACATTCAATCTGAAGAATGGCCCTGACCCGAAACATTGTCCATTCATGCCCTCCAGGGTTGCTGTCTGACCCGCTGAGGTACTCCAGCACTTTGTGTCTTTTTTTGTAAACCAACATCTGCAGTCACTTGGGTTTACAAAGGGAGGTCGTTCTGACCGTCAGGTCTATGCCAGTTCTCCACAGTTTCACTTTCTCTTCCTCATTTCCCTGCAACTTAATCTCTCTCACAATCAATTGCTTTGCCTCTTACCTACATTAAGGGGTAATTTGCAGTAGCCAATTAACCTACCATCATGGATATCCTTGTGGATGTCGGAGAATACTGGAGTGCTGAGCAGAGAAGGATAGGGTCAGTAACACATTTTCTTGAGGTACATTTGTAATCAAAAGCCTAGTCATTGGTTTACAAGAACATGAACAGGAACATGATGCAAGGCAACACACAATGTGTGTTGTTCTGTTGCTGGGTGGGGTCATGTATAAGTGCCACAGTGATACTGAAAGCCCTGATTGCCTTAAATAAACTTAAGGTCCATCCATGCCTAAGTACCACCTGACACGCCTGAAATTAAATTAGTGAGTAATTGTTTCTGTAGATCGGCGGAGTCTTGTAAATCCTCAGTGTGATATATCTCAGGATGAATCATGGAGAACGGCAATGGCCCCATTGATCTCTGACCCGTGAGCACCCAGAAAACGGCAGTGAAAGCAAGTCATCCTCAGCCTGAGGGGACTACTGAAGAAGAAAACCTTGGATACTTTTGGAGTTCTGGTAAATCCTACTTACAATAATGGCTCTTGACACAGGAGTTTTGAACAAGGGCCAAGATAATTTAATTGCCATATTGTACCTTCACCAGACCAAAGACATTCTTACTTGTTGCATATCTACCAGCTTGTAAACACAATAACTCTCTGATAAATTATATAATAATCAATAATACAATAGATTAATAACCATAATACTAGCTAATCATAATAGTGCAAAACCAAAATCCATAGTGCAACCAAAGACACAGTCCGTAGAAGATCTTGGTTGCTGATGTAGTGGTTAGTATTTTCCAAGATCCTGGAACTTCTTCCGTTGGTAGTAGCAAAATGAGAGCATGGACATGGTGGTGTGAATCTTTGATGATATTGGCTGAGTGTATTCAAGCTGTACCAGCAAGGAATTCCCTTTTTGTTTAGCTTCCATCATGTACGTGTGCACAGACACAACCACACAAACACACATTAAGGACAGAGTCAAAGAGAGATACAGCACAGAAATACATTGTTCAGTACACTGAGTCCCCATTTACACCATTCCTACATCCATTCCATTTTTTATTCTCCCCACATTTTCGTCTGTTCCTCCCAGATTCTACGACTCTACTCACCAGTGGCAGTTTCTAGTGGCCAATTAACCTGCCCACTAGTGAAAGTAAACCATAACGCCCAGAGGAAACATAGGGTTCACATGCAAACTCCACACGTACAACACCCGCAGTCAGCTCTGAACTCAGGTCTCTGATGCTTTGAGGCAGTGGCTCTGCTAGATATGCTACCCTCAATGTACACATATGTATAAACAAATATATATGTATATAATTAACAAAGAAAACTGCAGATGCTAGTTTAAATCGAAGGTAGACACAAAATGCTGGAGTAACTCAGCGGGTCAGGCAGCATCTCTGCAAAAAAGGAATGTGTGACGTTGAGGGTTGAAGAAGGGTCTCGACCCGAAACGTCACCCATTCCTTCTCTCCAGAGATGCTGCCTGAACCGCTGCATTACTTCAGCATTTCACCATATTATCTGAATGGTATCAAGTTAGGAGGAGGGGGAGTTCAACGAGATCTGGGTGTCCTAGTGCATCAGTCAATGAAAGGAAGCATGCAGGTACAGCAGGCAGTGAAGAAAGCCAATGGAATGTTGGCCTTCGTAACAAGAGGAGTTGAGTATAGGAGCAAAGAGGTCCTTCTACAGTTGTACCGGGCCCTGGTGAGACCGCACCTGGAGTACTGTGTGCAGTTTTGGTCTCCAAATTTGAGGAAGGATATTCTTGCTATGGAGGGCGTGCAGCGTAGGTTCACTAGGTTAATTCCCGGAATGGCGGGACTGTCGTATGTTGAAAGGCTGGAGCGATTGGGCTTGTATACACTGGAATTTAGAAGGATGAGGGGGGATCTTATTGAAACATATAAGATAATTAGGGGATTGGACACATTAGAGGCAGGAAACATGTTCCCAATGTTGGGGGAGTCCAGAACAAGGGGCCACAGTTTAAGAATAAGGGGTAGGCCATTTAGAACGAAGATGAGGAAGAACTTTTTCAGTCAGAGAGTGGTGAAGGTGTGGAATTCTCTGCCTCAGAAGGCAGTGGAGGCCAATTCGTTGGATGCTTTCAAGAGAGAGCTGGATAGAGCTCTTAAGGATAGCGGAGTGAGGGGTATGGGGAGAAGGCAGGAACGGGGTACTGATTGAGAGTGATCAGCCATGATCGCATTGAATGGCGGTGCTGGCTCGAAGGGCTGAATGGCCTACTCCTGCACCTATTGTCTATTGTCTATTGTCTATATATATATATATACGTTTACTCATACAGCACGGAAACAGGTCCTTTGGCCAAACACGTCCATACCAACCAATGTGCCCCATCTGAGCTAGTGTCATTTTCCTGTGTTTGGCCCATATCCCTCTAAACCTTTCCTATCCATATACTTGTCCAAATGCCGAGGAATAAAGTCCTAGCCTCCCCCACCTCAGCCTATAGTTCAGGCCTTTGTGTCGTGGCGGTAACCTCATAAGCTTTCTCTGCACCCTTTCCAGTTTAATGTCATGTTTCCTACAGCAGGGTAACCGAAACAGAACACAAACTCCAAGAGCAGCCTCATCAATGTATTGTACAAAAAAATCAGAATCAGAATCAGAATCAGAATTACCCTTATTGTCATCCAAAAAAACAAGTCTTTTGGACAAGATTTCTTCACCCACAGTCCAACAATAAGAGCAATAAAATACGCAATTACACACACAACCACAAACCAACACAAAACTAAAAAAGAAACATCCATCACAGTGTGTCTCCTCCAATCACCTCCTCACTGTGATGGAAGGCCAGAATGTATTTTCTCTTCCCCTGCCGTCTTCTCCCACGGTCAGGCTGTTGTAGTTGCCACGTTCCAGGCCGCGCCGGACGGTGAAAGGTCCGCAGCGGGCCGACCCAAGCCCCACGATTCGGGGCGGGCGAAGACGCTGCCGCTGCACGTCGGGGCGGTCGTTGCTCCCGACATTGAAGCCCCCGCCCAGCAGTGAAAAATCCCGCGGCCTATTCCAGGCCGCGCCGGACAGTGAAAAGTCCGCTGCGGGCCTTAAATGACGTTATATTGACGCCAGGATTAGATTCAACATCATACATTACTTCAGTGTCTATATATTTTGACTTCAATGACAACTGGTATGTCTCTGTTGTAATATTTAATCTACGTAAACATTTTTGACATGATTTCAGATTAATAACTATTTACATTTTGGGCAAAAGGCCACCTCACCAAGCTCTAACTGATGAGTCTTGTGACTGTCCCTGAATTAAGCTGAAATGACTTTGCTTTTCATTAAAAATAGCCTTTTTCTGAATCACTGCTTCTGTACTCCCACCCTAATTTTCCAAGGTCCATCAGTTGTCAAGGCATTAACTGTTCTGCCAGAGTCAATGGTAAAGTGTGGAGTTGTGTGGTATCTTTTTGCAAGAAGTTAGTCAGACGATGGTTCATTGGAAAACTGGAGCAATTTTGGTTTATGTGTATGTTTATTATTGTCACATATACCAAGCTACAGTGACAAGCTTTGTTTTGCATGCTATCCAATCAAATCAGATAATATTATACATAAATACAATCAAGTCAAACTCAAGTATAATTGTTAGAGCAGAAGGAAGGTGCATGGTGCAGAATATCGTTGTCTGTAACATATTAAGCTTTTTTGCTAAGCTGGCAAGTAAATAAGTGTCTGATATGTTTTAGAATTACATTTTGTGAATTATACTGCTTTCTCCCTTTTCCTTATGACAACATTCAACTCGTGCTTTTTCAGTCTTATAACTATGGATTACTATTAGCCTTGATAAACATCTTCATCGTGCAGAGGAAGTAGTTGAGGCAGGTACAATAACAACTTTAAAAGATATTTGGACAGGTATGCGGGTGGGAAAAGTTATGGGGCAAATGCAGGACCAGCTTGGATGGGGACGCTTTGTCGACATGGATGAGTTGGGATGAAGGATCTAGTTATGTGGTGTGTGACTCTATGACTATGTAAGAAAAGAATGATTCACAAGTTTGGTTATACACCCTTGAAGCCTGCTTGTTTTCTTTTTGTTTTTAGAGATACAGCGCGGAAACAGGCCCTTCGGCCCACCGAGTCCGCACCGACGAGCGATCTCCGCACACTAACACCAGCCTACACGCCACTAGGGACAATTTACACTTAGACCAAGTATACATACCCAAGCCAATTAACGTACAAACCTGTACATCTTTTGGAGCGTGGGAGGAAATCGAAGATCTCGGAGAAAACTCACGTGATCACGGGGAGAACGTACAAACACTTTACAGACAGCACCTCAGGATCTCTGTGGCTGCAAGCACAGTAAGGCAGCAACTCTACCACTGCACCACCTTGCCACCCATTTTCTTTTTTTCATCTTCAAACTAGCTTTGTGATGTTCAAGCCTTCCAAATGTTTACACTTGTATTGTTGTTCACTATTTGCCGACTCACACCATCGCGCTTGTTTTAATTTTTGTGTTAAAAGGCTGCTGGTGCAATTTTAAGAACAACAGCTGCTCTTTAGATTTAGATTTAGAGATACAGCGCGGAAACAGGCCCTTCGGCCCACCGAGTCCATGCCGCCCAGCGATCCCCGCACATCAACACTATCCTACACACACTAGGGACAATTTTTACATTTACCCAGTCAATTAACCTACATACCTGTACGTCTATAGAGTGTGGGAGGAAACCGACGATCTCGGAGAAAAACCACGCAGGTCACGGGGAGAACGTACAAACTCCGTACAGACGGCACCTGTAGTCAGGATCGAACCTGAGTCTCCGGCGCTGCATTCGCTGTAAGGCAGCAACTCTACCGCTGCGCCACCGTGCCGCCGCTCTCCAGTGAAATGTAGCAGCTTGAAGTTTTCTTGACTGCCTTCGACCTCACCCATGGATGTGCAAAATGGATTTGAGTAATCTTCAGAACCTGTTTACACGCGGATTTTTTTGCATCAGAATCCACAAGGCGGCATGCAGATCTTTAGGATGAATTATCTGCTCAAGAGAGAAATGCAGGAGCAGCCCATAAAGTTCTATTGATTCAATATGGTGTGGGGAAGTTCATCTGTCATGTTATTTGGTGTCAAGCATCTGTTCAAGAGGAACCCTGATGTCCAGCAAGTGCGATCTCATCCACCTGGCAGAATAGCCAATCTTATTGCACAATTCTTCCAAATGGAAAATTAAGAGTCAAGTGTTTAATTGGCATATACACCGAGAACAGAACAAGGAATTCTTACTTGCTTAGCTGGCCCGAACACGCAACGACACACAGATTTAGACTTCAGACGTGCAACGCAGAAACAGGCCCACCGGCCCACTGAGCCCACGCCGACTGGCGACCACCCCGTACACTAGCATTATTCTACACACACTAGGGACAATTTACAAATTTACCAAGGCCAATTAACCTACAAACCTGCATGTCTTTGGAGTATGTGAGGAAACCGGAGCTACCAGAGAAAACCCACAAAATCTGTACAGACGACACCCCCAGTCAGGATTGAACCCAGGTCTCTGGAGCTGTAAGGCAGCAACTGTACTGCTGCGCCACTGTGCTGTCCCAATATATAGATCAATATATAATAATGAATAATTGATTAAATTAATACTAGGCAACAAAGAAAGTCTGTAGGAGATTAGGAGATAAAAAAAAATTATAGTCCTTAATGAATTGAAGACTATTTTACAGAAACCACAATAACATTGTAAGGTATTCATACAATCAAAACAGAAAATTAAATAACTAATTTAAAACCTTATTTTTTTATATTCTCCGTTTAAAAACTTCATATCAAGTTTACTAAAATGAACAATAGCAAAACGTTAAATTAAATGAGCAGCTAGTTACAATACTTTAACTTGCACTGTCTACTGCAAATTATAAAAAGTCTCAAATGTTTCTATTTATTCTGCGTACACCATGATAATTTCATAACACCCTCGTACATAGCAAAGGTTAATGAAGACTGCACTCATGCGTAAACAAAAAGGTTTTCTGTATAACATTCTGCCAGCACATACCTCCACTATCACATACAGCATCCCTTGTTTATAGATGATATAAATATTCAACTTTGTTGTTATGTAATGACTAATATCTTGAACCATGGAAAATATGTACAGATATCTGCGTATTAAAACACTATACAGTGCTGCACTTTGGTTCAGTGAGGTTATCCGCAAGGTTATCTGTAAGGCAACCAACCCATAAAATTAGGAAAGACACATCTCAAGATAGATGAATTCTGCACCATTACTGCAGAGTTCTCAAGAAAAAAGCTAACGCTTCTTCTGGACAACTGGCGACAGACTTTGCCGAGTCATTTCGAAGATAACAATAGAAATACATCAACAAACGTAGCCATTTTAATATCCAAGGAGATTTATTTGTGCAGCACAATGGCAGAGAGGTTAGTGCTGCTGCCTTACATTTCCATGGAGCTAGACCTTGGATGCATGGGAAGGAACTGCAGGTGCTGGCTTACACCAAAGATAGACACGATATGCTGAAGTAATGCAGCGGGACAGACAGGAGAGAAGGAATGGATGACGTTTTGGGCCGAGACCCTTCTTCAGACTAGGTGTCAGGGTATAGGAAGTCTAGAGATATGGAAGTTAAGGTGTGAAAACGACAGATCAAAGCAGATGGTGATGAGGAAATGTAGAGTTGTACATTGTTTGCTGAGGGGAAGGTGACAAGGAGGCATACAGTCAGTAAAATCAATTCGAAGGACAGTGAAACTAGTTGAACTAGGTCAGGGGAGGGACGGAGAGAGGGGATGCTGCTTGTGTGGAGTTTGTATGTTCTTCTCTTGACTGCAAGGGCTACCAACAGGTGCTCCTGATATCCTCTTACTTTCCAAAGATATGCAGGTAGGTTAAATAGTCACTGCAAGTACCCCTGTTTAGGTAAGAGACAAAAAGAATCAAAGGGTGGTGAATGAGCATGTGTAAGAGAGGGAATATTTTATGGGGGGGGGGCATGAATGTGATGGGCTGAATGGCCTCTTTCCTTCTTATCATACGAAAGTTACAGAAATTGCACACAAAAAGATCTTGAGAAAGGATTCGATGACGTTAAGATCATACCAAAGTAGAACTGGAAAAGACCATAGCTGTGATTGACAAACTAAAAGTCCAAAAGTGGCAGACTTTACAAGTTAAGCAGTAACTTGGAGTAAGATGCAACAAAATGCATTCTGCATATTTGCAGATGCAACCAAATACACGTATTGTGACTCCATTTGCCTTTGGCAACCCATATTCTATGAGTGCGTCACTCCGCCACAACGGTTTTAGTTTGTTTGTCTTTTGTTTGGAGAGTGCTCAGATTTTTATGAACTTGTTCACACTTCCAACCAAGATATGACCATGCCTACACACCCTGCGAATTTTCCTTCATTGACTCATGCAAAGATTGTGCTGTCATCAAGATGTGAATCACAACATCTTCACCACCCACCCCTGTGATGCATTTATTATTGCAGTTTAAATCAAGAGCATCTGTATGTGAGATAACAAGAGAAACATAAAATGGTGTGCACTGTGCCAGACATCAGATTGGCAGAATCAAATGATTTATGTTTGCAGTTGGTGCAATGGGGATGATCACAAATATGGGTGTGGTACGACATGAGTAAATAAAATCCCTCCCACAATGATTGGTAAAGTTTTTTTTCTATATTTTTTGGTATTCTCTTCTGCTTCTGAATTCTCCAAATATGTTGCTAGACTGGAGCGACTAGGCTTGTATACACTGGAGTTTAGAAGGATGAGAGGGGATCTTATCGAAACAAATAAGATTATTAAGGGGTTGGACACGTTAGAGGCAGGAAACATGTTCCCAATGTTGGGGGAGTCCAGAACCAGGGGCCACAGTTTAAGAATAAGGGGTAGACCATTTAGAACGGAGATGAGGAAAAACTTTTTCAGTCAGAGAGTTGTATATCTGTGGAATTCTCTGCCTCAGAAGGCAGTGGAGGCCAATTCTCTGAATGCATTCAAGAGAGAGCTAGATAGAGCTCTTAAGGATAGCGGAGTCAGGGGGGTATGGGGAGAAGGCAGGAACGGGGTACTGATTGAGAATGATCAGCCATGATCACATTGAATGGTGGTGCTGGCTCAAAGGGCCGAATGGCCTCCTCCTGCACCTTACTGTTTTGGAAAGTTCTCTCCAAAGACCAAACACTTAACAACCACTTAGAGGATGGAACAGTGGTGCAGCAGTAGAGTTGCTGCCTTACAGCACCAGAGACCCGGGTTCATTCCTGACCTCGAGTGCTGTCTGTGTGGAGTTTGCATGTTCTCCCTGTGATCGCGTGGGTTTTCTCCGGGTGCTCGGGTTTCCTCCACACTCCAAAGACGTAGAGGTTTGTTCAATTGGCTTCGGTAAAATTGTAAATTGTTCCTAGTGTGTCAGATAGAACTAGGGTACAGGTCGGGGTGGACTCGGTGAGCCAAATGGCCTGTTTCCACGCTGTATCTCTGAACCTTAAACTAAAACTCAAACTAATCATTTGGGTAGCTCTTACTTGGAATACCATCTCCTGGTTTATGTGCGACACATTAGAAAAATGTAAAAGCTGCAATGAAAATGCTGAGCAGATTCACTAAGGTAACATTACTAAGGATGAGAAGATTTAATTTTGAGAAGAGGCAAGAACAAAAGACTTTTCATTAGTCAGAATGTGTTGAAAGCTCTTTTATAGTGATGTTCAAAACTTAAGATGCACCTTCGTAAAGTATATTGTGAACTCACCAGTGACCCAGTGATTAAAGAGTATAATTTAGTTTTTAAGTTCAGAGATACAGCACGGAAACAGGCCCTTCGGCCCACCATCCAGTGATCTCCGCACACTAACACTATCCTACACACACTATGGACAATTTATACCAAGCCAATTAACCTACAAACCCGTATGTCCTTGGAGTGTGGGAGGAAACCGAAGATCTCGGAGAAAACCCACGCGGTCACGGTGAGAACGTACAAACTCCGTACAGACAGCACCCATAGTCGGAATCGAACCCGGGTCTCTGGTGCTGCAACTCTAACACTGCGCCACCGTGCCGCCATAAGATTGATATCAAAGAAAAGGGTGAAAACCTCAAATTCTATGGACAAGGTTGATCAACATACAGGGAGGGGTCTAATGGGAAGCAGCGGTGAGGCATCATACACTCATGGACCACATTATAAGGCCTTTCAGCGCATCATGACCATGCTTTGAAAGAGTCTCCAGATAGATAATTTCAGCACCATTATTCAGCAGAAGACCTGCAGTTTTCCCAGGTTCAAGTACAGCTTCTTCTATGTTCTTGAGTACTACACAACACTAACCTCAGCAATTAGGATCTCCTATTGACTGCGTCTTTGGTTGCACTGCAGACTTTGGTTTTGCATTCCTATAGTTAGCTAGTATTAGTGATTATTACTCTATTGTATTATTGATTATTACATATTTATCTGTGTGTTATAGAGTTTATGGGCCTGTTAAGTTGCAGCAAAAGAGAATTTCATTGTTCCATTGCTGGTACACATGACAATTAAACGCTCTTAGCTCTCGATGCGTGGGTGAACAAGTGGAAGATCTGAAACAAAAATGATGGGGAGGCCTTTGTGTACATGGTGCAATCTCTGATTTGCTTCTTTTTTGTCAATGTCGTTGAAAGTATTGTAAATGGCTAGTGCACAAAGGTATGGTTCCTCATGGTCCAATATGATACTTCCTATTTTCTCCTAGTTGTATATTTCCTTATGATGCAGAATGAGTAAAATAAGCAGAGAATCCTCCACAGTGTTTGAAGGAGCTTGAAAATGCTTTAAATGGTCTCATTTCAATAGATTTTAAAAATTAATTTGGCACGTTAATTCATTTTGTTAATGGGAAATTTTCTTTAACGCCAAACGATGTGACATTATTCATACACATAAGTAGTGGCTAATATTTTTTTCTTTGAAACAGTTGCAATCGGTGGTTACATTTTGGTTTCTTATTCAGTCAGACATTCTTTCTATTTATAACTTAAATGCCTCCCTCGAGCTTGCTGCAATCATCTATTCAGTGAAAGTGTTACATTACATCTGGGAAACATACTGCTGGCATTCTTGGGAGAAATGCTTTATTATCATTACACATAGAAAGACAAGTCATGTCGGAGTTGGTTACAAGGTTGTTGTGCAGTTGACGGGCTTGGATGTCTTTGGTAAATGTGAAACCCGAACAGTCTGAGAACGATGTCTGAACCTGATACTATCCTACAGTCTGTGGTTCTCAATTTATTTATAGTAATATAATTTGGTTAGATTATTTTTGCTGCCAGTGATTATTGATTCTACAATGTATGCTGCAGCTATGAAGTGTTGTTGTTGACAAGGAACATGTGACTGGAAAGCAAAATGCTACATGATGAAAAGCTTAGACAATGCCTTTTTCATGATGGGACACAGAATGGGTACCCATTTTACAGTGGATATTATTTTAATAATATGTTTATGTTTTAACACGAGTTGATTTTATAATTTTTAGTTCTTAGTTTATAAAATTAGAAGTAGATTGGTCATCAAATCAAAACAGGACAGTTTAGTTTTAATTTACAGAAATAACACTCCAAAGACGTACAGGTATGTAGGTTAATTGACTGGGTAAATGTAACAATTGTTCTAGTGTGTGTAGGATAGTGTTAATGTGTGGGGATCGCTGGGCGGCGCGGACTCGGTGGGCCGAAGGCCCTGTTTCCGTGCTGTATCTCTAAATCTAAAATCTAAATCTGAAAAACGGAAACATGCCCTTCGGCCCACCAAGTCCACACTGACCAGCGATCACCTGTGCACTAGTTCTATCCGACTCACTAGGGGCAATTTACAGAATTAACCTACAAACCTGCGCATCTTTGGAATGTGGGAGGAAACTGGAGCACCCGGAGAAAAGCCACGCAGGTCATGAGGAAAACGTATAAACTCCATACAGGGTCTCTGGCACTGTAAGGCAGCAACTCTACCGCTGTGCCACCGTGCCGCCCGCTAGGGTGGTATATCGATGAGATAAACTGTTAATAATTGACGTTGGTAACTGTTGATAATTCCAACTCAATTTTTAATTGATATGCATACTGGGTATCTTGTCTACCAAAAAAAGTACAGGCTTCAGATGAGCATGAGTAGCAGGGAATAATAATATTTTCTGAAGTAGAGCACAGTACCTAGGCTAAATTTTGCACAACATATTGGAACCATTGATTATTATTTGACAATGAATATTTAATTGACTTTATGTAAAATTACTTTTGCCTAGACCAGGCATTAACCTTCAATGTGTAATTTAAGCATTGCCTTCAAAGAGACTGTAGATTAATAGTTAAGCATAATATGCTTAAGAATGGATAAAATTCTTCAGCAGAGAAGATTCATGAGGATGTTGCCTGTACTTGAGGGCCTAAATTATAGAGAGAGGCTGGGCAGGCTTGTACTTTATTCTTTGGAGTGCAGGAGGCTGAGCTGTGATCTTATAGAGGCATATAAGATCATGAGGGGAATTTATACGATGAACAGAGTATTTTTCTAAGGGCAGATTAATCTACAACTAGAGTCCATAGGTTTAAGGAGAGAGGGGGAAAGATTTAATAGGAGTCTGAGGGACAACTTTCTCATTAAAAGGGTAGTGGGTATGTGGAAAGAGCTGCCAAAGGAAGTAGTTGAGGCAGATACAAACACAGCATTTAAAATACATTTGGGCAGGTACATAGGTAGGAAAGGTTTATAGGAATATGGACCAAATGCTGATAAAAGGGACTAGCTTAGATTGGGAATCTTGGGTCGGCATGAACGTGTTGAGCCGAAGGGTCAGCTTCCATGTTGTGTGACTCTACCATATTGTAGTGTTTTAGTGCTTAATTGCTAACCCCAGAGGTTGGGTTTAGGTCTCAGAGAATATTATAAATCTGGCATTTTCCAGATTACTTTTGGGATAAATGTCATACAATTTGCTGGATTGTTGCAAATAGGTGGGGTATACGGTTGTTAATTGAAATACTGATTGAAAGCAGAAATGTGTTAATTGTAGAAGTAGCAATGAAACTTTAATGTACTCTGCTTTATTCCTTCTTCACCTTTCAAAACCTTTCATTGTTTGCAACGAACTTGGAGTCCTCTGAGCGCCACGGTGGCACAGCGGCAGAGCGGCAGAGTTGCTGCCTTACAGCGCTTGGAGCGCTGGAGACCTGGTTTCCGCGCTGTATCTCTGAACTAAACTAAACTCTGAAAAGTGCGATATAAATACAAGACTATTATTTTATCTTTTTCACTGAAGTTTAGTCATATGTAGGTGGCCAGTGACCATTTATAACTAAATGTGGAATTTTAGACAGTCAAGATTTAGATTTAGATTTAGAGATACACCGAGTCCGCGCCGCCCAGCGATCCCCGCACATTAACACTACCCTATACACTCTAGGGACAATTTTTTTTAAACATTTACCCAGTCAATTAACCTACAAACCTGTACGTCTTTGGAGTGTGGGAGCAAACAGAAGATCTCGGAGAAAACCCACGCAGGTCACGGGGAGAACGTACAAACTCCGTACAGACGGCGCCCGTAGTCAGGATCGAACCTGAGTCTCCGGCGCTGCATTCGCTGTAAGGCAGCAACTCTACCACTGCGCCACCGTAAGATCTTTTTCCTAGGATGAAAAAATCAAATACTAGAGAGTGTAGCTTAAAAGTGAGAGAGCAAAGTTTAAAGGAGATGTACGGAGCACATTTTTTTGCACAGTGGGTGCTAAGAGCCTGGAACAAACTACCAGGGTTGATGGCTGAAGTTTGAATGAGATACATTAATGGCATTTAAAATACGTTTGGGTGGGCTTATGGATAGGCAGGGAATGGAGAGCTTATAGGTTATGTACAGGCAGATAAATGATGGTCAGCATCATGTTCAGCACAGACATTGTGGGTCGAAGGGCCTGTTCTTGTGCTGTACTGTTCTATGTCCTGTGTTCTATGGTCGGATTTATTTATGAAAAGCATGCATGCATATCATTTGATTTTCACACAGAGAGTGGTGAATCTGTGGAATTCTCTGCCACAGAAGGTAGTTGAGGCCAGTTCATTGGCTATATTTAAGAGGGAGTTAGATGTGGCCCTTGTGGCTAAAGGGATCAGTGGGTATGGAGAGAAGGCAGGTACGGGATACTGAGTTGGATGATCAGCCATGATCATATCGAATGGCGGTGCAGGCTCGAAGGGCCGAATGGCCTACTCCTGCACCTATTTTCTATGTTTCTATGTTTCTATTCCTTCAACAATCAGAAATACAAATGTAAAGAATGCAGTGGATTTGGGATGTTCTTCCTCTTTATCAGTTTAGTTTAAGTTTAATTTTAAAAACACAATATGGATATTTTTCATTTTTACTGCAATTATCAAATCAAGTTAAGGTTCAGATCTGTTTATTGGCATAAACACCAGGGTGCAATGAAATTCCTTGTTCACATGAAGTTCAGAGGTTGAACAGTATACATACAGTACATAAAGATTGGTCAATGGGCTGCATTTTAAAAAAAAGGGATGGCACAGTGGCATAGCAATAGAGTTGCTGCTTAACAGCGCCAGAGAACCAGGATCGATCCTTACTATGGGTTCTGTCTGTACGGAGTTTGTACAGTGCCCTCCATAATGTTTGGGACAAAGACCCATCATTTATTTATTTGCCTCTGTACTCCACAATTTGAGATTTGTAATAGAAAAAAATCACATGTGGTTAAAGTGCACATTGTCAGATTTTAATACAGGCCATTTTTATACATTTTGGTTTCACCATGTAGAAATTACAGCAGTGTTTATACACAGTCTCCACATTTCAGGGCACCATAATGTTTGGGACACAGTAATGTCATGTAAATGAAAGTAGTCATGTTTAGTATTTTGTTGCATATCCTTTGCATGCAATGACTGCTTGAAGTCTGTGATTCATGGACATCACCAGTTGCTGGGTGTCTTCTCTGGTGATGCTCTGCCAAGCCTGTATTGCAGCCATCTTTAGCTTCTGCTTGTTTTGGGGGCTAGTACCCTTCAGTTTTCTCTTCAGCATATAAAAGGCATGCTCAATTGGGTTCAGATCGGGTGATTGACTTGGCCACTCAAGAATTTATCATTTTTTAGCTTTGAAAAGCTCCTTTGTTGCTTTAACAGTATGATTGGGATCAGTCTTGCTGTAGAATGAACCGCCGGCCAATGAATTTTGAGGCATTTGTTTGAACTTGAGCAGATAGGATGTGTCTATACACTTCAGAATTCATTATGCTACTACCATCAGCAGTTGTATCATCAATGAGGATAAGTGACCCAGTACCTTCAGCAGCCATACATGCCCAGGCCATAACACCCCCACCACTTTGTTTCACAGATGAGGTGGTATGCTTTGGATCTTGGGCAGTTCCTTCTCTCCTCCATACTTTGCTCTTGCTATCACTCTGATATAAGTTAATCTTCGTCTCATCTGTCCACAAGACCTTTTTCCAGCACTTCTTGGCAAACTGTAACCTGGCCATCCTATTTTTGCGGATAACCAGTGGTTTGCATCTTGCAGTGTAGCCTGTGTATTTCTGTTCATGAAGTCTTCTGCAGACAGTGGTCATTAACAAATCCACACCTGACACCTGGCGAGTTTCAGATCTGTCAGACAGGTGTTTGGGAATTTTTCTTTATTATGGAGAGAATTCTTCTGTCATCAGCTGTGGAGGCCTTCTTTAGCCTGCCAGTCCCTTTGCGATTAGTAAGCTCACTAGTGCTCTCTTTCTTCTTAATGATGTTCCAAACAGTTGATTTTGATAAGCCTAAGGTTTGGTTGATGTCTCTAACAGCTTTATTCTTGTTTCTCAGTCTCATAACGGCTTCTTTGACTTTCATTGGCACAACTTTGGTCCTCATGTTGATAAACAGCAATAAAAGTTTCCAAAGGCGATGGGAAGACTGGAGGAAAGACTGGGTGCTGAGAGCTCTCTTATACCTGTGTTAAGGAGGCAATTAAACACACCTGAGCAATTACAAACACCTGTGAAGCCATGTGTCCCAAACATTATGGTGCCCTGAAATGGGGTGCTTTGTATAAACACAACTGTAATTTCTACATGACAAAACCAAAATGTTTTTTGTCTCAAATTGTGGAAGACAGAGGCAAATAAATAAATGATGGGTCTTTGTCCCAAACATTATGGAGAGCACTGTACGTTCTCCCCGTGACCACGTGGGTTTAGTCCGGGTGCTCTGGTTTCCTCCCACACATTAAAGACATACAGGTTTGGCAGGTTAATTGGCTTCTGTAAAGTGTAAATCGTGACTGGTGTGCAGGATAGTGCTAGTGTATGGAGAGGTTGCTGGTCAGCGTAGACTCGATGGGCCGAAGGCCCTGTTTCCACGCTGCATTTCTAAAAGTCTAAAAATGTAAAAGGTCTAATGTTAAATACAATGATAAATACAACAAGTGCAAAACAGCAGCATGGTGCAAGAACGTTGAGGAATATGAAGCATAAAATAGCCTCTTACCAAAAAAAAGCCATGCAAGGAAAAGAGGTGAATTTATAGAGAATTTTACAAACTCAGATTATTGTGAAGCATTTTATAGCAAATGACTATATTTAAAACTAAATTCACTGCATAATGCAGGAAATAAAACAGTTAATTTAGTGTGCAAGTTATGTAATAAACTAGATAATTAGTTTTAGTGACGTTGATAAGCAGTGGCCAGAATAATTCCTGGGCTCTGAAATGATGCCATGATATTCTTAAAGGCCTGTCCCACTTAGGCGATTTTAAGGCGACTGCCAGCGACTAGGCTGTCGCCGACAGTTCGCCGGGGTGTCGCGGGCATGATCGTGAGGAGTCTTCAAAGAATCGTAGTGGATCTCGGCACGTCGCTGAGAAATGTTCCGGATAGAAATTTCTCAGCGACAGCTGGCTTGTCGCCAGGTATCGTTGCTTATTGCGGGCGCTGTCGCATGCTGTCTCCAAGGTTTGCTAGGTTATCGCAGATGCATTTAGAAGCACTTAATATTAAATTAAGTAAAGTCAATTGAAGATAGCATAAAATACTTGTGTTTAACCAATTTATTTGACAGGTAGATTGGATGCGACAGTTTCACGGTCAGGTAAGCGTGGGAATTTCGCAATGTTTATGGCAATCAGCGATTACTTTTAAAGTAGGCTCCCAACCCAGATATGCAACCCAGAAACCAATTATGCATCTCCCGTACATTTTCAAAGAATGCCCACACGCCGCACAAAAATCCATTTAACCACGTTTAAAATTAAATTTCTTAATACTGCTATTCGTAAACAGGAAGTCAATCCAGTTTATGCCTTGTTACCGTGAAGCTTGGTTTTCAAGTAACCCAGGGAAGATGTTATATTCCAAAACTCTCAAGTAATTACAGACTTGTCAGTGATTTCAGCGAAAATTAGGATGCCGGAGAAGCATTGATAAGCGTGGGAATTTTGCGATGTTTCCGAAGACGGTGTAATCTCTTAGCCAGGTGCTAGTTTCACAAAAAAAGCAACTTGTATCGACCTGACTCGGCATTGTCGTGGTCATTGTCGTAGGGTAAAAGAAAATTTTGGCGATCTGCTACGACTTTGACAGTCGCCGGCAGTCGCCTAAAAAATCGCCTAAGTGGGACAGGCCCTTTAACATTCATTCCAAACAGCCAACTAAATTTCAGTTTAATAATTCAACTCCTCAAAACAGCATCTCCAGAAAGACACCAACGAGCCTGTCAGCCTGGATACTTGAGCGCATGTCTCTGGAGCATGACTTACACTAACAGTCTCGGGCTTGGTCGCCAAAGAAGCCACGGTTGGCTCCAGTAGAAGGCAATTTGATGTGGAAAACACTGTCCGGGCCAACGGAGTATTGGCATTAGCGGCGTAACTACAGCAATGAAGCTGTGTGAAATGTTGCTCTGAAACATGGAGAGATCCCCAGTGCTTTCAGCTATTCACTCCACGACTCTTAAACTCACAGGCCACTGAGAATCTATGACACGATGAACGAATTATTTCAGAAAGCTGGTAGGCGCATCTTATTTTTTAAAGATTTCTCGCTGCAGAAAGTTAGGATGATATTGACGGCATTATCAGAGAGCAAGGTAATGTAAGATAGACACAAATAGCTGGAGTAACTCAGCATCTCCGGAGAAAGGAATAGGTGACGTTTCCGGTTGAGACCCTTCTTCAGACTCAGTTCAGTTTCACTCCAGCTTTTTTGTCGATCTTCGGCAGTTCCTTCCTACACAAGGTAATGTAATCTGCTTCTCCTGTGTGCAGATGGAATTGCTGGAATGTATCAACTCTGTTGGGGGCTGAGAGTAGACCTGATAGATGTATATAACATGGGAAGCATGGATATGGTAGACAGTTGGAAATGTCTTTCTGGAATGGAAAGGTCAAAGACTAGAGAGCATAGCCTTAAGGTGAGTGCAGCAAAGTTTAAAGGAGGCGTGTGAGGCTGATATTTTACACATAGAGTGGTGGGTGCCTGGAACGCGCTGCCAGGGGTGGTGGTCGAAGCAGATACCTCAGTGGCATTTAGAGGCATTTTGATAGGCACATGGATTTGCAGGGAATGGAGGCATATGGATCACTTGCAGGCAGAGATTAGCTTAACTTGGCATCAGGTTCGACACAGATATTGACGGTCAGAGAGCTCGTTTCTTTACTGTTCTATGTCCTACGTTCATAGTTATGAAATATTGCCGTTATTCTTCGAGTCGTAGATTCCATTGTCCCATGTACACCTGCCCGCGTTTGGTCAATGTCCCTCTGAAACTTTCCTATCCATGATTCTGACTTGACTTGTTCTTGACTGCCGAAATCTATATACTAAAACTCTCATTTGTTTGTTTGTTTGTTCCTGAACTACAGCCAAAACGGTACACGGGATTATTGCACGGGATAGCTGCTATAAGACAGACATTGAGGAAATGGTAAAATCTTAGTTATTAGCCAGCACGTTCCAGTAACTGATACTACCAGGTAGCCGCCAGATCAACTCCAGGTTAATCAGTACCTGTCAAATTAGGCATGTATCTATCCCAACTCTGCGATTTTACTGCAGTTGCTTTTAAGCCAGTTCATAAAACAATGATTATGGGATCCCGGTTTCGAATAAGTGCCTGGATCACCCCGAGGGTGGCTCAAATATGTTGTTCGATGCAAATTCCAAATGACTTCTGTATTAACACATCTAAACCCACGCTGTTAAGGATTAAACAAGGCAATAAGGCAGCATTAGCAACAGTCTGATAAGAAACCTCTTTGGCCCCAATCCAGTGGAAAATAATGCTGGTAACTATCGGGTACTTACTGCCAAGTTATCACCAGGGGGAAATGTTTTACTCACTACACCACCTGATTGCTTTATTTATTGCACTCTGTTGCCACCAATGGAATCATAAGGAAATAGAACTGTGGGTGCTGACACCTATTGATTTAATCTACAAAGACTTGTACCATTCATTTATTGCTGCTCATTGGTCAAAGAATGCAAACATTTTTAAGTGTAGTATCACTTTCAGTGTAAAGTTGTAAATACTTTTCCTCTTAATACCCATAGAGCACCTTGTACTTATTAACATGCTCCATTACTCTGACCCCATTGGATTCAGCTATGCCAATAGAGTCACCAAAGCAAAGAGTCAAATCCAAACAACAAAGTATGGGTACACATTCTGCATAGCATTCCCTGTGGGGGAAATCAAGACCAAGAAGACAGAGTCAGAGGGTGGTGAAAAAGTTGCCCATCAGGATCTTTCCCTTCTCACTTTAAACCTCTTTGGTCAGAGGGTGGTAAAACTGTGAAACTGTGCCACTGAAGGCTATGGAGGCCGTCAATGGATATTTTTAAGGTGGAGATAGATTAATGATCAGTATGGGTGTCAGGGGATATGGGGAGAAGGCAGGAGAGTGGATTTAGGAGGGAGAGATAGATCAGCCATGATTGAATGGTGGAGTAGACCTGATGGGCCGAATGGCCTAACTCTGCTCCTATCACTTATGACCTTCTGATCTTAAAGCATAGGTTTAATAGGATCCCGATGGGCAAATTTATCACACTGAGTATGTCATTTCTCCACAAACCTTAATGTGGGTGTCATATTAACCAACATAGTAATTAACCAACAAACCTGTACATCTTTGGAGTGTGGGAGGAAACCAAAGGTCTCGGAGAAAACCCACGCGGTCATGGGGTGAACGTACAAACTCTGTACAGACAGCACCCGTAGTCAGGATCGAAACCGCATCTCTGGCCCCTGAAGTTATACAATTTATTTCCAGTCCATGCTCTGGGGATTCATTTAGTTGCAATATTAGTGATCAACATCTTCCCTGGAACGTCAAGAATTAAGAGTGAAGAATGTTTAATTATCATGTACTCCGGAAACGGAAGAATGAAATTCTTGCTTGCTGCAACTTTACTGGCACATTAAGAAACTTATAGTTCTGTTCCTGATGGAAATGTGTATTCATAATTAATATTCAAAATGTGTTTTCACAAACTTCCTTGGCCCTCACATCGTCACGGCAAACAAACCAACTAATTTGAAAATCTTAATTTTTTCTTTTAGATAAAGCTAAGATTTTCAAATTAGTTGGTTTAGTAGCTGTGACTATGTGATGGCCAAGGCCCTTGATATGAATAAGGATTTAAATCTTACTCTTTTTGGAAGGGAGATAATCATCACACACGTGTAATTCTTCTTATATGTACATACACCTCTGTAGTGTGAAGTTGTTATTGTGGGAACAAATATTTGTTGTTTGCTATCTTTTTGCCTCACTATTGAACCCATAATGGAATTGAAAAGATAGATAGATTTAAATTACAAAGATGGTTAGTTCAGTTTAGTTTAGAGATACAGTACGGAAACAGGTCCATCAGCCCCCCCGAGTCCACGCCGAGTCCCAGTGATCCCCGCACATTAACACTACCCTACACATACTAGGGACAATTCACACTTATACCAAGTATACAAAACCCAAGCCAATTAACCAACAAACCTGTACGTCTTTGGAGTGTGAGAGGAAACCAAAGATCTCGGAGAAAACCCACGCGGTCATGGGGTGAACGTACAAACTCCGTACAGACAGCACCCGTAGCCGGGATCGAACCCGCGTCTCTGGCGCTGCAAGCACTGTAAGGCAGCAATTCTACTGCTGCGCCACCGTGCCTCCCATGGTTAATTGAGTGAAAATGCTATGAGTCTTCAGGGTGCATAGATTAACACCATTTGAACCTCAGTTCCATTAATGACTCAAATTGTTAACAGCTTAAGTTAATGTTCCAAATGCCAGGAGAGCATGGATAGGCGATGTTTCAGGTCAGGACCCTTCGGATTGATTGTGGGGTGGGGAGAAAGCTGGAAGAGAGGTGGCATTAGCTACAAAATGAGGTTGGCCAAACTGGGATTGTTTTCTCAGGAACACCAGAGATTGTGGGGAGAGCTGATAGAAGTATATAAAATTATGAGAGACATAGATAGAGTAGACAGTCAGAACCTTATTGATAGGGTGGAAAAATCAAAGACTAGCCCAAAGGTGAGAGGCGTAAAGTTGAAAGGAGATGTGTGGGTGTCTACCTCAATAATAAATTGGACTGGACCGAAAACACCGATGCGCTATACAGAAAGGGCTAGAGCAGACTTTATCTGCTAAGGAGACTCAGGTCCTTTGGAGTGCAGGGTGCACTCCTAAGGACCTTCTACAACACGGTGGTTGCATCGGCCATTTTCTATGGAGTGGTCTGTTGGAGCAGCAGCATCTCAGCGGCGGAAGGGAAGAGACTCGACAAGCTGGTCAGGAAGGCCAGCTCTGTCCTGGGTTGCCCCCTCGACTCAGTGCAGGTGGTGGGAGAGAGGAGGATGATGGCAAAGTTAACATCGCTGCTGGACAACAACTCCCACCCCATGCAGGACACTGTCACTGCACTGAGTAGCTCCTTCAGTGACATACTCCTTCACCCCAAGTGCGTGAAGGAGAAATATAGGAGGTCCTTCCTTCCCTCTGCTGTGAGACTGCACAACCAGCACTGCTCCAAGCAGACGAGTCAACAGTAACAGCTAAGAACACACAGAAAACTGATGACAATTTATCCTTGTCTTTACTTTTATTTATAATGTCTTGCTATCCACTTTGCTGCTGTAACACTGTAAATTTCCCTGGTGTAGGACGAACAAAGGAATATATTATTATTATTGGGGCAAGTATTTTACAGAGGGCTGTGGGTGCCTGGAACACTCTGACAGGGGTGGTGGTGGAGACTTTTAAGAGGCTTTTAGATAGGCACATGGATACGCAGGGAATGGAGCGATATAGATCATGTACAGGCATTTGAGAATAGTTTATGTTAGCAATATGTTTGGCACAGCCAATTTGATCGAAAGACCTGTTCCTGTACTGTATTTTTCTATGTATCTTTTCCCTGACTATCTTTTCACTGGATAGTACGCAACAAAAAAGCTTTTCACTGTACCTCGGTACACATGACAATAATAAACTACACTAAGCTCGCAGAGTGATCATGATAGACGCATCCATAAATACAACAATGAATGCAAAACAGCAGAATGGTGCAATATTGTAGTGCAATCTGAAGTTGTGCAAAATAGAAGTACAATAAATGTAAACAAATGTGGTAAAATTAAGTAGCGAGAGAGGTAAAAATATCACAAAATGCTGGAGTAACTCAGCGGGACAGGCAGCATCTCTGGACAGAAGGAATGAGTGACGTTTCGGTTCAAGACCCTTCTTCACACTGAAAGTCACGGGAAACTTCTTCACACTGAAAGTCACATTTTGTGATATTTCGTAGGCTGGCCAATCGTTTCGCTGGACACCTTTGCTCAGTCCGTCTGGTCCTACCTGATCTCCCGATTGCTAAACAGTTTAATTCCCCTTTCCATTCCCACACTGACCTTTCGGTCATTGTCCTCCTCCATTGTCAGAGTGAGGCTAAATGCAAATTGGAGGAGCAGCATCTCATATTTCGCTTGGGCAGCTTACAGCCCAGTGGTATTAATATTGATTTCTCTAACTGCAAGTCACCACTGCATTCCTTCTCTCCATCCCTCCCCCACCCCAGCCTTTAATTCTCACCTAGCTACAGCTAACAATGACCCCTTTCCTTTATCATTGTTACTTTTTTGCACATCTTTCATTCATTTCCTCTATATCTCTCTACATCATTGCCTATATCTCTTGTTCCCCTTTCCCATGACTTTCAGTCTGAGGAAGGGTCTCGACCCGAAACGTCACCCATTCCTTCTCTCCAGAGATGCTGCTTGTCCCGCTAAGTTACTCCAACATTTTGTGTCTATCTTTGGTAAAATTAAGACTAACTTGACCTTGAAGGGGGTGTGAAAGAAGTGATTGGTTCAGGAGTCTGATAGCTCCTATTGACAACAAATTTAATTAAAACATGTTAAATATTTACAAACCTCTAAAACTTTAATGCAGAACAATTAAAAATAAGAAAAATACTCTTCTTCTCTGGTGGAGAACCACTTTGGTGAAATGAGTGGGTGCTCCAATCTATAGCCACTCCAAATGGTGAATGATGAGAGAGGTGGAGCGATCAGCTGGGGTGTCTTAGGAAGGATAGTTCTCCACCCTGTGGAGCCCAGAGAGAGATCAATGTGCTTGGTGCATGCAACACCAAGGCTCTGTGGGGGAGGACCACAGTCTAGGGTCCTTCCACCACTGGACTCCATTACATGTGTAAGAGTCACCTTGGACAGGTACTTGAATGAATCAGGCACAAAGGCATATGGAATTAATGGCATCCAGTCAGATTATTAGTGACAGGCATGATGTTTAGTATGGACTCAGTGGGCCAAAGGGCCTTTTTCTATGCTGTACATTAAATGCATCAAATATTTTAGGGCAATAAAACAGATAAAATGCAATTGCTCAGCTAGTGTTGCTGGCAATGTGTTATATTTCTGTAACTGTTAGCTTCAGAGATTGACCTTGCTGTGTTACATGCTGACAACTGTGAGAACTCGCTCTCCAGCGTTAGGGAAATGTTGCACCAAAGCCAACAATCTAAATGCCCGAGAGATGTTAGAGTGAAACCCGATAGCGCTGTTCATGAATCCATGAATCCATCAATTGAAGTTTTTTATCTTTACGAACTTCCAGAAGCTGCGTTAGGGTAATCCAAAAAGCTCAACTGAACATGTCTCTGAGGAGAAGACTGAAGAAAGCAGGGACCACATATTTGTATTAAGATTAATAAAGTCTGAAATGTCATATGTGTATCTGGTATGAATTAAAATGAATAAAAACAGCCAGTGTGGAGCTATTTCTAGACTTGGTATCTCAAAAAGTCATAAACTCATAGAGTTGTACAGCGTGGAAACAGACCCTTCGGCCCAACTTGCCCATGCCGACCAACATGCCTCATCCATACTAGTCCCACCTGCCCATATCCCTCTAAACCTGTGTTATCCATGCACCTGTACATTGTCCACCTCTGGAATGATGGACAATCATTCAAGTGACTTGAATGATGCCAGGATTTGTATAGGATCATTCTTGGCTACCTGGTTATAGGGAAGATTAGTAGGGGAATGGGATCACTTTGGGAACTGGAATCCACTCGATGGGTTACCTGGTGCCCTTCTTTGTCGAAAAGAAAGATGGAAATAAAGAAACTGCGAACACAACCTTGGGAAAACGTTTTTTGTCAAGACATGTAAGATCCTTCTGCAACATAACTTGCCAGCACATTTTACTTCTTGAGACTTAATAACAGTCTCAAAAGAAAGTGAGCAGCTACATATTGTACAGTTTAGAAAATTGTTAAAATATCTGTGAATTTCCCAGAATCAGACATTGGCGCTGGCTGCACCAAACACATTTTGACTTTAAAACATTCTTGAAACAGAATGGCATTTTTAATTAACCTGGTCAAAAGTCAAGAGTTTTTAATTGTCCAGTATGCCGACAACGGAACACTGAAATTCTTACTTGCAGCAGCACAACAAGCCAATAAATACAATACACATAGACGATATAAAATAAGCAACGGTTTTATAAACCAATAAGCACAATACCAGTACAGAGATAAAAAAAACAAATCCATCGGATTTCACTGAAGATTGACACAAAATGCTGGAGTAATTCAACAGGCCAGGCAGCATCTCTGGAGAAAAGAATATGTGACATTTCGGGTCGAGACCCTTCTTCAACCTACAAGCAGTTTGAAGAAGTACCTCGACCCGAAACGTCACCTATTCCTTTTCTCCAGAGACGTTGCCTGGTCCGCTGAGTTACTCCAGCATTTTGTGTCTATCTTTGATGTAAGCCAGCATCTGCAGTTCCTTCCCACACATAGATTTACGCTGTTGAGGTTAATGTTTTGTAGTGTTCTAAGGTCTGATGGCTGTTGGGATGAAGCTACTCTTGAATTTGGTTCACATAGAATGCAAGTAATTGAAATAAAATATGAATTTTAAAAGTCAAAATTAAAATTAATGTTTAATTATCATGCGAAAACATAACCCGTGCACCAAATGCCTTTGCTTATTTTAACAGATGTGTGGTCTTATTTGCCCTCATATCTTTTGATACTTTATCATATTGAACCCAGAATTGTATTACTGATCAGAAATCAGATTTGTTTTAAGGGCAATTTGCTCGCAAAAACCCTGACGTTGCACTCAAGTGCAATTTTGAAGCGTCCTTAATGCAACGGCACGAAACTTAAAAGCTTCCTTTGTGTCCTGGGTTACGGGCAGTTGAGAAACTATCTTCAAAAGGACCGAACTAACTGCAAAGAGAAAATAAGTTGTGATCAAAGATTCACCTCAGACGTTTCAAAATGTTCAAGCTCCATTATCTCCAGCACACATCAAAATATAGATACAATAAAAGACAAAAGAGAGACCAGCGTGGAATGCTTTGCCACAGAGGCGAGGATATTAAAATCCTCCGTGTGCACTTGTTTTCACATTTTTGCAATGCTTAGCATTACCAATCAAGTGCTGTGTGGTCTTTGATGTATAAATTGTCCCATATTTTATTTTTGAGGAGTGAAAACGATCAGCAGATCACATCAACACTTCAGCAGATGGGCAAGTGTTTTGAGATTACTTTTGCAGGCTAGACTTCTGAAAAACTATTGACTGATGTTGGATTTTGAAGTTAATGCTGACCACTTACGGCTTAAACAGCAGTGATGGAAAATGCATAGTGCAACACCTGACCAGTTCCAATTTGTAACCCCCATGGACGCCTGCTATTAAAATACTTTCCTGTTATAAATTCCTCGTACCTTTGAAAGAGAAAGTTGACAAAGCCTTGCAAAGGGAGTGGTCCTGTGATTTTCACTGCCCCTGATCAATTACTGGGATCGAAGTCATTTTTGATTGCCCACCTTCTGAAAATGAAGGATTTTATAGGATTTGAGGGGGGACTTCATTGAAACTTACCGAATAGTGAAAGGCCTGGATAGAGTGGATGTGGGGAGGTTGCTTCCACTAGTGGGAGAGCCCAGGACCAAAGGCCATAGCATCAGAGTAAAAGGACTAACCTTTAGTAAGGGTCTGAGGAGGAATTTATTTTGTCGGGGGAGGTGAATCTGTGGAATTCATTGCCATAGACCGCTGTGGAGGCAATAGACAATAGACAATAGGTGCAGGAGGAGGCCATTCGGCCAGCACCGCCATTCAATGTGATCATGGCTGATCATTCTCGATCAGTACCCCGTTCCTGCCTTCTCCCCATACCCCCTGACTCTGCTATCCTTAAGAGCTCTATCTAGCTCTCTCTTGAATGCATTCAGAGAATTGGCCTCCACTGCCTTTTGAGGCAGAGAATTCCACAGATTTACAACTCTCTGACTGAAAAAGTTTTTCCTCATCTCAGTTCTAAATGGCCTACCCCTTATTCTTAAATTGTGGCCCCTTGTTCTGGGCTCCCCCAACATTGGGAACATGTTTCCTGCCTCTAACGTGTCCAACCCTTTAATAATCTTCTTGATGAGCAAGGGTGTTAGGGGTTATGGGGAGAAGGCAGAATAAGGTTGAGAGGGAAAGATAGGTCACCCATGATTGAATGGCATAGTAGACTTGATGGGCCAAATGGCCTAATTCTCTAATTCTCTTCTTATGAATTTATGAACTTATGCACTATTTGATATTAAGTACCAGGATCCTGGCTTAACTGGTCAAGCTATCTGCCCAATGAAGACTTTGCATATTCTCTGAATAATGTGGGAAATTCTATTCTCCTGCACTGCTGTTTTCAGTGTTTCAACTTTAATTCATGCCAGGGATACATCCGTCATTTCGAAATGTAATAATCTAAAGTCAATGGCTTCAAGTTATTTTCATTGGATTGCCCAATACACATCTCTGATTTCAGATCTGCATGTTTCGATGCAATTTTTCACCAGTTTCATTAGTTGCGTTCCCAGTTCAATGAAGCAACAGGGACAATGTCTTAACTTGACCAGAGCACTGAAAGCCAGAGAACTAAACTTCCAGAGACCTTTGTAAAATATTAGGTCATTAAACCATAGCCCTGTTTGAAGAAAACTTTCCAATCTTGCAAGTAAATATTACAAGATTTAGAAAAAAACATAACCAGACCAAAAATATTTTAATTATGTTTGTATTCTTGCTCTAAACTTTAGTTGACCCAGATTTCTCATCAGTTTCCTTTTGTTTTAATGATGTTTGGCAATCTAATTACACAAAGCATAGATTAGATTATTTTAACTTCTTGTTCTTTAGCACAGACCTTGTGGACTGAAGGGTCTGTTCCTGTGCTCTATATGTTCTATATTCTATAGAGGTAGCTTACACCCCAGCGGTATGAACATTGACTTCTCTGACTTCAAATAGCTCTTGCTTTCCCTCTCTCTCCATACCTCCCCCTTCCTAGTTCTCCCACCAGTCTTACTGTCTCCGACTACATTCTATCTCTGTCCCGCCCATTCTGCTGACATCAGTCTGAAGAGAGGTCTCGACCCGAAACGTCACCCATTCCTTCTCTCCAGAGATGCTGCCTGTCCCGCTGAGTTACTCCAGCATTTTGTGTCTACGTTCCATATTCTATATTTTTGTTCCAATTCCACTGCCACTTTATTCATTTATTTCCTCTTAATCTTTGATTCTTGAGATTTAAATGCAATTTATGTTTCATCTGTATTGTTTTAGATGAGATACCTTATTATTTGGAAAGTAGAAAATCTCTCTCACCCTATGTCAGTTGCGATGTTGTGCTGCTGCAAGTAAGAATTTCATTGTTCCGTTTCAGAACATATGACAATTAAACACTTTTGACCTGATTCGTGACCCATAAATTGTTCTATTTCCAATTATGAGGTAAAATATATAGTTACTATAGACACAAAATGCTGGAGTAACTCAGCAGGACGGGCAGCATCTCTGGATAGATATCTGGATAGATCCCTTCTATCCAGAGATGCTGCCTGCTCCGTTGAGTTACTCCAGCATTTTGTGTCTTTCTTCGGTGTAAATTAGCATCTGCAGTTCCTTGGCGGAACAGGCAGCGTCTCTGGAGAGAAGGAATGGGTGATGTTTCGGGTCAAGACCATTCTTTAAATTGGTCTCAGACCCTCTGGTCTCAGATCCTCAGAGTCTGAAGAAGGGTCTCGACCCGAAACGTCACCCATTTCGTCTCTCCAGAGATGCTGCCTGTCCCGCTGAGTTACTCCAGCTTTTTGTGTCTACCTTCGGTTTGAACCAGCATCTGCAGTTCCTTCCCACACATGTTGTCTGCAGTTCCTTCCCACACTTGTTGTCTGCAGTTCCTTCCTACACATAAAATATACAGTTGTATACCGTTCCTTGCATTCCAAAACAATAACTGCAAACGCTGGAAACATTCAGATGGTCAAGCAGTATCGAAAGGGAAAATATTCAAGTTAATGGTTCAGGTCATGGACCCTCCATCAAAGCAAGAAAAGCGAGAGAATGAACGTGTTTTAAGTGCAGAGAGAGGGAGGGGTGGAGACCATTTCTGCCCACAAGAATCAATACCAGTAATGCACAATATGTATTGTTATCTCTGACCTCTGCTCTTTGCTCTTAGTTTCCCGTTTGTCACAGGAAACAAGGGACAAAGAACATTCAGTGGCGTCTCTGCACGCACCATGAGATTGTGTTATTGATCTATGAGGAACATTTTAGCTGCAGCTAACAGATCGAGTTTAAAAAGACAAGTTTGCATTGTTACATCCAACACAATGCACCTTTCCAATTGCAAGTTACCGTATTTTGCAATGTTTTCCAAATGGGTGGGGTTTTTTTTTTTAAATTGGCGATACATAAGTTCTGGGGCACAAGTAAATCAAGTTAATGGTTCAGGTCAATGACCCTAAAGTGGAATAAACCCATGCAAGACAAATCTTGCTGATTTTCAAGTGGGCAATAAAGTAATACAATGGGAGACTGCAGGAAACAGAAGGAGAAGAATGGCCAGGATTCTTGTTACTGACTTGGAGTGAGGAGTTGTAGAGTCAAAAACACATAGCACATAATCGGGCCATTCAGCCCACTGAGTCTGTGCCGACCAATTAATGTTCCCCTCAACTGCTACCATTTATCATTTGCAAGCTTTGTCCACCACACGCCCTCTCTTTTACACCTGCCCTCCCCATATCAATCTGAAACGTCGCCTATACATTCCCTGCACAGATGCTGACCGGCCCACTGAGTTCCTCCAGCACTTTGTCTTTACTCCAGACTTTAGATTTAGAGATACAGCGCAAAAACAAAGCCTTCAGCCCAGGGAGTCCGTGTCGACCAGCGATCACCCCATACATTAACACCATCTTACACACTACGGACAATTGACAATTTACGATTTTTTACTGAAGCCAACTAACTTACAAACCTGTACGTCTTTGGACTGTGTGAGGAAACCGGAGCACCCGGAGAAAACCCACACGGTCACAGGGAGAACATACAAACTCTCATAGTTGGGATCGAACCCAGGTCTTCGGCGCTGTAAAGCCGAGGCTCTACCACTGCACCACTGCCCCGCCCTCTACCCCAACACATCTGTGCTGCGCTCTACTGCTACGCCACTGTGTCACCCTCTACTGCTACACAATCATGCCACCCTCTTCCGCTACATCACTGTGCCGCCCTGTTCTTCTCAAGATCCCAGCATCTGCAGTTTCTTTTGCCTCCCATGTAAACGTTGTTTGCCATTCTCCCCACATTCCCATCTACTCCCACCCCGACTCACCTGCACAACAATGGCCAATTGATCTACCAACCTTCCCCCCCCCCCCCCCCCCCCCCCCCCCCAATTCTTACTTTTGGGATGTGAGGAGAAACAGCAAAGAGCCAGATTGGGTCCTACAGTGGAACATTTTACTGACGTGCGGGATTTGAAGTTTAATGTTGCCGCATCAGTTCTTCTTATATTTAACTGCTGGCCATATGGGGATATGATTGATAGGCTGATATCCTTCCCTGATTCCTTTCCGTACATTTCAAAGTTGGTAATTTTCATACATTTCAAAGTTACACATTACGGACAATTCACAATTTTTACCGCAGCCAATTAACCTATTAACTTGTACATCTTTGGAATGTGGAAGGAAACAGGAGCACCCGGGGAAAACCCACATGATCACGGAGAGAACGTGCAAACTCCATACGGACAGCACCCGTAGTCAGGATCGAACCGAGGTTTCACGCGCCGTAAGGCAGCAACCCTACCGCTGCGCCACCGTGCGGCCTGGAGTGAATAAAAATAGGGTATTTGTAACAAAAATAGATTGTACACCACCATACAATATTACCAAAGGTCTAAAATACAGAGAGTCAGTCAAATAGAAAAAAAATATCTCTTACATATCTTTTAGCTTTGAAATGTTTTACTCTTGCCATTGTGTCCCTTATCTGTAAATGAAACAGAATACAGTTAATCTTCTGATTTATGTCTTTACTTGAAGGATTATCTGTACACAAATGCTGTTTTCAGTGAAGGGTCAAGTGTCCTTTCTCACCCGTCAGATTGGACTTACTGCTGTGGTTAAATAAAGTTCGCTGGCAGAGCTCAGATCCGGGCTTGTACTTTTGACCCGAGTTGGTAACCTGAGAAAACAATTTGATTTTCTTCCCCGAACCTTTCACAGGCCCACACTTTTATTTTATTCCTCTCCAACTGTCTGCTATCATGTTAACATGCCTGAAAGAATTTCCACGATGCATTGACAACTTCATCAAACAGGAATTGGATTTCAACGTTATAGAATGACTCCCCGCTGGAATTCAAATTCAAGACCTCTTGGAGGGGCGTGGTAGTTTGTACGGTTTTAAGGGATCTTGCAGGTAAAGTAGCGAGAAAACACTGCTGGAAAAAAATGAGCTCAGGGGACCCTGCGTAGTTTAAAAGGAGCATGACAAAAGCAAACTCATTTGTTCCCATTCACAAATCTCTTTCAAAATGCTCACACATTTCCTCTCTAAAAAATCCACCAGTCTTGGTTTTCCTCCAGGTGGGGCGGTTGCTAAATCAAGCGTAATGCTGATTTGTATCCAAAGCTGGCCAGTACTTAAACTGGGAAACCATTTCGAACAAATCTTAACAGCATTGAATCCTAGTCTCGGCCTTTCGGTGATACACTAGTGCAACTTACTATTGCAACATTTTTTTTCGGTCTGGATAGATGCACACAGCCAAATGGAGTAATAAAAATAATGTATTTGCAACAAAAATAGATTGTTCTCCACTATACGATATCACCAAAGGGCTAAATCGCAGAGAATGAATCAAAGTGAGAAAAAAATCTCTTGGATATCCTTTAACTTTGAAATGCTTTGCTCTTGCCATTGTGTTCCTTACCTGTAAATGAAAGAGAATACAGTTAATCTTCTGATTGACGTCTTTTACTTGAAGGATTATCTATACACCTATGTGAGTTAAATTGATATTTTATGCTGAGTGGGAAAATGTCCAATCAAAATTTGTTTGGGCTGATTATTCGATGCATTTGTGCAACCTTGGTGGCCATTTTATAATTATGAATGGACAAGACGAACACAAGCAGGGCCTTTCTTCTTGGGCTGCTTTTTTCCTTAAAAAAAAAGGCACTACTGTGCCACAAATGAATAAAATTCGGCTCTGCAATAGTGTGAGATCCTGGTATGTGTCAAACAGGATTATAAAACACATCTGGGCAAATGCCCCATTAAAGGTCGCTGTGGGGGTAATGGGGCAGAATTATATTAATACGTGGGAACTCCTTTGATGGTTCAATGGTTCAATGGTGCTTTTATCGTCACATGTGCAAACGCACAGCGAAATTCTTTACTTACATACAGTCCCAGTGAAGTATTGCCATGCCTAAGCACAATCACCGATTAGCAAAGTGTACAGAAATAGCCCACTGACCCCGCATGCAAGAGGCCCAGTGTTTGGCGCCATTTTCAAAGACTTGTCCAGGCTCTAGGTCTCATGAGTGTTTCCCAATCTTGGTGAGCCCCGGGCTGCTGCAGGGCCTCCAGCCATCGCCTTCCTTGGTCGTCTGGATCGTCCAGCTTACCGACGTCCCTCTCCTCGCCCGTCCACCTTTGTGCCCCAGGGGCGTCTCCTGCAGCTGACCTTGAGGGAGCGGTAAGCCAGACCCCGGTTCACTCTCCTACCGGCCTTGCTCCTTGCCCGAAACGTCTGTCGTCATCACCAGCTCCATCCTCCCGGTCAGTCTCTGGTCTTCAGGGGATGAGGAAGGGCCGGCTCTGGAAAAGAGTGCAACGACGTACCTCAGACAGGTGCTCAACAAGGACCTGCCCCCTTCCTGATAGAAAACGGACATGTTGTGTGGGGTGGGGGGGGGGGGGGGGGTGGGGGGTGGGGGGGGGTGGGGTGGGGGGTGGGGGTGGGAGGGGAGAGTGGGCTTGGTGTATAACCTACATTACTGGAATGGATGACAAAGATGGAGATATTAAAATCAAGCTGGAGTAACAACTTAGTCATGCAGTACGGTGATGCAGGGAAATCATCGGCACCTGAAAGATGCATTACAGATGTTATGTTTTGTGGTGGCCAAGTCCAAATAAAAAGAAGGAACCATGACCTTATATAGATTTGCAGGGAATTAAGAGACATGGGATCAGATACAGGCTTGAGAGGTTAGTTTAACTTGACATCATACTGTTTCCGCACTGTATCACGTAAACTAAACTAAAGAAGGATGTGGAGACAAAGTCAATGAATATTTTAAAGCGGAGATTGATAGATTCTGGATTAGCACGGGCGTCAGGAGAAGGCAGGAGAATGGGGTTGAGGGGGAAAGATAGATCAGCCATGATTGAATGACGGAGTAGACTTAATAATAATAATAATAATAATAAACATTTATTTTATATAGCGATTTTCCAAGTGCTCAAAGACGCTTTAACAAAAACAGTCATGACATAAAAACAAACAGACGAACTGTCCTGACGGAGAAGCGGCGAACAAATAGCGCCAGCGTCCTCTCACGTCAGGGTCCGGCAGTAGACAATAAAGAACACAAGACACACAATTACAATTTTAACACAAACAGCCATCACAGTGATTGCTCCAGGCACACCCTCACTGTGATGGAAGGCAAAGAAAAGTCTTATCTCCTCCTCATTCTTCTCCCGTGGTGCCACGAGGCGATCGAGGCTCCCGACTTTTGAAGTCCCCACCGGGCGATGGAAAGTCCCAGGGCCGAGCCGAGCAGGCCGATGAAGGTCCTGAGCCCCCACCGGGCGATGGAAAGTGCCGCGGCCAGGCCACGCAGGGCGATGAAGGGCCTGCGAGCGGGTCAATCAAACCTCGCGCTTCGGGGCGGTCGAAGCTGCTGCGGCTGGAGCTCCCGAAAGCCGGTCGCCAGCCAGGGACCTGCGAACTCCAGATGTTACGGTCTGCAGGGCCCATGGCCGAAGCCTCCGAGATGTTAAGTCCAGGCCCTGCGACCGGAGTCTTCAAGGTCGATCCCAGATGGAGGCCGCCGACTCCACGGTGTTAGGCCGTAGCGCGAACGGAGACACAACACGGTAAATGTCGCATCTCTGTTGAGGAGGAGATTGGAAAAAAAGGTTTCCCCCACCCCCCCCACCACCCCCCACATAAACAGAGTTAAAAATAGATCAAAACTTGATGGGCCGAATGGCCTAATTCAGTTCCTATAACTTATGAACTTATGAACCTCCGCAAGTGGAAACACTGTCTGTATGTTTACCCGGTCAAATTCTTCGATTGTTCTCACTGGATGAAATCCTGGTCTTCCCAGTGTGGGAGTGGATTCGGTACACTCCCTGCAGCGGTTCAAAAAGGCTGCTTAACAAATCAACAATAGCTTTCTCATTTCCAGAGGAGGCAGTTTCAGCTGATTTATCTTTCCGGATAGGTATAAATGACTCATTGTGACGTTGTCCCTGCATTATCTCCTTTCAGCAGAACTATTCTTAACATTGCTGCCCTACATTGTGTTTGGAATGGCTTTCTGATTGAGCTTGTATTGATCTTGCACCCTGGCAAAGCTGAAACAAATGGATTAATTTGATCCTCGGGTTTGCCTGGGCTCCAAGGAGGGAGGTGCGGAATGAGTGGGAGTTTTGGGAGAATATTCTGCTTGGCCTCTGCTCTGGTCCAGTGCTTCGGTGATGTTTGTGGAAGCAGTAAATAAGTGTGATAATCAGATAAGGACAGAATCTGCCACCCTTTGGGAGGGAGAGAGAGAGGGAGAGAGGGAGGGAGGGAGGGGTGGAGGGGGGGGAGGTGGGGAGGGGGGGGAGGGGGAGAGGGGGGAGAGGGGGAGAGAGAGGGAGGGAGGGAGGGAGGGAGGGAGGGAGGGAGGGAGGGAGGGAGGGAGGGAGGGAGAGAGGGAGGGAGGGAGGGAGGGAGGGAGGGAGAGGGAGGGAGAGGGAGGGAGGGAGGGAGGGAGGGGAGGAGAGAGAGAGAGAGAGAGAGAGAGGAGAGAGAGAGAGAGAGAGAGAGAGAGAGAGAGAGAGGAGAGAGAGAGAGAGAGAGAGAGAGAGGAGAGCGAGAGAGAGAGAGAGAGAGAGAGAGAGAGAGAGAGAGAGAGAGAGAGAGAGAGAGAGAGAGAGAGAGAGAGAGAGAGAGAGAGAGCCTTGACGAGGCCATTCTCTCCAACAAGAAGCATTATTAGCTGGTATTATGGCCCCAAGGTCTCAAGGAATTTCTGCTAAAAAACATAACAGTCCACGCTGACCATTAATCACCTGTTTACATTAGTTCGATGTTATCCCTCTTTTTCATCTACTCTCTGCACATTTGGGGCAACTTACAGAGTCTAATCAAGCTACAAACCAACACAAGTCTGGGACGTGGGAGGAAATCGGAGCACCCAGAGGAAACAGGGAGAACATGCAAAACTCCACAGAAACAGCACCCAAGATCAGGGCTGAACCCAGGTCTCTGATGCTGTGAGGCAGCAGCTCTACCTGGTGCGCCACTGTGCCACCTGAGTTGGTGGGAGTACGGTAGATTGGATTACTTTATGCACAGCTTCACTGACCCATTTTAAGGTCATGTCATAAGGACTAGAAGTAGAATTAGGCCATTCGGCCCATCAAGTCTACTCCACCATTCAATCATGGCCGATCTACCTCTCCCTCCTAACCCCATTCTCCTGCCTTCTCCCCATAACCTCTAACATCTATACTAATCAAGAATTTCCATACAGTTTCTTGCTGAAAACCTCATTCCAGGGAGAGCCTCGTAGGAAACTCCAGCCTCTAATTTCCTGCTACACAGAATCCCAGATTACTCCAAGGGTCGAGTAAATTAGTGTTGCCAAAATCCAATAACATTCAGCTGACTTTTACTGAAAATGTTCACGGGTAACTTGCATTTGTGCTGTGTTGTTATAAATACATATATCAAAAAAATATATATCTACATTTCTTGATGGCATTTTGTTTTATCTTATGAAAATCCAACAATACTAGTGTGATTATGTCGATAGACACAGTTTGTTATCATAATGTACTTACACTTCAGTCTTTATAAATGTCAGTCTGAAGAAGGGTCTCGACCAGAAACGTCACCCATTTCCTTCTCTCCAGAGATGCTGCCTGTCCCGTTGAGTTGCACCAGGTTCTTGTGTCTAACTTCGGTTTAAACCGGCATCTGCAGTTCCTTCTACACATTTTATAAATTTAACCTTGTTCTTTGCCAGCTGTTGATCAAATCTGAGAAAGAGAAATAAGGAGGTAAATTAAAAATGGAGAAAAAGGTTCATCTATTTTGACGGAATATACAAAATATTCAGAAATTCCCTTGCCCTGCCCCCAATGCTACTTACTATTTAATGACTGGAATGAAGTAGCAAATGGTGTTACTGATAACAACCACATCAAACAAGTGTGCTCAGTCGGCTACTGTGGCTAGCTTTTGCAGTGACCCAGAGTAAATGACTTTTTCTAACGGCCCTGGACTCAAGTCATAAATGTCATGTTTCAAATATATCACCAATGATGGGAGAAAGTGAGACACCACTACTACCCTCAGGGAACGGATCCAATTAACATGAGGTGCTAATTGAAAACATAGGATGGGTCATGAAAAGGGAAAAAAAAACCAAGCAAAACTGTTGGGAACCCTGAACATAAACTGGTCAAGATTCCAGAATCCTTTTGTAAACGTGTTACTGTGCCATCATTCAAGCCTGTCTTCAGGAATTATTGTCCGTTTCCGTCACCTAGAAGCCAAAGTTCAATAATTTTAGCAGAAGTGCAGAAAGATGTCCACTATAAGAAGACAGGTAATTCCTTTTACTTTACCATAACATAGTGACCTTGAAACAGAAGGAATTCATTTTTAAATCCTTAGAAAGGTAATTAACATACTCGTGGATCAGAGATGAAACAAGCGGAGGTTTTCAAAGATAAACAAATAATTTTATTATCTGAAATACCTGACGAGTGAATATTTCTGTAAAGTGAGTAAATCTGATTTGCTCTTTCCAATTGTATTTTATTTGGTTAAAATTACTTTATTTAACTTCCTTTCCTGGAACAAACCAAGGGACAAATTATTGAGTTAGGTTTGTGCAATGTAACTGTCTTTGAGTTTGTCATTAAGGATTGATAATTTAACAATGCCATTCAATTGAGATACATTGGTTTCGTTTTTTTATTTAAGCAGGCCCTTAGTTTTGAAACAGTTCAATGCCTGTTGAACGTAAAAACCCATCACAAACAACGTTTAGGCCAATGGATTCTTGTGCCAGCTTTTCTTCAACACTGACCATA
The DNA here is from genome assembly GCF_053455715.1 of Rhinoraja longicauda. Classification (NCBI taxonomy): domain Eukaryota; kingdom Metazoa; phylum Chordata; class Chondrichthyes; order Rajiformes; family Arhynchobatidae; genus Rhinoraja; species Rhinoraja longicauda. The sequence goes on along the minus strand of NC_135980.1, from coordinate 8,172,104 downwards.
AAGTTTTGACTTTAAGCAGACAGTAATTCCTCTTTTACACTGGCCGTAAGAGCACTTTGACAAGCAGAATGAAGCACTGAGCACATAAATTGCATTTCCTGCCTGTTTTACACTACCTTTAAGGACCTGAGGCAAGGTTCTGAAAAAGCTTCAGTATTTATCATTAAATCCTTCAGCACTTAATTTTACATGGAACTTCTTAACTATTCAATTTTGAAATAATCATTGGTAGTTTCATAAATCATTATTCTTCGCTTTTAACAAAGTTTTTGACTGCAGTTGAATACATTGATTTGGAGAAAGATTTTAATTAACTTTAAAAAAATAAAATTCAACTAAACACGACTGTCATTAATGCCAGGAGCCATGAACTGCATCTAAAACTTGGTTACATGTACACTTAAACATATCAGCATTGTTATGCCTTGCATCAGATTTTTATTCATTCAGGTACAAGTGCTGCAGTTTATCCCATAAATTTATTTTACATTGCCATCTGTTGGGCAGGCATATGGTGAGAGACCCTTACAATAATTACTCAAACTTATTCCCCACTCCAGCATTATATTTTGTAGGGGTATGGCAGGTTTGGCTGTTAAGATAACAATCATCTCAGCATTGCGCTGTTTTCTGCTGAAGTGTTTGCACAAAGATTTGGATAATTCTTTGATGCAGCATTGGAGGAGTGCGGTACTCCCAGAGGTGCTGCCTTTCAGAGGTGTTAAACCAAAGTCGGTGTTCTCTCAACATAGAAACATAGAAACATAGAAACATAGAAACATAGAAACATAGAAACATAGAAACATAGAAACATAGAAAACATAGAAAATAGGTGCAGGAGGAGGCCATTCGGCCCTTCGAGCCAGCACCGCCATTCAATGTGATCATGGCTGATCATTCTCAATCAGTACCCCGTTCCTGCCTTCTCCCCATACCCCCTGACTCTGCTATCCTTAAGAGCTCTATCCAGCTCTCTGTTGAATGCATTCAGAGAATTGGCCTCCACTGCCTTCTGAGGCAGAGAATTCCACAGATTCACAACTCTCTGACTGAATTTTTTTTTCCTCATTTCAGTTCTAAATGGCCTACCCCTTAATTCTTAAACTGTGGCCCCTTGTTCTGGACTCCCCCAATATTGGGAACATGTTTCCTGCCTCTAACGTGTCCAACCCCTTAATAATCTTATACATTTCGATAAGATGTCCTCTCATCCTTCTACAGCATCTGATCGGGATGCATCACAGCCTGGTTTGGGAACAGCATCATCCAAGACCACAGGAAATTGCAGAGAGTTGTGGACGTAGCCCAGACCATCACACAAACCAGCCCCCCTTCCATTGGCTCCAGCTACACTTAACAATGCCTTGGCAAGGCCACCAGCATAGTCAAGGACCAGTCTCACCCCGATCACTCCCTTTTCTCCCCTCTCCCATCAGGCAAGAGGTACAAAAATTTGAAAAAGCATACCTCCAGATTCCGGGGCAGTTTCTTCTCAGCTGTTATCAGGCAAATGAATGGTTCTCTCACCAGTTAGAATGTGGTACTAACCTCCCATCTACCTCATTGGAGATTTTTGAACTGTCTTTAATTTGACTTCAATATCATATCTTGCACTCAATGTTGTACCTTTTATCCCTTATCTGTACACTGGACAGATTGATTGTATTCACGCATAGTCTTTTCTTTGACTGGATAGCATGCCAAGCAAAAGCTTTTCACTGTACCTCTGCACACGTGACAATAATAATAAACCAACTAAACTGACTACACCATAAATATGCAGTTATTTGGTCATTTTTAGATTGTTGCTTGTGGTTATTGTTTAAAAATAAAGAGTCATCCATTTTGTGCAAGACATGAGATTTAAAAAAAATCTTAATGGGTGTGAGCATTTGGCACTCTCTTCCCAAATGAGTCTTTGGATATTTCTAAGGCAGACGTGGTGGCATGGTGGTGCAGCGGTAAAGTTGATGCCTTACAGCGCCAGAGACTCGGGTTCGATCTTGACTATGGGTGCTGTCTGTACGGAGTTTGTACGTTCTTCCTGTGACCGCATGGGTTTTCCCCAGGTGCTCTGGTTTCCTTCCACACTTCAAAGAAGTACAGGTTTGTAGGTTGATTGACTTCAGTAAAGATTGTAAATTGTCCCTTGTACGTAGGATAATGCTAGTGTATGGGGATCGCTGGTTGGCACAGACTCATGGGCCGAAGGGCCTGTTTCCGTGCTGTATCTCGAAGCTGAACTAAAGTAAAGGTGGATGGATTCTTGACAAGCAAGGGGGTGCACAGATTACCAGTTTTGGAAAGTTCACAATCAGAAGACAATTTTATTGAACAGCAGATCAAGCTCGAGAGACCAAGTTGTTTCCTCCATCTTCTAATTCATATCTTTGAATTTTGTTGTCCAAGTGGTCCAGTGTGGAGTGGAGAGCCAGTGAGATCGCATGGTAGACACAAAATGATGGAGTAACTCAGCGGGTCAGGCAGCATCTCGGGAGAGAAGGAATGCGTGACGTTTCGGGTCGAGACCCTTCTTCAGGCTGATGTCAGCGGAGGGGGTGGGACAAAGATAGAATGTAGTCGGAGACAGTGAGACTAATGGGAGAATAGGGAAGGGGAGGGGCTTGAGAGGGAAAGCAAGGGCTATCTGAAGTTAGAGAAGTCAATGTTCATACTGCTGGGGTGTAAACCACCCAAGCAAAATGTGAGGTGCTGTTCCTCCAATTTGCACTGGGCCGCACTCTGGCAATGGAGGAGGTCTAGGACAGAAAGGTCAGATTGGGAATGGGAGGGGGAGTTGAAGTGCTGAGCCACTGGGAGATCAAGTAGGTTAAGACGGACTGAGCGGAGGTGTTCAACAAAACGATCGCCGAGCCTGCGCTTGGTCTCCCCGATGTAGAGAAGTTGACACCTGGAACAGCAGATACAGTAGATGAGGTTGGAGGAGGTGCAAGTGAACCTCTGCCTCACCTGGAAAGACTGTTTGGGTCCTTGGATGGGGGGAGGTAAAGGGACAAGTGTTGCATCTCCTGCGAATTTGAGAGCAGGATGGAAATTAGTGGTGAAATTAATGAAGTTAATGAGTTCTGCATGGGTGCAAGAGGTAGCACCAATGCAGTTGTCAATTTAGCGGAGGTAGAGTTCTGGGATAGGGCCAGTGTATGTCTGGAACAGGGATTGTTCGATGTACCCTACAAAGAGGCAGGCGTAGCTAGGGCCCATGCAAGTGCCCATAGCTACGCCTTGGATTTGGAGGAAGTGGGAGGAGTCGAACGAGAAGTTGTTGAGGGTAAGGACCATCTCTGCTAGGCGGAGGAGAGTATTGGCGGAAATTGGCTGGTTCTGCGGTCGAGGAAGAAACGGAGGGCTTTAAAACCTTCCTGGTGCGGGATAGAGGTGTAGAGTGACTGGACTGGTGCAGTGAGATCGCATCCTCCGTTGACCTGTTGTGACAGTCGGCAAACTGTAGTGGGTCGAGGTTCTTCTTGAGGTAGACAACATGTCGCCAGACAGGCAGAAAGGGAGTATTTTCTTTTTAGATTTAGATTTAGATTTAGAGATACAGCGCGGAAACAGGCCCTTCGGGCCACCGGGTCCGCACCGCCCAGCGATCCCCGCACATTAACACTATCCTACACACACACTAGGGACAATTTTTACATTTTTAATTAACCCAGCCAATTAACCTACATACCTGTACGTCTTTGGAGTGTGGGAGGAAACCGAAGATCTTGGAGAAAACCCACGCAGGTCACGGGGAGAACGTACAAACTCCGTACAGACGGCACCCGTAGTCAGGATGGAACCTGAGTCTCCGGCGCTGCATTTGCTGTAAGGCAGCAACTCTACCGCTGCGCCACCGCGCATTCGCGTCAAATGTTTGCTTTCAAAACTTTTAAGTTACACTTGGTGTTGCGTTCTATGATCAAGATGTTAAATCCCGTACCAAGTTCATGGTTTATCAAGCTGCAGTAAACATTCCTCCCATGCTTTGCAGAAATAGGCAATTGTCAACACTGTTTCTGTAAAATCTTCCAACTCTAATAGTGTCATAGAGTTGTACAGTATGGAAACAGGCCCTTCGGTCCACCTTCTCCATGCCGACCAAGTTGGCATAGTGAGCTAGTCGGTAGAGTTGCTGCTTTACAGCGAATGCAGCGCCGGAGACTCAGGTTCGATCCTGACTACGGGTGCTGCACTGTAAGGAGTTTGTACGTTCTCCCCGTGACCTGCGTGGGTTTTCTCCGAGATCTTCGGTTTCCTCCCACACTCCAAAGACGTACAGGTATGTAGGTTAATTGGCTGGGTAAATGTAAAAATTGTCCCTAGTGGGTGTAGGATAGTGTTAATGTACGGGGATCGCTGGGCGGCACGGACTTGGAGGGCCGAAAAGGCCTGTTTCCGGCTGTATATATATAATATGATATGATATTTGCCTGCATTTGGCCCATAGCTTTCAAAATCCTTCTGATCCATATATCTGTCCAAATGTCTTTTAGAGTGTAAGGGGTGTGTTGTCCTCACCCTCTGAGCATTGAGTCACACTTAACCAGCTCAAGCGGATGGGATCCATGATCTTCCTACCTGTCACCAGATTCTGAAACAAGCATTCTCTCCTGACAGCAAAGCATGAGACGGAGATGAACACGAATACTTTTAGGACAATCTCAAAATCTCCTTGAAGAACATAACAAACTGACTGTGCCAACTTGACTTTGCTCAAAGTGGGGAAGGAACATTTGGGAAGGCACTCAGCATCTCAAGTCCCCTCGACTGGACCGGAATTGAAAACCAGAGGACACAGGTTTATGGTTCGGGGAGGAAAGATTTAATTGGAACATGAGGGGTAACTTTCTCACACAGAGGGTGGTGGGTGTATAGAATGAGCTGCTGGAGGAGGTAGTTGAGGCAGGGATTATCGCAGCATTTAAGAAACATTTAGACAGGCAAAGTACATGGAAAGGATAGGTTTAGGGGGATATGGGCCGAACACAGGCAGTTGGGACAAGTGTCATTGCAACATGTTTGTCGGTGTGGGCAAGTTGGGCCATGGGGCCAGTTTTCACGCTGTATGAATCTATGCCTCTATGACTGGAGCACGTTGTGACTTAGAGAAAACAGTGAAAGGGGCTCAGAGTTTCCAAAATAGTCCACTCGTCAACTCCACCAAGTACCACCGCCTGCTCCACCATTGGCAGAGTGGAGGATCCACACTGGCCTCAACAACTCCATTGAAATGCCCAGAAGTGGAGAGCAAGCAATCCTCCACCTTGAGAGAGCACCTGTCAAAACAGAACGCACTGTCGTTAAGTCTCAAGGATAAATACCGTTCTCTGAAAGAGGTGGACGTCCATGAAATTCTTCACCCAGTGAAGAAACTAATTTTAAGTAATACCCTTCCTTCACCCTCTCCCTCTCTTGTAGCCCCCCCCCCCCCCCCCCCCCCCCCACTTCTGTGCACACCCATTTCCATCCTTGTCCCCTCACATTCCCATTCTACTATATACCTCCCTCTGGCTTTACATTTCATTCCCCTTCTCTATTTATCTGACAACCTTTTGACTTTTCATATCTAGCCTTTGTCACTTTCTCCACCCACCTGCCAAACAAACCCCCCCTCAGGTGTATCCACCTGTCACTTGCCAGGTTTTGTCACACCCCTGTCTCTCTGTTCCAGCTTTCGCTTCCCCTACTGCAATCAGTAGTGGGTCCCGGCCTGAAATGTTGTCTATGCATTCCCTCCACAGATGCTGCTTGACCCGCTGAGTTAGTCCAGCACTTTGCTTAAGATTCCAACATCTGCAGTTCCTTGTGTCTCCAATTTACAATATTAGGTTGTAGATGCAAATTAACATCACACTATTGTTAGTAGGTGCCTGACATTGTTTGTGGCTATATTCTATTTACTTAGTCAATCACAGGATGTGAACTTCTCTGGCAAGACCAGCACTTGTTGGCCGTCCAGAGGTGGACATGACCTGGCATGGGCTAGTGTGATATATCAGGATGAAAGCAACCTTCCCCATCAGCACACAGCGATTAGTGTGGCAATGTTAGTCCGATGACCACACCAAGAGTATATTGAAGACACAAGCTGGAATCTTGAGCAAAATACAAAGTGAAGGAGGAACGGAGCAGGTCAGGCTGCATTTGTGGAGGAAATAAATAGGCAACATTTCGGGTCAGGACCATTCTTCAGGCTGACACGAAAATACGAAGAAATTGAAGTTACTTTCATCACTGTGTCTGAGTGTTGAAATGAGTGGATTCAAGGCATTTGCAATTGAAATTCAGCTAGCAACGATAGAACTGGATTCAATGCACTACAATGTTACAATGTGCTACATCTAGAACTAGAACTGTGCCTAGAACTACATCCAGCGTTCCGTATCTTCCCCTTTGCGCTATCTGTTGTACTTGAGTTAGACTTGATTGTATTTCCATGTGGTATAACTGATCCGTTTGGATAGCATGTAAAGCAAAGCTTTTCATTGTACCTTGGGACACGTGTAATAATAACCCTAAACCTAAACCTAAAGCTAAGGATGGCAGGTTTCTTTCTTATAAGTATGTTATTGGACTAGGAGGAATTTTAAATGATCTTGTAGGTTCTTATCCATACTGGCTTTTTAATTCCAGATTTATTGAATTGCTTGATCATAAACCTGCAAGCTGCCACGCTTGTCACCCAGATCATCAGATCATAAGACATTGAAGTAGAATTAGGCCATTCAGCCTGTCGGGTCTACTCCACCATTCGATCATGGCTGATCTATTTCCCCCTCTCAACCCCATTCTCCTGCCTTCTCCCCGAAATCTTTGATGCCCTTACTAATCAAGAACCTATCAATCGCCACTTTAAGAATTCCCAATGATTTGGCCTCTACAGCCGTCTGTGGCAATGAATTCCACAGATTCATCAACCTCCATCTAAAGAAAATCCTCCTCCTCTCCATTCTACAGGTTAGCTCATTTATTCTGAGGCTGTGCCCTCTGGTCCTAGACTCTCCCATTACTAGAAACATCCTCTCCACATCCACTCTAGCTAGGTTTTTCATTATTCGGTAGGTTTCAATGAGACAATAGACAATAGACAATAGACAATAGGTGCAGGAGTAGGCCATTCAGCCCTTCGAGCCAGCACCGCCATTCAATGCGATCATGGCTGATCACTCTCAATCAGTACCCCGTTCCTGCCTTCTCCCCATACCCCCTCACTCCGCTATCCTTAAGAGCTCTATCCAGCTCTCTCTTGAAAGCATCCAACGAACTGGCCTCCACTGCCTTCTGAGGCAGAGAATTCCACACCTTCACCACCCTCTGACTGAAAAAGTTCTTCCTCATCTCCGTTCTAAATGGCCTACCCCTTATTCTCAAACTGTGGCCCCTTGTTCTGGACTCCCCCAACATTGGGAACATGTTATCTGCCTCTAATGTGTCCAATCCCCTAATTATCTTATATGTTTCAATAAGATCCCCCCTCATCCTTCTAAATTCCAGTGTATACAAGCCCAATCGCTCCAGCCTTTCAACATACGACAGTCCCGCCATTCCGGGAATTAACCTAGTGAACCTACGCTGCACGCCCTCCATAGCAAGAATATCCTTCCTCAAATTTGGAGACCAAAACTGCACACAATACTCCAGGTGCGGTCTCACCAGGGCCCGGTACAACTGTAGAAGGACCTCTTTGCTCCTATACTCAACTCCTCTTGTTACGAAGGCCAACATTCCATTGGCTTTCTTCACTGCCTGCTGAACCTGCATGCTTCCTTTCATTGACTGATGCACTAGGACACCCAGATCTCGTTGAACTCCCCCTCCTCCTAACTTGACACCATTCAGATAATAATCTGCCTTTCTATTCTTACTTCCAAAGTGAATAACCTCACACTTATCTACATTAAACTGCATCTGCCATGTATCCGCCCACTCACACAACTTGTCCAAGTCACCATGCAGCCTTATTGCATCTTCCTCACAATTCACACTACCCCCCAACTTAGTATCATCTGCAAATTTGCTAATGGTACTTTTAATCCCTTCGTCTAAGTCATTAATGTATATCGTAAATAGCTGGGGTCCCAGCACCGAACCTTGCGGTACCCCACTGGTCACTGCCTGCCATTCCGAAAGGGACCCATTTATCCCCACTCTTTGCTTTCTGTCTGTCAACCAATTTTCTATCCATGTCAGTACCTTACCCCCAATACCATGTGCCCTAATTTTGCCCACTAATCTCCTATGTGGGACCTTGTCGAAGGCTTTCTGAAAGTCGAGGTACACCACATCCACTGACTCTCCCTTGTCAATTTTCCTAGTTACATCCTCAAAAAATTCCAGTAGATTTGTCAAGCATGATTTCCCCTTCGTAAATCCATGCTGACTCGGAATGATCCCGTTACTGCTATCCAAATGCTCAGCAATTTCGTCTTTTATAATTGACTCCAGCATCTTCCCCACCACTGATGTCAGACTAACTGGTCTATAATTACCCGTTTTCTCTCTCCCTCCTTTCTTAAAAAGTGGGATAACATTTGCTATCCTCCAATCCACAGGAACTGATCCTGAATCTATAGAACATTGAAAAATGATCTCCAATGCTTCCACTATTTCTAGAGCGACCTCCTTAAGTACTCTGGGATGCAGACCATCAGGCCCTGGGGATTTATCAGCCTTCAGTCCCATCAGTCTACCCAAAACCATTTCCTGCCTAATGTGGATTTCCTTCAGTTCCTCCATCACCCTAGGTTCTCCGGCCCCTAGAACATTTGGGAGATTGTGTGTATCTTCCTCAGTGAAGACAGACCCCCCTCATTCATCTAAATTCTCGCGAGTACGGGCACAGAACCATCAAACACCACTCATACATTGACCCAATCATCCCTGGGTCTAAGGCCTAAGGTTCTAGTCCAGTAATTTAAACACCGTGGTGTCTTACACCTTTTTTTATCACCTCCAACTAAATACTCCTGGCAGTGAATGAAATTGATTCGGGAAAGCAATCAACCTTGATCATCCCATCCTTGTATATGGGGGAAGGTGGTCTTTTGTGAGACATAAGGCTCGGACTATAATGGGTTGTTAGAAAATATTAATTTTTCATCTGCCTAAAGAAAAGATCAATTTTGTATTATTCTACAAAGGTGAATGTGCACAATTCAAATAATATATACATAATCTGAAGAAAGTGCGTCATTTTTAGTTTCACATCAATAACATTGTTTAAGCTTCCAAAATAACTGCCTTATTTTTGCTGGGATGTGGATAGCTAATACATGTTAATGAGACCTTAGATATTTAATGTGGTTGGATTATTCTTTCACAGATTTGTTACAGATCCATAAAAGAAAATTGTTTTAATTCAGTACTGATGTATAATTGTTTAGTTTAGTTTAGTTTAGAGATACAGGCCGGAAACAGGACCTTCGTCCCACCACGTCCGTGCCAACCAGCGAACCCCATACACTAGCACTATCCTACACACTAGGGACAATTTACAATGTTTACCAAAACCAATGATCCTACAAACCTGTACAGGTGCTCCTCAACTTTCAATGGGGTTACATTCCGATAAACCCATCGCAAACTGAAAATATCGTACGTCGAAATGCATTTAATACACCTGATCACGTGGCCGGAAGCAAGCTACGGGTCGCTGCCATTGCCCAGCGTTTGCACCATTGTAAAGTCGAAATATCGTAGGTCGAAGCATCGTTAGTCGGGGAGCATCTGTATGTATTTGGAGTGTGGTTGAAATAGTGCAGAGCATCCGGGGAAAACACATGCGGTCACGGGGAGAATGTACAATCTTCATACAGACAGCACCCAAAGTCAGGATTGAACCCGGGTTTCTAGCGTGAAGGCAGCAACTCTACCACTGTGCCAACGTGCCCCCTTATTTGTGCACAATTGTGTACAATGCCTGAACTTGGAAAAACAGCCAGCAGTGTATATAAATGTAAGCGTGCCTTTAAGAATCCAGTGTAGCATCTGGCATGTCTATGATACTGTATGTTGTCGTGTGGACACAGCACTTTAATTGAGAGTTGATGTCTTCGGTAGAGAATTCTGTTGATAACACTGTTTATTTGCTAATGCCTGCAGCAACACAAAGGAATCTCTGGACACGAAAAGACCCAAGTTATAAATTGCATCTCAAAGTGTCCCAGTGGTATTATACTAGGCAGCATCGGCAACTATTAAGAAAAGTCATCAAACTTGGAATATAATTATGGATGTGAAATGTAAAAGAACAGAACAATTTTGGAATGTACGTCCACAGATCCTTGAAGGCGGCAGAACAAGTAGATATCACGATTAAGAATATATCCTTGTTTTTATTAGCTGAGACAAAGAGATCATGCTTGACACGTAGCTTATTTTGCCTCTGTAAAATTTCCGCTAGTAAGTGGATGAGAAAGTGAGATAATGTACAACTAGCATGAACAGGTGATTGATGGTCGGCATGGAGTCAGTGGGCCAAAGGGCTGGGTTCCATGCTGTGTCTCTATCTCTAAACTATCTCTAAACATTACAGGAAGGGCACAATATGATAGTAGAAATGCAGATGATGTTTATAAGGGTTAATATCATGCTAAATATAAGGAGAGAGGCAAGGAGATGTAAAGTTCCACACATGGCCACTCACTTAACTTCCGATGAATGGGGATTGCTGATAGTCCCTGGTGGAAGTTGAAGCAATAATTGAGGGAGCCATAAGGCGTTGCATCTGAAACCTTCCTGTTTGTAACCAATCCTCCTGCCTGAGAGAGCAACAAGACTTGTGTGTTTCAGACCTCCCATAAGTAGCAGAGCTTCTGATGTGGACACAACCACTAGTACCCGGTATTGAGTTTCCCAAACATAACATATTGAGCTATTTAGGAGAAGAGTGATCCTCGTAAGTGTAACACAGCAATGCACACATAACAATTCTTGGGATCACCACCTACCTCCAGCCAACCCATCCCAAATGCAACCCAACAACAATGCCCCTTCTGCCTCTACCAGTAACAGATTGTTGATGTTTGCAACAATGTCTGAAGCTGAATTTGGAACAGGCTTTTCGTTTTTTTATAGTTCGAGAGGTACACCGCGGAAACAGGCCCTTCTGCCCAGCGAATCCCCGCCGACCAGTGATCGCCATACGCTAGTACTATCCTACACGCTGGGGACGAATTACAATCTTTGCCGAAACCAATTAACTTACAAACCTGCACATCTTTGGAGTGTGGGAGGAAACCGGAGTGCCCAGAAAAAACCCCACATGTTCACAGGGAGAAACTCTGTAAAGGTCTTGAGCTAGCATTGGGTGACATCCATGTTCTGGCTAATTTGGATGAGAACATCATTCACCAATTTTCTTTGATGAATAGTTTTGTTTTGGGTCAACTGACACAACCAATGGCACTGCTTGAAATTGATGGAAATGGAAACTCAGCAAATTGCAATACAAGTTTTGTGCCAAAAGGCAACAAAATAATGATCAATGCCGGTATATTCATCCCTGCAAAGCAAAATCAGCAGGGTGCACTGCCCCCTCATAAAGCTGTAAAATTATTATTTACTTTCTATATGTAAAAGGAGGTGCTGCTTTCTACTCACATCTCTCTCTCCTCCACATCAAGGGGTCATGTCCTTCAACCTCTTTTATTACAACCAGTCTGCAAAATAGATTCCTATCTTATTTATTACAGTTTAACCACTGATTGGCAACTCGCATTTTTATTATTCTCATCCAAGCAATAACTAGGCAAACTCAATAATGCACACGAGAAGATGGAGTAAGTCAGCGGGTCTGGCAGCATCTCTGGTGAAAAGAAATAGGTGACTTTTTGAGCCGAGGCCCTTTTTCAGACGACCCGAAACATCGCCTATTCCTTTTCTCCAGAGATTCTGCCTCACCCTCTGGGTTACTCCAGCTTTTTGTGTCTATCTTCAGTTTAACCCAGCATCTGCAGTTCCTTCTGACACATTTTGTCTGCTCCAGTGCAAAATCTCCTCAAGGTATGCCTTCTTTGAAGAAGTTCTCCTCCTCTCTCCAACGAGAGTTCTGCAACATCCTTTCTCGCTGCTCCCCCTCTGCGATTCCTCCCTGCTCTCCGGCTCTATGATCTCTCAGTTCCCTTTCTCCTGACTCTCACACCGAAACCTATTCCTTTTCTTCAGAGATGCTGACTGACCCGTTGAGTTACTCCAGCATTTTGTGTCTATCTTCGGTTTAAACCAGCATCTGCAGTTCCTTCCTACACGAGCTTAATGATGCAATCAGTTCTTGCTTTCTTTCTCATTATCCAGTCTCCCTTCACGATAGTAAATAGAGGTTTTACCAATCAGTAGATATGCAAGCCACATTGTTCTTACATAAGCACTTTGCACAGGGGTAGAGTCGGGCACCAGGCGACCTGCAGTTGTCACCTGCACACATCAGTTCATACTCCATTGTAGCAGCAAGTGAAGGTTCTTGAAATATTGGGGGTAAATTCAGTGATCTGAGAAGAATGCATACAGGAGATTGCAGTTTCTGGAACCCGTAGCAAAAAAGCAAACTAATTGTGTTAGGCAGCATCTGTAGAGGAAAATGGACAGTCAATGTTTCAGATCAAGACCCTTAATCTGGAGGATGAGAATTTCAGAGATGGGCCAGGCTTAAGATCTTGCTTTTCAAACACACTTTTCTTACCTCCAGTTCCATTCCCTCTACATTCAGTCTCAAGAAGGGTCCCGAACCGAAACATCACCCGTCCTTTACATCCGGAGATGCCGTCTGACCCGCTGAGTTACTCCAACACTTTGTGTCAATCCTGTATAAACTAGCATCTGCAGTTTCTTTCAACGCACTTTTCTTGAGACAGATAAATGCTGATCTAAAGCATTGAGAACTTTGGTGAATTTCATCAGTGAGGGCAGCTCCAACACCATTCATGTAGCTCAATATAAAGCAGCTTGCTTATTTGACACCTCATCCACCATACTAAACATTCCCTCCTACAACCACCAGCCTCCCATATTAGCAGATACTACAAGATGCACTGGCATCAGACTGATAGAACAGAATTATCAAGGAGTTTAATCTGTTTAGTTTAGTTTAGTTTAGTTTATTGTCACGTGTACCGAGGTACAGTAGAAACATTTGTTTTGTTGCATGCTATCCAGTCAGTGGAAAGACAACCAAGCCGTCCACAGTGTACACATATAGGATAAATGGAATAATGTTTAGTGCAAAGAAAAAGTCCAGTAAATTCCGATTAAATATAGTCCAAGGGTCTCCGATGTGGTAGATGGTAGGACAGGACCGCTGTCTAACTGGCGGGAGGATGGTTCCGTTGCCTGATAACAGCTGGGACAGAACTGATCCTGAACCTGGAGGTATGTTTTTTCTCACTTCTGTACCTCTAGCCTGATGGGAGAGGGGAGAAGGTTGAGACTCGTCCTTGATCACGCTGGTGGCCTTGCCAGTAACGTGAAGTGTAGATGGAGTCAATGGAAGGGAGGTTGGTTTGCATGATGGCCTGGGCTAAGTCCACAATTTTCTGCAATTTCTTGCAGTCTTGGATGGAGCTGTACGCCAACCATGCTATGATGCATCGTGATAAAATTGTTTCTACGGCTCATCTTTAGAAATTGGTGAGAGTCACGGTATGTGCTTCCTGAAGTCAATCACAATCTCCTTTGTCTTGCTGACATTGAGAGAAAGGTTGGTGTCTTGGCACCAGGTTACGAAGTTTCTCAATCTCTTTCCTGTACTCTGTCTTGCAATTTGAATGTTACCGATTACCATTAATTACGAACATTCTCTCAAGTTTGAATGGAAAATCGCACTTGCACCTCACCTACTTAATAAATATGAGAAGAGCGAACAGAGAGCTTTCAATGTAATAAGGATTATGTCTGTGGGGAAATATCTGGAATCAATCATTTAGAAAAAGGTGTGGCGAGGAACTTGAGATGCTGGTTTACACCAAAGATAGACACAAAATAGATAGATAGAGCTAGATAGAGCTCTTAAGGATAGCGGAGTCAGGGGTGTATGGGGAGAAGGCAGGAATGGGGTACTGATTGAGAATGATCAGCCATGATCACATTGAATGGTGGTGCTGGCTCGATGGGCCGAATGGCCTACTGCACCTATTGTCTATTGTCTATAAAATGCTGGAGTAACTCAGCAGGACAGGCAGCATCTCTGGCGTGAAGGAATGGGTGATGTTTTGGGTCAAGACCCTTTTTAGTTTTCAGTTTAGAGATACAGTGCGGAAAAAAAGACCCTTCGGCCCACCGGGTCCGTACCGACCAGCGATCCCCGTACACTAACACTATCCTAGACACACTAGGGATCATTTACAATTTTTACTGGCCAATTAACCTACAAACTTGTACATCTTTGACATGTGGGAGGAATCTGGAGCACCCGGGGAAAACATACGCAGGTCACGGGGAGAATCTACAAACTCCATACTGAGAGCAACCGTAGACATTATCGTACCCGAGTTTCTGGCGCTGCTGTGCCAGTGTGCCATCCTTCTTCAGAAGAAGCTGTCAGGATACCTTGAAAATATTCAGATGATCCGGAAGAATTTCTTTGTAGAGCAAAGGTCAAGCCTTTATGAACATGATGGAATTTATTTGAAGTAGAAAAATAGAGCGATGAAAGGTCAGACAATAAAAATCTCTATTTATATTTGTATGTAAGCTGCCTGGCCTACTAGATATTTAAGGGTTTTCTGTGTTTATTTCAGACAAGCCTAAACTAAATTAATATTCGAATGCCTAAACAAATCCTATTAATTCTATTGACCAATTTTTATGAGACTATTTTAGAAGAGTTCAGGCCTTTCAGCATTAACCACCTCACAATTTCTTATTGGCACTCCAATGTCCGCAGTCCAACAAGACAGCTCCAAACTGTCTCATTCACATTTATTCCGAGCTTCCCTGGTCAGATCGTGCTCTCAATGGTTCACAAATAGAGTCAGAGCCATACTGCATGGAAACAAACCCGCAGCCCAACATGTCCACACTGACCAAAATGCCCTATCGAAGCTTAGTTTAAAGATACAGCATGACAGGCCCTTCGGCCCACCGAGTACTTGCAAATCACTGGGCGGCACGGACTTGGAGGGCCGAAAAGGCCTGTTTCCGGCTGTAGATATATGATATGATATGATAAACCACACTAGTTCTATGTTATCCCACGTTCTCATCCACTCCATGCACACTAGAAGCAATTTACAGAGGTCAATTAATCTACAAACTTACACGTCTTTAGAATGTGGGAGGTAGCCAGAGCACACAGTCAGAGGTAATCGGGAAAATGCCAGATTTATTAAATTCACTGAGACCTAAACCCAACCTCTGGGTTAGCAATTTGGCACTAAAATACCACAATATGGTAGAGTCAACATGGAAACTGACCCTTCGGCCCAACACGCTCATGCCGACCCAAGATGCCCAATCTAAGCTAGTTCCTTTTTTCAGCATTTGGTCCATATTCCTATAAACCTTTCTTATCTATGTACCTGCCCAAATGTATGTTAAATGCTGTTTTTTTTAATCTGCCTCAACTACTTCCTTTGGCAGCTCATTCAATACACTCACCACCCTCTGTGTGAAAAAACTATCCCTCAGGTTCCTATTAAATCTTTCTTGTCTCACCTTAAACCCATGGCCTCTAGTTCTGATACCTCTATCCTGGAAAAGTTGTGAATTCATCCTATCTATTCCCTTGTGTAGGAAAATAACTGCAGATGCTGGTACAAATCGAAGGTATTTATTCACAAAATGCTGGAGTAACTCAGCGGGTCAGGCAGCATCTCAGGAGAGAAGGAATGGGTGACGTTTCGGGTCTCGACCCTTCTTCAGTCCGAAGAAGGGTCTCGACCCGAAACGTCACCCTTTATAGACAATAGACAATAGACAATGGGTGCAGGAGGAGGCCATTCGGCCCTTCGAGCCAGCACCGCCATTCAATGTGATCATGGCTGATCATTCTCAATCAGTACCCCGTTCCTGCCTTCTCCCCATACCCCCTTTCCTTCTCTCCTGAGATGCTGCCTGACCCGCCGAGTTACTCCAGCATTTTGTGATACTATCTATTCCCTTTGTGATTTTATAGGCTTAGGGATCAGGTTTAGGTGCACCGTGATATGGTGAAAAGCTTTTTTTTTAGCATGCTACACAATCAGATCAACTAGTACCATCCAAAAATGCAATCAAGTCAAACTCAAGTACAATAGATAGAGCAAAGGGAAGATACAGAGTGCATAATAAGTTCAGCCTTGTATATAAGATCACCTCTCAACCTTCTGTGCTTTAAGGAATAGTCCGAGGCTACCCAAAATCTCCCTATATTCAGGCCCTCTAGTTCTGGCAACATATTCGTAAATCTTACCTGCACTCTTTTCAGCTTAATGGCATCTTTCCTATAGTAGGATGACCAAAACGGAACACAATACTCCTCCAATGGACCCAGCTAGTTCAGCTCACCCCAATGTCTCTCCTAATGAGCCACCTTTGAGGCCATCGGCCTGCTAGTTTGTTCTGCATCCTTTTATAGAGTGCTTGTTTGTATTTGCATGTGTACTTTAACAATAGCCGTTACCTTTTCCAAAATTCTGTCTGACCGTTTTTGAATGCAATGTTAAAGAATGCTCAAAGCATTTCTTGTATTTTAATTGTCCACAGGTTAGTCTAACTAACTTTGTAGGAAATGTAAGCCTTTGGAGTCCAAAGTTCAAAAGGTTTTTTTTCTTGTACAGATATGGATACTTCCCACAGTGATGAGGTTTCAAAGTCCATAAGCCAGTTTTCACTTCCGCGAAGGTATACTGATCTTGTTCTGTGGTCTCCTCACAGCACATGCAACCAGAAGCAAGTGCAATTTTTCTTTAAAAGATGTAAAGTAGGAGTTGTTGTGTACAAAAAAAACTTCAATGGTCATTTATAAATCCAATTACTTGTCGTAAAATCTGCACATTTATACTCTCCTTCGTGCAAGTAAAAAAAGATACAACAAAGAGATTTCTCTCGATTAAACATTAGCCGAGCAAAATTTTGCACTTCATTGCGGCAAGTGTCAATGAGATTGTCAATGACTTTATGACAAGGCTGTTGTGGGGTAATGAGGATGTAGCGTAGACTTTCCTTTTGATATTTTTGAAATACAGTCCGTGTACGTCAGCATACCGCGGCTTTAATCACTAAACACAAACTATGGGTTTCACCCACTTGCTTTGAAAAAGCACAAAACCACTGTCTGGACGTTCTGACAAGTAGCAAAGGTTGACCATTAACAAGCCTGGTGCTAATTGACTGGAGCCTGCAAACTGCTTTGACTCATAAATGGGGTTGCTAATTAAACTTTTGAACTCTGGCCAACAAATGTAAGTTTATTACTTTTATTTCTTCAAGAAGGGGAAGTGGAAAACCTCTCCGCTGTTACACTTTCTCAGAACATAGGGGAGCTAACTTAATTGCTTCAATTACAGTGCAAGGATCAAACAAAGCTCGGGGACGGGGCTGGAGTGAAGTCATTAAACGGATGACTAGGCTTTATGGGGGCTATGTACAAAGGCGGCTTTAATGGCCACAGGCATCACACTGCCAGTGACGTTGCAACACTCCAGAGGATGTCACCTCCGGGGGTGGCGTGAACAAGGACAAGATGATATTGGCAGACAACATTTCCCATTTTCAGATAGTGAAGACTTCCACCCAGAGTTGAACTGCATCTCCAGACCTCAGGTCCTTCTTTGCATCAGAAATATTGATTGATTGATTGATTGATTGATTGAAAGATACAGCATGAAAACAGACCCTTCGGACGTTTGAGAGCACGCCAACCATCGATCACCCGTTCACATCAGTCCTATGTTATCCCACTTTTGCACCCACCCCCGGCTCACCAGGGGCAATTTACAGAGGTCAATTAAGCTACAAAAGCACACGTCATGGAATGTGGGAGGAAATTGGAACACCCGGAAGAAACCCATGTGGTCACAGGCAGAACGTGCAAACTCCACACAAACAGTACCCGAGATTAGGAAGGAATCCGGGTCTGCGGTGCTGTGAGGCAGCAGCCCTACCAACTGTGCCATTGTGCTGCCCTATAAATATTGATGCCATGTGTGCACTTTTTCTAAACTGGTACCATGGAATCACCATAGATACTAATTCATAGTCTGCAGAAAATGCATTAGGGTCTTGCAGATCCAGGTGTGCAAACAATAGTCACGAGAGAGGGTCAAGAGTGATTCATTGTTATATGCAGCAAAAACAGAACAATTAGATTCTTACTTGCAGCAGCTTAACAGGTCTGTCACAATTCACAGATAGCATAATAAACAAAATAACAAAAATAACAATATTACTGCAAGAAAAACCCCAACAGTGCAGCCAAGACAGTTTGTGGTTTGAGGTTTAGTTGGTGTTTTAGTGTTCAAGAGCCTGATGGTTGTTAGAGAAAAAGCTGTTCCTGAAACTGGAGGTCACAGTCTTCAGACACCGATACCCTTTTCCTGATGGCAGGAGGGAAATGAAAGAGTGGTCCGCGGGGTGGGAGTTCCTGATGATGCTGGCTGCCTTTTTGAGATCCCTCCATTGATGAGGAGGTCAGTACCCATGATGGACCAGGCCTTGGCGACCACTTTTTGCAATCTCCTTCATTCCTGGGCTTTCAAGTTGCCGAACCAGGCTGTGGTGCAATCAGTCAGTATACTCTCTCCTGTACACCTGTCGAAGTTCAAGAGAGTATTTGTTGACACTCCAAATCTCCTCAGTCTTCTAAGGAAGTAGAGGCATTGATGAGCTTTCTTTATGATTGCATCAATGGCCTGGGCCCAGGACAGGTCTTCAGAGATATATATGTACGCCCAGGAACTTGAAGTTGATGACTCTCTCCACCACCGACCTGTTGGTGAAGACAGGTTCAGGGATCCTCAGGCTCTCTCCTCTAAACTCAACAATTATTTCCTTGGTCATACTGCTGTTGAGACCAAGGTTGTTGTTCTGGCAAATTACAGACTAATTTTTAATTCCTTAATCCTACACATTTCCAACCATATCAATGCTAGGCCCAAGTCACCCATTAATCCCATATTTACTGTGGGCGCCCCAGCGAAGTTGCTGCATCACAGCGCCAGAGACCTGGGTTCAATCCTGACCTTTAGTGCTATTTGTGTGGAGTTTGTATGTTCTCCCTGTAACCACGTTCTCCAGCTATTCCAGTTTCCTCCCACAGACGTGTGGGTTTATAGATTAATTGATCAGATTTTTCAGAGACATGAAAGTTGCAAAATGGCACCGGGACGTGACAACTCCCTCTGTTGCACTCTTGTATATTTTGATTTGACTGAACAGCATAGAGAGCAAACTGTATCTCTGTACACGTGACAATAAATAAATTAACCTAATCTAAACTAAACTAAAGTTAAACAATGTTCAAGTAGATGTAGATCTGGTTTTAATAGTCTTCATTGGCATGAGATTTACTTCAAATAATTTCTGAAGATTCAACATGATACAGCCATCTTGATTGAATCTAGAGCCAGCACCATGTAAACAAAGATGAAGCAGTAAACAATGCTAAAGATGAAGCTTTTTAGCAATATTTGCCTTCAATGTGAATTTTGACTTCTCCGTGGCAGATTATCAAAACCTCGAGGCAAGAGGAAATAGCTTTTGTTAATACTGCCAGATCTCATTCACCCAATGAAGTTCATCAACTTAATGCATTGAATGACCAACATCTATATGAGCACGATAATGAAAGTGTGATATTTGGTTATTACAATAATCTTGACTCAAACATACCGAGTCAGAGAACGCTTTGTGATAAGGAAAGAGGCCATTCAGTCTACGAGAAGTGGACAGGAACATCATTGTCATCCTATGTTCTACCACTGGTCCAGAGCCACCCAAGTTATGGCTCTCCAAAAGCTCAACCAAGTGCTTGAGGTGTTTTTGTAAATGGTTTAGTTTAGTTTAGTTTAGTTTAGAGATACAGCGTGGAAACAGGCCCTTCGGCCCACCGAGTCCGCACCAACCAGCGATCTCGGCATATTAACATTACCCTACACAAGCTAGGAATAATGTACAATTATACCAAGCCAATTAACCTACAGACCTGTACCTCTTTAGAGTGTGGGAGGAAACCGAAAATCTCAGAGAAAACCCACGCGGTCACGGGGAGAACGTACAAATTCCAGACATTCAGCACCCGTAGTCAGGATCGAACCCGGGTCTCCGGCGCTGCAAGCGCTGTAAGGCAGCAACTCTACCGCAGCACAACCGTGCCATCCTCTTGATTATTTGACAGAACCTTGATGGGACACTACTGACTTTAAATGGAGGGAGAGACGAGCAAGCTTGGTGGGGACTAAAGGATTGTTCAATGGTAAGATTTTATTGGGTCTAATGAATAAAAATTAAGTTAAAATTCTGTTAGCACCTCGTTTTTGTTTCTCCCAGTAGAAAACTATTAGAGCTGCCAGTCCTCCTTAGATTTTCACCCTCCGTGCTATGAGTTGGTACAATGGCCTTCAATCTCTGAAGCCTAATAAAACAATTCTATAAACCATGCAATAGAAAACTCAATCAGTGATTTAGGGAGCCAGATTTTTGATGCAACATTTCTATGCAAATTGTGGTAAATGCACAGAGGCCACGGTTCCTGTGCGATGACATTCAAAGGAGTTTTGATTTGGTTGATATCACCCGCATGAGAATGATATCACTCATGCGCCTGAACACGAAGGACATCCTAACTGAAGGTTGAGACTTGCTCTGATGTGTTAATGAGTCCAAACCTATTTGGTCTCAGCTAGGAGTATAAAGCATCCATCAGAGCAATCATCAAGAATCAATTTGGGCAGCACTGTGGTGCAGCGGTAGAGTTGCTGCCTTACAGAGCCAGAGACCTGAGTTCAATCCTGACTACGGGGTGCAGTCTGTACGGAGATTGTATGTTCTTCCCGTGACCGCGTGGTATTTCTCTGGGTGCTCCAGTTTCTTCCCACATTCCAAAGACGTATAGGTTAGTAGGTTAATTGGCTTCGGTAAAAATTGTAAATTGTCCCTAGTGTGTAGGATAGTGTTAGTGTGCGGGAATCGCTGGTCGCCGCGGACTCGGTGGGCCGAAGGGCCTGTTTCCACGCTGTATCTCTAAACTAAACTAAAATTACTTGAAGAAATATAGGATCTTAGAGCTGTACAGAATGGAAACAGGTTCTTTGGCCCACTTTGTCCATGCCAACCAAGTTGACATACTGGGCTATTCCCATATGCCTGTGTTTGGCCCCAGCCCTCTAAATCTATAAATCATTCCTTTCCATATATCTGTTCAAATGTCTTTTGAAAATCATAATTGTATCCACATCTATAGCTTCCTCTGACAGCTCATTGCAGATACGGACTTTCGTCTGTATGAAGAAATTGCTCCTGAGGTCCGTCTTAAATCTCTCCCCTCTCACCTTAAGCCTATGTCCTCACTTTGTAAAATCCCCTACCCTGGGATAAAAGACTGCGAGCGTTCACTTCATCATGATCTTGTGCACTTCAGTAAGGTCATCCCTCAGCCTCCTACACTCCAAAGAATAAAGTCCCAGCCTATGCAGCATTGTCTTTTCACTCAAGCTCACAAGCCCAGGTAACATCCTGGTGAATCTCTTCTGCACTCTTTAAAACATAACAAAATGCTTCCAACAGCTGGGTGACCAGAATTGCACACATTATTCCAAGTGTGGTCTCATCAATGACTTGTGCAGCTGCATCCTGATGTCCCAACCTTTGTACTCCATATCTTTCCGAATGAAAGCAGGCATGCCAAAGGCCATTTACACCACATTGTCCACCTGACTCACCACCTTCAGACAACCAAGCACCTGTATTCCCCATTCTCTCAGTTCTGCAACACTCTCCAGGTCTCTACCATTTAAAGTGTAAGGCTTGCCATGGTTTGATACACCAAAGTGCAACACCTCACGCTTGTCAGAGTTAAATTCAACTTGCCATCCCTTGGCCCACCTTCATCTTCCAAGCAACCCATTCCTGAAAATGTCTTCAACCACTGTTTCTCAACTCCCTAGTCTACTGCTCCTTAGGGCGGCACAGTGGCGCAGCGGTACAGTTGCTGCCTTACAGCGCCAAAGACATGGGTTCGATCAGACAGCTGGGAAGAAACTGGAAGTATAACTGGAAGTAGGAGGTAATGGGAAGATCCTTTTATGGGGAATGGTGGAAGGATGATGGAAATGTGTGGTTAATAAAGGGAGAGAGGGCAATGCAGTGTAGGGGAGAGGCTTGGGGGTGTGTGCTGAGAGAGCTAATGGGAAGCGGTGAGGTGATAGTGACTTTGGAGAGTGGCTAAAGGGTGTCTGCATTTGGGGAAATGATCTGAGACATTACTTTAGACTTTAGAGATACAGCGTGGAAACAAGCCCCGTCCACGCCGACCAGAGATCACCTCATACACTGTACGTCGTTGGAGTGTGGGAAGAAACCAAGCACCTATAGAAAGCCCAAACGACGTACAGGTTCGTAGGTTAACTGGCTTCTGTAAATTGTAAATTGTCCCATGTGTAGGATAGTGCCAGTGTGTGGGGTGATCTCTGGTCGGCATGGACGGGGCTTGTTTCCACGCTGTATCTCTAAAGTCTAAAGTAATGTCTCAGATCTTTTCCCCAAATGCAGACACCCTTTAGCCACTCTCCAAAGTCACTATTACCTCACCGCTTCCCTTTAGCTCTTTCAGCACACACCACCAAGCCTCTCCCCTACACTGCATTGCCCTCTCTCCCTTTATTAACCACACATTTCCATCATCCTTCCACCATTCCCCAAAAAAGGATCTTCCCATTACCTCCTACTTCCAGTTTCTTCCCAGCTGTTATCAGGCAACTGAATCATCCTACCACAACTAGAGAGCGGTCCTGAACTACCATCCACCTTATTGGTAATCCTCGTACTATCTCAGATCAGACTTTACTGGCTTTATCTTGGACTAAATGTTATTCCTTTATCATGTATCATGTTGTATAGTGCTAGTGTACAGGGATTGCTGGTTGGCTTAAGGGCCTGTTTACACTCTGTATCTCTAAACTATACTAAACTATACTAAACTACTCACTGGATAATATAATAAACAAACAAAAAGAAAAGAAGTTCAATAAAAAAAACAACAGTGCAAAAACAAAACACAGCTCATAATCCCTAGTGCAATTAAGGCAGTTCGGAGTTTATTTGGAGCTCATAATGTTCAATAGCCTGATGGTATTTGGGAAGAACTTAGACGTTACAGTTTCCAGACTCCTATACCTTCTTCCCAATGGCAGGAGTGAAATGAGAGTATGGCCAGTGTGGTGCTGACTTCTTGAGAATGCTGGCTGCCTTATTGAGACAGCGCCTCTTATAGATTCCTTTGATGGCGGGGAGATCAGGAATAAATGATAGTTGAATCTATATACTAAAACTCTCGTTTGTCATCTTGTTTGTGACTGAACTTCAGCCAAAACGGTACACGATAGCGCAACAATTTTACACCCACCTTACTCACCATTGTCATTTTAGTGATAATGCAAGTAGTTTTATTGAAATCGGTGTTATATTTTTTAAGTTATTCACATTTTTAAGTTTAAAAGGAGGGGAGGGGGAGGGGAGGAGGGAGGGAGGGGGAAGGGGGGAGTGGGGGAGAAGGGAGAGGGGAGGGGGGGTTGAGGAGAGAGGGGAGGACGGGAGGACAGGGTGCTGCACCAATTCAGGAGAGGTTTGGGCCCAACGGGTCCACTTGGTCTAGTTTCTGGATAAAAGTTGCCATTTTTATCTATCAGGAATAATAGTCGGTTGAAAAATCCTGAACTGGATGCTTAGTAACTTGGAAATGTACTGGAAGACTCCATCCAGAGTTTGTGATATATGGATGGAAGAGTGCTGAAAGGTAATATTTTGCTTTATCTATTTCTCCCAGGCAGTTATATTTTGACATTTATGTGAAGATTTTTCAGTCCTTGTTTAGGATCGTTTGACAGTCGCGGTTGGTTGCTATAAGCAAATGTGTTGATAGGTGGAGATACCTCCTATCATGACCAGGGCTAATGTTTGTGTAAAATATACTAAATCACTGATACTGCACTATTCAATAACAGAATGTGTACTGATGAGCGCTCATTTGTCACATTTAAATGTGACCGATATCTCAGGAGCTATCATTATATGCCCAGTCCTACCTTACTTGCAATGAATGTTATACAGTCAAACCCATCTGTCAGCAATGAAACGATGATGTACTTAAATAAAATGTGGGTTGTCAAAAAATAAATAGTTGAAACATTTGTTGTATCTCTAGTCTTTACACCAATAAACCACAATTTTTGCATGCTTTTAATGTGTTTACTTTTGCCAGATAGTTTAATAAGTTAGCAGGATATTTTCCATTCCCAGTCAATGGGGTCATGGTGATTTATCAGCAGTGATGGTCATGGCATCTTCTTTCTTCAAAGTGTCCTGGCTGATGTAGCTGCTCCAGCAATGTTAGCAGTTAGTCTATCACACATCTGGTTAGTGTATAAGCTGGCCCATGACTGTCATGTGAAGAGGAGAACATATAAACAACAACATGAGGAGGATGAATAGGCTATCGCCTTGCTGTGAGAAAATAGTGCAGTAGTGAAGGGCAGTTGGGAGTGAGGGGAAGGAGGGGGATGGGGTGGTCTGTGTATATGAGAATCCCATCAAGAGTTAAGAGTGTTTAAATGTCAGATGTACCAACGACAGAACAATGAAATTCTTACTTGCTGCCGCTTACCGGCCCGTAATCCCAACGACACTCAGATAAATAGATAATAATCAATAATCCAATGAATTAATAACTGTAATATTGGGTAACCAAATAGTATAAAAGTGAAGCCTGGAGAGCAACCAGAGCCACAGTCTATAGAAGATCATAATTGCTGAGGTTCGTGCTGTGCAGTGTTCAAGAGTATAGAAACATAGAAAATAGGTGCAGGAGGCGGCCATTTGGCCCTTCGAGTCAGCACCACCATTCATTGTGGTCATGGCTGATCATCCACAATCAGTAACCTGTGCCTGCCTTCTTCCCATACCTCTTCATTCCACTAGCCCCTAGAGCTCTATCTAACTCTCTTTTAAATTCATCCAGTGAATTGGCCTCCACTGCCTTCTGTGGCAGAGACTGAGACTGTGGCCCCTGGTTCTGGACTCCCCCAACATTGGGAACATTTTTCCTGCATCTAGCTTGTCAAGTTCTGTTATAATTTTATACGTTTCTATAAGATCCCCTCTCATCCTTCTAAATTCCAGTGAATACAAGCCCAGTCTTTCCAATCTTTCCTCCCATGACAGTCCCGCCATCCCGGAACTGATGTTTATTGGGAAGAAGCTGTTCTTGAACCTGATGGTCATGAGTTTCAGGCTCCTGTACCTTCTTCCCGATGGTAGTAGTGAAAAGAGAGCATGCTGGTGTGGGTCTTTGCTGATACTGGCTGCCTTTTCGAGGCAGCGCCCCCTAGAGATCACTATAGTTTTCTTGATTAAAGCTCAATTCTGTTAATTAACAAATCTTCAATGTCTCAGACAAATGAACATCTTTTGTAGGTTGGTTTAAGGGAGCAGCACATTTCTGAATGCGGCATAACAATTATTTCCTTTTCAATTATCAGATCTAAACCAAAAATAGGTCAATTTCAAGATATAGAAACAAAGAACTGCAGGTGCTGGTTTATACCAAAGATGGACACAGAGTGCTGGAGTAACTCAGCGGGTCAAGCAGCATTTCTGGAGAAGAAGAATGGGTGACGTTTCGGGACGAGACCCTTCTTCAGATTCTGAAGAAAGTTGCCGTCCCGATAACATCACCCATCCTTTTTCTCCAGAGATGCTGCCTGACCCGTCGAGTTACCCCAGCATTTTATGTCTATCAATTTTATTTTCAATATTGTTAATGCTTCACTTCAAGTTGCTATGTAAATATAGGTTATTGGTATTTCTGATGGAATTTGTTGGTCACCGAGGGCTCTCCATCTGGTCTCAATATACTCTATGTTCTTGAGCACAGGAGTTATGTGCATTGAACCAAGAGTTGGAACAAGCTTATTCACAACACTGAGTAACTGTGCACATGAAAAATGACTACTTTGGTGAAGAAGAGAGGATTTAATGATACCCCTGATACTGTAATCTTGGTTCAGAGGAACAGACTTGCCTTCTATGGAGAGTTATGAATGTTTACACATTACACCAAGGAGCTGAGCACAAAGACTAGCCAATACCACAACTGATACTATGACAGTACTGCACTGTCTGGCGTATTGGTTTTCAGATGTAAAAATTCCAATTGTTATATTTTGAAGAGGAACGTGAAATTCTCCCAGAAATCTGGCCGATATTTTCCCCCATTGAACAACAATAAAACAAATTACTTGCTCATTAATGATTTTGGGAGCTGCCATGTTTTCAAAGTAAAATTATGGCTATGCTTTGCAAAGGGTTAATTGGATGTAAAGTGACTTGGGATATGTAATGTAAGGGTTAAAACAGGCTATTCAGATAAAAGTAAGTTGTCTGCTAACAGTCCCTACGTTGAGGAAGTAGGCTTGCTTAGAAAAACAATTAGGTGCTGAGGAGAATAATTGGGCTCATTTGGAAATCACAAGGCCTCAGATCATGCAGTCTCAAAGATGTAGAATAATAAGACAGGGCCGACCTTTCTTTCCAGAGACATCTGAGGTTAGTTCAGCCCTGATGTAATGAATAACCCCTGCTCCCATTACTAAGGAGGATACCTAGTTTTTAAAACATTATTGATTGCTGTTTGTAGATTAGGGAAGACAAAAAGACAGACACAAAATGCTGGAGTAACTCAGCAGGACAGACAGCATCTCTGGAGAGAAGGAATGTGTGACGTTTCAGGTCAAGACCCTTCTTCAGACTGAGAGTCTGGGGAGAGGGTGTCTAGAGATATGGAAGGTTAAGGTGTGAAAACGACAGATCCAAGCAGATGTTGTTCTGTGATAAGAAGACAAAGTGCAGGCTTATTGATCATACAAGTTCATGCTTCGAGTCATCTCGCTGGGCTTCACCTCGGACCGGGATCCAGGACCCTGCCAGTACCCTCGAATCTCCAAGCCAGGCCACTGTTACGGAGTCTCCAGCATGTGGGAGCAAGGCATGAGACTTGTTGCCACCAGCCGCCACTCGGACCAGTGACGACCTGACAAGCAGAAGGGTGTGAGACTTGTGACTTATTTAATCCTCTACTTACCCTTTTACTGTATTTCACTATACTTTAATAAACTTAGTTGCTTTGTAACCTTGCAGTGTTCTACCCCGCCATTGACCTGAATCCTCGAAACCTGCTTGTTCCATTTCAGGATATCGTAATGCACCGATTTCATTATTCTTTTGTGCTAAAGTATAACCCAGCATCTTCAAAGATCCAAATGAATAGAATTCATCAGAAGGAAGTAGTGATTATTCATGCTTCATTATTGGTTTATACTTGTACTTGCTACTTTCCATCCCACTTTTTGTTTTTCCTTACTTTACAGATACAGCATGGAAACAGGCTCACTGCGTCCACCAATTCACGCTAGTTCTGTTATCCCACTTGCACATCAACTCACTGCACATTTGAGGTAATTTACAGAGGCCAATTAACCTACGTATGGTTTTGGGATGTGGGAGGATGCCAGAGCACCTGCAGAAAGCCCAAGGCAGTCACAGGGAGAACGTGCAAACTCCACATTGACAGCATCCAAGGTCAGGATCGAACCCGGGTCTCTGGCACGGTGAGGCAGCAGCTCTACCAGCTGTGCCATTATGCTGCCCCAAATGTGATTAATGTGCTTTTTATGATTTTTAATTGTTTTAAATACAATATCAATTATTTTCAGAGCCATTTAATCAGTGAAAATATCCCTTGAGGGCACGTGGTCAGAGCAGTGCTGGGGTCGGGAACATGGGGTGTGCTGCCTGCAAGCTTGGTCACCCCTTGTTGTGACCCATTCCTCTAGCAGCTCAGCTCTGGAGACAAGGCCTTAAGGCCATTGGGAGCCAAGACCTGCTTGTGTATTCTTAACATCTTAACCTTCATTTTAAAACAAAAATGATACTAGCTCTGTGTAGGAAGGATCTGCAGATGCTGATTTAAACCAAAGATAGACATAGAAACATGGAAACATTAAAAATACGTACATATGTAGGCCACTCGGCCCTTCGAGCCAGCACCTCCATTCAATATGATCATGGCTGATCATCCAAAATCAATACCCCGTTCTTGATTTCTCCCCGTCTCCCTTGATTCCGTTAGCCCTCAGGGCTATATCTAACTCTCTCTTGAAAACATCCAATGAATTGGCCTCCACTGCCTTCTGTGGCAGAGAATTCCACAGATTTACAACTCTCTGGGTGAAAACGTTTTTCCTCATCTCATTCCTTAATGGCCTACCCCCTTATTCTTAAACTGTGACCCCTGGATCTGGACTCCCCCAACATCGGGAACATTTTTCGGACACAGACTTCAGACACAGACTTCAGAAGAAGGGTCTTCAAGTCAAGTCAAGTCAAATTTATTTGTCACATACACATACACGATGTGCAGTGAAATGAAAGTGGCAATGCCTGCTGATTGTGCACAAAAAAGAATTACAGTTACAGCATATAAATAAAGTTAATAAGTTACTATAGTGTAGACAAAAATTTAGTCTCTGGGGTTATAAAAGTTGACAGTCCTGATGGCCTGTGGGAAGAAACTCCGTCTCATCCTCTCCATTTTCACAGCGTGACAGCGGAGGCATTTGCCTGATCGTAGCATCTGGAACAGTCCGTTACTGGGGTGGCAGGGGTCCCTCATGATCTTGCTTGCTCTGGATCTGCACCTCCTGATGTATAGGTCCTGCAGGGGGACGAGTGTAGTTCCCATGGTGCGTTCTGCCGAACGCACTACTCTCTGCAGGGCCATCCTGTCCTGGGCAGAGCTGTTCCCAAACCAGACTGTAATGTTGCCGGACAGGATGCTCTCTACAGCCCCAGAGTAGAAGCAATGAAGGATCCTCAGAGACACTCTGAATTTCCTCAGTTGTCTAAGGTGTTAAAGACGCTGCTTTGCCTTACCCACCAGTGCGGCAATGTGCGTTGCCCACATCAGATCCTCTGTGATGCGGACTCCCAAGTATTTAAAACTGCTCACCCTATCCACAGTAGACCCATTTATCTCCAGTGGCGTGCACGTCCTTGGATGTTTAGCCCTTCTGAAGTCCACAATCAGCTCCCTCGTTTTAGTGACATTCAAGAGGAGGCTATTGTCCTGACACCTGAGTGCCAGATCAGCCACCTCCTCCCGGTAGGCCTTCTCATCGTTGTTGGAGATCCGGCCCACCACCACAGTGTCATGAGCAAACTTGATGATGGAGTTTGAGCTGAACCTGGCCCCACAGTCGTGTGTGTACAGGGAGTACAGTAGGGGGCTAAGGACGCAGCCCTGGGGGGATCCTATGTTCAGGGTGAGGGAGCTAGATGTGTGTTCCCCCATCCTTACCACTTGGGGCCTGGCAGTGAGAAAGTCCAGGACCCAGGCACACAGAGGGGTGCTAAGCCCCAGTTCCAGCAGCTTCTCAACCAGTCTGCTGGGGACTATTGTGTTGAATGCTGAACTAAAGTCAATGAACAGCATCCTCACATAGCCCCCCTGGCTGTCCAGATGAGAGAGAGCGGTGTGTAGAACCTGGGAGACCGCATCATCCGTGGACCTGTTCGGACGGTATGCGAACTGTAGTGGGTCCATGTTGCGAGGAAGGAGGGCACAGATGTGCTTCTTGACTAGCCTCTCAAAGCATTTCATGACAACCAAGGTGAGGGCCACCGGTCGGTAGTCATTTAAACACGCTGGAGAGGCATTCTTTGGCACCGGTACAATGCCTGGAGAGGCATTCTTTGGCACCCAAGAAGTCACCCATTCCTTCTATCCAGAGATGCTGCCTGTCCCGCTGAGTTACTCCAGCATTTTATGTCTATGGCACTAGCTCTACCTGGTTTCGTTGGGAGTTTATTTGAACATAGTTCATTCCACTAGGGAAAAAAAGTGACCTCTTTCTCAACTTAGATCATTAAACGAAAGTTAGAAATGTCACACATAGTCACGCAAACAGCAAACTGTTACCATCAGCACAATTTGCAAATAATGAACCAGCAGTCTCTTTATGTTTTTGCACAACAGATGAGCTGCGCTGAGGGGAGAGGATATCAATGCATAGCAGCAATCAGCTGCCCCCTGATTGTAGACAGGTCTTGTCATGAAGTAGCATCTTTTTTTAATTGAAGTATTTACTGGCATTCCATTGCATTCACATTCATCTTACACATTGTGTAGCGGGTGAACAACAAAAAATCAGAGTAAATAAAGAATTTTCTTCACCCTGCAGGTGAAAATTTAGCCAGACTGCATTGCATGTTTGCAGTATGCTTTGCGTGTTACAGTGATCAGCAGCTGCCGTGGTTAAAGGCACACCAGACCTGTACTTAGCACAGTTCACATGCAAGGCAACCAGAGAAATCTGCTTTTCATTTCCCTTGATTGTCTCATTTGAATTGTTCCTCCGCTCGAGTTGTGAGTTAAAACTAAAACATAATACATGGGAGAATGTAATACACCTAGGTATGGGATTTTCAGCACTGACACTGGAGCAGAACAAATATGGCAAATAATAATAATAAAATAATAATATATTCTTTTATTTGTCCCACACCGGGGAAATTTGCAGTGTTACAGCAGCAAAGTGGATAGCAAGAGACATTCATTATAAATAAAAACAAAGATAATGATAATTGTCATCATTTACTGTGTTTTTTCTTTACTGTTACTGTTAACTGGTCTATTGACTGGTCTGCTGGGAGCAGTGCTGGTTGTGCAGTCTCACAGCAGCGGGAAGGAAGGACCTCCAATATCTCTCCTTCACACACTTGGGGTGAAGGAGTCTGTCACTGAAGGAGCTACTCAGTGCAGTGACAGTGTCCTGCATGGGGTGGGAAAACGTTGTCTAGCAGCGATGTTATCTTTGCCATCATCCTCCTCTCTCCCACCGCCTTTACTGAGTCGAGGGGACAACCCAGGGCAGAGCTGGCCTTCCTGACCAGCTTGTCGAGTCTCTTCCCCTCCGCTGCTGAGGGGAAATAGAAGTCTGAAGAAGGGTCTTGACCCGTAACATCACCTATTTCTTTTCTCCAGAGATGCTGTCTGATCCAGCTTTTTGTGTCTATCTAAGGCCATTAGAAAGCTTAGAGTGGAGAATAACCAAGATAATAGGGCAGCACCCTGGTGCCGTTAAAAGAGCTGCTGCCTGACACCTCCAACTGGGTTCAATCCTAACTCGCCCTGGGTTCAATCCTAACCTCTGTAGTTTGCATGTTCTCCATGTGACTGCATGGGTTTCCTCCAGGTGCCCTGGTTTCCTCCCACATCCCAAAGACGTGCGGGTTTGTAGGTTAATTGGTCTCTGTAAATTGCCCCGAATGGCAAGGCAGTGGATGAGAATGTGGGATAACACAGAACTAATATGAAAGGGTGATCGATGGTTGGCTTGATTCTGTTGGCTGAAGGGTCTGTTCCCATGTTGTATCTCTAAACTAAAACTATATCTAAACAAAACTACTACCAAGTAAGCAGCAACAGTGAAAGAATGATTGATTAAACTTTCATTCACAATAATTTGAGATTACCAGAAGCCTTTTCACACAGATTAAAGAGAGAAACTTCCAAAGAGTTGGTAGACACAAAATGCTGGAGTAACCCAGCGGGTCAGGCAGCATCTCGGGAGAGAAGGAATGGGTGACGTTTCGGATTGAGACCCTTCTTCAGACTGAACTACTTCAGTCTGAACCTTCTTCAGTCTGAAGAAGGGTCTCGACCCGAAACGTCACCCATTCCTTCTCTCCCGAGATGCTGCCTGACCCGCTGAGTTACTCCAGCATTTTGTGTCTACCTTCGATTTAAACCAGCCTCTGCAGTTCTTTTTTCTCCAAATAGTTGGAGTGACTCGGGAGAGTGTTGAAAGCTGTGATGGAAGAGTCAAGAATCAAGGCAAGAGAGACAAGAGTGTTTAATTGTCATATGCACTGACACAGAGCAATGCAATTCTCACTTGCTGATCTTAACAGGCAATACATACTGATAAATATATAATAATCAATGATAAACTAAATTGGTAACAGTAATTCTAGGTAACCATCTATATACTAAAACTCTCCTTTGTTTGTTTGTTTGTTCCTGAACTACAGCCAAAACGGTACACGATAGCGCAACAATTTTAGGCCCACCTTACTTACCGTCGTCCCTTTGATGCTAATGGAAGAAGTTCCATTGAAATCGGTGTTATATTTTTAAAGTTATTCA
The DNA here is from genome assembly GCF_053455715.1 of Rhinoraja longicauda. Classification (NCBI taxonomy): domain Eukaryota; kingdom Metazoa; phylum Chordata; class Chondrichthyes; order Rajiformes; family Arhynchobatidae; genus Rhinoraja; species Rhinoraja longicauda. The sequence goes on along the minus strand of NC_135980.1, from coordinate 8,139,709 downwards.
CATTTTAAAGTTCAAATCTATCTCCTAAGAAGGGAGGGGGGAGGGAGGGAGGGAAGCGGGTGGAGGGGGAGAGGGAGGGGAGGAGGTAGGATAAGGGGGGTTGAGGGGGATCGAGTGGGGGGGGAGGGGAAGGGGAGGGAGGGGAAGGGGGAGGGAGGAGAGGGGAGGGGGGGAGAGGGTGCTGCACCAATGCAGGAGAGGTTTGGGCCCAATGGGTCCATTTGGTCTAGTAATAATGTAAAACTACAGTCTGTAGTGCAATCAAAGATACAATCAATACTTGATCCTTGTTGTTGAGGTTAGGGTTGTGCAGTGTTGAAGAGACTGATGATTGCTAGGAAGAACTTGTTCTTGAACCAGTTGCTCATGGTTTCAGGATTCTGTACCTTCGTCCCAATGGTAGAAGTAAAATGAGAGTGTGGCCTGTATGGTGTGGGTCTTTGATGAAATTGTCTGCCTTTTTGAGACAACACCTCCTTCAGATCCTTTCAATGATGGGGAGGTCAGTACCTGTGTTGGACCGGGCACTTGTCCACCACTCTCTCATTTAAGATACTGAACCAGGACATGATGCAACCAGTCAGTATGCTCCCTAAATTGGGGCAATAGTTTTCCTCATAGAAACCAATCTTTTGGAAGTGGTAGTCAACTGAGTACATTTTATTTTCCTGTAGAATGCACTGGCAGATCAAAGAGCGATGAACACGACAACTCATTTCTTTACCACTGCAGGCATTCCACTTGAGTACTTTGGTTTCCAATGCTGACCCCACCTGTCTGGTCCATTATTTTCATCAATTAGCTCTGAAAGGCATGGCTAGTTCATTCATCTGTTCAAGCTGTTCTGTTACTGTGCCAGATATTCTGCCTGTGGGTTGAAAGCTGGCAACAAATATCCCCTCTTACAGCAGGGCTATAGTTCACAAAGCCAGTGTTCCCTGCCAGTGCTGACAGGGAACACGGTTCATTGCACTAAGATTGGGGCTGGGAAGTTAGCAAAGAACAAAGAGTTAGAGGGTGGCAAATATAGTTGAGAGAAGTAGAGCTAAACTGGATTGAAGATAATGCCTCAAAACCGAAACAACAGAACAAATAAGGCTTGGATTCTTTAAGGGATACAATGCTAATTTAACATATTTAATTGAAAAACGCAAGTTCAAAAACCCAGACAGATTATGTGTTCCTTGCGGGGTTTTATTGCCTTGATGAATGGCCCCACATTCAAAAAATGTTTGGGTTCAAATTGTGCATGAGGTGAAAGGGTGATTATTGTTGCGGGCGGGTTTCAGCTTTTGTCTGGCTCTGTATTGCTTCAGTTCCCAAATATTGGCCTCGACTTCCCCTGCCGCTCTTGTACAAATGCTACATTAAACCAGGACAAAGAAAATCCCACCACCAAGCACGCTATTTTTCCACCGTGTTTCAACAAAAAGGAGAACGAGCAGCTTTGGGACAGAGCAACAGGTCTAGCTTCTCAAATTCTGACAGTAACTTGAAAGGCAAATTGAGTGTAGATCACTATGTACACTGGGAGTGTAGTCCCATGTACAAATGAAGGGACAATGTGCAGACCATTGGAAACTTCATCATCAGGAAGGACAGATGTCCCTCTGTCTACATTTCAACCTGGATTCCTTGTCCATGGTATTTCCTGATTCTATAAGACATAGGAGCAGAATCAGGCCATTTGACCCATCGAGTCTGCTCTGCCACTTAGTCGTGGCTGATCCATTTGTCCCTCTCAGCCCCATTCAGCTGCCTTTTCCCCATAACCTTTGACACCCTTATTAATCAAGAATCTCTCAATCTCCACGAAAAATATCCAGTGACTTGGCCTCCTCAACCATCTGTGGCAATTAATTCCACAGATTCACCACCATCATCACCATAAAGAAATTCCTCTTCATGAGTTACAGAATGGTTATGGCATTGAAGGAGGTCATTCAGCCCAAGACTCCATGCTGTCTCCATATAATAGCAATCCAGCTAGTTCCTCACCTCCTCCTTTCCTCCAGAGTTGTTGCCTGACCCGTTGAGTTACTCCATCATTTTGTGTATAGTTCCTCTCCTCACAATTTCCCCATGATGTCAGATCCCTGAAGCTTACTAAACCACTTTTTTTCCTGCTACCCCGCTACTTCCAACGAAACATGCATACACTTCAAAGAATAGAGGGCATTGCTTTAAGGTGGGAGGGGCAGTTTAGAGAAGATGAGTGGGGCAAGTTTTTGTGATGGGGACTTGAAATGTGCTGCCAGAGATGGTAGTGGAGGCAGACAGACAGGGACATTCAAGAGAAGTTCAGGTAGGTATATGGATATGCAAGGAATGGAGTGGTATGGATCAGGTGCAGGCAGGGAAGAGTAGTTTAACTTGGAATCATGTTAGGCATGGATGTTGTGGGCCGAAGGCTCTGTTCCTGTGCCGTACTGTTTTATGTTCTATCCCACGATCTCTATGTTTTTGTACATTTATTTGAATTGTAATCTTCCGTTTAAATCCACTCATTCTTCCTAACAGAATACAACACTGCACATTTCTAGCCGGAAATCACACCTGCTACCTCTCTGCCCATTTCACCGTCTTCCGATATCTCGCTGAAATCTAATATCATCCTCCTTGCGCTCTCTGCACTCTGACTTGATCCCATTGTCCTTATTGTGCCCTAGAACCTTGGTTCTTGAGAGATATTGAGCCTCTGGTCAAGGAAAGGAAGGCGGCATATGTTAGATATAGGTAGCTGGGATCAAACAAATCTCTTGAGGTGCATTAAGAATGAGGAACAGGTGCAGGTGTAGAAGAAAATCAGGAGGGCAAAAAGGTAACATATGATATCCTTGGCAGAAAAGATACATCTCAGGTAGCCTGTCCTGGGCCTAGCACATAGATGTAATCACAAACAAGCACATAGATGTAATGCACAAACAGTGCACCTGCACACCCTGCCCTGTGGTAGCAGTGAGAAGAGGCGAGGCCACAATGGTGGGGATGCTTGATGATTGATGCCACTTCCAAAATTCAGCATCTCATGGAGATGCCATGATGGACCAGGACATATTCTGCAGCCTCTTGTGTTCCGGTGCATTGGAATTGTAACAGGCCATGACACAAACAAACAGGATACTTGCTTAGTGCATCTGTAGAAGTTTGTTAAGTGTATTCAATGACGTACTGCATCTCTTCAAACTTCTGAGAAAGTAGAGGCACTGGTGCACCTTGGTTGTCATGACATCTGAGATGTTAACGCCAATGTATTTGAAGCTGCTAACTCTCTCCACTGGCAAACCACCGATACAAACTGGTGTGTGATCTCTTGACTTCCCCTTTCTGAAGACAATGATTCGTTCCCCGGTGTTGTTGACATTGAGCTAGAAGTTGTCGTTGCGACACAACTCAACCAAGTGCTTTACCTCTCTCCCGAATGGTAACTCATGACAACCTGTGATTCTGGCAACAACTGTGATGGCATTGTCATTTCATCCTCCATTCCTTTGCTCACTTTCCCAGTTGATCTTGAGCCTGCTGTAACCTGAGGCAAACGTCTTCACTGTCCACAACACCAGGTCTGGTGTAATCTGCAGATTTGTTTATCATGCCCACCCGCAGTCTCATCTAAATCATTAATACAAATGACCAACAATAGACACAGCACTGATCCCTGCGGTAAACCACTGGTCACATTACAGTTTAACAAGACAATGGCAATATTGCACTTGGAATATTATATGCAGTTTAGGTCGTCATACTATCGGAAGGATGTGGGAAATATTCACATGCATGCTGCCAAGACTGGAGGGCTTGAGTAATAAGGATCAATTGGAGAGGCTGGGATTATTTTCACTGGAGTGAAGTAAGCCAAGGGATATTGTAAAATCAGGAGGGGTACAGATAAATTGGATGGTCACGGTCTTTTTCTCGGATTAAAGGAGTTTGAAAGGAGAGGGTTTAGATTTGAGGCAAGTTGGGAAAGATTAAAAGGGGCCCGGAGGGGAAGGTTTTGCACATAGAGGGTGATGGGTGTATGGAACGACCTGCCAGAAGGAGTGGTATAGGCAAGCACCATAACATTGTTTAAAAGACAGGGTCATGGGTAGGAAAGGTTTAGAGGTGTATGAGACAAATACAGGCAAATGGCACCAGCTTCCAACTCCTCCATGGCACCTTCATTGGCATGGATGTAATGGGGCCAATAACGCCAGTTAAAGACAAATTGTGTGTAACTAATGTGATAGAGACTTTTAATAAAATAATAGAATGGATTGACACGGGAAACAAGGCTGGCGTGGTGCATATGAAAACCCAAAATTAATTTGATAATGTAGTACATCATAGACTTGTTATCAGTATTGGAAGGCAGGGAGTAAGAGGGACTGGAGCAGGATGGATAGAAAATTAGCGAAATAACTGCAAACACACCATAGTGATAACTCGTTTTTGGATCGGAGGGAAGTGTTTAGTGGAATTTCTCAGGATGCGTAGCACATCTCATGCTTTTCTGAATACAACACCAGGAACTGTAGATGCTGAAATCTTGTGCAAAACACAAGAGGCTGGAGTAACATAACAGGTCTGGCAACATCAATGAAAGGAATGGATAGGCAATGCTGCCTGTCCACAGATGCTGCCTGACCCATTGAGTTATTCCAGATCTTGTTTTCTGTAATATATATTGAAGTATATGCTGTGGGATTGTCAATAGTGATGGCAATCCTTAGATTCTAGGGTCATGTATGTACGAGTCCTATGTTAAGTCAGGAATGCTGGTGATCTTCCCACTTGATGCATTGGGTCTTTTGAGACATTGTTGAGGACATCATTCCAGAATCTTGGGGTGTTGTTGGATAGATCAATAGACCGATAGATCAATAGATCAATAGACCTTCCTCGTCTGATTTCAATCTTTTAAATGCATGTATGAGAATCTATTTTGATTGGTACCATTTTAAAGACTACTCAGTATGAACAGCATAAGATTTCCAACTGCAACATAATCAATGGCATTGTTTCTATCTATTGACTGTAAAGATACTAGCTTAATGCCATCTGCTTTGACTTTGGAGGTTGTTTTCATTCTGTGTGAGCCTTTGGTTATCAGTCACCTGGATCTAGTTTGCTTCTGATTACCTTTTAGTCATAAACTAGTAGAGTAATATAATAGAACAGAACCAGGCCCTTCAATCCACCAACCCATGCAAACCTTTACACTGGAACGTAGAACATACTGTAGAAAAATATAGCACAGGAACAGGCCCTTTGGCCCACAATGTTGGTGCCGAACATGATGCCAAGATAAACTAATCTCACATGATCCATATCCGTCCATTCCCTGCATATCCATGTGCCCATCTAAAACCCTCTTAAACATCACCATCGTATCTAATCTTTCATTCACATTTCCATTCACTCTCCCCAGTTTCAACTACTCACCTACATACCAGGGAAAATTTACAGTGGCTGATTAACCTACTAAACCCACATGTCTTTCGGATGTGGGAGGAAACCAGAGCATCTGAGGGAATCCTACTTAGCCACAGAGAGGATGTGCACATTCCACACAGACAGTACTGAAGATCAGAGTTGAACCTGGGTTGTAGGACTTGTGAAGCATTAGCTTTAATTGCTGCATCACGGTGTTATCTCAGGGTCTGCAAAGTAATGTTTATAACATGTTTATCACTCCAATTACTGCCACCCAATATCCTAAGGGACAGGGTTTGAGAAGTAGCTCAGAGCCAGGAGATTCTAAACCTTCCTCTCTTCTGCCAACCTACCTTCATTTAGCTTTGACCCTTGGCAATGAGATGGCTGTTCATTCAAGAGTCAAGAGTGCTTAATGGTCATATGCACCTGCAATGGAACTATGACATTCCTACTTGCTACAGCTTTACAGACCCATTAATGCAAAACACACAAATTGTCAGTGGTTCGCTCAAAACAAAAGTCTATAGTAGATCATGGTTGCTGAGGTAGTGTTAGTGCAGGGTTAGCACAGGGTTCAAGAGCCTGATGGTTGCTGAGAAGAAGCAACCATCAGAAGACGTGCAGGTATGTAGGTTAATTGGCTGGGTAAATGTAAAAATTGTCCCTAGTGGGTGTAGGATAGTGTTAATGTACGGGAATCACTGGGCGGCACGGACTTGGAGGGCCGAAAAGGCCTGTTTCCGGCTGTATATATATGATATAATAATAATAATAATAATCCATTTATTTTATATAGCGCCTTATCACATGCTCAAAGCGCTTTACAAAAACAATTAACATAGAAACAAACAGACAAACTATCCTGACGGAAAAGCGGCGAATACTCAACGCCAGCGTCCTCTCACGTCAGGGTCCGGCAGTAGACATTAAAGAGCACAAGACACACAGATACAATTTTTTACATAAAACAGCCATCACAGTGATTGCTCTAGGCACACCCTCACTGTGATGGAAGGCAAAGTCTTATCTCCTCCTCGTTCTTCTCCCGTGGTGCCACGAGGTGATCAAGGCTCCCAACTTTTTGAAGCCCCCACCGGGCGATGGAAAGTCCCAGGGCCGAGCCGAGCGGGCCGATGAAAGTCCTGAGCCCCCACCGGGCGATGGAAAGTCCCAGCGCCGAGCCGAGCAGGCCGATGAAAGTCCTGAGCCCCCACCGGGCGATGGAAAGTGCTGCGGCCGAGCCAAGCAGGGCGATGAAGGGCCTGCGAGCGGGTCGATCGTACCTCACGCTTCGGGGCGGTCGAAGTTGCTACGGCTGGAGCTCCCAAAAGCCGGTCGCCAGCCAGGGACCTGCGAACTCCCGATGTTGCGGTCTGCAGGGCCCACGGCCGAAGCCTCCGAGATGGTAAGTCCAGGCCCTGCGACCGCAGTCTTTGAGGTCGATCCCAGCTGGAGGCCGCCGACTCCACGATGTTAGGCCGTAGCGCGAACGGAGATACGACACGGTAAAGGTCGCATCTCCGTTGAGGAGGAGATTTGAAAAAAGGTTTCCCCCAACCCCCCCACATCCCCCCTACATATACAGAATGATATATGATATGATAAGAAGCTGTTCTTGGACCTGGTGATCATGGTTTTCAGGCTCCTGTACTTTCTTCCTCATGGCAATAATGAGATGAGTGTGTGGCAAGGAGCACAAAAGAGACAGATCCTATCCTTGGGCCACATCATGCTTTGACATATCGCTGCTAGAGATATGAAATAGCAGTCAAGAGCAGGAGTCTTTGCTCCTATTTTCCTTCGGAGCTGTGAATATGACCAATTCTTGCTGATCCCGGCTAAATAACATTGAGATTGAACCTGGAACCTTCCTGCGCTGTGAAACACGGTCTCACAATTGCAGATATTTCCATTTCTGATGCCATGTCCTTTCTACCTATCAATCCATTTCATAGCACTTCAACTGAAAAAAAGTATCCTATGAACTCATGTCCGAGTCTCCAAAGTCTGTGTGGTCCATTATGGGTGGAGTTTAGATCGCCAGCATTGTCCACAGGCTGAAAAAAAAATCTGAATATAACAGCGGGAGGTTTATTAATCTGAGTCTGAAAATTCATTAAAATCCAGCATATTCAGACCAGATAGGGAGAAACAGCAGGTTTAGACTCAATAATTCAAGCACGTTTCTTTGGATGTGTAAAATAATTACCGTGAGAAATATGAAGGAATGGTGTGCACACCGTCGCATCTGTGCTCGCGTTTGGTAAAAGTCTGGGCATGTTCTGTTACCACGCTGGTCTGAGTGACAACTGGAAAGAAATTAGAAGTTGCATTGCCTCGACAATTGATGCCGTAGCAGGTGAAATTCTATCAAACCTATTTCTGAGGCCCACCCTCAGCACCAACATACGGTTTAGCTAATAGGCTGAGTCTTTGAAGATAGCGATCTGGAGATAATGTGTTGCTTGTACAATGGGATTTACTCTTTGAATTAGGAAACTCAAAGCAGCTCGGGGAAGAGAGAAAAAAAGATCATAATTTCAAGCCATTGAAAACCAGATCTCAAGCCTATTAATCAGGGAGCGTGAGAGCCACCAGCTTTGAGGCAAAGTCTATTCCTATCCCACCGTTGTTGGGAAGACACCTGCAATTTGTTACATGGTGATTTACTTGAACACTTCTCAGGGATGAGAAAATCCTACAGGTGAAACGTTTGACTACCTTAGTTCTTTAAACTGCCTTGTTGCCATTTCTATCCAATTAAACTGTCATTAAAGAGACATTTGAAGCAGGAAAAATTGGCAGGCGAAACAACTGATGTAGTTCTACTTACAGGGAGCCTGCATGATCTTGATGGGCAAAATTGGTTTCCTTTCTTGTCTTAATGAGTCAAAAGTCAAGGGTATTTAATTGTCATATAGACCAACAGTAAAACAATGAAATTCTTACTTGCTGCAGCTTAACGGGCCCGTAAGCATAACTATATAATAACCAAAAATACAATAAATTAGTACTTTGCAATCCCAGTGTCAACAATTGTGCGGTGCATGTTTTCACTCTAGAGATCCTACCATTTGTGGTTCTATCAACCCCTTCTGTACATTCATTCATCCAGGAGTTTTGTTTAAATGTAATCCAAGTGGTGTTACAGGTTGGTGCTTGGAAATTGGATTTCAACTGCTTTTGTCATGCTAAACAGATGCTGTACAGAATGCTAATGCACCCAGATTTCATCCCACACCACCCTGGCAAAACACACATCTTTCCACTACCATCGGGAAGAAGATACAGGAGCCTGAAAACCACGACCTCCAAGTTCAAGAACAGCTTCTTCCCAGCAACTATCAGGCTCTTGAGCATTCCACAACACTAACCTCCAACCATGATCTTCTTTGGACTGTGTTACGTTACATTCAGGTTTTGTACAATTATGGTTACCTAATATTATGTTTATTAATTTATTATATTGTGATTATTATAGACTATCTATGTGTAATTGCAGTTATAGGCCTGTTAAGCTGCAGCAAGTAAGAATTTTATTGTTCCATTGCTTGTACATATAACAATTAAACACTCTTGAATCTTGACTCTTGATTCTTGGCCATTTCATTTTGAACACACAATCACACTAAAGGAAACCAATGTGGTTCACGGTATGAAAGTTTGCAGCGACCATTTAATAGTACAGCTGAATGCTAGGAAGTTAGTTTGAGCTTAAAGAGCTCACCCACCACAACCACAATACAACTGCAGGATAGGATGTTGGGAACGGATGGGAAATTTTGTTTTTTTGTTTATAGATACAGCGCAGAAACAGGCCCTTTGGCCCACCAAGTCCACACCGACCAGTGATCCCTGTACACTAGCACTATCCTGCACACACTAGGGTCAAATTTACAATTTTGCCAAAGACAATTAACCTGCAAACCTGCACGTCTTTGGAGTGTGGAAGAAAACCGGAGCATCCGGAGGAAACCCACTCGGGGAGAAGGTACAAACTCCGTACATACAATACCAGTAGTCAGGATCGAACCCAGGTCTCTCGCACTAAGGCAGAAACTCTATCGCTGCGCAGACGTGCCACCCCTCTGTTTACACAATAAATCATTGGGGATAGGAAGGATCATGTTTTGAGGCTATTAGATTGCCACATGGATATGCAAGGAATGGAGGGATATGGATTATGTGCAGGCAGATGAGATTAGTTTTTTCTTGGCATCATGTTCGACACAGACATTTTGAGTTCAAAGACCTGTTCCTGTGCTGTATTGGTCTATGTTCTATGTTCTATACTTCCTTCCAGTATAGTACTGTGTACATATTGTACCAGAGGAGTAGAAACAAAGAACTGCAGATGCTGGTTTACACTAAAGGTCACAAATTGCTGGAGTAACTCAGCGGGTCAGACAGCATCTCTGGAGAACATGGATATGTGAATTTTGGGGTTAGGATCCTTCTTCAGACTGATTGTGTTGGGGGAGATTGAAGAAGGGTCCTGACCCAAAATGTCATCCATCCATATTCTCCAGAGCTGAAGAAGGGTCCCAACCCCAAATGTCACCTCTCCATATTCATCAGAGCTGAAGAAAGGTCCCGACCCGATACATCACCTATCCATGTTCTTCAGAGATGCTGCCTGACCCACTAAGTTATTCCAGTTCATTGTGCCCTTTGGTGGCAGAGGTGCTGCCTTGGACATTGCAGTAAACAGAGATCCTACCTATTGAACAAGATTATAAGATAGATTATGGGCAACAAAATAAAAGGGATACAGATAATCATGTCCCCCAATACTGACAACTCATGTGGACCAAGTCTCCCATATTTCAGGTTTAAGAGCAATTTAGTGAGACCATTTCTGATGTTCTGAACAAAATCTTTCCAAGATGTTTCGTTCAAGCACTGTTTCAGTAGATTAAAAAACTCAGCCTTGAGTCATAGTCATAGAGCCAAACAACATAGAAACAGCCGCCTTGGCCCAACTTGCCCAATCCGATCAACATGCCCCATCTACACTAGTCCCACCTGCCTGCATTTGGCCCATATCCCTTTAAACCTATCTTATCCATACACTTGTCAGTACCTGCCTGAATTACCACCTCTGGCTCAGCTCATTCCAAGCACCTCATTTCCAGCTCATTCCATATACCTCCCACCCGGAGTGTAAAAAGGCTGTCCCTCAGGTTCCTATTAGATCTTACCTCTCTCACCTTAAACCTTTGTCCTCTGGTTCTCAATTTCCCTATGCTGCATAGAAGACTATTTGCATTTACACTATCTATTCCTCTCAGAATCATTGCATTCTGCTATTTAATCAAATAAGAGAGAAGTAAGGGGATAAGAGAGTAGTTAGCCGAACCAACATCTGCCATCTGACTAGAGTCGGTAATTAAGGACCAATTGACTGAAAATGTTGAACATTTTTATCTGATTAGAGAACCAACGTGGACGTTTCAAGGAGTAACTCGTGCAAGCTGGATCCGATGGAACCGTTTAAAGAGATGATAAAAGCGGTGGATGATGTCATTCATCTGGATCTCTAGAAGACATTTGGTAAAGCCTTTAAAAAATGCTGCAAGCTAAAGTTCACGCTTGGGAAATTGTAGACAATTTGTTGATCTGTCTAAGAACTTGGTTGTGCATGGCAGGAGGAAGTGAAGTGAGGAAGTTTAGTTTAGTTTAATTTAAAGATACAGCACGGAAACAGGCCCTTCAGCACGCACCAGCAATCCCCGCACGTTAACACTATCCTACACACACTAGGAAAAATTGGTAGCGCAGCGGTAGAGTTGCTGCTTTACAGCGAATGCAGCGCCGGAGACTCAGGTTCGATCCTGACTACGGGTGCTGCACTGTAAGGAGTTTGTACGTTCTCCCCGTGACCTGCGTGGGTTTTCTCCGACATCTTCGGTTTCCTCCCACACTCCAAAGACGTACAGGTATGTAGGTTAATTGGCTGGGTAAATGTAAAAATTGTCCCTAGTGGGTGTAGGATAGTGTTAATGTACGGGGATCGCTGGGCGGCACGGACTTGGTGGGCCGAAAAGGCCTGTTTCCGGCTGTATATATATGATATGATATGATATGATACCAAGCCAATTAACCTACAAACCTGTACGTCTTTGGAGTATGGAGAACATGGATAGGTGAATTTTTGGGTTAGGATCCTTCTTCAGACTTTGGGTTAGGATCCTTCTTCAGGGAGGAAACCGAAGATCTCGGAGAAAACCTACGTGGTCATGGGGAGAACGAACAAACTCCGTGCAGACAGCACCCGTAGTCGGGATTGAACCTGGGTCTCTGGCGCAGTAAGGCAGCAGCTCTACCGCTGCGCCACCATGCTGCCTGTAGCTTATTTTAAATGTCAGAAAATATCAGAAGTTCTGTACCCTACATGCATCCTCTGGGCTAGTCCCTCTTTTGTCTGAAAAAAAAGACACAAAATACAATACTAGAGTATTTGAGTACTTGAATCAGGCAGCAACCCTGGAGAACATGGATAGGTTGTCTTTTGTCCTGTTAGCGCCAGAATTTGTTTTGGACTGACTGCTGTGGCTGAGGAATATGGGTCAAATGCAGGCTCATGGGACGAGCCCTGTATGCCAACTTGTTTGGTATGGTCAAGGTGAGCCGAGAAGCCGGTCTGCACGCTGTACAGCTCGGTGACTCGACAACCCTATGTTCCAATGTATTCAGTATTTCCACACCGTGGGAAGTCTGCCAATGATTCTCTATAAAACCGGCAACTAGCCCCAAGCACAATCCTAGGGCCAAGGGAGCAAGTATTCAGAATGGTAGGAATGTGCATCAGTGTGCATCTGTTTGGACCAGAAATATTAATTATATTCATAAATGACAGAAGGCCAAGTTGGAAAACTACATGTCCAATTTTTCATTCCACAAATGACAAAACCAAAGGTGTTTTAAGCAATGCGTGAAGTTCTGAAAGATATTAAGTCAGCAAAAGGAACAAAGGGAAAATATGAGGCCATTTACTTGCACCTGAAAAGGATCAAACAGGTACTACATCGGAGCAAATAGCCAGAAGCAGCATGAGTCCAAAAAAATTGTAGGTAATTAAGAAGTAGAAACAAAGAACTGCAGATGCTGGTTCACAAAAAAAAAGACAAAAAGTGTGGGAGTAGATTGGTGGGCCAGGCTGCAGGCCATTTAGAACGGAGATGAGGGGTAGGCCATTTAGAACGGAGATGAGGAAAAACTTTTTCAGTCAGAGAGTTGTAAATCTGTGGAATTCTCTGCCTCAGAAGGCAGTGGAGGCCAATTCTCTGAATGCATTCAAGAGAGAGCTAGATAGAGCTCTTAAGGATAGCGGAGTCAGGGGGTATGGGGAGAAGGCAGGAACGGGTGATTGAAAATGATCAGCCATGATCACATTGAATGGTGGTACTGGCTCGAAGGGCCGAATGGCCTACTCCTGCACATATTGTCTATTGTCTATTGTCTATTGTAATTATTTAGGCAAGTGGAAAATGTTCCATCACACTTTTTTCTTGCCTCTTGCTTTTTCACAGTACTGCCAAATTCCCCATAAATTGTTTCCATCCTGGTAAATATTTATTTCTGAAAGGTCATAAAAACAATGATTTTCTTGCTGCCTTGGCTCAGTTACTCACCCTTTTACCTTTGAGTCAGAAAACTGTGGCCTCCTGCCCACGTTCAAGTCACTGCACTTAATGGAGTTGACAGTTTCAGTACAATGTTCCTTTTCCAATGCTATTTCCAGATGATATATGAAATCAAGGCACTGTCGATCCGTTAGCTGGAAACAGAAAGTTCCCTTCATTCTATAAGCAATGGCCAAGTCCACTCAATGTCCCCCAACAAAAAAATTGAATTCATCATTCATCCAATTGACATTTGTAAGTTTTACTGTGTGAGATTGGTTACTGAGTTTGTCCAAAACACATTTAGGCCACACTACAACAGGTACATGGATATGAGAGCATTTAGACAGGTACATGGATGGGATCGGTTCAAAGGGATATGAGGCAAACACAGGCAGGTGGACTATTGTAGTTAGTGTGTGGTTGGTGTGGGCAAGTTGGTCCAAAGGGTCTGCTTCCATGTTGTATAACCCTATGACTCTAAAAACCAACAATGATGGAGGAACAAGGAACTTCAAATGCTGGTTTACAGAAAAAAGACACAGTGCTGGAGATCTCAATGGGCCAGGCAGCATCTCTGGAGAAAATAGTTAGGTGATGTTTCTGGTTGGAACCTTTCTTCAGTTTGATTGAGGTGGAAGTGGGGGGGGATTGGGAGGGGGTAATAAAACTGGAAGAGAGTGCAGGATAAAATCTGGCAATTGTCAGGTGGATACAGGTGAGGGGTGTCTTTGATTGGCAAATGTTCAGACAATGAGCAGGGATGAAAAGGCAGATGTAAGAGAAGGATAGAGAAGGTGTGAATTGTGAAGCCAGAGGAAGGAATAAGGGTGGATGGGGATAGGGGGAGAGCGAATTGGAGAAATGTTTACGCATCCAGATGGGGCACGGAGAAGGGGGTTGGTCAGGGGAAGGCGAAGGGGAAATTTCATACTGTTAGGTTGTAAGCTACTCAAGCGGAATATGAGGTGCTGTTCCTCCAGTTTTTGTGTGGCTTCACTCTGGAAATGGAGGAGACCCAGGACAGAAAGGTCACCAGGGAAATGGGGTGGGGAGTTCAAATGGGGAGTTAGGAACCACAACATCAAGTAGGCCTCGGGGTACTTAGCACAATTGTTCAGTGAAACGGTCGCCAAGTCTACCCTTGGTCTTGCTGAGTAAAGAAGGCCACATTGGGTACACTGGATGCAGTCGATGAGGTTAGAGGGGTGGTTTGGGTGGGAATGGAACCAAGGAGTTGTGGGGAGAGTGTGCAGTGTCTGCTGGAGGTGATAGTGGTGGGGATGGGCAGATGTGACTGGTGGTGGGATCATGTTGAAGGTGGTGGAAATGTCAGAGAATGATGTAATGGATGCGGATGCGGGTGGGATGAAAGGTGAGGACCAGGGAAACTCTATCATTGTTCCCTCTGTGGGGAGAGGGATTGAAAGCAGAACTACGGGACACAAAGGATATATGGGCGAAGGATCCATCTATGACATCAGGGAGGTAAACCACATTTACTAAAGAAAGAGGACATCTTGGATGTCCTAAACTGGAACGCCTTATCCTGGGAACAGATGTGACAGACATAGAAATTGGGAGTAGAGGATAGCGTCTTTGCAAAATTCAGGGTGGGAAGAGGTGTAATCTAAATAACTGTGGGAGTCAGTGGGTCTGTAGTAGACATCCTTGATGGAGGCATAGAGATCAAAAAAGCAGAGAGGGGTGTCAGAGATAGTCCAAGTCCAACAATAATTTCCCAGATTACAGCAAAGCCAAGCTACACTGCCTTTTTTTTAGTTTAGTTTAGAGATACAGCACGGAAACAGGCCCTTTGGCCCACCGAGTCCGCATCGACCAGCGACCAGAAAGAGATCGAGAACCACGTGTCGTGGTGTCTGAACAATAACCTAACCCTTCATGTCAGCGAGATGAAAGAATCGGGTTGAGACCAAAGGAATTGAGGGAAGTGAGCACATCCCAGTCTTAATCATTAGACCTCTTAAATAAATGTTATTGAGCTGCTGATGAAAGGTAATTGACCTGAATTGTTAACTCTATTAGGTGCAGACTCTTAATCATATCTCTACATCATTAGTTATCTGTTATTATACTATATATATATATAGTTTACTCTGTGAACAAGGAATTTAAATGCGTCCTGGTTTATATGGCGACAAACTAATTTGAATCTGAATCTAAGTGCTTGTATTGTCAGAAGACCCACCTCACAGTTTCAAAATGTCTATTGATCCAAAGATTCAGAAAACATTTATTTTAAGTTGTAAAATGATTTGAAAGAATAAATTAATTTAAAACTACATTGTGCAAACGCAAACAAATTAAAAGGATTGAAATGAATCATAATCGAGTTAAAAATAATTAACCATTTAACGAACTTTGTAATGTAGGCCTTCAACTCCATTTAAGTGAATGGGTCTGTTCCAGATGCAGCATGGCTGGAGGACCAGATGTGTAATTTATGTTGACAGGCAAGTAGACAACATGGTTTCTTTGGACCCATCATCTGGCTGGCAGTTTGATCCAGCCGAATTCAATCTCAAACCATGTGTTGGCTCCAGAGGACGTGAAGAATGTTGTCTTGGATTTTGTGGTCAGCAGTACATGGGATGCTTGCCACTAAATTCACAGGAACTGCCCACACAATACAGTGATCTTTGTAGTATAGCATTCATTATTTCTAATGTTGGCTACTACCAGGCATCAGGTCAGTTATTCTAGTCAACCAGCAAAAGAGTTGTTATCAGGCTGGTTGAAAACCCTGTGGTTAAAATTTCTCACGATATAATTTGAAATATTTTCTAAAAGACTTTCCTGACTGGAAGGAGGAATAGTTGAGGCAGGTACTATCTCAACATTTAAGAAACATTTAGACAGGTAAATGGATAGGACAGGTTTAGAGGGTATGGGACAAATGCAGGCAGGTGGAACTAGTGTAGATGGTGTATGTTGGTCAGTGTGGGTTGGGCCAATATCATATCATATCATAACGTATCATATCATATCATATCATATATAAAATCATATCATATCATATCATATCATGTCATGTGATATCATATCATATTATATCATATCATATCATATATCATATCATATCATATCATAAATAGTTCTGAACATTTGGATGGCAACGCTTGTGCCTCACAATAACAGAGACGAGGATTCAACCAGACCCTGGCCTCTGACGCTGCCTTGATTCTTAGTTTTTGGTCCTCCAAAATATTCCAAATGGAATTTAAACTGGAGGTGGCGGAGTATGGACTTAAGCAAGAAGGGCTTCTTGGAGAAGAAGAGCTACCTTAAATTTAGTTGCGTCTGGTTGAATAACTATAGTAGGGTGAAGACCAAAACGGTGCAAGATAGCACGACAATTTTAGGCCCACCTTACTCACCATTGTCACTTTAGTGATAATGCAAGTAGTTTTATTGAAATCGGTCTTATATTTTTAAAGTTATTCACATTTTTAAGTTTAAAAGGAGGGGGGGAGGAGGGAGGGAGGGGGGAAAGGGGGACTGGGGGACTGGGGGAGAGGGGAGGGGGGGTTGAGGAGAGAGGGGAGGGGGGAGGACAGGGTGCTGCACCAATGCAGGAGAGGTTTGGGCCCAACGGGTCCACTTGGTCTAGTATCCCTCTAAACCTGCCCTATCCATGTACCTGTCTAAAATTCAAAAAACCAAAGACATTTCTAAGGATTAATTATGACTTCATAATGAATACTGAAAATACCCAGGCAGTCAGGAAGCACCTGAGAGGAGAGAAACAGAGTTAACATTTCAACACAATAAACTGAAATATTAACTTTCTTCTTCCTCTGCAGATGTTACCTGACATGCTGAGTATTTTCTATTTCATTTAATTTCAGATTTTGCACATTTATTATATTTTGCTTTTTTGATTTTAGCTCCATGCACATTAAAACATTTCCACCACCTGATACTTAATGTTTGCAGGCTACTTTACTTCATGAGATAAAATACGTTTGGTGTGCTTTAGAAGTTGAACCTATTATTCACAGTGATATAATTTACCAAAGATGGACACAAAATGCTGGAGTAACTCAGTGGGCCAGGCAGCATCGCTGGAGAAAATGGATAGGTGAAGAAGCGTCATCTATCCATTTTCTCTAGAGATGCTGCCTGACCCGTTGAGTTACTCCATTTTGTGTCTGTTCACAGTGATGTTTGCTTAAATTATTGAATATTTATTGGACAAATTGCAGTAACATTTATATTTAACACTTTTTACTCATCTAAATGACTTCTCATTTTCATCAGTAGGAAAGAAAACTGCAGATGCTGGTTCGAATCGAAGGTAGACACAAAATGCTGGAGTAACTCAGTGGGTCAAGAAGCATCTCTGGAGAGAAGGAATGGGTGACGTTTCGGGTCGAGACCCTTCTTCAGACTGATCTCATTTTCATCAGAATAATTTCATCCCCTTAGCAATTTCTCAAATCATCCTGCAATGTCCAGTTTAAATCGCACACAAAATCTGATGGAATTTTCTTGTTATTCACAATCTCAACTAACATCCCTCAAGTAACACAGATAAGGTGGTTCATCTAATATCCAGGAAGTTGCTACTGCGATTGCTACATAATTTTCTTACATGAATTACGAATGAACTGCAGATACATCATTTCAGTTCAGTTCAGTTCAGTCCAGTCCAGTTCAGTTCAGTTTAGTTTATTGGTTTTTAGTTAATTTGGTGTACTGTAATTGATACATAATTCATATAAGATAATGGATCTTACATTAATTATGTTCATAAGATAATGAATCTAATATGAATAATATTCCTATAAAATATGAATAAGAAATAAGTTCTGAATATAATCTATAGCTAATAAGCCATAGTCAGAAACTGCTCGTAGACACAGGTGGCCATCTTGGTAATGGAGTGTCTGCCTGGTCTCCTGCTTATGATCTGCCTCCTATTGTCTGTTACTAAAGATCTGTAAAGTAATATGTTTCTCCCTGATAACCCCAAGGGAGAGAGATCGAGAGGTTATTCCAAGACAAGAGATTGTGGCCCTACCTCTACAGTCACTGCTGGCCTCGAGCTTAAAGACTCGTTGCCTGGCTCCAGAGTAAATCCACAAGGGGAAACTGATAACTTTAGCTTAGCTGAGGGAATGTAACACATACTTGCCGCTTTGTGCTTCCATATTTCACTGGTATGTCCTACCGTAGCGGATACTGAACTCTCAAAGCCATGGAGATGCAATTAGAAAATCTGTAGATGGTAATTGATGTTATTAGATATGTTGTATGTACCAATCGACTCGGGACTAATGAAGACTTCTAAAATTGTAAATCATTTTGAATGCATTTTGATGTTATCTCTTTGACCCTTTTCTTCTTCCCTTGCTCTTCCCTTAGCCATTAAGATGGATAAATCCCCAGGGCCTGGTGGAATCTATCCCAGGTTATTGAAAAAGGCAAGTGAGGAGATTTCAGCCGCCCCGTGAAAGATCTTTGTACTTTCGCTAGCCGCAGGCAAGATCCCGGATGAATGAACATTGCTGTTCCTCTGTTTAAGAAAGGAAGTAGAGATAATCCAAGGAATTATATGTGTAGGAAGGAACTGCAGATGCTGGTTTAAACTGAAGATGGTCACAAAGACCTAGAGTAACTCAGGGGGTCAGACAGCATCTCTGAAGAAAAGGAATAGGTGACGTTCTGGGTTGAGACCCTTCTTCAGTGGGTCTTGACCCGAAACATCACCTATTCCTATACTCCATAGATGTTGTCTGACCCGCTGAATTACTACAGCTTTTTGTGTCTATCTAAAGAATTATAGGTCAGTAAGCCTCATCAGTGCTTAAAATGCTTTCGAGAGGATATGTCGGGATTTGGAAGAAGGGAATGGGCTAATTAGGGACTATCAGTTTGGCTTTATTTGTGGCAAGTCATATCTTATGAACTTTAGTATTTTACAGTGGTGACAAAGGTGATTGATGATGGTTGAAAAGTGGATGTTGCTGATATAGATTTTAGTAAGATACTAGGCCAAATTGGGCCCAAACCTCTCCTGCATTGGTGCAGCACCCTCTCCTCGCCCCTCCCCCTCCCCCCTCCCCCTCCCTCCCTCCTCCCCTCCCCCTCCCCTCCCCCCTCTCCCTCTCACCCTTTCCCTCCCCCTTTCCCCCCCACCCCCTCAACCCCCCTTATCCTCCCTCCTCCCCATCCCTCCCTCCCCCCCTCCCTCCCCCGTCCCTCCCTAGGCGATAGATTTAAACTTAAAAATGTGAATAAGTTTAAAAATATAACACCGATTTCAATGAAACCTTCCATTAGCACCAAAGGGATGACAGTGAGTAAAAATTGCCGCGCTATCATGTACCGTTTTGGCTGTAGTTCAGGAACAAACAAACAAACAAACAAACAAACAAGAGTTTTAGTATATAGATTTGATAAAATCCCCCACAGTAGGCTGAACCAGAAGATTCAGATGCATGGGATCCACAGGGATTTGTTGTTTGGATTCAGAACTGCCTCACTCATAGAAGACAGAAGGTTGTGGTGAAAAGGAGTTATTCTGGCTGGAGGACTGTGACCAGTGGAGTTCAGCAGGGATCTGTGCTAGGACCTCTGTTGTTGTAATATATATAAAATACTGGGACATGTAGATAGATTGGTTAATACGTTGTCAGTCGACAC
This sequence comes from Rhinoraja longicauda, assembly GCF_053455715.1. Classification (NCBI taxonomy): domain Eukaryota; kingdom Metazoa; phylum Chordata; class Chondrichthyes; order Rajiformes; family Arhynchobatidae; genus Rhinoraja; species Rhinoraja longicauda. Next base: position 8,119,994 of record NC_135980.1, on the reverse strand, counting down.
CAAAATTGGTGAAGTTGCAGGTAGTGAGGGAGGCTTTCAAAATATACAGCCAGATATAGATCAGCAACAGAAATGGGCAGAGAAATGGCAGACAGAGTTTAATCCAAACGATGGGAGGTGTTGCACTTTGGGAGATTGAATATATGGGGTGAATATAATGGTAAGACCATTAGCGGCATTGATGTGTGGAGGGATCTGGACGGGGCATCTTGGTCAGCATGGATGAGTTGGGCTGAAGGGCCTGTTTCTGTGCTGTATGACTCGATGACTCTCTGACTCTAACTGATGCCGCTGCTCAATGCACAACGATGTGAAGCAATGATTACTTTTGCATTCGCTGTATTACAAGCTCAGTACTTGATGTCTATCTTTAATCAGACATGGTAATCTGTCTTCAACTGAGTGGCTTGCTTGGCTACTTCGGAGAACAAACCACATTGCTGTGGGTTTGGAGTTATGTATAGATCAGACCTCAACGACAGCTCTGCACTTGACATGAGCACCCTTGACCTCAACCCATAGCGGTCTGTTTGGGCCTGGCTGAAGAGAGAACACTCAGGTCATTTCCCATCTAAAACGCAATAAATCCTTTGGAACAGACAGCATCCCTGCTGAGGTTCTAAAACTCAGCCTTTTTATTTTCATCAAGAAAGACACATAATGCTGGAGTAACTCAGCGGAACAGGCAGCATCTCTAGAGAACATGGGTAGAAGACGTTTTCATATTTTCTTTCAACTTTGAAGGTGACCATTCAGCCCATCGAGTTCTTCCCAGCTCTCAGTTCATTTGAGCCAATCGCATCCCCCCCCCCCCCCCCCCACTTATTTTCACTGTAATCCATCCTCTTTCACCTAGCTTTAAGGTGAGAGCGGCAAAGGTTTAATGATGTGCAGGGCAAGTTTTGACACAGAGAGTGGTGGGTGCCTGGAATGCTTTGCTCGGGGCAGTGGTGGAGGCAGATATGCTAGTGGTGTTTAAGAAGCTTTTAGATAGGCACATGGTTATACTGGAAACGGAGAGATATGGATGAGATTAGTATATCTTGGCAGTATGTCTGGCACAGAAATTGTGGGCTGAAGGACCTGTTTCCGTGCTGTACATTTCCATGTAGAAACAAGGACCTGCAGATACAGTTGTACAAAAAAAGACACAAAATGCTGGAGTTACTCTGCGGGTCAGGCAGCATCCCTGGAGAACATGGATAGGTGACGTTCTGGGTCGGAAGCCTTCATCAGACTTTTCTATGTTCTACACACATCAACTCCTACTTCTTCTACCACCAACCTACACAAGGGGCAATTTATAGTGGCTAATTAACCAATCATGCTGCTGGGCTTTGGGATGTGGGAGCAAACTGAACCTCCCGAGGGAAACACGTGTGGTCACAAGGAGTACATGCAAACTCCACACAGTCCAGTACCCAAGATCAGGTTGCTAGAACTGTGAGTCAGTGGCACTAATTGCTGCACCACCATGCTGCCCAGAGGTAAAACTAGTTCAGTCACTAATCGACAAACTTCACATTTCCATGTGAGCAGAAGACTTAACAGACTTAACAGGACTTTACATCGCCCGGTGCGGCTCGGCCGTGGGACTTTTCATCGCTGGTGCGGCTCGGCCGCGGGACTTAACATCGCCCGGTGCAGCTCGGCCGCGGGGCTTTACATCGCTGGTGCGGCTCGGCCGCGGGACTTAACATCGCCCGGTGCGGCTCGGCCGCGGGGCTTTACATCGCTGGTGCGGCTCGGCCGCGGGACTTTTCATCGCTGGTGCGGCTCGGCCGCGGGACTTAACATCGCCCGGTGCGGCTCGGCCACGGGACTTAGCTGCGCAAGGCTTGGTCGCGGGGCCTTCCATCGCCCGGCTCGGCCGCGAGACGTTTCAGCGCCCGGTGTGACTCGGCCGCGGGGACTGTGCGGGTCGGTCGGGGACGAGCTGTCTGTCCGTGGGCGTGGGGAAGAGAGTGGAAGTTTTGTTGCCTCCATCACAGTGAGGGGGTGTTTGGAGTCACTGTGATGGACGTTTGTGTTGGGGTTATGTGTCTTGTGTTCTTTTTTGTATGACTGCTATGTAGTTTCGTTCGGTACCTTGGTACCGAATGACAAATAAAGCTCTGTTGAAAATAGTTCAAGATGCGCTTAAAGCCTCCTTGGAGAAAATGCAATAACCCTGCTGAATCTGAGGAATCCCTGGATCCAAGGCCGCTCAAAGTGGAGAAGGAGCATTCTAAATGGTGTTGAGAACCTCGGGACGATGCCTCAGCAGTATACAGAAGCTCAATACAAACAGTGGAAGGAACGGTCACATCAGAAACTACCCCCCCCCCGATCATCAGCCACATCCTGTCACTTCTGTGGAGGAATCTGCAGTTCACACGTTGGGTTGATCAACCACTCCAAAACCACAGAACCAGACATAAAGTGCTGGAGTAACTCAGTAGGTCAGACAGCACACATAGAGAAAATGGATAGGCAATGTTTCTGGTCAAGACCCATCTTCATATTTTTACACTCGAGTCTGAAGAAGGATCCAGACCTGGAAGGTTGCGTACATATTCCCACCACGCCTGACCCATTGAGTTACCTCAGCACTTTGTGTTTTGCAGAAACAAAGAACTGCAGATGCTGGTAAATACACAAAAGCACACAAAGTGCTGGAGTAATTCAGCGGGTAGGCAGCATCTTTGAAAAACATGAATAGATAACATTTCGGGTCCAGACCCTTTTTAGACTGATTGGAGGAGAAGAAAGCTGGAAATCTGTACCCTTCAAACCTCGCTGACACCTTCCTTTCTTATCTCTGGCCTTTGTTCCAACCATCTGCCTATCGAAAACCTCCCTTGCCTGTATCGACCTATGACCTGTCATGCTTTGTCCTGCCTCTCCACTTTTCTAGCTTTCTTCCCCCACCCCTCCATAATCAGTCTGAAGAAGGGTTCAGACCCGAAACGTCACCTATCCATATCCTCCAGAGATGCTGCTTGACCCATTGAGTTACTCCAGCACTTTGTGTTTTGCACAAGATTCCAGCATCTGCAGTTCCTTGTGTCTCCACAGAACCAGGGTGGAAACGTCATCCTTGACTCTGGGGGCCTGCTGGAGAAGAAAGGTCAAAATTCCCATCGAGTTTTTATAAAGATTCCAGTAGTTTCACAATCACTATTATTGTTACTAGCCTTCTTAAACACATTAAGTTCCCATTTATGTCATTAATTGAATTTAAATAACCCTGTTGGATTTGAACTCACACTCACAGTATTTCAGTATGTATCTTCAGACAATAGCCCAGTAACTTAACCACTCTGCTGTTCCCCAAATACATTAAAAATATTCTGTGGATTCAAGTAATTGAAACAGACTTTGAGGAATTTCATATTTCAAATTCATTTAAAGCTACTTCAGTTTCAGATCTTGACTAATGCAAATTCTCAAGCTTTCCTGCATGTGACATTATGTAATACAATGCTTCAGATGGGCGGCACGGTGGCCTAGTGGTAGAGTTGTTGCCTTACAGCGTTTGCAGACCAGGAGACCCAGGTTCAATCCCGACTACGGTGCTGTCTGTACGGAGTTTGTACGTTCTCCCCGTGACCACGTGGGTTTTCTTCGAGATCTTTGGTTCCCTCCCACACTCCAAAGATGTACAGGTTTGGAGGTTAATTGGCTTGATGTAGGTGTAACTTGTCCTTAGAGGGTGTGGGTAAGATAGAGTTAATGTGCGGGGATCGCCGGTCAGTGCGGACTTGGTGGGCCGAAGGGCCTATTTCTGCTCTCTATCTCTAAACTAAAACTAAAACTAAACTAAACTTGATTGAAGTAAATCACACATGGAATCATGGAATGGAAGTTGCTTTGAGAAAGGACATACATCCTTTCAAGCCCATGCCAGCTCATTGTAAGTCTCATACGCCCATTCTCATTCACTTTAACCTCCCTAGTGTCCCTGTAATTTTTTTTTACATTTCAGGTACTGGTCAAATACCATCTCAAATACCATGATTGAATACACCTCCACCATTATGTCATGCAGTGTTTCTCCAGTACCAAACTACTCACTGTGTAAAAAACATTTTCTCCTTGTTGCTTTCGGTTCTTTTTCTCAATAATAGTGAAACTTGATTTCTAAGAGTCAATTTTTCATTGACGTTTGCAGCGGCAATGGAACAATGTCATTCTTACTTGCTGCAGCTTAACAGCCCCGTAAATGCAATAATGCAATAAATATATAATAATACAATAATACAATTGGGGTCACGATGGCACAGCGGTAGAGTTGCTACCTTACAGCATCAAAAATCTGGGTTAGACCCTGACTGCGGGTGCTGTCTGAATGGAGTTTGTATGTCCTCTCCGTGACCTGTGTGAGTTTTCTCCGGGAGCTAAGGTTTCCTCCCACATTCCAAAGACGTACATTAGGGTTGTAGGTTAATTGGCTTTGGTAAAATTGTAAGTGGTCCCTGGTGTGTGAAGGATAGCGTTAGTGTGCGGGGATCGCTGGTCGGCACAGACTCGGTGGGCCGAAGGGACTGTTTCCACCCATAGCTGAAGTAGTTGCGGTTCTGTGGTGTGGTTTATCAAGGCTGGGCTGACAAGCAGCAGATTACAGACACTCTGCTGGCACTGGGCAGCACAAATATAGGGGGACATCTGTGCGAATACTTTCCCTCTGTTAACATACTGGGTCTGTGGTTATGGTTTAAACTTTTCCAATTACCTTCTGTCCTACACTGTGGGATGCCAGTTTAAAATAAGTATAATTCATACTATAATAATATGGTTTACATTGGTGCTCTACTATTAGATATGGCAGTGGTAAAATGTTCACATCAAGATTGATTATTTTGAAAGCTCAGATTAAATAATTCAGGTGCAGCATTGTACAATATCCTTGACAAAAACAATCAATTTATTTGCATGCTGTCACTGCCACCATGGAGAAATCACAGCATGAGATTCTGTTTTAAATGCCAGTTTTTGCATCTGATCTGACAATTCCTTTCCCTGCCAATCCCTTAAGGATGGCTTCGAGAAGCATAATTGTGTAAGGATTAGGCTAACACTTCAACGGGTGGTGCAACTGTAATCTTTCAGACAGACTCTGCTCACAATTTCAGGTGGACCTTTGGAAGACCCATGGAGTTCATCGGGACGAGCTGTCTGTCCGTAGGCGTGGGGAAGAGAGTGGAAGTTTTGTTGCCTCCATCACAGTGAGGGGGTGTTTGGAGTCACTGTGATGGACGTTTGTGTTGGGGTCATGTGTCTTGTGTTCTTTTTTTGTGTGTGACTGCTATGTAGTTTCGTTCGGTACCTTGGTACCGAATGACAAATAAAGCTCTGTTGAACTGTTGAACTGTTGAGTGTAGACACAGGAAACTGCAGATGCTGGAATCTTGAGCAAAGCACATAGTGCCGGAGGAACTCAGCAGATCAGGCAGCATCTGTGGAGGGAATAGACAGATGATGTTTTTGGTTGGGACCCTTCTTCAGATTGATTGCTGTAGGAGAGAGAAAGTGCTGGAAAAAAAGAGATAGGGTTGGGACAAAGCCTGGCAAATGATAGCACAGTGGATTGATTTCTCTAGTGTCAAATAACCCTTGCATTCCCTCTAGTTCTGTCCCTCCCCCCACCCTAGTTGTCCTACTAGTTTCATGTCATCTTGCTTAGTTTCACTGTTCGTATCCCCTTGTTATCACCTCTTCCACAGCCAACAATGGACCATTGGGGGCTTCAACTTTCCTTGATCATCGGTGCTGGCTTTGAGTTGTTCTTTTCACACCTTACATTCATTTGTTCTCTGTACCTTTTCATACCTCTAGTTTCCCTCTCCCCTGACTCTAGTCTGAAGAAGGATCTCCACCTATTCCTTTTCCCCAGAGATGCTGCAGCATTTTGTGTCTATCTTCCTGGCAAGTGATATGTGGATACAGGTGCCTGGACATGGAACTGGAAGCCGCGTGGGACAAGTTGGCGGCAAAGACAAGTGCTGAGGAAAAATATCTGATTTAGTAGTGTGTATGGACCAGGACATGATGAAAGAGCGGGAGAGGGGCAGGAATCACAGAGAAGGAGCAGTGGGAGAGGTCCACACAGAACTCCTGTCAGAGAGAGGAGGACAACCTCTTCAAATTAGGAATGCTTTGAGGTGATTTCACAGCGGAGTAGTAAAATGAAGACACAGGAACCTGCAAATGCTGTAATCTACTGACATTTGCTGCTCATTTGACACCACAGATGAATGCAAATGTCGGTTTGCAAGACTCGTTATGCATCATCATCTGTCTACCTAACCCCAGTGACTGGACTTCAAACCCCAGTAGGTAATGCATTTCGCAATAGGGTACAGGAATACTTAATTTCAACTTCTCTTTCCTTCCTGATTCATTTCCTTCTTCAAAGAGCTGGCGCAACCAGCTCTGGACCAAATAGGTTTCATCTGTGCTATATGATTCACATCACTTCCTGTCTGATGAGCAGCTGGTCTAGAATGGATCAGGAGATTCTGATATTTGTCAATTTCTTCAGTTACCAGGACTGATAAGTCAGTGTACTGCTGAGTTGTCCTGCCTCCCCTCTCTTCCAGCTTTCATTTCCGCCCCCACAGCAATCAGTCTGAAGAAGTGTCCCGACGTGAAACGTCATACATCCATGTTCTCCAGAGATGCTGCCTGACCCCCTGAGTTACTCCTGCACTTTGTGTCCTTTTACATAAACCAGCATCAGCAGTTTCTTGTTTCTAATCTATGTCTTATCTTGGTATCCATTTCTAGTTCAAACAATCAAAGCCTTCACCTGATGGAGACTTCCTCTGAATATTGACCTGAAGCCTTAAATCTACTTCTCTTTCCAAAGATGCTGTGCGTCCTGCTGAGAACATCTACTCCTCCTCTGGTCCCTTATTCTGCTGGATTACCTTGAACCCATCTAGATGTCTCGATAAAGGAAACATCACAATTAAGCAGAAGCTCACGAAAGAGTTTCTGACGCTCTAAATGGACAAGAGTTTTGAACAGGCAAGCGACTGCAGTTACTGGAATGTGGGACAAAATGTGAGCTGCTGGAGGAACTCCAAGGGCCAGGATTCATTTGTGGAGAAAAATGGGTTCCATTTCCATTTCTGGGCACCTGTACCCACCTATCACTCGCCAGACTTTGTCCCATGCCTATCTCTCTTCAATAGTCAATAGTCAATAGTCGTTTATTTGTTACATACACATAAATGTGTAGTAAAATGAAACATTACCCGCAGTTGAACAATAAGACCAATAAGATTAATCAATAAAAATGCAATAACACATACAATCACAACTAACACCAAACAAAAAGAAACATCCATCACAGTGAGTCTCCTCCAGTCCCTTCTCACTGTGATGGAAGGCCAAAATGTCTTTTTCTCTTCCCTTCCGTCTTGTCCCGCGGTCAGGCTGTTGGAGTTGCCACGTCGGGGCGGTCGGGGCTCCCGATATTGAAGCCGCCGCTGGGCGGTGAAAGGTCAACGGCCTATTTCAGGCCGCGCCGGATGGTGAAAGGTCCGTGGCGGGCCGACCCAAGCCCCGCGATTCGGGGCGGGCGAACACGCTGCCTCTGCCGTTGCCGGAGCTCCCGATGTCGGCCCCCATCCAGGGGTCTGCGGGCTTCCGACGTCCACGCGGCCCGCGCCGGAGCCTCCGGAGACGAGTCGCAGCCGCGCCTGCAGCATCCGCAGGCAGCCAGCGCCGCAGGTGGTGAGTCCGGGCCGCGGGCTCTGCGAACCAGAGCCCCAGGTGTTCCCAGGTGAATGGCCGGTGGTAGGCCGCAACGGGAACGGAGACACGACACAGAACAAAGGTCACGTCTCCGTTCTGGAGAGAGAATGTTACAGTTCCCGTTCCCTCCCACCCCCCCCCCCCCCCCAAAACATAACATACAACACTACATCATATTAAACTACAATTCAGACAAAAACAACAAAAAACACAAAAGACAGACGGACTGCAGGCAAGCCGCAGCTGCGACGGCAGCGCTGGCTCCATCTTTGGGTTGGGACCATCATCTGGAGTGGAAGAGGATTACGCTTTGTCCTGCCTCTTCTCCCTTCCAGCTTTCTTCATCCCACTTACAGTCTGAAAAAGAGTCCTGACCCGAAACGTCACCTATTCATGTTCTCCATGGATGCTACCTGATCTGCTGAGTTACTCCAGCACATTTGTATGTTTCTTTGGCAGATGAAGTAGTTCAGCCAGGTCAGGGCCGTTTTTACAGCATTATGGGCCCCCGGGCAAAGCAGTGTACTGGGGCCCCTACCGTTACTCTCCCCCACCCCCCTTTCCCTACCAGCCCCCCCCTGTCGTGCCGGCGAAAAGCACTTACCGAAAAGCACTTAGCGATGGACTTAGGGTGCTACATTGTTGCGAAAAGCACTTACAGATCGCTGTGAGAAGCACTTAGTGACCGAAAATGTTGCAAAAAAAGCACTTATTGAACCTACATTTTTAAAGTAGTATTTATTTATTGCAAGTCACTTAACATACACAGATCAGCATGGGGCCCCTATGCTCGTGGGCCCCCGGGCAAGTGCCCATCAGGCCCATGCGTTAAGACGGCCCTGAGCCAGGTAAAGAATAGCATTTAAAAGACAGCTGGACAGATATACGGATTTGAAATATTTAGAGGGATGTGGGCAATTAGAACCAGTTCAGATGGGGTATCTTTGTTGGCATGTATGAGTTGGGCCAAAGGGCCTGTTTCCATCATGTATGATTCTATGACTCGATCTAATGGTACAATGGGCAGTATGGACATGATGGACTGAAGGGCCTATTTCTGTGTTCTGACTTTATTACAAATTCTAATGCTTCAACCAGCACCACTTTATTCCTTTCCAAGCTGCATCAGTCTTGTTGTTAAGTGGTTTGTCCATTATTTATCTCTCATTCAACATGACTGAAACAGACGTTCTTATATTATCATTTTGGGAACTTAGAACATTCAAATTGGCTGCTACAATTCCTACTTTATTATAGGGGTCATATTCCAATAACCCCGATCTGTTACAGATCATGTGAGATTACGAAAGATGCTATACAAATGCAAGCCTTTTTTTAATCTTTTATGCTTCAAATAATAATTGCATTCTTTCCCAATTTTATGTCATTTTTCAGCAGGAAACCTGCATGGAACGAGAAAAGAAAAACTCCTTTGAAAATGCCTGGATTTCATGGTCAGAAATACTTCTTTTTATCGCGTATCTAAAGGCACCATGATCTCCCAATCTGCAGCAGCAACACCACCTATGGACAGAATCATGAATTTATGTTATACTTGTCAACACAAAAAGGAGTGGGTGAAAAGTGTAGAACACAAAATGCTGGAGTAACTCAGCAGATCAGGTAGAATATCTGCAGCACATGGATAGGTGATGTTTTGAGCCAGGGACCCTTCATCGGATTCCTGACCCAAAACCTCGCCTATCCATGTCCTCCAAAGATGCTGCTTGACTCATTGAGTTACTCCTGCGTTTTGTGTCCTGTGGAAGATTCCAGCATCTGGAGTTTAGTTTAGAGATACAGCGCGGAAACAGGCCCTTCGGCCCACCGAGACCAGCGATCCCCGCACATTAGCGCTAACCTACACACACTAGGAACAATTTTACATTTATACAATTATACCAAGCCAATTAACCTACAATCATGTACGTCTTTGGAGCGTGGGAGGAAACCGAAGATCTTGGAGAAAACCCACGCAGGTCACGGGGAGAATGCACAAACTCCGTACAGACAAGCATCCGTAGTCAGGATTGAGCCCAGGACTGACGCTTACAGCCAGAAGCAGTAGCTCTTCCTCTACTCCACTGTGGCGCCACAGTTCTGTGTGTCTCCATTTTACTGCAGGACTGGTGATATTTAATTAGCTTCAGATGAGCTTCAGTTAATACCACTCTCATCTCTGAGTTGGATGTTATGGGTTCATTCTCCCACACCAAGACTTGAGGTTAAAAATGTTGGTTAACACTCCAGTGTGAAACTGTTGAAGGTGCCACCTTTTGTTTAAAGTGTTAAACTGAAGCCCCGGCAGCTCTCTCAAGTTGATTGGACAGAGTATTGGGACATTTGCAAAGTGGAACAGAAGAGTTTCTCCCCAGCAGATAGATACAAAATGCTGGAGTAACTAAGCGGGTCAGGCAGCATCTCCGGAGAAAAGGAGTAGGTGATGTTTTGGGTCAAGACCCATCTTCAGACCTGAAACGTCACCTATTCCATTTCTCCAGAGATGCTGCCTGACTCACTGGGTTACTCCAGCATTTTGTGTCTATCTTCGGTGTAAACCAGCATCTGTTGTTCCTTCCTATACAGTTTCCCCCAGCATCCTGACCCAAAGTGTGAAGAAGGTTCCCGATCCGAAACATCACCTATCCATGTCCTCCAGAGATGCTGCCTGATGTGTTGAGTTATTCCAGCATCTGCAGATCCTGTGTCTCCAATGTTTATTGTGCTCCTCAATTAATTGAGACTGTCTGCTCATTATCAAAGGTAGACACTTCGCTGAAGTAAATGCTGGAGCAACTCAGTGGAGTAACTCCTGCTCATTATCAAGTTGGATTTGGAGAGAACCTGTGCACAGGATTCATTGAACATTATAAAAGTGACACAATATGCTGGAGTAACTCAGTGGAGCAGACAGGAACTCTGGAGAACATGGATAGGTGACATTTCGGGCTGGGAACTTTCTTCAGATATTTGATAAAAGTGAGGAACAAAGAGCTACAGAAGCTGGTTTACAAAACAGGAAAATAGTGCTGGAGTAACTCAGTGGGTTAGGCAGCATCCTTGGAGAATATGGATAGGTGATTAGACACTGAAGAAGGGTCTTGAGCTGAATGTCAGCCATCCTTTATCTCTAAATATGCTGCCTATGAGTTACTCCAGCAATTCGTGTCTGTCTTCGCTGTATACCGGCATATGCAGTTCCTTTCTACACGTGGATGGGTGATTTTTTGGGTCAGGACCCTTGTTCAGAAGAAGGTCTCGACCTGAAACCTCACTTATCTATGTTCCCCGGGGATGCTGCCTGACCCACTGAGTTACTCCAGCACTTTGCCTTTTTTTGAATTATAAGATTGACTTCACTTCAAAGGTTGTGTAAAGTAATGGAAAATCCTGAAAAGAATGTGAGAGGCACTAATTAAATGCAAATCCTTTTTGATAATATTGACAGGCTTGAGTGAAACAGCAAGTGGAAAATCAGCAAACGTTTGTGTTTCAGGATCTTGTTCAATTATAATGCATTATATATAAATGTTAACACTCTGCAGAGATTCATTCACAAATTTTAATATAATATTTTCCAATCCTCTGGGAACTACAGTACATCAACAGAGTAAGTTGGCAGACACACTACTAGTCTAACAGTCAATTCAGCCCAAAATGCTAAATTACTCTGGAATAAATTCGCCCTTGTTTCATCTACAAACAGAGCCTGCCACCTAGTGTTTTCTTGATTAAAGGCAGCAGGAAACAATTTCTAAATAGCAGATCTATATGGGAAAGAGCCTTTCCTTATATTTTTTATTCTGAATTAATTTTATTTTCGAAATAAACGAAAAGATCCATGTAAGAAAGCGCACTTAATTATACTGTGTAGGAAGGAACTGCAAATGCAGGTTTAAACCAAAGATAGACACAAGATATAAAACTTAATTTTACTGTTGTTTTTAAAGATATTTGGACAGGTACGTGAATAGGAAATGTTTTGAGGGATATGGGCCAAATGCTTGCTTTAAAAGATATTTGGACAGGTACACGAAAAGGAAATGTTTTGAGGGATATGGGCAGGTCGAACTATTGTAGATGGGGCATCTTGATCGTCATGGGAAAGTTGGTCCAAAGGGCCTGTTTCCATGCTGTATGACTCTATGATTCCATGTATCACTTTAAGAGTTTCCACTTGTGGATTGGACACTGAGTTGTTTCATATTCATGGCCTATTTTGGATGACTCATTCCTACATCAGGGAGTTTTTTGAAGTTTGAAGAACGTTCATGACTCAAAACGTCGCCTATCCATTCTCCCCATAGACGCTGCCTGACCTGTTGAGTTACTCCAGCACTTTGTGTTTTACTCAAGATTCCAGCATCTGCACATCCTTATGGCTTTGTTTTTTTTATATTGTCTGTCAATCAAGCATCTCCATCACCCATGGTTCAGTGGATGTTAATTTATGTTGCCATGAGCAAGATTCTTCTCCTTTCGTGTCCATCATCCATGTTTCAAATGTTACATCACTGTCATAAAGCGGAAGTGGCGGCGCCTAACGGCTGCGGCTCGCTAGCAGTCTGTTCGTCTTTTTTCCTTTTTTTTTTGTTGTTTGTCGGTGCTGGGATGGTTTTTGTATTTTTTTGGTTGTGTATGTGTGGGGGGTGGTGGTGTGGGTGGTGTGGGTGGGGGGGTGGTGGGGGGGTGGTGGGGGGGTGGTGGGGGGGTGGTGGGGGGTGGGGGAAACATTTCTCTTTTAGGTCTCTTCCTCACGGCGCGGGGTGCGGCTCGGCCGCGGGGCCTAACATCGCCCGGTGCGGCTCGGCCGCTGAACTTTACATCGCCCGGTGCGGCTCGGCCGCTGGACTTTACATCGCCCGGTGCGGCTTGGCCGCTGGACTTTACATCGCCCGGTGCGGCTTGGCCGCTGGACTTAACAGTGCCCGGTGCGGCTTGGCCGCGGGACTTTTCATCGCCCGGTGCGGCTTGGCTGCGGGACTTTACATCGCTGGTGCGGCTCGGCCGCTGGACTTAACAGTGCCCGGTGCAGCTCGGCCGCGGGGCTTAACATCGCCCGGTGCGGCTCGGCCGCTGGACTTTACATCGCCCGGTGCGGCTCGGCCGCTGGACTTTACATCGCCCGGTGCGGCTTGGCCGCTGGACGTTACATCGCCCGGTGCGGCTTGGCCGCTGGACTTAACAGTGCCCGGTGCGGCTCGGCCGCGGGACTTTTCATCGCCCGGTGCGGCTTGGCCGCGGGGCTTTACATCGCTGGTGCGGCTCGGCCGCGGGACTTTTCATCGTTGGTGCGGCTCGGCCACGGGACTTAGCTGCACAAGGCTTGGTCGCGGGGCCTTCCATCGCCCGGCTCGGCCGCGAGACGTTTCAGCGCCCGGTGCGACTCGGCCGCGGGGACTTCCATCTCCTTGCGGGGACTGTGCGGGTCGGTCGGGGACGAGCTGTCTGTCCGTGGGCGTGGGGAAGAGAGTGGAAGTTTTGTTGCCTCCATGTATCTAACCAAATTACTTTTAAGTTACAGTTGTTAATTTATTGCATTATTGATTATTATATATTTATCTGTACATTATTGGATTAATGGGCCTGTTAAGCTATAGCAAGTAAGAACTTGTGTAGGAAGGAACTGCAGATGCTGGTTTAAACCGAAGATAGAATAAAAAGCTGGCGTAACTCAGCGGGACAGGCATCATCTTTGGAGATAAGGAATAGGTGACGTTTTCGGTTCGAGACCCTCCTTCAGACTAGTTTGGGAAAAGCGAAACGAGAGATATAGATGAAGATGTAGAGAGATAAAGAACAATGAATGAAAGATATGAAAAAAAGGAACGATGATAAAGGATATAGGCCATTGTTTGCTATTTGTTGGGTGAAAATGAGAAGCTGGTGCGACTTGGTAAGTAAGAACTTCATTGTTTCATTGCTGGCACACATGACTATTGAACACTCTGGACTTACCTTGATTCTCGATTCCCAGGTCAGCATCTGCCCTTTTCTTCACAGTTGAGTTCTAGCAGTTTCTAGTTTAAGGGCTTGGCACTGTGGAATATTTAGAAGAGTACAGCACAAGAACAGGCTCTTCGGTCCATAGGATGACAGTGATCCAGACTGTCTTAGTATGCAGATTGAATTTCTTATGTCTATAATTTAATGAATAAAATCACATCATCCTATTTACCACCAAAAAAACAAGTCTTTTGGATGAAATTCCGTTACCCACAGTCCAACAATAAGAACAATAAAAATAAGCAATAACACACACAATCACAAACTAACACAAAACAACAAAAAAAAGAAACATCCATCACAGTGAGTCCCCTCCAGTCACCTTCTCACTGTAATGGAAGGCCAGAATGTCTTTTCTCTTCCCCTGCCGTCTTCTCCCGCGGACAGGCTGTTGAACTTGCCACGTCGGGGCGGTCGGGGATCCCAACATTGAAGACCCCGCCGGGCGGAGAAAAATCCCGCGGCCTATTTCAGGCCGCGCCGGACGGTGAAAGGTCCGCAGCGGGCCGACCCAAGCCCCGCGATACGGGCCAGGCGAAGATGCTGCCGCTGCTGGAGCTCCCGATGTCGGCCCCGACCCAGGGGGCTGCGAGCTTTCGATATCCACGCGGCCCGCGGCTGAAGCCTCCGGAGCCTCCGAAGGCGAGTCGCAGCCGCACTTGCAGCGCCACCACAGCCTCCCAAGGCAGCCAGCTCCGCAGATGGTAAGTTCGGTCCGCGGGCTCTGCGAACCAGAGCCCAGGTGGTCCCAGCTGTAGGCCGCCAGCTCCAGGTGTTTGGCCGATGGTAGGCCGCAGCGTGAACTGAGACACGACCCAGAAAAAAAAGGTCGGGTCTCCGTTCGGAAGAGACAATTTTACAGTATCCACCCCCACACATAGTACTAACACTCCATCACATCTAAACACTACAATTAAGACAAAAAACAACAAAAACACAAAAGATAAACGGACTGCAGGTGAGCCGCAGCTGCTGCACAGCGCCGCCACTTCCTGAAAATATTTATGTTGTAGCTATTGGTAACAATTAAATTGTTATGTGTAGGAAAGAACTGCAGGTGCTGGTTTAAATCGAAGGTAGACACAAAATGCTGGAGTAACTCAGCAGGACAGGCAGCATTTCTGGAGAGAAGGAATGGGTGACGTTCGGGTCGAGACCCTTCATCAGATTGTTAAAAAAATTCTAAACAAAATCTAAATTCTTCAGATTCTAAATAAATTGTTATGTTTACAGGAAAAGTAGATAAATGCTTGAAGGAGTAAATGGACGGCTTTGGAGAAAAGAAATGTAGCCGGGTGATTAGTCTGAAGAAACGTCCCGACCTGAAACATTGTCTGTTTGCTACAGCCAATGCTCAAGATTCCAATATCTGCAGTTTCTTGCATCTCTGCACGATTGGTTTTGGATGCGGCAATGAGACAACTGATGCATCATGCACCAGTTGCCTTCCCTCTTTCTATGCTTTGGTCATTACCAATATTATATTAAGATATTCCAAGGCATTCACAGGTTGATATAGGGTCAAGGAACTGCAGATGCTGGTTTGCAAAAAAAGACACAGTGCTGGAGTAACTCAACAAGTCAGGCAGCATCTCTATGGATAGGTGACATTTCGGGTTGGACCCCTTCAGGTTGATGTTCTTTGCTTCAAAAGAAAAGTTAATGAGAACTTCAAGAGTCAAGGGAGTCAAGAGACAATCTGATGGTATGATATCTGGATGATGATATGACTGCGCTGTGCATTGCTTATTACCAAAAAGTAACAACCTCTGAGAAACTTGAATAACAAAGAATGACTAAAATAGGTCATAAAAAAAGAGAAGAAAGAGTAGAGACACAAGGAACAGAAGATGCTGGTACTTTGTGTAAAACACAAAGTGCTGGAAGAACTCAGCAGGTCAGGCAATATCTGTGCAAGGAACGGATAGGCAATATTTCGGGTCAGCGTCCTTCTTCTAGGGAGAAGTGGGGGGAAAAGAGAGGTGGGGGCAGGACAAATCCTGGCAAGTTATCCTTGGAAATGAGGTTGAGAGGGAAAAATAGGTCAGCCATAATCAAATGGCAGAATAGACTCGATGGGTCAAATGGCTTAATTCTGATCCAATGTCTTGGAGATTGGTGGGGCTTCAGATGAAAAAGAGATAATAGGGTATTAGATAAGGAGAGCACAGGAGTGAAATGTAAAGTCAGAGAGAGTATGATAGGTGGAAAAGGATTGAGATGGGGCGAAAGATGGGCAGGACAATGGGAGAAATGGGTGCGTACTGGGAGTACATCGGAAAGAGAAGGGGGGAGGGGTGAGTGTATTGGATAAAATTGGAGAATTCACTCTTCATACAATTAGGTTGAAAGCTACCACAGTGGAATCTGAGGTGACAGAATATAAGTGTAAACTTGCAAATTAAATAAAAACGAGCATGAACCTTCGCTGATACATAAAGAAGACAACAGGAAAAATGTTCTCGATGTTGGGGGGCTCCAGAACCAGGGATCACAGTTTAAGAATAAGGGGTAGGTTATTTAGGACTGAGATGAGGGAAACCCAGAGAGTTGTGAATCTGAGGAATTTTCTGCCATAGAAGACAGTGGAGGCCAATTCACTGGATGTTTTCAAAAGTTAGATATAGCTCTTAGAGCTAATGGAATCAAGGGATATGGGGGAAAGTAGGAACGGGGTGCTGATTTAGGATGATCAGCCATGGTCATATTGAATGGCGGTGCTAGCTCGAAGGGCCGAATGGACAACTCCTGCCCCTATTTTCTATGCTTGTTACATTGTGCGCGATGCCTGCTGGGATCTGCAGTTCTTTTTCCTACTTCCTCCAGTTCCCGTCGTGCACCGCGGCGATCGGTTACGCATGCGCGCTGGCGGCGGAAGATGCGGCCCTTGACAACGGGCGGCGAGGCGGCATGTCGGTGCTGAAGCTGTGCACGGCCCGCAGCGCCGGCGTCCTCCCCCTCACCAAGCTCTCGCTCCTCTCCCCGGGCTGTCCGCGATGTCTGCAGCTCAGGAGGCGCTCCGCTGGAAGCTCAGCAGGTAGTGCCGCGGTCGCCCGGGCGAGGGGGTGGCCGGAGGGAGCCTGTGGCTGTGCCGGAGGCCGGGGCTGCAGCAGCGGTCGTGGGTTCCCCCCCTCTCGCCACCCCAATCACTGATCTGAGCTCCCCTCCACCCCCCGGTATTGCTCTGTGCTTGCCCGGCTCCACCCCCGGTCACCACTCCGTGCTCCCCTCTCCACCCCTGGTCACTGCTCTGTGCTTCTATCTCTCCCCTGGTCACTGCTCTGTGCTTCTATCTCTCCCCTGGTCACTGCTCTGTGCTTCTATCTCTCCCCTGGTCACTGCTCTGTGCTTGCCCGGCTCCACCCCCGGTCACTGCACTGTGCTTCTATCTCTCCCCTGGTCACTGCTCTGTGCTCCCCTCTCCACCCCTGGTCACTGCTCTGTGCTTCTATCTCTCCCCTGGTCACTGCTCTGTGCTTCTATCTCTCCCCTGGTCACTGCTCTGTGCTTCTATCTCTCCCCTGGTCACTGCTCTGTGCTCCCCTATCCCCGGTCACTGCTCTGTGCTTCTATCTCTCCCCTAGTCACTGCTCTGTGCTTCTATCTCTCCCCTGGTCACTGCTCTGTGCTTCTATCTCTCCCCTGGTCACTGCTCTGTGCTTCTATCTCTCCCCTGGTCACTGCTCTGTGCTTCTATCTCTCCCCTGGTCACTGCTCTGTGCTCCCCTATCCCCGGTCACTGCACTGTGCTTCTATCTCTCCCCTGGTCACTGCTCTGTGCTCCCCTCTCCACCCCTGGTCACTGCTCTGTGCTTCTATCTCTCCCCTGGTCACTACTCTGTGCTCCCCTCTCCACCCTGGTCACACTGCTCTGTGCTTCTATCTCTCCCCTAGTCATTGCTCTGTGCTCCCCCTCTACTCTGGCCACTGCTCTGTGATCCCCCGGTCACTGCTCTGTGTGCTCCCCCCTCACTGCTCTGTACTCCCCTCTCCACCCTGGTCACACTGCTCTGTGCTCCCCCTCTACTGTGGCCACTGCTCTGTGATCCCCCGGTCACTGCTCTGTGCTCCCCCCTCTACTCTGGCCACTACTGCACTGTGATCCCCCTATCCCCCGGCCACTGCTATGTGCTCCCCTCCTCACTGCTCTGTGCTCCCCTCCTCACTGCTCTGTGCTCCCCTCTCCACCCCGGCCACTGCTGCTCTGTGCTCCCCTCTCCACCCCAGGCATTGCTCTGTGCTTCCACCGAGCCCTGGCTCATGCAAACCTCCAGCCCACCTTGTGCAACAACATCAACTGCCCCTTCCTGCATGCACACAGAATAACCCCGACTGCTTGTCCAGTTTAGCAGAATAGCTAAAGATAGACACAAAAAAACTGGAGCAACTCAGTGGGCCAGGCAGCATATCTAGAGAGTCAATAGATACTTTTAACAGTGGGGGTTGATTGCTTGATTAGTACGGGTGTTAGGGGTTATGGGGAGAAGGCAGGAGAATGGAGTAGAGGGAAAGATAGAGCAGCCATAAATGAATGGTGGAATAGACTTGTTGGACCGAATGGCCTAATTCTGCTCCTCACTTATGAACAGACAGCATCTCTGGAGAGAATGAATAGGTAACGTTTCGGGTCAAGACCCTTCATCAGACTCCGAAGAAGTGTCTTGACCCGAAACGTCACCTATTCCTTTTCTCCAGAGATGCTGCCTGGTCAACTGTGTTACTCCAGCTTTTCGTTTATGTCTTTGGTTTAAACCAGCATCTGCAGTTCCATTCCCTCCACAGACGATGCCTGACCCACCGAGTTACTCCAGCATTTTGTATTTTCTCCAAAAATGTTGCCTGGATTAGAGGTAGCCTATAGAAGGAGAGGTTGAACAGACTTGGTTTGTGTTTTCTGGAATGCTGGAGGTTATGGGACACCTGATAGAAGTATATATATTTATGAGAGGCATAGACAATCAGGACCAATCTTTGCCCCAGGGTGGAAATGTCAAAAACCAGGGTGTAATTTTAAGATGAGACAGGCAAAGTTAGGTCTGGCAAGTCCGGAGGGTCTCGACCCAAAACGTGACCCATTCCTTCTCTCCAGAGATGCTGCCTGTCCCTCTGAGTTACTCCAGCATTTTATGCCTACAAAGCTAAAAGAAGACATGCGGGGAAAGCTTTTTACACAGAGGATGCTTGGAATACATTGCCATTCTGCACATGAGTACAAGGGGTGTTGAAGGAAACAGATACAACAGTAGTATTCAAGAGGGTTTTAGATATTCACATGGGTATGGAGGGATATGGATCATGTGCATGCAGAGGAGATCAGTTTAACGGCATCATGTCCAACAGAGACAGATGTGGTCTGAAGGGCCCATTCACTTGCTGTGCTGTACCATATTCCTGCATACAAATGCACATGTACATAAGTCATCACCCCCTTTGCTGTGGAGCCATGCAAGGATGGGCCCGGTGCCCTGCCGAGAACACGGATGGACCCGGCGGCCGACGAGAACAACTGGAAGTTGACCAAGGACAAGGACGTACCCATCAGGCGATGATAAGAAGACCTGGTGGTCCGCCCGCAGCCATGGGCGGCAGCAGGAGTGGGGACCTGGCGGGCCACTGCATTCAGGGGGAAGCTCGGAAGTCCCGAAGAGGAGGATGGAGCCGCTGGCGACGACGGATGTGAGTGGGACTGAGGTATTGCCTCCAGCTCTGTCAAGGTCGGCTGCAGGAGGTGCCCCCCCCCCCCCCCCCCGGGCGAGCGAGGAGAGGGACATCGTGTCGCTGGCCTGCAGCAGCCTGGGCTTGCGTGGATCGGGGGTGCTCCAGTACTTCCAACATATGGACTGGACTTTGGACATTTTCTTTTGCTTTGTAAACGGCGCCAAAATATGGCGACTGCATTTGTGATTGTGCAAAAGAATTTCACTGTGCTGTGCATGCATGACATTAAAAAACCATGGAACCATTCCACACTAATCAGACTATAATTTGATAAACCTCCATCCATCCATCCACGATGAAGGTTGAATCCAGCACCTTTGGTTCGCTGTCTTCTCCTGCCCATTTGCACCAAAACATATGAGTCGCAACTTTAAATAAAAGGCCGGAAGTGTGACTTGGGCAGCATTTCTGCGTACCTTGGATGTTTTCTCTGTAACAGGATATTGTGCACTCTGGTATTTTTTCTATTGCACTTCCTATTCTACTTGGGTTTAGTTTTATTATTGTCACGTGTACAGAGATACAGTGAAAAGCATTGTTTGCATGCTATCCAATCAGATCAAATAATACAATGCATAAATATAATCAACTCGTGCTCAAGTACAATAGTTAGAACAAAGGGTATGGTCCAGATTGCAGAATACAGTTCTCAGCATTGTAGTGCATTGTACTACATCAGTTCTGTGCACATCTACACATCTGTAGAACTGATGTGCTACAATGTCCTCAACTTGTGTATAGCTTGATTACACTCATATACAGAGACTTGATTTGACTATATTATGCAAACAAAGCTTTTCACTATATCTCGATACACGCAACAATAGCACTAAACCAATACCATCCATGGAGAGTGAAGTGGTCATATTTTCTGCTGAGCATTTCCAGCTTTTTTGGTTTATGTTTTGTGTTTGGGTTAGTTTATTGTCACGTAAACCAAGGTACAGTGAAAGGAATTTGTTGTATGCTAACCAGTCAGCGGAAAGAGAATGCATGGTTACAATCGAGCCATCCACAGTGTACAAATACATGATAAAGGGAATAATGTGAATAACGTTTAATGCAAGATAGAGTTCAGTAAAGTCCGGTCAAAGATAGTCCCGAGTGTCTCCAATGAGGTAGATAGTAGCTCAGGACTGCACTCTTGTTGTTGGTAGTTGCCTGATAACGGCTGGGAAGAAACTGTTCCTGAACCTGGACGTGTGGGTTTTCGCATGTTCTAAACTGCTTGTGGCGGCAGTGATAGCAAGTTGGAGGTGTCTGTAGGCAATCCATCACCATCTGCTGCCCACACCGACTCCAGGGCTCAGCCCAACTAACCTGGAACAGAGCAGCATCCGAGTGGGTGAGATTGGTCTGGCATCCAATGTCGGAGGCCCGAGCCCCAGGGTGAGAGGCCCAATGTCGGAGCTCGGAGTCCGGAGCCCTGAGGTTTGAGGTCGAAGTCCCAAGGTCGCACAAGGGGACCACCGAGGACAAAGGGGGACACGGAGTGGAGAACCATCGAGAACAAAAGGGGGGACCCAGCGTGGAAGGGGGCAACCGAGAACGAAGGGGGACTGACGCAGTGGGGGGTGGGGGGGGGGGGCATTGGGGCAAATAAAAGGGGTATTTGTGACTTTGGTGCTCTTTACGTGGCGAATCTCTGTATGCATAGGTATGCAAAACAAAGCATCTCACTGTGATGTGTCACGTGTGACAATATAAGTATTTCATCACACTTCAATACCTTGCCTGATGTGAGTGGGGAGAAGAGGGTGTGCCCAAGGTGTGAATCATCCTTGATTATGCTGGTGGCCTTCCTTGCCGAGGCAACGTGATATGTCAATGGAAGGGAGGTTGGTTTCTTTAGTGGTCTGGACTGTGTCCACAATTCTGTGCAATTTCTTGCAGTCTAGGATGGAGCTGTCACCAAACCAGGTTGTGATGCATCCCGATAAAATGTTTTCTGCGGCGCATCTGTAGAAATTGATGAGCGTTGCTGGCGACATGCCCAACTTCCTTAGCTTAAGGAAGTAGAGGTGTTGGTGTGCTATTTTTGGCCATTGCTGCAATATGGGTGGCCCAGGACAAATTGTTGGTGACATTTACTCCTCGGAATTGAAGCTTTACTTCGGCGCTGTCTGTGCAAACAGTGCTTCGTGTACCACTTTGCTTCCTGAAGGTGATCACTACCTCTTTTGTCTTGCTGACATTGAGGGAAAGATTGTTGTCTCGACACCAGGTTACGAGGTCAAGCAGCCACAGTGGAGAGGGAAAAAGAGTTACACACAAAGTGCTGGAGGAACTCCGAGTAAGGCAATATCTGTGAAGGCAATGGGCAGATGGAGTTTCGGTTCAGGAGCTGATGCAGCTTTGCAAGATCTTCCCCAAAAGTGTGCTGCCCTCTCAATTAATCACACTGCTAGCAAGCACCATTACCAAAGGAATGAACTTGGTTGAATTTTTGCTGTACCTCTTCACATTGTTGGGTAATCAAACGATCTTTGGAGTTGACTACTTTGAGGATGTGTTACATGGACAAAATACTATTATTTTCTTCTTGTATATTAGTAGTTGAGATTTATCTGCCATATTCATTATAATTTACACACGTTATGCTTGCATTCTTGCCCTCTGAAATATTGGCAAAAATAATTATTTTCAAAAGTTTTTAATGGTTTATGATCTTCTGTAATTAATTAGTAAATTAATTGTTCTTGCTAATATGCTTGCTACAGAATTATATGCAATAACTAAATTTTGCCCTGGAACATAGAACAGTACAGCTCAAGAACAGGTCCTTCATTCCACAATGTCTACTGAATATCATGCAGTGTTGAAACTAATCTCTTCTGCCCGCACATGATCCATATCCCGTCATTCCTTGTATATATATGTGCCTATCTAAAACATCTTGAATACCGCTATCAGTTCTGCTTCCTAGCCCACATTCCTCCAAAGGTTTGTTATCGATGTACGTGATCAAGTGTCTTTTGAATGTTATAATGATACCCGCCTTTACCACTTCAGCAACTCCTTCCATGTATGCAACATCCACATTTTCCTTACATATTCTCCTCCTTTCACCATAAACCTGAGCTGTCTAGTTTTAGACTCCACTACTCTAGGGAAAGGAGGATAGGATTATGATTATTCACCTCATCTATGTCTTTCATGATTTTATATAAATATATATAAGGTTACCCCTCAACCTCATATGCACAGCCTATCCAGCTTCTTATAGTTCAAACTCTTCAGACCCAGCATCATCCTCGTAAAACCTTATTGTCTCTTTCCAGTGTAATAACATTCTTCATGTAGCAGGATTGTCAGAACTGTACACAGTGCTCCAAAATGTGACGTCTTTTACAGCTGTAACATGGCATCCTGACCACTGTACTCAGACCTAAAAAATCAAGACAAGCCCGCTAAACTCCTCCTTCACCCTGTCCACCTATGTCATTGCCTTCATGAAACTATGTATCTGAACCCCTAGATCTCTCAGTTCTACAACATTCTGCAGAGCCCTGCCATTTGCTACGCTAATCCTTATCTAATTTGTCCTACCAAATGCAATACCTCGCATTTATCTGAATTAAATTCCAGCTGCCGTTCCTCGGCCCATTGGGCCAGTTGTTCAAGTTTCCATTGTAATTGTAAATGTAATGTCAGATACAAGATTTATTGTAGTTGCCTTAATTTATCTTTTCAGAATTTACATTGTTGTAGGTTTTAAGGAAGATGTACATTATCAAGTTAAGTCTTCCAATTAGATAAATATTGATATTAATTAATGAAAATAACATTTATATTAATAGCAACTCTGCTGGTGAATATACAGACACTTCAAATACAATGATAATTCAAATAACTTAATAGATGAAAATTGAATGAATCTCATAGATTAACTATTTATTACATCTATTCTGGAATGTTCTGAACTGAATAACACATAGCAGATAGTTACAGTTGACTATGTCCTGGTTTCATGGGCAGCATAACTAAATCCTTTGACTTATTTTTGCAGAGTATCCTTGGGATTTCTTCAGAAGAAATTACTCTTCTGTTATAGTTAAGAAGGATGATGGAAACGATCAAAACTGTGGCAGAGTTCATTTGTTGGAGGGTAAGATGGTGGGAGAAAATTGAAACATGGTGTGGGAAAGTTAAGCATAGTTTAATAACATATTTCTAGTTTATGAATTACTGGGCACTCTATTTGTGTGGCACTCTGCCTGTATCCATGCCATTGTATTAACTTTTCCATCATTTGTTTTGTTAAATAAATTATTTTAACTTACGATCTAGAATTACTTAAAGAAACATTGTTATTGTGCCAATGATCTGAATCACATCTATTGTAGTCACTCAATGTGTAATGTGTTTTCCTGTAAATTCATGTATTGTAAATTCAAATGTTTTTAATACAGAGCTTTGTTGGTACATTGTTGTGCTGTGTCGAACTTTACCTCATTTCAAAGAATATTCACCTCCTTGGCCTGTTTTTCTCGCCCGTCCTCCTTGAATTCTCCAGAGAATGTTATTGTTTCTGATTATTCTCCTGCTCTGCCTTCTTGAGAAGCTGATCACTTACTACTCCTTGCATACAACAGGTTTCTTGTTCCTTTGTGCACAGCAATAATGGAACTGAAATACTATGTGTTTAAAAAAAAAGTCATTTCTAGCTTATAGAGTTGTGGTATCAAATTAAGTGTACTGTTCATGGTAATTTTGGATTAACAAAGGAATTGTGATATGAAGCTTTGTCTCATTGCCAACATAATCTCCATATTAGACAACCTCATCGTTTGCTATCTTGTATCAGTGAATATCCTTTTCAAATCATTATCAACTATTGTAAAGACTTTTTTTTGGCACAGTGTGCATTTCTGAATTAATTGATAAAAGTTTCTAATGACCTCTTTTCAAATTTCCTCATTTCTACCCCCAAATGACAGTACTTGAAGCTAGAATGCATCAACTTCAGGCAGATAATGTGACTGGAGTGAAATGTACAGAGGTAGAATTTATGGACGAAATAAATGTAATTCACCTGGAAAGTCACACTAGGTCAAAGAATCTCACCTCTCTGCCAGCCAGAGAGTTTAAGAAATCCGTTAATCCAAGTACAGCAGCACTCAGAAAGGAAAGAACTACCGAAAAGCAGCCTGGCAAAAAAGGTTGTGTGCAAACAGCATATCCAAAATCTACATTTGCTCCCAAAAAATGGATTGAAAAATTAGATCAAGAAAAACGCAACAAAACCAAGAGGCAGCTTATTATTATGAAAAAAGTGAAAGAATCTTTTCTATTTCCCAAGAAGAAAGAGATGCACAATGCTAAGTCTATGGAACCTGACAGAAAAAGTGCTTCGAAAGGCAATTCCGTCAAGACTTCAACAGCACAGGGGGGTAATTCTAATGCGTCGGGTGCTCGAAGAGCAGTTAATGTGAGCGCAGAATCCGCTGCTTCCAATGAAGCTATCCTTGCTGAAGTAGAAAAGCTCGAACAGCAACTCAGCAACCGGGACCCATCAGCTAAACAATTTGAAGGTGATGAGGGAAATAAACATGTCGACATCCAACAGAATTTATTATCTTACATTGAGGCCTGTGCATTTAACGATGACCTGGACAGAGCTCATCAGTGTGTCATGTTCAATCACCGGATTCTTACTCGCCGCAAGCAGTTAAATATTAAGATTTACAGTACTTTGATGCACCTGTGGGCTAAAAAGGTTAGTCGATCTACAATTAACTTTGCGCATGCCACAACATTTGTAAAGCACAGTTCTGTGGTTCTTTGATTTTTCTTGTTTTTATTAACTTCAAATTATTGACAGCCTTTCTATGTAAATATGTTTTTTCATGAAGCCAGAATACTTTTACAAACTGCTGCCACTTTATATGGGAATTTTAATTCCCAGGTCTTGGTAGTCAGTAAAAGTAACCTTAATTAGTTTTGCTACCAGACTCTACACAATGGCTTATGTAGCATTTTCCATTTTCAGATTAATGAAATTGAGAGGAATTTTTACAGGGAACAGTTAAGAATAACTTGCTGGGAAGTTTATTTTGTATTTAACCACATCAGAAAAAGGGTATTCTGTGGCTTGAACCTGTTCCCCCGTTCAATGAGATCATCCCCTAACCTTACTGACATGTCACATCCCCTTGTGATCTTTTGTAATTATCTGTATTCTACATTATTTTGCTAATGTTCCTAAAAATTCTACTTGTCAATGAAATAGTATTGGGTAGAAAAGATTAATATTGGGAAATAACTTCAAATGATGTCACTGTAGGTTTCATTAGATCAGATTGGCAAGCTATTCAACATGGTGGAGGAAGCAGGATTGAAGCCTAATTTGGACTGTTACGTGGCCGCACTGGAGTGTATAGGACGCATGGAAAATTGCTCGGTCCAAGTGATTAGAAGGTAAGCAGTGATAACAATAAAAGAGCAGAATTAGACGATGAGCAGTTCCAACTCTTACATGTTTCAAATGAGCTATGGGAGTAAGAAAGCAAAGCAATGGACTCTGACTAGAGTGGCGTTGACTACACAACCTTGCATCTTTTATTGGGAAAAATATTTTGAGGGTCTGTTATAAATAAGAAATTACCACCATCGATCTTTGATGCTGTTCAACTATTGACACCAAAATAGTAAATGTATTTTGACAAGTAAAATGAATGGACAGAAAATCTGCTTCAAAATCTTTAGTTTGTGAAGAATATTGTCTCCTCAAGAATTTAGCTTTTGTGAAATACAAATGCAATTACGATAAATTAAAGATATTCTCTTCCCAAACTGAAAATGCTCTGTCTTGGAAGTAGTGTATTAAATATCACAGATATTAAAATTGATACAAAAACTTAATGCCAGTTTAATAGAGGTTTTAACCACTCCAACATGGTATTAATCACAAAAATCTAATAAGCTAATTAACCATTTGTATGTTACATCATACAAATATGTATCTTCCAGCCTCACTTTTAAAGAAAATGCATTTTAAAAACCATATGAAATCAGTTTATGGAAAGAATGACAAACACTTTGAAGCAAATATTTTGAACATAAATCTGACTGATACATGAAACTGGTATAAAGTTCTCTTGTTTTTCAATGTAATATGTCTATCTGAAAATGAGTAAGTCATTTTTCTTTGACAATCCTTCCCCCCCCCTCCCCCTCTCATTTTTCATTAGTTTAAACTAGAATTTTCTGCACAGACTTCTGTATTTTATTCCATATCCAGAGTCATAACTAGTGTACGCTGTGGCTTCAATCTTAATGTCATCATGTTCAGAATCTAGATGCTTCCTCTCAACATCACCTGAAAGATTGGGACCAAATTCCAATGATATGTTGATGACATTTAATTCTATACCTCTCCATTCTCTAACAATATACACAGAGTGCTGGAGGTACTCAGCAGGTCAGGCAGCATCTGTGGAGTGAATGGACAGGCAACATTTCTGGTCAGAACCCTTCTTCAGGCTGAAGAAGGCTCTGACCCAATACGCACCTGTCCATATCCTCCAGAGATGCTACCTGGCCTACTGAGTTCCTCCAGCACTTTGTGTTTTGATCAAGATTCCAACATCTGCAATTTGTTTGTCCTCTAGTAACAAGTCTTTTGACTTTTTAAATTTTATATTTTCCTGATTTAAAAAAAAAACAGTTGATCATATTCACACCATGAACGACATGGATAGATTCATATGACTAATTACTTGTCAAGGATTATTTTCCCTCAGTGTGCACAGCAGCATAGCATTAAGAGGAGGTTATTTGGCTCATCAAGATTGTTCTACCATACAGCAGGATAATGGCTGATCTGTGGCCTGACATCCCCAGTATTGCCCTCATAAGGTCATAAGTGATAGGAGTAGAATTAGGCCATTCGGCCCATCAGGCCTACTCCGCCTAACCCAATTCTCCTGCCTTCTCCCCATAACGTCTGACACCTGTACTAATCAAGAAGTGCCTTAAGTGTTAACAGACACAAGGTCGGCAAATCTTGTAAGAGATGAAGCTATCATTGGCAAATTGGATGTTATGTTGTACCCCAATTGAATCACCAATATTCCAATTGTAATGTAACAGGAGAAAAACGTTGATGTAATTGCCTGTCTTATCCAGAAGATGGCGCCACTGATCTTTTGCCGCAGGTAGTGTAGAATTCGTAATGTGTAGAACTGCAATCGAAGTTCTATTTTAACAGATAGTTTCTAATATATTCAAAAGTCTTCATTTGATTTTTAAATGTAAGCGATTATCTCCTATTTGCATTTTCCCCAATGCATGCAAGTGGCTGTAATTTAAAGTAGCTGGCCTTGGCGTTATGAAGGACCACAAGAAAATAGTGAAGAAGGTACATAAATGACAAACACTATTCTTGGTGGAAAAGTGTTGCACTTTGTTTAAAATCCATTGCTACATTTCATATCCACTAATTTTGATGTGTCAGATGCGAAGCATTATCGATTTTTGGTTGCGAGATTGATAATTGTACAAAATGATCGGCCAAACACTAAAGAGCACACCATGATACCTACCATGTGATCTTATCATTCTATGAGCTATGGCAACACGCAGCAGCGTGACATGTCTAATGGGTTTTAATTGACCCAGCACCAAACTTATTAAAGGATTGAAATCTATTCAGCTGTAACTGTGTATAGGCGATGTTATATAATCATATATCAATCAGAAATTTAGTAAAGCATTTTGAACACGTACCGTTATACATGATCTGAAGAAGGGTCTCAACACGAAACATCACCCATTCCTTCTCTCCATAGATGCTGCTTGCCCCGCTGAGTTACTCCAGCATTTTGTGCCTATCTTCCATTATACATGGCTTACAGTTCCCATGGGAGTATTTGGTTAATGAAATATATTCCCTTTTTTTATGACTTGTAAGGTCATTCTTGAAAATTTTAAAATGTAGTAACCTATTTCTAGAGTTGCTTTGGGAATCAGGATGATAAAGTTTGTCTGTTTGGTAGATTTCATGTCTTTGTAATGGATGAATTTGCACACTGGGAAGATACATGGGTTGAAGTGAGTAAATAATACAGTGAAGCTGGTGGATGTTGATGTTCTTAATTGTACTCCAGAAATTCTAACCTCCAGAGAAGTATTTATTTTTAAATTAATCACTTTAAAGGATGTAAATATCACCTGACATGCCAAATATTTATTGCCTGTCAATAATTTCATTTGAGAAGATAATGGTAAGCTGCCTAGTTGAACTGTTGCAGTCCTTCTAGTAAGGCCTTTGACTGTGTTGATGGGTAGAAGGTTTTGGCCCAGTGATGATAAAGGAAAGGTGATATGGTTTAAGATCAGGATGGTGTATAAATTGTTGGGGAATCTGCAGGTTGTGGGGTTCCCATTTGCTCTCCATCTCAAATCTGTCATTGACTGCTGGGGAATACCGTTCTCTGGTGACTTCAGGAAACATTTTCAAAAATAAAATCTTATCAAAACACATGGCATGATGGAGGCAGTTTATCTCATTTTCTGAACAATGACTAGAAATGGACTTTGGGTTAATTAAACTTCTCTGTTCTCGGTCCATACCAGATTATGTTTTTTATAAGTGACCATCCAAGTAGTTTTTAAGTATGGTGAAGGTTTTTACTTCCTAGACCATCCTTTAAGGTACTGCATTCCAAATCCTCACCGTTTTTTAACAACTAATCCTTTGACAAATTAAGTTAAATGTATGCACCTTGTTTTGATTTTCAAAGCAATTAGAGGTTTTCCTTTGGAAAAATTTGAAAGGATGGACAAGTCCTGATCATTTTACAGAAAATTTAACAGACATTTTGTCTTGATTGTGATGGTGTAATTTCTGGACCCAGTATTGAAATTGGACCTGTATGAGTTCATCGTGTATGCACTGTCAGCTGCCAATGTAAACTAGATTATGTTTGGTTTAGAGATACAGCATGGAAACAGGCCCAATGGCACTAGTTCTACATTATCCCACTTTCTCATCCACTCTCTATACACGAGGGACAATTAACCTACAAACCCGCACATCTTTGTGAAGAGGGAGGAAACAAGCGGGCCTCTGGCAGTGTGAGGTACAGCTCTACACAGCTCTTTTTAAGTGTCGTACAATAAGGATGGCATGCTTAGAAATGAAGGGAAACTTCTTGCCCTGTGACCTATGTATTGTTTTGAAGAAGCACAAGGTTACATTTTAGCGCACTGAAAACTTACACTGGAAACTGGCCTACAAAGCATCAGCTGTGTCACAGTGCACTTATGCAATATTTAAGTTAATACCTTTTTAGGTGTTGCAAAACAGTTGGAATAATTAACAGATCTGAGTGCTGGCATCTGTGGTAGTTGAGCTGTTGAAGACCAATGATTTATTCAACTGCATTGTGCATAAGAATATCACGTTATGAAACACTTGGTTTTCATGGGGTTGGCATCAAACAAAATCTGGAATAAGAGATCAGTGGTCATAAACCAGATCAAAGCAGTAGGTTTTTATAAACTACTGAAAGGAGAAGATAGAGTTGGGAGAATTAGGGGAAGCAGGTTAAGAGCTGAGAACTTGTATAGCTGAATGCATGCTGCCATTTAAAAATCATCAGAAATGTTCAAGGCACCGATATTGGAGAAAGACAGAGATTGCATGACAAGGAAATTGATGGGGGGTAGGTGTACAATTGGTGGCGATTGTTGGATTGGAGGTAGGTAGAGCAGGTGCCTAGGAGAAATTGAAGGCAAAAATGAGAACTTAAAATGGAGGCTTGCAACGGGTGAAGTGGGCTTGATATGCGTTAGGATACGAGCAGTCTTTGAGTTGATGTTAACCTGATCTGATATTTACATGAAGGGCTCTTAATAAAATGCTGCTGTTTTACTGCTATTTGATATTTTACTGTCCCCATTGCCAGGTTACCTTGTCTTCTACATCTGGGGTTATATCTCTTAGGATGGACAATTGATCCAGCATCTGACAAATTGAGATCATGAGAGACTCTCCGGCAGGTAAAGTTAACAAAACCAGCCGGGTGTGTAGAAAGTTCTGACCTGGACTCACTACCATGGCCAAGTGTCTCTCCTTCCCCCTCCGCCCCACAATCAGCCTGAAGAAGGGTCCTGACCCGAGGAATCGCCTATCCTTGTTCTCTTGAGGTGTTGCCTGACCTGCAGAGTTACTCCAGCACTCTGTGTCTTTTTTAACCCAGCATATACAGTTCCTAGTTTCTTCAATTACAGGTGCCTACAGTGTCAAAACTCTTTAGATTCTGGAGTAGTTCCTGAGGACTGGAGGGTAGCTAATGTAACCCCACTTTTTAAAAAGGGAGGGAGAGAGAAAACGGGGAATTATAGACCAGTTAGCCTAACATCGGTAGTGGGGAAAATGCTAGAGTCAGTTATTAAAGATGTGATAGCATCACATTTGGAAAGTGGTGAAATCATCGGACAAAGTCAGCATGGATTTACCAAAGGCGAATCATGTCTGACGAATCTTATAGAATTTTTCGAGGATGTAACTCGTAGAGTGGATAAGGGAGAACCAGTCGATGTGTTATATCTGGACTTTCAGAAGGCCTTCGACAAGGTCCCACATAGGAGATTGGTGTACAAACTTAAAGCACACGGTATTGAGGGTTCAGTGTTGAGGTGGATAGAAAATTGGTTGGCGGACAGGAAGCAAAGAGTAGGAATAAACGGGTCCTTTTCGGAATGGTAGGCAGTGACTAGTGGGGTACCGCAAGGCTCAGTGCTGGGACCCCAGTTATTTACAGTGTATATTAATGATTTGGACGAGGGAATTGAATGCAACATCTCTAAGTTTGCGGATGACACGAAGCTGGGTGGCAGTGTTAGCTGCGAGGAGGATGCTAGGAGGCTGCAGAGTGACTTGGATAGATTAGGCGAGTGGGCAAATGCATGGCAGATGCAATATAATGTGGATAAATGTGAGCTTATCCACTTTGGCGGCAAGAACAGGAAAGCAGAGTATTACCTGAATGGTGACCGATTGGGAGAAGGGGAGATGCAACGTGACCTGGGTGTCATGGTGCACCAGTCATTGAAAGCAAGCATGCAGGTGCAGCAGGCAGTGAAGAAAGCGAATGGTATGTTGGCATTCATAGCAAGAGGATTTGAGTTTAGGAGCAGGGAGGTTCTGCTGCAGTTGTACAGGGCCTTGGTGAGACCGCACCTGGAGTATTGTGTGCAGTTTTGGTCTCCTAACCTGAGGAAAGACGTTCTTGCCTTAGAGGGAGTACAGAGAAGGTTCACCAGATTGATCCCTGGGATGGCGGGACTTTCATATGAGGAAAGACTGGATAGACTGGGCTTGTACTTGCTGGAATTTAGAAGACTGAGGGGGGATCTTATAGAAACATATAAAATTCTTAAGGGGTTGGAGAGGCTAGATGCGGGAAGATTGTTCCCGATGTTGGGGGAGTCCAGAACCAGGGGTCACAGCTTAAGGATAAGGGGGAAGTCTTTTAGGACAGAGATGAGAAAACATTTCTTCACACAGAGAGTGGTGAGTCTGTGGAATTCTCTGCCACAGAAGGTAGTTGAGGCCAGTTCATTGGCTATATTTAAGAGGGAGTTAGATGTGGCCCTTTTTGCTAAAGGGATCAGGGGGTATGGAGAGAAGGCAGGTACAGGCTACTGAGCTGGATGATCAGCCATGATCATATTGAATGGCGGTGCAGGCTCGAAGGGCCGAATGGCCTACTCCTGCACCTATTTTCTATATTTCTATGTTTCTATGTCACATGGTGCACCCCATGACAGGTACAAATAATTGTTTTGGAAAGAACTGCAGATGATGGTTTAAATCGAAGGTAGACACACAATGCTGGAGTTACTCAGCGGGAGAGGCAGCATCTCTGGAGAGAAGGAATGGGTGACGTTTTAGGTTGTGACCTTTCTTCAGACTGAACGTTACCCATTCCATCTTTCCACAAATGCTGGCTGTCCCTCAGGTACAAATAAAGTTGTCTGAGATTCCTCTGCTCCTTCTGTCTTCCTTTCACAAATAACAACATCCATTCTACGTCCAGAATTTTGAATGTAACTTTGAAATGTCTGATTATCAGAACGGTGTTTTGCAATAAACTCCAAAATGAAAAAAAAGGTTGACAGATGCAGGTGTCTCAATCTCAAAGACCAACTCCAAAATTACGGTGAATTAAAACAGAAACATCTACAGAGAGAGAGAAACACTTAGTGTTTCAGAACTAGAAATGTCATTCACATAGGTTCCATTGCTTTTGGCTAACAAAATGAATCAGTTTGAGATTTAAAATCTTTATGCTTGCATGTGCATTTTGTAGTAGAGTGTTCTAAGAAACATTCTCCGAATAGTTTGGTTACTAGATTTTATTTTCTGTAATATGTAATGATGTCTTTGCTGTTCAGCATTGAAGGGGTTGATGCAGGTAATTCTATAACACTGGTTCATGATTGATTCAATCCAATCTTAATCGCTGACATCAAGAGAAGGAAGTGGCAATACCACCTCCAATTATTGCAGAATTATCAGTATTTTTAAATTACGGACAGAATTCTAGGTGGAAAATTAAATTCAGAACTGTTTCAGGATTATCTCGCACTGATCTACATTTCTTTCATTGGTGAATGCATCATAGTCTTTTTTAAGATAGACGCAAAATGCTGGAGTAACTCAGTGGGACAGGCAGCATCTCTATTAACATTTGTGCAAGGTTATAGAGTATAAAATGTGACTTATTGATCATTAATACACTGGGAGATTTGCCACCTCATTAAGCATTTACTGTTCTATTTTAAGATTTATTTCAACCAGAGATGACACAAAGATCATCGAGTAACCAGTTTTCTTCATTAAATGAAAAGTGATTACATAGGAATATCCATTTTGAGCATTGTCATTTGAAGGGAATTGCAGTTCCATGTCATAATAAACACCTTCACCGTATATATTTCTTAATGCACTAATTATTGAATTGTACTTGCAGGCGGTGCAATGACATAACATTTTAAGCTTTCAACATATTAATTGGTTTCCTGTGGTTTGCACACAGTCAATTTTAACTGCAAGCAGAGTAAAATGGCAGGCAATAATTGAAGCGGAACTGAGAGAGACCTAACACTGGAAGTCAGAGAGAAGAGCTGGAGGTAAAACCGTGAAGGTATGAATAGGCAGGTGAAAGAGGGTTGGAAGTCAATTAAACAGGGTTTGAGATTTCTGGAGGAATATGGAGGTGGCAAAAGTAATAGAATAATAACGTTGCAAGTTTGAAGTTGGTGATCAAGAGGAGAGAGAGAGAGAGAATATATTGCATTGAAGTCACTTTGAGCATTTTAGGAAGTATTTTTGCATATGATATGGAGTGATAATCAAATGTCATCAATATAAATGACTTGCATATGCATTTGTTGCTGTTCAAATCATGCGAGTCTGAACTATGGAATTGCACTTGATTTCAACTGTTGAAATCATCCATACAGCAACAGGATTAAGAATTAGTGCAGTGCTCCTGATCAAGAGAAATATACACAGGCAAATTCAATAGATAATCCTGTTTTAGTGATTAACTTTACAGAATTCATTTGCTGAATGTATTACAGGGAGCTTGAAGGAAGCAGATAGTGAAATATTTTGACTATATAATTTTCTTCAACCCAGTATAGAGTCTTTCTTTAAGGCCAAGCTGCCTGGTGTTTCCTCCTATTACTTTTGTAATTTGCTTATGAAATTAAGTAGTAAGCTGTTGTGTGGTAGTTTTTTTTAACCAAAATATTCTCCTGTTTCTCTCGTGTTCAACTGATCAATGGACACAATGGTCCTTCAGAGCCTCGTCAAATAAACATATGTGGCAGTCTGCAGAGGGTGGTGAAAACTGCCCAACGCATCACCGGTTCCTCACTCCCCTCCATTGAGTCTATCCAGAGTAGGCGATGTCTGCGAAGGGCGCGCTGCATCGTCAAGGACAGCTCTCACCCCAACCACAGATTGTTTACCCTCCTCCCATCTGGGAGGCGCTACAGGTCTCTCCGTTCCCGGACCTGCAGGTTCAGGAACAGCTTCTTTCCTGCGGTCGTTACCTTACTTAACTCTGCGCTTCGGTGATTGCTGCCATCCCCCCCCACCCACCCTCGGGCACTCCTCCCATCAGTGACTGATCTCGCTCACCGGA
The DNA here is from genome assembly GCF_053455715.1 of Rhinoraja longicauda. Taxonomy (NCBI): domain Eukaryota; kingdom Metazoa; phylum Chordata; class Chondrichthyes; order Rajiformes; family Arhynchobatidae; genus Rhinoraja; species Rhinoraja longicauda. The sequence goes on along the minus strand of NC_135980.1, from coordinate 8,085,360 downwards.
ATTTCCACTACCGCTACTGAATTACTGTATATATTATATGTTTTACTATTCCATCGCATGCACTCTGATTAAGATGCTAACTGCATTTTGTTGTCTCTGTACTTGTACACTGCACAATGACAATAAAGTTTGTATTGTATTGTATTGTTAGCTAATTCATAAATGTTCATGGGCATTGTGGCAACAGATTTTCCCACATCCTCTCCACGTGCATCTCCTGGTGTGGACTGAGACTATGCTGGCTGATCTGCTGCTCTCCACTTAGATTGCCAAGCCTATTTGTAGTGTCTGTGGTCCACCTCTGACTCATAACCAGTGGAGAATGGGTTAAAGGTGTGGCCTTTTTGTTTGAATGCTTCGTGCCAGACATGTCTTCCTCTCTTGTTCTAATCTTGGCAAATCTTTCAAAGTGCTCGAAGGCTAGATACAAGTGCTTGGCATCCTAAACAAATAGTACAAGAATGGAGCCATCCTGCGGTGCACAATTATTATAAATATTTATTATATTTAAATAATATATTTATTATAAATATTTATAATTATTAACAGTGCAGTGCACTATCATTATAATAAATACACGAGATTTTACTTAATGCCTCCAGTTTCAAAATAGAATGCAATGCATGATGTTGCAGAAAACTTTCTTTTCTAAACTGGGACCAAGAGTAGAATTTTGGCATTCTGTAATCAAATACAAATAAACAACTTCAGATGTTGGGAAAATGAAATAAATAAATAGCTGCAGAAGCTCAGCAGGTTAGGAAACATCAGGGGAGTAATAAGAGTTAGTGTTTCGAGCTGGGGATCTTTCTTTAAAATATTATCCAGATATCTGAAGAAAGACACAAAGCTGGAGTAACTCAGTGGGTCAGGCAGCATCTCTGGAGAAAAGGAATAGGTGACATTTCGGGTCGAGACCCTTCAGACTGAGAGTCAGGGGAAAGGGAAACGAGAGATATAGACGGTGATATGGAGATATATAGAATAAATTAATGAAAGACATGCAAATAAGTAACAACGATCAAGGGAACTGCCCATTGTTGGCTGTGAGGTAGATGATAACGAGTTATACAGACAATGAAACTCACCAAGATGACAGTGAAACAAGTACGACTAAGATGGGGGAAGGACAGAAAGAAAAGGGTGAGAGAGAGCCAGATATCGGACCTCCCTCTTGGTCACTCCCGGGGCTGCAGCCTGTTTATGCAATCCCAGTGTTTTTCTCAAAGATTGTTGACGTGAAATTAACTTTGCCTACTTTCACACATGCGGCTGAGTTTCTCCAGCATTTTTTTTGATTTGAAACCCAAATGATCTTTTTAATCTGTCACAAGAGCTTTATGTAGAACACGCATGATATTGTAGGATCCACAATTTGCTCAAAAATATCTTATTTTAAGTATTTATGGAATGTTAAGCTCATTTATAGATTCAAGTTGCATGGAACACTGTGCACAAGCTCAGTAGCAACTTACCGATTACGATTAATGTGCTGGACAGTGACTCTGCAAATTTGATTTCATTATCTATGTTTTCTTGTGATTGTTATAAATTTGCGGAGTGAAATAGAAAAATAAACTGAATACTAATTCTATAATGGTTGCGTATGAATGCAAAATTAATTTTACTACATGCCCAATTAAAAGGTTCTAGGCTATCGATCAGATTACGGTTGGTAACTAAATCATAATTATTAACTTTTGTTGCAGAATGTAATTATAAAAATACCCAATGGTGTTCATTAAAACTCATGACAGGGAAAGCAGAGCTTCATCCTTATTTGGCTGATCTCTGTTGAATTATTAGCAAAGGTGAGGTGATTGTCATCAGTTAGCCTTGATTAAATCAGTATAAACCTACTGTTAGATAACCCCTACTACCCTCCTTGAAAAAAGACTAAGAATAAAAATGTATTCCCAAGTGAAATGCAGCTGTCAGTGTTAGTTGTCGAAAGTGTCTCAGTTCACTGATATCACTTGGACTGCATGGTCCAAGTTCTGACAGGTCTAGTTGTTAGATTGAGTTTGTAGCAGCTAATGCTAGAACTAAGCTAACATAGGACTGTCACAGAACCATGCTTCAGCAAGTTCTGAGATCAGGATTCATCCATGATCTTGTTTACTTTTTAATATTGACTTAGGAAGGTACACTTGGTAACTGCAATTAATTTTGTGTGTTCTGGGTGAAGAATCGTGGCATATTGAAGGTTTAAAAAAAAATTAGTTGAACAAAAATTCAATACATTGAATTGTAATTATACAGTTTGTTTGTGAGACATGCAACTAGATTGCCTGCTACAAAGACATAAAAAATCAATTTCATTTCAATGAGATGACTTGGAGCTTCCAAGCTTGGACCACATCTTCCCTTCCCTTTCTGCGTTCCGCAGAGACCGTTCCCTCCGTAACTCTCTGGTCCACTCGTCCCTTCCTACCCAAACCACCCCAGGCACTTTCCCCTGCAACCGCAGGAGATGCAACACCTGTCCCTTTACCTCCCCCCTCAACTCCATCCAAGGACCCAAACAGTCTTTCCAGGTGAGACAGAGGTTCACCTGCACCTCCTCCAACCTCATCTATTGTATCCGCTGCTCTAGATGTCAACTTCTTTACATTGGCAAAACCAAACGCAGGCTCGGCGATATTTCCGCTCAACACCTTCGCTCAGTCCGCCTTAACCAACCTGATCTCCCGGTGGCTGAGCACTTCAACTCCCCCTCCCACTCCCAGTCTGACCTTTCTGTCATGGGCCTCCTCCAGTGCCATAGCGAGGCCCACCGGAAATTGGAGGAACAGCACCTCATATTTCGCTTGGGCAGCCTGCAGCCCAGCGGTATGAACATTGACTTCTCCAACTTTAGATAGTTCCTCTGTCCCTCTCTTCCCCTCCCCCTTCCCAGTTCTCCCTCTATCTTCCTGTCTCCACCTATATCCTTCCTTTGTCCCGCCCCCCTGACATCAGTCTGAAGAAGGGTCTCAACCCAAAATTTCACCCATTCCTTCTCTCCTGAGATGCTGCCTGATCTGCTGAGTTACTCCAGCATTTTGTGAATAAATACCTTTGATTTGTACCAGCATCTGCAGTTATTTTCTTACATGACTTGGAGCTTTAGTCAGGGAGCAGGTGATGATGCAGACAAATGATATATCCATGTGTGTAGATTTTAACTCCTGTAATGAGATGAAAATGAGACAAGAGCAATGGCTGGACAAATGTAATGGTTTATTTCTAAATGTGGATAATGCCTTAATGCATTTAAATATCTCATATGGCTTAATGGCTCAAAGTGACTAACACTTGTGGATTTGAAATATTCCTGTGTTATCAACATCCCATAAATAGCTGTAAAAAGAATGATCTATTGTTTCTTTCTTTGATGTTACTTGAGGCTTAAATCCTGCCAAGACAGTGGGAAAACTTCCTGCCCTTCATATGTGTTATCCTTTCCAAAGTCAGCACCTGCAAGAGTGCAATACAATTATGGTACTACAATGAAGTATCAGCTTGGATTCTGAATCGGACCCTTCTTAATAAGCTGATGCCCACAATGTATCAATTGTGGGTATTGGCCTATTACGAAGGGTCTGAATCGGAATCAAATGTACAAGGATTTCTATCAGTCACTTTGTTTAGGTCATATGATTTATGATGGCGTAGCATTAACTTCAGTGCTGCCTTTGGGAGTTTTCTACAGATATCTTTGTTAACAGAGCCTGGTGACAATTCTCAGTTGGAGTAATTGATTCTATCCTCTTCTAAAGAAAATGCCAAGGGGAATACTTTTCATCATAATTTGAAATGTAGATTAACAGAGGAAGTGACCAAATTTATATTTATATTTGTGTGTTACAAAGACTGATTTAAAACTGTCCAGGATATTATAGCTTCAACAGTACGTTACATGAAGGAGATGGGCCTAACCCATGATGATTATCATTTTCTACAATATCTGTTGAATTATAGTTGCTCATTACCTGTATGAAATTATGTTCCTAGGTGTATTCAACAGCTGGAGGAAAATGGCTTCCAGATTCAAAAGATATTTAAAACTTGTATATTCCATAAAGATGAAAGAGAAATGGTAATGAAAGCCATTCGTGTTGTGAACCCTAACTTCCAGCCCTTATCGGAACCTGAAACAGCGATCTGCCAGTCTCCATTAGTGACACATTTTTATGCAGAGGTAAGGAGGAGAGAGTGATTCTAGTTCTGGTTGATTACTGCACAAACACCTCATCAGTGGGTATCTCGCGCAGGTCAGAGTGAGTAGAGTAGTGATTACATTTTGAAGTGGGCCTTTTTGACCAAGTTGAGGAGATCTAGTTGCTCAATTCCCTTTTTAAATGACTTAACATCGGGAGCAGCACAGATGGTACAGAGAAAAGAATTTCAACTAGATTAATTTACTGTATACAATTGTAATGAGTAATAATATTTAATTTGCACCTTTAATATCTTGATTATTAATAATGTTGAACATAAAGGCTGCATTTGGTGGATCTCCTAAAATGTAGCTGAGAACTAAAACTTGTTCACTGAAATCTGATTTGCAAATTCTTTGAGGTTTGTATCGGTTGTGATGTATCTATATTGCCATTTCTGCCAAATATCGTTGCCTAAATAGCCCTGCATTTTTAGAAGACATGGAGATAGACACGGTACTGTAGTAACTCAGCGGGTCAGACAGCATGTCTGAAGAAAGGACCTGACCCGAAACATCACCCAACCTTTTTGTCTGACCCGCTGAGTTACTCTAATACTTTGTGTCTCTCTTTGGTATAAACCAGGATCTGCAGTTCCTTTATCAGAAGAGGTAGCTTATGTGTTTGGTCAGAAAGATAACGGTGGCTCTTCAGCATCTGGTGAACAGGAAATATGATATTGTTTTGTGTATCTGTGACACACCAGCAAGCAGCAGCTTTGTAAGCCATTGGCAATAGCTCCACTGCCGACTAAAGATTTGTGGAGCATATTAAAAGCAGAATGTTTTGACAAATGAGAAACCGCTGCTGAAGATAGCTGAAATTTTAATAGAATTCATTTTTATAATAGTGGAGGCTGCACTCAGCTTATAAGTTTAATTGTACAATGGTAACATTTAATATCAACTGTTGTCAGAAAGCATTTTCAAAGTAATATTTTAACACAAATCACAGGTAATATATTTTGAAAATATCCTCTATGTTGAATGTGCGCACATTGTTCCTGTGTTTTGTGCTTATTGTACTCCTGAAAACCTATATCTGCCACAAAAAGAAATAGGTTTATCATGTTGATTGTCTCCAAGATATGATAATTCATCTGGAGCATTGTCTGGATTGCCAAGCATGTCTAAAGATTTTCCTTCCAAAAAAGGGTACAGAAACGCAGCAGTACATATTGTATTCTTCTTTAGCCAGCATTTCAGGCCTAATTTGTCACATAAGAGGTGTGTGCGGGTCACCAGATTCAAACTATACAACTATTATTTAGTGTATGTTATTTTCAGAGATATTTGAAAAGGCCATCAAGTCAGACCAAAGATCCAAGCTGAGGTGCATTCACCACTCACTTTCTGCTAGATGGCCATGGCAGCAATGCCTACAGCTCCCTTTGGACCATTCCATGCAAGGATGCAAAACATTTGCAAAGAAGAAATGGGCCAGGGTGTGGCTGAGCAAATATTTTATATTCAGTACATATACAAGACGATCGACTGCACCACCTAATAAATATTGAAACTTCAATATTCATTGGGCAAAATTACAAATCATGAATTGATACAATTTTAATTTGGAGATAATTTTTAATTACTCTTTCATAAAAATAAACTTTAAACATTAAATATAATACTAGACATCTGCATGGTTTCTAATGGCACATATTGGATGCTTTTTAGTTTCACCCTCCCCCATTCAACATAGATGTAGGGATGATACATAGACACAAAATGCTAGGGTGTCTCAGCGGGTCAGGCAGCATCTTTAGAGAAAAGGAATAGGTGATGTCTCGTGTCGAGACGCTTCCTCACACCCTTCCAATCCCAGCATTTTGTGTCTGACTTCAAAGGTTCAAAGGTCAGTTTATTGTCACGTGTACCAATTAAGGCACAGTGAAACTCGATTTACCATACAGCAATACTAAAAAAGGCAACAAGACACACAACTACATAAAAGTTAGCATAAACATCCACCACTGCTGATTCCCCACATTCCTCACTGTGTTGGAAGGCAATAAAGTCTAAGCTTCTTCCTCTTTGGTGTTGACCACCATATGAAGTTCCTTCCTGCACAGTGATGATGCATAGAGTTCCTTGCACTGTAGATGGAGACAAATCATATTTTAAATGCATCTTAACCTGACTAAGAATGTTATCGAAAATATTTCAGGTTCTGAACTTCATCTTTTAATAGCTCTCTTGTTCCCTTGAAGAGAAATATGTGAGTTTATTACTCTGAAGTTAAATGTTGTTAATTCCTCAATGTCTAACACAGACGATTATTTTATTTAGGTTTAGTTTTGAGATATAGTGCAGAAACAGGCCCTTTGGCCCACCGAATCTGCGCCAACCAGCAATTCCCGCACACTTAACAGTATCTTACACACACACACACACACTGGGGACGATTTAAAATTATACCATGCTAATTAGACTACAAACCTGTACGTCTTTGGAGGTGTGGGAGGAAACCGGAGAACCTGGAGAAAACCCACGCAGATCACTGGGAGAATGTACAAACTCTGTACAGACAACACCCGTATTCAGGATCGAATCCGGGTCTCTGGCGTTGTAAGGCAGCAACTCTACCTCTGCGCCACTGTGGCGCCCAAAGGTACTAACGTTTCTAAGGTACTTCAAATGCAGATTTATAAAGTATGGGTTAGTCGATGCTCCATAAATAATTTCTTATTCTCAGTTTAATCGTTTCTGAAACAATTCCATAGCTTATGCAGATAATTTGTATTCGGCAATGAACTACAGTTAAATAGTTGTCTCAGGTTGAGCTGCATCATGAGATTTTTACTTACTTTAACTACTTTGTTCGTTTGAAATACAGCCCTGTATTCCTACAACATGCATGACAAAAAGTGTTAACATTCAAAGCCATGAATGCATTATTTATGTAGCATTCATTGATACTATTGTTCTAACCTTTATACAAATGATATATCACAATTATAATTCTAGAGATAAAAGATGTGATAAAGGTAGCAAAACTTGTAATGGTGGAGTAACTATTACAATTTAGTTTTCACATTACCAAGTGAATAGTGCTTTCCACTTTTTTGTCAAAAAAATAACCAACATTTTTGAATTCAGTTTTATGATTTGTCATGGTGAGAGTTGATTTTGTAACTATTGGATTACCAGTGCCGTAATTATTAGGCTAGTACATCCTGCTGAATTTTTTTTATACCATTTGAGAAATTCTACTCAGTAAGCATTGTGCTTTATTTTAGGTTGGACCTGTGGAATATCCCAAACTGGATCTCTGTCTTGCAGAACTGAGGGAGAGATTTGACAGACAGCAAAAGAACGAGCAAGCAGATACTGTTACTATTGATTCTGTTGAAGTAACAAAGCCAGTTACAGAGAAGATGAAAAAAATGGTACCTGTGTTTTTAAGTGTTCAGACACGATAAAATGGGGAAATAGATATTTAAAAAAAAAATTGTATCTCAGTTCATTTCTTTGAAATTAAAGAAAAAATATCAAGTGTTTCGTATCACTTAAGTACCAGTGATATTTGCAAATGATGTTCGTGGAGATGGAAGTTTTGTAGAGTTGTTTTCAACTGACACTGACAAGAATGCCTCTGCTTTTTCAGCTCTATATTTCACTTTTAGGGTGATTCTGGGGCATAAAATATTAAAACTAAGGTGATTATGTCACTTTACAGATTTCCTTTTTTAAATACATGAGCGCAGCCAATATTTAGTAATTAAGTGCATAATTGATTTCCAGATAATATTTTTATTTGCATGAAGTTTGAAATACAGGGATTTTGTACCACTCTTACTCTGCCATTAAGGTATGGGACATTTGTATTAAGGGCTTTAAATCTATGAGGTTACTGATGTAAACTTTAATATTAGTGATCTATTTTCAAAAAAGAAAGTCTATAGTTTTTCTAAAAGTCAAAAATTCTAAACATAGTTACCTGTTGCTTGTTTGTCCTGATAACCACTAACTTGAAATAATGTTGGTTAAAATCAGCGGAAACGTCTGGCAGATTTACGCGCCAAGTGGCAAAAATCTCTTCTGCGGGCATTTCATGAATACAAGTTCCAAATGGCTGGCAATGGAAATTGTCCCTGGAGAATGAACCTCTATCCTTATCTCTGTCTGCTGGATGATAATGAGTATGTGGACATTATGTTACAGGTATGAAAGTAGTTTTATAAAAATAAGATTTAAAAAAGATTTATATATTTAATACCATTAGGTATTTAACTATTTTAAGGACTATGTTGCAGCCTCAAGTCTGAATTTGGCCCAGAAATTGGGAAATTCATGTATCCTGCCAAGAAATTGATGTGTGAATTAATGTATCCTTTTTGTGCAAGCTAGTGATTAGTTTGAAATCTGTCAGCTGAAGTTGATTATAGGTCTTTGCGTATATTCTAGATAAGTGTTTTATTCAATCAAAATAAACATCGACGACTGCATCAATGCTACCTGCTGCACCCATGCTGAACTCACTGACTTCATTAACTTCCATCCTGAACTCAAATTCACTTGGACCATCTCCGCAATCTCCCTACTTTGATCTCACCATCTCCATCACAGGAGATAGACTTATCAACTGACATCTATTATTAACCCACTGACTCCCACAGCTATCTAGATTACACGTCTTCCCACTCTGCTTCCTGTAAAGACTATCCCCTACTCTAAATTCCTCCGTCTACGCTGCTTCTGCGCCCAAGATGAGGTGTTCCATACCTGGACATCGGTGATGTCCTCACTCTTTAGGGAATGGGGGGGGGGTTCCCCTCTTCCATCATAGACAAGGCCCTCAGTAGGGTCTCCTTGATATCCTGCAGCTCCATTCTTGCTCCTCCTCACCCCCAGTCGTAACAGGGACAGAGTCCCCCTAGTCCTCACCTTCCACCCCATCAGCCGTCGCGTACAGCACATAATCCTCCAACATTTTCGCTACCTCCAACGGGATCCCATCACTGGCCACATCTTCCCATCTCCATCGCTTTCCGCAGAGACCGTTCCCTCCACAACTCCTTGGTCAACTCGTCCCTTCCCACCCAAACCACCCCTTCACCAGGTACTGTCCCATACAGCAGCGGGAGATGCAACACCTGTTCCTATACCTCCCCCTCGACTCCGTCTAAGGATCCCAACAGTCTTTTCAAGTGAGGCAGAGGTTCACTTGCACCTCCTCCAACCTTATCTACTGTATCTGGTCTTCCAGTTGTGGACTCCTATATATCTGTGAGATCAAGCGCAGGCTTGGCGGTCGTTTCACTGGACAACTTCGCTCAGTCCGCCTAAACCTACCTTTTCTCCCGGTTGCTAAACACTTTAACTCCTCCTCCCATTCCCACACTGACCTTTCTGTCCTGGGACGCCTCCATTGTCAGAATGAGGCCTAGCACAAATTGGAGGAACAGCAGCTTATATTTCGCTTGGGCAGCTTACACCCCAGCGGTATGAACATTGACTTCTCTAACTTCAAATAACCCTTGCTTTCCCTCTCCATCCCTCCCCCTTCCTAATTCTCCGACCAGTCTTACTGTCTCTGACTACATTTTATCTGTATTTGCTTTGTTGTTACCTTTGCCCAGCTAACAATGATCTATTCTACATTTTTCTTGCTCTCCATTCCCTTTGTTCTATTTTCACACCTTATTCTTCCTTATCTATGCATCTCCCTCTCCCCTGACATCAGTCTTAAAAAGGGTCTCGACCGATACGTCACCCATTCCTTCTCTCCCGAGATGCTGCCTGTCCTGCTGAGTTGTCCAGCATTTTGTGCCTATCTTCAAAATAAAATCAAGGAATTCTTCAAGCATTTCACTCACTGGACCACGGAACAATAGGATTAAAGTAAAAATGGAGATAGAAATATAGGTGCAGGAGTAGGCCATTCGGCCCTTCAAGCCAGCACCACCATTTTATATGGCTGATCATCCAAAATCAGTACCCCATTCTGGCTTTTTTCCCCATAACCCTTGATTCCCTTAGGCCTAAGAGCTGGGCAGTGGGCAGGTGTCATAGACCTGCACGGGAAGGTTGACGCTCCCGCCCCCACGAGTCTCGGGCAGATGAGGCTCGTCAGCCTGGGAAGAGGGAAAACTCTGATCTAAAACCTCCACTGCCTTGTGGCCATATCCAGTCATGGAAAAGGCACCAGGAGTGAACTTCAAGAAAATCCGGAGTCGGGGTCCCTAAGGCAGTTCCTCGTTGTCTACAACCTCGTTCTGGCAGCTCCTGCAACGGTGCTGGTGCCAAACTTTACGGCTTGCTGTTCCTTTGGATCGATCAGCGACATGGAGAGGGGGGACGTGCTGCATGGGCATCAGCCTGTCCTTCATATGACATTGCCCAGTGTTGCATCCGACCACACATCACTGCAAACCTACACCTACAACCTGGAGAGGACACTCCAGCTTCGCCTGCGGCGTCGACACAACACTGGGAGCACCTGTTACCGGTTATAAGTCACCGCTAGATTGGCGTAAAGCAAGGCGCCAGGGGTTGCTTCTGACGGTGGGAGGGACTTTCGGATCTTACTGGACAGCTACCGCCCGCCTCAAGCTGGGCAGCCCCCAGCCAATAAGGTGCTGTCCTGCCACGGTCTGCTATCCTCTGGGTGCACGGGTATTAGGAACCATCCGAACAGCAGATCCCAACCATCGCACCTGCCAACAAAAGCGACGCTGCTCTAGCCGAGGTGTGGAGCAAGCAGCCAACTAAGATGCATCACCCATGGTCAGCCATGACCGAGGGGGCCTAAGGAGAAGAAGAGCTGGGTGGGATGGAGGGAAGAAAAGAATGGGCGCCAGAATGATGATTTTTGCCATTAATGTGAAATGCAATAATGTGATTAATTGTAGGATTCCTATTATTCGGGCTGCATAATTTTTTTTTCTTTCAAAAATGAAAGAATTTCATACTGATTGTTTATGTCTATCTGAACAAGAACGCCAAAGCCACATTGAACCACTTGTATACTCAGTAAAATTCATATTGTTTTAGATAAAACTAATTTTTTTGTGCTCTTTACAAATCTTAATAGTATTCTGCACCATTATGTACGAGGGTAGACTAATATCTTATGCATTGAAATGTTGCTTCAGCAAGGAAAGTAGTGGTCACTGAGTGGCCAGTGGGCAAACGCTTTAGTGAACGCACTTTTAAAAGGGCAGGATTAGAGATTAGAAGGTAGGAAAGTGAGGAATTCGTACATATAGGTCATGATAGCATCTTATTTTTACATGGACTCTTTGTGGATGAGAATGGCCTGAGGCTTTGCTCAATGGAACAGAAGAGGGCCAATGGCATCACAGAAATCCAGACTTGAGGATCTAGAAAATCATATCACTTGGGAATCTTCAGACTGAAGAAGGATCCCAACCTGAAACATTGTCTGCCCATTTTACTCCACAGATGGTGCCTAAGGAGTTGAGTTCTTCCAGCACTTTATTTTCTTGCTCAAGATGCCAGCATCTGCACTCTCTTGTGTCTCTAACTCTTCACCAATTTGATTCCAAGATTGGTTTCTATTAAATAAAAAGTTGGATCATAACAATGGTTTGTTATATTGTTAGCCTTGAATGTACATTATCTAGGGGCAAGAAAACATCAGATGATCCATTAGGCCATTAGGATTTTTTCCATTATTTATAATTATTCCTTACAGGAAACATGCATGTCTGTAGAATAAAAAATGGCAATGCTTCAACAATAATTTTGCACCTTTGCCTATTTGAACTATTTAGTGTACAAGATAATTGGAGATGTTTGAAGCGTAATGTTTATGCTATTTTTCAGTGTATTGGCAGTATCCCTCCAAATGGAGAGGCATTAGTGGTGATTGCAAAGGAATTGGGCAACAGAATCTACAACAAGTATTCAATACGAAAGAAGATTAAAAATGAGATGGTGGACAAAACGAGAGACATTTATCATGCCTATGCTGAACTGTTGGCAAAAGACACTGAGGTAATATTGACTAAATTTGATTCTGGTTTAAAAAATAATAATAAAGAGATAGTAGAAAGTAGTAATTAAGAATTTGTATAATGCATGTTTTTCTAAACTTTACAAAAAAGCAGTCAAATTGGCAATCGGTTAAATTGAAGGCCACTGTCTGTCAGCAGCAGCTATCAAGAAGATTGCTTTTCTACTGCAATGTAATAAAATGTTAAAATCCTTCTGACTTTTTTTAGAATTAAATTTATGGCATATCTTAGACCTGTGTAAGTCACTCTGAATGAATGGTTTCCCATCAGTTTTACCAGAAGTTTCCAGTAAACTGAAGAATGAATTTCATATTTGTGTAATTGTGCCCAATCTCAATACTATTTTTTAAACATTTCAGTACTATATATAATCTTTTTGCAGTTGAGCATTTGCCAGCTTTGTAAATCCACAAATCATTGCTCATAGAAAACATGACAAGTTTAAAACTTTAAAGCTTGAAGTTACCATGTAACAAGAAGGGAAATAAACAAGCTAAAATTATGTGTAAAGGAAAATGCATAGGTGCAAAATTCTGCTTTTGTTTGCTAAATGCAAGACTTGGTGTACAAAATAATCCTATTAAATTGCAGATATTCAGGAACTTGCATTGAGAGGAAAAAAAGCAATCAAATAGAAATTAACTCGCAATGGAAATTGTAAGGGTTAATGAATGTTTCTTGGACTAAAGAAGAATTAAACTTCAGTGGTTGGTGTTTCCTGATGTAATAATAATAGGATAATGAGGAATACTATAAAATGCTTACGGGAACACAGACAAATTGTGGGTTGGACAGACAAGCAACAGATGTAGCTTGCTGCAGAACTGTGTAAACGAATGTATATTTGGAGCAAAAATAAGCAATAGGGGATATAAGCTGAAAAGTCCCGAATAGGAACTGAAAATGATGGAAGCACTCAGCAGGTCTGGCAGTTTTATTCCATCCTGGGTTATTCCTATTTCTATTTTCACTCTCGTGCTGTTGTTCCCAGCATTTCTGTTTGTATTTTAACCTTCTAGCAGGAGCAAACTAGATTTTATAAGTAGTGGTATTAAGAAGCCATTCAAGGACAAATTCAACCAGCTTCTGAACTTTTATTTCTTTGTTATATTTGATGAACATGTTAATTAAATTATCTTTCAATTTCAGCTAAACAACTTCCTGCCTCGTGAATACATGATGCTCCTGGAAAGAAAGATGAATGCCGGCCCTTCTCTGTTCAGTGAAGATTTTTCTTGGTCTCATGTGCTGACTGTACAATTGGGAACCCATCTCGTGGATCTGATGGTTCGGGAAATTAAAATCCCCATATACACCCAACATCAAACACGGGAGAAAAGTCTTATTCCCGTCTTGTACCACATGTACAGCTTTCGCAGTAACAAACAGGTAAAGCACGGTGTTCTAAATTTTCTTTTGGACATTGCCTAGATTTGTATCGTGATTTTGAAGAATTTGGATTAACCCACTACCTTCCATTTTTTATTGTGAGAACAGATTTTAATTTGCACATTAAGTTTAGTTGATTAGGTTTCTGAGCAAGAAAGAGATTTCTGAGCAACACTCTCATTTATATCTGTGACTTCAGGGCATTTCAAAGCACTTTATGGTCCATTAAGTATCTTTTGAAGTGTAATCTTTGTCGTAATACAGGAAACGCAGTAAATAATTTGTGTATTTGTATGATAAAATCACAATTTCTTTAAACATGTTGACTGAGGGATAAATGACACCTGAGGCAGCTCTTCAAAATAATGCCTGGGGATATTTTGTTTTCAGCTTGGATAAGGCCCTGCAATGTCTCATCTGGAAAATGATGCATCTGGATGCAGTGCTTCTAAGTTCATGCATTTTAGATTACAACAAAAATACCTACAAGGTATAACATATTTGACTAAACTTGCTTCATTTCACAAGTTTTCACCCCTTGCCGTGAGTTTTGTCACTTCCCAAAGTCTCTAGAACATAGATTATTGGCTTTCAATGCCATTATTTTCCTTAATACCATTTTGATATAGATCGCAATATTCCTGGTAGTTGTGTTCTCCTCTGTGATGACAGAAGCAAAGTATGCATTTGGTTGGTCTACCATTTCTTTGCACGATAGAAGCAAACAAATAGCTATGACCAAAAAACTAAGCACAAGAACAGATCAAGAACAATTAGATTTCCGCTAATCTAAAGGCACAGTTGACCCTGCATCAGAAATCTGTGAACGGTCCTGTTTGATTTTGGATGCTGAATGCGCAGCTAAAAATTTCTAAAATTGTTTTTATTTCTTATTTGCAGCATTTCCCCGATTCTTCTCTCCATTATTCAACGAAGCATAAAAAACAATTTAAATATCACTGGCAATCTCAGCCACTTGATGTTGCTGGTTCAGTAAAAGTCAGTAAATTAATCCAAATGAGGCCGAGATTGAGCCTTGTTAATTATCAGATTGTTTCATTATATTTTCAAAAATTCTTGTAACGGCAGTGGCACATGCTCATTTTAATTGATTGTATTCTAAAAATGAGTTATTAATAACCAATTAAATAGCCATTAAAACAAAGAAATCTGAAAATACCACCATATGATTTTAAGAATCGGGCTGTAAAATGATCCCCTCAGATAACCCTCTAAAAACACTTTCTGTTACACAGAAATCAATCATGACTTGCAGCAAGGGACAGTGGGTCAGAAGGCACTACATTTGGATTATGCATTGCTTTCGCCTTCACCTGCTCGTTCCACCATTGCATTTTGCTTTAATAGCCGCATGGTTCCCTATACACCACTGGTGTTGCTGCTGTGGCTATCCCATGATTGGAAACTAAGCCACTGGCCATAGCAACCAAGTCCTTGCCCCCAGGCTGCCCTCATAGCTTTCTGACAGCTTGTGCTATCAGGAGGCCAATTTAGTCTTTCCAAATGTTTATTATGATATGGGGCAATTAGGAAGCGAGTTAAATAAAAATTTATAAAACGTAATATAAATTCATAAAAAACACATTTAACTGTTGCAAAGTGAAAGCATTAATCTATATACTAAAACTCTCATTTGTTTGTATGTTTGTTCCTGAACTACAGCCAAAACGGTACATGATAGCGCAACAGTTTTAGGCCCACCTTACTTACCGTCGTCCCTTTGGTGCTAATGGAAGAAGTTTCATTGAAATCGATGTTATATTTTTAAAGTTATTCACATTTTAAAGTTTAAATCGATCTCCTTGGGAGGGAGAGGGAGGATAAGGGGGGTTGAGGAGGGAGGGGGGGAGGAGGAGAGGGTGCTGCACCAATGCAGGAGAGGTTTGGGCCCAATGGGTCCACTTGGTCTAGTATTAATTAAAGTTTCAAACAAAAGTCTTCACATTGAAGGTTGGCAACACAGATCAAGTGAATGGGGCTGAACTGATATGCCACAAGAGCTGATATAAAGTCGAGGGGCCAGGAATGTAGGTATCCACCCTCTCCTCCGAGGAGAATGTGGAATGCTCCTGGATTCAGCAGGAATTTCACAGATGGTGTGAGAGAATAGATGTTTGTACATCCAACCTCTTGTGCGTTACCGACTCACATTGCAAAACATAGACATGCATGTCTATAATGTATTTATTTGGGTGAAACGGCTAGATGTTGGTCCTCTTTGGATCAGCAAATGTTAGCCCAACAAATTAGAAAACTGTGACAAGCTCTGCCAAAGTCAAAACATCTGCCATTCCAAGGTTTTTAAATAAATGACAGCCAAATCCTGATCCTTCCAAAACATTGCTGCCTAGATACAGGATCCCATTATACTGTTTTATTTCCCATCCTGTGGGATCCTCTATGCTTAGGCAAGATGGAGGCATCATTTTCTGCTGCCTTTAACATTACAGTAGAAATTTCAACTGTACTTCATCCTTGCAGTGATTGTCCGGTTAACATATTCTCTAACATCAAGCGTATGATGTGTAGAAAATTAATTCTATCTGTTGAGGGTTAATTGTAGGTCAGTGATCACTCCTGGAACAATGTTATTTTTCTTTATTCATATCATTGTATATAGCTGAAAATTATGGCTTTATTGTCCATCTCCAACATCCTTCAATGGGAAGCAGTTAGCAGCCAACTACATTGGTGAGTCTGGATTAAACATAGATGACAAAAAAATTATTCTTGTAAAAGTCAACCATGTAGGTTTATTTCAAAAATCTGGCAGTACAGTAGCAAGCAGCAGCAGCAGCAGTAGCAAGCAGCAGCAAGCAGCACCAAGCTGTGTTGCTTGGGAAGTAGTGTGTGGGGATAGTAAGGAGTAAGACCTGTGTGATCTCCCGGACTAGTTTCGATCGCCTAGCTTGGGGTCGGAGAGGAATTTCCCGGATTTTTTCCCAAATTGGCCTGGGTTTTTTATCCGGTTTTTCGCCTCTCCCAGGAGATCACTCAGTTCTTTTGGGTGGGCGGTTGGAGCGGTTGGAGTAGCGGCCGGGCGGTAGGTTTAGTAACCGAGCGCGGGGCTTTGTTTGGAGAGTATGACTGCCAGGGCAGTTTTTTGTTCTGGGTGTCGGATGTGGGGAATCTGGGAGTCTGATAGTCTTCCAGACATCCACATCTGCGCCAGGTGTGACGAGATGGGGCTCCTAAGGGACCGTATTAGGAACCTGGAGCGGCAGATTGATGACCTCCGTCTGATCAGGGAGAGTGAGGAGGTTATAGATAGGAGTTACAGAGAGGTGCTCACTCCTAGACCACGGGAGGTAGACAAGTGGGTCACTGTTAGGGGGGGCAAGGAACAGAGGCAGGGAGTACCCCGGTGGCTGTACCCCTTGGAAATAAGTACTCCTGTTTAAGTACTGTTGGGGGGGACAGCCTACCTGGGGGCAACGACGGTGCCCGGGCCTCTGGCAAGGAGTCCGGCCCTGTTGCTCAGAAGGGTAGGGAAAGGAAGAGGAGAGCAGTAGTAATAGGGGACTCTATAGTGAGGGGGTCAGATAGGCGTTTCTGTGGACGCAGTCGGGAGACCCGGATGGTGGTTTGCCTCCCTGGTGCCGGTGTCCGGGATGTGTCTGAGCGTGTCCAGGATATCCTGAAAGGGGAGGGAGAGGAGCCAGAGGTCGTGGTACATATAGGTACCAACAATATAGGTAGGATAAGGGAAGAGGTCCTGAAAGGAGAATTCAGGGGGCTAGGAAGAGAGTTAAAAAAAAGGACTTCCAAAGTAATAATCTCAGGCTTACTGCCTGTGCCACGCGATAGTGAGAATAGGAATGGAGTGAGGTGGAGGATAAATACGTGGCTGAGGAACTGGTGCAGGGAGCAGGGTTTCAAGTTTCTGGATCATTGGGACCTCTTCTGGGGGAAGTATGACCTGTACAAAAAGGACGGGTTGCATCTGAACCCGAGGGGAACCAATATCCTGGCGGGGAGATTTGCTAAAATAACTGCGGAGACTTTAAACTAGTACGGTTGGGGGGAGGGACTCAAACACAGATAGCTAATAGGCAGTGTGTGAGGCAGGAGGCAGAAAAGGGAAACACTCAGACCCAATATGTAGGAGAGAAAGAAGGGAAAAGAAATAAACCGAGAATAAGAAATGATGGGTCCCTTAAATGTGTATATTTTAATGCTAGGAGCATTGTAAGAAAGGTGGATGAGCTTAGAGCCTGGATTGACATCTGGAAGTATGATGTTGTGGCGATCAGTGAAACATGGTTGCAGGAGGGTTGCGATTGGCAATTAAATATTCCAGGATTTCATTGTTTCAGATGTGATAGAATCGGAGGGGCAAGAGGTGGGGGTGTTGCATTGCTTGTTAGGGAGGATATCACAGCAGTGCTTTGGCAGGACAGACTAGAAGGCTCGATTAAGGAGGCTGTTTGGGTGGAACTCAGAAATGAGAAAGGTTTAGCAACACTTATAGGGGTGTATTATAGACTGCCAAATAGGGAACGAGAATTGGAAGAGCAAATATGTAAGGAGATAGCAGATATTAGTAGTAAGCACAGAGTGGTGATTGTGGGTGATTTCAATTTTCCGTATATAGACTGGGAATCACATTCTGTTAAAGGGCTGGATGGTTTGGAGTTTGTAAAATGTGTGCAGGATAGTTTTTTGCAGCAATACGTAGAGGTGCCTACCAGAGAAGGGGCAGTGTTGGACCTCCTGTTAGGAAATGAGATGGGTCAGGTGACGGAGGTATGTGTTGAGGAGCACTTTGGGTCTAGTGATCATAATGCCATTAGTTTCAATATCATTATGGAGAAGGTCAAATCTGGACCAAGGGTTGAGATTTTGGATTGGAGAAAGGCTAATTTTGAGGAGATGAGAAAGGATTTAAAAGGAGTGAAATGGAAATTGTTGTTTTATGAAAAGGATATAATAGAGAAATGGAGGATATTTAAAGGTGAAATTTTGAGAGTACAGAGTCTTTATGTCCCTGTTCGGTGGAAAGGAAAGAATAATAATTTGAAAGAGCCGTGGTTTTCCAGGGAAATTGGACACTTGGTTCGGAAAAAGAGGGAGATATACAATAAATATAAGCGGCAGGGAGTAAATGAGGTTCTTGAGGAATATAAAGAATGTAAAAGGAATCTTAAAAAGGAAATTAGAAAAGCGAAAAAAAGATATGAGGCTGCTTTGGCAAGTAATGTAAAAGTAAACCCCAAGGGGTTCTACAGATATGTCAATAGCAAAAGGATAGTGAGGGATAAAATTGGTCCATTAGAGAGTCAGAGTGGACAGCTGTGTGCTGAGCCGGAAGAAATGGGGGAGATATTAAACAATTTCTTTTCTTCAGTATTTACCGAGGAGAAGGATATTGAATTATGTGAGGTAAGCGAAACAAGTAGAGTAGTGATGGAAATTAGGAGGATTAAAGAAGAGGAGGTACGGACACTTTTGAAGAATATAAAAGTGGATAAGTCTCCAGGTCCTGATAGGATATTCCCTAGGACATTGAGGGAAGTTAGTGCAGAAATAGCATGGGCTATGACGGAAATATTTCAAACGTCATTAGAAACAGGGATGGTGCCGGAAGATTGGCGCATTGCGCATGTTGTGCCTTTGTTTAAAAAAGGTTCTAAAAGTAAACCTAGCAATTATAGACCTATTAGTTTGACGTCTGTGGTGGGAAAATTAATGGAAAAGATACTTAGGGACAATATATATAATTATTTGGATAATCAAGGCCTGATTAGAAACAGTCAACATGGATTTTTGCCTGGAAGGTCATGTTTGACTAATCTTCTTGAATTTTTTGAAGAGGTTACCAGGGAAATTGATAAGGGCAAGGCTGTGGATGTTGTCTATATGGACTTCAGTAAGGCATTTGACAAGGTTCCACATGGAAGGTTGATTAAGAAGGTTAAATCGTTGGGTATTAATAGTGAGGTTGCAAGATGGATTCAACAATGGCTGAATGGGAGATACCAGAGGGTAACGGTTGACAATTGTATGTCAGGTTGGAGGCCAGTGTCTAGTGGAGTGCCCCAAGGATCTGTGTTGGGTCCACTGTTGTTTGTCATTTACATTAATGATCTGGATGATGGTGTGGCAAATTGGATTAGTAAATATGCAGATGATACTAAGATAGGTGGAGTAGTTGATAGTGAGGTAGATTTTCAAAGTCTACAGAGAGACTTGGGCCTTTTGGAAGGGTGGGCTGAAAGATGGCAGATGGAGTTTAATGCTGGTAAGTGTGAGGTGCTGCATTTTGGTAGGACAAATCAAAATAGGACGTACAGGGTAAATGGTAGGGAATTGAGGAATGCAGTGGAACAGAGGGATCTGGGAATAACTGTGCATTGTTCCCTGAAGGTGGAATCTCATGTGGATAGGGTGGTGAAGAAGGCGTTTGGTATGCTTGCCTTTATAAATCAGAGCATCGAGTATAGAAGTTGGGATGTAATGTTGAAATTGTACAGGGCATTGGTGAGGCCGAATCTGGAGTATGGTGTGCAGTTCTGGTCGCCAAATTATAGGAAGGATGTCGACAAAATGGAGAGGGTACAGAGGAGATTTACTAGAATGTTGCCTGGGTTTCAGCACTTAGGCTACAGAGAGAGGTTGAACAGGTTGGGTCTTTATTCTTTGGAGCGTAGAAGGTTGAGGGGGTACTTGATAGAGGTTTTTAAAATTTTGAGAGGGACGGACAGAGTTGACGTGGGTAGGCTTTTCCCTTTGAGAGTGGGGAAGATTCCAACAAGGGGACATAGCTTCAGAATTGAGGGACAAAGGTTTAGGGGTAACATGAGGGGGAACTTCTTTTCTCAGAGGGTTGTGGCTGTATGGAATGGGCTTCCGGTGGAAGTGGTGGAGGCTGGCTCGATTTTATTATTTAAGAGTAAATTGGATAGGTATATGGATAAGAGGGGATTAGAGGGTTATGGTCTGAGTGCAGGTAGATGAGACTAGGTCAGGGAGAATGGTCGGCGTGGACTGGTAGGGCCGGACAGGCCTGTTTCCATGCTGTAATTGTTATATGTTATGTGTTATATGTTACAATTTTATGTCATTTTGAAATGCAGTATCAAACAAACTAGAAAACAAGCATTTTTTGTAAATCAGCATCTGCAGTTCCATGTTTCTGTCTGTCTTGATCTGTCTGCTAACCTTTGCTTACACCCAACCTTGTATGAGCAGAAATAAATCATCAAACCCTCGACCCTCCAAAGCCTGATTTGTTATTCGATGAAATCACCACTGATGTGGTAGAAATTTCAGCTCTGGCTTATTAAGAGTGTATTTAATTCTATCTTAATAGTATTCAAAGGCACTCTTTCCATCTTCCTTTGAAGAAGAATTCCCAAAACCTATGAGCAGATGAGAAAAATATAGCGTCATATAGATTTAAACAGTGAAACTCAAGCTCTGGATTCCCCCACGGTCACCCTGTCAGGATCCTTCAAGAGATCCGTAATTTATTTTGCCGTCTGAATGGCCAAGAAATGGAAAACTCATTCTAGGCCACTAATGGAGAATACCGTGCAAGTGATAGTGGAATTTAGGTGGTGAACATTGTGTAAAGGGACCTCTTATATTTCCACATTGATTCTCTAACCTTTGTTTCCCAGTGAATAACTGCCTTCAAATTTCAACTGGGTCCTCAGGCATAATACATAATGGTATGATAATTGAATCGTGTAGGTAGTGATTTGGGAGAGAGAAAATTGGCTCTGTTCACATTGCTTTACAGAAAGCCGTTGTAGTAATGGAGCATAACAATCAGTAATAGAGGAGTCTTATTCACAAAATGCTGGAGTAACTCAGCAGGTCAGGCAGCATCTCGGGAGAGAAGGAATGGGTGACGTTTCGGAAGAAGGGTCTCGACCCGAAACGTCACCCATTCCTTCTCTCCCGAGATGCTGCCTGACCTGCTGAGTTATTCCAGCATTTTGTGAATAAATACCTTCGATTTGTACCAGCATCTGCAGTTATTTTCTTACACTATAGAGTCTTAGTTTAGTTTAGATATACAAGATGGAAACAGGCCCTTCGGCCCACCAAGTCCGTGCCGACCAGCAATCCCTACACAGTAGCACTATCCAACAAACACTAAGGACAATTTACAATTTTACCAAGCCAATTAGCCCACAAACCTGTACGTCCTTGGAGTGTGGGAAGAAACCGGACTCGCAGATAAAACCACACGGCACGGGAGAACGTACCCATAGTCAGGAACGAACCTGGGTCTCAGGCTCTGTAAGGCAGCAATACTGCTGCGCCACCCTGCCACACCTTCGTGTGAAAGGGAGGAGTAAACCACAAAACAATTGATTCAGGATTAGAAAGGTACCAAAAAAGAAATATTAATCATTAATTTAACAATGAAGCAGTAAATTTGTAAAGAAGATACAGTTTTATTATTTTTAAATATATATATGTGTATATCCACGGTTCAAATATACAAAGGCTGGAAAATCTGAGAAATTAACATTTTTGTTTGAGCATTTTATTTAGTGATTTTTTTCTTTTGCAGATTGGTTTCATCAAGCCCCATCCTATTCTAACGCAAATCCTTTCAGAAGCTGCGGAGACAACTTTGAGCTTTGACTCCTGCGTCATGCCCATGGTGTGTCCTCCCATCCCGTGGACTTCACCCAAATTTGGTGGCTATGTTCTGGCCCCTACCAAACTGATGCGGTGCATGGGTGGAGCTCTACAGCACCAGTTACTTTTGGAGAAGTGCAGCAGGTGTGACTTGCATGCCGTATTGGATTCCCTAAGTCAGCTTGGAAACTGTGCTTGGAAAGTGAACAAACCGATACTCGATTTAATTATCTCTATTTTCAATGACAAAGGGAGCGAGATGCTGGAGATTCCACCTCCACTTTCAGAAGCCCCAGCCATGCCCAAGTATGATGCAAAAAGTAACATGAGTCCAGCAACAAAATCTTCATTGAAAAGAAAAATTGCTTGGGTCAGGAAAAGATCAGCTGAAATGCACAGCCTCCGAATGGATGCCATTTATAAGCTTTCCATTGCCAATCATATCCGACATGAAATATTCTGGTTTCCTCACAACATGGACTTTCGTGGAAGGACGTACCCTTGCCCACCGTATTTTAATCACCTGGGCAGTGATGTTACCCGTGCCGTGCTCTTGTTTGCTGAAGGAAAACCGTTGGGTGAACATGGGTTAAATTGGTTGAAGATTCATCTTGTTAATTTAACTGGCTTTAAAAAATCATGTTCTCTCAAAGAGAGAATTTCCTATGCTAATGCCGTAATGGATGACATATTGGATTCAGCAGATAATCCTTTAACAGTGAGTGAAAACCATCTCAAAGGTGTCAGGTGGATAAATGGTGGAATATGCATTTTATAACTTGTCATATTACTGTTTGAAATGTGTATCAAATAGTGAGTGTTGAATGTATTCTGTGGGTGTAAAATAATGGAGTATTGTGGCGGCTCCCAAGGGTCGGGCCATACCACTACCGAACCCCTCGGCACGGGCATGGACCAGTCCAGGGGGGCAGCCCTTAGCTACAGGGATAAAGGACGGGATTTTAAGCCCAATCTCTCTCGCAGACTCGACCGGGCTAGAGAACACAACGAATAAATCCCTCCCGAAATACCTGGCTCCTCACCTTTATTTCGGGCTTACCGACGCGCCACAGTATCAAGCGATTTTTACCTCTGCATGTGAAGTTATTCCCTTGAGAAAAAACAATTCTGCAGTATTTGCTCCTATTAATTATTTACAACAATGGAGCCAGCTAAAAGGATGTATACTTGTAGGATGAGGAAAGCAAGGGTCATACTCACTCCTTGGTGTCATTAGATAATTCAGCTACAGACTCAAGAAACTTTGCCTACCAGTAACTTCAGAGTTTTGGATGAATACAAATTTACATTCGAGTAGAATAAGGGTAGTGGGCATGAAGAAAATTGACTAATTATGCTTTGAGTTAACTAAGCATTGCATAAAAATGACTGCCGTTTTAAATAAAGAATAAAATCTTTTTGTGTAAGAAGGAACTGCAGATGTTGATCTACACTGAAGATAGACACAACTGCTGGAGTAACTCAGCGGGTCAGGCAGCATCTCTGGAGAGAAGAAAACTCTTGGAGCAGTGTTGTCATAGCCAAGGGTCAGTTTTGTCAGGAGGATGTACACAAGATAGTAGATCTGTCTTTACTGGACTTTATCGTGCACAAAACCAAAGGATCTGGAATTTCAGAATGCTAATGGACAGCGCCAACACTGCCAGATATTACATTTCGGATCGAGATCCTTCATCTTTCAGTTCAGTGTAACAGTTTAATGTGAATATTGTTTTTGATTTCAATGGTCGACACCATCCAAGTCTTCAGTAAAAAAGAGACAGGGAGATATAAAAGTAGGAATCATTTGCTGTTGATTAATGCTTTTACATACAATTAGGTGTCAGTATGTGTGAATAGCTGTTTGCTTTTCCCCAGGGGAGGATGTGGTGGACAAATGCGGATGAGCCTTGGCAAACTTTAGCCTGTTGCACAGAGATAGCACACGCAGTAAGATCACCTGATACAACCAACTACTTCTCTTATTTCCCGGTCCATCAAGTAAGTTCTGAAATATTTAAGAAAACGTTTATTGTTAAGAGTCACTCCAGCATTTTGTGCATATCTTCAATTTAAACCAGCATCTGCAGTTTCATTTCTACACACTGTACATCTGACTGAATGTGCTGACAAGTGACCACAGACATGACTACATGCACCAAACATCTTTATGTGTGGATGTCCGTATTGCACTGCTTGGTCCTCAGTTCATTTGCAATTTCTGGCCACTGAATGCCCGTGCCTGCTCCATGTGGTAGTTGGTATTTAATGTTAAAATAAATCGCACCCAGGCAACTTCCACTCCTCAGTGTGGCATTCAGGATCTGGAATTTCAGAATGCTAATGGACAGCGACAACACTGCCAGACCTTCCCATTGCCTTGCCATCCGAGAACTCAAACATTGCAATCGGTGGCCTGAGTGAGACAGGACAAGGACAGGTAGAGGCAGCCAGCTGGAAATGCAAACTGAAAGAGGAATTCCATCTTCATGGGAGGTGCTTTGCCATCAAGACAAAGTAATCTCCGTGGGATGTGATCATCTTATGGCCCACTGACTCACTCCAACATAGAACCAACACATAAGCCTCAAACCTGAATATTATGGCTTTTTAGCCAAGTGAAAAAAAACCCTTGGCTAGCATCTCACACAGAGACGAACGGATCCTCCAGGGCAATATCAATGCCAGATTTGGAAAAGATGCAACCTTCTGTCAAGGTGTGATTGGAAAGGAGAGAAAGCTAATTCTTAACAGACTCATCCTCCTGGCAAAACTCTTGGAGCAGTGTTGTCATAGCCAAGGGTCAGTTTTGTTAGGAGGATGTACACAAGATAGTAGATCGGTCCTTACTGGACTTTATCGCGCACAGAACGTTATTCTTTTTATCATGTATTTGTACATGGTGGATGGCTTGATTGTAATTGTGTATTGTCTTTCCACTGACTGGTTAGCACGTAACAAAAGCTATTCACTGTACCTCGGTACAGATGACAATAAACTTAATTAAACTTATAGAGCCCTGATCTAGGCACGGGCACCTGTTAGATTATATAACCAAAGATAGACACAAAAAGCTGGAATAACTCAGCGGGTCGGACAGCATCTTTCGAGGAAAGGAATAGGTGTCATTTCTGGTCCAGAGATGCTGTCCTGCTGAGTTACTCCAGCTTTTTGTATCTATCTTTGGTTTAAACCAGCATCTGCAGTTCCTTCCTACACAGATTATATAATCATCTGTTCAAGAGACTACAAGCACACCCGTAGCAGATACGTATGTCTGAACCAACCTGATCTCCCGGTGGTTCAGCACTTCAACTCCCCCTCCCATTCCCAATCTGTCCTCTCTGTCCTGGGCCTCCTCCATTGTCAGAGTGAGGCCCAGTGCAAATTGGAGGAACAGCACATCATATTTCGCTTGGGTCATTTACATCCCAGCGGTATGAACATTGACTTCTCTAACTTCAGATAGTCCCTGCTTTCCCTCTCTATCCTCTCCCCTTTTCCAGTTCTCCCACTAGTCTTCCTGTCTGGAGTATTGTGTGCAGTTTTGGTCTCCTAACCTGAGGAAAGACGTTCTTGCCTTAGAGGGAGTACAGCGAAGGTTCACCAGATTGATCCCAGGGATGGCGGGACTTTCATACGAGGAAAGACTGGATAGACTGGGCTTGTACTCGCTGGAATTTAGAAGACTGAGGGGGGATCTTATAGAAACATATAAAATTCTTAAGGGGTTGGAGAGGCTAGAAGCGGGAAGATTGTTCCCGATGTTGGGGGAGTCCAGAACCAGGGGTCACAGCTTAAGGATAAGGGGGAAGTCTTTTAGGACCGAGATGAGAAAACATTTCTTCACACAGAGGGTGGTGAGTCTGTGGAATTCTCTGCCACAGAAGGTAGTTGAGGCCAGTTCATTGGCTATATTTAAGAGGGAGTTAGATGTGGCCCTTTTTGCTAAAGGGATCAGGGGGTATGGAGAGAAGGCAGGTACAGGCTACTGAGCTGGATGATCAGCCATGATCATATTGAATGGCGGTGCAGGCTCGAAGGGCCGAATGGCCTACTCCTGCACCTATTTTCTATGTTTCTATGTCTCCGACTACATCCTATCTTTGTCCTGCCCCCTCCCCTGACGTCAGTCTGAAGAAGGGTCTCGACCCAAAACGTCACGCATTCCTTCTCTCCTGAGATGCTGCCTGACCCGCTGAGTTACTCCAGCATTTTGTGTCTACCTTCCATTTAAACCAGCATCTGCAGTTTTTCTCCTACACGTGTGACTGATCCTTGTCCATTATGTTATCCCCACCAGCTGGTCACAAAACAATAGAGAAGTAAAAACATCGCGGCAGGCAGATTAATTTAGTTGGCCTCGAGGATCCGCAAAGGTGGATCTTCTCGGACAGATAACCCGACAACCTTCAACCATCAGTGTGCACAGCGCCTGGTGGTTTAATTCGGATAAATGAGAGGTGTTGTACTTTACTAGGACAAGCCAAGGCAGAACTTGCACAGTAATTGATAGGACCCCAGGAGAATGTTGTAGAACTGAGGGATCAGTGAGTGTACATGTATAGCTTTATGAAGGAGAGGATACAAGAGACAAAAAAAAGGTGACTGGCATGCATGCTTTCATCGGTCAGAGTATTGAGTACAAAGTTGGATGCATCATGTTACAGCTGTACAAACCATTGGTAGGTCCACATTTGGACTACTGTGTACAATTCTGATCACCCTGCTATAGGAAGCATGTCATTAAAATGGAAAGGATGCTAAAAACATTCACTGAGGATTTGAGTTATAAGGAATGTCTATATACGCTGGGTATTTTTCCCTGGAGAGTAGGAAGCTAAGAGGTGATCTTATAGAGGTATATAAAATCATGAAAGGTATAAATAGGGTGAATAGCCACACCTTCACCCATGGCAGGGGAGTTTAAAAACAGAGGGCACAAGTTTAAGATGAGATGGGAATGTTTTAAATGGGACCTGCTGTGCACCCTTTTCACACAGAGTTGGAGCATACATAGAATGAGCTGTCAGAGGAAGTAGTAGAGGTGGAAACAATTATGACATTAAAGGAAGATGGATTATGACATTAACAGTACATGGATAGCAAATATTTGGAGTGATGTGGACCAGGCGCAAGAATGTGGGACTTGTTCAGTTAAACTGCTTGGTCAGCCTGGATGAATTGGGCTGAAGGGTCTGTTTCCGTACATGGACTGTGCTCCGAGAGCTTTGCCAGAAGGATGAGTCTGTTCAGATTTTGCTTTCTCTCCTTTCCAATCACATCTTGACATCTGATCAAAAGAACAAATAGGGAAGGGAAAAATGCAAGAGACTCAGCATATCTCTGATAACCATGTGCTAATTCTTCAATACCTTAGAATATGTATGGCCCAAATACCATACCCTAAGAGCCAACAATTGAAAACCTATCAAGGACAGAGGTAGTCAACCTTCACTGGAAAGAGTATGCATTCCACAAGCTATCCTGTGCAATCCTGACTGACAAGGAATTAAAAAGGCTGTATACTATCTGAAAAATCAAACTCTGTGAGGAGGCAGTATCCCTGCTCAAGTACTAAAATTTAACTTGGGATAACTTCAGAATATTGTGTGAGAAATTGCAAGTCAGCCAATCAGAAAAATCACATAATTTTAGGCAGTTTAGGAAATGATCAAATGGACCGGTTGTCATTCTAAGCAAATTACTGAAATTTAACATGTAAGTAAATCAAGCAAATTGGAGGGAAAATGGTACTTGGCCTTTGTTTCAAAAGGATTTGAGTACAGAAGTAAATATGTCGCAATTTAAATATATGATTGACCACACAGTCTTGATCATTTTGCCTTAAAAGGACATCCTTATTTTAAGGGTTCTAAAAAAGAATAACCAGAAAGCTTCTGGGAGGACGGGTTTGCCTTGCGAGAAGAGATTGAGCCTATAATCTCCAGATGAAAAGAAAGAAAAACGGGTCTTTCCTAATTTGATTTTTCCTTTATTTATTTTTTCATTTTTTGTTTCACTTTTTGATTTTCGTTTTTCTCCCTAGGGTGCAGTTAAGTGGTAGAATCTGCAGGAAGCTGTTGAGCTGTGAGGAAATTAAAGTGAAATTAATATGGAATTACTGTAAATGGGTATTCAATGGTGGACTTATTGGCCAAAAGGCCTGTTTTCCCTGATGTTTGACTTGGTCAGTCTTGGAAAGAGGAACAGAATTAAGCTTTTTGATCATCAAATTCAAAAAAATTCTAAAATGTCCTGTTTTAAGTTTTATAGTTTTTATTATAAGAATATTCTCATTGAAATCCACACTATTTTTACAGGGCTGAACAGGCTAGAAGCAGGAATAGTGTTTTTGACTCTGGAGTCTAGAACTTGAGAGTCACAGTTTTAGAATGGAGGGTTGGCCATTTAAGAGTGAGATGAGGAATTGTTGAATCTGTCGCATACCCTACTCCAGAGGACTGTGATGCTCAGTCATTTAATTCGTTCAAAATGGAGATTGATAGATTTCTGGATGTTAATGAGCTGAAGCAGATGATTGACCATGATCGTGTTGAAAGGCTGGAAAACCAGATGGCCTAATGCTGCTCATGATTCTTGTATGATTTATGAAAATGTTATGTTTACCTTTTTCCTACTGCAAAAGTATGTCAAGGACTCAATGTTGGTCTAATCCCCATGTGTAACTACTTGGAGCTATTGACCCAGATATTGCTGATAAATGCCAGCAGCTTAGAACAAAATCACTGGCATTTACCTGTCTAAATGGAAGCAATATCTTGGACTTGCACGCAAGTGTTGCCAAACAAGTCCCACAATGAGTGACCAATTTTTGAATGTTGAGAATCCACAGCCCTATTGATTTCAATTAGGAATCTTGGATCGCAGAGGTTTGGTTTACTGTTTTTAGTCATTTGTCACTATGGATGTTTAGTGAATTGTTTTCAATAAATTATTGCAATTATTGATATTTATGATTTTTTTAAATATAAATTTGTTATATTTTGGGTCTCTTTAAGATCTCTTGCAACTTTTGCAATCGGTAAATCTGAGAGTAGTGCTACACTGGCTTTGGGATGGGGCTTCTTCGATGTGCTGCTTGAGCTCCTGCTGCCAATCAGACCATGTTACTGAAGTCCCAAATGGTGATGTTTCCACTAATGGGAGAGTCTAGGACTAGAGGTCAGAGCCTCGGAATTAAAATATGTTCTTTTAGGAAGGAGATGAGGAGAAATGTATTTAGTCAGAGGGTGGTGAATCTGTGGAATTCTTTGCCACAGAAGGCTGTGGAGGCCAAGTCAGTGAATATTTTTATGGCAGAGATAGATAGATTCTTGATTAGTACTGGTGTCAGAGGTTATGGGGAGAAGGCAGGGGGATAGGATTAGGAGGGAGAGATAGATCAGTCATTGGTTGAATGACGGTGTAGACTTGATGGGCCGAATAACCTAATTCTACTTCTATTCCTTATGACCCAAATGCTCCAAGCAAACAAGGTCTCCAATTCTAGCATAGGTAGGCACTGGAAGAACATGGGTAAAAAAAACTCTACGCTAGTAAGATGCAGAGAGTTCTGTACTTCCAAACAATTGGTCAATAATTTCATGGTCGTTAAGTAAACCAACTATGCTGATATTTTTGTTTTCCATTTGAAAAGCATGCAAACGGTCAAAACAACAATGCACAAATGTTTTATTGGACATTGACAGCATATTTTTAGTCTGATTTTCCAAGATCCTGCACGGTAAAGATTCAACTTTGTCCAACTCATCGGAAATATTTGTGTTTTATCTTTTAACAGGACGGTTCTTGTAATGGCTTGCAGCACTATGCTGCTCTAGGACGTGATGTAATTGGTGCAACCTCTGTCAACCTAATGCCCTGTGAGGTTCCACAGGATGTCTACAATGGAGTCGCACAGCAGGTAAGTGGGATGAGCTGCAGCGATCCCTGTGATTGATCTGTTTGTCATTCACAGTTCATAGCCCCCTGGTGAGCTGGCACACTGATTTGACAATCTGCACACTATTTCACATCCCACTAAAAATAGAAGGATGTTAATATCACACATTGGTGATGCGATATACATTTGTATCTGTTGGAAATAATTAATTCAGTTTTTATATTATTTTCAAGATATATGATTTCTTGTTTCCCATTGTAAAACAGTTGTTGAAAATATGACTCCCGAGTGCTGGAGTAACTCAGCGGATCAGGCAGCATCTCTGGAGAACATGGATAGGTGATGTTTCAGGTCAAGACCTTTCTTCATTCTGAAGAAGGGTCCTGACCTGAAAAATCACTTATTTGTGTTCTCCAGGGATGCGTTACTCTTTTTTGTAAACCACCATCTGCAGTTCCTTGTTTCTACCTATTGTTGAAAATATGTTCTGTTAATACCTGAGAATTACAATCACATTGTACAGAAGTATAATTCAATTATTTTAAATCATAAGTAGTTTTGCTAGGCTTACTTCTAATGAGACCCCTGATCTCTATTTAATACGTTTAGTTTTGGACAAGATTAAATTGCAGATAAGTGATGTTTAGTGCAGTTTCCTTCATCAGAGGAAATATTAACAATTTGTGTACTAGGGAAATGTGTACTGAGCTCATGAAAATTGAATGTTTTCTTTTAATTATGGTAAGAAAAAAAGAGAAACTTATTCTTCTGAATGAGCTTTACTCCAAATCTTACATTATATTAGAAAGCCACTTATCAAATAAAATATAACGATAGATCAATAACTTGAATTCCGTTGTCTTGTATGACACTGGAAGCTGGCAAGCAATATTCATCAGTTGCCTTTGGCACTTGCTCTATCCCTCTTTCTTTGAAGATGCGTCATAATGTCTGTCTTTGACAAGTGTTTAGTCATATGTGTTAATATCTCCATGTGCAGCTGGGGATCTGTTTTTGTCTGGATTATGTTCTACATTGCCTTGGGACATTGCAATGATACAGTGCTACAGATTGTTGAGTATCTTTTCCTTTGCTTTATTTAATTAGCTTGAATTTTTCTCCTCAGGTCGAGCAATTCAGAAAGCAAGATGCTGAAAAGGATGTAAAAGTTGCTCAAATCTTGGAAGGTTTCATCAGTCGTAAAGTAGTGAAACAGACTGTGATGACCGTGGTCTACGGTGTGACACGGTTCGGTGGGCGTCTCCAGATTGAGAAAAAATTGAAGGAAATTGAAGATTTTCCAAAGGTACTTAAGAATGTAGTGGTTTTATGGGCAAAGACTTGAAGGTTATTTAGTTTTATCTCTAGGGTAAGATGGAGCATTCTCGTCCATCTAAAACTGATTTTCCAGACAAATAATTTTTAAATGGATTAACCTGCTGGCAGACATTCCAGTTCTGTTTTTCTTGCCTATCATAAATTGGTATGTGCAAAAACAGTTTGAAGATGAGAGCAGTTTATAAATGAGAAAACACCCTTTACTTGATCACAGTGCAAAGTTAAGATTTGGGCCAGAGGAATAGAAGGAAAACCATTTAACACAAAGCTTAAAAAAACATAGAAATGCTCAGCAAATTAATCAACATAGAGCATAGAACAGTACAACACAGGAAGAGGCGTTTTGGATCACAATGCCCGTGCCCACAGTGATGGCAATTTAAACAAATCCTATCTGCCTGCACATGATCTACATCCCTCCGTTCTCTGCCTATTAATCTGTCTGTCCAAGTGCCTTTTAAACGTTACCATCATAGCTGCTTCCACCACTCTGTTTAGAAAAAAAAAACTTTCCTCATAATACATCTGAAAGAGAAATAAAATTCTATCCGTGATTCAGTCAACATCATTTAGTGCCCATTAATTATTGAACTTTCAGACATGTGAACTACTGCTTGCCTTTTTGAATAAGAACTTTGTTTTCCGTTTTTAAAGTAGTATTTTTATATGGTCTCAATTTCAAATAAAGTAACTGACGTAATCAGATAATATTGTGGTTTAAACAGGAAAGTCCATAAACACATGAGTTAACTATGAGTTTGCAGAAATGAACTACAAAGGATCATAACTAACATTGTTTAATTACTGAACAGTTTGGTTATAGTAAGTTAGGATATTTTATATTTGACCTTGAACATCCTAAAAAAAATCAATGACTTGCACTGAGTTGCAATGAAATATAAATGACCTTAAAAGAAATTTAATCTTATACATCAGTTGTTACTTCAATCAGAAATTACTTGAATTTTCCAATTTGCAACATACCAAGCATCATAACACAACATACAGTAATTTTCCCAAAGATATTAAACTTGGGGTAATTTTCCATTTCTTCAGATGTATTGGTCTGATTTAACCATGAACACCATTGTCATGGCTAGAGGAACAGTATCCATAAGTATCTTGATTTTCAACAGAATGCATTTCCGATTAAACGAAAGAATATTTTTTTTGTGTCATATTATTCTTTGTTTCACTTTGGACTTCTATGTTCTAGTGTTGACATTTTTATTTTTAAACAGAAAATGGAAGATAACAATACCAACCACTATGTATTTGCCGGTCTCGGCCTTGCCAAAACCTTATGACATTAATTCGGACGGTCTATCCCTCAAATTTGGTTACCTTCAAGCCCTGATCTTCACCAACCTTTCACAGCAGGACTGATCTCAATGCTAGCCAGCATCGAGCAAAACTGCATCATTGCCTGTAATGTCATTTTCACCTCATTTCCTGCCGTCCCAATGCATATGTGTCTTGCCTGCAGCAGGCACCTTAGGCACAAGGGAGAAAGACCATTGATGCTTCCTCTACAAAATCCTCCAAATCTACTGGCAAGAATAATATAACCACCTTCTGTATCAGTCACTATTTCCAACATTGATGCCAAGTAACACTCAGTTGGTGCCATTAGGCAGGCAATACCATTTGCATGCATCATAGCAGCCTTCAGAAATAGATATTGTTCCAAGCCCTTCCTCTGCTAATTTGCTTTTCTGACAAAGCAAGGTTTCCTTAAAATTGCAAAATCCTTCCTGACTCAGGAATCCTTGGCCCACTCGAAAAGGAAAAAACCCATTTAGAATGGCACAGAGAATCTTGCACCCAAGTGTCAGGAGCACAAAGAAGTCCAGTGTAAACAGCAGAAGGAGCCTATCACCTCATGCACCTGTAAATCTTAGAAACAAGAAACTGCAGATGCTGGCTTACAACAAAAAAAACACAAAGTGCTGGAGTAATTTAGAAGGTCAGGCAGCATCCCTGGAGAATATCGATGGGTGATGTTTTCAGTTGGGACCCTTCTTCAGACCCTGCAGTTGG
This sequence comes from Rhinoraja longicauda, assembly GCF_053455715.1. NCBI lineage: Eukaryota > Metazoa > Chordata > Chondrichthyes > Rajiformes > Arhynchobatidae > Rhinoraja > Rhinoraja longicauda. The sequence continues at coordinate 8,051,885 of NC_135980.1, read as the reverse complement.
AATTACATAACACTGCTCCGCTTCCTTCTTCCCCCATAACCCTCCCCTCCCCGCCCTCCCCTTTGCCCCACCTGAACTCGCTCCTATTTCTCCCCTCCCCTTTCACCTTCCTCTAGTATCATAATTTACAGCTCTTCACTCCTTTTGTCTCACACATTCTGTCTTTTCATCTCTGGCCTTTGCCATACCATCTGCCTATCCAAACCCTTCCTCACCTTTGTAAACCTATTACCTGCCAGGCTTTATCCTGTCCCTCCTCTCTTCCAGTGCTCTTTCTTCTCCCCACAATCAGTCCGAAGATGTGTCCTGTCCTAAAATATCACCTATTTATGTTCTCCACAGATGCTGCCTGACCTGCTGAATTACTCCAGCACTTTGTGTCTTATTGAAACATATAAGATAATTAGGGGATTGGACACATTAGAGGCAGATAACATGTTCCCAATGTTGGGGGAGTCCAGAACAAGGGGCCACAGTTTGAGAATAAGGGGTAGGCCATTTAGAACGGAGATGAGGAAGAACTTTTTCAGTCAGAGGGTGGTGAAGGTGTGGAATTCTCTGCCTCAGAAGGCAGTGGAGGCCAGTTCGTTGGATGCTTTCAAGAGAGAGCTGGATAGAGCTCTTAAGGATAGCGGAGTGAGGGGGTATGGGGAGAAGGCAGGAACGGGGTACTGATTGATAGTGATCAGCCATGATCGCATTGAATGGCGGTGCTGGCTCGAAGGGCTGAATGGCCTACTCCTGCACCTATTGTCTATTGTCTATTGTCTATTTTATTTGTAACATATCAGGCATCACCTGTCGCATCTCTGGTGGAGTTTGTGAGGCTATACGTTGATCTGATCAGTCACATCAGAACCCTCAGAGTTGGGCTGAAAGCAAGCCATCCGCAATCACCGGGCACTGCGTAAGAGAAGAGAAAAAGGAATGAATGAATGAATGAATACGTTTATTGGCCAAGTATGTGCGTATCCAAGGAATGTGCCTTGGTGCTCCGCTCCAGATAAAAAGCCAAATAAAAATGCAGCATTCAATGCTTGACTACATTAAATAGCTAAAATGCAATTATATTTCTATTGAATATTTTATTTTCTTCAACACAATGTATTTTAAGCAATCTATTACAGAAACTCCATTTGTTGGAATGTATCAAACTAATAACATTAGGTCACGCAGCTTCATGTTCCCTCTGAATTGATGTGTCTCCAATGTCACTTCACGTCATTTGTTGTATGGGATGACTTTCATATTTAAAATGAAAATTAAATGTAATTATTGAAATGGATTTAACTTGCAGGACTACGTGTGGGAAGCTTCTCGCTACTTGGTGCAGCAAGTATTTAACAGCTTAAAGGAGATGTTTACAGGAACCAGGCAAATTCAGGTAATTTCCCTCAATGTGGTTATGTTGACGGCTAATCATTTGGCAGTGTGGTCAAAGCTAAGCCATTATCATCACTTTTAAACTAAACAATCGGGATATTACCCGATCCATTTGGGACATTAATGTTTTTAGCAAGGCAGAAAAATGGACATGATCAGGTGTGTTATTGTTCTTGATTGAACTTGGCATTTAAATAAAACCAAAAATACTTCTTTCTAAATCCACTCTGTTGAAGTCATCATTTTTTCTATGAAGTGAAAAAAAGCATATTTGAGAGCTGGAGGCAAAGCAGATTAACGAGCATTAAGAACATAATTCAATTTTAATAAGAATGTGCTTTCTTTCAAGTTGGGCGATCTTCAGAATTTTAGAGTCACAAAGTGCTGAAGTAATTCGGCAGGTGAGGCAGCATCTTGGAGAACATGGACAGTTGATGTTTCGGGTCGGGATCCTTCTTCAGACTGATGTTGTAGGGGGAGTGAAATCTGGAAGAGAAATGGCAGCGCGCCAAATCATGGCAAGTGATAGGTGGATAGAGGTGAAGGATGGTTAGATTGGCTGATGGTTGGGCAAATGCCAAAGATGAACAGACAAAAGGCATATCATTTTGGTGTCTAGAATTTTAAATCTATATGGAAATATATTGTTTGGTTTCTTTTGGACTACAGTGTTGCATCTTAAAGCTTTTGCTTGGAACAAATTTTGCAGTTGTCCAAAATCTTGGTGCCTACTGTTGTGTATAGTTCTGGTCACAGCATTTTAGGGAGGTTGGCAGAGCAATAGAGAGTGCAGAAATGATTTGCTGGGATGTTGCCTGGAAAGGAAGGCAGTAATTATAAAGCGAGATTGGAGTAGAAAGATTTATTCTCACTGGAATACATGAGGCTGACAGGTGACCTTATAAAGGTTTATAAAATTATGAGGGGCATAGATGGGACAGATAGTCAGAATCTTTTTTTTCCCCTGGGGCAGGAGACAGGTCTCGACCCGAAACGTCACCCATTCCTTCTCTCCTGAGATGCTGCCTGACCTGCTGAGTTACTCCAGCACATTGTGAATAAATACCTAGAATTAGAAGGTGTAAGTTCAAGATAAGAGTGTAGAAATTTAGAGGAGATCTTTAGAGAACGTTTACTGCAAATTAGATTAGCATTGAAAGGCATCGCAGTCAGCGCAGTTGAAATGGGCCAAATGGACCCATTTCTGTGCTGCACATTTCTATGGTTCCTTAAGATAACATTAATATTTAAATAGAAACAAGGAACTGCAGATGCTGATTTTTTTTTTAAAAACCCACAAAGTGTTGGAGTAACAGTGGGTAGCATTTCTGGAGAACATGGCTAGGTGACATTTTGGGTCAGGACCCATCTTCAGACTGCTCAGTCTGTAGAACGATCCTGACTCGAAACGTCATCTATTGATTTTATCCAGAGATGCTGCCTTACCTGCTGAGTTACTCCAGCACTTTGTGTCTTACTTTATTAATATTTCAGAGGTCTTCAGTCTGCAATGAAAATGACTAATAATAAAATAACCCAAAAGCATAACTAGCAAAAAATATATTTGCTTTTTAAATTGTCTTGTTGCCTTCCAGTCCTTGCCAATGCTGCCAAATTCCTTTGGGAATCTAAGCATTTAATTTGTCACCTTATGTAAACACACTGATTTATAGGGTGTTTCAAAAATTGATATTTCTACTTGAAAAATGCAGAGAGAAAGTGTTCCGAGTCTGTCTAGACGCAATATCCTAAACTAGATTTTTTTTTAACCCACATTTTGAAATCTCCAAGGATGAACTGGTAATACAGTAGTTTACTAAAATAAAAACTCAAAGCAGGTCAGGTAACATCTGCAGAGAAAGCGACAAAGTACATTTTTTCCATATAATTGCCCTGTCTTGCTCTTAGACATTACAGTTGAGTTCTCCGAGATAACAGGTTAAATGTAGGAAGAATGATTCCTCTGGCCAAGGAGTCCAGAGCAAAGGGTCACCATCACAAAGTAAGAGGTGGGCCATTTAGTATTGAAATTTCTTCACCCAGAGATTGCTGAATCTTTGGAATTTGCTGAGAACCATGGAGGCTATCGTTGATTGTATTCAAAACAGAAATGTGTATATTTCTGGGCATTAAAAGGCATTGGGGATAAATCAGGAAGATTGGGAAAATTGAGGAACAAAAGGACATAAAGTGCTGGTGTAACTCAGCAGGTCAGGCAGCCTCTCTGGAGAACATGGATCGATGACATTTTGAGTCGAGAACCTTCTTCAGACCTCTTGAGGGAGAAGTTCAACCATGATCTATTGACTGAACGAGTAGGCTCGAGGGGCTAATTGACCAATGCCTATTTTTATTTATGTTCCTCCCAATGTAAACTCTCCATTAATGGAGATCAGGTTAAACTAAAACACATCTAACATTAATAATTGCGTGCTTTAGTGTATCTTGGCTTCTTTTCATCTAATTGGTTTTCTCTTTAGGACTGGCTAACGGAAAGTGCCCGACTAATTGCCCGATCAGGAAGTTCAGTAGAATGGGTAACCCCACTGGGTCTGCCGATTGTACAACCATACCACAGGACCAGAACCACATTAGTAAGTACCACAATCTGGAGAAATCCATGAATACCATCTCAGTTGTTTTTGTCCTTCAGATTTGGATTAAATGCACATTTTATCAAGTCTCTGACTATCTCGTGAGATCACTGCTGATCTATGACAAACTCATTAACCTATCTATGTCCCATCTTTTTTATTACCCGTAGTTAACAGAAATCTATCACTCAACAATTTACCCAGGAATTAATTGCAATTCTCATTCATTCTTAAGTTTCTACCATCTGCTTTTGGAAGTGTTTACTCATGCAATTCCTGTAAGGTCTGGTTCCAATTGTTAGACTTTCCTCCCAAGTTCTTGACTGCTGAGCCAATGGAAATATAATCTACCAATGCAACCACTTTAATTAGACAAACTTCTCCATTTCTTCTTCAATTTGTCCCTTTGTCCTAATTAGTCAATTCCTTCCAAATGAACATTTAACTTGTTTGTGGTGGTGGTTTCCAATAACTTCACCACCAAAGTTAGGATGCCTGGGCTATGGTTCCTGGATTACATCCGCGCCCCTTTCTGAAAAGTCATTTAACATGAACAATCTTTCGGTTTTTTGATATTCCTACAAAAATCTAAAGAAATCCATGAATATCATCTTCAGATTTGGATTTCATGCACATCTTATCAAGTCTCTTTGGCTATCTTGTGAGATCACTGCTGATCTATGACTTAAACTCATTAACCTATCTTTGTCCCATATTAGTTAACGGAAACACAAGAATAATAAGATATCAAGCCTAATTGAACTAGGAAAAGGTTCATAAGAGATGGCCAGATATTGGCATCTATCTATCTTCTATCTTCTATCTATCTATCTTCTATATATATATATATATATATATATATATATATATATATATCTATATATATATATATATATATATATATATATATATATATATCTATCTATCTATCTATCTATCTATCTATCTATCTATCTATCTATCTATCTATCTATCTATCTATCTATCTATCCATCCATCCATCCATCCATCCATCCATCCATCCATCCATCCATCCATCCATCCATCCATCCATCCATCCATCCATCCATCCATCCATCCATCCATCCATCCATCCATCCATCCATCCATCCATCCATCCATCCATCCATCCATCCATCCATCCATCCATCCATCCATCCATCCATCCATCCATCCATCCATCCATCCATCCATCCATCCATCCATCCATCCATCCATCCATCCATCCATCCATCCATCCATCCATCCATCCATCCATCCATCCATCCATCCATCCATCCATCCATCCATCCATCCATCCATCCATCCATCCATCCATCCATCCATCCATCCATCCATCCATCCATCCATCCATCCATCCATCCATCTATCTATCTATCTATCTATCTATCTATCCTAATAAAACTCAGATCTTGTGTATTTTTTTTTTTGTGGTTTGGCCTGATATATTCGTAACAGCGATTGCAGCAAAACGGCGGACCGTAGCGCGACGGTTTTCGCACCACCTCAATCGCCAATCTCGCGCTCGCTCGGCCGTGATATTTTCATTTAATTTGGTCGCGTGTTTTTTAAGTTACAGAGGTTTTAAAGCGCTGCCCCCCCCCCCTTTTTCAGGGGGGCGCTGCGGTGCAGATTTAGTTTTCAGCTTGTGGCTTGTGACGGCTACATTGTTTCGAAAAGTTTCCAGAAAAGGATTTAGTTTTCAGCTTGTGACGGCTACATTGTTTCGAAAAGTTTCCAGAAAAGCACTGATTGTTTTGTTATTGCAAGTCAAGTCAAGTCAATTATATTTGTATAATTATATTTGTATAGCACATTTCAAAACAACCCATGTTGACCAAAGTGCTGCACATCTGATTAGGAAAAAAAAAAAAAAAGAAGGTTATAGTGGTCACTTGACATACACAGATCAGGAGGACGGGCCCAACGGGCACACTTGGAGAGTAAGAGTGGGGCTGGGGGAGGAGAGAATGGGGGGTGTGGGGACGGGCCCAACGGGCCCGCTTTGAACGGGCACACTTGTTCTAGTATAATACTAAAACTCAGATCTTGTGTATATATTTTTTTGTGGTTTGGCCTGATATATTCGTAACAGCGATTGCAGCAAAACGGCGGACCGTAGCGCGACGGTTTTCGCACCGCCTCAATCCCCAATCTCGCGCTCGCTCGGCCGTGATATTTTCATTTAATTTGGTCGCGTGTTTTTTAAGTTACAGAGGTTTTAAAGCGCTGCCCCCCCCCCTTTTTCAGGGGGGCGCTGCGGTGCAGATTTAGTTTTCAGCTTGTGGCTTCTGACGGCTACATTGTTTCGAAAAGTTTCCAGAAAAGGACTGATTGTTTTGTTATTGCAAGTCAAGTCAAGTCAAGTCAAGTCAATTATATTTGTATAGCATATTTAAAGACAACCCATGTTGACCAAAGTGCTGCACATCTGATTAGGAAAAAAAAAAAAAAAGAGTTATAGTGGTCACTTGACATACACAGATCAGGAGGACGGGCCCAACGGGCACACTTGGAGAGTAAGAGTGGGGCTGGGGGAGGAGAGAATGGGGGGTGTGGGGACGGGCCCAACTAGCTTTGCTAGTCTATATAATACTAAAACTCTGCGGTCCAACATTCCGTATGTATGTATGTATATGTGTATGTACGGAAGATTACTTACAAACCCTACTCCTCCTAGACGGTACACCAAAGCGCTACGATTTTTGTACCGCCGTATTCACCATTAACCTGGGCAACTATTGTAAGTACTTTCGTTCAAATTGAAGCTACCTTTTTAAAGCTAGAGAGATATTAAAGTTTAAATTTTTCATTTCTAACCCTTTTCTTCAAGGGGCTACATTTGTTTCCAAAAGTTTCCAGAAAAGGATTTAGTTTTCAGCAAGGATTTAGTTTTCAGCTTGTGACGGCTACATTGTTTCGAAAAGCTTCCAAGAAGTCTTTTTTGTTATTGCAAGTCAAGTCAAGTCAAGTCAAGTCACTTTTATTTGTATAGCACATTTAAAAACAACCCACGTTGACCAAAGTACTGCACATCTGATTAGGAAAACAAAACAAACATCTGATTAGGAAAAAAAAAAAAACGGGCACACTTGGAGAGTAAGAGTGGGGCTGGGGGAGGAGAGAATGGGGGGTGTGGGGACGGGCCCAACGGGCCCTCCCCAACGGGCACACTTGGAGAGTAAGAGTGGGGCTGGGGGAGGAGAAAATGGGGGGTGTGGGGACGGGCCCAACGGGCCCTCTTTTCTAGTATACTACTAAAACTCAGATCTCGTGAATATATGTTATGTATGTATCTGCGATTTCGCTGATTTCGGAAAAAACGGTGAACCGTAGCGCCACGATTTTTGCACTGCCTTAATCACCACGCGGGGTGGGGCTGGAAAATGATATTTTTATTTAATTCGGTTGCATATTTTTTAAGTTACAGAGGTATTAAAGCACTGCCACCCCCCTTATTGAGGTTTCTATAGAGGGCGCTGCGGTGAGGCAGTGCTCAGTACGCATGCGCGGCATCTCCTCACTCTGTGCTCAGCACGCATGCGCGGCATCTCCTCACTCGCACCAAAAAAATGGACGACGTTAGCGGCGCCAGCCCGCGATCACCGGCTCACATCTCCTCTCTCCCCTTGCTTCTCTCCTCTCTCCCACACCCGGGAGAACATCTCCCCGCTATCCCCCCCCCCCCCCCCGGGCCTTTGAATTATGCGATCTCCCGCACCCCCACCCCCCCCCGGACTTTTCACTGATCCGATCCCCCGCGCCCCCCCCCCCCCGGGCCTTTAACTGATGCTAAGAGTGTGTCTGGGGGAGAGAAAATTGGGGGGGGGGTCTGAGAATGGGGAATGGGACAACAGGGGTCGTGCGGAGGGGACTTGGTGGTGGGGGAAAGAGGGGTACTGGGAAAAGGGGAGGTCCATATCCCTCCCCTCCCCCATCCCTCCATCCTCCCCTCCCCCCTCCCCCCCACTCTCTCCCACCCTCCCTCCCTCCCCCCTCCACAAATACCACCCCATCTCTCATCACCCTCCCCCCTCCCTCCCCCCCTCCATCCTCAACACCTCCCTTCCTCCACCACTCCCTCCCCCTCGATCCCTCCACACCTCCCTCCCCCAAACCTCCCTCTCCCTCCCTCCCCCCTTCACTCCCTCCCCCCCTCCCGGTTACAATGGAAACCCTAAGAGGACGGGCCAAAGGGGAGAGTGTGGGGAGAGTAAGAGTGGGGCTGGGGGAGGAGAGAATGGGGGGTGTGGGGTCGGGCCCAACGGGCCCGCTTTGAACGGGTACACTTGTTCTAGTTATTAATAAAGGCATCAAGTTTAAAGCAGCACAATTATGTTAAATCTTTATGAAAGATTAGTCTTCAACTACGATATTGGTTTCAACGCTGAGCATCTGACTGAGATGTCCTGACCTTCAAGATTGAGGATTTAATTTAATAGACTGGAGAAGCTGGAGTGATTTCACATGGGACAAATATGATTGAGTTGACTTGATTGATATATTCAGAATTCTAGCTGCTTGATTGATTAATCATTGGGAAATTGCATACAGTGGGGAAAAAAGATCTATAAGCAGAGGACATAGATTTAAGATGATAGGCAAAAGCAGGTGGGCGACACAAGGAAACGATTTTTAATATTGAGTGCTGAAATGTGCTGCCTGAAAGATGGTTGAAGCAGATTTTTTTTTTAAAGGAATTGTGCATGGGAAAATTTGTAGGGCAATGGGGAAAGATCAGGAGACTGATCTAAACCAGATTTCTCTTAACTCCACAAGTATCAATTCATATTTGATAATCTGACTATTTTATTAAAATTTTACCTTCAAAAAGCTAAAATTAACTATGCAAATTATTTTGCAATGTTTTATATTACTAAGGAGAAGATGCTTGCGAAGCTGAAAGGTCTGAAGGTGGATAAGCCACTCGGACCAGATGGACGACATCCCAGGTTTCTGAAAGAGGTTAGCTGTAGAGATTGTGGAGGCCTCAGTGGAGATCTTTCAAGAATCACTAGAGTCAGGAAAGGTTTCAGAGGACTATAAGATTGCAAATGTAACTCCACTGTTTAAGAAGGGAGTGAGGCAAAAGGAAGGAAATTATAGGCCTGTTAGCCTTACTTCAGTGTGTAGCAAGGAACTGCAGATGCTGGTTTAAACCAAAGATAGACACTAAGTGCTGGAGTAACTCAGCGGGACAGGCAGCATCTCTGGAGAGAAGGAATGGGTGACGTTTCTGGTCAAGACCCTTCTGAAGAAGAAGGAGAAGGGTCTCAACCTTTCAAAAGAAGTGTCTGGACCAGAAATGTCACCCATTCCTTCTCTCCAGAGATGCTGCCTGTCCCGCTGAGTTACTCCAGCACTTTGTGTCCTTCTAGCCTGACTTCAGTGATTGGTAAGATTTTAGAGTCCATTATTAAACATTAGGCTATGGGGTACTCAGAAGCGCATGGTAAAATAGACCAAGTCAGCATGGTTTTGTGAAGGGGTGATCTTGCTAACAAATCTGTTGGAATTCTTTGCAGAAGTAACAAGCTGGATAAACCAAGTAGAGTCAGTGGATGTTATTTATTTGGATTTTCAGAAGGTCTTCAATAAGATGCTGCACGTGCGGCTGCTAAACAAGATTGGAGCCCATGATATTAAAGGCAATGAACTAGCATGAATTGAAGATTGGCTGACTGGCAGAAGACAAAGAGTGGGAATAAAGAGGGCCTTTTCTGGTTGGCTGCTGGTGACTAGTGGTCTTCCACAGGGGTTGCTTTTGGGTCTGCTACTTTTCACATTGTATGTTACTAATCTAGATGATAAAATTGATGGCTTTGTGGCCAAATGTTGGTGCAGGATTCCCACCCAATAAGTTAATTTGCAGGTTAAGTCAGTGGTAAGGAAGACCAATGCAACATTAGCATTCATTTCAAGACTGGAAAATAAAAGCAAGGATGTCATGCTGAGGCTTTTTAAGGTGCTGGTTAGACAGCATTTGGAATATTGTGAGCCATTTTGGGCCCCATATCTGAGGAAGGATGTGCTGTCGTTGTATAGCGTCCAGAGGTTTAAAAGAATGATCCCAGGGATGATTAGGTTGATGTATGAAGAGCGTTTGATAGCTCTCTACTTGCTGGAGTTTAGAAGGATGAGGGGGATCTCAACGATACCTACCAAATAATAAAAGGCCTAGACAGAGTGGATATGGAGCAGAGGTTTCCAGTAGTGAAAGAGCATAGGACCAGAGGCCACAGCCTCAGAATAAAAGAATGGACCTTTTTGAATGGAGATGAGGAGGACTTTCTTCAGGCAGAGGGTGGTGAATCTATGGAAATTATTGCAATGGCAGCTGTTGAGGCCAAGTCATTGGGTATTTTTTAAATGGAGATTGATAAGTTCTTGATTAAAGGTTATGGAGGGAGGCAGGAGAATGGAGCTGATAGGGAAATATACTTGTAGCTCAGCCATGATCTAATGGCAGAGCAGACTCGATGGGTGAATGGCCTAATTCTACTCCTATGTCTTGTGATCTTATATATAACTGAAAGAACTTAAAACTCAATTTTGAAATTTTGGTCTGTTTGAAATGTTTTATTTAACTATAAAAACTATCACTATATGTTTATACTGGTTCATGCCAGATATAACTTTTGAACATAATGCATTGCAAAAATTAATTTTAATCTCTGGTCTTGTGCATAAATTGTATTATTTGTATTTTTGCTGTACAGAATATTAATTCATTTCAGGCCTCTTATTTTGAAGACAGTGATTCAGATTTAGAATTAATATTTAATCTAATTTTCACCTTTTTTTATGTTAAATCAATTTAGTTTAGCTGGTGTCTATTTCAGGTCTCCCCATTGCGGGAAGAATGTGAAGAGGTTTACCGCAAAGCTGCCTGAATTAGAGAGTATTAACTGAAACGAGAGGTTGGACAAACTTGGATTATTTTCTCTGGAATGTCAGAAGTTGAGGGGAGACCCGATAGAGGTATATAAAATCGAGAGGCATAAATAAGGTAGTCGGGCAGTATTTTTTTTCTCCAGGGTGGAAATGTCAAAGACTAGAGGGCGTAATTTAGTATAGTTCATTGTCATGTGTAACGACGTACAGTGGAAAGCTTTTTGTTGCGTGCTCGCCAGTCAGCGAAGAAGACTGCATGATTACAATCGAGCCGTCCACAGTGCACAGATGCATGATAAAGGGAATAACGTTTAGCGCAAGATAAAGTCCAGTAAAGTCCTATTAAAGATAGTTAGTCCGAGGGTCTCCAATGAGGTAGATGGTAGCTTTAAGGTGAGCGGCGGGGATGTTTAATGAAGGTGTGTGGGACAAGTCTTTTTACGCAGAGAGTGGTGGATGCCCAGAATATGCTGACAGGGATGGTGGTGGAGGAAGCAGATAGAAGTATGGTGGTTTAGACACTTTAAATAGGCACATGGAGTGGAAGGATATATAGTAGATCACATGCAAACAGAGGAGATTAAGCTAACTTGGCATCATGTTCAGCACAAATGTGGGCAGAATGACCTGTTTCTGTGTTGTAATACTCTATATTCTTAGTGAAAGCACTTAATGAACCATGCAACTGGTGTAACTGTTCACTATTTTTGAGTGAGTTGTGCACTATTTTGTCTGCATCTCACAGTCTGCAGTCTTGTAGATATTCTTAAGTTCTCTCCATAACCTGTGAACTTCTACCGCTCCACCATTGAGAGCGTACTGGCATACTGCACCATAATGTGGTATGCTGGCTGCTCAGTTGCAGACCAGAAGGCCCTCCAGAGGTTATTAAGACAGCAGAGAAAATTATCGGCTGTCCACTACCTTCTCTGAAGGACATCTCCAGCTCACGTTGTCTAAACAGGGCCAGAAATATAATTAAGGACAGCACAGACCCAGGATATGAACTGTTTGCTCTCCTGCCCTCTGGGAGGCGCTATAGGAGCCTAAGGGCCAGAACAAACCAACTTAAAAACAGTTTCTTTCCCTGGGCCATAAGAACTGTGAATGGAAATACTTGATTTGATGTGACTCTCACTTTCATCGCACTTTTTAAAAATATTTTCAGCATCTTAGGTGTAAAACTCATTTATTGTTTATTAGTTTTTATTGGTTTTTATTGATATTGGTACTTGTTGTGTTGGTTCCTATGTTTGTGCGATTGTCTTTGAAAGATTTGCACTGTCGCACTGTTTCAAATGTAGCACTTCTAATTTAGTTGTACTGTTCGTACAATGACAATAAAGGCATATTATTATTATTATTATAACCTACTTTCCCACCTTTCTTTTGTTTTACCTGAAAATCCACTAACCATATCCTTGGTGCCTTCATTCAAGTCATTTATGTAAACTGTAAAATAAAGTTGAAGCCTCAGCCCTGATACCCATACTTCACTACTTGGCACATCTTGCCAACCATATAAAGACCCACTTGTGCCCACTATCTATTCCTGGCTCGCTTAATTTTCCTTTCCTTATCAATCTTTTAGTTTGGTTTTATATATTCAATTCAGGCTCCCAACCAGTCAGCTATCTATATATATTGACGTACGTTTTTTTTGGCTTTAACCATAATACTATCTATAAGGTTAAAGTTAACAACAGATAGTAGAATTTTTCTTTCTCCTCTTGAATGTTTCTATTAAACATCTGCAACTGTATCTTAACTCACCAACTCCATTAACTTAATTTGCCAGTTTCAGTTAGCTCTGCCCTCATAGTTCCCCCTTTCTTCCCCTTATGTATAAAATTCTCTCTCCTCTCAGATTGAATGTAAGATTCAATTCTGTCAGGATCACTGAAATTTAGAGGTCTCATCACAATGAGATCATTAATTAATCTAATCTCATTGCACTAAAACAATGTGAGGTATAGCCTGCTTCTGTTTGGCTCGAGGACCATGTGTTCGACAAGGCTTTCCCACAAACACAATGCACTTCCCATCCACGATATGTAGGAAGGAACTGCAGATGCTGGTTTAAACCAAAGATAGACACCAAAAGCTGGAGTAATTCAGCGAGTCAGGCAGCATCCCTGGAGAGAAGGAATGGGTGATGTTTTGGGTAGAGATTTTTTTCCCCCAGCTGTCTGTGGATTATAGGAATGACAATAATTTTAAGATTAAAATCCCTTAAGATTATTGTCACAACTTTCTGACAAATTTCCATTATTTCTTATTTCGCAGAAGTGATTTCTTGCCTTTTATCTCCATCTCCAGCCAAACCACCCCTATATTCTGAATTCCTGAATTTGCATCATTGCACTCTACATTGTGCTATTATTAATTAATAGAACAACTCCTCCACCATGCCTTAGCTTCCTGTCCCTCCAAAATATCATTGTACTGAGAGAAAACTGATCATGCTGAAGCAAACAGAATTCTTGTAGAGCTTAAGACGGTGATATTTCTCATGGCTGGGATATTTGTCACCAGGACAGCAGAGTTTCAAAATAAAATTAATCACAGCTGAAATAAGAAGAAATTTCTCCTCCTAGAGTAAGGAATCTTTAAAAAATTCTCACTGAAGAGGTCCATGGAGGTTCAGTAGCTGAATATGAGAAGCTTTGTACCTCGGTACAGGTGACAATAATAAACCTAAACCTATTCAAGATAGATGTCAATATACGTTTAGATATTAAGGAAATCAAATAATGTGTAGTGAGTACGGGGGATGTGGTGCTGAGTTAACAGATAACCTATGATCTTGAAAGGTGGAGTTGGTGTATTGGGTCAATGGCCCAACTTCCTATTTCTTGCATTCTGATGTATTGTGTAACAAATTAACCTCTCCCCGCGCCATTTTATAATACAAGTCATTGGTAGATGTGCAGGTGTCTGTGTCTCTCACATTCTCTGTCTCTCGGAAAAAGCCCTCTGTCTGATGTGCTTTGACCTATTATCACACAACTTTTGCTTTTGGAGGCAAAGTAATGGCTTTTCCTGTTGTTCTTCTATTTGTTCAGAAGTTTTGCAGATTTTACAGGATTCCAAGTTTAATAGAAAAGGGAGATAATTTTTGGGAAAGATAGATGGTATTTGCAGTAAACAAAAGCCTAATATTTGTAACATTACATGGGTCAGAGAGGCTTTTAGGTCCATTTATCCATTAATACCTTAAAAGAATCATTCACTTCCATGTTCCAGCCCTGCCTGTGGCATTTTAATTGGGGAACCAATTCAGAAATCTTGCCATGACACTGATTTCAATGCAGATGCTTCCATTTGATATTGTTATAGTATAAAACACGTGGGGGGGGGGGGAGGGAAGTAATATTTTACAGTGTGTGAATTCTATTCTATGAGAATTCATCACAAAAGTAGCTCACTGTATATTAGGTTGTCCAATGAAAGATGGTTGCAGGAGTGTTGCCCTTAGTAACTAAACTGAGCAACAGCATTTCAGCTTTGCATTGTTTAAATTAATGCAACCAATGTATGATATTTTGACATTGCTGCCAGAATTTGATATAGCATCAACCCATGACCTATTTTAAAACAAAATCTTTTATTTATGTTTGAAATTTAAGAGCATCTATTTTAAGAATCGGAATGATTATAAATATACTGTGTTGAAGGTGACTCTTGTTAAATGGAATAGGTTGCAATAAATGAGAAAACCATCCAGATGATTTGTTGCTACATTTCAGAGATAAATGTGATCTGCATAAAACATATTGATAATCAAATGCAAATATATAATTGCAATTAAATGATGATTAAATGTTTCTTCACAAGATACGTTAGCTTTTCAGTTACTCTCCCTTCCCACATGCCTCCTCCACTCTCCTCTCCCCAACTTCTTTCTGATGGTTTGGATACAGTTTCTCTCCTTTTGCCCATTCTTGTTTTTTGACGCTTATTTTGATGGGGCTATTCATAGATAAAATGATATTGCGTGCATATGTACTCCTATTTTCAATTGGCATCCCCATTTTTTCTTCTGGTAAGGTTTCTGGGATACATGTCACGATTTTTTCAGGAAAAGCTCAGTATCTTCAATTACGAACGGCACGGTGGCGCAGCGGTAGAGTTGTTGCCTTACAGCGAATGCAGCGCCGGAGACTCAGGTTCGATCCTGACTACGGGTGCTGTCTGTACGGAGTTTGTACGTTCTCCCCGTGACCTGCGTGAGTTTTCTCCGAGATCTTCGTTTTCCTCCCACACTCCCAAGACGTACAAGTTTGTAGGTTAATTGGCTGGGAAAATGTAAATGTACACCCTAGTGGGTGTAGGATAGTGTTAATGTGCGGGGATCGCTGGGCGGCGCAGACCCGGTGGGCCGAAGGGCCTGTTTCTGCACTGTATCTCTAAAAAAAATCTAAAAATTCTATGTGGCTTTGCTTTGGCACCCAGTCAGAAATGAACAAAATTCAGACTAATACTGCAAATTGTATGAATTAAGTTCAAGGGGTTCACTTCAACGTATACGTTTGCAAGCTTTCTTCTATTAGATTTACCGTTGTTTAACTAAATTATATTGAATGCAGTTTTTAACAGTATTTTAAATAAAAGCTAAATAGACAAAATGTTGAAATCCCACCAAATAGAATGCAGTTGTGTAGAAAGGAGCTGCAGATGCTGATTTATACCGAAGGTAGGTACCAAATGCTGGAGTAACTTAGCAGGTCAGGCAGCATCTCTGGAGAAAAGGATTAGGTGACGTTTCTGACTGAAGACATGTTTCGACTCAAAACATGACCTATTCCTTTTCTCTAGAGATGCTACATGACCCGTTGAGTTACTCCAGCATTTTGTGCCTATCTTCAATAGAATGCATTTATTCCAAATCAAGAAATGGTTATTCTTTATTTCATTGAAAATATTGCAAGTTAAACCACATTCATTTGTTTTGCAGCTCAGAAGCAATCTTCAAAATTTAAAACTTCAGATAAATCATGATGCAACTCAGTAAGTGTTTGACTTTTTAATGAATGGCATATGTTGTATGGTTATGGAAAATAAGAGGCTTAATTGTAGCTGCATTTAATCCTGAAGTATGCGAACACTCTCATTAGGTGGATTGGTCAAAGAGAAGTCACTGTTCCCAAGCAAAGTGAACAAGGCAATTTACACACACCGGATATCAGGGTGCAGGTTCTGGCACTTAAACTATTGGTTCAGGTGTCTTTTAAATTTGTTGTTGTTCATCACATCCTTCCAACCAGTGAGTCTAACTCTTGTATCACTCTTGGGTGAAAAGAAAGTCCTTATCTTCATTCGAGTCTAGGAACTTTAATTTTATTTCATCAAGATTTTGAGCTCTGTTTAGAGAAATTAGTATTTCTTTGACATCCTGTATAGACCTCAGGAGGTTTATATGTTTTTGGTATGTTGCATAGTTCACACATTTCCCTCACAGATGTTCCCTGACCCAGTACTTTGCGTTTTGCTCATGATTCCAGCATCTGCAGTTCGTCGTGTCTCCATTTGCCAGACCTTGGCCTGCCCCCACCTCTCTCTTCCAGCTTTCTCCCTCGTATTCCACCAGTCTGAAGAAGGGTTGCAACCCCAAACATTGCCTGTCTGTTCCATCCGCAGATGCTGAGTTACTCCAGAACTTTGTGTTTTGGTCAAAATTCCAGCATCTGCAGTTCCTTGTGCCTCAAAAAAAGTCCCTATTCTTACATACATTATCGTGCCTGATAAAAACATGTGTCTATATGCCTTTGTAATCACCTTATTGACTTAACTAACTTCATTGATTTGTGGGCATTCATTTCAAGGTCCCGATGTTACAATATCCTCCCAGTATCCTACTTTTGTATTGTTCATTCCCTTGCCTTGTTTGACAAATGCATTACCTTGCATTTCTCTAACATAAAGTCTAGTCTTTTTTAATGAGCTGGCCAGTCTAATCTTAAATCTGAGACACGAGGAACTGCAATACTGAAAACTTGAACAAAACACACAAACTGCTGGAGAAACTCAGCGGGTCAGTTGTGGAAGGAATGGACAGAAAATGTTTCGGGTTGAGATCCTTCTTCACAATGATCACAAAGCTGCATGTTTAAGTTAGCAGAATTTGCAACATTCAATACGAATTACACATTAGGCAGATGTAAAATATTTACACATTTATCTCTGTTCCAAAAATAATACTATTTAAATTTGCTCAATAAATAAAGCACTTAAATGTTTTGCTGAGCTGTTCAGTGTTTTGCAACAATATTGGCCAAATGTGGGGAATTTATTTCACATTCAGAATTCATTGCCATGTTTAATAAGGAATGGCTAATAACACTAAACATTTTTAGCACTTTTAATCTGCATTGTTGCAAAACCCCAAACTATGTTTAATCAAGTTTAATCTGGTATGAATCTTGCGGATGGCCAATAGTTCTGTGATACTTTGGCTTTCAATGTAAGCACTTAATTCCTAACCAATTCCAAATAACTAAATAGTTTACTTTAGACTATTGAGATGCAGAGGGGGAAAGAGGCCCTTCGGCCCACCAAGTTCATGGCGACCTCATACACTAGCACTGTCTTACACTAGGGACAATATATAATTTACAGAAGTAAATTAACTTACAAACCTGTACATCTTTGGAGTGTGGAAGGAAACTGGAGCACCCGGAGAAAACCCACGCGGTCACAAAGTACAAACACCGTACAGACATCACCTATAGTTAGAATAGAACCCTGGTCTTTAGCACTGTAAGGCAGCAACCCTACTGTTGCACCACTGTGCTTAACTCTATTAGGGGTTTTTTTCATAGTTCAATTTATACTTTAAACACAACACTAAGTATTTCCACCATTTCAGTGTGTAGGTTGCCTCATTTTGTTGTAATGTAATTCGATAAATCCTTGTTGTGGAAATTATTGAAGTCCTCCACGATTTATAAGTTGAGCAAATTTGTTACATCTGATAACATTTGATTTGTGAATGTGATGAGTAGAATATTGCTTTGCCTCCTCCAATTTGTGGTTCATTCTTCTCACATAAAACGCAATACAAATCGTTTTCAGCTGAAGCCAGTTTGGAAAATGAAGGTTAATAAACCTTATAACATTATATGCTTGTAACCAATACCAGATTGAAGATATGAACATACATTGCAATAAATACACTGATCATGAAGATTTGAAGCTTCAAATCTTGGGCTGAAAAAGAATTGTGCCAGAATAGACACATTCACTACATGAAGGCCATTTTCTGAATGAAGTTCTGGGTGCAACTCCCTCGGGTAATAATCAAACCACCCTGGCATCATTAAAACCAAAATTAAATCATTCTAGCATCACATTATCTCTGTTTGATTGCTCTTTTAATTTCTAATTTGAATCTTGAATGGCAAAAAAATGACACTGGCATTACAATTAATTTGAATAAATTGCTTCAAATTATTACTGGAATTACCACTCTGGTGAGTAACAGTGAAAATGTCAAAAGAAATTATGAGGACCATGAAATTCAAAGCAGTTACTGGATGCAACTATCATTTTGATCTTTCTCTCCTTATTTTGCCTCCTGCTACCAGCAACCTCTCCAACCCCTCCCACACATCTTTCCCACTCCCAGTGAAGTAAGAGGAATGCAAATTTTCACCAGCACTTTTTCCTCCTATACTTGACTTCCTGTCATGCTTATTGGTTGGAGAACATTTGTGTACGCTGTTGTAAAACCCTTGAGTAAAAGTGTCCCGACACTACAAAGGAAAAGTTAATTGAACATAAATTGGTGCAAATATGCTGGAATAACTCGGCGGATCAAACAGCAGCTTTGGAGAAAATGGATAGGCAACATTTTGGGTCAGGATCCTTCTTCAGACTGATTGTAGTAGGGGAGAGTGGGGGAAAGGGAACTGGAAGCAAGAAGTGGCAGGACAAATCAGGTGAACAGGAGAAGCACATTCTCAAATTGATTGCTTCTGTAAAATGTGTAAGATGATTTCCTTCACGGATCTGTTCTCCAGATTTTCCGGCTTTCAGATATTTGTGCTCGGGCATAATCATAAAAGCCTTCACCTCGAATGTTAGAGACTGATGTCGATATAAAGCCATTTTTGTGTTTCACAATTAAAAAAACTTCTATTAAGTGGAGACGCAAGAGACTGGAATCTGGAGCAAAAGAAAGAAGCCGCTGGTGAACTCAATGTTTCAAGTCAAGATCTTGCATCTGGAGTGCAGATGAAGGGTCCCAACCTAAAATATTGACTGGTGTATTTCAGAACTGCCTTCCATCCAATCATGCTAACACCAAATGAGCACTGACAGAAACAAGAACATTTAGATTACCAGGAAAAGTAATGCCCATTTTCACCTCTGTCATCCCCTCTTCTCCCCTCCCCTCCCCGTCAGATATAAAATACAAAAGCTTGAAAGCACGTAGCACCATATACAGGAGCAGATTCCTCCCCGCTATTAACAGACTATTGAACTATCCTCCCATAAGCTAAGGTGCAGTTCTGATCTTCCAATCTACCTTATTTTAAATGCTGAACTTTTTATACTGTAACCCTACAATGCTGTAACACTATATCCTGCTCTCTTTGCTCTACCCGTTGTACTTGTGTATGCCTTGATTGTACTCGTGTACAGTATAATTTGATTTAACCAGATAGCATGCAAACAAAAACTTTTCACTGCATCTTGACATGACAATAGTAATCCAATATTAAATATTAACAAAAAAATACAGATTCTGTAAATCTGAAATAAAAACTGAAAATGCTGGAAACACTCAACATGTCAAACATAATTTATGAAAACAGAAACAGAGTTAATATTTCAGCTCAGAAACCAACATTTCAAGAGCCGAGAGTGTTTAACTGTCTTATGTATCGACAACGGAGTAATTAAATTCATTTTCAGGTTGTGTTTGGATTACCCCAGAGATCAAAGTTCTTTGTGGTGATTTGTATTCACCTTACCAAAGGAATATTTTTGAGTTACTAAGATATAATAATGACACAAACTCAAAATGATTCAAAAGTGGAAATATATAATAAATTCAGTATAAATCATTTGAATAAATTAGAAATAATTGACGTTTTCAGCAATTTTCTAGCTTGGTGTGATAAGACTTTATTTTCTTTTAGATAGTTATTTGCTTTAAAATCATGGATTTATATGATTTTACAGGGATCGCTGGACAGTGTGGACTTGGTGGGCCCGAAGGGCCTGTTTCCACACGGTACCTCTAAATTAAACTAATCTTGATAGAGAAAAGGAATATTAAAGCGTGTTAGTTAATAATTAGCATGAAAACAAATATTGTCATTATAATTACTGTTGCTTGGTGTGATAATTATAAATTGTCATCCTGTCAATTGAAGTTGCAGGAGTATAAGCCCCAAACAGTTAATTGCTTAATATATAGGCCGATCGTATCAAAGACAAATGTGCATTAGCTGAAACTAATACAGAAAAAGTTTATATTCATAGTGTAATCGTGTATTTCAATTTCAACTCTCATGTCTTGTTCTATGCATTAGCTGCAGCTTCTCCCATGTTCCTTCATGCTGCTCTGACTTCAGTCTAGTTCTTTGATCTTCTATGTCCCTGGCCGGTGCTTCTGTTCTTGATTACCAGTGAATCAATGCACCGTGTCTCCTGTGGATTGTCGCACTTCCTGCCTTGCATCCTCTTTCATTTCGATAATAGTTACTATAAATACTTTCTTCTTTCCACATGAATAAGCACTGGCCTGGTTAATTATTTGTGACAGTGGTTTTCATTCTTTTTAGAACTGTAGTAGCATTTTGTTCTGCAAACCCAAAGCGCACAGGACATTTACAGCAGTGACATTTTCATCTTTAAATTAAATTGGCTTACTTTGAAGGTAGTTTTACAATTTTAAAAAGTTATTTGGTATGCCAAAAGAATCTCAATATTTCAACAGAAGAATTACTATCTAAGCAGATGCCTCTGGTGTTGGTCCCATCGAATTGAGGAACAGTCTTAAGATTCAACTTCCACCCTGTCCACAAATTCATGAGGCTTTCCATTCTAGGACATCCAAGATGTTCTCTTTCTTTATTAGGCGTGCCTCCCCTCCCCCTGCTGTCATAGATGGATCCCTCACCTGCGTATCCGCATCTCCTCTGTGTCCCATAGTTCTGTTCTCGCTCCCCATCCCCCAGGCAGAACCAAGATCGAGTCTGAAGAAGGGTCTCAACCCGAAACATCACCCATTCCTTCTCTCCAGAGATGCTGTCTGTCCTGCTGAGTTACTCCAGCTTTTTGTGTTTATCTTAATTCCCCTGATCCTTTCCATTCACCGCACCAGCTTCTGCATTCAACACATCATCTTCTGACATTTCTAGAATCTACCATGTGATCCCACCGCCTGCCACATCTTCCCATCCTCACCCCTTTCTGCTTTCCACAAAGACTGTATTCTCTGCATATCCATGTGCCTATCCCAAAATCTCTAAAATGCCATTATCTTGGCAGAATGTTCCAGGCACTCACCACCCTGTGTATATATTTTTTAAATGCCCCGCATATCTCCTTTAAACTTTGCCCCTCTCACCTTAAAGCTATTACCTCTCGTAATTGTTTTTTTTTTTCATCCTGGGGTAAAGGATCTTACTGTTTACCTTAGCTAGGTCTCATAATTTTAGATACTTCTACCAGGTCTCCCCGTAACCTCCAGCATTCCAGTGAAATCATTACAATTGATGTATCATATCATATCATATCATATATATACAGCCGGAAACAGGCCTTTTCGGCCCTCCAAGTCCGTGCCGCCCAGCGATCCCCGTACATTAACACTATCCTACACCCACTAGGGACAATTTTTACATTTACCCAGCCAATTAACCTACAAACCTGTACGTCTTTGGAGTTATGGATTATGTATTATGGATATTTAAGATTCTCATTGAATTGTAATGATATCTGGTAATATGTGCTCATTTGAAACTCATGCTGATGAGTATTGATTTAACTGCACATTCTATAATCCAATGGCTCATGATTTATGGAAGTCTGACCACGTCATTTCTCTGTTTGCTGCAGGCGACCTGACACAGTCAAGCAGAAGAATGCTTTCGCCCCGAATTTCATTCATTCCCTTGATTCAACTCATATGATGCTCACAGCACTGTATTGTTACAGGTAAGCTATTGATGGACAACCAGCATCTAGGTTAAACCGCACCACAAAAGTGTGTTTGAACTCATTTCTGTAAGCAGATTTTAATCCTTTTGCACCCTTAGGTTTTTCAGTTTACTTCCAGGCCTACTATTTTAATCATTTCTTTTGCTGCAGCAAAATGTATAAACTTTACCCCGGACATAAATCAAAACATGTACCAATGGTAATAACATTGAATTCTCCAGTTTCTAGAAATATCATCCTCTCTTTTCTTACCCTCCTCCCCACCCTAAAACCCACCCATTTCTCCCCCCCCCCCCAACACCCTGGTCTGTTCCCCTCCTCTGTATGCTCATCTCCCATCCCCGAGTCCCCAATTTCCCTTTTATCCCCCCGCCTTCCCCTCATGCCCTTCCACCCATATCCCTCCCTCTATCTTTACCTTTCACTCCTCCACTTCTCTTCTTATCTGACAGCCTTTTGTTTCCTTTTCACCTCGATCCTTTGTCACTTACTCCACCCATCTGCCAATCGCCCCTCTCCTCTGTATCCACCTATCACTTGCCAGGCTGTGTCCTACGCCACCTTTCTTTTCCAGCTTTCTCCTTACCTCCCACTCCAATCAGTCCGAAGAAAGGTCCCAATCCAAAACTCCACCTGACCATTCCATCCATAGATGCTGCCTGACCCACTGAGTTCATCCAGCATTTTGTATTTTGCTCAATGAGTCCTTCATGCTTCTTGAGAAGAATTGTGTACATATGGGCATATGTTGTGGTACAAAAGTATCATTGAATTCAATTAATATTGGAAAGACTAGTCTTGAATCAAAACGGTAAAATGGCTTTGCATACACTACGACTTGTGGAAAATAGAGCTAAATTATATTTGTTTTTCTTTTACAAGATTAGTTACTGGTATTGTGCCAGGTAAGTGCATTCACCACATCCCCACATTTAAAACAAGAAGTGGCTCATACAACCACAATGTTTGTTTTCTATCCAGTTGATGCAAGCTTACACATTATCTGGCTATCCTTGCTACTGGTTTCATGGGAAAAAGAAAACAAATTGGAGATTAATGAATCATGGTTTAATTCAGAAGTTTGATTCCGAAGCTTTGGGAGACTCGCATTACACCTGGCTTTTAGCAGTCAAAACAGAATTAAAGGATTTACCCATATAACTGGAAATGCCAATTACTGAAACTTGCTGCATTGCTTTCTATAGGATTACTCAGCACTTACTTCAGCTTGGTTCAGAGAATGATGATCATCTTCAAGAATAAATACTTTCTGGCATTGAGCCTAATTCTTTTTGCATAGGTGGTTGTTAGATGTTATCTAAAATTGGAGAATTCAATGTTCATTAGATTATAAGCTACCCAGGCAGAGTTTGAGGTGCTGTTAATCATTTTAACCAATTACTCAGTTTAGTGTAGCACAGGAGACATTGGATATTCACAAGGGTGGGAACAATGGAAGAACTAGACCTTTTGAGGAAGGAGAAATGTCTAAGGTTTTGAAATGAATAATGTATTTGGAACATAACAGCATGATGAAATTTGCTTGTGAGGTGCTGGTTTAGCATGGATCAGGTTGGAGACTTAAATTGGAAGTGTTCTGGAGATTAAATTAAAGGTAATCTAAATGTAAAGTATTTTGGGAATGTTGACTTCAAATGTGTCCGCAGTCTTTGTGTCAATAGGAGAATTTTATTGCCGTAACTTGTCAAGGGGAAAAGGTACAGAGAGGATTTACGAGGATGTTGCCAGGACTGGAGGGTCTGAGCCATAGGCTGAGGTTGAATAGGCTGGGACACTATTCCTTGGCGCACAGGAGGATGAGGGGCGATCTTATAGACGTGTAAAGGATTATGAGAGGAATGGATCGGGTAGAGTCTCTTGTCCAAAGTAGGTGAATCGAGGACGAGAGGAGAAAGGTTTAAGGTGAAGGGGAAAGATTTAATAGGAATCTGAGGGGTAAACTTTTCACACAGAGGGTGGTGGATGTATGGAACAAGCTGCCAGAGGAGGTAGTTGAGACAGTGACTATCCCAACATTTAAGAAGCAGTTAGACAGGTACATGGATAGGTCAGGTTTGGAGGGATATGGACCAAATGCTGGCAGGTAGGACTAGTGTAGCTGGGATATGTTGGTTGTGTGGGCAAGTTGGGTTGAAGGGCCTGTTTCCACTCTCTATCACTCTGTGACTCAATGACTTTAAGACTCTAACTTTCTACGTTTTCTTTCAGAGCTGGCATAACATTTGTCTCTGTACATGACTGCTTCTGGACGCACGCTCTTACTGTAGATATCATGAACAAGGTAACTATTCTCATCAAATTACTTCTGCCTTTTTAATAATGCCCAAGACCGTTGTGTAAGAAATGGGTTTTTTTCCATTTTGTATGCTATGTAATCTTTCGTTTCTGCCATATTCATAATAAAGTCTAATTGCTGGATAAAGCCATCGAGTAAAGTTTTCTACAAAACAGAAAAACATAGTTGTCATTCTCCTCTCTCAATTTTCTAATTAATGCTTTAAATAGCAGCAGCTTACAGGCTTTTGGGCTGTGGGGTTGGGGTGGGAACAATACATCCCATAGTGTGAAGATTATTATCATAGTAATGACATATCATTATAAACCTAACAAAACATAGCTCATAGAGTCTTACAGTGTGAAATCAGGCCCTTCGGCATGACTTGCCGAACCAGCTAACATGTCCCATCTACACTGGTCCCACTTGCCTGTGTTTGGCCCATATCCCTCTAAACCTGTCCTATCCATGTTTCTTAAACGCTGCGATAGTATCTCCTCCGGCAGCTTGTTTCATGCACCCATTGCCTTTGTATGAAAAAGCTACCCCTCAATTTCCTATTAAATCTTTCCCCCCTCATCTTAAACCAATGTTCTCTGGTTCTCGATTCCCCTACACTGGGCAAGATACTCTGCATTGACCTGATCTATACCCCTCATGATTTTGTACACCTCTGCAAGATCATACCACATCCCCCGATGCTCCAAGGAATAGAGTCCTAGTCTCCTCAACCTCTCCCTATAGCTCAGGCCCTCAAGTCCTAGCAACATCCTCGTAAATCTTCTCTGCACGCTTTCCAGCTTGACGACACTCACAACTACTTACCATACTGCAGAGTTCGCTCACATTTTCATGCAAATTTGTGATCTTGTGTCCTGCCATATTCATAATAAAGTCTAATTGCTGGATAGAGCATTGAAATAATGTATTGTGCAAAACAGAAAAACAAACTTGTAATTTTCTTTCCCCTCAATTTTCTAATTAATGCTTTAAATAGCAGCAGCTTGCAGGCTGTGGGGATGGGGTGGGAACAGTACATCCCATAGTGTAAAGATTATTATCATAGTAATGACATATCATTATCATAAACCTGGCAAAACATAGCTCATGCTTGTTAATAGTGTATGGTAGTGGAACAGATTAGAAATTTCTATACTTAAAAGCAAAGTTAAAAAGTGGACCTACATAAAGGGATGGTAATGTTTTTTTATTTCTTAAGACTGCATGCAAGAGATGCTAGTTTATGGCTAATGTCATCACATTTCTTTGACTTTCCCAACAAATAAATAAAATACAAAGTGTAAGAGAAAAAAAACAGCAGGGCAGGCAACATCTTTGCAGAGAATGGACAGACGACGTTTCAGGTCTGAAGAAGGGTCCCATACCAGAGCACCATCTGTCCATGCCCTCCAAAGATGCTGCCTGACCCACCGAGTTCCTCTAGCACTTTGTGTTTTGCTCATGGTTCCAGCATCTGCAATTTCTTGCTAATCAATGAAAATTATAAAATAATCACTGATCTGTAGCTTTAGAGATTCCTCTAGCTTGCATATGATTTAATGCATTTTACAGATTAAATAATCTGATACCAGTTATAATTGAATTAGGAAGTAGATAAAAAAGTGTCTTTTAGAATTGTACTTTGGATTGTTATCACATCTTGATTTTGGAGTCACACATTCTGTGTATACCAGACTCTGATCAAAATCTGTAACATGGAATGTTCAATCAGCAGAAAATACAAGTGTTGGGAGCAATGCTCTGCCAATTCTGAGAGATACATCAACCACTTGAATTGACCTTGGTGAATCTCTCTCCTAAAACCTTTTCCCAACTGTACATCTATGTCAATCTTGAAAATCCACCCCAAAAATAATCTTCTCATCTAGTTTTTGTCTGTTTATTCTCTCAATGCAACTTTATGGTTTCATCAAAATGGCTGTTTAACAAATTAGTACTCAGAGCTGTAGTCATAAGAACTCCACAGTAGGTGAGCCAGCATCTGTGTCGAATGAAACAATGAAGAAGGGTCCTGACCCAAGATGTCACCTATCCATGTTTTCCAGGGATGCTGCCTGACCTAAGATCGACACAAAATGCTGGAGTAACTCAGCGGGGCAGGCAGCATCTCTGGAGAGAAGGAATGGGTGACGTTTCGGGTCACGACCCTCCTTCAGACTGATGTCTCAACCCGAAACGTCACCCGTTCCTTCTCTCCAAAGATGCTGCCTGACCTGCTGATTTACTCCAGCACTTTGTCTTTTTTTCTAAACCCACCTTTGGGTTTCTCTGAACATTTAGAGTCAATAATGTTCATCAGATCTCATCTGTTCTGGCAAATGCCTATTGACCTAAAACATTCATACTTTCTCTCGTCAGAAATACGGAGCTGCTGAGTGTTCCAGCAGTTTCTTTTTTTTTAGATTCAGATTGTCAGTTAATACATAATTTTGCTTTTGTGCAATAAACATGTCTTCCAGATAAATGTTGAAATCAGTGAAATAAATGCACATAGACAGCGAGCTTGCAAATCAATTGCAGCTCAAGATTAAGTTAAAAATAGGGCATTTTTTCTGCCGGGCCAAATCTGTTATTCCTGTCTAGTGGGGTTTCTCAGTAGTCAACAAGATTTTCCTGTGTTCTGCTCTAACAATGTGAAGGAATATCATGTTTCACAAAGCAAGGAGTTATGGGTTGTTGGCCATGTAATGAATATCCATAAAATGCAATCAAAATAATCACACCATATATATTTTTTTCCGTTTAGTTTATTGTCACATGTATATAGTGAAAAGCTTTGTATAATGCTATATGAAAAGCTAAATGGTGTCTTTTTCATTTCCGGTCATCTATTTTGGAAGGCAGTACTGAAAAGAAATATTATTACAAAATAGATGGTGACACTAAAATAGGTGGTATCGTAGACAGTAAAGATGGTTATCAGGAATTACAGCAAGATCTTGATCGGCTGGACAATTGGACCAAAGAATTGCAAATGGAGTTCAATTTGAATGTGTGAGCTGTTACATTTTGGAAAGTCAAACCAGGGCAGGAACTTCACAGTGAAAGGTGGAGCCATGGAGAGTGTTGTAGAGCAGAGGCATCTAGAAGTACAAGTACATAGTTTCCTGAAAGTGGCATCGCAGATATATAGAGTGGTGAAGAACGTCTTTGGCATGCAGGCATTCATCATTGAGGGAATTGTGTATGGAAGTTGAGACGTTATGTTACAGCTGTACAAGACATTGGTGAAAGCCATACTTGGAGTATTGTGTTTAGTTTCGACGACCCTGTTTTAGCAAAGATGTCAGTTAGGTAGAAAGAGTGCAGAAAAGATTAACAAGGATATTGCCCGGTTTCGAGGACCAGCTGGTTTTTATTCCTTGGAATGCAAGAAGCTGAAGGGTGATGTGAGAACATAGATTGTAAAATTGTACAGCACAGGGTCAGGGGCTTTGGCCCACAATGTTTGTGCTGATATCAAGACAAACTCTAATCTGCACAAATTTGTGTGTATCCATATAATATCTAAAACTCCCTCAAGTGCATCCACCATCACCCCCAGCAGCACATTCCAGTCACTCACCACCTTCTGTAAAATAAAACCTGCCCCGCATATCTTCTTTAAACTTTGCCCCTTTCACCTTAAAGCTAAGCCCTTCAGTATTTGATATTTCCATCCTTAAAGAGGTGTACAAAATCATGAGCATAGATAGAATGAATACAGTCTTTTCCCCAGGGTTGTAGTATCAGAAACTAGGTGGCATAGGTTTACGGTGAGAAGGTAAAGATTTAATAAGAACAGAGCGTGGTGGATAGATGGAATAAGGCGCCAAAGGAAGTGATCGAGGCAGCTACAATAACAAAATCAAAAATACATTTGGACAGGTACATGGATAGGAAAGGCTTAGAGTGAAAGGGACCAAACGAGGGCAAATGGGACCATTTTAGTTGGGGCATCTTGATTAACATCGACGAGTTAGACCGAAGGCCCCATTGTCGTACTGTATGACTCTATGGTCTTGCGTGTTATTTTCCTGTAGCTTTTTGAATATGAGTGATCATCATAAATCCAGACACATTTAGCCTGTGTATCAATAACTTGATAGTTTCCATAATAAATGATGTGTGTATGTTGCAGATTTGCCGTGAGCAGTTCGTAGCCCTACATGACCAGCCCATTCTTCAAGATCTGTCCAGGTTCCTGTTAAACAAATATCGCTATAACATTCCGTAAGTATCCCGTACAACAAACACATTCAAACATTTGTGTAGGAAGGAACTGCAGATGCTGGTTTAAACCAAAGATAGACACAAAAAGCTGGAGTAACTCAACGGGACAGGCAGCATCTCTGGAGAGAAGGAATGGGTGACGTTTCGGGTCGAGGCCAGTCTGAAGAAGGGTCTTGACCAAAAACGTCACCCGTTCCTTCTCTCCAGCTTTTTGTATCGACATTCAAACATGATGAGAAGCAGTCATAAAAGCCACTTAAAACTGCTCAATGTCTTAACTTATGTTCAAATAAAATGCTAATCTGGGCATGTTTGATTATGTGGCTTTGCAGTGTCGACAAGAAACCAAAACGACTCCAGGAGTACAAAAGGATGATGGATACGCTGTCTAAAGTTCTAACAAAAGGTACCAGGAAAATTATTTTAAGAAAGAACACAAGTCTGGCATTAGTTTAACTTTTGTATCTGTCAATAAGTCAAGGGGGATAAAATAATACACATATTCCCAAAGTAAAATGTAAGGGTTTTAGAGTTTTTATATAGTTGAAGCTAGGTATTACAGAAGGAGACAATTGCAAATGGAGTAAAAAATAATGGCTGCATGTTTGTCGAAACTCTTTGACGAACAAAACAAACACTGTGCACAACTAGAGGAAGTTGTCCTGAGATAAGAGTATGTTTTTTTAAACTCTTTGCTAACAGTTTTTCATTCACTTTTGTGTGGATACTGATCCCATGCACACAGCCTAAATAGTTGTTGTTCCCACTTTTTTAGGGATGGTACACAATGGTTCTGCTCCTAATTGTTTTACTGTATATCATTTGATACATTTAATTTTTAAAGTGATTTTATACTTATTGGTTTGTCAAATCAGTTGATTGGTCACAAAATGAAAACACGAGGGGGGCATATGTGATGGGAAACATTGTTGGTACATGTAACTTAATTTTTAATTGATATGTCTACTTGCTCCTTGTATACAAAAAAGCACTAGTTATTCCTGATTGTGGCTGATTGTCATTCCCCAAGGGGAAAATGGTAATCCTAACCTAATGCAATGCATATACAATGTTTCTGCAAGGATCGCTGGAACACTTGCCTTTTGCTCCTCCATAAACAAGATTGTTTACAAGAGTTGTGGTACCTCACCATCATTAGAGTCATAGAGTGATACAGTGTGGGGACAGGCGCATCAGCCCAATTTGCCCACACCGGCAAACATGTCCCAGTTACACTAGTCCCACCTGCCTGCGTTTGGTCCCAGCCTCAACTACCTCCTCTGGCAGCTTGTTCCATGCACCCACCACCCTTTGTGTGAAAATGTTACCCCCTCAGATTCCTATTAAATCTTTTCCCCTTCACATTAAACCTATGTCCTCTGGTCCTTGATTCACCTACTCTGGGCATCTAAATATTGACAGCTGATTCAACACACATGGATTAAATATGGAGCGCACACTGGACCATCTGTAGAACTTTACACTAAATAAACCCATGAAACCCACCACAGGGGCCAGGAATTGAATTTCCATCTGACGGTCAATTAACAGTGGCCCTGATTTTCACGAGTGATTTTGACATTTGGTAGGTTAGACCTGCAAAGAAACCAACATTGCCTCCTGATATTTTTGAAGAATAATTTGCATCATCTATTCCTTCCTCATTCCATCTTGCATCAGGACTCTCAGCTTAACGTTCATTTTTCCTTGCAGGTGAATTTGATCTACAGAAGGTAAAAGAGTCCACCTATTTCTTCAGCTGAAGATGGTAGAATCTGAGATTATTTGCCTTAAATGCCCTGTGGAATTCCCCCCCGTCGTACCTTTGCCGAGGAACGGTAACTTCTATTTCGATGAAATTGTTTTTTTATAAATACAGTGGATTTGTATAAATTGTTGTATATTTATGGTATGGTCAATGAAATCTGAAAATAAAACTACCACATACGCAGTTGAACTACATTTTTATCCAAACAATGAATTATCATTGACGTAAAGGAGACTGCAAAATTTATTGGAGCAAACATTCAATTTTTTACAGTTCTTCTGTTATTGGTCATAAGTCGTACAGTATGGAAAGGGGGCCTTCAGCCTAACTCATCCATGCCAACCAAGATGCCCCATCTGATCCCATTTGCCCTTTCAAATGTTGTTATTATACCTGCCTCAACTACTTCCTCTGACAGCTTGTCCCACCACCATCATTCTTGCACCAGTGGAAGCAAATATTTGTTGTTTGTAAATTGCAGCACAATGCTTGGATATTGATGAGAGAGTTCACAGTATTCAAAGCCCCTCACTCTCGGTCTGAAGAAGGGTCTCGACCCAAAACGTCGCCTATTTTTCTTCTGCGTTGCTGTCAGACCCACTGAGTTACTCTAGCTTTTTGTGTCTATCTTCGGTTTAAACCAGCATCTGCAGTTCCATCCTACATATCAGAGCATTGTGAGTTGATTGCATTAAAGGACATTGTCTTTTGCCATTTAGTATTGAAAAATGATTTGTCCCTCTTACAGCAAATCAGTTTCATTTTGTTTTATTGCAACAATAGCAGAAAAAACCTTTCCTAAGGTAAACCTTGCCATTCTATTTTCATGGAAATCTAAGCATCCACTCTTGGTTATTTTAGAGGCAGGACTTTGTTGCTACATTATTTTGAAAATATTAACATCATGATAGTGGCAGTAATCCGAGGAATGTAAAGTAACAACATCCACAAGGGTGACAAAAATCTCTGGATTAGAAAGATTTTGGCAACACACAGGCCCTTCTTCTGATCTCCTGAATTGTTTTCAGTTGAATCCTTCAATCATTGGCTTTGAAACCTCTATGATAAATGGTGCATTGATGCAAATGTCAATTTTATTTTGATTTGAAAGAATAAATGCCATTGAAGCCTTCATGACTTTAGTTTGGAGCTGTGGTGATCCAATACCCAATCTTAAAAAAACGAAGAAATTGTGACATTTCTTGTTACTTTTGTGCTGTTATGGATTGTTTCCTTTTTTGCAAACAGTTGAGAAATTTTATTTTTTGTAATAAAAATGTGCAATCCAAAAAAATGGCTAAGAAACATTCTGTAGTGTTTAGTTTGTTTCTGCAGAAGTTTGTGCTAATGAAAGGATTGAGAGCTACAAGCATTTTAGTTTAGTTTAGGGAAGCAACATGGGAACAGACCCTTCCATTCACTGAGCCCACAACAATCATCGATCACCCATTCGCACCAGTTCTTGGTTATTTCATTTTAGCATCCACCCCCCAATACACTTAGGGCAATTTGCAGAAGCCAATTAACCTACAAACCCACATGTCTTTGGGGTGTGGGATTAAACCGAAGCACCCGAAGGAAACTCATGAGGTCACAGGGAGAACGTGCAAACTCCACACCCATGGTCAGAATCGATGCCAGGTCCCTGCTGCTGTTAAAGAAGCAGCTCTGCCACTGTGCTGCCATATTGCCATTGGGAAATCTGATTGTTGACATGTCCCTGCCATCAGGAGTATCCTCATTTCATTTAATGGATCGATTCTGTTAAATATGTTTCTGATATGTTTGATATGTTTCTGTGAGGTTTCCTCTGATTACATTCTAAACAAACACCAGTAGATTTCCCCTTCATAAACATATCATGACTTAGAAAGATGCAGAATGGAAACTGTCCCTTTGGCCCTCTGGTTCTATGTCGACCACCAATCACCTGTTCACACTGGTTCTATGTTATTGCACTTTTGCATCCACTCCCTACACACTCAGGGCAATTTACAGAGACCAATGAACCGCCAAACACGCACATCTTGGTATGCGGGAGGAAACCGCAGCGCCCAGAGGAAACACATGCGGTCACGGAGAATGTGCAAACTCCACTGTGATTGCTCTCAAGGTCAGGATCGTACCTGGGTCTCTGGTGCTGTGAGCCAGCAACCTCTACCAGCTGCACCTCTGTGCCACTCTCATAAATTACATTAATGAGTTCCAAGAGTTCTGTTATTGCATTCTTTAGAACAAATTCTAGCATCTTCCCCATTACTGCCACTCAGCTTACTGGTCTGTAATTCCTTTCTTTTTCCATTCTTTTCAAAAAAAATAGTCGGCCTACATTTTTCTCCCTCCGAACTGCAGGGAATGTTCCAGATTCCAAGAGTAAATGGTCTTATCATATCATATCATATATATACAGCCGGAAACAGGCCTTTTCGGCCCTCCAAGTCCGTGCCGCCCAGTGATCCCCGCACATTAACACTATCCTACACCCACTAGGGACAATTTTCACATTTACCCAGCCAATTAACCTACATACCTGTACGTCTTGGAGCTTTCTCGTGCAGCTTTATCGGACCTTGGTAAGGCCGCATTTGGAGTATTGTGTGCAATTCTGGTCGTTTCATTACAGGAAGGATGTGGAAGTTTTGGAAAGGGTGCAGAAGAGAATGATACCACTTCCATCACACAAGTTACAGAGGCCAATTAAGCTACAAACTCACACTTTTTTGGGATGTGGGAGGAAACCGGAGCACCCGGAGGAAACCCACGTGGTCACAGTGAGATTATGCAAACTCCATGCAGACAGCACCTGAGGTCAGAATCGAACCCAGGTCTCTAGCGCAATGAGGCAGCTGCACCACTGTGTCAGAAGTAAGAATTTAATTCTTCTGCTATCTGTGCATATGATGATTAAACTCTCGATTCTTTTTTCTTGGTTTTAAATGCTATTGCCAGTTTTAGAAAGGACACTACAGCTGGCCTGGAGGGTATGCCTCCAGATAGAACTTAGTAAAGGACATGTCCCAGCTAGGCGATTTTATGGCGACTAGGCTATCGCCGAACATTCGGCGGGGTGAGTCTTCAATGAATCGTAGCAAATATCGGCGCGTCGCAGAAAGGTTTACCTGCTAGAAATTTCTCGGTGACAGCTGGCTTGTCGCCAGGTATCGTAGCTTATTGCGGGCGCTGTCGCGTGCTGTCCCCAGGTTGTTAGGTTGTCGCCGGTACTGAGGACGGATGAATTTCATTGTCGACTGCCAACATCAACCGGAGACAGGTACCGGGAGCAGGAGAAGCCACGGTCCGACAGGAACTGTCAAAACCCGTTTTGACAGCTGACAGAAGTGCAGCTGCAACAGCCAGATGTGGAATGGGGGCGGAGACGGCGATGCTGTCAAAGGTGGGTGGACACCTGAACAAACCGACAGCACGGTCCGGCCAGTGAAATTTTTTGGCATATTTTGTAATCATTTGAATTTTCCGTTTAAAAAAAAAAGATTTTGGCATGTAGTTATCCGTCTTTCAAAGGAATATA
Source organism: Rhinoraja longicauda (assembly GCF_053455715.1). Lineage (NCBI taxonomy): Eukaryota > Metazoa > Chordata > Chondrichthyes > Rajiformes > Arhynchobatidae > Rhinoraja > Rhinoraja longicauda. The sequence continues at coordinate 8,018,013 of NC_135980.1, read as the reverse complement.
GTTTGTTGTAATAAAGTTGATTTTGGTGATTTAAAAAAAAATTAAGAATCTGAATTTATTGTGTTTCTAAGTACTTTATCATGGCCTCTCTTTCAAAGATTCTAATCTCATTGATTTTGACCAATGAAATAAAACGCTGACACAGAACCTGCACTATGAGAACTCTTTTCATTCATTTATTTTGATCAATGAAGCAAACACATACACAAGCATTTCACTATGTTTAAAGGCAAACACTCACACAAAGACAGACACTACTAACACAAAGACAAACTGAGTTATTGCGATGCTGTTATGGACACCTGACCATAAGGACAGCAAGGTCCGGCCAAACCATTACCACATCACAGGTGCCTCCGTGCCTGACACCTGTGGTCAAAACCTGTCCACTGAAAAGCAGCTGCAGCCACCAGGTGTGGAAAGGGGGCGGAGACCGCGATGCTGTCAAAGGTGGGCGGACACCTGAACCTGACTCCAGCAGGTTACAAGGAATCAGATCTCCCAACAGCAAGAGGAATAGTGGCCGTGGGATTTTCAGCGGGATTGGATAAGTAAAAGATGTTGATACCGGGGAGGCTGATACAAAGACAGTGGGGACAACAATGTTGGCATTCGGGTTCTCGCTGTCTTTCGGAAAAGTCCCGGACGTCACGTTAAAACCAGATTCCAAGTCTGCCACAGGAACGCATTTGTTTCTGCTGCAGGTTCACTGAAAAACCCTTGTGGCAGATGCATTTAGAAGCACGTAATACTAAAATTAAGAAAAAGCATTTGAAGATACCAGAAGATAGTTTTGTTTAACCAATTTATTTACCGTCAGGACATTTGACAGGTAGATTGGAGGCGACAGTTTGACGGTCAGGTAAGTGTGGGAATTTCAGGATGTTTCCGAAGACGGTGTAATCTCTTAGCCAAGTGCTAGCTTCACAAAAAAAGTAACTTGTATCGACCTGACTCGGTATTGTTGTAGGGTAAAAAAAATGTTGGCGCTCCACTACGACTTTGACAGTCGCCGGCAGTCGCCTTAAAAATCGCGTGTAACTGGGACAGGCCCTTTAGTTGATTGAAAGATACAGCATAGGAACAGGTCCTTTGTCCCACCATGCCGACCATCAATCACCTGTTCACACAAGTTCCATGTTGCCCCACTTTCTCATCGGCTCCCTGCAGGGGCAATCACAAGGCCAATTAACCTACGAACCTGCACATCTTTGGGATGTGGGAGAAACTAGAGCACTCAAGAGGAAACCCCATGGAGTCACAGGGAGAATGTGCAAATTCCACATAGATAGCACCCGAGGTTAGGAATGAACCCGGGTGCCTGGTCCTATGAGGCAGCAGCTCTACCAACTGTGCCAATGGAACATGGACATCAATGTGTTAACTAGAATGTACACAGGTTGGGTTCGATGTAGCAAAATTCCAGCCGGTGTCAAAAGCAGTGGCTTCCCGCCCTGCAGCAGCCAGCCAATCCATCCCACCGGACTCCCAAACACTCATTTGTATATGCAGTCTGTACATTTGTAAACTGGGTTCACACTTGGAGCTCCACACTTTCAAATCGATCCACAGGGATTTAAATCTATCAGAAAATGATCATTTTGCAACTTCTTAGTGAGATAATCTCCGAATAAATCAAAGAAGCCTTCCTGTTATTTCTTAAGAGGTCTGCAGGGTTGGAAATACACCTTTTAAAAGGAAAGACACAAAATGCTGGAGTAACTCAGCAGATCAGGCAGCATCCCTGGAGAACATGGCTAGGCAATGTTTCCGGTCGGAACCTTTCTTCAGTCCTTCTTTGGGCTGAAGAAGCGTCCCAACCCAAAGCGATACCTATCCATGTTCTCCGGGATGCTGCCTGTCAGCATTTTTAGTCTTTCCTCGGTAAACCAGCACCTGCAGTTCTTTGTTTCTACACCTTTTAAAAGGCACGTTTGTACGGAACTAGACATCCTGCAGAAGTGAAATGATTAATGATTGTATTGTAATTAATTTATTAGCCAAATATGTAAAAACATACAAGGAATTTGATTTGCCACACAGTCATACCAAAAAAGCTACAAGACACACAACTACATAAACGTTAACATGAACATCCACCACAGCGGCTCCCACACATTCCTCACTGTGATGGAAGGCAATAAAGTCTTATCTTCTTTCCTCCTTATTCTCCCGTGGACGGGGCAGTCGAACCATCCGCAGTTGGGGCGATCGAAGCTCCTGTGGTTGGAGCTCCCAAAGTCGATCCCTAACCAAGGGACCGGGAGCTCCACAATGTTAAGTCCGCAGGCTCCGACGGTTGGAGCTCCCGAAGTCAATCCCCAGCAAGAGGCTGCCAGCTCCATGATGTTAGGCCGCAGCGCGGACAGAGATACGATACGGAAAAAGTTGCATCTCAGTCGAGGAAAGAGATTATAAAAACGTTTCCCCCACCCCCCACATAATACAAAACTAAAGATACACTAAAATATCCATTTAACAACAGACTAAAAACAACAAAAGAAGAAAAAGGACGTGACAGACTGTTGGCGAGGCTGCCATCGAGCGGTGCCACCCAGCATAATGATGTAAGCAATTAGCCAGTTCAGTGCTAGATTAAATGTAATGTTTGGCCCACATTTGTTTGCAAAAATAAATTATTCTAAACATATCCATACAGTTATTCATGGGTTAATAACATTGCTGTCCGTGGCAAGGTAGGGATACCCAATGAACAGAACATCGCTGGAAATCTTTGGACCCTTAGCCACAGGCCATCATTGAACTGATGAAAACAAAAATTCAACTTTAATTTCTTCATAAACTACAAGACATTGATGTGGTGACAGCTCCCTCAGATGCTGCTCTGATCCCCATTACCAGCAGGCAGGCCAGGTGAAGCCAAACCTCAGCACCATTGTCGACAGCCATGTCCAGTATAACAGTATAACAGAACTTTATTGTCATTCGGTATAAATACCGAACGAAATTTCAGCAGTCACAAGACACAGCAAAAAAGAAAAGAACACAGGACACACGACCCCAACACCAACATCCATCACAGTGACTCCAAACACCCCCTCACTGTGATGGAAGGCAACAAAACTTCCACTCTCTTCCCCCCCGCGCCCACGGACAGGCAGCTCGACCCCTACCGAGGCAACCGACACGCACAGCCCCCGCAAGGGGATGGAAGGCCCCGCGGCCGAGCCACACCGGGCACTGATACGTCCCGCAGCCGAGCCGCGCCGGCGATGTTAAGTCCAGCGGCCGAGCCGCACCGGGCAATGGAAGGCCCCGCGGCCGAGCCGCACCGAGCACTGAACCGTCCCGCGGCCATACCGGGCAATGGAAGGCCCCGCGGCCGAGCCGCGCCGGGCACTGTTAGGTCCCGCGGCCGAGCCGCGCCGGCGATGTTAAGTCCAGCGGCCGAGCTGGAAGGCCCCACGGGCGATGGAAGGCCCCGCGGCCGAGCTGCGCCCCGGGAAAGAGACCCAATAAAAGAAAGGTTTCCCCCACCCCACCCACACCCCCACCCACACCCCCCCCCACACCCCCCACACATACACAGCCAAAAACAGAAACAAAAACCATCCCAACACCGACACACACAAAAAAAAGACAAACAGACTGCCAGAGAGCCGCAGCCGTTAGGCGCAGCCACACGTGACCCGATATTACCAATAGGTAATATTAGATTAGCCAACCTGAACCTTGTCAGAATTATTCCTTATAAACCCACGCATTCCAACCAGAAGGAGAAGGGAGAGGGTGAGTGAAAGAGAAAGAGGAGAGGAGAGGGAGAGGAGGGGGGGGGGGGGGGGGGGTGGGTTGGGGGTTAGAAAGGAAGGAAGGAAAAGAAAAGGGAAGGAAGGAAGAAGAAAAATTGTGGTGCCTCCATTCTAGCTGCGATCCCCTGTTGCAGGTCGGGAGGAAGACAGAGCCACTAGGACAAACCCGAGACCACCAGCTCCACCATTTTGTAGTGAAGACTGAGCTTCCAGGACAAGCCCTAGACAGCCAACACCTCCACTGAGGCCAAGACTAAGTAGCCAAGGCATGCCTGAGGCCGCCAGTGCCTCTTCCCTGCGCACAGACAACAAGGGAATAAGCCCACGTACACAGGCAAAGACTGAGCCACCAGGACCAGCCTGAGACTGCCTGTGCCTCCACTTCAAGCCCAAAGCTGCGTTGCCAGGACAAGCCCAAGACCGCCGGCACTCTCTCGAGGCAAGGGTGAACTGCAGGGACAAACCTGAGATTGCCGTGCTTCCTCCTTTAAGATCAGGACTGAGCTGTTGGGACAAGCCCAAGATTGCCAACGCCTCCTCACATGTGCACTGACGTCAAGAGACAGCACCTCAACATGGGCTTCAACTTTCTTGTCACTGTAAATAAAACATATTTGGTGCGTTCACCCTACTGTGAGTGTTAGTTTAGTCATTATCAACCCAGCGTCATCCTCAACGCCACAACATGTAGAGTTTCCCTTCAAAAGAAAATAAAACTCATTGTAGAAACACAGCGCTAACAATTAAATACGTACAGGACCTCAAATGTCCAGATTTAAATTATTATAACACACTTCAGCCCAATGGCAGAACTGTTAAAACTGGAATCTCAATGTTGTTGATAGAGTATTGTTCTTGGTTGTTTTTAAAGGGAAACATTTTTCATTTGTTTCCTTCTCACTCTAATTCTTCTCTGACTTTAAACCACATTTGTAGTTAACCTTTGGTCTCATCTGTGAAAAGAGAAACACTTTTGGTTTGAAGACCCTTTGTCAGAACTGGAAAAGAGAGAAAACAGGTTATCCAGTAGGAAGGAACTGCAGATGCTGGTTTAAACCGAAGATGGACGCAAAAAGCTGAAGTACTGTAACTTCAGTCAGACTGAAGGGTCTCGACCCAAAACGTCACCCTTTCCTTCTCTCCAGAGATGCTGCCAGTCCCACTGGGTTACTCCAGCTTTTTGTGTCTAAACAGGTTAACGTTGCAGAGAGTGGGAGAGGGATGACAGGGCAAAGGATGAAGCCAAGGTGGTCATGATAATAAATTGTTAATCCTTCTGATGGCTGGATTAATAGAGAGAGAGAAAAAAAATATATATTTGAGTCTGAAGAAGGGTTCCGACTTGAAACGTTGTCCGTCCATTCCCACCACAGATGCTGCCTGACCTGATGAGTTCCTCCAGCACTTATGGTTTTGCTCAAGTGTCCAGCGTCTGCAGTTTCTCACGTCTCTAGTGCATCAGCCGGTACACCGTAAGTACGTTCATTCATAACCAGGTGTAGTTCCCTCCAGTCCACATATTCTGCTTCTTGTACTACGTTGGACCTTACCAGCTCGTTCTGTCACAAAACAGCACTGATGTTTAAGTCCTGCTTCTCATGATTAACTCACTAAAGTTCTTCTGTTGCCATCTCACTGTAAATATGTTTTTTCTTCCATTATCCTTACACACTGCTTAGTGTCATTTAAACTCTATTCGGCATATTCTTGCTCTCCAGCTTAACCTACCATGTCCATCTAATGATTCAGTGAATCTTCTTCAATGCTGACTTTCTCCCCCATCATTATATCATCAGCAAAGCTGGATATAGCACAACCATTTTCATCCATAACATTAAGTTGTGTATAGCTGAGATCCTAATCCTGATCCTTGCACCATTCAGCGGCAGGTTAACTTTTGTCATTTTGAAGTTTCTCGTCTTTTTCAAGCAAAGGCAAGATTAATTATATACCTCAATTAATTTTCTACAGTCTAAAAATCATTCGACCTACTCTTCTTTGGAAACACTCATGTCAGTCACCTGCAACTGTGTTTCTCCCTCCAACAGATGCTGCCTGACCTGCTGAGTATTTTCAGTTTTATTTCACCTTTCCACAGTCCTGTGTACTTAGATTACTCCCAATTATATCTATTCAATCTTTATACATTTTGGAGGTAGGGTAAAGAAAGTAAAATGGTTCGGATTAGCAATTCAACGCCCTTCAAATGTCCTGTGAATATTTGATTCACCTCAATGACTGCTTGTATGGGAAGAATTTTGAACATGCTTTTTTAAAAGATAAATCTATACTATAGCAGTAAAATTCATTATGCACTAATTCTATTATCACTCAGAGTTCCCATAAGTTTAAGAGACACATCTCAATACTTCATGTCACATTAACAACTTATTTTACATGTTAAAATGTGGTACAATACATTTGTTAAGAATTGCAGACCAATGACTATATTTGTGATACAAAGCACCAAAGGTACAATGAGTTTGAGTTTGAATTTGAGTTTAGTTAGAGTTTAGTTTATTGTCACGTGTACCGAGGAATAGTGAAAAGGTTTTGTTGCGTGCTAACCCAGTCAGTGGAAAGACAATACATGATTACAATCGAGCCATCCCCAGTGTACAGATATGTTTAGTGTAAGGTAAAGTCTGATCAAAGATAGTCCGAGAGTCTCCAATGACGTAGGTAGTAGCTCAAGACTGCTGTCTAGTTGTTGGTAGGATAGTTCAGTTGCCCGATAACAGCTGGAAAGAAAATGTCCCTGAATTGTGACATAAAGTACCGAAGGTACAATGATTTTAAACTTGTTAACACGTAAAAGGTTGAGAACAGCATGACTTCCTTTTATTTTTAGTCAATTAGATTCCAAAATTATCTCTTGTGAGGCTTCACAGTCTAAATACGATTAGCAAGGACCATCCTGCGTGATAGTGTTGATGGATTAATGGTTCAGGAATGTATTTGTCAGCTGAGGTGAAGAATTATTGCCACTTCCTATTGCTGGAACACTTGCTTGTTGACAGGTGGGTGAAAATTTGCGGTTTTGCAGGACGATAATTCAAGTGATAAATAAGTCCCTGGTGCCTGCATCACCTTACTCATTCCTACACAGGTTTCTAGATTAGACCGTGTGAGAAGGTTTGTTAAGTTTATTTTTCACCGGGATCGTTTCAATTATCAACCTAAGTGCCTTCAACGATTTTAACATTACTGTGCCACAAGAGTTCATTGTTCTTATTTGGCGATTCAATGCGACATGGGGCCCATCATGGCTGATCATTCTCTCCCTCCTAACCCCATTCACCTGCCTTCTTCCCATAACCCCTGGAATAACCCAGCAAGTCAGACAGCATCTCTGATGAACATGAATAGGCGATGTTTTGGGGTCGGACTGATTACAGTTAGGGGGGTGGGGGGTGGAGGTGAAAGCTGGAAGAGAGAAAAGAGATGGGGGTAGGACAAAGTTAGGCCAGTGATAGGACGATGCAGATGATGATTGGACAAGGGCCAGAGCTGAAAATACAAAAAGTGCGAGATAAGGCAACACGGATAGAAGAGGCATGAAATGTGGAACCAGGGGAAGGGATATAGGTGGAAGGGGATGAGGGGAAGGGAGAAAGAGGTACTGGTGTAAATTGTGTAGGAAGGAACTGCAGATGCTGATTTAAACCGAAGATTGACACAAAAAACTGGAGTAACTCAGCAGGACAGGCAGCATCTCTGGAGAGAAAGAAGAAGGGTCTCGACCCAAAACGTCTCTCCAGAGATGCTGCCTGTCCCGCTGAGTTACTCCAGCATTTTGTGTCTTTCTACTGGAGTAACTGCAGAGGGAGTGGACATGCGACATTTTGGGTTGAGACCCTTCCTCAGACTGACTGTAGTTGGGTGGGGGGGGGGGGGGAGCTGGAAGAGAGAACCCCATCCCCAATGCTTTTTTCTCTATTTTCCAGCTTTCTCCCCCCCCGACTACAATCATACTGAAGAAGGATCCTGACCTGCAACTTCATCTGATCCATTGAGTTACTCCAGCATTGTGTGTTAAGCGAAGGTTAACCATGTGTCTGTTATATTACTATGCTGAGGATATTGAAGAATATCGTTGAAATTAAGGAATAACCATCTGTGAAATTGAGTAAATATAGTATTCGCCAGTTAACAAGATGTATGGATGTGAAGTTTAGACTTTGAATTCAAATAAGATAACACCTGGAGCCACTTGAGTTATCTTGGTTAGTTGTGGGCTAGAAATTAGTTAGACACAGCAATGATTAATGATCGAGTCCTTGAAGTAATGGAAGGCGAGAGCGATGAAGCAAGTTTAACGATAATGATCACATGTACGGGATATTTGGGAATTGCAAAAATTCTGTGGTGAAAGGGGTCATCAAAATGAATAGTAATGAACCTGGAATCAGGCAAGCAAGGAACTCACAAGGTGATGTGAAGGGAATATTCAATACATATCTGCAGACAACAGAAGGGACGGTGCAGTGGGTACCAATCTCCAGAAAGTGGTGATCGCACAATAAAACCCTAGAACCATAGAGCGCAGAAAAGGCCTACAAAATGCTGGAGTAACTCAGCAGGATAGGCAGCGTCTGTGGAGAGAAGGAATGGGTGACGTTTCGGGTCGAGACACTTCTTCAAACTGGGAGTCAAGGGAGAAGGAGTCTGGAGGTATGGAGGGGTAAGGTGTGAAAACGACAGATCAAAGCAGAGGGTGATAAGGAAATGTAGAATGGTTCACCGGTTAGCTGAGGGGAAGGTGACAAGGAGGCATACAATCAGTAAAATCAATCAGACAGACAGTCTGAAGAAGGGTCTCAACCCGAAACATCACCCATTCCTTCGCTCCAGAGATGCTGCCTGTCCAGCTGCGTTTCTCCAGTATTTTGTGTCTATCTTCGGTGAAAACCAGCATCTGCAGTTCTTTCCTACACTAAAAAGGCCCATCTTGTTCATGGCGGCCAAATTTGCATACAGAATTAGTCCCCTTTGTCTACATTTGGCCTATAGCCCTCGGAACACTTCCTACCCAAATATCTGTTCAAATATATTTTAAAAGTCATAATTGTAAGCTCTTGTGTAACTTCCTATGGTAACTTGTTACAGATACGGACTACCCTCTGAGTGAAAAGGTTGCCCCTTAATCTCTTAAATCTCCCCCCTCTCACCTTAAGCCTGTAGCCTCTACTTTAAGAACCTTTCACATTGGGGGAAAAGACTGAAAGCTCTCACTTCATCCATGCCTCTCATAATCTTGTACGCTTCAATAAGGTCACCCCTCAGCTTCCTATGCTCCAAAGAAAAAAGTCCCAGTCTGTCCAATCTCTCCCTGTAACTCAAGCTTGCAAGCACAGGTAACATCCTGGTGAATCGTTTCTGTACCCTTTCCAACTTAATGTGCGAGGCATGCTTTTTACACAGAGAGTGGTGGGTGTCTGATGGACCGGAGGAAGATGATACGATGGAGGTATTTTAGAGGCTGTTAGATAGGCACATGAATAAACAGACAATGGAGGGGTATGGATCAAGTGCAGGCAGAGGAGATTAGTTTAACTTGGCATTATGTTTGGAAATGGCATTGTGGGCCGAGGGGCCAGTTCTTGTGCTTTACTGTTCTACGTTCAATGTTCTCTGTTCTATGTTGGAGGAACTCAGCAGATCAGGTCCGAACCCCTGAGTTCCTCCAGCAGCATGTTCTTTGTTCCAGATTACAGAATTTGCATCCTTGTACCTCCGCTGCCATCGATTTCCCCAACCAACCTTGACAACAATCTCCAAACCAACAACCACAAGAAAGGACAAGAGTGACAGAAGCATGCGACACCAGCAGCACAGTGGCACAGCTGGCAGAGCCGCTGCCTCACAGTACCAGGGTCCTGGGTTCGATCCTGATCTCGGGTGCTGTCTGTGTGGAGATTGTACATTCTTCCTGTGACCGCGTCAGTTTCCACAGGGTGCAACATCCCAAAGACGGGCAGGTTTTGAGGTTAATTTGTGTCTTTAAGTTGTCCCTAGAGTGTAGGAAGTGGATGAGAAAGTGGAATAACATAGAACTAGTGCCAAATGGGTAATCGATGATTGGTCATTGACTAGTGTGGGCTGAAGGGCCTGTTTCCATGCTGCATCTCTAAAACTAAAACAAAATCACCTGCAAGTCACCCTGTATCCTGACTTGGAAGAGATTTGTCGATCTCTCATCGTTGCTGAGTCTGGATCTTCAGACTGCCCACCCAACACCACAGTGAGAGCAACTTCCCCAAGAGGATGACCCTTTAGAATGGAGATGAGCTGGAATTTCTTTAGCCAGAGGATCTGGGAATTTATTGCCACAGATGGTGTGGATGCCAAAATCATTGGCATTTTCAAAGCGGAAGTTGATAAGCTCTTGATGAGTATGGGTATCAAACTTACGGGGAGAAGGCAGGAGAATGGGGTCGAGAGGGAAAAATAAATCAGCAATGATCGAATGGCAGAACCTACTTGATGGGCCGGATGGCCTGATTGTGCTCCGATGCTTTATGATCTTATGACTGCCGTGGCTCAAGTTGGCAGCTCACGGCCGCCTTCTCAAGGGCAGAACCGGAGTGGAAGCAAGTCATCCTTGTCCCCTGAAGGAAAATGATGAGAAAAAAAAAACATGCTGTTTTATAAATCACAAAGCACATTAACGGGAATGTGAATGTGAATGGTTCGAAGTCGATGTATCTTCCTGTTCTCCTCACTTGCACTATATTCCTGTCCTTCAGGTGACCTTGCAGTGCGGTCTAGTGTTTCTGCCTGCAACAGCCATCTCATCATACATGCGGCTGGGGTTATGTCTGCAGAGGAACCGTTGAAGCTGGAAATGACTGATGACAAAAACCCGCAAATCAGAAATGTCGCATTGAATTGCTATTAGCAACTGGTAATGAGAAGTGAAAATAATTCCACGGGGAGGTGATTCCAACTGCCACGAAGAAATACTTTTTTGATTTCCTTTAGAATAGTTTTATTTTCCGAGTACTAAATTCCATGTTAAGTAGGATGGGATGTATGTAATTGGGAAGAAGTGTCAAGGGAATAACACAAACAGATGATGTAATAAAGCATAAGACTGAATGTTAAACAACATGTAATTTTCTCTTTGAATCTGAAATTTGAATTAAATATTGCCTTGCGCTCGTATGGCTGGTTGGAAGGGTGAAATCTATTATAGACACAAAATGCCGGAGTAACTCAGTGGGTCAGGCTGGAGTGGTGACAAAGGAATAGGTGACATTTCGAATCGTGACCTTTCTTCAGACTCTATCATGTTAAGCATAAATACCACGGGGCAATCAACACCACTATTTTTTTTTTGTGATAAATATCCATCTCCAGAGGATAATATGCACTGTGTCCATGAAGCAGTAAAGTTTTATATTATTGTTCAGTACAGAAGCGTTCAGTTATATGGGCCGTTACTGGGCAGCAGGCCTGGCTCGCCCACCGTGAAACCGGGAACCTGCCTGGAGTGGGAGCCGTGTCTGAGGATCGTCTCCTGCTCAACCACGAAGAACCAGGAATCGGTGAGGAGGGTGGAAGGAGTCAGTGACGGCGGCAACGCTGGACAAAGGGCCGATTTCAAGATGGCGGCAGACGGAGGAGAGGATCGGTCAGCGGGCTGTAGGCACACCTCTCGCGCACTTGGGGGCGCTCTTGGGGGAGCTCTGGGGGTTCCGAGACCAGCTGCAGGAGGCCCCCAGGGCACGGAGGGTGAGCGGTGGCTGCAGGAGGTGAGGGGACGGTGTGTCGGTGGGTCGAGGTGTTGGCGGAGTGGAGAGGGCCGCTCGAGGCCCTGCAGCAGCCGGGAGATCACGTGGATCGGGTGCTGCTGAAGGCTCCACTGAGGCTGAGTGAGCGGATCAGACGCAGCCTGCAGTAGCACAGAGAGGCAGAGCAGTGGTGGAGGACACCAACAACATCGCCAGGCCAGGTCAACCTCTGTAACACTGACCCAGTGCCGCCACCATGAGAACGGGACTTTAAGGCCAAGATCAGCCTGTACCATTAAGAACATTTAACTTGAAGGGCAAATGTTGGCGTCAGAAACCTGGCCACCATTTGTTTGGTTTAGTTTAGTTTAGTTTAGAGATGCAGCACGGAAACAGGCCATTCAGCCCACCGAGTTCACGTCGACCAGTGATCTCTGCACATTAACACTATCCTACACACTAGGGCCAATTTTTAAATTTTTTTTATACCAAGCCAATTAACTTACAAACCTGTACGTCTTTGGAGTATGGGAGGAAACCGAAGATCTCGCGGTCACGAGAAGAACGTACTAACTCCGCACAGACAGCACCCGTAGTCAGGATCGAACCCGGGTTCTGGCGCTGTACGGCAGCAACTTTACCGCTGCGCCACCATGCACTGCCTCAGTAAAGTCTGCTATTCTTATACCTACAATTGGTGAACTTTTGTACTTATCTATTATTGTGCTTGTCTATAGTGTGATTTTACCGGAGTGTATACAAAACAAAGAATTTCACTGGAGATGTGACAATAAAGTACCATTGACTCATTGAATCATTGAACTGTCGTGTTAAGAGGTTATATTTTAAGGCAATGAATCAATTTAACACGAAAAATAAAGGCGTGTTGAAAGGTAGGTATGCAATTAGATCTCATTAGGCATTGCCTGAGACAGTTCAAAATGTTTGCAATGGATTAAAAATGGATGTAAATCGTTTCTATTCTCTCGATCTTTTGTCCTGAAAAATTGGACCTACCTTCAATATTATTTTGGATAAAATTCCCAGGAAAAAAGGGAAGATGGTTATCAAGAATTACAGAGGATTCTTGATCAGCTGGGCACGTGGGCCGAGGAATGGCAAATGGAGTTTAATTCAAGTAACTGTGTGGTGTTGTATTTTGTAAAGTCAAAGCAGGGCAGGACCTTCACAGTGATCGGTCGGATCTAGAGAAGTGTTGTAGTGTTTAGGAATCTAGGTGTACAAGTGCATGGTTTCCTGAAACTGGCATTACAGGGAGGTAGAATGGTGAAGAAGGCCTTTGGCACGCTGGTCTTCATCAGTCATGGAAATGAGTATAGAAGTCGGGACGTTATGTTGCAGTTGTACAAGGCATTGCTGAGGCCACCGTTAGAGCATTGAGCATTGTGTTTTGGTCACCCTGCAATAGAGAAGATGCCATTAAGATGGAAAGAGTGCAGAGAAGATTCACAAGGATGTTGCCAAGCCTCGAGGGGCTGAACTAGAGAGAGATGTTCTGCTTTATTCCTTAGAGCACAGGAGACTGCTGGTGATCTTAGAGAGGTGTATGAAATCATGAAGGGAATAGGTAGGGTGAATGCACAGAATATTTTCCCCAGGGTAAAGGAATCAAACATTAGAGGACATAGGTTTCAGGTGAGAGGGGAAGATTTAGTAGCAAGCTGAGGAGCAATATTTCCCACAGGGCATGGGCTGCCAGAGGAAGTGCTTGAGGCAGGTACAATAACAACATTTAAAGCACATTGGGACAGGTGCGTGGATGGGAAATGTTTTTGAGGTCTGTGGGCCAAGTGCAGGCAAATGGGACTATATTATATCTTAGCACTAAATGTATCCGTTTATCCTTTAATCCCTGTATACGATACGATACAGTACGATAGAACTTTATTTATTCACAAAATGCTGGAGTAACTCAGCAGGTCAGGCAGCATCTCGGGAGAGAAGGAATGGGTGACGTTTCGGGTCGAGACCCTTCTTCAGACTGATGTCGGGGGTGGGACAAAGGAAGGATATAGGTGGAGACAGGAAGATAGAGGGAGATCTGGGAAGGAGGAGGGGAAGGGAGGGACAGAGGAGCTATCTGAAGTTGGAGAAGTCGACGTTCATACCACCGGGCTTCAAACTGCCCAGGCGAAATATGAGGTGCTGCTCCTCCAATTTCGGCGTACCAGCATCTGCAGTTATTTTCTTATAGAACTTTATTTATCCCAGGAAGGAAATTGGGCTGCCAATAATCATAAAACGCAACAAGATACATGAAATATGAAATTAAAGTGACGAATGGAAAGTCCAGGATTTGGGATGTGCAAAGACTGGGGAGGGAGGGGGGTGGGGGGAGGGGTGTCCGTCTACCCCATGACAGAAGGGGGAGGAGTTGTACAGTTTGATAGCCACAGGAAAAAAGGATCTCCTGTGTGTCCTTTATGTGTGCCCTGTGGACGGTTTGGTTTTTTCTTTGACTGAATAGCACACAAACAAAGGTTTTTCACTGTACCTCGGTACACATGACATAAACTAATAGATGGGCATCTTGGTCGGCATGGATGAGTTAGTTGGCCCAAAGGATCTGTTTCTGTGCTGTGTGGCTCTCTGACTCTATGAGGAAAATAGAGCATGAGTAAGGAAATAAAACCACGTGCACAAAACATGAAGCATTTGAAAGAGGTTTTGTTTTGCGAAGGTAATATATGATTGAATGGTTTGTATTTAGTCTCAGAACCCTCGCCTTTCCAATCGTGCAAGGATCAGTGAGTTCATATTATGAACCTCTGCGTCATTGGCAAGTTGCATGTTATCTCTCGGGTGATAGATTTTTCAAATAAGGTACTTGGTTGTTAATTGCGTTTTAATAGTTAGGATTCAATGGATAGATTTCAAATGTCATTGCTCAGTTTATCGAGAAAGAAATATTGCACTTTAACAGTCACAAGTAACTCATCTCCTGTTCTGTACGATGGAGACACAAGACGCTGCAGATGCTGGACTCCTGAGCTAAAAATAAAATCCTGGAGCAACTCAGCGGGTCAGGCAGCATCTACAGAGAGAATGGACATATGACATTTCAAGTCTGAATCCTTCTTCACTTTAATGGAGTAGGAGGGTGGAAAGCTGGAAAAGAGGTGGGGTTGGGACAAAGCATTAAAATGAAGACACAAGAAACTGTAGATGATGGAATGGAGAAATTCCACCACAACCTCTCTTTTCCAGCTTTCTCGCCCCTGCTCCACCAGTCTGATGAAGGGTTCTGAACCGAAACGTCCCCTGTCCATTCCCTCCACAGATGCTGCCTGACCCTCTGAACTCTTCCTGCGCTTTGTGTTTTGCTCCTGCTCTGTCCAGTTTAATTCTATTCAACCAAGAATCAGGCATGAGCATCTGGAGCCACCTATTGCCCTTTATGTTTGCATTGAGCTGGTAACATGATTACTGCTGGCTCCACAGAAATGCTGATCAGGGATTTATTTAATAAAGCAGGCCAGAGTTCCTCATTCTAAAGTTAAATGCCTTTGCGGTTGGGAGATTTGTGGGACAGCACAGGGGCACAACCAGTAGAGCTACTGTTTCACAGTTTCAGTGAACTAGGTTCAAACCTGACCTCCAATGCTGTCTACGTGGAGCTTGCACGTTCTCCCCCCCCCCCCCCCCCCCTCTCCCCTCCCCATATACATTTCTCCCAGCATCCAAAGACATGCAGGTTATTTGGTTAATTGGTCGCTGTAAATCACTCCCAGTGTGTAGGTGGGCGGTAGAATTGGGTGTGGAAGGGGTGGGCATTCGATGGGAATGAGGAGAGAATAAAATGGGATTAGTATGGGATCGACACCATTAGATGCTTGACAGCCAGCACAGCTTCATTGGGCTGAAGGTCCTGAAAGAGATGTAGAACTCTACAAGAAGCAATGTTAATGTGACAGACAACACAGGGATTCCCTTTCCGTTCTCACCTCTCCCCACTCTTCGCTGAGCTAAACCCATCTTATACTCAAGATAGGCACAAAGTGCAGGAGTAAATCAAAGGGTTAGGAAGCATCTCTGGAGAATAAATGATGGGTGATGTTTCGAGTTGGAACACATCTTCAGACATCTTATACTCACAACTATGCCAGCAATCCCATGAGAAACAATGTCCTGTCAATAACTAGTCATTCCATGAATCTTTCCAGGGATCAGGAGAGTGACTTTGTGCTCTCTATCAAAGAATAGAAACTGCACCTCCTTCTAACCAACACTTGTCACTCTCCCCCTCAGCCTTACTTCACAATATTTCAGATCTTTCCCTTCTCTTCCTTGTTCTGGCTTTCATGAGAATTTAACATTGCAATGTGAGAATTTGTAAATTGCATGCAATTTTAATAGTTACAATGAGTGGCTTCAATATTTCATGAGAATGATACATTTAAGTGATAGGCAATTTTACAATCTCAAAGACTTTTAGTGAAACACACCAGTTATTGTCAATATCCTAGAGTAGAAACAAAGAATGCAGATGCTGGTTATTCCAGCACTTTATTTCCTTTTGAGTATTAACCAATATCTGCAGTTCTTTGGTTCTACTCTAGAATTTGAAACTTGCTTATTTAAGCAACCTTATCAGATAATATTACAGAAATAGCTCGCTTCTGAAATGCTAAAACTCCAGATATAGCAAACTCCTGTTATTGGCAAATTTGAATTATATTTTAAGTGTTTCCTATTGTTGATATAGTTTTACTTTTGGCAAATAGACACATAATGCTGGAGTAATTCAGCGGGTCAGGCAGCATCTCTGGAGAAAAAGAATAGATGATGTTTCAGGTCGGAACCCTTCTTCAGACTGAAATGTTAAAACTCCTGACTTCAGTTCTTTAGTCTGAAGAAGGGTTCCAACCCGAAACATCACCTATTCCTTTTCTCCAATTTGACCCACTGAGTTACTGCAGCATTTTTGTGTCTATCTTTGGTATAAACCAGCATCTGCTGTTCCTTCCTACACATTTTGTTGCAAAACATTTTCTTCTTCAGATCCTAGCCGGACCTAAAGCTGGAGAGCTGTGCAAAATGTTCCTGGGAAAATTGCAAGTTTGTGCAAAAAGAAATCTTCCAAGCTTCTCGGGTCTGTTTGAGAGTAACCATTTTGGGGCGCCAGACTGGGATACTGAAACATGAACCAAAGTAGTTTTGTGCTGCCATTTATTATTTATTAACCAGGTCAGTTCTATCTCAATCAACTTACTATTGTTTCTCTCCTTCCCTGTGTCCCACCTGCACTCCCACCTATTTCTCCCCACCTCCTGCTTTCCCCTCCTGCTACTTTCCTCCCTCCAATTCCACAATGTGAAACTTTTTTAACCCTGTCTCACACCTTCTGCTTTTATCTCTGACCTTTATTCCGACCACCTTCCTATTGAAAAAAAAACGCACTTGCCTGCTTCCGCCTATTACCCGCCATGCTTTGACCCGCCTCTCCTCACTTCTAGCTTTCTTCATCCCCGCTGCAATCAGTCTGAAGAAGGGTCTCAACCCGAAGCATCGCCTATCCATGTTCTCCAGAGATGCTGCCAGACCTGCTGAGTTACTCCAGCACATTGTGTCCTTTATCGCGTTTTAAATATGCATCTTTTTGCCCATTAATTCCCCCTGTATGCATGGCTGTTCCACATACATGCAGCACTTTATGTTAAAGTTTTAATCATCCAGTTTCACTTTTCACTAGCGAAGCCTGTGGAATAAGATGTTATTTTCTATTTGAATCATCTATTAAAGGGGAGATTCATTCCCAATAAACTTTCCAATTCCAATTGGTATTTGGAATTGCCAGTTATACAGCCTTTTAGTTTAAGCACCTGACAATATAATCCTGGAATATCTGGTTTTACATTACTCAGCCCTTTCATATCCTAGTTGATATCCTATTAAACCACTGATAGTCCTCCTTCAAGGTAAATGCATTCTTGGATTTCATCAACATGCAGGTTTTTGGGTTAATTGGCCTCTGAAAATTGTCTTTAGTGTGTAGGGAGCAGATGCAAAAGTGGGATAACATAGAACTAGTGTGAATGGTAATCGATGTGGCCCCTAGCCTAGGGCCTGTTTCCATGCTGCAACTCGAAAGTAAACTAAGCTAAATATAGCATCTTAACTGTAGGTACATTACTCAAGTATTGTCATTGGAAAAGAGATAGCAAGCAATTGAAGGAGATTTGGGGTGTGGGATGGGAGGGGTTGTACTTGATTCTCCCTTCACCCACTTCTGTTGTCCACCCATCTCTAATCCCCATTCACCCTCCATTTACCCCTCTTCTTAAGTTCACCTCTTTAACCAAATGTTCAATCATCCGCCTTATGTTAACTCCCATTATAGTTTAGTGTCCATTTAGTTGGCACATGACAGTCTTTAACCAGGATCTCATCAACCCCCTGTTATCCTTGAATTTTAACTCATGCTTTTTCGGCTTTTGCTCGTGAAGCCATATGGAAGATAAAGGGTTTGCTTGTGTTTAGTTTAGTTTGGTTTAAAGTATAAAGACACAGCCTGGAAACAGGCCCTTCAGCCCACTGAGACAACGTCGACCATCGATCACCCATTCTAACTAGTTCTATGCTATCCCACTTTCGTATCCACTCCCTACACACCAGGGGTGATTTACAGAGGCCAATGAACCTACAAACCCGCACGTTATTGTGATGCGGGGAGATACCGGACCACCAGTGGGAAACCCATGCGGTCACAGGGAAAACGTGCAAACTCCACATAGACAGCATCAGGGATCAGGTCAGGATCGAACCCTGCTCTCTGGCACGATCAGGCAGCAGCTCTACCAACTGCGCCTTCGGTGAAAGGCAGGAGCGGGGTACTGATTGAGAATGATCAGCCATGATGCTGGCTCGAAGGGCCGAATGGCCCGTGGTGCTGGCTGGAAGGGCTCGAAGGGCCGAATGGCCTACTCCTGCACCTATTGTCTATTGTCTATTACATTTCAAGAAAGATTCATGCCAAAATAACTCAAACTTGCCGTTGTCAAGTCATGCAATCCTCAATTAGTCTAATCGAATGTCTGTAGCACAGGTAAAAATATTTGTCACACTCATACATACAGCAATTAACACATTAGCACCTTGAGTAACAAAACTGACAGGATGTTTCTGAGAATAAATATAGAACAATTCCCATTAAAAACTGGAGATAATTTTATCACAGTCAACATCTCTGACAGGTATTTAATTGTAACCTTACTGATGAACTTTTCACTTTCCTTTGAACCCCACTCGCACAACACATTAACCTCAAGGTTACATCCTGCCCACAAAGTCTCCCCTAATTGAGTTTGCTGAGAGATTCGCTCAAATAGAATCAGAATTTCTCTCTCAGCGTTTGCAAAGTTTTATTGATCTTTAGTCTATGGGTAAATAATAGATAAATTTCGGTGGCAAGGCACAATTGCATAGCAGTAGAGCTACTGACTTCCAGTGCCAGAGACCCCAGTTTGACCCTGACTACATGTCGTGTAAGGGTTAAACTTATAATTTCAACTAAAATGTGAAATGGAGTTATCAGCTAAGTTAGCAGCCCTACATTCCATAGCCTCTCGAAAACAAGTTTCCAGACGTGTTATTTCCTCTCTGAGTGGCAGTGGCAAGGTCTGCTCTGCAAAGAAATGCAATAAAGATTGGTGTTGGGCGCCCTTTCGGGAAGAGAACCTCAGCCTTGGACCGTGTCGCGAACAGTCCCAGGTGATCTTGAACAGAACATCCTGCGGTGTGCTCCGCTGTGTACTCAGGGATTGCGAGTGCATTTGGGGATATTCGGGGATATGTGAGTGTATGTGCCTTATTTGGTAGTGTAATAAATTACTGAGTGCATGAAGCTCTGTTATCTGAATCTGGTGATTTATCAAACACGACACTATAGGTGCTTGAGTCTACGGAGTTTGTTCGTTCTCCTCATGACCTGTGTGGGTTTTCACCGAGATCTTCGGTTTCCTCTCGCACTCCAAAGACGTACAGATTTATCGGTTAATTGGCTTGGTATCAAAATGTAAATTTTCCCTGGGTCTGTAAGATGGTGTTAGTGTGTGGGGATCGTTGGTCGGTGCAGACTCCGTGGGCCGAAGGGCCTGTTCCGCGCTGTATTTCTAAACTAAACTAAACTAAACTAAAGACGGAATAATACAAAAACATGTTTGTTTTTTGCCTGCGTGTGCTTTTTATAAGATGCGGCATGAAAGGCTAGGACTTCATTCCTTGGAGTTAAGATTGGGGGATGATCTAAAGAGGTTTAAAATCATAAGGGGAAAATACAGGATGAAAGTATTCAACCTTTCCCCCAGGGTTGGGGATATCAAGAATGAGAGGGCACAGATTTAAGGGGAAAGAAGAAAGATTTGATAGGAACCTGAGGGGCAACTTTTTTTAACAGAGGGTAATGTGTACATGAAATTAGTTGCTAGAGGAAGTGACTGAGCCAGGTGCAATAATATTTAAAAGACGTTTGGATGGGTACATGGATCGGAAAGCTTTAGAGGATACAAATTAACAGCGGGCAAATGGGCATAGCCTAGACGGGTGCTTTGGTCAGCATGGGCGAGTGGGCCAAAGGGCTTGATGCATGCTGTATAACTATGACTCGAAATAGGCCAGTTAGCCTAACTTCAGTGGCTGGTAAGATTTTAGAGTCCATTATAACGGATGAGGTTTGGTACTTAGAAGTTCATGGATAAAATAGGCCAAAGTCAGCATGGTTTTGTGAAGGGGAGACCTTGTCTGATGAATCTGTGGGAATTATTTGAGGAAGTAAATAGCAGAACAGATAAAGGCGAGTCAGTGGATGTTGTTTACCTAGATTTTCAGAAAGGCACATGAGGCTGACAAAGAAGAAGAAGAGACAATACCTCCATTGGAGACAGCATGAGCGTCAGAATAGATTGTGGCATCTGTAGAATCTGTGGAAATCATTGCCACAGATGGCGGTGGAGGCCAGGTCATGGGTATTTTTTAAAGCAGAGATTGATAGGTTCTTGATTAGTACAGGTGAGAAGGTAGGAGAATGGGTCGAGAGGGCAAAATAGATCAACCATGATTGAGTGACGGAGCAGACTTGTTGGACCAAACAGCCTAAATCTGCATCTATGTTTTTGTTTATTAGTTTCAAAGAGACAGCTTGGAGAAAGCTTGCTTCACCGAGTCCGCACCGACCAATGGTCACCCGTACACTAGTTCTATCCTTCACACATGGGCCAATTTACAGAAACCAATTGACCTACATACCTGCACATCTTTGGAATGTGAGAGGAGAGCAGAGTACCCGGAGAAAACCCACGCGGTCACAAGAAGAATGTGCAAATCCCGTACAGACCACGCCCATAGTCAGGATCAAAACCGTATTTCTGCCGCTGTAAGGCAGCAGCTCTACCGCTGTGCCACTGTGCCACCCAGGTCTTATGGTCTTATGGCATCTTTCACTGAGGTGCACAATGCACAGGTATGGTGATCTTAGCACTGTCTGAATGCAAAGTGACACGAGCATCACTGTGAGAGACAGTGAAGATAAAGGTGATCACCTGGTTGTGCGATTTGCTCCTTGGTTGACAGTGACTATACATTGTCAGCCCCGAGATGAGTCTGCTCTCTCTAATTTCTGTCCTCAAGCCAGGGATGTTCACTGTGCACATTGGCAGTAGCATCAAATAAACAAATGGCATCAGGAAAACTGTGCTAGAGTGAATTGTGACATGAGGTTTCTGGTCCAAGTTCTCCGTGGGTGGAATTTCAAAGGGAAATTTATGATCCGCGCTTCTAGATTGCAAAACAGCTTGCTCATACAGACAAACCAGGTGGATATGTTTCTTGTCTGATCCAATTTCCAAGTCACTCTGTACGAAATGGAGAAGTGAAAAATTGGAAAGATCTGTTTGTAAATGCTACTGAAAGAAATATGTTAATTCTTGATAAACACTCATTATCAGGTTATGCAATTAATCCACTAAAACGCGCGTCTTTGGGATGTGGGAAGAAACTGAAGTACCCGGTGGGAACCTAACGTGATCACAGGGAGACTGACAGATGGACACAAAATACTGGAGTAATTCAGCGGGACAGGCAGCATCTCTGGATAGTAGGAATGGGTGGCGTTTTGGGTCGAGACCCGTCTTCAGATTGAGAGTCAGGGGAGAGGGAGTTACAGAGATAAGGAAGTGTCAGGTGTGAAAACGAGACATCAAAAGGGGTGAACCTGGGTCTCCGGCGCTGTGAGGCAGCAGCTCTACCAGCTGTGCCACTGTTGTTTCATGAACCAAATGTACGCACCAGAAACTGATTTATGAAAGGTAATTTGATTGTCCAGGTGCACAGACTGCTCATTTAAGTTAATTTAATCAGAATTCAGTCAAGGAATGATTCTTCCAACAACATGCGTTAGAAGACCTTATGTTGAAAAATCTGATTTTGAGCAATTATATGGATTTTTGTGGAGACAAATTAAATTAATTACGCTGATTAAAGATAAACAGTGCATGGCTTGGTTACTTTTTTGTGTCTGTTTTACGTTGAAGATTTAATGAAATGCCAGTCCATTGTTGTCAATACCTATTTCTCAGCAATAATCAGGCACTTGAACACTGCACACACTGACCTCAACAACTATATCTTCTCTGCACTGTCTCTGGTTGCACAATGGACTTTTGTTTTGAACTACTATGGTTACCTAGTATTACAGTTATTAATTTATTCTACTATTGATTAGTATATATATATACTTCTTCAGTCTGAAGAAGGGTCTCGACCTGAAACGTCACCCATTCCTTCTCTCCCGAGATGCTGCCTGACCTGCTGAGTTACTCCAGCATTTTGTGAGTATATATATATCTGTGTGTTATAGAGGTTACGGGCCTGTTAAGTTGCTGAAAGTAGGAATATCATTGTTCCATGGCTGGTACATCTGACAATTAAACACTCCTGACTCTTGACTGAATTATGAGACAACAGTGTTGTAAGTTTTTGAAACATAGCCATCATAATAAATGTGAATTATGAGCCGGTCAGTGATGGATTGCAGTTCAGCCATCATGAGAGCCACGTAAAAAAGATCAACATGATCAAAGTGACAAAACAAATAGAACATTAATATGAAGTTGATGTATTCATCTCCATCTTTTATCCATTGTTAAAATTTAGGTTTTCATGTCTGTGCTTTCAGTAACCAACGTAAAGAATATAACTGGACTGAGATTATGCTTTGTGATTTTCGTAATTAATAAATGCCTATTAAAAAGTCCAAAATTTATTAAAGTCATTTCATATGAATTCATGGACATTCATAATTTACGTGTTGTAAGGATGTATTTACAATCTCCCAAACTACCTAATTCAGGAAAAAAAAGACACAAAGTGCTGGAGTAACACAGCAGGTCAAGCAGTATCTCTGGAGAACATGGATAGGTAATGTTTCGGGTTGAGATCTGAAGAAGGGTCCCGACCTATCTATGTTCTCCAGGGATGCTGCTTAACCCCCTGAGTTACTCCAGCACTTTGCGTTTTTTTAAAATAAAGCAGTATCTGCAGTTCCTCGGTTCTACCCAATTAAGGATGCACTCCCAATCACCCAATCTACCTCACTGCATCCCTTGCACTTTTTTTTATCTGCACTTTCCTTGTAGCTGTAACATTATATTCTGCACCCTGTTTCCTTCCACATTTTTGAACTTCTGATGTACTCATGTATGGTATGATTTGCTTGGATTGCATCAAAACAAGGTTTTCATTGAGTTTGGTACATGTGACAGTCATAAACCAATACAATTTCAATATTAGACTGTTTTAATCCTTCTGCACAAAATTTTCATTCACCTGCATCATGAATGCTGGGAGTTTATCAGCAGAAGCTGCACTTTATAAATTGAAGTACAATGCTAATTCATTTTTTAAGACTCTTTGAAGGGCTGCACTGTGGCCTGACAGCGCCAGAGATCTGGGTTTGATCCTGACCACGGGGTGCTGGCTGTACGGAGTTTGCACGTTTTCCCTGTGACATGGTAGGTTAATTGCCTTCTATAAATTGTCCCTAGTGTGTAGGATAGAAATAGTGTATGGGTGATCGTTGTTCAGCATGGACTTAGTGGGCCTGTTTCCACGCTGTATCTCTAAACTAAACTAAACTAAACCAAACTAAACTAAACTAAACTAAATTAAACTAAACTAAACTCTAGATTTCCACATTGTTTTACTTCCTTTGCTTATTTTAAATTCGTAAAATATTCAGATTGTTTAATTTAAGAGATGAGGGAGTAGGTACAAGGTTGGTTTACAAATCGGATGAAGCTCTATATAACTGCAATTTGCCTTGTCTTTATATGTGGCCAGGGAGTACACTTTAGATCGCACATGGTTTTATTGCAAAGCAGTGAGAAGTTCATGACGTCAGTGGCTGTCAAAGTTTGATGATCTATTTAAGATCTAAATTTAGCTCCCTTGGTGTCCACAGTCCTGCTACTAAACCATCTTCAGATCACAACCAACACCTCAATAAATGGGCTAAGACATAAAAAGTGGAGAGGCGTGAAAACTTGTTGCTTTTTGAAAGATGGACGTATAAAATGGATGCTGAGCTCTTGGAATGTGGTTGTGTTTGATCTACGTTATGACTTATATTTGGGCGCATTTTGTAGATGACCCAAAACTTGGATGAGTGATAAGTAATGAGGGAGAGAATAATACATATCGGGAGGACATTGATAAGCTGGGATACTCAGCAAACACATGGCAATGGTTAACCTAAGCCAAGATGAGCAAAACCTTTCCCTGAAATGTGTGGTTAAGAATTAGAATCCACCAGCTAAGGGATGGTGGATATAGATTCAAAAGTGGCGCAGCTGGTAGAGATGCTGCCTTACAGTGCCAGAGACCCAGTTTTGATTCTGACATTGGCTGGTGTCTTTGCGGAGTTTGCATGTTTTCTCTGTGACTACGTGGTTTCCTCCAGGTGCTCCAGTTTCCTCCCACATCCCAAATTCATGCGGGTTTGTGGGTTTACTGGCCTTAGTAAATTGCACCTAATGCGTAAGGAGTGGATGAGAAAGTGGGATAACATAGAACCAGTGTGGCACAAAATGCTGGAGCAACTCAGTGGGTCGGCCAGAATCTCTGGAGCACACGGTGGTGTTTTGGGTCAGGAACCTTCTTCAGGTTCAGGGTTGACATGGACTTGGTGGGCCAAAGATCCTGTTGCAATGCTGTATTTTTATATATGTCCTGGAGCACAGGTGGGTGTATTTTTAAGCTTCAAACGAAAAAAAAGGAATAAATACCTGCAGAAGAGTGGGGAAAATTGCATTAAATTGACTTAGAAACATAGAAAATAGACAATAGGTGCAGGAGTAGGCCATTCGGCCCTTCGAGCCTGCACCGCCATTCAATATGATCATGGCTGATCATCCAACTCAGTATCCCGTACCCGCCTTCTTTCCATACCCCCTGATCCCTTTAGCCACAAGGGCCACATCTAACTCCCTCTTAAATATAGCCAATGAACTGGCCTCAACTACCTTCTGTGGCAGAGACTTGAAAGAGTCGTCACAGATTCAACAGACCAATTACTTTTTCTTAAAAGAAAAGGCACAAAGTGCTGGAGTAACTCCACGCAGTCAGGCATTATCTCAGGGGAACAAGGATAGGTGACCTTTTGGGTCGGGACACTTCTTCAGGCATTTTCTTTGCGCTGCTATTTTCTGACACTTTGGAATGGTTTGATTTCTGATGTTTGCCTTTTGAAAAAATTCTAAATGAAGAAGGACCTTGCCATTCAACATTTCCGCATGTGCATTTCTTGTGAAATATGTGATGCACCCTGAGGCTGTAGTCTCAGGCTCACCTCGTGTCAGTCTAATGCAACCCAAGAGGTTTCCTGATGAATTGGCTGAGATGAAATGAAGTGTGATTAGAAACAATTGCTTGGTGAGGACTGCAAATCATTGCTCTGACTCATTTATTTACAAAATGCTGGAGTAACGCAGCAGGTCAGGCAGCATCTCAGGAGAGAAGGAATGGGTGAAGTTTTGGGTCGAGACCCTTCTTCAGACTCTGACTCATATCCTTGGACTTGTAATGTTTTGAACTGTGCCCAAATTCAAAGATAAACAAATTCCCATGTCACTGATAGCAATTACTGAACTGCATGTTAGCCATATTTAAGACAAGAGGTGGATTGTAAACAATTCAATTTTTCGTTTTTTTCATGTTTCGCTGATGTGTACCACACAAATGTGCCAGCATGAGGAGAATTCTCATCTCAGACTACTAAAGTCAATTATTAGAATTAGTAGGTGTTCAATGTAAAATGGTGATATCCAGGTGGGAACTTGGGAGAGGGAGAGAGTCGCTAGGCTTTGTCAAAGAGACTTGGAATTCTCATCAGTGAGCTGGATGCCTGAAGGGAGGTCCTGTGTCCTGTGGGCAAGGGTGGTGGAGCAATGTGAGTCAGGAGACCAGCCAAGAGGAAATCATAAGGTCATAAGGTCATAAGTGATAAGTAGAATTAGGCCATTCGGCCCATTAAGTCTACTTTGCCATTCAATCATGGCTGATCTATCTCTCCCTCCTAACCCCATTCTCCTGCCTTCTCCCCATAACCTCTGTCACCCGTACTAATCAAAAATCTATCCATCCCTTTTAGGAGCTGTTAGAAATCTCTGTTAGGAGCTGCTTCCATTTAGAGTCATAGAGTCATAGAGCCGTACAGCATGGAAACAGGCCCTTCAGCCCAACTTTCCCATGCTGACTAAGCTGCCCCATCTACACGAGTCCCCCTTGCCCACTTTTGGCCCATAACGCACAAAACCTTTCCTGTCCATGTACCTGTCCGAATGTCTTTTAAATGTTGTTATATTGTCTGCCTCAACTACCTCCTCAGGTAGTTCGTTCCATATACCCACCACCCTCTGTGTGAAAATGTTGCCCCTCAGGTTCCTATTAAATCTTTCCCCTCTCACCTTAAACCTATGTCCTCTGGTTTGTGATCCCTTACTCTGGTTAAAAAGACTGTGCATCTACTCTATTCCTCTCATGATCTCGTACATCTCTATAAGATCACCCCTCATCCTCTGGTGCTCTAAAGAATAAAGTCCTAGCCTTCCCAACGACCTGTTTCCTCTATGAGTAAAATTCCTCCTTCAGAATAGCAAGCCTCCTCTGAGACTGGATCAGTGATTCGTTTATTGTGTTCTTAACACTACAGGTAATGGACTGTGAGGGATTATTAAATGTAATTTGGATTCTCCTGCTGTATCATTGGTGTACTACGTCATTAGTGGCACAGTGGTACAGCGGCAGAGTTGCTGCCTCACTCATCTCTAGAGACCCGGATTCTCATTTGTTGTCTGTACAGAGTTTGTACGTTCTCACTGTGACCACATGGCTTTTATCCTGGTGCTCCGGTTTCCCCCCACACTTCAAAGATATACAGGTTTGTAGGTTAATTGGCTTCAGTAAAAGATTGTAAATTGTCCCTAGCGTATGTAAGACAGCGCTGGTTTATGGAGATCGCTGGTCGGTGCTGACTCGATGGGCCAAAGGGCCTGTTTCCACGCTACATCTCTAAACTAAACTAAACTAAACTAAACTAAACTAAACTAAACTAAACTGAACTAATTGCTTCCACATGCAGGCAGAAGATGGTGATGAAGAAGGCGTTTGGCACATTGCCATTCATCAGTCAGAGAACTGAATACAAAAGGTGGGACATTATGTTACAGTTGTGCAAGACATTGGTGAGGTCACATCTAGAGTATTGTATTAGTTTTGGTCACCCTGCTACAGGAAAGATGCCATTAACCTCGAAAGAGTGCAGAGAACATTTACGATGATATTTGCAGGACTTAAGGGCTTGAACTGTAGGGGGAGGACTGGCTACGACTTTATGTCCTGGAGCACAGGAAGATGAGAGGTGATCTTATAGAGGTGTACGAAGTCATGATGGGGAATAGTCAGGGTGAATGCACGGTCTTTTGCCTAGGACTGGGGGAATCAAGAACCTGAGGACAAAGGATTATGGTGAGAGGGGAAAGGTTTGATAGGAAGCTCATGGGCATCTTTTTTGCACAGAAGTTGGTGAGAAAATGGAACAAGTTGCCTGGGGAAGTAGTTGAGGCAGGTACAATAACAACATTTAAAGACATTTGGACAGACACACAGACAGGAAAGGTTTAGAGGGATATTGGCCAAGCGCGGGCAAATGGGACTGGCTTGGATGGGGCATCTTGATCAGCATCGACAAATTGAGCCGAAAGGCCTGTTTCTGTTCTGTGTGATTCTATGACAATGACCTTCTCTGCTATAAAGAAATACGAGAGCAATGAAGAATGAGAATTTGAGCATTATAACCTTCACTTACAGTCTTTTAATGACAGTAACGTATGTCAGTGGTTTTCATTCTGGAACAAATTTCTGTGCCTTTGTGACATTTGAATGCTGGGCTTCTTGATAATACTGTCAGCTCTTGATCAGATGCCTGTGGGTTCAATCTGTACTGAAAGTCCATCAAAAAACATACTAGTTTATTACTCCATCCATTGCTGGTTACCATGTGTATTGGCTTACAAATCCCAATGGAACATATTGGTTGTGAAGTGCATTTGGATATTCCAAGGGCACTTTAACTGCAACTTTCCCAAAGTTTATTGACCAGAATTTGGATGAAGTACACCTGTTATAGAGTCATTGAGCTCTACAGCATGAAAACAGCCCTTTGACCTATCTTGTCCACGCCAGCTGTTGGTATACTGTGTTAATCCCATTTGCCTTAATTTGGCCTTTATCGCTCTAAAACCTTCCAAACAAAGGTTGTGGAAACACAAATAAACTGTGTTCTAAAGGTTGAATCTTCTTTTCAAGGATGAAGGTAAAATTCCTGTCAGATAATCAAACATCGCAATAAGCTTCAGAGCAGGGTGACATTTTGGATCGGGACCCTTCTTTGGACGTTGCAGGGAGGAGAGAGAGTCAGCCCCATCCACCCCCCACACCTCCCCCAATCTCCCCCTCTCTCCCCTCTATAGTCAGTCCAAAGAAGGGTCCCGACCTGAAATCCACCCAAGATAGACACAAAATGCTGGAGTAACTCAGCGGGACAGGCAGCATCTCTGGATAGAAGGAATGGGTGACGTTTCAGGTCGAGACCCTTCTTTAGACTGAAGAAAGGTTTTGACCTGAAATGTCACCCATTCCTGCTATCCAGAGATGCTGCCTGTCCTGCTGTTACCCAGGCATTTTGTGTCTAAATTTGGTGTAATCCAGCATCTGCAATTCCTTCCTACACTGAAATCCACCCTTGCATGTTCTCCAGAAATCAATTTAGTTTATTGTCACGTGTACCGAGGTACAGTGAAAAGCTTCAGATGCTTCCTGACCCAGTGTGTTACTCCTGCACTTTGTGTCTTTTATTTGGGGACAGTTTCTTCCCAGCTGTCATCAGGCAACTGAACCTGGGAATGGTCCTGCGCTACCATCTACCTCACTGGAGACCCTCGGATTATCCTTAACCGGACTTTATTTGCACTAAAATCTTTTCCCTTTATCCTGTATCTGTACACTGTGGACAGCTGTGGACTACTGTTTAGTCTTTCCGTTTACTGGACAGCACGCAACAAAAAGCTTTTCAATGTACCTCGGTCGGTACACATGACAATAAACTAATCTAAACTAAACTAAACTAAACCAGCATCTGCAGGTCCTTGCTTCTACCTCAACGAGCTTGATCTGGAAGTGGTTAGACTGCTGCTCTTGGAACAAGTCCAATGTTTGATGAATAGCTTTGTTACGAAAACTAAAGATGAAGCCTACTAGGCTTGTGTGCCTCAGTGATTTTTATCAGAACAGGCCAACTGTTACAGAAGGCGCAGTGAAGGTACAGCCCTGGGCATTCATTCGAAAAGTATGTCACCTTGGAACTTGTATTTGTATTTGTTCTTTGCTACAAAGTATTTGTTCTTTGCTACAAAGTATGTATCTGCTATTCAGGATGTCTGAATCAAAGTAAAGTTGCTACGAACTGTCTCCACCATCATTGCATGGAAATTGTATTTGAATTTTTGTAACAAGGCTGAGCCAGGAATCCCATTATCATTAGCACCATGTTTTGCCCCTCAAAGTTTGATGAATTTGTTCAAATAAAGAGGTGGGGAGAGAGAAAAGAGAGGGAGTGAGGAGAGAGAGATTCGATCAGAAGGATATGGAAGTCCTGGTTAATTAAAAAGACGTGAAGACCTGCCAGGAACATCATGAGGAGATCGTCGACGAGGTGGCCTTTTTCTTTGCAGCGTAAGAAGCTGATGGGTGACCTTATTGAGGTGTACAAGATCATAGGGTCATTGAGTCACACAGCACGGAAACTGCCCTTCAGCCAGGATGTCCCACTTGCATCTATTGTTACCTGCCTGCCTATGGCCCATGTCCCTCTAAACCTTTCATATCCATGTGCTTCCAAATGTCTATTAAATGGTGACGGGCATGGATAAAGTGAACACTCCCAGGAGAGGCTCTGCACAATGTGGGCAAAACTGGACAAAAATCACAACGCCACTAGGTGTGCCAAGGTTTGAGTTTGAGTTTAGCTGGGTTTAGTTTACTGTCACGAGCACCGAGGTACAGTGAAAAGCCTTTGCTGCGTGCAACCAGTCAGCTGAAAGACAATACCTAATTACAATCGAGCCATCCACAGTGTACAAACACATGATAAAGGTTAACTCTACACTAATATAAGTACTGCTCGTTCATGTTCTCAGGTGCCAGTAAGTGGCCCTTTCACGTAGAACTTCTCACCAATGTAGAGGCAATCGCCCTCTGACCATTGGGTTGAGAGGTGACTGAGAATCAATCATCTCCACAGCAAGTGAAATGTGAAGTCTTCTGGTTCTACCCCCTGACACTGTCTCATTATGATGACTGCCACCATTATGTGACAATAGGCACCATTGGAGTCATAGAGCACTGAAACAGGTCCTTTAGACCAACTTGCCCTGCTGACCAAGATGCCTCTTCTACGCTAGTCCCCTCTGCCCACATTTGGCCAATATCCCTCTAAACCTTTTCTAGCCATGTTTCTGTCCAAATATTTCTTTAACTGTTATAGTACCTGTCTCAACTACCTCCTCTGACAGCTCGTTCCATATATGCACCATCCTCTGTGTGAAAGAATTGCTCCTCATGTTCCTATTAAATGTTTTCCCTCTCACCTTAAACCATTGTCCTTGTGTTTTTAATTCCCCTACTCTGGGTCAAAGGCTCTATGCATTCACCCTATCTATTCCCGTTGAGATCTTAAATACCTCTATAAGATCACCACTCAGCTTCCTGCACTCCAAGGAATAAAGTTCTGGCTTGCTCAACCTCTCCCTGTGGCTCAGATCCTCAAGTGCTGGCAACATCCTTGTAAATCTTCTCTGCAATCTTTTAGCGGAATGGAACCTTTTCTGAGGCAGGGTGATCAAAAGTAAACACTATAGTCCAAGTGTGGCCTCACCAATGACTTGTACAACTGTAACATTATGTCCTAACATTTATATTCAATTAGACACAAAATGCTGGAGTAACTCAGCGGGGCAGGCAGCATCTCTGGAGAGAAGGAATGGGTGATGTTTCGGGTCGAGACCCTTCTTCAGACTGATCAGGACTTTGTGTTTTTTTTGTATGAAGAAGGGTCTTGACTTGAAACGTCACCCATTCCTTCTCTCCAGAGATGTTGCCTGTCCCGTTGAGTTACTCCAGCATTTTGTGTCTACCTTCGATTTAAACCAGCATCTGCAGTTCTTTCCTACACATTTATATTCAATTCCCTGGCTGATGAAGGCCAACATGCCAAAAGCCTCGTAAATCTTCTCTGCACTCTTTCGAGCTGAACAACCTCCTTCCTCTTCCTCTTGCAGGTTGACCAAAACTGAACATTATTTTTACCATCAGTCTTATTGCATTGTCATAATGATCTGAACTTGAAAAAGTAACCAAAATCTGTTCTGTCTTTGTGGGGTATATGGAGAAGCTAACCACATCTTAGAATGTGGGTCAGGCAGCATCTCTGGAGAGAAGGAATGGGTGATGTTTTGGGTCGAGACCCTTCTTCTTCAGTTTGAAGAAGGGTCTCGACCCGAAACATGACCCATTCCTTCTCTCCAGAGATGCTGCTTGACCCATTGAGTTATTCCAGCTTTTTGAGTCTACCTTCGATTTAAACCAGCATCTGCAGGTTTTTTTTCCTACTTCCTTGAATGCCATCAGTAGCCATCGGAAGACAAGCTTGGACGGTGAGGAGTGGGCCAGTAGCACAGTGGTAGAGTTGCTCCTTTCAGCACCAGAGACCCGGGTTCGACCATGACTACGGGTGCCGTCTGTACAGCGTTTGTACATTCTCCCTGTGACCGCATGGGTTTGCTCTGGGTTCTCCGGTTTCCTCCCACGCACTAAAGACTTACAGGTTCGTAGGTTAATGATATTCAGTAAAAATTGTAAACTGTTCCTAGAGTGTAGGATAGTGTTAGAGTACACGGGTCATCGCGGACACGGTGGGCCGAAGGGCCGATTTCTGCGCTGCATCTCGAAAGTAAAGGATGGGGAGGGGAGGGTGGTTAGAGGTGGTGGAGGCACGCAGGAAATTCAGGGGGCAGAGCAGGAGAAACCAGGGGGAAGGGAGCCGTGAAGAGGATGGGGGAGCGAGAAGGTAAACATGATGAAGAGTGCACAGAGGCCTTGCTCCAACACTGCACAGCAACACCCCATCACTAAATTATTAGCATCGTAAGGTATGAGCCGTCAGTGGGCCTATGTTGTCGGTGGTATTCTGGGCAACACAGCAACCGGAGCGGCACGGTGGCGCAGCGGTAGAGTTGCTGCCTTACAGCGAATGCAGCGCCGGAGACTCAGGTTCGATCCTGACTACGGGCGCCGTCTGTACGGAGTTTGTACGTTCTCCCCGTGACCTGCGTGGGTTTTCTCCGAGATCTTCGGTTTCCTCCCACACTCCAAGGACGTACAGGTATGTAGGTTAATTGGCTTGGTAAATGTAAAAATTGTCCCTAGTGGGTGTAGGATAGTGTTAGTGTGTGCGGGGATCGCTGGGCGGCGCGGACCCGGTGGGCCAAAGGGCCTGTTTCTGCGCTGTATCTCTAAATCTAAATCTAAAAACCTGGGCTGCCACCAATCCCATCAGGAGGTGTGGTGGAAGAACTCACAGTATATGGGAAGGATGGATAAGCTCCATGCATCCATACTACCCCGAGAGGATTCAAATCAAGAACATGATTGGGATGCTTACATGACAAGCCCGATGTGGGCGCATACCAATAATTTCCCTTGCCCCCTACTACGCTGGTGTGCACACATTTCTCCCATCGTCTCTCTCCCCCTCAAGTTATCTGCTACTTTGCTCTCCTTTGAATGAATGAATTAATTAATCAATGAATGAATGAATGATTGAATGAATGAATGAATGAATGAATGAATGAATGAATGAATGATTGAATGAATGAATGAATGAATGAATGATTGAATGAATGATTGAATGAATGAATGAATGAATGAATGATTGAATGAATGAATGAATGAATGAATGAATGAATGAATGAATGAATGAATGATTGAATGAATGAATGAATGAATGAATGAATGATTGAATGAATGAATGAATGAATGAATGAATGAATGAATGAATGATTGAATGAATGAATGAATGATTGAATGAATGAATGAATGAATGAATGAATGAATGAATGAATGATTGAATGAATGAATGAATGAATGAATGAATGAATGAATGAATGAATGAATGAATGATTGAATGAATGAATGATTGAATGAATGAATGAATGAATGAATGAATGAATGAATGAATGAATGAATGAATGAATGAATGAATGCTTTATTGTCACATGTGGCAAGTCACAATGACATTCTTTGCTTGCATACCCAAGGTAGGCAAATAGTCGCACATAAAGGGCGCTTACAAAGTTACAAAGCACCCCCCCCGCGCCAGGTCCTCCTTTGTTCTCCCCACCTCCCCCTCCTCACAGCGGACCCCACACGCCGGGTCCTTTATACGATCACCTCCCATCCCCCAAGTCCCCCCATTTCTCCTTTATCCCCCTCTTTCTCCTCCCCCCTGTCCCCTTCCATGCATATCCCTCCCTCCACCACCTCCCTTCACTCCTGCTCTCCTCTCCTTATCTAACATCCTTTTGTCATCTCATTTTCACATTTGGGCCTTTGTCACTTACTCTATAACATCTGCCAATCCCCCCCCCCCCCCACCCACCCGTACCTCAATCCCCCTATTACTTGCAGGATTTATCCTGCCCCCACCTCTCTTTACCATTTTCCCCCTACTATTCCATCAGTCTGAATAAGGTTCCCTGACTAAAACTGTCGCCTGTCCATTCCCTCCACTGTTGTGCTGGCTGACCCATTGAGTTCCTCCAGCACTTTTTGTCACCAATGAGTTGATGGATATCAAGGGGAATGGTAGCCTCCATCTTCCTGTTCTCGCAAGTGGTTCTGCAGAGCCGGGGGACCCTGGAGTTGGTACACCTTTCTTTGCACGGAATTGTTAACAATCCTCACAGGAAAGACCTATAGTGGGCGCACAAATGGGTGTCACGCAAAGCTGTTCTGTTGTCTTTAAGTGGCCAGACGCTGATTTCACTGGAAATCTGGGTCTCTGTCACACACATGAGCAGATGGCAGGTCCGTGTGTGACAATGGGTCTCAGAGGAGTGGGGCGATGTGTCCACTGAACAGGACGATGTCTGCCTGTTTTGAGTGAGTAATGAGATGCAGTTCAGAGTGGATTCCTGGGTCCCAGTGGATCTGTGTCTGTTCACCTTGACCACAAGCAGGAGCGAGCAGCAGCCGTCTGATCTCCACGAAGAGGGAGATGCTGTATGTCAGCGGCTCGCTCTGCCACGTGAGCAGAGAGGCTCCATGCATGAATGGGTTTCTCTGCCCCGCACTCTTCTCAACGGTGTAGAGTGGGCACAGCACACACAGATTTGCCTTTCCACAAGCAGAGCATGCCCCCCAGAAGGATCTCGACCTGAAACATCACCCATTCCTTCTCTCCAGAGATGCTGCCTGTCCCGTTGAGTTATTCCAGCACTTTGTGTCTATTTTCCCCTTTACGCTCAGTTCAGTTTTAATTTATTGTCACATGTACCGAGACAATAAATCCCCCTGCACCTCCTCACCTCCCTCTATCATCTGTGTAATGCCGCTAAGATAGCACAGAGACCACGTGCACTGTACGTAACACTCCATACTGTGTGCTGTTCTATCGCCCAGCTTTAGATTCAAGGACAGAATCTTTCCAGCTGTTATCAGGCAACTAGACGGTCCCCTCATCAGCCAGAGTGCGGTCCTGACCTCCCATCTATCACATTGGAGAGCTGAACTATCTGTAATCGGATTTTATCTTGCACTCAATGTTTGTTCTATTTATCCTTTATCTGTGCACGGTAGACAGATTGTAATCACGTATAGGCTTTTCTTTGACTGGATAGCACGCCAACAAAAGCTTTCACTGCACCTTGGTACAGATGACAATAATATTCTAAACTAAACTATAAAAAAAGCTATAGGAAGAATAAGTTGTCATTGTCATTAAGTTGGAAATGGCGCACAAGAGATTCGCCAGGATGTTATCACAGCTTGTGGGCTTGCGTTACAGGGAGAGGATGGAGAGGCTTGGGCAATTTTCTTGGGAGTGTAGTGAGTGGAGCAGTGAGTTTATTGAGGTGTACCAGATTATGAGGGGCATGGTTAATAGACAATAGACAATAGGTGCAGGAAGAGGCCAATCGGCCCTTCGAGCCAGCACCGCCATTCAATGTGATCATGGCTGATCATTCTCAATCAGTACCCCGTTCCTGCCTTCTCCCCATACCCTCTGACTCCGCCATCCTTAAGAGCTCTATCTAACTCTTTCTTGAATGCATTCAGAGAATTGGCCTCCACTGCCTTCTGAGGCAGAGAATTCCACAGATTCACAACTCTCTGACTGAAAAAGTTTTTCCTCATCTCAGTTCTAAATGGCCTACCCCTTATTCTTAAACTGTGGCCCCTTGTTCTGGACTCCCCCAACATTGGGAACATGTTTCCTGCCTCTAACGTGTCCAACCCCTTAATAATTCTATACGTTTCGATAAGATCTCCTCTCATCCTTCTAAATTCCAGTGTATACAAGCCTAGTCACTCCAGTCTTTAGGTGAACGCTCACACCCCAACTGTATAAACATTGACTTCTCTAACTTCAGATAGTTCCTCTGTCCCTCTCTGTCCCCTCCCCTTCACAGTTCTCTCACTGTCTTCCTGTCTCCTACTACATCCTGTCTTTGTCCCGCCCCCTCCCCTGACATCAGTCTGAAGAAGGGTCTCGACCCGAAACGTCACCCATTCCTTCTCTCCTGAGATGCTGCCTGACCCGCTGAGTTACTCCAGCATTTTGTGATCCTTCGATTTGTACCAGCATCTGCAGTTATTTTCCTACACAGTTT
This sequence comes from Rhinoraja longicauda, assembly GCF_053455715.1. Taxonomy (NCBI): domain Eukaryota; kingdom Metazoa; phylum Chordata; class Chondrichthyes; order Rajiformes; family Arhynchobatidae; genus Rhinoraja; species Rhinoraja longicauda. Next base: position 7,981,989 of record NC_135980.1, on the reverse strand, counting down.
TTTCCCCATCATTGAGGACGCTAAAACTGGAGGGTGTAGGCTTAAGCTGAGAGAGGAAAGGGCTGGATGGTTTGGAGTTTGTAAAATGTGTGCAGGATAGTTTTTTGCAGCAATACGTAGAGGTGCCTACCAGAGAAGGGGCAGTGTTGGACCTCCTGTTAGGAAATGAGATGGGTCAGGTGACGGAGGTATGTGTTGAGGAGCACTTTGGGTCTAGTGATCATAATGCCATTAGTTTTAATATCATTATGGAGAAGGTCAAATCTGGACCAAGGGTTGAGATTTTGGATTGGAGAAAGGCTAATTTTGAGGAGATGAGAAAGGATTTAAAAGGAGTGAAATGGAAATTGTTGTTTTATGAAAAGGATATAATAGAGAAATGGAGGATATTTAAAGGTGAAATTTTGAGAGTACAGAGTCTTTATGTCCCTGTTCGGTGGAAAGGAAAGAATAATAATTTGAAAGAGCCATGGTTTTCCAGGGAAATTGGACACTTGGTTCGGAAAAAGAGGGAGATATACAATAAATATAAGCGGCAGGGAGTAAATGAGGTTCTTGAGGAATATAAAGAATGTAAAAGGAATCTTAAAAAGGAAATTAGAAAAGCGAAAAAAAGATATGAGGCTGCTTTGGCAAGTAATGTAAAAGTAAACCCCAAGGGGTTCTACAGATATGTCAATAGCAAAAGGATAGTGAGGGATAAAATTGGTCCATTAGAGAGTCAGAGTGGACAGCTATGTGCTGAGCCGGAAGAAATGGGGGAGATATTAAACAATTTCTTTTCTTCGGTATTTACCGAGGAGAAGGATATTGAATTATGTGAGGTAAGCGAAACAAGTAGAGTAGTGATGGAAATTAGGAGGATTAAAGAAGAGGAGGTACGGACACTTTTGAAGAATATAAAAGTGGATAAGTCTCCAGGTCCTGATAGGATATTCCCTAGGACATTGAGGGAAGTTAGTGCAGAAATAGCAGGGGCTATGACGGAAATATTTCAAACGTCATTAGAAACAGGGATGGTGCCGGAAGATTGGCGCATTGCGCATGTTGTGCCTTTGTTTAAAAAAGGTTCTAAAAGTAAACCTAGCAATTATAGACCTATTAGTTTGACGTCTGTGGTGGGAAAATTAATGGAAAAGATACTTAGGGACAATATATATAATTATTTGGATAATCAAGGCCTGATTAGAAACAGTCAACATGGATTTGTGCCTGGAAGGTCATGTTTGACTAATCTTCTTGAATTTTTTGAAGAGGTTACCAGGGAAATTGATAAGGGCAAGGCTGTGGATGTTGTCTATATGGACTTCAGTAAGGCATTTGACAAGGTTCCACATGGAAGGTTGATTAAGAAGGTTAAATCGTTGGGTATTAATAGTGAGGTTGCAAGATGGATTCAACAATGGCTGAATGGGAGATACCAGAGGGTAACGGTTGACAATTGTATGTCAGGTTGGAGGCCAGTGTCTAGTGGAGTGCCCCAAGGATCTGTGTTGGGTCCACTGTTGTTTGTCATTTACATTAATGATCTGGATGATGGTGTGGCAAATTGGATTAGTAAATATGCAGATGATACTAAGATAGGTGGAGTAGTTGATAGTGAGGTAGATTTTCAAAGTCTACAGAGAGACTTGGGCCTTTTGGAAGGGTGGGCTGAAAGATGGCAGATGGAGTTTAATGCTGATAAGTGTGAGGTGCTGCATTTTGGTAGGACAAATCAAAATAGGACGTACAGGGTAAATGGTAGGGAATTGAGGAATGCAGTGGAACAGAGGGATCTGGGAATAACTGTGCATTGTTCCCTGAAGGTGGAATCTCATGTGGATAGGGTGGTGAAGAAGGCGTTTGGTATGCTTGCCTTTATAAATCAGAGCATCGAGTATAGAAGTTGGGATGTAATGTTGAAATTGTACAGGGCATTGGTGAGGCCAAATCTGGAGTATGGTGTGCAGTTCTGGTCGCCAAATTATAGGAAGGATGTCGACAAAATGGAGAGGGTACAGAGGAGATTTACTAGAATGTTGCCTGGGTTTCAGCACTTAGGCTACAGAGAGAGGTTGAACAGGTTGGGTCTTTATTCTTTGGAGCGTAGAAGGTTGAGGGGGGACTTGATAGAGGTTTTTAAAATTTTGAGAGGGACGGACAGAGTTGACGTGGGTAGGCTTTTCCCTTTGAGAGTGGGGAAGATTCCAACAAGGGGACATAGCTTCAGAATTGGAGGGACAAAGGTTTAGGGGTAACATGAGGGGGAACTTCTTTCCTCAGAGGGTTGTGGCTGTATGGAATGGGCTTCCGGTGGAAGTGGTGGAGGCTGGCTCGATTTTATTATTTAAGAGTAAATTGGATAGGTATATGGATAGGAGGGGATTGGAGGGTTATGGTCTGAGTGCAGGTAGATGAGACTAGGTCAGGGAGAATGGTCGGCGTGGACTGGTAGGGCCGGACAGGCCTGTTTCCATGCTGTAGTTGTTATATGTTATATGTTATATGTTATTTGAAAGGGAGCAACTCTTCACCTCTCGGCAGTCCTATCTGGAATGAGGTGTCAGAAGAAGCAATAGATGTGGATATAATTAAGACTTTTAAAAGACATTTGGACAGATATAAGGATAGGAAGGGTTTCGAGGGGTTTGGATTCAACGCGGGCAAATGCGACTAATTAATTATGTTGGATAAACTTGCATTGTTTTCTCTGGTGAATCGGCAGAACCTGACAGAAGTGTTTACAATTATGAGATGGAGGACAGTGAGAATATCTCATTGCAAGGGTGGAAATGTGAAATGCTGTATGGTATAGATTAAGATTTAGATTTAGAGATACAGCGCAGAAACAGGCCCTTCGGCCCACCGGGTCCGCGCCGCCCAGCGATCCCCGCACATTAACACTATCCTACACCCACGAGGGACAATTAAAAAAATTTGTTTAAAATATTTGCCCAGCCAATTAACCTACAAACTTGTACGTCTTTGGAGTGTGGGAGGAAACCGAAGATCTCGGAGAAAACCCACGCAGGTCACGGGGAGAACGTACAAACTCCGTACAGTACAGCACCCGTAGTCAGGATCGAACCTGAGTCTCCGGCGCTGCATTCGCTGTAAGGCAGCAACTCTACCGCTGCGCCACCGTGCCGCCGGACATAGAAAAAACGTGTAGAGGAGATGTACAGGACAAGTTGTAGATATCACTGCCAGGAGCGGCAGTGAAGCAGATACATTAGTGGCATTTAAGAGGCTTTTGGATGGGCACAGGGATTATGCTGGGGATGTAGGATTCTGTGCAGGCAGAAGGGATTAGTTTATGTTGGTATTATGTTCGGCACAGACATCGCGGGCAGATATGCCTTTTCCTATGCTGTATTTGCTCTATGTTCTAATTAAGCAAAAGAGGACTCATGTTCCGCTCAAAACCTCCTGGTCTTCCAGCAGAAGGAACTAAGTATCACCAAGCATTTCTCATTGGTATTCTCCATTGTCTATGGATACCTCAAGTAAGGGCTGACCCTCATTCGAAGGTTCAAAGCTGACCTCAGGTGCTGTTTGTGCGGAGTTTCCACATTCTCCCTGTGACCACGTTCGTTTCCTCTGTTGCTCCGGTCTCCTCCAGCATTCCAAAGATATTCAGGTCTGTAGGTTGATTGGCCTCTGCAAACTTCCCCTAATGTGTAGGGAGTGGATGCAAAAGTGGGATGACATAGAACTAGTGCGAATGGTGATCGATGGTCGATGTGAACTCCATGGGCTGAAGGGCCTATTTCTATGTTGTACCTTGTAATCGGTCAATCAAAGAATTTCATTAAATGCTGGAGTAACTCAGCAGGTCAGGCAGCATCTCAGGAGAGAAGGAATGGGTGACGTTTCGGGTCGAGACCCTTCTTCAGACTGTCAGTCTGAAGAAGAGTCTCGACCCGAAACGTCACCCATTCCTTCTCTCCTGAGATGCTGCCTGACCTGCTGAGTTACTCCAGCATTTTGTGAATAAATACCTTCGATTTGTACCAGCATCTGCAGTTATTTTCTTATAAAGAATTTCATTAGGTCGACTGACAGACCACATTGCCATTGGCACTTCATGCAATAATCATTTGCTATGCATCTGTACTAATAACAGATTTCTAAGCCAAAATATTTATATGGGAGAGGGATGGAAAATATGGTAGTGCAATTTGGTATGATTCATATGCAACAATCAAAGCGCTGCTCACACTCCTGGGTTAAATCTTCTGTAGGAGGTTAATGCATTCATGCATGCTCACTCACTCTCTAGCTAGATGTGGGGTTACCACACTCATTTATTCCAAACTGTTTGCACGCTTGTATCTCTATGCCCTCCATCCCGTTCATTCACGCCGGGGGGCATTGAGTAAAGAAATTAGGGTGGCACGGTGGCGCAGCGGTAGAGTTGCTGCCTTACAGCTCCAGAGACCCGGGTTCGATCCTGACTACGGGTGTTGTCTGTATGGAGTTTGTTCGTTCTCCCTGTGACCGTGTGGGTTTTCTCTGGGTGCTCCAATTTCCTCCCACATTCCAAAGACGTGCAGGTTTGTAGGTTATTTGACTAGTGTAAGGGGGATCATTGTTTGGCGTGGACTCGGTGGGCCAAAGGCCTCTTTCATTGCTAAACTAAACTAAACTAAATAGAGTTGCCTGTTAAAATTGAGCTGGAAAAATTGAACAATACTAATAAACCAGAGTACATTTTTACACTTTATTTGTCTTTGGAATTCTCAAAGGGCTTTAAATGAGTGGTTTAATCCAGCACTATTATATTTGTAACACCATTGATATATTTCAGGCGCAAATCTATCAGCAGGAGAAATCTGTGCCAACATATAAAGCCAAGCATTTTATTATGGAGAGAGATGATATATTATACCATCAAACAACATGTAAACACAGAGACCTTAAGGTACAGTAAATACTCACATTTTCATGAATGCAAGTGTTGTGATAAAATCGATAAGAACCTTTTATTAAGTCTGATGATAAAAAAATTCAGGAGCTAAAGTTTGACCCAGAGTTGTATGCATATTTCATAACAATTTGTTTCACGTTCATTCTTATTTCAGGGAAGTTTTTGGAGTTTAGTTCTATTTCTACATGATGAAAAATGCTGATAGTGGTAGAAGTGGATACTTGGTCACTGCATGTCTGACATTACAACAATGTGAACACAATTCAAAAAGTACTTGATCGGCTGTAAAATACTCATGAAGGTCCTGAGGTCAGGAAGAATGCTGATTACAGTAGAAGCAAGCCTTCACTGAAGTAGATCAAAATTGCAGCACATCTACCTAACATTAACATCACATTGTAGTGGGTCTGGACGCCAGGTAGGTATTAACAGTAATTTTAATGCAGCAACAGAACATCCACTCTCAAGCACGAGTTATCTCTCAGGCAAACCTCGTAGCACTAGTCCCTTCCCCAGCCCTGTCTAACCCCTTGCCAAGGGGGATGATCCAGGGAGTGGCCTAATCCCCGCCACAGGACACCCCTCCCCCCAAGAACCGGAGGCACGAAATGGACAGGGGGACGTATGAGACGACCAGCCCATGTGCGCACCGAGACGAAAGCTAACTGCCGCTGTTGGCGAGCTGACCACGGGTCAGACACCTTAGCGAACACAGAGGTGCGGGGCTTGTGGTCAGTGTACTCGGTGAAGGTTCGCCCCTCGAGGAAGTAGCGGAAGTGGCGGACGGCAAGGTAAAGGGCCAGGAGCTCGCGGTCAAAGGCACTGTAGTTCCGCTGTGCGCCGCTGAGGTGCCTGCTGAAGAAAGCGAGAGGCTTCCAACACCCGTCAATCTGCTGTTCTAGCACCGCCCCAACCGCCACATCCGAAGCGTCGACCGTCAGGCTGGTTGGTGCATCCGCCTGTGGGTGCACGAGCATCATGGCCATAGCCAGGGCTTCCTTGGCGTGTTGGAACGCCGCCACCGCATCATCAGTCTATTCAACCTCCTTGCGCTTGCCCGGCATGAGGTGGAACAGCGGGCGCATGATCCGGGCCGAAGATGGCACAAATCGGTGGTAAAAGGCCACCATTCCAATGAACTCCTGGAGGCCCCTCACGGTGGTCGGGCGTGGAAACTGGCGCACCACGTCCACCTTGTCCAGGAGCGGCAGTGCCCCGTGCGGGGTCAAGTGATGGCCCAGGAAATTGATGTACGTCACCTCGAAACGGCATTTGGTGATGTTGATGGCCAGCCCATGATCGCTGTGGCGCTGGCATAGCTGGCGGAGATGGGCAGCATGTCTCGAGCAGCTTGCCACCAAAATGTCATCGAGGTACACGAACACAAAGTCCAGGCCACGGTACATGCAGTCCATAAGCCGCTGAAAGGCTTGCGCCGCGTTCTTAAGTCCGAACGGCATACGGAGGAATTCGAACAGGCCAAATGGCGTCACGATGGCCGTCTTGGTGACGTTGTCTGGGTGGACGGGAATTTGGTTGTAACCACGCACCAGATCGACCTTGTCATCATTCGAAGGGTGAAGAACTCTCACCTCAGCCCCTGTGTCCACAAGGAAATGAGCCCCGCTGCGGCGATCCCACGCAAAAACGCGATGAATCTATCCGGCTGCCGAAGCAATCACTGACGGCTGGCCGGGAAAGAGCAGGGCTGCCGGCATTGACGGGCTGAAGGTCCCCAGCGCCGGTGAAAGTAGCACCAGCCCCCTCTGCTGGCGTCTGTGGAAACGGGCGGCTATGAGGGCTGATCCGACCACCAGCGACCTCCGGTGGCTTGCGGAAGAACTGACGACCGTCTGCGCGGGAAAGATGCGCTGGCGGCCGGGTGTGCCGTTGAAGCCGGGTACCACCGCAAAGGACATCGAAGAGCGCTGGAGATGCGGTCGATCGAGCCACCGACCTGCGGATCGTCGGTGGACATCGGAGGAACGTCCAGCACGTCGAGGGCCAGCTGACGGGCCTTCCAGAGTACGTCGGCGCGCTCGCCCACCGCCTGCATGTCGGTAAACGGGTCGTGGATGAGCTGCTGGCGGAGATCGGACGGCAGCTGCTGCAGGTAAGCGTGGTTAAATAAAAAGCAGGGCTCGTGGTCGCCCATCAGTGCCAGCATATCGCCCAGTAGTACCGACGGGCGGCGGTCACCCAGGCCAGTCCTAGGATCTGGGTCGCCCGCTCGGCCTTGCTGAGGCTGAACCTCCTTAGGAGAAAGGCCTGGAGGCCCTCATACTTATTACCCGCCGGGGGGGGGGGCGCGGAGGAAAGTTCTAACCCGTCGCACAGTGGCCTGGTCGAGGGCGCCGATAACGTAAAAGTACTTGGTTGCGTCGGCTGTCACTCCCCGCAGTGCAGACTGCGCCTCGGCCTGGTCCAAAGGGGAGGCAGTTTCAACACCACGCTGTGGAGAGCGGTGTGGTCGGCAGGGTCCACGGGGCGGGGTCCAGAGGCGGCTGACTGGCAGGGTCCAGAGGCGGCTGACCGGCAGGGCCGGGTAGTGCGTGTTGAGGAACGTTCGGGTCCATCGCGACTTGCGAGGAAATGTCGAGGGTCACCATTGTAGTGGGTCTGGACGCAGTAGGAATCAGGCAAGATGCCAGGTAGGTATTAACAGTCATTTTAATGCAGCAACAGAACATCCACACTCTCTTCAGTCTCAAGCACGAGTTATCTCTCTAGCCCCTTCAGGCAAACCCCGTAGCACTAGTCCCTTCCCCAGCCCTGTCCAACCCGTGCCAAGGGGGATGATCAGGGAGTGGCCTAATCCCCGGGTACCGCCACAACATCATATATTATATTTCAATTAAAAATAAAGAGGTTGAGAGTATCATTTAAAAAAAATCTGAATTAGACACATTAGATTCAAATTAGTTAATATGTGTGTATAAAGATGTTACTTATCTCCAGATGTATAGCCATATAATGAGATGATATTTGGTTCATTATATGTGTGTGTGTGTGTGTGTGTGTGTGTGTGTGTGTGTGTGTGTGTGTGTGTGTGTGTGTGTGTGTGTGTGTGTGTGTGTGTGTGTGTGCGTGCGTGCGTGAGTGTATATATACACACATAATTAAAAGATAGATAGATAGATAGATAGATAGATAGATAGATAGATAGATAGATAGATAGATAGATAGATAGATAGATAGATAGATAGATAGATAGATAGATAGATAGATAGATAGATAGATAGATAGATAGATAGATAGATAGATAGAATCTCTATTAATGAACCAAATATACACATTATATATACAAAGCTAAATAAATATGGACCTTTTTGTCAAATATCTTATTTACTCGTATTTTTTTCTCCACATTTTGTTTGTTCCTTCAGCTGGGCAGTAATATAGATTGAATGCATGGCCACAATTTTCTCCTAATGCCATTGCACAGCCAGCATGCAGTGGTGTAGATTTATGGGCTGGCTTTATCTGATTTCTGTTCATGGTGCCTGCTGCATCGCTATGCTCCAAAAGAAACTAAGATATCCAATAAACAATGCTATGCATGCGCGACATAACCGGCTGAAAATTAACTGTTCTATTCCTAAAGGTCCTGAGACGCTTTTCTAAAAACTAGAATTATTACTAAGGCAGTTGCATAGTGGAGTTTGTTGCTTTAAGTTACTGGTGCTTTGTGTAGCAGCCGCATCGATTGCATAGTCCATAAATAATACGTTATTATTGTGCTGTGGAAAGTAATGAACATCCCTGTGTGTCTGGTTATTCCTGAGTCCAATATTCTGCTGGCACCACAACAGTGGCACAATAATATTGTCAGGAATAGCAGAAGTCCAATTGATTTGTCATTTTGGATAATGGATGTGATTCGAGGCAACGTGGACTAATAGAGCAACTGGAAGGAACAAATGACGTCTTGGCTCCAGGGGGAGGTATTAGGACCATAACTCTTTTGGATTTATATTAGTGAAAATGACACAACTAGAAAGGATAACATCTCAGAGCTTGCACTCCTTCGAAAAATCAGCTTCCATCAATCACACTGCATCGAAATTCAAGGGATGAAACATGCATACAGACATTGGATCAAATTGCGTGATAATGAACAAATCTAAATAATTAAAAGAGTTGTCAGTAAAAAACATGGAATCTAGGTAGATTTCTTACAAACAAAATACTGTGGAGGCTGGAAACCTGAAATGAATGTGGAATATGCTGGTGGCACTCAGCAGGTCAGACAGGGGTGTGGAGAGTGAAACATTAATAGGGTTCTCTGTGGAACTACCTGACTTGCTGAGTATTTCCAACATTTTTACCTCTATTTGAGCTTCAGTTAATTAAGGCCCTGCCAATGATTGAACATATCCCCTTTCAAACATAAAGCACACAGTTCTGAGAAGATGAGGCATCTTTTCTGCAAACTACATTCATCCTGTTGATTAGCCCACCTCATTAACAATAGTTTACACCTGATTCATTCAATAAACTTTCACACACGTGCTGCACTTTTTGTCCCAATTCTGATTTTGCCAGACCCTAACCTAATCCATAGAAGTCAAAGAGGAAATCAACATTGGAAAGCAAAATGAACACTTGATATTTTATGTGCAATAAGAAATGTAGGGGAAAAAACACTCTTATTCTTTCATCTTCTTCCAAATGCTGGAAAAGATGTAGTTTAAAGGAACTAAAGTATTTTTAAAATTTGTAGACAAAAGGAGCTGCAGATACTGGAATCTCGAGCAAAACAAAAAGTGATCAGCAAAACAGGCAGCATTTGTGGAGGGTAGACACAAAGAGCTGGAATAAGTCAGCATTTCTGGAGGAATGGATAGGCGACCTTTCGGTTTGGGACCCTTCTTCAGACTTAAGTTTTGTACATCATTTTACAATTTAAACATAGAGTGCTGAGGAACTACTGGTGAATTTTTGGGTCTTAAGCATTGTTAGTGTGGATAAGCAAACTCTTTCAAGCTTCCTCACATTTTATGTTACAGACAGTTAATTGGTTGACATTGTAAATGTGATATTGGACATGTGTATGGACAACATAATGAGTGCAAGAAAAGACATTCTATTCAGCACACACATTCAAAAACAATTGCAAGTCCTGCACAGACCTGCAACCTTCTCTGTGAGAGTAAGAAAATTGAGTTTATTGAATGTCAGTGCAACTCCTGTGTAGGCTTTAATATTGATGCCTGCACAAATACAGATTAGTAAATCACAGAACACGCAAGGAAAGCACAATATTAGGCACAAAATCTACAAATATGAAACAAAATTTGTTGCAGAAGACATATTGCCAGCATAAACATTTAATAAAATCTCTATCATCACACGTACCTGAAGTACATATATGGTGCTATCCATGGACTAGCAGTGTAAGGCTAAGTAGTTACGATAAGTGGTTAAAAAGCCTGCCCTCATGAAACATCTAACACCATATTAACATCGATCTGCTATTAAGTGAGGTTAGGCATTTGCTTTTGACATATTTGCATAAAAGCAGTTTTGTTTAGTTTAATTAATTAAGGTCAAGAGTTCTACAGCAATATCAAAAAACGAAGTCACTGGTTTTGGAGTATTTGCACTTCAAAGGGTCGCATCACTCTTTCGAGAAATGAAAATGAAACGCATTTTAAAATCTAAATAGAAATGTTCTGTGACTTAGCAGCAGTTGTAACTCATGGTCTGTAGATATGAAGGAATTTTGAATGGCGGGACTATGGTTGAAGGTGTTGCCATTATTACTTTTCTGTGGCAATCATGCAGTCAAGAATTCAATACTCTGGATAAAAATTAAATGTTTTTTTTACTCTGGAATTCTAAGCTCGGGTAAGAGTGTCAATAGTGTATTCACTTTCACATGTAGAAAACCTCTTCTGCATAAAATAAATCAAACTGATCAATATATAACTCAAATCATTATACAAAATAATTTAATTTAATTTGGAAATCACTCTTACCTTTTAATTTATGATTTTTGGATTTGTTCATGATAGAATCCAAAGTTATATTGCGTAAAATCTTGATATGAATGCTCATTACCACTGCAAATGATTACCAGCTAATTTACAAATATTAGAAATTGTAAATTCAGTAATAATGATGTGCTGTTTCATTCAGAATTTTCATGGCAAGAATTTACAATAATTTCACTGCAAATTGAAGCCTTGCTAAATTAAGCTGTTTTTCACACAAAGTATAATTAATTACAACAAAAATGTACACCTTTACATTGGGATTTCGTTCAACAAAATATCATACATTCTTTCATATCACATACATTAGCTGCCTATTGATTTAACATTAATTTCTTAAGGTTTCGTCTCAAGTCAGATTATGTTGTCGAGAACCATGAATGAACGGCATTTTAGTTTAAGTATAATACAGTTTATAATTAATAGTCTTACAGCTGACAACACATTATAGATTACTGAGGACAGTAATGACTTGACCGGACAATTTGTAAAAGTGACATTTCCCAGTACTATAGATCTGCACCAGAAAAGTGATGTAGACTTTCACATTTAATGCATCAAGGCTGCTAAAAATCTATTTATACTACCAACAATTCGCTATTCTAAAGAACGAATGATGGTTGAAGCTAATTTTTCATTTTCAGGCATTGGGTGAACTTTGCCCAATTGTGTTTATACATTCAACAAAAATACCTACCTGTTACATTTTCTTTCTACTCTAAAGATATGGCTGCAATGATTATAGGCTCCTTAGTTTTGAGAGAAAAGCTAATATGATTGTTTTGATAAAAAATACAGCTACATTTTTTGTAAAGGCCATTAATAGAGCAGCAGGATTATAAACTACAATTTCTCAGAATATTAACTCAATCAGAAACCAGAAATATCTAAATACTTCCCACAAAGTTTTCATTTCATGGTGTTATCATTGTACTTCTATTAAAGTCAGTTGACTTGTAACGTCATGAATTTTTCAAGTATTTAAATGTTGTTCCAGTTTATTTAATATTTCCACCATATTGGAGACGCAAGGGACTGCTATAAAAATAAAATAAACAGAAAGTACTGGATTAATTCAGCAAGTCAAGCAGCATCTGTGGAGGGAATGATTAGGCGATGTTTCAGGTCGGGACCCTTCTTCTGACTGAAGACTTTATTTTTCATCAAATTATTTGGTCTTTATAGGAATTTCTAAAGGATCACAGCCACATCTCTGTATGCACACTTTAAAAATCAAAAATACAACTCAAGATTATAAATTTGTTTAAATGCAATCTTACGTGCATTAACAATATGATGTTCATTCTGTCAAAGACAATAATTGAACAAACAGCTATGGATCTTATATTATTTTAAGTGATGTGATAGGAGCAGAATTAAGCCATTTGGACAATCAGGTCTACTCCACCATTCAATCATGGCTGATCTATCTTTCCCTCCTAACCCCATTCTCCCGCCTTTTAAAGAAGCAAATCAAAGCACCTATCTATTTTCAAACAGCTTCAAATGTTTGTTGGGATATTTGAAATAAAAGGTCTCCATGGTTAGAGTTGTGCTCTGCATTTAAATATTTAGAATGGCTATTAATGATGTACAGACTTTGTTATGTTAGTAATACAACTTCATGGGAAGTATTTATGAACTAAGTCAACACTCTTATTGCAGTGAGGTGTGCCTTTTCACCATATATACAAAATGGATGACTCAGCTAACTGGTTCAGTTGTTACTATTGCATGTTGAAGAAAAGGAATATACCAAGTTATTGTTACAACTTGTCCATACTGCCACTTTTACGCCACACAACCGTTTGAACCTGAATAGACTGTTGGGCGATGACACCATGCACTACTCCAGTAAGAAAAATGTAAGTTACTTATCGAGTGCATTCTGCTATTCGAGTGCATTTTTCCACGCAGTTTCACATAGAACTGCTTTTGGTCCTAATGGTACACACATTTAATCATTTCCATTTACATAACATCAGGCTTTTTTCAAAATCACATAGGAATCCATCGACTCTCAAGGTACTAGTTATATACAGAAGAGTCAATGGAAACTACTGATTTAATCTCCCTTAGCCTGTGACACACCAGTAGATTACCATTATTAACTGGTTTTACTACACTGAACAAAGAAAACCATAACTCTTTTCTAATATTAAAATAAAAAAATGTTTTCTAGCTTAGACATGTCCAAAAAAGGTTAAGGTCTGTTCTGTCCTGCTGCTTTATGGTACAGCAACAATTTCCTAAGACATTAAAATGTATTACGCTAACTACTGACACCTAATTTTACAACAGTATATAAGTTAGCAACACTGTGACACCTAATACGACTTTTTTAATAAGACTTTTTTTCCCTGAAATAAAAACACTAACACGGACTAACTGTTAAAATAAATGAAAGCTAGTCACCCTATCAAAGGACTCTGAGCTTATGTACATCTTCATTTGTCATACGTTTTGACACTGAAACAATTGCACAGACTGGGAGTTTCAGTGCGACAGGAATAAGATGTGTGGGATGTGCAATTAGTTTAGGATGTGCAGTACCCAGCAGCGATTCCTTTCTGGATCACACACACACAACAACTGTCTGTGATTTCTTCTTGAACCTTGAATCTCTTGGTGACCGCTAAAAAAGCACGGTGCCTCCAATATCACAAGTTGGAGGAGAGCCTTGATTTGCCAGTGTCCGTGTCCGTAACGCACACGGCTGAATCTTTCTTGGGGACGCCGGAGTCCTGCTGCGCGCCTGCCTTCCCCGGCGGCTGGAATATTGCTCCCGTGGACATTTGGTGGGTCAGGGCCATTCTTGGTGGGACGGATCCTCGCACTGATCCCTGGAGTCCTCCTGTGGCTGGTTGCGTGGATATCGGACCTCCCATTGACGATGTCGATTCTCGGGCTGACCGCGGTGGGCTCGAGGTTATTGTCTGGGAGAGATTGTGAGGCAGCGAGGGTTGCGATGCGGACAGTGGTCTCGCCGCTTGGGATAAACTGCCCGTGTGCAATGCTTGTGCGCTCTTGTGGACAGCGTGGCGGTGCGATGGGCTGGATATCGTTTGCTGCGTCAGTGAAAGCTGTGAGCCTGATTGTGCCTGCGACCCGTAATGGAAAGTTCGACTGGCGAGCGGACTTTGGTTTGGAGGGCTGGAGACAGCAGAAGGATAAGGACTTGGTGAGACAGAGGCCAGTTGCTGCTGCATCTGTGGCTGTTGACCAGGGGACACCGAGAGTGGGCTTGCCGCACTCTGGACAGTCTGCAGCCGTCTGACTGTCCTGGGTGACTGCACACCTACAGCCCCAATGAAAAGCCCCGCAGATGGAGGACAGAAGCTCATCGCTACAGCCTGCTGGAGGGTAGCAATTGCCGAACTGTTAGCAAGTTGGCCTTGAGAATTGAACATGGGCCCGCCATGAAACGGAGGGGTGTGAGACTGCTGTAGTTCCACTTGCTGAACCATCTCTCTATCGTACTTCACAATCTCCTGTATAATCTCATTCTCGCGGTTGTTGAAGACACCAGAGTTTAAATCATGCTGGACTTTGTGCAGCAAAAGAGAGTTCTTCTTTCCTGTGAGAAACAAGAAGTTACATTTTAGACTCAGATGGGATTAACTATGTGAAAACAAGCCACACAAATCGAGCATCGAGCGCCAGAGACCCAGGTTCGATCCTGTCCTCAGGTGCTGTCTGCGTGGAGTTTGCACGTTCTCCTTGTGATCATCTAGGTTTTCCCTGGGTGTCATAGAGTGATACAGCATGGAAACAGGCCCTTCGGCCCAACTTGCCCACACCGGCCAACATGCCCCATCTGCACTAGTCCCACCGGCCCACATTTGGTCCCTCCAAACCTTTCTTATCCATGTACACATCTAACTGTAACTTAAATGCTGGGATAGTCCCCAACTCAACTACCTCCTCTGACAGCTTGTTCCATACAACCACCACCCTTTATGTGAAACCACCATCCTTTGTGTGAAAGGTGGTGCTCCAGTTTCCTCCCACATCTCAAAGGCGTGCAGGTGTGCAGATTAATTGGCCCCTGTAAAATGTACCTAGCATGTCGGAAGTGGATGCGAAAGTGGGATACCATAGAACTGGTGTGACCGGGCGATTCTGCTGCAGAATTGCATTGTACTGAAAGATATGTGATATCCTCTATTAAATTAATGGATCAACAAATTCATTTTCTAAAGTGTTCAAGAATGCAAATTAAAATAACAAAAAAATGTAGTGAAATACAAAATATGTAAGTAAACAAAACATTGGTGACTGACTATCAGTAAAAATTACTCCAAATCTTAATTTGGATGTTGTTTTATTAGTTGCTCTTGGGTGCAGAAACATCGTTCAGGGGTGAAGTAAATGAACATGATCGTTCGTAGCTCCACCTGTGGATAATCTCCACTGAAACTAAATGTATCCATGCCCACAACAGTTGCTAGGCACTGTTTTTGTCCTCACAACAGTCTAACAGGCATGGATCTATATAAACCACAGCCTGTTTCATTTAATTGAAGTATACCTCACCAACGCTCAATGGAAAAGCATCAAATTGTCATTAAACACAATACCTTGAGGGTACACACAATGATGTCAAAGTGTACAATTCAAACAATCTAAAAGGCTAGAGATTTAGCAAGTTAAACAATAAGTAACGGCACAGTGGCGCAATGGTACTGTTGCTGCCTTACAGTGCCAGAGACCCGGGTTCGATCCTGACAACGGGTGTTGTCTGTACAGAGTTTGTATGTTCTCCCCGTGACCTGCATGAGTTTTCTCTGGGATCTCCGGTTTCCTCCCACACTCCAAAGACGTACAGGTTTGTAGGCTAATTGGCTTGGTTAAATTGTAAATTGGTCCCTAGTGTGTGTAGGATGGTGGTAGTGGGCTGGGATCACTGGTCGGTGCAGACCCGGTGGGCTGAGGGGCCTGTTTCCACACTGCATATCTAAACTAAATTCCATTATCTGTGAACAATTCGGATAGAGACACAAGGATCTGTAGATGCTGGATTCTTCAGTAAACCACGAAGTGCCAGATAACTCAGCGGGTCTGGCCGCGTCTGTGGAGGATATAGATAGCCAACATTTTGGCTTGTGATCCTTCTTCAAACTCAAATTGGATACTTTTCCACGCTGATACAATTCATATTATGAAGAATACATTGTACATACAATATTCAAAGGTAACTTATTTTATTACAAATACCCAGATGATTCAATGTGTAAATAAAACCTTGGGAATATCTCTTGAAACATCCTTATAAAGGTCCAAGTACAGACAAGTGGTAATAAGTTAAAAAAAGAAACTTGCAGCTGATTGAAGAACAGATTAGATTGACATTAGTCAATTCAATAAAGTGGCAATTATTCTACCAGGTACTAAGTAGATCAGACGTCCGTTTATTGAAGTTTGAAACCATGCTACATAATAATAGCAATTATATTTGTAAATGTGTAAAGTCTTTTCTCTTTTCTGTTTTATGTGTTTTATGTGTATTTGTAATAAAATGAGTTACCTTTGTATGTTGTTAGAACTGAGATGAGGAAAAACTTTTTCAGTCAGAGAGTTGTGAATCTGTGGAATTCTCTGCCTCAGAAGGCAGTGGAGGCCAATTCTCTGAATGCATTCAAGAGAGAGCTGGATAGAGCTCTTAAGGATAGCTGAGTCAGGGGTATGGGGAGAAGGCAGGAACGGGGTACTGATTGAGAATGATCAGCCATGATCACATTGAATGGCGGTGCTGGCTCGAAGGGCCGAATGGCCTCCTCCTGCACCTATTGTATATTGTCTATTGTCTATTGTATATACAATGTATTCTTCATAATATGAAATGTATCACATTTGTTTTCGTGTGTTTATGTGTAAATATGTGAACTATTTTCTGCTTTACCCAAGCATAAGTGCCCAACCTATAATGTCAGTATTTGTATCACAAAATGCTGGAGTAACTGAGCGGGTCAGGCAGCATTTCAGGAGAGAAGGAATGGGTGACGTTTCAGGTCGAGACCCTTCTTCAGACTGATGTCAGTATTTGTAGTGCCTTCCTTATCTGATCGAAATATATAAAATTATGAGACGGATAGACTGGGTAGATAGTTGGAACCTTTATCCCCAGGGTGTAAATATCAAAGACTAGAGGCCATAGCTTTAAGGTGAAAGGTGCAAAGTTTAAATAAGATGTGTGGGACAATTGTTTTAATAGAGTGCGGTGGATGCCAAGGTTGGCGGTGAAGGCAATATGTTAGTGGTGTTTAAGAGACTTTTAGATGGGTACTTGGATATGCAGGAAATGGAGGGATGTGGATCAAGTGCAGACAGATGAAATTGGTTCATCTTGACATCATGTTCAGCACAGACATTGTGGGCTGAGAGGTCTGTTCCTGAGCTGTTCTATTTTCTATATTCTATGTTCTATGTTCTATGTTCTATGGGGATGGGAGCTGGAGCAGAGAGGCAGAGGGGTGTAAAATGAGGGTAGAAGCAACAGGTAGCAAGGTGAAAAGTAAAAGTGGCAGGCAGACAAATCCAGGGCAAAAATCAAAAAGGGCCACTTTTCAACATAATCGTATAAGGGGTAAGAGAGTTGTAAAAACAAGCCTGTAGGCTTTGTGTCTCAATGCAAGGAGTATACGTAATAAGGTGGAGGAATTAAATGTGGAGATAGTTATTAATGATTATGATATAGTTGGGATTACAGAGACATGGCTCCAGGGTGACCAAGGCTGGGAGCTCAACATCCAGGGATATTCTATATTCAGGCAGGATAGACAGAAAGGAAAAGGAGGTGGGGTAGCGTTACTGGTTAGAGAGGAGATTAAAGCAGTGGAAAGGAAGGACATTAGCTTGGAGGAAGTGGAATCGATATGGGTAGAGCTACGAAACACTAAGGGGCAGAAAACGCTAGTGGGAGTTGTGGCCACCTAACAGCAGTAGGGATGTTGAGGATGGCATCAAGCAGGAAATTAGAAATGCATGCACTAAAGGTGCAGCAGTTATAATGGGTGACTTCAATCTACATATAGATTGGGTGAACCAAACTGGCAGGGGTGCTGAGGAAGAGGATTTCTTGGAATGTTTGAGAGATGGTTTTCTAAACCAACATGTCGAGGAACCAACGAGAGAACAGGCCATTCTAGACTGGGTATTGAGTAATGAGGAAGGGTTAGTTAACAGTCTTGTTGTGCCCCTTGGGCAAGAGTGATCATAATATGGTAGAGTTCATTAGGATGGAGAGTGACAAAGTCGATACAGAAACAAGTGTTCTGAACTTAAAGAAAGGTAACTTTGAGGGTATGAGGCGTGAATTGTCCAAGATAGACTGGCGATTGATGCTGAAAGGGTTGACGGTGGACATGCAATGGAAGGCATTTAAAGGTCGCATGGATGAACTACAACAAGTGTTCATCCCACTTTGGCAAAAGAACAAACCAGGAAAGGTAGTGCATCCGTGGCTAACAAGGGAAATCAAGGATAGTATTAAAACAAAAGATGAAGCATACAGATTAGCCAGAAAAAGTAGCATACCAGAGGACTGGGAGAAATTCAGAGTCCAGCAGAGGAGGACAAAGGGCTTAATTAGGAAAGGGAAAATAGATTATGAGGGAAAACTGGCAAGGAACATAAAAACAGACTGCAAAAGCTTTTATAGATATGTCAAGAGAAAAAGATTAGTTAAGGCAAATGTAGGTCCCTTGCAGTCGGAAACAGGTGAATTGATCATAGGGAACAAGGAGATGGCAGACCAATTGAACAAATACTTTGGTTCTGTCTTCACTAAGGAAGACATAAACCGTCTGCCGGAAATAGCAGGGGATCAGGGGTCTAATGAGATGGAGGAACTGAGGGAAATCCAGGTTAGTCAGGAAGTGGTGTTAGGTAAATTAAATGGATTAAAGGCAGATAAATCCCCAGGGCCAGATAGGCTGCATCCCAGAGTGCTTAAGGAAGTAGCCTCAGAAATAGTGGATGCATTAGTGATAATTTTTCAAAACTCTTTAGATTCTGGAGTAGTTCCTGAGGACTGGAGGGTAGCTAATGTAACCCCACTTTTTAAAAAGGGAGGGAGAGAGAAAACGGGGAATTATAGACCAGTTAGCCTAACATCGGTAGTGGGGAAAATGCTAGAGTCAGTTATTAAAGATGTGATAGCATCACATTTGGAAAGTGGTGAAATCATCGGACAAAGTCAGCATGGATTTACCAAAGGCAAATCATGTCTGACGAATCTTGTAGAATTTTTCGAGGATGTAACTAGTAGAGTGGATAAGGGAGAACCAGTCGATGTGTTATATCTGGACTTTCAGAAGGCCTTCGACAAGGTCCCACATAGGAGATTGGTGTACAAACTTAAAGCACATGGTATTGAGGGTTCAGTGTTGAGGTGGATAGAAAATTGGTTGGCGGACAGGAAGCAAAGAGTAGGAATAAACGGGTCCTTTTCGGAATGGCAGGCAGTGACTAGTGGGGTACCGCAAGGCTCAGTGTTGGGACCCCAGTTATTTACAGTGTATATTAATGATTTGGACGAGGGAATTGAATGCAACATCTCTAAGTTTGCGGATGACACGAAGCTGGGTGGCAGTGTTAGCTGCGAGGAGGATGCTAGGAGGCTGCAGAGTGACTTGGATAGATTAGGCGAGTGGGCAAATGCATGGCAGATGCAATATAATGTGGATAAATGTGAGGTTATCCACTTTGGCGGCAAGAACAGGAAAGCAGAGTATTACCTGAATGGTGACCGATTGGGAGAAGGGGAGATGCAATGTGACCTGGGTGTCATGGTGCACCAGTCATTGAAAGCAAGCATGCAGGTGCAGCAGGCAGTGAAGAAAGCGAATGGTATGTTGGCATTCATAGCAAGAGGATTCGAGTTTAGGAGCGGGGAGGTTCTGCTGCAGTTGTACAGGGCCTTGGTGAGACCGCACCTGGAGTATTGTGTGCAGTTTTGGTCTCCTAACCTGAGGAAAGACGTTCTTGCCTTAGAGGGAGTACAGAGAAGGTTCACCAGATTGATCCCTGGGATGGCGGGACTTACATATGAGGAAAGACTGGATAGACTGGGCTTGTACTCGCTGGAATTTAGAAGACTGAGGGGGGATCTTATAGAAACATATATAATTCTTAAGGGGTTGGAGAGGCTAGATGCGGGAAGATTGTTCCCGATGTTGGGGGAGTCCAGAACCAGGGGTCACAGCTTAAGGATAAGGGGGAAGTCTTTTAGGACCGAGATGAGAAAACATTTCTGCACACAGAGAGTGGTGAGTCTTTGGAATTCTCTGCCACAGAAGGTAGTTGAGGCCAGTTCATTGGCTATATTTAAGAGGGAGTTAGATGTGGCCCTTTTTGCTAAAGGGATCAGGGGGTATGGAGAGAAGGCAGGTACAGGCTACTGAGCTGGATGATCAGCCATGATCATATTGAATGGCGGTGCAGGCTCGAAGGGCCGAATGGCCTACTCCTGCACCTATTTTCTATGTTTCTATGTATGTTTCATGTCTGATACTATAAACCAGTGCAGGGCATCCATGGAAAGGTTGGCAGCATCTGTACAAACACCTAGTTGAGGAAGTGTGGACTCCCAGGATGAATAAAGACAAGTTTTGTCAAAGAATTGTTAAAGGCTATTCATACTTAACAAGGATAGAAATATCACACTGCCTGATGAATCACCTACAATGGAAAGCAACTTGACCTTGTAGGAAGGAGCTGTAGATGCTGATTTACACTGAAGGTAGACACAAAATACTGGAGTAACTCAGCGGGTCAGGCAACATCTCTGAAGAAAAGGAATAGGTGATGTTTCGGGTCAAGACCCTTCTTCAGACTGAGACTCTAAAAACTCTAGAAACTCTAGTTTCCCTCTCCCCCAACTCTCAGTCTGAAGAAGGATCTCGACACGAAACGTCACCCACTCCTTATCTCCGGAGATGCCTGACCCACAGAGTTACTCCAGCATTTTGTGTCGATCTTCAACCTTGTAGGAGATTAGTCAAATCTTCAGGACAAGAGTCTAGTCAATGAACCAAGTACAGGGACAGATGGAGAAGCATTGCTGCTTCAGCTAAGGAGCTCGGGGCTGGTTTGGCTTTATATCTACGCGATACCCAAAGCACGACAGCTGCAAAGTAAATACTGAAGTGCAATTGTGACTGATATGTGGAAGCAACATATATATAACTAGACCTTTTACTGTTGCAAGGACAATGGGCCTTTATGGCCGAGTTTAGACCACATTTTATAACATGTTTGAATGTAAAGTATACAAGATGGAAATATGGCATAGCTTTAAGCTGAGAGGGGCAAAGTTTAAAGGGGATGTGCAGGGCGACCTTTTTATACAAAGGACGGTGAGTGCCTGGAACGCCCTGCTAGGGTTGATGGTTGAGATGGACATAAGAGTGGGATTAAGAAGCTTTTGGATGGAGGGATACGGTTGTGCAGGGAATGGAGGGATATGGATTATGTGCAGGTGGATAAGAAATGGTCACTATACCAAGAGATGGTCTTGGTATCATGTTCACCATGGACATTGTGGGGCAAAAGGCCTGTTCTTGTGCTGTACTGTATTCTGTGCTATGTCTGTGACTCTTGTGTATTGCCTCATTGTAATCTACTATCTTACACTCTTGTGCTTAAGTATGATTGTGCCAATGTATAGTAAGATTATTACTGAACAGTAGGCAAAAAAAGGAATTTCACTCTACCCAGATACATTTGACAATAAAGTACCATTGCACAATTGAACCATTGATCCATACCACAAATGATAATTGCCAGTTAGTCTATTTTCGCACGAGGGAAGAAAGTTGATCAGGACAGTAGAAGAATACAGCTCATCATTGAATAATGGCTTGGGTTATTATCAGGGCTTTTATGTGACGGTACGCATGGTTACGGCACAACGGCACCTCTACATCCACAATTCTCTGCGGTCTTGGCCAGACATGTTCCTAAACCAAACTTTGATGCAACCCAACGTTTTTCTCTGCTGAGCTGAGTTCCATATTGAGTTTCTCATGATTCTTCAAGAGGTCTCCTCATGTGGGTTTCGGTGTACTCGTCTTCGACATTAACAACCCGTGACTCATTGATTTCAACTGCAGTGCCTCGAGATTGATCACTCTCAGTAGGAGTAAGTCATGCATTGCTTCAGAATGGTTGCCCCTTGGCCTTGCCACAAAGTGTTGACATCCAGGAAATGTTCCTTTTATAGAATTGACTTTTGTTTATAGAGTCATAGAGTCACAGAGTGATACAGTGTGGACACAGGCCCTACTTGCCCACACCGGCCAACAATGTCCCACTTCCCTCCAAACCTGTCCTATCCATGTATCTGTCTAACTGTTTCTTAAACAACGGGATAGTCCCAGCCTCAACTACCTCCTCTGGCAGCTTGTTCCATCCACCCGCCACCCTTTGTGTTAAAAAGTTACCCTTCGGATTCCTATTAAATCCTATTAAACCCTTCGGATTCCTATGAAAGTCAAATGGTACAATTTTGTTTCCAGTCAAGTGACACCATGTTTATTAAACATGCGTACTGGCATCTTTTGTCCACAAGAGAAAGCACTGATTATTATTAAAGGATGTCAATTTGAAACCTCATCCTAAAGAAGGAACTGAAAAAGCAGTCATTTGTTCTAACTTATTCAAGTTCTGGGCTGTGCCTGCAATTCTAAATCCAAACCAAACCAACTGCATCTTATTAATCCAAATATACAAAAGTATGATTTCATCTGAAGTAAAAAAGATAGAGATACCTTATTTAAGGCCTGTATTAAAGGTATTTTGTATGAAATCTTACTATAGTTTAGTTTTGAGATACTTTGCCCCTCCAAGTCCATACTGGGCGTTGATCACTCGTTCACGCTAGTTCCACGTTATCCCACTTTTTCTCATCTACTCCCTACACACCAAGGGGATATTACAGAGGCCAACTATCCTACAAACCCATTCGTCTTTGGGATGTGGGAGGAAACCAGAGCATCCGGAGAAAAGCCATGCAGGCACAGGGAGAACATGCAAACCATGCCGCCAGCACCCGAGATCAGGATTGAACCTGGGTCTTAGGCACTGTGAGATAGCGGCTCTACCAGCTGTGCCACCGTGCTCCCCTGATTTATTTAATTGCATGCGAAACGTTTACTAAATGAAATCATCTTCCACTTCAATATAATAATTTTGTCCAGCTAATGATTCATCCTTCACCATTAAAATTCAGACATCTAAAATTGAAGCAGTAATTGAATAGAAGATGGAAACTTACCCTTTGGCTAATCAATGAATATAACAATTCAATTTCCGATACTATCTCATGCAGCCATAAATATTATGAATAATACTTTCATTTCATCAGCAATTTATATTGTAATAACTGTGGGAACAGTCGATAGCCAAGTAATTATAAGTTACTCCATCATACAGAATAAAACCCAATGGTATAGAAATTTGAATTTATTGTACAATAATTTATCGAAACATGATGTGATGCAAGAAGATTAAATCCTTGTAAATATTTTCTTTCTATAACAAGGCCATCTGTTGCTAGGATACAAAGAATTTCAACGGTGTATTTGGGAATATGTGCCCAACAAGACCAAGCGATAATTTTTTTCAAAATTACAATTTAAAATCGAAGTCCATACCTTCCTGGGTAATTATGTTTAATAGATTACAAAGAAGACATTGAACAGATGTAAGGGGACTATAACATACCTATTCTATCCAGTCTGTCGATGGCAACGGTCTCAAAGGCACGACGCATCATTGGGTATTCTTCCAACACCTCATTAAAATGATCCACAGAGAGAGAGTACAAACGGCAATAGGTGTCAGATCGCACACTGGCAGTCCGCCTGCCTCTTGTCAACAAACAGATTTCTGCAAATTAGAAAAGAGTTGAGCACAATTGTAGCTTAGGGATGCAACCAAACCCAGTTTTTGCCTAATTCCCCACCATGAGCCTATTACAGCAGTTCATAACTGCAGGGTGGCCTTTAATTAATGCTAGTAATGTGATTTGCGGGTGGGGAGGAGGGTGGACGGTAGAGATACATAGAAAAGGAATAGGCCATTCAGCCCCTCAGGGTCATAAGTTCATGTCATAGGAACAGAATTGGGCCATTCGGCCCATCGACTCTACTCCGCCATTCAATCATGGCTGATCTATCTTTTCCTCTCAACCCCATTGTCCTGCCTTCTCCCCATAACCTTTGACAGCCTTACTCATCAATAATCTGTCAGTCTCCACTTTAAAAATACCCAATTACTTGGCCTCCACAGCAGTCTGCATTGAATTCAATATGAATTCGATATCAGTATGGTTTATCTAAATTTTGCCCCCCCCCCCCCACCTTGATCTAATGAGAGAACACAACTTCAAGTGGAATTGTTTCTGCATTTGCTCATTGGCAGGATGCCCAGATTGAAAATGGATTCAGCCTAACACTCGTTAGGTCACAAGAAACTGCAGATGCTGGAATCTTGGGCAAAATACAAAATGTTGGAGTATCCCAGCGAGTCAGACGGCATCTGTGTTGGGAATGGACAGGGGACGTTTTGGGCTGGGACCCAACATCAGAACGGATAAGGGTCACAACCCAAAATGTTGCCTATCCATGTATGCACTCCATATATGCTGCCTGACCCACTGAGTTACTCCTGCACTTTGTGATTTGGTCATTAAATGTGAGTGGACTGGACAATTTATATAATAGGCCCAAACAATAGAAACTTTATGTAACTTTATTCACTTTGTATAACATTTTGTATATCAGGGCGGCATAGTGGGGCCTCACAGCGCAAGAGACCTGGGTTCGATCCTGGCTATGGGTGGAGTCTGGACGGAGACTGTACATTCTCCTTGTAACAGTGCAGGTTTTCCCCAGATGCTCCGGTTTTCTCCCACACTCCAAAGATATACATGGTTTGTAGGTTAACTCACTTTGGTAAAATTATGAATTGTCCCCAGTATGCAAGATACACTGGTGTGCTTGTGTATGAGGTGATTGCTGGTTGGTGCGGACTCGGTGGGCCGAAGGTTCTGTTCCTGCTGTACCTCTAAAGTCTAAACTGTCTATAATAGTGTGTAGGAGGCAGAGCATTGATACCCTTATAGGGAGTGGTCAGACCTACAGTATTAACCAAGGATGATTTTTTAGGCTCCGTATTTATATTTTTGCTTTCTCCTAAATTAGTAGTAACAAAACCCATAAAAGCCACGAATCTAATATTTGTTTCAAAGCAGATTTTTTTTTCAAAATCATTAACTAAACATTGACCTGAAAAGACACTAATTATAGCAAGATCTTACAACCTTGTAAAATTATTATTTATTTTATTCAGCAGTGGTAGATATGGAAAAGGAAATTTTAACCAGGTTGTTTCATTTCAATTCAACTCAAATGTTCAAAGAAGTTCATAGAAGTAGACGAGAAATAAAACATGTACAATATTAAAATCTAACCGATCTGAGTTGCTATCACTGCTGTCCTGGAAGTGGTACCAAATTATGCTACTGGCTATAAAAATGTTCTGAGTAACAAAAAATAACATATCATTGCTTAGAAACTGGACAGCAATGTTTGTAATGCATTGGTAGAGTTGCTGCCACACAGCACCGGAGACGCTTGTTTGATCCCAACCTCGGCTGTCTGTGTGGAGTTTGCACATTATCCCTGAGACTGCATGGCTTTCCACTGGCTGCTCTAGTTTCCACCCACATTCCAAATTTCATGTGGGTTTGCAGGTTAATTGGCATCAGCACACATTGCCCTTCGAGTTCAGGGAGTGGATGCAAAAGTGAGATAACATGGAACTAGTGTGAATGGTTGATCGGTGGACAGCGTGGACTTAGTGAGCGTGAAAAGACCTGTTTCCATGCTGTATCTTTAAATTAGACAATAGACAATAGGTGCAGGAGGAGGCCATTCGGCCCTTCGAGCCAGCACCACCATTCAATGTGATCATGGCTGATCATTCTCAATCAGTACCCCGTTCCTGCCTTCTCCCCATACCCCCTCACTCCGCTATCCTTAAGAGCTCTATCCAGCTCTCTCTTGAATGCATTCAGAGA
The DNA here is from genome assembly GCF_053455715.1 of Rhinoraja longicauda. Taxonomy (NCBI): domain Eukaryota; kingdom Metazoa; phylum Chordata; class Chondrichthyes; order Rajiformes; family Arhynchobatidae; genus Rhinoraja; species Rhinoraja longicauda. Next base: position 7,955,996 of record NC_135980.1, on the reverse strand, counting down.
ATTGGCCTCCACTGCCTTCTGAGGCAGAGAATTCCACAGATTCACAACTCTCTGACTGAAAAAGTTTTTCCTCATCTCAGTTCTAAATGGCCTACCCCTTATTCTTAAACTGTGGCCCCTTGTTCTGGACTCCCCCAACTTTGGGAACATGTTTCCTGGCTCTAACGTGTCCAACCCCTTAATAATCTTATACGTTTCAATAAGATCTCCTCTCATCCTTCTAAATTCCAGTGTATACAAGCCTAGTCACTCCAGTCTTTCAACATATGACAGTCCCGCCATTCCGGGAATTAACCTAGTAAACCTACGCTGCACGCCCTCAACAGCAAGAATATCCTTCCTCAAATTTGGAGACCAAAACTGCACACAGTATTCCAGGTGCGGCCTCACTAGGGCCCTGTACAACTGCAGAAGGACCTCTTTGCTCCTATACTCAACTCCTCTTGTTATGAAGGCCAACATTCCATTGGCTTTCTTCACTGCCTGCTGTACCTGCATGCTTCCTTTCAGTGACTGATGCACTAGGACACCCAGATCTCGTTGTACGTCCCCTGTTCCTAACTTGACACCATTCAGATAATACTCTGCCTTCCTATTCTTACCACCAAAGTGGATAACCTCACAAATTAAACTAAACTAAAACATCACTGAGTGTATTTCCAATGGATCCTCTCTATAAATCACAAACATTGCTTAAAAAAAGAGTGCAACAAAAGATGCATTAAATTATGACTGTGTTGCAGGTCGTTACATTTCTGTGCATTATTCTGCCCGGTTAGCCTGCTTCACCAAACTCTCTCTCTCACATGTAGCCCCACACTCTGTACTACTTGCCAGATGGCATTTTAACCAAACACATTAAAGTGAATAGTGCTTATTCTCCCAAAAGCACTTTTAGATAATTTGACCACAGCCTGAGTACTTTGGATTCTGTATGAACATTCCCCAGTGAGTAATGACTATGTTTAGTGAAGTGTTCTGATGCCAACAGAAGGACTCTTCATATGGTGCCGAGATGCTCCTTGCCTTCCAACAACTGTTAAACCAGAATGGTGCAGCTGGTAAAGCTGCTGCTTCACAGCTCCTGTGTCCCTGGTTCAATCCTGACCTCCAGTTCTGTCTGTGTGGAGTTTGTGACTGTATGGGTTTCCCCCAAGTGCTCCGATATCATAGCCATCATTATACAGCATGGAAACAGGTCCTTCAACACAACTTGCTCACGCTGACCAACATGTCCCATCTACACTAGTCCCACCTGCCTGCGCTTGGTCCATATCCCTCTAAACCTGTCCTATCCATGTACCTGTCTAATTGTTTCTTAAACATTGCAACAGTCCCTGCATCATTTCTGGCAGCTCTGGCAGCTCATTCCATATACCCACACTTTGTGTGAAAAAGTTACCCCTCAGATTCCTATTAAATCTTTCCCCTTCACCTTAAACCTATGTCCTCTGGTTCTCGATTCCCCTACTCACGGCAAGAGACTCTGTGTGCCTACCCGATCTATTCCTCTCATGATTTTATACACCTGCAAAGATCAACCTCTCATCCTCCTGCGCTCCAAGGAATAGAGTCCCAGCCTGCTCAACCTGTCCCTATAGTCTGACTCTCGAGTCCTGTCAACATCCTCGTCAATCTTCTCTGTACCCTTTCCAACTTGACAACATCTTGCCTGTAATATGGTGTCCAGAACTGAACACAATTCTCCCACTTCCCAAAGGCGAGCAAATTGACAGGTAAAGTAGTCATTGCAAATTACCCTTATAATCTTCTTTATAGTCAGCCTAAGTGTATGCCATCTCCAGAGCGATGTCATTCAATCTCATTCTCCTCTTAATTTCCTTGTAGCATATTCTTCCTGACATGTCATCAACTCCACCCTGATTTGCCTACCATCTACGCTAACTTACACTAACCAGTTAACTTATTATTTAGCACGCCTTAGGGATGGGAGGAAATCAGAGTACCCAAGAAAACCTGTATTGCCACGGGGCGAATGTGCAAACTCCATCGAGGTAGTAGGTAAGGGTTGAGTTTGGTTGCCGCAACTGTGAGGCAGCAGCCCAAACAGCTATAGAGTTATACAGCATTGGAAACAGGCCCTTCAGCCCAACTCATCCATACCGACCAATACTGCCCATTGGTTACCTAGTCCCATTGCTTGCATTTGGCCCATTGCCCTCAAATCTTTCCCATCCATGTCACTATCCAAATATCTTTTAAATGTTGTTATTGTGCCTGCCTCAATTACTTCTTCTGGTAGCTCGTTCCACATACCCAACACCCTCTGAGTGAGAAAAAAGATCTGGGATAAGTTGCACAGGATGTCATTTTAGTAAAGGCTCCGAGGAATTATGCAAGGTAGTCAAATTGTGATGTTAAACTGTGTCCAAATGTCATAGGGCACCCTTCCTACAATCTATCTGCACTGCCATGGACTCTAATGCTGCATTTAAAACACTCTGAAGCACACTCATAACCTTGCTGTGTCATTGCCACTGTTTTTCAGCTCAAATGTACTTACTGTGTGACCCCAGCCACAATCCTTCTCTCTTATAAAGGCCGTGGTTCGTTTGAACCAGAGATGCCCACACAAGATATTGCCCCCCCCCCCCCCCCCCCCTCTGTCCCTGCTAACCAAAGAGGTTAGTATTGGCTGGCTGCAGAAATCACTGCATTAAAGAGAAGCATAAAGCATTCATGTTCCTCTTTGCTATCAGTGAATCTGATTCAGTCATGCATCATAATCCTCGTGCCAATTGTCAGGCTTTCAATTTTAGGCCTTTGCATTTCCTAGTAAATGTTTTCAAAAATGTGTTTTCATTCTGTGGTGATCATATACAGACAGGGCTGTTGAGATGCCGTGTTAATCAGCCTTATGATCGGTTTCGCCTCTACAGGTTATTTTCAGCGGTGTTTCAACACAGTCAACACTCGCGGGCTGTTAAAATTGAGTCCACTGTTATTTTGAGAGCACTTTGGACAAAATTAGCTTCAAGCATCTGAAGTCACGAAGGGCTCTCTGACTGAGGAAGTTTATCTGGCAAAGCTTAAAAAGCCACTGCAGCAAAAGAATCTTGAACAACAAATTAACATGGGACTGACCATTGCTGCGTAACAAAAACCTTAAAATGAAATTGGACAAGATTAAAATGAATTCTGAAGGACAGCTGGAATGTTGAGCAAAACACAAAGTGCTGGGGGAACTCAGCAGGTCAGGCAGCATCTCAGGAGAGAAGGAATGGGTGACGTTTCGGGTCGAGACCCTTCTTCAGACTGATGTCAGGGGGGCGGGACAAAGGAAGGATATAGTGGAGACAGGAAGACAGTGGGAGATCTGGGAAGGGGGAGGGGAAGAGAGGGACAGAGGAACTATCTAAAGTTGGAGGTCAATGTTCATACCACTGGGATGCAAGCTGCCCAGGCGAAATATGAGGTGTTGTTCCTCCAATTTCCGGTGGGCCTCACTGTGGCACTGGAGGAGGCCCATGACAGAAAGATCAGACTGGGAATGGGAGGGGGAGTTGAAGTGCTCAGCCACCGGGAGATCAGGTTGGTTAAGGCGGACTGAGCGAAGGTGTTGAGCGAAGCGATCGCCGAGCCTGCGTTTGGTTTCGCCGATGTAATGAACAGATGGAACAAATGAAGCAGGCAGTTATTCAGTTATCCTATTCCCTCTCCCAATGCTGCCTCACCCTTTGAGTTCCTCAAGCACTTTGCTTTTTGCTTATAAACCAAAGATATCTTCACTACCCACTCCTAAATCAAAATGTCTTTGTAGCTGAGGCCATCAAATGTTAAAAAGTTATGGGAACATGGTTAGGCATCAGCTGCAAGTTAAGCAGAGCTGAAAAGATCAGTATATAGAAAGAACTGCAGATGCTGGTATATTCCAAAGATAGACCCAAAGTGTTGGAGTAATTCAGCGAGTCAAGCAGCATCTCTGGAGAAAAAGGATGAGTGATGTTTCGGGTCGGGACCCTTCTTCAGACTGAAAGTAGGGAGTGAGGAGATGGTGGTGAAGAGCTAGAGGTGAGAAAAGACCAGGAGCAATTAGGGCTACAAATGGCCTCAGGTAGGGCGGTACCTGGTAGGCCCATTGTTGGTTAGGGAAGGTGTGATCTCAAGAGAAACAATGTTAAGAACTAAGGAACAGGTAAAACGACCAGTATACTCCGATCTACACATTGTGCAACTAATGTCCTCCTCCATAATTGTAAACTTTATTGTTATGCATCATTTTGGGTGAGATGGCACAGTGGAAGTCATGCAAATATGGATGAACTTTTGAATAATATATCAATTGGCGGGACTATCATATGTTGAAAGACTGGAGCGACTAGGCTTGTACACACTGGAATTTAGAAGGATGAGAGGAGATCTTATCGAAACGTATAAGATTATTAAGGGGTTGGACACGTTAGAGGCAGGAAACATGTTCCCAATGTTGGGGGAGTCCAGAACAAGGGGACACAGTTTAAGAATAAGGGGTCGGCCATTTAGAACTGAGATGAGGAAAAACTTTTTCAGTCAGAGAGTTGTGAATCTGTGGAATTCTCTGCCTCAGAAGGCAGTGGAGGCCAATTCTCTGAATGCATTGAAGAGAGAGCTAGATAGAACTCTTAAGGATAGCGGAGTCAGGGGGTATGGGGAGAAGGCAGGAACGGGGTACTGATTGAGAATGATCAGCCATGATCACATTGAATGGCGGTGCTGGCTCGAAGGTCCGAATGGCCTCCTCCTACCCCTATTGTCTATTGTCTATTGTCTATAATTGATCAAAGGCGGAATACCGTCCACAAAATCACAGCCGCACCAGAATGTGAACCGTGGTATTGACACACTTGACCCTGAATGAACAAGATTGGCTAAGGGAGCACAAATGCTGAAGGTTGCCGGACGAGGAGAGGGGCAATGGTTTGCCGGACGATCCGTACAGAGGCAACGGCTGGAGGCCCTGCAGGAGCCTAGACCTCACCTGGATTGGGTGCCGCTGCGGACTGAACTTTGAAAATGGCGCCAAAACCTGGCAACTCTTGCATGCTGTCTCAGTGGACTACTTCTATGCACTTTGTACTAGTTGGGGATTGTGCCAACTTTGTACTAGTTGGGGACAGCAGTACTTTACTGAACCGCATGCAAAAAAAATGATTTCACTGTACGTCTGTCTATATGTTATAATAAAGAACCATTGACCATTGAACTTGGTTTGAAATGAGATACAGACCTCCAAAATATGAACCATCTGAGAGTTTCATTTCCTTGTTGCCCTTCGTGTGGACACTGACCACCCCATGTTGGATAAAGTACATCTTTTTCCCTATCGTTCCCTCACGGATGATATAATCTCCAGGCTGGAACACTTCGAACTTCAGTTTGGTCAGCATTGCGGTCACGAATATCGGATCGGCATTGGCAAAGAGAGGCATGGAAGCCACCAGCTTCCTGCAGTTGAAGTTCACTATTTCCTGCATTGGAAGATAAATAAGTGCAAGTGAGTCTCTCTGCTTTTTCAGCGTCAGAATGGTGACAATTACAATGAAAGGACCCGCCTGCTTGACAGAACCGCCAGTGAACTGCCTCCCTGGCAAAATATCTTCTCTATCTCATGGAGACACGGGGGACTGCAGATGCTGGAATCTTGAGCAAAAGAACAAAGCAGTGGCGAAACTCAATGAGCCAGGTAGCATCTGTGGAGGGAAATGGACAAACAAACAAAAAACACAAAATGCATCGGAAGGAACTGCAGATGGTGGTTTACACTGAAGATAGACACAAAATGCTGGAGTAACTCAACGGGTCAGGCACATCATCTCTGGAGAAAAGGAATAGGTGATGTTTCAGGTCGAGGCCCTTTTTCATATAAAAAGACACAAAGTCCTGATCAGCGGGTCAGGCAGCATCTCTGGAGGACGGAGGACACAGATAGGTGACATTTTGGGTCGGGACCTTTCTTCAGACTGATTGTTGTAGGTAGGTGAAAGCTGGAAAAGAGGTGGGCGTGGAACAAAGCCTGGCAAGTGATAGGTGGATGATAGACACACAATGCTGAAGTAACTAAGCAGGACAGGCAGCTTTAGAGAGAAGGAATGGGTGACATTTCGGGTCCAGACCCTTCTTCAGACCCGGCCCGAAATGTCACCCATTCCTTCTCTACAGACATGCTGCCAGTCCCGCTGAGATACTCCAGCATTATGTGTCTATCTTTGGTGTAAACCAACATCTGCAGTTCATTCCTACACAAAGTGATAGGTGGATGCAGGTGAGGATGCTTTTTTTAGTGAGAGATGGGTGGATAAAGGCTAAAGGTTAAAAAAAGGAGACGAAAGAGTGTAAGATAATGTGAGAGGAGGAGTGAAATGTGAAGCTAGAGGAAGGGATATAAGTGGAGAGACAGGGGGGATGGGGAAAGACAAAATCATGATTCAGTCTGAGGAAAAGTCTCAACCCACCTGTCTATTTCCCCCCACATGTCCCCCCACATGTCCCGCTGAGTTACTCCAGCACTTGTGATTTTTTTAAATTCTTTATCTCATGTTCTAGTTAATGAGCAAAATTGATCTCTGAGGTGATGCAAACGCACCCTGGGAACCACTCTGATTAGATTTCAGTTGTCCTAGAGATAGCTCTGCTTGTAAACAGATTGTAAAATAGAATTGTGCAGACTAGAGCTGCCATCTATCTTTTGCTTTAATCAAGTGTTAGTACACTGCCAACTACATGTTTAAATTATATTTTAAGTGCATGTTATAACCAGAATGGCTCTGCTGTTCCTTTGGATCGATCAACGACGTGGAGAGGGGGGGGGGGGGGGGGGGGGGGGGGGGCGTGCTGCATGGGCAACAGCCTGTCCTTCATATGACATCGCCCAGGCTTGCATCCGACCACACATCGAAGCTGCTCTAGCCGAGGTTTGGAGCAAGCAGCCAACAACCAGGATGCATCATCCATGGTCAGCCATGACTGAGAGGGGCCTTAGATTATAACCAGCACTTTATATGTTTGGATTTTTGTTAACCATTTTACTGGGTTAACAAAATGTGAGGTTGTTCAACGAAACCGAGCTGCAATTAATTTTAGAGAAATATTCATCCATCAGGTGCTTGGACGGGGCAGCGCTGGCAGACAGAAGTGTTCAGAATTGCTAATACCTATTTAGTATGCTGTCCATTTTACATTCTGCCGGAGAGAATCTATAGTTTTGCATGTCCAGGAACTAATTTTCATGAAAAGAAAATCAGCTGGGCTTTCCCAAGATTTCACGACAGAACATTCTAGGATTCAGACTACTGTTAAAATCCCCACTTTCCATCTCCACCATGTTGATCAAGCGAAGATCAGACACTTGCCTGAAGAAGACTGCAAGGATACAGCTGTGTCATGTCCTTTAAACATTGATTTGGCCAAACCAGCCAACAACTGATCACTTGAATGAGTGAATGAATGAATAAGTTTATTGACCAAGTATGTGCATATACAAGGAATGTGCCTTGGTGCTCTGCTCACAAATGACAACACAAACATACAGTTAACAATTAAGAATAAAGCATAACCACATCAAAACAATAAGGATACAACATTACGGTCTAAACATGTGGGTGAAAATAAACCAGAGCAAAAAAGAGACTACAGACTTTGGTTATTGAGTAGAACTACTTAATCACCCAACTTCAATGGTTTAGAGTTTAATCTGTGAACATGTCTGTATATGTTTGCACCTAATTTAAATAGCTTTATATGTAACAGGAGTGATGTATAATTTTGTTCAGATAAAATGGATTTATTTTAATCTCCATAACAATTACATCCAAATAGGATTAACCGGAGTTACTGGTCCTTGGAATTTATTGAGGTTAATTTTCTAAGTATTTGATATGAAACCATTTGAAAATGTTTTCAACCAAGCCCATCTTAATTTCAATGTTCAGCCAATTACTGAAATCTTCATTTAAAATGGTGGTGGACAGTGACAGGAAAATAACAAACACTCAGAAGGGTGCAGAACCTAAGCTACAATGTTAATATTTAGACTTTAGACTTTAGAGATACAGCGCGGAAGCAGGCCCTTCGGCCTACCGAGTCCGTGCCAATCAGCGATTACTCTATACACCAACACTATCCTACAAACTAGGGACAATTTACAATTTTACCGAAGCCAATTAACCGACAAATCTGTACGTCTTTGGAGTGCAGGAAGAAACTGGAACACCCAGGCAGTCACAGAGAGAATGTACAAAATCTGTACAGACAGCGCCTGGAGTCAGGATCAAACCTGGGTCTCTGCCGCTGTGCTTCCTCTTTAGAATGCTGATCGCATCTTTGCACATTCCCACCATTTTCTGCCTTGCAGTAATTACAATTCATTTAAGGTCATAAGGTCATAAGTGATAGGAGTAGAATTTAGGCTATTTAGCCATCAAGTCTACTCCATCATTTAATCATGGCTGGTGTATCTCTCCCTCCTAACCCCATTCTCCTGCCTTCTCCCCGGTCTCCCTTTATTGTACTTTTATTTTCTTATTTTAAATAAAATAAATTCTACTTTGGCCACACATTGTAATTCTACTTTGGCCACACATTGTGGTTGGCAGGGTTAGATGGTGCTACCCGCAATCCTGACTCACCCTTTCAGCTGTCAGGTAAAAATAGTATCAGACTGCAGGAGTTCACAGGGGGCAGGGCACCCCAGCAAAAGTCAGCACGAGTTCTCATTAAATTGTTACAAGGGCACTTCTGACTGTCAGCATGCCTCATGCAACATGGCAGGGATGAAATTCTCTCCAAACTTAATTGCAGATTAAATTAATTGATTGAAAGATGCAGCATGGAAACAGGTCCTCCGGCCCACCGAATCCATTCCGACCATCAATCAGCCGCTCACACTAGTTCATATCATATCATATCAAGTCCGTGCCGCCCAGTGATCCCCGTACATTAACACTATCCTACACCCACTAGGGACAATTTTTACATTTACCCAGTTCTACGTGATTCCACTTTCGCATCTACTCCCTGCACACTAGGGGCAATTACAGAGGCCGATTAACCTACAAACCTGCACATTTTGGGGCATATAGGATGCGGGAGAAAAGCGTTGCACCCTGGATGAAACCCACATGGTCACAGATATCAACCAAGACCCGGATCTTGTTGGGGTTTCGTGCAATATTCAGCCGAATATATTACGTATCTAACGTACTATATACCATCATTTAAACGATTAACAAAAATCAACACGTATGACATGCCAGTGCTTATAAATTTCAACTTACTTCTCTGAGTGGTTCATTTAGCTCCCCCAGTATGTTATCTTCGTCAAACATTTTCCCCTGGTATCGATGTTCGTAATAGTCATGAATCTTCTGCCGGAAGTCAGAGGGTAACTTGTGAAAGGACATGTACTGCTCCACTTGCTTGTACTGTACAGAAAGAAAGACTGTCATTGGATACAGTATAGTTTCAGTCAAGCAGAAAACAGTGCTAACTAGGAGTGTCAAATTAGTGAACAGAAATATTCTTGCTGGGCACAGGCGTGCATCGAACAAGCGACAATAACAATTATTTGCAGTCATAATGCGTAGATAATAAGCAATGTACTTGATAAGTATGTAAAGCACCCAAAAGAACTGGAAACCCGTGCCGTTGTCAGACTCGTGAGCCACGCCCGACCCCACAAGACACGAGACTGCACAACCACGCTATCATCGTCCGCGACGGGCCAACACCACTTGATAATTCCTCGGAGAAATTGGAGAAAGTCATCATTCAGAATTAACGGCAAATTATAAAACTCTGATGCATATTGTGAGGTGCCACATAAAGATCAAAATACGGTGAATGCCTTGCAGTTCATTGTTCACTTGTGTGATTTCTGCTTCGATCTCACTTTATAGAACTCTGTTATAAATCATTTAATATTTAAAACGGAATAGTCAAACTGATGTTTGAATTGCAGGAGCCAAAATTGCTGGAGCCCGTTCCTATATTTCCAATAAATACTATATTTCCAATAAATATTGATAAACAGTGGGGCCATCCAATTTATAATGCAGCAATTACAATTAACCAGAGAGTCATCATAGAATCGTATAGAATGGAAAAGGGCCATTCAGTCCAACTTACCCACACCGACTGCTAGGCACCCTTCTGTATTAATCCTATCTCCCAACCCTTGGTCTGCTGCGCACTGTTCATAAGTTCATAAATCCATGTTTTAGAAGCAGAATTAGTCCATTTGGCCCATCGTCTACTCCGCCATTCAATCATGGCTGATCTATCTTTGTCCTTCAACCCCATTCTCCTGCCTTCTCCCCATAACCCCTGACGCCCATGCTAATCAAGAATCTATCAATCTCCACCTTAAAAATATCCATTGACTTGGTGTCCACAGCCTTCTGTGGCAATGAATTCTACAGACTCACCACCCTCTGACAAAATAAATTCCTCCTCATCTTCTTTCTAAAGGTAAGCCTATCACAATGCCTAGATGATTCAAGAAAATGCTCATCTAGAAAACCTTAAATGCAGTCATAGAAACATAGAAACAGAAAATAGGTGTAGGAGGAGGCCATTTGGCTCTTCGAGCCAGCACCGCCATTCGTTGTGATCATGGCTGATATTCCACAATCAGTAACCCGTGCCTGCCTTCTCCACATATCCCTTGATTCCGCTAGCCCCTAGAGCTCTATCTAACTCTCTTTTGAATTTGTGGAATTCTCTGCCACAGAAGGCAGTGAATTGGCCTCCACTGCCTTCTGTGGCAGAGAATTCCACAAATTCACAACTCTCTGGGTGGAAAAGTTTTTTCCCATCTCAGTTTTAAATGGCCTCCCATTTATTCTTAGACTGTGGCCCCTGGTTCTGGACTCCCCCAACATTGGAAACATTTTTCCTGCATCAAGCTTGTCCAGTCCTTTTATAATTTTATACGTTTCTATAATATCCCCTCTCATCCTTCTAAATTCCAGTGAATACAAGCCCAGTCTTTCCAATCTTTCCTCATATGACAGTCCCGCCATCCCGGGGATTAACCTTGTGAACCTACGCTGCACTGCCTCAATAGCAACCTAGTTTCAGACGTGTTCTTTCAGCAGAGTTTTCCAGGCACTTATCACAAAATATCCATTGACTTGGCCTCCACAGCTTTCTGTGGTAAGTTTAGATTTTAGATTTAGAGATACAGCGCGGAAACAGGCCCTTCGGCCCATCGAGTCCGCGCCGCCCAGCGATCCCTGCACATTAACACTATCCTACACACACTAGGGCCAATTTTTACATTTACCCAGTCAATTAACCTACATACCTGTACGTCTTTGGAATGTGGGAGGAAACCGAAGATCTCGGAGAAAACCCACGCAGGTCACAGGGAGAACGTACAAACTCCGTACAGACGGCGCCCGTAGTCAGGATCGAACCTGAGTCTCCGGCGCTGCATTTGCTGTAAGGCAGCAACTCTACCGCTGCGCCACCGTGCCACCCTGCACTTGGAGCACAATGTCCCTATTTCTGTATTCGACACCCTGACTAATGAAAATCAGTGTCACATATGCCTTCCTAACCATGTTATTAATCTACCTGTGATGCCGCCTTTAAGGATCTCTGTACTTGCTCTCTGAGGTCCCTCTATTCAAGTCAAGTTGAGTTTATTGTCATTTGCACAAGTACGGTGTAGTATAGACACGATCAAAATTTTACTTGTAGCAACTTCACAGGCGTGTAAGTTATATTTGAATTATACAAGACAGTGAAAAGATAAAGACTGTGAAAAACAAGACATTTGTGCAAAAACAGAATTAAAAAATGAGTTTTGACTTGACTATCTTCCACGCTATAAATAACTCCATCAATCTTCATGTCCCCTGCAAACTTACTGATTGAGCCTATCTAATCACGAAAACTGTACTCAACCATCACTCTCCGGGTCGCACTGCCAAGACAATTGTGGATCACGTTTACCGACTTGTCCTGGATCCCGTGGACCCTAACCTTTGGAACCAGTCTCCCATGTGGGACTGTGTCAAGGGCCTTACTAAAGTTCACTTCAATCACATCTAATGTCCTGCCCTCGTTGATACACTTTTTCTTCAAAGAATTAAATCAAATTGGTCAGACAGGATGTGCCCTTGACAAAGCCCTATTGAAAAATAGTTCCCACCTGAAACATCGCCTATACATGCTCTCCAGAGATGCTGCCTGACCTGCTGATTTACTCCAGTACTTTTTGTCCTTTTATGTATAGCCAGCACCCGCAGTTCCTTGTTGGCCATCTCTGATTCGTTCTTTTCTTTCCAAATGATCATTAAGTCTCCCAAAATATTTTCCAGTATCTACACCACCGCTGATGTTAGCCTCTAGTTACCAGTCGTTTCCCTCGTGCTTTTCCTGAAAAGGGGATCCATGTTTGCCTTCCTTCAATCTTCTGCTACCACACTTGCATCCAGTGAAGATCTAAAAATCTCAGCCAGAGCCCCAGTAATCTCTTTCCTTGTCTTCTGCAGCAGCCTTTATTTACAGATTCACCACAAAATCTAAGATGGACACAAAGTGCTGGAGTAACTCAGTGGGTCAGGCAACATCTCTGGAGAAAAGAACAGGTGATGTTTTGGGTCAGGGCCCTTCTTCAGACTCAGGTTGTGTGAAGAGCTGGAGGCAAGAAAAGACCAGGACCAATCAAGGCAGGCCTGTCTGCCAATTATTTTTTTGTAATCACTTTTAGCTTTCCTAATTATACATTGGTATTTTAATCTTTGCTATTGTTTTCATTTGATGGCAGGATATTGCCATAGGACAATAGTGCTATCTTTTAATAACCTCATAGAATAATTGACACCTAAATAAACTGTAACATTTCTAGTCAAGAGTCAAAAGATTCAAGCTGGGTTTATTTGTCATAGGCACCAGATATAGACAAGAACAATGACACTCGTACTTGATGAGGCTTTACAGGCACATTAAATGCAACAAACATAACAAAAATAATTATCCAATAAATTAGCAGTCATTTGAGTAAACTAGACCATGGCAGAGCAAAATTCAAAGTGTTTAGAGCAAAGTCCTTAGAGATGTCAACTTATTTACATCGGCGAAACCAAGCGCAGGCTCGGCGATCGCTTCGCTGAACACCGCATTAACCAATGCCCGAGCACTTCAACTCCCCTTCCCATTCCCAGTCTGACCTTTCTGTCATGGGCCTCCTCCAGTGCCATAGTGAGGCCCACCGGAAATTGGAGGAACAGCACCTCATATTTCGCCTGGGCAGTTTGCAGCCCAGTTGAATGAACATCGACTTCTCCAACTTTAGATAGTTCCTCTGTCCCTACCGTCCTCTCCTCCTTCCCAGATCTCCCTCTATCTTCCTGTCTCCACCTATATCCTTCCTTTGTCCCGCCCCCCTGACATCAGTCTGAAGAAGGATCTCGAACCGAAACGTCACCCATTCCTTCTCTCCCGAGATGCTGCCTGACCTGCTGAGTTACTCCAGCAATTTGTGAATAAAGTCCTTAGAGGTTCGGTGATGAGGTGGAGTTGTGGTGAGCGTTGTGCAGGTTGGTTCAAGAACTTGTGTGCTGGTCACAGAAGTGAATCTGCAATCACACATTACAATAGCTCCACTCCTTCATGTCCATACTCTGACAGCACTTCACGTTATTCCCTCTATCATGTATCTGTACACTGTGGATGGCTCGATTGTAATCATGCATTGCCTTTCTGCTGACTGGTTAGCGGAAAGGCAATACATGACAAAACAAAAGCTTTTCACTGTACCTCGGTACACTAGACAATAAACCAGACATAAACACATGATGGGAGGACCCTGGAGGTAATATTTCCCAGGCTCCCACACCTTCTTTCCGATGGTAACAATGAGAAGAGAACATGGCTGGGGTGGTAGGGTCTTTGATGATATTAAGTACTTTGTTGAGGTAGTGCTTCCTGTATATTCCTTCAATGGCGGGGAGGTCATTCACGGGCATTCACCGCTTACTGCAGCCTCCTTTGTTCTTGAGCAGTCAAATTTCAAAACCAGGTCATGGTGAAACCAATCAATATGCTCTCCACTGTACACAAACAATGGCGTATTCAGCAAAAGATCTAATTTTGATGAAGTATTCAGCAAAATATCATATTTTCCTCAAACTTTTGGGCAATACAGTGGCACAGCGGCAGAGTTTCTGCTTCACAGCGCCAGAGACCCAGGTTCGATCCTGACTACGGGTATTGTCTGTATGAAATTTGTACGTACTCCCTGTGACCGCGTGGGCTCCCTCTGGGTTCTTCAGTTTCCTCCTACACTCCAAAGATGACCAGGTTTGTAGGTTAATTGGCTAAGTAGTGCCAATTAAGTTGTAAAATTATCCCTGGTGTGTTGGATAATGCCAGTGAACGGTATGATTTCTGGTCAGCATGGACTCAGTGGGCTGAAGGGCCTGTTTCAGCACTATATCTCTAAGGCCTAAAGTCTAGAGGCGTGGGTGAGCTTTCTTTGTGATTGCATCAATATGCTATCCCCATGGATTGGGTAGATTTAGGGGCCAAAGGGAGGCCGGTGGGACTAGTGTAGATGGGGTATGTTGGTCGGCATAGGGCCGAAGGGCCTGTTTCCACGAAGTATGACTCGATGACTCTCTTGAACAGGTAAGATTATCTGCACAATTCAAATAGAGATTGACTGATTGATACGTTGGGACACATTATGTATTGACACTCTGCATTTGACACACTTGGGAAGCAGTCCTTATCTTAAGCTTTCTTATTTTGTCACACCTGGTACCAAGCCAAAATCTTACCTTATGGCAAGCAGAAAATTGAAAATTACTTTCAATGTACCTTAATCAGCTTGCGTGTTAAGATTAGTTCTGGTTCAACTTAAGGCATGGATAGTGTTCTGTCATTTCCGATCTTATCAGTTTTATTTTTGACCATTTTATGACATGAAATTTTGCTTGAAAAAAAAAAGTTTGGTGTCACTCTTTGAGACGGGTAGGTCATGGTGCTATTTTTATACTAATTAAACCTCACTGAAGCAAACCTATTGTCAAGTGTGTTCTTCACACAAAAATAATGAGGCCAAGCCAGAAAGCAGGCTGGGGCATGAGAAAATGCACTCAATATAATACGAAGGATCTGGACATTGGCCCTAATTAGTTTCCCTGTGACATTAAAGTGTCCTCACTGTTTGCATAATGATCTGCCCATTATTTGAACCTGGTAACGTCAGTCTGTTGTCATTCAAAGAGATCGAACAAAAGGCAGGGGCCGGAATGGTGATAAGGCCCAGATAGGATTGGCAATGATACGGAAAGGCAGGGCAGGCTTCAAGACCTGCAGGGCCCATTCCTGCTCCTACATCTCATGAGCATGACCATTTGTTCCTGTTTGGACACCACAGTCTTGGCACCATGGACCAGGCCAGGTTCAGCACTAAACAACCCAGTCACCATACTTGTCCCACAGGAGTGCAGAGAAGATTTACGAGGATGTTGCCAGGACTCGAGGACCTGAGTTATAGGGAGAGGTCGGGCAGGCTAGGACTCTATTCCTTGAACTGCAGGAGGAAGAGGGGTGATCTTATAGAGGTGTATAAGATCACGCGGGGAATGGATAGGGGGAATGCACAGTCTGTTACCCGGAATAGGGGAAACAAGAACCAGATGACATAGGTTTAAGTTGAGAAGGGAAAGATTTAATAGGAATCTGAGGGGCAACCTTTTCACACAGAGGGTGGTGAGTATATGGAATGTATTTCCAGAGGAGGTTGTTGAGGAACTTACTATAATAACATTTAAAAGTACTTGGACAGGTACATGGACAGGAAAGGTTTAGAGGCAGTCCGAAAAACTGTCCCGACCCAAAACGTCACCATCCTTTTTCTCCAGTGATGCTGCCTGACCCGCTGATTTATCCCAGGACTTTGTGTCTATGTAAGATTAAGAAGGGTATGGGCTAAATGTGGGCAGATGGGACTAATGTCGATGGGGCATCTTGATTGGAATGGGAAAGTTGGGCCGAAGGGCCAGTGTTCCTGCTGTATGACTCTATGCCTATGCTATTTCAATTCCAGGCAGCGATAAAACCTTCTTTTGCTGCTGCAAAATGTCATGGTTCTCCTGTCCTCAAATTAGTCCAGAGCAGGGTTGTGTTGACAAGTTGTGTCTGGGCAGACTGCTTGCAATGTAACTCCATTTTGATGGACATGCCTTATTCCATTTGGATCACTGGAGATGTGAGTCAGTGCCCTACCAGCCTTGCCACTCTGCTGCAATTCATTCAGGATTGACAGTATTAAATCTCCAAGCCAAAGCTCTGAAGATGAGGATTTGTAGATAATTATTCATTACACCATCCTTTTGCTCCAGTGATGCTGCCTGACCCGCTGATTTATCCCAGGACTTTGTGTCTATGTAAGATTAAGAAGGGTATGGGTTAAATATGGGTAGATGGGACTAATGTCGATGGGGCATCTTGATTGGAATGGGAAAGTTGGGCCGAAGGGCCTGTGTTCCTGCTGTATGACTCTATGCCTTCTGTGACTAGAAGACTCTAGGGCTTCTGTGTCACTGCTCCGCAACTCCACCTGTTGCCAACCGCCCACAGATGTCTCTCTCAGAAAGCCTCATCTCTTGCTCTGCCAACCCCTCCCCTTCTAATGATAGACACAAAGTGCTGGAGTAACTCAGCGGATCAGGCAGCATCTCTGGAGAAAAAGGATGTGTGACGTTTCAGCTCGGGACCCTTCTTCAGACTTCTTCTTCAGAAGTAGGGTCCTGACCCGAAATGTCACAGGAACAGGCTCTTCGGCCCAACTTGTCTGTACTGACCAAGATGCCCCATCTAAGCTACATTTGCCCACATTTGGTCGATTTCCCTCTAAACCATTCCTGTCCATGAGCCTGTCCAAATGTCTGTTAATTATTGTAATTGTTGCTGCCTCAACCATTTTCACTGGCAGCTTATTTAGCAAAATTTTAAATTGGTATAAAAATTAATGTAACCATTTTCTCTGGAACACTGGAAGTTGCAGGGAGACCTGATAGACTGATAGAAATATATAAAATTATGAGAGGCATAGATAGGGTAGACAATTAGAATCTTTTTTTCCAAGATGGAAAAATCAAATACTAAAGGGCATAGCTTTAAGGGGAGTGGGGCAAAGTTTAAAGGAGATGTGTGTGGCAAGTTTTTTTACATAGAGGGTGGTGAGTGACTGGAACATGCTGCCAGGGGGCTGCTGGTTGAAACAGATACTTTAGTGGCATTTAAAAGGCTTTTGGATAGGCATATAGTTATGCAGGGAATGGGGGGATATGCGTTATGTGCAAGGTCGATAAGTGATGGTCTTGGCATCAAGTTTGGCACAGACAGAGTGAGCCAAAGGGCCTGTTCTTGTGCAATACTGTTCTATGTTCCATTAAATTTTAAAAGAATTATGGAAAACACGTTAGAACATTATTACATAATTAAGAACAATAACAATGTAAAATCGATATAAATTACTGAATCTATCATTTCCCCTATTAAGTGCCAGGTCACGAAACCCCATTCAGATACGTGAGGATTGTAGACCTCGGCCATCTCCTGGCATTGACACTGGACTCCAGGTGGAAAGTAGCCACAGAACAGAATGACAAATGCACTGACATTTATCACGTAGCTTGTCCCGGCCTGTAGACAGCGTGCACGAGTCAAAATGTACTCAGCAGCTGAATGACAACATTTCCCACTGGCAGCTCAATTTAGTTTTAGTTTTAGTTTTAGAGTTGCAGCACGGAAACAGGCCCTTCGGCCCACCGAGTCCCCGCCGACCAGCGATCCCCGCACATTAACACTATCCTACACATATTAGGGACAATTTACACTTGTACCAAGTGTACAAACCCAAGCCAATTTACCTACAAACCTGTACGTCTTTGAGGTTTAGTTTAGTTTAGTTTAGATTAGAGATACAGCGTGGAAATAGGCCCTTCGGCCCTCCGGGTCCATGCCGACCAGGGATCCCTGCCCACTAGGGACAATCTTTTACCCCAAGTTAATTAACCTACAAACCTGTACGTCTTTAGAATGTGGGAGGAAACCGAAGATCTCGGAAAAAACCCACGCGGTCAGGGGAAGAACGTACAAACTCTGTACAGACAGCAGCCATAGTTGGGATCGAACCCCTGTCACTGATGCTGCAAGCGCTGTAAAGGCAGCAACTCCACTGCTGCGCCACCGTGCCACCCCAAGGCATTTAGACATGACCGGCACATAACCAGTTTTAAAGGTGACGGTACACGCTGGCAAGGTACCGGCACCACTAACGTGACACACATGTTGATTAATCATGCTTAGCTCATGGATAACATAAATGAATGAATTAGAACCTTGATTTATTTAGTAAGTGAGTTAGTTTAGTTTATTGTCACGTGTACCGAGATACAGTGAAAAACCTGCGTGGAGTGCGATCCAATCAACGGAAAAACAATACATGATTACAATCAAGCCATTTACAGTCTATAGATGGTGGTGTTTAAGAAGATCATAGTTAAAGTGAGGAATGTTGCTGCAGGAGTAGAGATTTAAGAGTGTGGAGCGATTGTAATATGTGATTATAGTTATTATAGGGCAGCACTCAGGTACATTTTTTAGATTTAGATTTAGAGATACAGCACAGAAACAGGCCCTTCGGTCCACCGAGTCCGTGCCGTCCAGTGATTCCCGCACATTAACACTATCCTACACACACTAGGGACAATTTTTACATTTCCCCAGTCAATTAACCTACATACCTGTACGTCTTTGGAGTGTGGGAGGAAACCGAAGATCTCGGAGAAAACCCACGCAGGTCACAGGGAGAACGTACAAACTCCGTACAGTACAGCACCCGTAGTCAGGATCGAACCTGAATCTCCCGTACAGTGGGTAGAGCTGATGCCTCACAGCGCCAGAGACTCAGGTTCAATCCTAACCTCAGGTACTATCTATGTGGAGTTTATACGTTCTCCCTATGGCAGCATGGGTTTCCTCTGGGTGCTCCAGTTTCCTCCACACCCCAAAGACATCTAGGGTTGTAGGTTAATTGACCTCCAGAGATGCTGCCTGACCCGCTGAGTTACTCCAGCACTTTGTGAAACGTCACCTATCCGTGTTCTCCACAGATGCTGCCTGACCCGCGGAGTTACTCCTGCACTCTGTGAAACGTCATCTACATTATGCAAAGAGAATATATAAGAAAATAACTGCAGATGCTGGTACAAATCGAAGGTATTTATTCACAAAAAGCTGGAGTAACTCAGCAGGTCAGTAAATAATTGCTCAGACCAGGCAGCAAAGGAAAGACAGAAATCGTTATCATTTCTGATTAATGACTTCTCATTAGCACAGATTTGTCCTGATGAAAGATTTTTAACCTGAAACATTAACTCTCTGCACAGATGCCGCAAGGCCCCCTGAGTATTTCCAACATTTTCTCTTTTTATTTCAGATTTATTGCTTGTGCAATGTTTTGCTTTGGACATGAAATCTCGAAAAGAACAATTATATTGCATATTTCTTTCATTTTTCTGCATTTGACTGCATCGTTAAGGTTTTAAGCAAATACACATTTTATTATGGGCCAGGTTGAACTAGCCCTGGCCAGCAAGTCTATAGCAAATTTTTAATAATCTTATGATCTGAATATTAAGTAAATCAATAAAAGTGAGAACTGAAATTTTACCAACATGCTGAATTAATTTTATTCACAGTCTCCATTAATATTGATCCATGATTTTAAATAATGAGATTATATGCTGATGTAAAGCAATGGAGATTTACAATTGCTATTGAGGACGTGCAGCGTAGGTTTACTAGGTTAATTCCCGGAATGGCGGGACTGTCATATGTTGAAAGACTGGAGCGACTAGGCTTGTATACACTGGAATTTAGAAGTGATGAGAGGAGATCTTATCGAAACGTATAAGATTATTAAGGGGTTGGACACGTTAGAGGCAGGAAACATGTTCCCAATGTTGGGGGAGTCCAGAACAAGGGGCCACAGTTTAAGAATAAGGGGTAGGCCATTTAGAACGGAGATGAGGAAAACTTTTTTCAGTCAGAGAGTTGTGAATCTGTGGAATTCTCTGCCTCAGAAGGCAGTGGAGGCCAATTCTCTGAATGCATTCAAGAGAGAGCAAGATAGAGCTTTTAAGGATAGCGGAGTTAGGGGGTATGGGGAGAAGGCAGGAACGGGGTACTGATTGAGAATGATCAACCATGATCACATTGAATGGCGGTGCTGGCTCGAAGGGCCGAATGGCCTACTCCTGCACCTAGTGAAAAAATAAATTTAAAAATAAAATAAAATTCCCTCTGTGGTCCGTGCAGGGTCTAATCATAAGGACGATTGTAAATCTGATTGTTAGCTAGGCCAAGAAGCTGATCGTTGACTTCAGGAGATTAAAGGGGGGATCCAGGAAACTGTCTCCATCAACAGGTTGGTGGTGGGGTGAATCAACAGTTTCAAGTTCCTGGGCGTACATATTTCTGGAGATTTATCCTGGGGCAAAAGAGCGTTACGGTGGCACAGCGGTAGACTCACTGCCTTACCACGCCAGGGACCAGGGTTTGATGCTGACTAAGAGTGCTTGTCTGTACGGAGTTTGTACGTTCCCCCCAGGACCTGTGTGGATTTTTTCCAAGATCTTTGGTTTCCTCCCACATTCCAAAGACATACAAGTTTGTAGGTTAATTGGTGTGGTATAAAAATGTAAATTATGTGTAGGATAGTGTTAATGTGCGGTCTGTACTGAGTTTGTACATTCTTACTCTGACCACGTGGGTTTTCTCCAGGTGTTCCAGTTTCCTCCCGCATTCCAATGGCGTGCAGGTTTGTAGCTGTATTGGCTTCGGTAAATTACCCCCAGTGTGTAGGATGTGAAATTGGAATAATGGGTAATCGTTGGCCTATGCGGGCTCGGTGGGTTGAAAGCCTGTTTCCATGCTGTATCTCTAAGCTAAACTAAACATTGAATCATAACGCCACCGGCAATCACAGAAGGGGGACATCTTGGCCTCTTATTCTGGTTGCAAGTTCTGGTTGACCATCTTTCAGTGAACTGGCTGCCAGGGAGTAGTGGAACATCTAGTCCCTGAGCAGCGTCCATCCCAAATTGATAGATGAAGCAAAGACATCCTTCAACTTCATAGGCATAAATAAATCACAATTTTCTAGGGTATAGAGCTAGCTGAAAGTAAAAATAGCTTGAAATAAGATTTCCCCTGACTTATAGTTTGTGCTTTACACGGTAAACTGAGAGCTATTTTCTGCTATCGATTCATTCCCAACTCAATAAACAAGCCCAAATGTCTTTAGTTTAGTTTAGTTTAGTTTTGAGATACGGTATGGAAACAGGCCCTTCGGCCCACCGGGTCTACACCGACAATCGATCACCCGTTCACACTAGTTCTATGTTAACACGCTTCCTCATTCACTCCCTACATTAGGAGCAATTTTACAGAGACCAATTAACCTACAAACCCGCACATCTTTGGGATGTGGGAAGGAACCAGAGCACCCAGATGAAACCCATGTGGTCACAGGGAGTAGGTGCAAGCTCAACACAGATGGCACCCAAGATCAGGATCGAACCTGGGCCTCTGGCACTGTGAGGCAATGGTCTCCTCTCAACCTCCGATTCCACACAAAACAATCCAAGTCTGCCAAAGCTCTCCATATAGCTAATACCATCTAATCTAGACAGCATTCTGGAAAACCTCTTCTGCGTCCTCTCTAAAGCTGCCACATCCTTCCTGTAATGGGTGACCAGAAATGCATGGAATATTCCAAATGTGGCCGAACCAAAGTCCTATAAAGCTGCAACGTGTACTCCTGACTCTTATACTCGGCACGGTGGCGCAGCGGTAGAGTTGCAGCCTTACAGCGAATGCAGCGCCGGAGACTCAGGTTCGATCCTGACTATGGGCGCCGTCTGTACGGAGTTTGTACGTTCTCCCCGTGACCTGCGTGGGTTTTCTCCGAGATCTTTGGTTTCCTCCCACACTCCAAAGACGTACAGGTATGTAGGTTAATTGACTGGGTAAATGTAAAAATTGTCCTTAGTGTGTGTAGGATAGTGTTAATGTGCGGGAATCGCTGGACGGCGCGGACTCGGTGGACCGAAGGGCCTGTTTCCGCACTGTATCTCTAAATCTAAAAAATCTAAATCTACTCAACTTGTCAGTGTCCTTCTGGGTTTAATGGTGAATCCAATGATGGCAAATCAGATGCTTGGCATTTCATCAACAACTGTGCAAGGTTTAGGGGGATATGGGCTCAATGGGGACAGAAGGGACCAGAGCAGATGGGGCATCTTGGTCAGCATGGGAAAGTTGGGCCAAAGGGCTATTTCCATGCTTTATGAGTCTATGACTCTATAACTCACCTGGCCCTTCCAAATTGAAATGAAACACCTTGATACCACCCATTTTGATTTGATTAAACCCCTGAACTTTACGAGCTGATGCATGGTTTGTGTTAACGTGCTATTATTTTTCCAGTAACATTTGGTTCATGATGTATAAACTGTTAGAGAAATGTTCTTCTATGATTTTTAAAGAACATTAATTAACATTTCTTTGGTTGTTCGACAGCTGCTGTCACTTTGGAAGCAATCCGAACAAATTTTCTTTTCAACCTGTCAGCATTATCTGTTGCAATCTATTATATTTGAGTTTATTCTTGTGAGTATCCATTGGTATAATCTGCTTTCTGTCAAGTGCCAAATAAATTTTGATATGAATCATACAGGGGAAAGAATCTAATAGAACAACTGTATTTACCATTTAGATACTTTCATTCACTTTTCAGGATTAAAACATCACTGAACTACTGTACTCCTTCTGGTAAAGATTCTCCTTCAGTGTTAAAGGGCAATGCCTCCTGGAATGAGCTTCACGTTACTAGGTGTAAATATCATCAACAATTTGTCCTAGTACAACTACAGCAATGCTATGGTCGAGAAAGCACACCAACTTCCTCAAAAGGCTAAGGAAATTCGACATGTTTAGTTGAGTTTAGTTTACTTTAGTTTAGTTTAGTTTAGTTTGGAGATACAGCATTGAAACAGGCCCATCGAGTCCACACTGATCATCAATCACCAGTTCCCACCAGTTCTATGTTATTCCACTTGCTTATCCACTCCGCACACATTGAGGGCAGTTAACGAAGACCAATTAACATACAAACCCGCGTGTCTTTTGGGATGTGAGAGCAAACCGGAGCACCCGGAGGAAACCCATGTTGTCACAGGGAGAACATGCGAACTGCATACAATCAGCACCCGAGGTCAGGATCGAACCCCGGTCTCTAGCGCTGTGAGGCAGCAGCTCTACCAGCTGCGCCACCGTGCAGTGACACTTTGTCACTGTCTCTCACGACTCTTGCCAACTTCGACAGATGAATGAATAAGTTTGAATGAATGAATGAGTTTCTTGGCCAACATTACGGTCTAAACATGTGGGTGAAAATAAACCAGAGCAAAAAAGAGACTGCAGACTTTGGTTATTGAATAGAACTATCACTCGTGGGGGGAAAAAACTGTTTTTATGTCTGGCACGATTGAACGTATCAGATCCATATACTGGAATCCTGAGCAAAACTCAAAGTGCTGGAAAACAGCAGATCAGGCAACATCTGTGGAAGAAATGGACAGACAATGTTTCAGGTCGGAACCGTTCTTTAGACTGATAGTTGTTGGGTAGGGGGGAGGGTGAAAAGAGGGATAGGAGCGGGATAAAGTCTGACAAGTGATAGGTGGATACAAGTGAGGGGAATTTGGAAGGACAGATGGTTGGAGAAAGGCTTGTGTAAAGGAGACTAAGGGTGTTGGATAAGGTGAGAAGGGCAGTGAAATATTAAAGCAAGAGGGGTGGGGATAGAGGTGGATCGGGACAGGAGAGGGAAACGAGAAGGGATAAAAGGAAAGTGAGATACTCGTGGATGGGAGACGAATGTACAAGGAAGGAGAAAGAAGCAGGGTGATTGGAAGGGAGGGAGATAGTGGGGGAATGAGTGTGCACTGGGGTGGGAGTGAGGCATACAGGGAAGAGAGAGTGGGCAAGGGGCGATTACTTGAAATTGGAGAATTTAATGTTTATACCATGAGTTGCAAACTATCAAAGCAGAATATGAGGTGTTGTTGCCCTCGTTTCCATGTAGCCTGATCCAGGCAATGCAGATGGTGTGCGTCCATCCATCTGTGAGAGATGGTGGTGCGGGATTGACGTAGTCCTGCTTGGAGAGGGGAATGTTTCATCTGTGGTTGCATCTTCTGCTGCGGCTGACTAGACCTATCCATGACAGGTAGACCCCCCCCAGCTTCCAACAGGTGAAGTTGTCTCTGGCCATTGGACTGGGGAGTGTGTTGCTGTTGACCATTTCTGTGGCGATGGCGGCCATTCTCTAGGGCCGAGAACCACACACTGTCATGGTGCTTCATACCCGCCTGGAGGTCCATTTCTCCACCTACCCCGGTTCTCGGCAGCCACTTCCCGCTCGTCAGTGCCAATGTTAAAATTTGCCATGACTCATTTGATCGTATCCTCTCTTTATAGCACATCCTTGGGGAAGCATCCATTTTCCATTCTGGCCATGACCAGAAAGGTCGGTATGAGAAATACCTTCCTGTCCTGCTCCATTGCCAGAGTGAGGCTCCACCCAAAGTAGGGGAAATGTGGCCATTTCTTTGCACTTCTTTGTTGAGAGTGCTACTTGCCCTTGAGCAACCCTTGCCTGGATGTTGTCCAGATTTTGCTGCATGCAGGCGTGAGCGGCTTCATTTGCTGATGAGATACAAATGGGATTAAAAATTGTGCAACCATCAGCGAACATCTACCTTTCTGACCTTGCGATGGAAGGAAGGTAACTGAAGCAGCAGCTGAAAGTGCTCGAGCAGAGGACACTGGCCTGAGGAGTTCCTATAATGATCTTCAGCGGCTAGACTGATCAGACTTCAACAGCCCCAATCATCTCCACTCGCACGAGACGTGGCTCCAGCTATCGCAGTGTTACTTCTTCCACGGCCATCGATTTGTGTTCTACTGGGATGCATCGATACTACACCCGGTCAAACATTGCCTTGATGTCAAGGGCAGTCACTCTCACCTCACCTCTGGAACTCAGCTCTTTGGTTTACGTTTAGTTTATTGTCAAGTGTACCGAGGTACAGCGAAAAGCCTTTGGTGCGTGCAAACCAGTCAACGGAAAGACAATACATGATGGCAATCCACAGTGTACAGATACATGATAAAGGGAATAACGTGAATAACCATTCAGGCAATGCAGATGGTTGGTGTCCATCCATCGGCGAGAGACAAAAGGGCGGCACGGTGGCATAATGGTAGAGTTGCTGCCTTACAGTGCCAGGGACCCGGGTTCGATCCTGACTACAGGTGCTTGTCTGTACGAAGTTTGTACTTTCTTCCCATGACTTGAGCGGGTTTTCTCCGAGATCTTCGGTTTCCTCCCACACTCCAAAAACGTACAGGTTTGTACGTTAATTGGCTTGGTGCAAATGTAAAATTTGTCTCTCTTGTGTGTAGGGTGGTGTTCATGTGTGGGTATCGGAGGTCGGTGCGGACTCGGTGGACCGTCGGGCCTGTAACTCTAAACTAAACTAAAGATGATGGTGGGGGTTTTGTCGTTGTCCGTTGGAGAGAGGAATGTTTCATCTGCGATTACATTGCTTGTTGTGCCGACTAGGGCTACCCTTAACAGGTAGACCCAATATACCTACATACCTGTACGTCTTTGGAGTGTGGGAGGAAACCGAAGATCTCAGAGAAAACCCATGCAGGTCACGGGGAGAACGTACAACTTCCGTACAGACAGCACCCATAGTCGGGATCGAACCCAGGTCTCTGGCGCTGCAAGACAACTCTACCGCGGCGCCACCGTGCCACCCAACTGTCGTCACGCTGGGTGTGAATGGAACATACCTGGGTACGTTTCCACCTAATCGAGTAGATGACAATAACTGTATATAACACAGCTAGTACTGTAATTCAAGGCTTCAAAGTTACCTGTATAGCCGGCATATTGTCAGGTCAAGGAGCCTTTATCAAATCCATTGTTCTCAGTAATATTCTTGATTTAGTTTAGTTTAGTTTTGTTTAGATATACAGCATGGAAACAGGCCCATTGGCTCACCGAGTCCGCGCTGACCAGCGATTCCCGTACACTGGCACAATACTGCACATGAGGGACAATTTGCTCATTTTACCGATGCCAATTAGCCTTCAAACCTGTACGTCTTCGGAGTGTGGGAGAAAACCAGAGCACACGGGGAAAACCCACGCAGGTCATGGGGAGAACATACAAACTCTGTACAGACAGCACCCATAGTCAGGATCGAACTCGGGTCGGTTAATGGATTAGTTGAAAGATACAGCATGAAAACAGCCCCTTCAACCCACGGAGTCCACTCCGATCATCAACCATGTGTTCACACTAGTTCTATGTCATTCCACTTTCACATCCACTCCCTAACCTCTAGGGGCAATTTATAGAAGCCTGCAGACCAGCACGTCTTTGGGATGCAGGAGAAAACTGGAGTACCCGGAGGAAACCCACGCGGTCACAGAGAGAACATGCAAACTCCACACGGGATGCATCTGAGGTCAGGATCAAGCCCAGGTCTCTGCCGCTGTGAGGTAGCAGCTACACCAGTGTGACGCCCAAATCAATCAATTGAACATCCATTCATCACTTCTAGCTGAACTTGGTTGCATATGTCGAAACAAGGAACTGCAGATGCTGGCTTACAAGAAAAATGACACAAAGTGCTGGAGTAACTCAGCAGATCAGGCAAGATCTGTGGAGAACATGGATAGGTGAAGTTTTGGGTCTGGACCCTTCATTATGTGGCAGCCTTTCTTTTAATGCACGCATCAGCCTGGTCAGTGATAATGCTTCCTTGTCACTCTTGGTGATGGACACTGAGGTCCCCCACCTACAGTGCATTCTGTGTCCTTGCTATGTTCAGGGATACTTCAAATTGTTGTTTAACATGCATTCATTCATTTGCTGTGGGATAGCTATACTTTACTTCAGACACAAAAAGCTGGAGTAACTCCAGATTTTTGTGTATGTCTTCAGTTTAAACCAGCATCCTTACTATACTTTACTTTACATTAGCGATGCAGCATCGGAACAGGTCCTTTAGCCCACCGAGACCGTGCCAACCAGCGATCACCCCGTACACTAGCACTATCCTACACACGAGGGAGAATTTACAAAAGCCAATTAACCTACAAACCTGTACGTCTTTGGAGTGTGGGAGGAAACCGGACCAACCAGGGAAAATCCATGCAGTCATGGGGAGAACGTACAAACCCCAGGTAGACACAAAAGGCTGGAGTAACTCAGTGGGACAGGCAGCATCTCTGGAGAGAAGAAATGGGTGACGTTTCAGGGTCGAGACCCTTCTTCAGACTCTACCTTCGTGTTTTTTTCTGTCGACCTTTGAGTTAAATCAGCATCTGCAGTTCTTTCCTACCCAGAATATGTACAAACCCCATACAGACAGCACCCGTAGTCAGGATCGAACCTGGGTCTCTGGAGTTGTCAGGCAACAACTCTACCACTGCGCCATCGTGCCGCACCTCAACTGGTTCAATTGAATTGCTTGCATCTTCAGAGGAAAACACATGGGATAAGTGTGGAGACATATGTAGGACAGGCAAGGTTAAGCGGCAGATATTCTTCCCTGAAGGACATGAGTTGACTTTTTTTGATCATGTGGTAGTTTTTAATGTAGTCATTACTAAGACTAATAGTTTCTTCTGCCAAATTCCAACAGTAAATTAATTTAAATTTCAAATAGGTGCTGTGCTGGGATTTGAACTTGGGTCTCTCGACTAGTAATCAGGATTATGCATTACAGGTCTGGTAATTTAACCGCTGCGCCATCATCCAACTTATTCAATGCAGAATTAGATGTATTTCAACAATGGAAACGCAGATGCACAATCTTTGTAATTGCTCAGTGGCTTAAGATGCAGATAAAGAAACAAAATTGAAAATCAAAGCGACTGCATATGCAGGAAATCCAAAATAAAAATGTAAAATGTGTGAAATACTCAGCGGATCTGGCCGCATCAGTTCAGTAATTGTTCTGTTGTCATCTGTAATTAGAAACATAGAAACATAGAAAGTAGGTGCAGGAGTAGGCCATTCGGCCCTTCGAGCCTGCACCGCCATTCAATATGATCATGGCTGATCATCCAACTCAGTATCCCGTACCTGCCTTCTCTCCATACCCCCTGACCCCTTTAGCCACAAGAGCCACCTCTAACTCCCTCTTAAATATAGCCAATGAACTGGCCTCAACTACCTTCTGTGGCAGAGAATTCCACAGATTCACCACTCTGTGTGAAAAAAAACTTTCTCATCTCGGTCCTAAAAGACTTCCCCCTTATCCTTAAACTGTGACCCCTTGTTCTGGACTTCCCCAACATCGGGAACAATCTTCCTGCATCTAGCCTGTCCAACCCCTTAAGAATTTTGTAAGTTTCTATAAGATCCCCCCTCAATCTTCTAAATTCCAGCAAGTACAAGTCTTAATCTTATGAAGATGAATAGAACAGAGAACAGTAAAGTACAGGATCATGCCCTTTGGTCCACAGTGTCTGTGCCGAACATGGTGAGAAGATAAACTAGTCTCCTCTGCCTGCACTTGATCCATACCCCTCCACTCCCTGCATACCCATGTGCCTATCTAAAATGCCAAGATCGTATTTACCTCCAGTACCACCATTTTGGCAATGCTTTCCAGGCACCCATCACCCTCCGTGTAAAAAACTTGCCCCACACATCTCTTTTAAACTTTGCCAATCTCACCTTAAAGCTGTTCCCTCAGCTCTGACCTTTCCACCCAAGGGAAAAAAGCTCCGGCTGTCTACCTTATCTTTGCCCTTCATAATTTCAGATACATCTGTCAATGTCTCCTTTCAACCTTGGATTCCAGAGAAAACAAACCAAGTTCGTTCAATCTTTCCTTATAGCTAATACCCTCTAATACTAGGCAGCAATACGATCAACATCTTCCGAACCCTTTTCTAAACCTCCTCATCCTTCATGTGGTTTAGTTTAGAGATACAGCAGGGAATCAGGCTCATCGACCCACCGAGTCCGTGCCAACCAATGATCCCCGTACACTAACACTATCCTACACACTGGGGACAATTTACAATTTTTAACCCAAGCCAATTAACCTACAAACCTGAAACAGGCACAAAAAGCTGGAGTAACTCAGCGGGTCAGGCAGCATCCTTGGAGAAAAGGATCAGGTCACACCCCCGGTTGGGCAACCAGAACTCCTTGCAATACTCCAAATGCATCCTAACCAAAGTCCTATGAAGCTGCATCATGATTAGATGAAACATTAGATTCAGCAAGGATCTGGCAAAAATAAATCAAGGTGGTAAGCTGAGGGGCAAAAGCTTCAGCTACTAATTTTTTTAGTTTAATAAATTTAACAATAATCTAAGTAATGTGTTTTACTGTAGGAACAGCAGCTATTTCCCCTGCCGCATTTATAAATCAAATTCACTTAACATGTATTGTTTTCCGGGCAACATGGACCATTTTAATATGAGTGATACATTGGATGTACAGTACTTACACCTTTTCAATCAGGGTTAAATTCACTAGAAGAAAATTGCACACAGTTTCGTGGAGTGTCCTTGCAAGTGGAAGTCTACTGCGCACGTGACTGGAATTGGTGTTTGTGTGCTTTACATTTCAGACCCATTAAGACATCCTCCAAGATAAAATCTGCTTGAACATAAGCGAAAGCTTTCCTTTGGCTCATTGGATGATGACATGAAGTAATGCTTTTACCCACTAAACTATTGATCTGCTATTGGTTACCCGACTGCAGGAAAGATGATTTTAAGCTGGAAAAAAATCAGAATGATTTCCGAGAATTTTGCAAGGACTCGAGGGACTGAGTTATAAGGAGAGAGTGGGCAGTCTGGGACTTTATTTCTTGGAGTGGAGCAGCCTGGTTTTATAAAGGCGTATAAAATTAGGAAAGGCATAGATAGGTTCAATGCATTTAGTCTTTAGCCCAGGGTTCGGGAATCAAGAACTAAAGGACATAGATTTAAAGTAAGAGGATAAAGATTTAATAGGAAGCTGAGGGGCAATATTTTTTTCACACAGAGGGTGGTAAATATAGAGAATGAGCTGCCAGAGGAAGTGGTGGAGGCAGGTACAATAACAACATTTAAAAGACATTTTAACAGTAAAATGCATAGGAAAGGTTCGGATATGGGGTACACACAAGCAAATGGGACCAGTGTAGATGGGCATCTTGGTCAGTATGGACGAGTTAGGCCAAAGGGCCTGTTTATGTGCTGTATGACTCTATATCTCTACGATGTAGTACTGGTACTCAATGGACAGACATGACCAGGCTACAATGTAAGGTATTTATTCACAAAGTGCTGGAGTAACTCAGCAGGTCAGGCAGCATCTCAGGAGAGAAGGAATGGGTGACGTTTCAGGGCCAGAAACGTCACCCATTCCTTCTCTCCTGAGATGCTGCCTGACCTGCTGAGTTACTCCAGCACTTTGTGAATAAATACCTTTGATTTGTACCAGCATCTGCAGTTATTTTCTTAGGCTACAATGTAATATAACAGTAAACTGTTATATTATTGAAAAATGAATCGAGATTTATGTTGTAATTGGTAAATGTACAACATTGTATGTATTATACCACGTATCTCAATGGTGGTTATATGCTTTACAGATATAAAGTATAACTGCATAGAGGGATTTGGGCCAAATGCAGGCAGGTGGGAATAGTATAGATGTGGCATGTAGGTCGGCATGAGCTAGTTGGGCCAAAGGGCCTGTTTATAAGCTGTACGACTCTCTGACCATGACATCGTCATTAACATGCATCCTTTAAACTGGCTTTTATTTATTACATACGTCTTTCAATTGATAAAAAGCAGACAGAGCTTCAGTTCCTTGGCAACTCAATAACTCTATAAACTTTGATTTTCTGTCAATTGCTTTAATTTAGTATCCCCTGTAGCAAGTTTGCAGTTGAAGGTAACAGTGAATGAGGCTGGAGAATCAATTACTGTAGTAGTGCATCATCAGGCAGGCTGCTTCTATCATAAGATCGTCCAAAATTCTATACGTGTCTTGCTTCTGGAGTCATTTTCCTTCCACTGTCTTAAATAATGTATGTATATTTTATGTTTTTATATGTTGTGTGCGTCAATATTTCTGTGATGCTGCTCCAAGAAAGGTTTTCATTATATCTGCACCTCACCATACGTGTGCGTAGGGCAGTAAACTGTAAGTCTATATGTATTCCAAGCTGTTGAGATCATTAAAAAAACTAAGATATTTTCCAATAATTAGTTACTTTTTCTAGGGTGAAGCTTCATTTTTCAATTGTATTTTCTTTCAAATGGAAACAACGTTTTGATTCGATTATAGCAGAGGACCAATCAAAAGCAAATTGACGTTCCTGAATACAAACATACTTCAACCACTTACAAATATGATTACTCAATCTGTGTGTGGAGAAACTATTGGGTATTTACATATAGCACCATATATCCGGGTTCGATCCTGACTGCGGATGCTTTCTGTATGGAGTTTATACATTCTCCCCATGACCGAGTGGGTTTTCCCTGGGTACGTTGGTTTCCTCCCACACTCCAAAGACGTACAGATTTATGGGTTAATTGGCTTTGGTAAAAATTGTCCCAAGTGCATAGGTTAGTGCTAATGTATGTGAACCCGGTTGGTCAAAGGGCCTGTTTCCCCGCTGTATCTCTGAACTAAAGTAAACTAAACCAAGTGATCGATTGAAAGAGACAGCATGGAAAGAGGCCTTTCAGCCCATCGATCCCATGCCGACCATCGATTGCCTGGTCGCACACTTTCCATGTTATTTCACTTTTTCATACAGTCCCTACACATTAGGGGACAATTTACAGAGGCCGTTGAACCTACAAACCCGCACGTCTTTGGGATGTGGGAGGAAACCGAAGCACCTGGAAGAAACCTACGTGGTCACAGGGGGAACATGTAAACTCCACACACAGACAGCACCCGAGGCCAGGATCGAACGCGGATCTCTGGTGCTGTGAGGTGCTTGCATTTGGCCCATTTCCTTTTAAACCCTTCCTATCCATATAATCTGCCCAAGCGTCTTTTAAAACTCGCAATTATATCCGCTTGAAGCTTCTTCTGGCTTCTCATTCCAGATACGGACTACCCTCTGAGTGAAAAACGTGCCCCTGAGGTCCCTCTTAAGTCTCTCCCCTCTCACCGTAAGCCTATGTAGAAACAATTTCAAAAGCAGTTCAGGAGTGAGCTATATCAGCCATAAAAAGCAATCTGCCCAAATAAAAGATTTTGTCAACTTAAATAAATACACCCATATACAATGCTGTAACACAGAACAATTCACCCACGAGTTATTTGACCCTATCACAGTTATTCACTAATATCTCCATTATCACCCATCTCCTGCCAAGGTCTGATGAAAAATAGACGAGCAGTGAGGGAGTGCTCCATGCAGGGATTATATTGTGTTATTCAAACCACATATTGATAAGAGGCAATGACGAAAGTGAACCATGAATTGGATATTGCCCTTTTTTCATACTGGCCCTACATTTCACATTATAAACAGAATTACCTCAGAAATGTTTAAGAATATATTTAATACAAATGTTTACTGGCAAGGAATACTGAAAGAAATAACATCCGGATATAAATGTTGGGTGTGGAGGAAGGAAGGGTCTCGACCCGAAATGTCACCCATTCCTTCTCTCCCGAGATGCTGCCTGACCTGCTGAGTTGCCAGCATTTTGTGAATAAAAGGAACTGCAGATGCTGGTTTATACTGAACTTGGACACAAAGTGCTGCAGTAACTCAACAGGTCACGTGCCATCTCTGGAGAAAAAGGATGGGTGGCATTTCGGGTCGAGACCACTGATCGACCACAGCTGAATTTACAGCATGGTATCTCATCCTGCGAACTCGCAACAAGGGCAGCACGGTGGAGCAGCGGTAGAGTTGCTGCCTTGTAGCGCCAGAGACCCAGGTTCGATCCTGACTACAGGTGCTTGTCTGTACGGAGTTTGTATGTTCTCCCCCTGGTCTGTATTGGTTTTCTCCGGGATCTCCAGTTTCCTCCCACACTCCAAACACATACAGGTTTGTAAGTTAATTGTCTTGGCATAATTGTAAATTGTCCCTAGTGCGTGTAGGATAGTGTTAATGTGCAGGGATCGCTGGTCGGTGCGGACTCAGTGGGCCGAGGGGCCTGTATCTCTAAACTAAACTAAACTAAACAAAACAAGGATTTCAAATTACATCATAAATGATGACAACAAAAGAAAAGCTTTGACTATTGGAGACACAAGGAATTGCAGATGCTGGATATCTTGAGCAAAACACAAAGTGCTGGAGGAACTAGCGAGTCAGTCAACATCAGTAGAAGGAAGATAGTCAAAATGCTGGAGTAACTCAGCGGGACAGGCAGCATCTCTGGAGAGAAGGAATGGGTGACGTTTCGGGTCGAGACCCTTCTTCGTCAGTGGAGGGAATGGGCAGTTTGGAGCTCTTGTTGAGACCGATGCAGGAATCACAGAGAGGGAGCAGTGAGAGAGAACCTCACAGAACGCCCAGCGCAGAATTTCTAAAAGAGGGTGGCACGCTGACACAGAAGTCAGCACGCTCACGGCGCCAGAGACCCGGGTTCAATCCTGACTATGAGTACTGTCCGTGTGAAGTTTGCATGTTCTCCCTGTGACCTCATGGGTTTTCTACTGGTGCTCCGGTTTCCTCCCACATTCCAAAGACGTGCAGTTTGTAGGTTAATTGGCTTCTGTAAATTGCCTCTAGTGTGTAAGATGCGGAAGTGGGATAACATGGAACTAGTGTTCAGGGAATCAATGGTTGGCATGGACTCGGTGGACCGATGGGCCTGTTTCCACGCTGCGTCTCTAAACTAAAAAAATTAACTATGAAGGCAAGAACTTCTTCAATGTCTGAAGAAGGGTCTCAACCCGAAACGTCACCCATTCCTTCTCTCCTGAAATGCTGCCTGATCTGCTGAGTTACTCCAGCATTTTGTGAATAAATACCTTCGATTTGTACCAGCATCTGCAGTTATTTTCTTATACTCTTCAATGTAGGCATACTTTGAGGAGAGTTTGCAATGGAGGAGTCCAAAGAAAGATGCCGACCTAAAACGTCCTTTGTTCATCTCCACAGATGCCTCCTGACCCGTTAAGGTCCTTGAGCTTTTGACTATTATCCAGCAAGTTCAAATCAGCTTAGATCATCAAACTTGCCTGCTTTGCTGCTATTATTGATGTTGTTGTCAGTCCCATGGTACTTTAGACCATGGTTCTGCCACGTTAGCTTTTTGTATTGGTTCCCCTTGCCAATACTTTGTCATTGGGAAACAATGATATTCGCTGCAGGAGACTGACAGCTGGTATTTTGTAACTAAAAAATGCAACCAAAAATAACCTGCAATTAATTCAAAGGCATGTAACAAGACAGAGAGGGAGAGGGAGAGGGAGAGGGAGGGGGGGGGGGAGGGGGTGAGGGGGGGGAGGGGGGGAGGGGAGGGGGGGGAGGGGAGGGGGGGGAGGGGAGGGGGGGGAGGGGAGGGGGGGGAGGGGAGGGGGGGAGGGGAGGGGGGGGAGGGGAGGGGGGGGAGAGGGGAGAGGGGAGAGGGGAGAGGGGAGAGGGGAGAGGGGGAGGGGGAGGGGGAGGGGGAGGGGGAGGGGGAGGGGGAGGGGGAGGGGGAGGGGGAGGGGGAGGGGGAGGGGGAGGGGGAGGGGGAGGGGGAGGGGGAGGGGGAGGGGGAGGGGGAGGGGGAGGGGGGGAGGGGGAGGGGGAGGGGGGGAGGGGGAGGGGGAGGGGGGGAGGGGGAGGGGGGAGGGGGGGAGAGGGGGAGGGGAAGGGGGGGAGGGGGGGAGGGGGGAGGGGGGAGAGGGGGGAGAGGGGGGAGAGGGGGGAGAGGGGGGGAGGGAGGGGGAGGGAGAGGGAGGGGGGGGAGGGGGGGGAGGGAGGGGGAGGGAGGGGGAGGGAGGGAGAGGGAGGGAGAGGGAGGGAGAGGGAGGGAGAGGGAGGGAGAGGGAGGGAGAGGGAGAGAGAGAGAACAAATCAGGGTTCTGATAAAGACATTAACTGGTCAGTGAATACCAACAAAATCACCATGTATGTCATATGGACCACGTGCAGAAAGAGGAGACTAATTTAACTTGACATCAAGCTCAGCACTGACATTGTGGGCCAAAGGGCCTGCTCCTGTGCCTGTTCCTGAATTCTAGAGCCTGTTCCTGTGCTGTACTATTCTACGTTCCATGCTATCCTCTCGGCCCCCACACCACCACCACTGATTCCACTCTCTTGATCTCTGCCTTCTTGTGGACATTTTCTTTGTTCATTCCTCCCATCTTTATCAACTGAAAAATATCAGATTTTTATACTTTTCTAGTGTTGATGAAGGGTCGTCCATTTGAAATGTTAACTCTGCTTCACCTCTTCACAGATTGATATCTGACCTTCTGAGTATTCTTCTTAAATTCCGTTTTCACTTATTAAATTGTCACTTAGGTTAAATTTGCATTTTTATCTTTTCTAACCAAATGCATGATATATTCTTGTTAAGATCAGCTTGCAAACAGAATTGAACACTATTTGAATTGGTCATCTTTTTGTTTACTTTAACATTCAGAACTTTTTTTCTCTTTGGTTCAAATTAAAGACTTTGCCCCACTCATAAAATACTTAGGCGTGGTAGGTCCCTATTCTGCTATTTCATGTTTTATCTTGGATTTAACTTAGAAAGGCAAGAAACAAAAATTATTGCCTGTTATTGTCTGAAGAAGGGTCTCGACCCGAAACGTCACCCACTCCCTCTCTCCTAGATGCTGCCTGACCTGCTGAGTTACTCCAGCATTTTGTGATACCTTCGATTTCTACCAGCAGTTATATCTGCAGTTATTTTCCTACACGTGAAGCATGTTCCTTTTCGTTTAGTTCAGAGATACAGCGCAGAAACAGGCCCTTCAGCCCACCGAGTCCGAGCCGACCAGCGATCCCAGCATATGAACACTATCCTACACAGACCAGGGACAATTTACATTTATACCAAACCAATTGACTACAAACCTTGGAGAAACCCCACGCAGGTTACAGGGAGAACGTACAAATACAAACTCCGTACAGAAAGCACCTGTAGTCAGGATCACCCTCGGGTCTCTGGCGCTGTCAGACTGTAAGGCAGCAACTCTATCACTGGGCTGCCATGCCCCCCTTGTTATTGAAAAGAACTGGACAATAGTAATGATTTACACTGACTTAGTAGCAGGACCGTCACTGTATAAGTTCCTCACAGTTTACTGAAATGCAATGATTTTTTTTCTTTTCGTTTAGTTTAGAAATACAGCGCGAACACAGGTCCTTCGGCCCACTGTCACCACGCCAACCAGTGATCCCCGTACACTATCGCTATCCTACACACCAGGGACAATTTTACAATCTTTACCGAAGCCAATGAACTAACAAACCTGTATGTCTTTGTAGAGGAAACAGGAGCACCTGGGGTTAACCCACGCGGTCACGGGAAGAACATACAGACTCTGTACAGACAGCACCCATAGTCAGGATCAAACCCAGGTCTCTGGTGCTGTAAGGCAGCAATTCTACCACTGTGCCACGTGCTGCCCAGTGATGTCGTAACAGTCTAGAGATAATATTCCCTAATACAGCCAACTCTGATATTCAGTATAATGAAAATGTTTCTCAAACCCAGAGTGGCATTTAAAAGACCCTTGGTTAGGCATATGGATATGCAGGAAATAGAGGGATAGGGGTTATGTGCAGGTACATAAAAGGTAGTCTTAGTATCATGGTCGGCACAGACATTGTAGGCCATAGGGCCTGTTCTTGTGCTGTACTGTTCTATGTTCTGGATCAAAACCAGGTGCCTTTGCTTACAATGATTTTATTTGACACCTTTGTATGTATCACTACTGCATAAATAAGCTTCAATAAATGTGAAAAGTTTAATCACCTTTTAATGTACCCTTGATGTAGCCAGAGTATTGTTAATGCTCTCTTACTGTACTCTTGTTGTAATTAATATATTTCTTCAGTAATCCCACGGCATTCTCTCGAGGCGGGCTTGGAAGCGAAGCAAAGGCTTTTGAAACTGACAACATGGCTTTTTGAAAAATCACATGGAAAATCAATAGTCCACTGTAGTCTGAGGCAGGGGCTAGTCCAGGGTTAATTTATAGATTGCATATATGGTCAGCAGGGATGAATTGGGCTGAAGGGCCTGTTTCCATGCTGTATGACTCTTGATTCTAAGTAACAGCAGTGAAAGCTCTCTTATTATCTAACTACAGTACAAACATAAAAATAAGTTAATGTATTCATGTGTTTTACAAATGCCGTATTAAATAAAGAAATCCATTAAGTAACTATCTATTCGCTGTCGAGAACAAAATCGATATTAAACTCAGTTGGGTGACATCCAGGATTCACATTCCTGTTTTTTCATCGTTGAGCAATTTTTTTTCTCCATTATTTAAAAAAGAAATTGGAACCGACTCACAATTATTTTTGGAGGTTTGTTCGAATGGATTTTATTCAATTAACGGAAATGTGCTTGAGGTTGGTTCGGCTGTTAATTGTGGTTCTTGGCAGACAGTCAGGGCTTCAGAAGACAACTAAACTACTGGAGCATGCAAGGGAGTGAAATTCTCATTGGAACAAGTGAAGGGCAAGTGTAATGACACCTGGTGAATCAAACAGGGGGCTCAGTTAAAAAAGATATGCTGGATAATCTTTTCATTTTAGATTGATGATAAGGCAACTTTGAAATGTTGACTTTGAAAAGGAATTAAAATTAAACTTCCCTTCATGTCACCTCTCTCTCTCTCTCTCTTTGGCTCTCCTCTTCTGATGACAGATTTAATAGGAAGGTTAGAAATACCGCCAGACTCTACTTAGTTTAGTTTAGAGACACAGCGCAGAAACAGGCTCTTTGGTCCACCGAGTCCGCGCCGACCAGCAATCCCCGCACACTAACACTATTCGACACAAACTAGGGACAACTTGCAATTTTACCAAGCTAATCGGCCTACAAACCTGCACGTGTTTGGAGTGTGGGAGGTAACCGGAGCACCTGGGGGAAACTCAGGGAGGAAGTACAAACTCCGTACACAGCACCCGTAGTTAGGATCAAACCCAGTTTTCTGGTGTTGTAAGGCAGCAACTATACTGCTGTGCCACCATGCCACCATGCCACCCTGCCATTTAATAAGTGAACCTGTCAATGTTAACATTCCACCTCCATACTCTCTGACTGAAAATCTACCAAAATCTTGAATACACTCCGTCACTGACCATCCGCACTTCTCTCCCTCAGAGAGTGCTAGATTTGTGACCCTTTGAAAAATGCAACTACTCTTGACTTCAGCCTAAATGGCTGACTGACTGCTTCTCTTGAGACCATGCCTTTTTAATGCAGTTGCTCCAGTCTGCGGAAGTGGTGTCTCAGTTTCTCTCCTGACAATCCGTCAAAGGAAATCCTGCATACATTTTCCACATCTAACAATAGCCCAGAGCCCTACTTGTTTTCATTGCCACTGGGCCAATGAAGCCTTCTGTATGGTTAGAAAGATTTTCAAAGCTCATAAGTCTCACCGTGCCATAGAGCCAGAGAAGAAGCATCTCAGTCAAAAATAATATTGTAATCATCACACAAACACACCACACACACACACACACACACGCACACGCACACGCACACACACACACACACACACATACATGCACGCACACACACACTCAAACACACACAAACACCTCACACACAAACACAAACACACACATGAAGACCAGGCACACACCTCACACACACACATTTTAATATGTTAACAATCAAACTTCAAACATTTAGAGTCATTGAGTCATAGAGCTGTACAGCATGAAAACAGGCCCTTCGGTCCACCTTGTCCATGCTGACCAAGTTGGCATATTGGGCTTGCCTGCATTTGGCCCATAACCCTCCAAAGCCTTCTTATCCATATGCCTGTCCAAATGTCTTTTAAAAGTCATAATTGTATCTATTTTTAGAATCCTTTACCCCAATGGAAAAAAAACACGAGTGTTCTCTTTATCCATGCCCCTCGTGACCCTGTACACCTCAATAAGGTCACCCCTAAGCCTCTTGTTCATGTTGTAGGAACAGAATTAGGCCATTCGGCCCATCAAGTCTACTCCACCATTCTATCATGGCTGATTTATCTTTCCCTCTCAACCCCATTCTCCTGCCTTCTCCCCATAACCCTTGGCACCCTTACTAATCAAGAAGCTTCCTTCTCAGCTTCAAAGGAAAGAAAATCCTGGCCTATCCAACTTCTCCCTATAACTAGCCCAGAAGCCCATGCAGATCCTAGTGAATCTCTTCTGCATCTTTTCCTACTTAATGACATCGCTTTTTGTACGATTTGAATTTGTACACTTTGTCATCGTTTTATCTTACCTGAGGCATTTTCTCTATTTGAGCACATTGTTGTAGAGTTCTGGACTGTGCGGTTTTGGGAACCTTAATTAGTGTTGCCCCACACAGTTGGGTTCAGACCATCAACAGAGGAGACAATTGTCTCCACTGCACAAATGTAAAAAGCCCCTTCTCACCCCATGCCATGCCATTCCCCTCCCCCAAAGCAGATCAAATCTGAACGGTTAAAGTCCATGAGTGGTAATGTAAATTAATTGCACTTGGTTTATAAAGTATCCAAATCTTCCAAAGAAATCTCCGCGGATCACACCAAACTTACATTTCAACTGGTGTCTAACTGAAATCAGTGGGTGATAACCTCCTTGAGGTAATGTACTTGATTAGTACGGTTATGGGGAGAAAGCAGGAGAATGAGGTAGAGAGGGAAAGAAAGATAAGCCGTGATTGAATGGCGGAGTAGATTAGATGGGCCGAATGGTTTACTTCTATTCCTAGGGCATGAATTTGAGGGAACTCCTTTGATTTGATCCAGACTCAGTCCACATTCTAGCTCTCGAATTGTGCTTCATCTTTAGTATCAGGAGGACACATAATCCGCTTTGCAACATTGCTAATTGTGTAATGTGAATATGCCATCAATGACCTTTCTCACCATCTTCTCTTTGAAAGGCTGTCAGGCCTATATTTCTCTCTTATTATAACCAAGTCCTCAAAAGGTCAGTCCAGTGGATTTTTTCTGTGTTGGTTCCCTGATCTAAATACCTCCACTTGCTCTCTGTGTCCGGAAATGAATACAAAACACTCATTGCATACTTTCCAATTAACGAAATGCCCGCTGGATTCTCAAGAAAGTAACTTTGTTATCTTTAGTTGATCCTTAATATAGATCAGTCAAATTTAATTTGATTGGAAGATCCTTCTTATCACTCAACTGGTAATTCCAGAATTTCCCTGATATGTACTCCTTTCAAAAGGACACAAAAGTACTGGAGTAATTCAGTGGATCAAGCAACATCTCTGGGAAACATGGATAAGCGACGTTTCAGGACAGGACCCTTCTTCAGATCCACTGAGTAACATCCAGCACTTTGTGCCCTTTTGTTTGAGCCAGTAGGTACTGGCATATCCTCGTTTCTAGATAAAAATTCTTCTCACATTGTCTCAGAGTTAAATATTCAGTTTGCTCTGTTAGATGTGCTAACAGTAGTCTACTAATTTCTCTCATAATCACACATACCAGTTTCAATGCTATTCCGTAACGAAACATTGCCCCTTGTATCTTAGGAGATATAATGTGCACTTTCCTGAATTTTATTTTAAGCTCCACTTATATACTATACCAAGCTGATTTTGGAACGAGCCCCTTGAAGTTTATTTTTCCCTTCCAACACATCAGTACCATATGTGTTTATAAACCTTTTGCATTAAGTTCAAATCAAGACACAAGTGTAAAAGGAAATTCTTTCAGTGCTTCTTCTGTTACAATAGAAGCTGCTCAGATGGTACCTTCTGTCCAGTTTCACATGCATTCTCAAGTCTTGTCTTGTTATATGACAGGTTTTCCTGTCTTGTTATAGGATAGGTTTTCATGCAGAAATGTGTGCAAGGTTACGTTGGAGCAAAGATGTTCCTAACATTGTGAAAGTTTACATGGATACCACTTCTCAAAGAGAATCAAAGTCAGGCAGGGTATGCCTGCTGAGAAACAATGCTCATCACTGTTTACTTACCTACTTATTATTACGTGGAAGGATGTAAATCAGCCCATCTAGTCAATGCCATCTCGCAGCAGACAATCCCATTTTTCCCTTTCCCTCTGTTGCCCTGCAACTTATTCGCTCGCATGTGTCCTCTTTCTGGTGTTTTTACCACTTAACCTAGACTGAAGGGCAACTTACAGTAGCTAACCCTACGAGATGTCAGCAGAAAATGAAAGGAGCCTTTGCGATCGCAGGGTGATTGTCCTGACATGCAGCAGCCAAGGTGAAGACATAAACCAATTCCCTGCAACGGTGAGATAACATGGGAGGACAAAGGTTCAAGGTGAAGGGGAAAAGATGTAATAGGAATCTGAGGGGTAACTTTTTCACACAGAGGGTAGTAAATGTGTGGACCAAGCTGCCAGAAGAGGTAGTTGAGCCAGGCACTATCCCGACATTTAAGAAGCTGTTAGACAGGTACATGGATGGGACAGGTTTGGAGGGATATGGACCAAAAGTTGGCAGATGGGACTAGTGTAGCTGGGACATGTCGGCCGGTGTGGGCAAGTTGGGCCAGAGGGCCTGTTTCTACACTGTATCACTCGATGACTTCAACAGCACTAACTGCTGCAACACTAGCACTCAATTACTCTATTATCATACATTTAACCTTCAAACGTAAAAGTCTCTGAAGCATTGTTTATGGTAATATAATAGGAGAAAAGGGCATAATCTTACCATACACATCACACTTTTATGAAAATGTGTGATGACTGATGCTATTTCACCAAGGATATTACAGATCTCAGCTTCCAGTAGATGTATACAATTTCATATTTTTTTATTATTTATTTCATATTTCATATACAGCGCGGAAACAGGCCTTTTCGGCCCACCAAGTCCGCACCGCCCAGCGATCCCCGCACATTAACACTATCCTACACACACTAGGGACAATTTTTTTACATTTACCCAGTCAATTAACCTACATACCTGTACGTCTTTGGAGTGTGGGAGGAAACCGAAGATCTCGGAGAAAACCCACGCAGGTCACGGGGAGAACGTACAAACTCCGTACAGTGCAGCACCCGTAGTCAGGATCGAACCGGAGTCTCCGGCGCTGCATTCGCTGTAAGGCAGCAACTCTACCGCTGCGCCACCGTGCCGCCATAAATATCGAGTAAATATATAGATTATATTAATGTTCACAGTTGGCAGTTGTTCTCCTCCAGGCTAAGACTTTGAACGATTATCTTGTGTCATTATTTTGATCTTTATGCAGATGCCATTTTGGTTGAACCCTATGTGCTGGCTCGAAGGGCCGAAAAGCCTCCTCCTGCACCTATTTTCTATGTGTGCATTGAGCAGGCTTAAAGAAAATACCTAAACTTCCGGAAGCAATAAATTCAGCATCCGCCTTTATTGTCTGTTGACCATTTAGTTTAGCACAGCATGGAAACAGGCCCTTCGGCCCACCAAATCCATACTGACCCCCACACTAAATTCCATGCTATCCCACTTTTGCATCTTACACACTAGGGCCCATGGGCAGTTCACTGATTTCTGGGAGAAGTCCTGGAATTGATGTGTCAAATGGTTTCTTTACTTTAGACCTTAGACGAGATGCAGCCTGTGCCGACCAACAATCAGCTGTACACTAGTTCTGTCCCTACAAGGTAGGGACAATTTACAATTTTACCAAATCCAGTTTAACCTACAAACCATTGATGTGTGGAAGGAAACTGAAGCACCAAGAGGAAACCCCCTTGGTCAGAGGGAAAGTGTTATCCGAGAAACCTAAGCTAAACTAAAAGCGCGGCACAGTGGTGCAGCGGTAGAGTTGTTGCCTTACAGCACCAGAGACCCGGGTTCGGTCCCGACTAAGGGTGCTGTCGGTATGGAGTTTGTACATTCTCCCCGTGACCTGTGTGGGTTTTATCCGGGAGCTCCGGTTTCCTGCTTCACAACAAAGACATACAGGTTTGTAGGTTAATTGGCTTGGTAAAATTGTAAATTGTCCCTAATGTGTGTAGGGTAGCATTAGTGTGCAGGTATCGCTGCTCGGCACGGACTCAGTGGGCCGAGAGGCCTGTTTCCGCGTTGTATCTCGAAACTAAAATTAATAAACTCCACACAGACGGTCAGGATAGTCAGGATCGAACCTGGGTCTCTGACGCCGTAAGGAAGCAACACTACCACTGCACCAGTGTTGCCCAGAGGCCAATTCTCTGAATGCATTCAAGAGAGATCTAGATAGAGCTCTTAAGGATAGTGTAGTCAGGGGGTATGGGGAGAAGGCAGGAACGGGGTACTGATTGAGAATGATCAGCCATGATCACATTGAATGGCGGTGCTGGCTCGAAGGGCCGAATGGCCTCCTCCTGCACCTATTGTCTATTGTCGCCGCCCATGTACAATATTAAGCAGACATTACCAACGGCCGAACACACGCCTATCATCGTCCTACCTTTTCTTGGTACTGACGGCGCGAGGAATCCAAGGACTGGATGAGAGCAGTGGCGTGACCAATGAACATGGCGTAGCAGGTGGCACCCACTATCATGCTGAGCATTGTCAGCCAGATGTCGGACATGCTTTCCGGAGCATGACGTCCATACCCAATGCACAGCATGTGGCTCATGGCTTTAAACAGCGCAAAGGAGTAGAGCTCGCTCCAAGAATCATTCTGTGGAGGAAAGAAGAATGAAAACGGCAAATCAAAAAAATGGAAAATACCTATTAATTACATTTGGTGGGGGAATGAACTGCAGATGCTAGTTTACACCAAAGATAGACACAAAATGCTGGAGTAACTCAGCGGGGGGACAGGCGGCATCTCTGGAGAGAAGGAATGGGTGACATTTCGGGTCGAGGCCCTTCTTTCCTGTAGTTTAGTTTAGTTTAGTTTAG
The DNA here is from genome assembly GCF_053455715.1 of Rhinoraja longicauda. Taxonomy (NCBI): domain Eukaryota; kingdom Metazoa; phylum Chordata; class Chondrichthyes; order Rajiformes; family Arhynchobatidae; genus Rhinoraja; species Rhinoraja longicauda. The sequence goes on along the minus strand of NC_135980.1, from coordinate 7,911,837 downwards.
TTACAGCGTGGAAACAGACCCTTCGGCCCACCGAGCCTGTGTCAAAACAATCACCCCGTGCAGAGGTTCTATCCAACACACTCGGGACAATTTGCAGAAGCCAATGAACCTCCAAACCTGCACGTGTTTGGAATGTGGGAGGAAACCGGAGCACCCCGGAGAAAACCCACGCAGTCACAGGGAGGAACGTGCAAATTTCATACAGGCAGCACCCGCAGTCGGGATTGAACCCACGACTCTGGCGCTGTAAGGCAGCAGCTCTACCGCTGTGGTCGTCGTTGCCCCCATTTGCACTTTTGACATTTGAAAGTCAGAAGCCAGCCAATTATAAAAAGGCCATTGCTACTTAACCTGATATATTAAGATATGAAAAGGTATGAAAAAGAAGATTACAGTTGACAGGAGATTATGGTCAAAGCAAAAGGCAGCCAAGAAAGGGTGAAGAGCATTTGAAAGCCTCATATATCATCTTCCCGATGGGATTACTGATTCTGGATAAGAGAGCACCCCTTGAACAAGTATTGGACAATGGAAAAAGGATAAATCACTGCATAGAGATTGATGAATCTTTATGAGTGGCTTTATTCGATGTCAGCAACAAACACTATTGCCTTTAAAGAGAAAAAAGGTGAGTGCCTGGAATGTACTGTTGGGGCTGGTGGTTGAGGCAGATAAAATAATGTCTTTCAAGAGTCTTTTGGATAGGCATATGGATATGCAAGGAATGGAGGGAAATGGATTATGGGCATGTAGATAAGAGATGGCCTTCCTTCATGTTCGGCACAGACATTGTGGGCCGAACGGCCTGTTCTGGCACACTCTATGCTGCACACACAGAGATGGCAGCATGAAAATTCTGGTTGCGTTTGTAGTGCAGGAGTATAGGAGCTCTGCACTGTCAGAGGTACCACCATTCAATCAGACATTAAAGCAAAGCGATATCTGACCTCTCAGGTAATTGCATGAAATCTGAAGGCATTATGTTCAAGTGTGCCGCGCATGAATATTACCAGAGACCCGCTTCATCTATATACTAAAACTCTCGTTTGTTATCTTGTTTGTGACTGAACTTCAGCCAAAATGGTACACGATAGCATGACAATTTTAAGCCCACCTTACTCACCATTGTCACTTTAGTGATAATGCAAGTAGTTTTATTGAAATTGGTGTTATATTTTTTAAGTTATTCACATTTTAAAGTTTAAAAGGCAGGGAGGGGAGGGGAGGAGGGAGGAGGGAGAGGGGAAGGGGGGAGTGGGGGAGAAGGCCGAGGGGAGGGAGGGTTGAGGAGAAAGGGGAGGGGGGGAGGACAGGGTGCTGCACCAATGCAGGAGAGGTTTGGGCCCAACGGGTCCATTTGGTCTAGTATATGGATAAAAAGCAGGAGCAGGGTAGTGATTGTGGATGATCAGCTATGATCATATTGAATGGTAGTGCTGGCTCGAAGGGCTGAATGGCCTACTCCTGCACCTATTTTCTAAGTTTCTATGTTTCTTGTGCTGTACTGTTTTATATTCTACTGGCGCTTATTTAATTATTGATCCAAGTTTAAAATATCTTTAAAAATTCCTGCTTGATCCAAACAGCTCAGTGGTTTAACTGAAGCGGATGCCAATGGTTTCAATATATCAGGCAAGCTCTTTGTAAGATGTGCTCAGAGAGAAAGAAATAAACGATAAAGAAATTAGATGTCTTCATATTTAACACTCTTTGAACTTTATTTTTAAAGCAGCTTTGCTTTCAACTTGAAAATGCCAAAGTCTCAACTACACCGAGTTTTTTACCATAGGGTTAACTTCAGTTGAATCAATTACAAAATGAGGATTGGACAATTCCAATTATCTTATCGAAACAAAGAACTGCAGGTGCTGGTTTACACAAAAAGAGACCAAGTGCCGGAGTAACTCAGCAGGTCGGGCAGCATCCCTGGAGGACATAGATAGGTGACATTTCGGGCAGAACTCTTTTTCAGACTGATTATGGTGGGACGGGGGAAGTGAGAACAAAACAGGTCAAATCAAGGCTGGCAACAGATGACCTCAGGCCTGATTCAACCTGATATATAGCCTGATCAGGTCCCCTGATGGGCTGTTTGATTTTCCATTAATTTTTCTATTTCTATTTTTCCATTTATTTATTGTTCAGGATTTGAGCATTAGGGAAAGGTCAGCATTTACTGCACTTTTATTATTGTCCTTGATATGGTAATGGTGAGATGCCTTCTTGAACTGCTGCAGTCCTTCTGAAGTGTCCCAACCCGAAAAGGTCATCTATCGATATTCTCCAGGGATGCTGCCTGACCCGCTGAGCTACTCCAGCACTTTATGTCCTTTCCAATTATCTTATGCTGAGCTACATTTTCACCTAATGCTCTAAGCCTCTTGAGCTAGAATGGACCATGTTAATTTTGTTGATAGAATAATTTAGGTTGCAGTCTTTTAAAAAAAAACACAAAAAAATTCACTACCAGGAAACAAGCTTGAAAAGCATTTTGATAGCACTTTGGGAAGATTACTGATACATGCAACAAACATCTTTGCACCACATTTAATTCATGCCTTAGGCTGAAATGGCATGTGGGAAATCAATATAATGCAATATTTATATGGAGTGAATAATTTCCATTTTGTCATTTTCAGATACCAAGCCTTCATCTACTTGGAAGTATTAAAGTTGATAGGAAACTGAGGACAAAAAGCATTCAATGTCATTGAATCTATTACCTGCAATATATATGTCCAATCTCTCAGTCAAATGGGATAGAAGGTTTGGACATTTGTAAATGGAGATTGAAATTTAAAAATAATCACTGGTTCTTGGATTCTTGTGGTACAACTTTAACATTGTGCGGGGATCGCTGGGCGGCACGGACCCGGTGGGCCGAAGGGCCTGTTTCTGCGCTGTATCTCTAAATCTAAATCTAAAAAAACATTAATGCTATTAGGTAGGGATTATTTTCATAATAATGCAAGTGCTTTCAGTCTAAATAATGAAAATTTAAAGAAAACTACAGATGCTGGATACCTGAAATAAAAAGCATTAAATTTTAGAAATACTTGTGGCCCTCACAAGTGCCAAAGACATGGGTTCAATCTTGACTTTGGGTGCTGTCCGTATGGAGTTTGCACGTTCCCCTGTGACCGCGTGGGTTTCCTTCAGGTGCTCTGTTTCCTCCCATTTCCCAAAGACCTATGAATTTTGTAGGTTAATTTGCCTCTGTAAATTGCCTCTTAATGTGTAGGGATTGGATGTGAAAATGGGATAACATAGAACTAGCGTGAACGGGTGATGGACGGTCAGTATGGCTTTGGTGGACCAAAGGGTCTGTTTCCATGCTGTGTCTTTCAATCAATTTTAAGTTGATGACCCCCTTATCAGTCCCTCCTTATCCCAGTTCTCCTTTCCTCAGGTGCTGCCTGACCTGCTGAGTGTTTCTAGTGATTTTATAAATAATCCACTCTCGATGGCAAATTTATTTGTGATTCTTTAAATAGTATGGGGGCCCAAAGATGAGATGGTGGAAAAATATTATTTCCAAATGGAAATGAATGTTGGTATTTAGTGGGGCCAAGTCTCCATCTGATTCCACAGAAATAAAGTTTAGTTTAGTTTAGTTTAGTATTGTCACGAGTACCGATGTACAATGAAAAACATTTTTGTTGCGTACTATTCAGTCAGTGGAAAGACTATACTTGATTACAATCAATCCGTCCACAGTGGTAGAATTAAATAAAGCTAACTTTACTGATGTGGTCTGCGGACATTGGGTAGAATATATAGGAAACATTCTCCATTCAGTACGTTCTAAAATAACAATCATCTTGGTTGCATTAGGGACAAACTCACTATCTGTTACTGGGGTGAGTTCTACCCTCCCACCTCTGGCGTGGAAGAGAGTTGCAGCAGTCAGAGGGGTGATAAGATGACGTGACCTTCAAAAGATATTTGGGCAGATGTATAGGGAGATGGATTCCTCATGGTTTAGAGGAATATGGGCCAAATGTAAGCAAATGGGACCAGCCCAAAATGCTATCTTGGTCACCATGGGCAGGATGGGCCAAAGGGCCTGTTTTGGTACTGTATAACTCCACGATGCTAATACTCTGATGAGGCTGAAAGTTAGGTCCCATTATTTACACCATGGCCTCTGATCACAGCCCTTCTGATTTGATTAGAATAAAGCTTTTCACCGTATCGCGGTACATGTGACAATAATAAACCAGTACCAATGTTATTTTGTTGTACTTGGCTTCATCCTAGTGGGCAAGTCAAAGTAGGAGCTTTAGGTGTAGGTTTATTATTGTCATGTGTACCAAGGCAGAGTGGAAACTTTTGTTCTGCATGTTGTAGACAAAATCCAATGTTGCAAGAGGATAGAGATGAATTGGGCAGCACCCTACCTTATGGAGTAGTTGTAAATGGACCATTGATAGCTGGTGTGGACAAAGGGGCTACAGAATGTTATATCTCTCCATGACTTTTGGACAAACGGTTACCTCACGGAAAAAAAAACAAAATTCAGAAAACACTTCACCCATCTGCCCACTCACCCATCTGCCCCCTCACCTGTATCACCTTGCCAGACTTTTCCCCACCCCAGCACTCTTTTCCAGTTTTCTCCCCCCTTCGCCATCAGTCTGAAGAAGGGTCCTGACCCGGAACATCACCTGTCCATTCCCCCCAAAAATGCCGGCAGACCTGTTGAGTTCCAACAGAACGGCACAGTGGCGCAGTGGTAGAGTTGCCGCCTTACAGCGCTTGCAGCGCCGGAGACCTGAGTTCGATCCCGACTACGGGTGCTGCCTGTACAGAGTTTGGACATTCGTTTCGTGATCGCGTGGGTTTTTCTCCGACATCTTTGGTTTCTTTCCACACTCCAAAGACGTACAGGCTTATAGGTTAATTTGCTTGGGTTTGCATACTTGGTATAAGTGTGAATTGTCCCTAGTGTATGCAGGATTGTGTTAATGTGCGGGGATCGCTGGTCGGTGCGGACTCGGTGGGCTGAAGTCCTGTATCTCTAAACTAAACTACACTTTGTGTTTTCAATTTCAAAATTCATTTAGAGAATTTAGAGGGCGTCGTAGTGGCGCAACACTAGAGTTGCTGCCTTACAGTACCAGAGACCCGGGCTCGATACTGACTACAGGCACTGTCTATACGGAGTTTGTACATTCTCCCTGTGACCACATGGGATTTCTCTGGGTGCTCCAGTTTCCTCCCACACTCCAAAGTCGTATAGGTTTAATTAGCTTCGGTAAGCTGTAAAAGATTGCCCCTAGTGTGTGTAGGTTAGTGTAATCGCTGGTCGGGCCTGTTTCCGTGCTGCATCTCTAAACTGTAAACTCTAAAGTCTAAATTACCAGTTATCTGCCATTTTCAATTATCGCCATGAGAACATCTTGATGAAGGCAAATAATAGAAATCTTCAGTGAACGCAAAAGAGGGCAAAGAGAATTAGTGATGTTAGAAATCCTGATGTTTAGAACTCAGAAGGCGTTCTCTCCTACCACTATGCCCAAGCCAGAAGGGACTATTTTAGTTTTAATGCAATGCAACATGAAGTCTGAGCTGCTGGTAGGGCAATCCGATCGGATTCACTTACTTTAATTATGGTGAAGTCTCATCTTCACAGCATGGGTAAGGAGAAGTTATTTTCTTATTTAATATTATAAAGCATGCTCTGAAGAAAATATTGCATAATTACAGTCTATCCTAAGTCACATTTGTAGAGATGAAATGATTTGCTTGTTAAATGAAATTTTATTGCTATTGGCAATGGTCTCTTGTTGCAATTAAATCAGATCATACTATACCTGAGCATACTCATGCACAACAGTGTGCCAAGTACAACAGGTCGTGCAAAGAGGAAAATACCAAAGCGTAGAAAATAGTGTTACAGCATTGCAGTGTTCCAGTTACAGGGATCATCATACATTTGTGTTCATGCCAACCTACTGATCAATTCCCCACCCATCACCATATTCTTTGGAAAGGGACTACTTCGTCACAATGAATTAACCAGGACCTGTTACAGACATGAAGATTAGCATCAGGTAGCTTTTTAACATTCAGTTTGGTGCATGAAGATATTGATTTCTCAAATCCTCACACATCCCTACTATAATGGGGCAGCACAGTGGTGCAGCAGTAGAGTTGCTGCCTTACAGTGCCAGAGATCCTGGTTCGATTCTGAATACCGGTGCTGTCTGTGCGGAGTTTGTACGTTCTCCCCATGACCTGCGTGGGTTTTCTCCGGGTGCTCTGGGTTCCTCCCACACACTAAAGACATACAGGTTTGTATAAGAAAATAACTGCAGATGCTGGTACAAATCGAAGGTATTTATTCACAAAATGCTGGAGTAACTCAGCAGGTCAGGCAGCATCTCAGGAGAGAAGGAATGGGTGACGTTTCGGGTCGAGACCCTTCTTCAGACTGATGTCAGGGGGGCGGGACAAAGGAAGGATATAGGTGGAGACAGGAAGACAGAGGGAGATAGGGGGAGGGGAAGAGAGGGACAGGGGAACTACATAAAGTTGGAGAAGTCGATGTTCATACCACTGGGCTGCAAGCTGACCAGGCGAAATATGAGGTGCTGTTCCTCCAATTTCCGGTGAGCCTCACTATGGCACTGGAGGAGGCCCATGACAGAAAGGTCAGACTGGGAATGGGAGGGGGAGTTGAAGTGCTCGGCCACCGGGAGATCAGTTTGGCCAACGTGGACCGAGCGCAGGTGTTGAGCGAAGCGATCGCCGAGCCTGCGCTTGGTTTCGCCGATGTAAATAAGTTGGCATCTAGAGCAGTGGATGCAATAGATGAGGTTGGAGGAGGTGCAGGTGAACCTCTGTCTCTCCCTGGCTTCAGTAAAATTGTAAATTGTTCCTAGTGCATAGGTTAGTGTTAATGTGCGAGGATCGCTGGTTTGCGCGGACTCGGCGGGCTGAAGGGCCTGTTTCTGTGCTGTATCTCTAAACTCTAATCTGGATTTGGGGATGGGGACATAGGAAAAATATTCCTATTTTTTTAATAGGAAAATTCAAAAATTGAAATTTTCAAATTTGAAATTGAAAATTCAATGTTCATACCGGTAAATGGTAAACTACCCAAGTGGAATATGAGGTGCTGCACCTCCAGTTTGCATGTGGCCTCAAACTGGCAATGGAGGAGGCCAAGGACAGAAAGGCCAGCCAAGATTACAAAATAATGGTTCATATTAAAGCTAAATTTTCACTTACCACCATATGATTTAATGACACCCAACAATCTTTTGGAAAGTCTTGTAGCAAGGGCACCAGAAACTGTAGACATCCATCCCAGTGGCACAGGAGAAGCATCATTCCAATAAGATTAAATATTCTCATCACTGCACTGGCAAGGTCATAAGTCATGTGGAATATCTTTTGGCAAGAGAAAGAAGTGTAGATATAATTACAGTCTTTGCTTTCATGTTCCAAAACATTGCCACGCAAAGAGATAATTGGAAAGTAAAAAGCAAATGTGAAAATTTGCACAAACGCCCTCTATAAAGCAACTAAAATTAAAATCTGGCAATTAACACCAGAGCCTTCAATTGTTAATCGGCTTAAATTAATGGTTGCTTTATTCACAAAGATAACCATAAGCATTTATTAATTCCAACAAATTCAGATGCACTAACGTTACACAAAATTATAATCTCTGCAGATGCTGTGCACAATTATTTCTAAATAAAGAATAATACAAATTATCATATTATTAATATTACAATAAAAACCAAATAAATATTACATGGAGTGAGCGAAGCAATAATATTCATTACACATATAACATGTTTCCAATTGCAACTTAAGAAAGTCTTGTATTAATTGAGCACTGATATAGAACTAATATTAATCTAAAATATTTATTGCAACCTTTATATGGTTTCTAAATATCTTAAGCCTGGCCAAGAAAACAATTAGAAATACCTTCTTAATTCAAATTTAAATAAGTCGATCAGAAAGTAGATAGATGGATAGACAGACGGGCAGACAGGCAGGCAGGCAGGCAGGCAGGCAGACAGGCAGACAGACAAACAGGCAGGCAGGCAGGCAGACAGGCAGGCAGGCAGGCAGGCAGGCAGGCAGGCAGACAGACAAACAGGCAGGCAGGCAGGCAGGCAGGCAGGCAGACAGGCAGACAGACAGACAGACAGACAGACAGACAGACAGACAGACAGACAGACAGACAGACAGACAGACAGACAGACAGACAGACAGACAGACAGACAGACAGACAGACAGAACATTTAAGAAGCATAAAGACATTTTGTATAATTTAAGTATACTAATAAACTGTTATGTATTGCCTTTTCCTGGGTTGTTATTTGCATAATCTGAAATTGAATTAAATATAGCTATCCATGTACTGACTTGCTTCAGTTTGCTCGGCAGCTTAATTATTATACATTTTTGCCTCTAATGATTCCCAGCAAATCTTTCACAATATATATCTTTGTTGTGAGTATAGTTTAAAATAAAATGCCATTCAAATAAGTGCTTCAATGTTTAGAAGACACAGTTATATCAGATTGTAAAGAAAATTAATGAAAATTTACACAATGGGATTATGTTCTGCTGCAATTTCCAAAATTGGAACAGACAGTACCACATGGGAGGCTGATATCACACAGCGTGAAAACATTAACATGAAGTTCAAACGTTCATGGCGAGCTGTATAGGACTTTGGGTCGGCCACATGTGGAGCATTGCGTGCAGTTCTGGTTGCCTCATTACAGAAGAGATGGGGAGGCTTTGGAGGGGGTGCAGAGGAGGTTTAGCAGAATGCTGCCTGAATTAGAGGACTCCAGCTACAGGGGGAAGTTGAATAAACTTGGGATTATTTGCTCTAGAACATCGGAAGATGAGGGAAGACTTGATAGAAGTGTATACAATTATGAGAGGCATGGACATGGTAGACAGTCAGAACCTTTCCCCCAGGGGGGGAATGTCCAACACCAGAGGGCATAATGATAAGGTGAGAGGGGGAATGTTTATTGGAGATGTGCAGGTACGTTATTTTACACAGAGAATGCCGGGAAAGCACTGCCAGGGGTGGTGGTGGAAACAAATATTATAGTGGCGTTTAAGAAGCTTTTAGAGGAAGGATGTGCTGGCTCTAGAGAGGGCACAGAGGAGGTTTACAAGAAAGGTCTCAGGAATTAGTAGGTTAACCTATGATAAGCGTTTGTCGGCACTGGGCCTGTACTCGCCAGAGTTTAGAAGAATGAGGGGGGACCTGATGGAAACATACAGAATAGTGGAAGGCTTGGATAGAGTGGATGTGAAGAGGATGGTTCCACTAGTGGGAGAGTCCAGCACTAGAGGTCATAGCCTCAGAATGAAAGGACGTTCTTTTAGGCAGGAGATGAGGTGAAATTTCTTGAGTCAGAGGGTGGTGAATCTGTGGAATTATTTGCCACAGAAGGCTATGGAGGCCAAGTCAGTGGATATTTTTAAGACAGAGCTTGATGGATTCTTTATTAGTACAGGTGTCAGAGGTTATGGGGAGAAGGCAGGAGAATTGGGTTAGGAGGGAGAGATAAAGCAGCCATGATTGAGTGGCGGAGTAGACTTGATGGGCCGAATGGCCTAATTCTACTCCTATTCCTTACGACCATATGACCTTAGAGAGCCACATGGAAGTGCAGGGAATAGAGGGGTATGGGTCATGTCCAAGCAGATGAGAATCAGTTTAACCTGGCATCCTGTTCGGCACAGATATTATGGGCGGAAGACCCCGTTCCTGTGCTGTACTGTTCCATGTTCTCTGAGGAAGAACAACCAGTCCAGGAATTAAATGAAGAGGAAGTAGATTTTTTTGTTCCTAAACTACAAAAGAATTTCTTCCCTGACACTGGGTGCAATTCAGTGACCCTTTCACAAGTTTTAATTGTTAATAGATATGCCATTTCCCATTGTAACCAACATGATCTCAACTCAACACAAGCCTCCAGTGGACAGCAAGACCTTATTGAAAACTGCAGATCTGGGCATTCACAGCATCAAGCAGGCTGCAGGATGATTTGGTGGTAGGAAGATAGGTGGGATGTTGGAATAGGGGTGAAGAAATGGGATGGAAGTCCAATATAGCACTGACCGCTCCTCATTGCTACAAATATAATTTTCCAAGCTCCCTCTTGAGGCCTCTTTTTCAGGATCACGTTATTCCCTTCATCATGTATCTGTGTACTGTGGATGGCTTGATTGTGGTCATGTATTGTCTTTCCGCTGACTGGTTAGCACGCAACCAACACTTTTCACTCTACCTCGGTACACGTGACAATAAACTAAACTAACCTAAACTAACTCAGGAGACCCGCAAAATGGCAGATGCTGGAATCCTGAGAAAAACACAAAGTGTTCGTGGAACTTGGTGGGTCAGGCAGCACCTGCGGAGGGCAGGGATAGATGACGTTTCCATGCTGTAACTCTAAAGTCTAAAGTCTAGAGTCTAAGCCTTCCACCGTGTCTTGGTACATGAGACAATAATGAACTAAAAAATAGCAATAAGCTTGTGATGTTCAGGATAGAAGGTCACAGCTAATAGGGTGCTGAGAACTGTTCAAAATCTCTATCAATGATTTGGATGCGGGGATTGACTACGTTCAAGTTTGATGAAGAGACAAATAGAGTTGGGAGAAATAGGTAGGGAGGTGTCAGAGGATATATGAATGTTTGAGGACACGATCAATGGAATATAGCTTGGAAAATATGAAGTCAATGACTCTGGCAAACTCCCCCCCCCCCCCCCCCAAAAAAACAATATATATTATTGGTGAAAGATTAGAAAGGGTTGGTATTCAGAGAGATCTGGATAACATTTTGCGCAAATCACAGAAAGTTAACATGCAGGTGTGGCAAACAATCAGGAAGACATGTTGGTATGGACTTCGTTGTAAGAGGATTTGAATGCAAAAGGTACTGGAATTAGTTAGGGCATGGTGATAGTATATCTGGAATATGGTATTAAGGTCTATCCTCCAGAATATGGAAGGATATGCTTGCAAATATAATGAAGGGTGACCAGATTTTGAGAAAAGAGGTGTCACAATGATTAAAAGAAAATGCTGGAGTAACTCAGTGGGTCAGGCAGCAACTGTTTAGGGTTGTTTAGGATCGGGACCCTTCTTTAGTTTGAAGAAGCGTCCCAACCCGAAATGCTGCCTATCCATTCCCTCCATAGATGCTGCCTGACCCGCTGAGTTACTCCAACACTTTGTGCTTTGCTTGAGATTCCAGCATCTTCAGTTCCTCGTGTCAGAAAGGTTAACCAGGTTGATCTGTGGGATGGAAGGTTGTCAGATCAAGAATACAAAAAGTAGACTGGGCTGATGCACTCTAAGGCCAAGAAGCAAGATGCATGATTTTATTGAAATATCTAAATTCTTATTTGATAAGTTAAATGCAGTGATGATATTTCCCTTCACTGGGGTGTCTGGAACTAAGGGTCACAGTCACAAAATAAGAGGCAATGATAAACTGTGATGCATAGAAAGCTCTTCACATTGTGGGGCGTGAATCTTGTGGAGGCTCTGTCACTCGGCATATTGAAGATAGAGACCAATAGATTCTTACAGAGGCCAATTAATCCATACATCTTGTTAGAGGGATATGTCGTTAGTTAGGAAAGTGGTATTGAGGTAACAGATCAACCATGATGCTGTAGAATCAGGTGTAAGGGGGCTGTTTTGTCCAAGTCTGCTTATCTTTCTTACTAAATGAGGGGACATGCAGAAGACGAAGGTTTACTGAGTGACAGATAATGCTAGATGTCTTATTTCAGATATGATATGATATGAGAAAATAACTGCAGATGCTGGTACAAATCGATTTATTCACAAAATGCTGGAGTAACTCAGCGGGTCAGGCAGCATCTCGGGAGAGAAGGAATGGGTGACGTTTCAGGTCGAGATCCTTCTTCAGACTGATCATATGATATGATATGATCTAGCAGATCAGATCAGATCAGATCAGATGTCAGATATGATCTATCTGCACTGCTGATGAGCTCCCAAAGTGGACCCCACTCATCATGGCATAACACTGGGGAAACCCAATTCAGATTCTGCACCAGAATGACACATAACTGAAGATGTCCACAATATCAATCAGGGTGTAGGTCTGTACATGAGGTTATGTAAAACTTCTGGAAAAAAATATTTGTATTTTAGTTTAGCACTTAACATTTTATGATTTCTAAATCTTTTTTATGCATTTTACTTAATTTTATGTTTTAGACAATAGACAACAGACAATACGTGCAGGAGGAGGCCATTCGGCCCTTTGAACCAGCACCACCATTCAATGTGATCATGGCTGATCATTCTCAATCAGTACCCCGTTCCTGCCTTCTCCCCATACCCCCTGACTCCGCTACCCTTAAGAGCTCTATCTAGCTCTCTCTTGAATGCATTCAGAGAATTGGCCTCCACTGCCTGCTGAGGCAGAGAATTCCACAGATTCACAACTCTCTGACTGAAAAAGTTTTTCCTCATCTCAGTTCTAAATGGCCTACCCCTTATTCTTAAACTGTGGCCCCTTGTTCTGGACTCCCCCAACATTGGGAACATGTTTCCTGCCTCTAACGTGTCCAACCCCTTAATAATCTTTATTTTTATTAGGAACATTTTTTAAACTCATTCAGTTCCACTTCAATATTTTTTTAAGAGATTCATTAGACATCCCCCCCGAACTCTTTAGTTCCCTTTCTGGATTGGAAATAAAAGTCCCGCAGGTTTCATGTGAACGTGCAAACCATCGACTAGCATCGAGAGAATGTCAGAGGCGTGAAATTGATTGGAATCCAACAGAAACTGCAAATTTGTGGTTTTAGTCACTGACCCAGATACAACTGGAAAGAAATGTTTTCCGTGATAGTAATTTCTGGGTCATTGCTTTAAATCAAACTTACAGACAGAGAAGTTGAAGATAACCACTTCTTATTAAATGTCACAACTGGATAAATCAATCTGCAAGGACAGCTCCAGCAATACTCAGGAAGCTCAACGCCATAAGTTCACGATCGGCCATGATTGAATGGCAGAGTAGACTCGATGAGCAGAATTAGGCCATTCAGCCCATCGAGTCTACTCTGCCATTCAATCATGGCCGATCTATCTTTCTATCTCAGCCCCATTCTCCTGCCTTCTCCCCATAACTTTTGACACCCTTACTAATCAAGAACCCACCAATCCCTGCTTTAAAAATACACAATGATTTTTATGTTGGACAATGGATTGACACAAAATGCTGGAGAAACTCAGCGGGACAGGCTGCATCTCTGGATAGAAGGAACGGGTGTGGTTGTGGGTCAAGACCCTTCTTCACAAGCAGCTTTATTGACTAACAACCATGCTAAATATTCATTCCCTTCCTTACAGTGGCTCCATTGCACATCAGGAGTCAAGAGGGTTCAATCATCATATGCACAGTTAACGTAACAATGAAATTCTTACTTGCTGCAGCTTAATAAGCACATTAAGCAAAGTGCAGAAATAAATATGCAATCATCAATAATACGATAAATTAATAATCAGTAAAATCAAGATGACTAGACCTTAATTGTCCAAAACAGTCTGTGGTGAAAGTAAAACAAGGTTTATATTAGATCATAGTTGCTGAGGTAGGGTTGTGGTCAGGATTGTGCAGTAGATTCCAGGAACCTGAGGGTTGTGGGAAGAAGTTGTTCTTGAACCTGGTGGTCACAGTTTCAAGCTCCTGCACCTTCTTTCCAGTGATAACACAAGATGAAAGCATGGCCAAGGTGGTGTGGGGTCTTTGATGATGTTGGCTGCCATTTTGAGACAGTGCTTCCTTCAAGGGTGGGGAGATCAGTACCTGTGATGCGCTGGGCAACATCTGAGCAAAAAAAGTTTTCTGCTGCCTCCTTCATAACATCTATATCTACAAAATGCACGCAACTACTCACCCAGCCTACCCCAGCAGCGCCTTCCAAACCTGCACCTCTACCACCGAGGACAGGGGTAGCAGGCACGCAGAAACACCGGATCCTGCAGGTTTGCCTCTGAGTCACACCCCAACCTGATTTGGAAATACACCGCCTTTCTGTCATCAACACAGCGTCTACATCTTTGAACTCCTCACCCAACCGAACTAAGAGAGTCCTTTCACCAGAAGGACAGTAGCAAAAGTTTAGTTTAGTTTACAGATACAGCATGGGAACAGGTCCTTCAGCCCACTGAGTCCGCACCAACCAGCGGTCCTCGTACACTAACACTACCCTACACACACTAGGGACAATTTTACATTTATACCAATACCAATTAACCTAAACACCTGTATGTCTTTGGTGTATGGGAGGAAACCAAAGATCTCGGAGAAAACCGAGGTCTCGCAGGGCACAGGGAGAATGTACAAACTCCATACAGACAAGCACCCGTAATCAGGATCGAACCCTGGTCTCTGGCGCTGTGAGGCAGTGGCTTTACCTCTATGCCACTGTGCCAAAGTCGAATAAACGCTGACCTTTCCCTAATGCTCAAATCCTGAAAAATATATAAGTGGAAAAATAGAAATGGAAAAATAAATGAAAAATCAATCAGCATGTCAGGGAACCTTGTTTGAGGTCATCTCTTGCCGGCCCTGGTTTGTCCTGGGTTTTTTTTTAGCTTCAAGTCTCCCCCTCTTCAGCCTGAAGAAGGCTCCTGACCCAAAACATCATCTATCCATTTTCTCCAGAGATGCCGCCTAACCCGCTGAGTTACTCCAGCACTTTGTGTCTATCTTTGTAAAATAGCTTGTTGCTTTGCCAAACTCAGAACCAACAGCGGCATTTTTTAAATCATCTCGAAATCACCACTCCGCTGATATTAGTGTATAAATGATGAATGGAATATCGTGAAGTGCTGTTGTGCAATATTTCAAGAGAAGATTAAACCTAACTATTTTAAACCGGTTTAATCCCTCTGTTAAAACAATAAAGAAAATTGCACAGTGTTATTTCAAGAAGGATAGGAACAAACATTATGTGCAAGTTCTTAAATCAGTGCAGACTTGAAGCAAAGGGTGTGAATGCTTTCTGCAGCTTCTGAGACATAGACAGCAACAAATCAAATAAACAGTTCCTGGCAACAGAGGGAAGGAACACTGGGGATGGTTTTGATGGAGGTTCTGCATTCAACCATCTGTGTTCGATGTGAAGAACTTCCTGTTGTGTTATCCATTTCCCAGCAACAACAGTCACCACCAGAGTCACAGCAGCAAGATCACATTGCACTGATTACATCAACTAAATACAATATGAAGACATCATTTTGCTGCATCTATACTGAACATATTTTCAGTTTCTTTAGTCAAAGAGTGGTGAATCTGAGGAATTCATTGCCACGGATGGCTGTGGAGGCCAAGTCACGGGGTATTTTTAAAGTGCATATTGACAAATTCTTGATTAGTAAGGGTGTCAGAGGTTATGGGGAGAAGGCAGGAGATTGGGGTTGAGAGAGAAAGATAGATCAGCCATGATTGAATGGCAGAGTAGACTTGATGGGCCGAATGGCTTAATTCTGCTCCTATAACTTATAAACTGATGAGTACAAAGACAAAAGAACCTGGGCAACACGTGGAGCAGCTGGCAGAGCATCAGAGACCTGGGTTCGATCCTGACCTCAGGTGCTGTCTGCATGGAGTTTGCATGTTCTCCCTGTGACATGTGGGTTTCCCCCAGTTGCTCGGGTTTCCTGCCATATCCCAAAGGCATTAGGGTTAGGGTTCGGGTTAGGGTTAGGGTTAGGGTTCGATTAACCAGCCTCTGTAAAATTTCCCAGGAGGTAGGGAATGGATGTGAAAGTGGAATAAAGGAGAACTAGCGTGAATGGGTGATCATTCACGCGAATCGGCGTGGACTCGGTGGTCCGAAGGGTCTGTTTTCATGCTGTATCTGTCAATTAATTCAATCGATTTTCTTCATAAGTGTGAAAAAATTGCTCTCAACAGAGGTACAAGTTTACACTAAAAGGCAACACAAGATCAAAGATCAAACTTGCAAACTAATCACTAAAATAAGTAAAAATTACAATTTTGCTTTGGATGACATATAGAAAAATGCCACATTTTATTCAAGGCATAATGCAATGTTGCATTTGATCATTGCATAGTACTGAGAGCAGTACTGGAATTGCTAAATGCAGAGATAATGTGAGTGTGGGTAAGAGTCTCCATAGGATTGAGGAATTAACGAAATGGAAGCAGATGGTGTTACAGAGAATGATGTCGGGAGAATTGGTAAGTGATAGGATGTGGGTTTGAACCTCAGCTCACCACAGCTGTCAGTCAACAGTCAGGCAATGGCTGACAGAGGTGACAACTGCTCAGAGAATAAATTAAAGGTATCACAAAATGCTGGAGTAACTCAGGAGAGAAGGAATGGGTTTTGTAGGAAAATAACGGCAGATGCTGGTTCAAATCGAAGGTTTGTAGGAAAATAACTGCAGTTCTCTCCTGAGATGCTGCCTGACCCGCTGAGTTACTCCAGCATTTTGTGATACCTTCGATTTGCACCAGCATCTGCAGTTATTTTCCTACAAAACCCATTCCTTCTCTCCTGAGATGCTGCCTGACCCGCTGAGTTACTCCAGCATTTTGTGATAAGTTTCAATTTGAACCAGCATCTGCAGTTATTTTCCTACACAACTGGAGAATAAATTAATGTGATCACAGGAAAATGGTTGGAAAAAAATGGTTGAAAAAAATCCAATACTTTAGAAATACTTGTGCATCTAAACTGGTACAATGTTTTAGTCGAGGTAAACTTTATTAATACCTGAGGGCCAAATTTACTGAAAGGTCTTTGTTTTTTGTCAATTGTTGAAAATTATGTAAAGGCTTTGGTTTAAGTTTAGATTTTAGAGATACAGCTTGGAAATGGGCTCTTCGGCCCAACGAGTCCATGCCGACCATCGATCACTCGTTCACACTAGTTCTATGTTGTACCAATTTTTCATTCGCTCCCTAAACATTTGGGGCAGGTTTTTTTTTGCACAAATGTCAATTTAATTACAAATCTGGAATGTGGGAGGAAACAGGAGCACTTAGAGGAAACCCACACGGTCACAGGGGGAACATGATGGCAGCACAATGGTGCAGCTGTAGAATTGCTGCCTTACAGCGCCAGAGACCCGGGTTCAATCCCAACCTTGGGTGCTGGCTGTACGGAGTTTGCACGTTCTTCCTGTGACCTCATGTTTTTTCTCCGGGTGTTCCGGTTTCCTCCCACATCACAAAGACGTACAGGTCTGTAGGTTAATTGGCATTCGTAAATTTCCCCTCGTGTGTAGGATTGGACTAGTGTATGGGTGATCAATGGTCGACACAGACTCGGTGGGCCGAAGGGCCTGTTTCCATGCTGTATCTCTGAACTAAAAAAGGCAAGGATGGCATATTTCCTTTCTTGAGGGCATTACTGAATTTTAACCCAAACCAGGAGTTTCATGGCTAACAATAATCAAGTAAGCTTTCACCCATCTTCAAATTCCAGATTAATTTAAGTACGTGAATGTTTATTTCCCGAGCTATCATGGTAGGTTTTAAACACATTTCTGGGTCAATGGTCCAGAACTGCTAGTCTAGCAAGTTGACCTATATTCGACCAGGCAGCACAGGAAACCATTAAATAACACAGCGAAACAGTGTAATGCATATCAAAGTTAAGATTTTCACAGCAAATCCACATTCTGCAAGTCATCCATGCTTTCTACTTGCCTTCACCAGGATGTTACCTGGCCTTGCAGGCATGAGTTATAGGGGAGAGGTTGGATATATTGTGACATTTTTCTTTGGAGCATAGGAGGTTAAGGGATGACCTTACTGAGGTGTAAAAAGTCATGAGAGGCATGGATAAAGTGAATGCTCACAGCCTTTTTTCCGGGGTAGATGATTCTCAAACTAGAGGGCATAGGCTTTAGATGAGAGGGGAGAGAATTAAAAGGGACCTCAGGGGCAACCTTTTCACTCAGAGTGTAATCTAGACTTGGATTGAGCTGCCAGAGGAAGTGGATAGAAGTGGATACAATTACAACAGTTGAAAGACATATGGATAGGAAGGGTTTAGAGGGATATGGGCCAAATGCAGGTGAATGGGACTAGCCTGATATGCTAACTTGGTCGGCATGAACAAGGTATACCTGCACAAGGTATGAAAACTGTACAGCTCTATGACTCCATGACTCTATCCCCGTGAAGTATGTTTCCATGTGTTTTAAAGGGCACTTCCGAGAGTAGGCCAGATGTTGAGTCACCAATGTCCTGTGTATTCCAGCATCTGCAGCTTCTTATGTCTCACTACTTTTGTATTCCATTCCCCTCGCCCTCAGTCCTAATACTGTTCCCGTATTCCCGCCTTTTGTAAAGCATTCACCAGGAAGCCTAAATTCTATTGCATTTTGCAGCTTTGCAATCTCTCACCATTCAGATATGAGATGATCAGAGGGGATAGCTCTAAGGTGAGAGGGTGAAGATTTAAAGGAGATGTGCTGGGTAAGTTTTTCAC
The DNA here is from genome assembly GCF_053455715.1 of Rhinoraja longicauda. Taxonomy (NCBI): domain Eukaryota; kingdom Metazoa; phylum Chordata; class Chondrichthyes; order Rajiformes; family Arhynchobatidae; genus Rhinoraja; species Rhinoraja longicauda. The sequence continues at coordinate 7,893,314 of NC_135980.1, read as the reverse complement.
TTGGGGAGTGGTGGGTGCCTGGAATATGCTGCCAGGGGTGGTGGTGGATGCAGATACAATACCAATGTTTAAGAGGCTTTTAGATAGGCACATGGTCATGCAGGGAACAGAGGTACATGGATCACTTGTAGGCAGTAAAGATTAGTTTAACTTGACATCATGTTTGACAGGGACATTGTGGGCTGAATGGCCTGTTCCTGTGTTGTACTGTTCAATGCTTTATATTCTAATATGTTTATTTTGATTAAAAGCTATTACCACCTTGGTTAAATTACCAACAGTGTCCAATATCCAACAAATTGGGCGGAATGGTAGTACAGTGGTAGAATTGCTGCCTTACATCGCCAGAGTCCTTGGTTCGATCCTGAATATGCGTCCTGTCTGTATGGAGTTTGTATGTTCTCCCTGTGACTGCATGGGTTTTCTCCGGGTGCTCCGATTTCCTCCCCCATTCCAAAAGCATACAAATTTGTAGGCTAACTGGCTATGGTAAAGATTGTAAATTGTCCCTAGTGTGTCGGACAGTGCTAGTGTACAGGGATCGCTGGGCGTGCCACAGTGAGCCGAAGGGCCTGTTTTGCACTGCATCTCTAAACTAAACCAAACTAAAAGTGATATGGAAAAATTTGTAGCATGCACAGATAAATCTTCTAATAATGGCAGCAATTCTTTAATGCAGATTAATAGGTTACAAAATGCTTCACAGAAATGTTTCATTCCGTTATGGTGTTACTTCAATACCTCAATACTGGTACCTGGCTCATTATTTAACATCAGTTTCCATACAAGGACAGACACTAAAGGTTCCAGTGTGTGCTATTTTTATAAAGAATTAATTTACAATTTTATTAAGTGTGACACAATGAGGATATTTTTCTGCAGGGGGGAAGCCAACCTTTTATAAATGGAAAGCTATCTTTGAGATTAGCCAGAAAAATAAACGCTTTGGTGCAGTCTCTTAGTTTCTTAGTTAATGTAACTAACTGATTTCTCAATTCCAGACGGTGCAAGATCGCAGGACCACACAGTTGTAGAGTTCGAATCATACAGCCATATAGCTCAGAAAAGGCACTTCGGTCCATCTTGCCCACGCCGACCAACATGCCCCATCTACACTAGTCCCACCTGCCCAAGCTTGGCCCATATCCCTCTAAACCTATCCTAACCATGTACCTGTTCAAGTGTCTCTTAAACGTTATGCTAGTACCAGTAATCCTGGGACAACTTGAACATTGCAGTGGTCCACCCAATGTTAACATGCAGGAAGTATACAGAAACAATGTGTTGTCTTGCAATAACAATATCCATTGTTAAGCTTGGTTACTATGGTAAGCATCCCTAGGCTCTGCAGAAGAGAGTTATTAACCAACATTGCAGAGTCCCATGAGTGATATTAGGACAAAAAAAACAAAAGGTTTGTCAGAAGTCGGTTTTATGAAGTGGCGCTGGAGGGGAATGTTGGTGCAGAGTTGAGGGGCCTGCCAAGAGGAGAGCTCAGAGGGTATGGCTGATAATGCCGTTGCAACTTAATTTGGGGAATGACCATGAAGCCAGAATTAGAGAAGTGCAGATATTTAGAAGTGTTATAAGGTTGGAAGTGGTGGCAAGAAAATGGTGGTGGTTGAAAACAAGGTTGGTAGATTTAGAACCGAACTATAATGAGCAAAGAGTTCACATAGGTCAAATGTAATTGGTGCTAGTTTGGACACTGGCAGTAAAAGTTTGGAATGTGTGTGTGTGTGTGTGTGTGTGTGTGTGTGTGTGTGTGTGTGTGTGTGTGTGTGTGTGTGTGTGTGTGTGTGTGTGTGTGTGTGTGTGTGTGTTTAGTTTGAGTGAGAAGCTTTTGTTGTGTGCACAGAGGGTGGTGGATCTATGGAACGAGCTGCCAGAGAAGGTAGTTGAGGCAGGGACTATTGCGACGTTTAAGATGCAATTAGACAGGTACATGGATAGGACAGGTTTAGAGGGATATGGGCCAAATGCAGGCAAGTGGAACTAGAGTAGATTGGACACGTTGGTCGATGTGGGCAAGTTGGGCCGAAGGGCCTGTTTCCACACTGTACCACTCTATGACTCTAACTAGTCAGTCGTTTCTACCCACATTCCAAAGATGTGCAGGTTTGTTGGTTAATTGGCTTCTGTAAATTGTCCCTCGTGTGTAGTTTAGTACAGGTGATGGTGGTTGGCAAGGACTTGGTGGGTCAAAGGGCCTGTTTCCACACTGTATCTCTAAAAAAAACTAAGATCACATATATAGAAACAAGGAACTGCAGATGCTGGTTTACACAAAAGGAGAGGCAAGGCAGGACAAAGTGTGGTAGGTAGTCAGATGATTCCCCCCCCTACTACAATCAGTCTGAAGGGTCTACACCTGAAATGTCACCAATCCACATCCTCCAGAGATGCTGCCAAACCCACCGAGTTACCTTTGCACTTTGTGTCCTTTTTATAATCCAGAATCTGCAGTTTAGCTTAGTTTGGAACCAGGCCCTGCGGCCCACCGAGTCCAAGCCGACCAGCAATCACCCGTTCACACCAGTTCTATCCTTCACCACACGAGGGACAATTTACAGACGCCAATTAACCCACAAACCTGCACATCTTAGGAAAGTGGGAGGAAACCAGAGCACTCGGAGAAAACCCATGCGGTCAGAGAGAACATTCAAACTCCACACAGACAGCACCAGAGGTTAGGATTGAACCTGGTTTTCTGGTCGTGTGAAGCAGCAGCTCTCCCAATGCACTACTGTGCCGCCCACAAAGTTCCTTGTGTCTGCAGTGCCTTTAGCTAAACTGGTTTAGACGTAGTGACTGCAAGGTCCTTCATATTATTTATTTTCCCATAAAACTTGTTTGGGCTTGCTAGTTCTCGTCCACAGTCTGCATGGTGACAAATATGGCGCAGAGTGCAAATTGAAAATCATAATTAGACCCTGAATTTAGAAGAATAATTTATATTGTTCGCATAAAAATGAATGCATTTGAAAATGAAACTGTCAAAGTATCATCAGGAAAAGGGATTATCTTGGCCTGATGTAGGAAGTTCACTTTGTAAAAGCAAACATATTATTTTTGTTTCCAAACTTCAGCATATAACTAAACCTGGCTCACAAGCCAATGGAGTTGGCAAACAGTCAGACTATGCACTGTCTTCATTCCTGCCACCCCAGTGCCTAGCATAAGTCAGTAATTATGTCAGCTGTGAATTTGCATGACTTGGCACTGTTTAGTTTGGTATTTGAGCCAAAACTGAGTGCAAGACCCACTCTAAGGCCTAACTACACAGCCAGGCTAAGGAGTGAGGTTTACTTTGATGGAACAGTCTTTAGACTTTAGATTTTAGACTTTAGAGATACAGCAGACAAACAGACCCTTTGGCCCACCAAGTCCGCCTGCTTTGGCCCACAAGCAGTCGCCCTATCCTACACACCAGGGACAAGTTACAATTAACCTGCAAACCTGTCCATCTTTGGAGTGTGACAGGAAACCTGGAGAAAACCAATGTGGTCACAGGGAGAACGTATAAGCCCCGTATACCCAGCACCCCTAGTCAGGATTGAACCTGGGTCGCTGGTGCTGTAAGGCAGCAACTCTACCGCTGCGCCACCGTGCTGCCCAAAGATGCAGAACCATAATTCCATCTGCCCTATCATGTGAATGCAGTAGAATGCAATAGTGGAACGCAATAGAATGCAATAGGCTTCAGTGGAAAAATAACAGGGGAGTTCACCTGTAAATTTGTCAAAACATTTATCCCTCAATCAAAATTGGATTGTTCAACGGACCATTGTTTGGGAAACTCTGCAGGATGCAAATTGGTTGCCATGTTTGCAAACAATGCAAGGAACGACATTTCAACGTAATTCATTTCAGTTCATTTCAGTTTAGTTTATTGTCATGCGTACTAGGGAACAGTGAAAAGCATGCTAATCAGTCAGCTAACCAATTCATTTTCTATAAAATCCTTAGGTTACGAAAGACTTTCTTTTTGTACAAATTGCTTCCTTTTTTTCCCAATTACATTATCATCTACATAAGGAAAAAAAAATTGATAATACAGACAAATGAAAAGAAGGTTTTAAAAACTCATGCAAGTTATTTAGCTCAAATAGATTTAACCAGTTTTACAATATCTTGATCCTTTAAAAGAGGCTTTTTAAAGTAAAAATGTTGCTTACAATTTTCACCATTGTTTTCAAGTCAGGCTGTCTGCTTGAGTAAAGCGCAAAGTGCTGGAGTAACTCAGTGGGTTCGGCAGTGTCTGTGGGGGGAATTCCTGTTTTGCTAAACATACACACATGGGATAATGATGTATAAAAAAGATATCAAGTGCCGGCGTAATTCAGTGGGTCAAGCAGCATCTCCTCCAGAGAATTTGGCTTAGGAGGCATTTCAGGTCGAGGCCCAAAATGTCACCAATTCATGTCCTCCAGAGATGCTGCATGGCCCATCACACCTACTGGTGTGGCAGCTACTTCACACCTTTGTGTCTTTTCCTGATTTGCCAATTACAATTGTATCAGACGAGATGTGTAGGAAGAAACTACGTTTAAACCAAAGAAAGACACAAAAAGCTGGAGAATCTCAGCGGGTCAGACACCATCTCTAGAGAAAAGGAATAGGTGACGTTTCAGGTCGAGACCCGTCTTCAGACTGAGGGTCAGGAGAAAGGAACACGAGAGTGATGTAGAGAGATATAGAACAAATGAATGATAGATATGCAAAAAAAGTAACAATGATATAGGAAACAGGCCATTGATAGCTGTTGGGTGAGAAGGAGTTACAGACAATGAGACTCAACAGGACGACTTTGAAGCTGGTACGACTCGGTGGGGGAGGGATAGGAGAGATGCTAGGAAGATCGTGAAATCAATATTCATTCCAGACTGAAGAAGGATTCAACCCAAAATGTTGCCTATCCATTCTCTCCACAGATGATGCCTGACCCATTGAGTTACTCCAGCACTTTGTGTTTTGCTCAAGATTTCAGCATCTGCAGTTACTTATGTCTTGCTCTGTAACCTTGTTCTCCATATCACCGGCCATTTTGGATAGCTGTACTCCATCAAATCTCATCTCCAGATTACACCTGAATTTAATTCCTCCTCTGTTGGCAGTTACCCTATCAACTGTTAATTCATGAAGCTCTGAAATTCCTTAACCTAAATTGGCTTTTCCTGAACCTAACTGGTGACGGCCGAGGCCACCAGCCTGAGGGGGTGACGGCTCGGAGGTGAACAAGACCTAGGTCATCCTGCAACTGCAGTCGGTCCAGCACGGCATGTGTGGAGAAGGAGTGGAGACGAATTGCAATGCTTCAGTTGTTACTGTGGAGAATCACACTTTACAGAAGTTAGCAGATGGGAACGAGATTGTATCTGACTCTATCACTATCTCTGGAAGCCGGCCAGAAGGCTCCCCAATGTTGGGGGAGTCCAGAACAAGGGGCCACAGTTTAAGAATAAGAGGTAGGCCATTTAGAACTGAGATGAGGAAAAACTTTTTCAGTCAGAGTTGTGAATCTGTGGAATTCTCTGCCTCAGAAGGCAGCGGAGGCCAATTCTCTGAATGCATTCAAGAGAGAGCTGGATAGAGCTCTTAAGGATAGCAGAGTCAGGGGGTATGGGGAGAAGGCAGGAACGGGGTACTGATTGAGAATGATCAGCCATGATCACATTGAATGGCGGTGCTGGCTCGAAGGGCCGAATGGCCTCCTCCTGCACCTATTGTCTATTGCTGCAGCTGTGGACTGGGAACGCGGCCTAAGGCCTTTTTCGAGGCACCGCGGTCAGGATGCCTTCCGGATCGCCGTGTGGAAGCCCGGGTCGGGGGTCGGGGGTCGGGCGGAGGGTCGGAGTCCGGGTCAGCGGAGCGGCCGACGGAGCCCGCGGCTGGGGCCTGTGGCGGCACCACGGAGGCGTGAAGTGGGGCGTCAACAGCGGTGAGACCTTGGCAGCGGTGAAGCCCCGCGACGATGGGACCTCGGCGGTGGGGAACCACGCGGTGGCGGCGATGCGGAAGGCAACCGCGGTCGACCCACGGTTGACAGTCGATGAGAGTGTGGAGGACCACTATGAGGGAGGGGGAAGAATAATGGGGGACCCAGCACAGTGGGTGGGGAGGGGGAGAACAATGGACAATAGGGGGGGGAGGGAGAACAATGGACAATAGGGGGGGGAGGGAGAACAAAAGGAGGAGCCGGCGTGCTTTGTAACTTTGTCAGTGCCGCTATAGGTGGCCGCTATTTGTCTACATTGGATATACAGCAAAGAATTTTGCTAGTCACATGTGACAATAAAGTATTCCATTCCATTCCATTCTTTCTACTTCCTCTCCTTCATTTGAGCACTTAAAACCTTTCCACTGTCTAAGCAGTTCATCACTTGTCTCAGTGTCAATATATGTAGGTTGGTGCCAAAGTTTGTTTATAACACTCCAGTGAAGTATTGTGTGGCTTTTTGACACATCAAAGGAGGTCTATTAATATACCTTATAATTATCTTTACTAATGATTTCAGTCACAATCAGGGTTCTGTTCTACTTATGACATTTTATCCCGTATTTAGTACAGTTTGTGCAGAGAGTTGTATTTGTAGCCCAGTCCATCACATAGACCGTGCTCCCCTCCACCAGCTCCATCTACACTTCACCCTGCCATTCTCATTCTGGTCATTCCCTCTTCTCCCCCCCCCCCCCCCCCCCCCCCCCTCCCTTCGGGCAGAAGATACAAAAGCTTGAAAGTACGTATCATCAGATTCAGGAACAACTTCTACTCATCTGTTGTCAGACTACTGAATAGTCCTCCATTGGCTAGGGTGCAGTCCCGATCTTCCAACCTACCTCATTGCGGACAATGCGCATCTTCTTAGCAACTGTAAACCTGTAAAACTATTTTCTGCATTTTGGTATTTTTTTCTTCGTTCAACCCACTGTACTTCTATACAGCTTGATTATACTCCTGTATAGTGTGATTTGTTTTGACTGGATAGCAAGCAAACAAAAGCTTTTCACCATATTTCTGTACATGTGACAATAGTAATCCTATACCAAGACCAGGTTAAGGGGAAAAAAAGACACAAAGTGCTGGAGTAACCACTTCTATTCTTATCCCACACCTTTTCTCTAGCCTTTGTCCAACCATCTGCCTATCCTTTCAAGCTTTCTTCCCCCGACCACCACAATCAGTCTTGTGTCCATCTTCAGTCTGAAGAAGAGTCCCAACCTGAAACATCACCTCACCTCACCATGTCCTCCAGTGATGCTGCCTTACATCTCTGAGGATATCTAAGGAAGTAAGCATGCAGGTACAGCAGGCAGTAAAGAAAGCAAAAGGCAGGTTGGCCTTCATAGCAAGAGGATTTGAGTATAGGTGCAAGGAGGTCCTACTGCAGTTGTACAGGGCCCTGGTGAGACCACAACTGGAGTATTGTGTGCAGTTTTGGTCTCCTAATTTGAGGACGGGCATTCTTGCTATCGAGGGAGTGCAGAGTAGGTTCACCAGGTTCATCCCCGGGATGGTGGGACTGACATATGATGAAAGAATGGATTGACTGGCCTTCTATTCACTGGAATTTAGAAGGATGAGAGGGGATCGTAAAGAAACATATAAAATTCTTAAGGGATTGGACAGGCTAGATGCAGGAAAAATGCTCCCGATGTTGGGGGAGTCCAGAACCAGGGATCACTGTATAAGAATAAGGGGTAGATCATTCAGGACTGAGATGAGGAAAAACCCAGAGTTGTGAATCTGGGGAATTCTCTGCCGCAGAAGACAGTGGGAACTAATTCAATTGATGCTTTCAAGAGAGAGTTAGATATAGCACTTAGGGCTAATGGAATCTAGTTAAATCCCTTATGAGGAGAAAGTAGGAACGGGGTACTGATTTTGGATGATCAGCCATGATCATATTGAATGCCGGTGCTGCCTCGAAGGGCAGAATGGCCTACTCTTGCACCTATTTTCTATGTTTTTAGGATATGCAGACTCTGGAGAGGGTCCAGAGAAGGTTTACAAGAATGATTCCTGGAATGAATAGGTTAACCTATGATGAGTGTTTGTCGGCACTGGGCCTGTACTCGCTGGAGTTTAGAAGAATGAGGGTGGACCTCATTGAAACATACAGAATGGTGAAAAGTTTGGATGTGGAGAGGAAGTTTCCACTAGTGACTAGAGTCTAGGACTAGAGGTCATAGCCTCAGAATGAAAGGACGTTCCTTTAGGAAGGAGATGAGGAGAAATTTCTTGAGTCATAGGCTGGTGAATCTGTGGAATTCTTTGCCACAGAAGGCTGTGGAGGCCAAGTCAGTAGATATTTTTAAGGCAGAGATAGATAGATTCTTGATTAGTACAGGTGTCAGAGGTTATGGGGAGAAGGCAGGAGAATTAGGTTAGGAAGGAGAGATAGATCGGCCATGATGAATGGCTGAGTAGACTTGATGGGCACAATGGCCTAATTCTACTCCTATCCCTTATGACATTATGACCTGTTGAGTTCCTCCAGGGCTTTGTGTTTCTTTTTTTTTTAACCAGCATCTGCAGTTCCTTGTTTCTCCACATTAAGGGAATATTGATCTGGAACTTGCAGTTAGCAGAGAAGGACTGGTGTTTAAACCTACCTGCTGGAATTTGCCTGCATAGCTCCAGTAGAATCTGGGGCATAGACTCTTGATTTGCCAATAGTTGTGTTGTGTTGTGTTCGGGATCACCTCGGGAGTTCCTGTTCAACCAGCAATTGTGATCTCAACTTGTCTGAGTGGCACAGCGATAGAGTTGCTGCCTTACAGCGCCTAAGATCCGGGTTCCATCCTGACAATAGGTGCTGTTTGTACGGAGTTTGTACGTTCTCCCTGCAACCTCGTGGGTTTTCTCTGGGTACTCAGGTTTTCTCCCACACTCCAAAGGCGTGCAGGTTTGTAGGTTAATTGGCTTCTGTAAATTGTCTCTGGTGTGCTGGATAGAACTAGTGTATAGGTGATCGCTGGTCAGGGTGAACTCAGGGAGTCGAAGCGCCTGATTCCATGATGTATCTCTAAATTAAACTAAACTAAAATGATCACCATTAAGATATCTCTCAGACAGTGCATGAGGGAGGAAAATATTTAATTTGTAGCTAAATATGTGAACAATTAAAAAATACTTTAAAAAGTAGATAGAGAGATTGTAATCACCCATTCACACTAGTTATATGTTATTCCACTTTCCCATCCATTCCCTACACATCAAGGATAATTTACAGAAGACAATTAACCCACAAACCTGCACGTCTTTTGGGTGGAAACCCACGCGGTCGCAAGGAGAAAGTGCAAACTTCACACAGTCAGCACCTGAGGTCAGGATTGAACCCAGGTCTCTGGTGCTGTGAGGCAGCAGCTCTATCAGCTGCACCACGGTGCTGCATTTAGGAATTTAGGAGCGAAATGCAGAGTAATATTTGAACTACTAATAAAAAGAATGAATACTGGCAAGTTTGGAACAAGATGAACGTTGCAATTCTCTGCACAATATGTCCATAATGGAGGGATGTTTCCCTGGCGAGATGTCCATCAGCCCATTAACTAACCCGAACCTTTTGTCTGATTAGTATCTAGTTTCGTTTCTGCAGAAGATTGCATGCCGGCAATAGCATTTTCACCCATAGCGACAACCTCCATTCTGACTCAGAACAAACAATAGAACCATTTACCCATTACCGTTTATGTTCATTGAAAATACATGTCCCCATTTCACACACTGCTCAAAGTGATTATCAATTAGCTTGATAGAAAACTGTTGTAAAACTTTGCCATTACTTGCATATCCAGATTTCTTTCAGTAAACCACTGGAGTACCACAATCTAAGATATCCAATAGACAATAGACAATAGGTGCAGGAGGAGGCCATTCGGCCCTTCGAGCCAGCACCGCCATTCAATGTGATCATGGCTGATCATTCTCAATCAGTACCCTGTTCCTGCCTTCTCTCCATACCCCCTGACTCCGCTATCCTTAAGAGCTCTATCCAGCTCTCTCTTGAATGCATTCAGAGAATTGGCCTCCACTGCCTTCTGAGGCAGAGAAATCCACAGATTCACAACTCTCTGACTGAAAAAGTTTTTCCTCATCTCAGTTCTAAATGGCCTACCCCTTATTCTTAAACTGTGGCCCCTTGTTCTGGACTCCCCCAACATTGGAAACATGTTTCCTGCCTCTAACATGTCCAACCCAGGGCCGTCTTAACGCATGGGCCTGATGGGCACTTGCCCGGGGCCCCACGAGCATAGGAGTCCCATGCTGATCTGTGTATGTTAAGTGACTTGCAATAAATAAATACTACTTTAAAAATGTAGGTTCAATAAGTGCTTTTTTCGCAACATTTTCCATCCCTAAGTGCTTCTCACAGCGATCTGTAAGTGCTTTTCGCAACAATGTAGCATCCTAAGTCCATCGCTAAGTGCTTTTCGGTAAGTGCTTTTCGCCGGCACGACAGGGGGGGGCTGGTAGGGAAAGGGGGGTGGGGGAGAGTAACGGTAAGGGCCCCAGTACACTGCTTTGCCCGGGGGCCCATAATGCTGTAAAAACGGCCCTGGTCCAACCCCTTAATAATCTTATACGTTTCGATAAGATCTCCTCTCATCCTTCTGAACAGATCTATGTTTACCAGTTAAGTATATTTTTGGGCAAGATGGTGCTCAGCAAAAATATTAAACTAATAGATTTGACAAAACTGAACGGTGTTCTCTAGTTAAAAAATAGTTTCAAAGGGCTCGGATGCAAAGTCCTAATTAAAAGCCATAGTACATATTAAATGCAAATTAAAACAGACTTTGCAATTCCAGCAATTTGTATTTCCGAATAGTCAATCTCGTTTAATTTGAAACTTAATTATTAATTACGGATTATATATACAATTGGTTCAGTCCTGGATTTAAGTCTTCAATAACAACTCTGCAATTTAAATTCACTGAAGCCAATTCTGGGCTTTTGCTGCTGTTTGCCTGAATTTGGCCAACTACACACAGACAATAAATTGAATGACAAATTTCTGGCATCTACAGCTTATTCAAGTGATCAGTGTTTAAGCATTTGGCCAGGATCTTGAGTTATGCTTATTAGAAAAAAATTAGATCTCGGTCTGGCGTACCTGCACAGAACGTGGTGCAGCGGTAGTGCTGCTGCCTTACAGCGCCAGAGACCCAGGTTCGATCATGACTACGGGTGCTGTCTGTGCGGAGTTTGCACGTTCTCTCCGTGACCTGCATGGGTATTCTCTGGGATCTCCAGTTTCCTCCCACACTCCAAAGACATACAGGCTTGTAGGTTAATTGGCTTGGTAAAATTGCAAATTGTTCCTTGTGTGTGTAGAATAGTGTAAGTGTCCGGGGATCGTGGTGGGCCGAAGGGCCTGTTTCCGTGCTGTATCTTTAAACTAAACTAAACTAAACTAAACCTGCACTTTAAGACCAAGAGACTGCAGAGGGCGGTGAACTCAGCCCGGTCCTTCCCTTGCATCAAATGTATCTACATGAAGAGCTGCCTCAAGAAAGTGGACACAAAAAGCTGGACTTACTCAGCGGGACAGGCAGCGTCTCTGAAGAGAAGGAATGGGTGATGTTTCAGATCGAGACCCTTCTTCAGACAACTTCAGACTTCAAGAAAGTGGTACCTATCATCAACCCACCATTCTGGCCATGTTCTCTTCTCACTGCTACCATCGAACAGGAGGTAGAGAAGCCTAAAGTGCTCACGGTACTCGTGCATATGACAATAAACTCGTATTTGGTTGCCTCATGTATATCTGGACAGATTCACCTGATTTAAAGTCGGTTACTAATGTTAAATGGAAATCGGTAGAGCTACATTGAAACAAGCCTCTTTTGTGGACTAGGATAAACAAACTAGATGTTGAGAGGCTGCTACCTTGGTTCCCAGACACGTTGCTTCAATGATCAATTGATCAAACATGTAGGTCTACAATGGGGGTTGTCCATTTTTCCTAAGTTCTGTCCTAGCAGATCGTGGATACAGTTATTAACTGTAAAACTAAGATTAAAGTAAGCTAAGTAAATTGTGGAATATGGGAATTGGGTGAAATATGGATTTGGAGCATAGATCAACCTTGATTTTATTTAATTATGGAGCTAGCTCAAAATGCCACGAGGTCTATTCCCAACTCTTATTTTCTTATCTTGTTTTCATTTAGTTAAGGAACAAAAATAAAGATCGAGACTCTTACTGCAGCACCACTGCAATGAATGGCAAAGAGAGGAAAATAGAAGGTAGTGATCAGAACACAGAAAATAGAACATAGGAAAGTAAAGGGCGGCACGGTGGCGCAGCGGTAGAGTTAGTGTGATACAGTGCCAGAGACCCAGGTTCGATCTTGACTAGGGGTGTGGTCTGTACGGAGGTTGCACGCACACCCTGTGATCTGCGTGGGTTTTCTCCGGGATCTCTGGTTTCCTCCCACACTCGAAAGACAGGTTTGTAGGCTAATTGAACTAGATTGTAGCCCTAAATGATTGATTGGCTTGGTAAAATTATAAATTGTCCCTAGTGTGTAGGATAGTGTTAGTGCACTGGGTGATCGCTGGTCAGCACGAACTCAGTAGGCCAGAGGGCCTGTTTCTGCACGGCATCTCCAAACGAAAAAAACGAAACTACAGCACAGGTACAGGTCACTTTGGCCCAAAATGTCTGTGCAATATTGCCAAGATAAACTGATCTCAGGATGAGGAGTGTGACTGAAAGTGCACAAACGAGGTCGATGAGGAAGTATGGTGAGATGTGGTGTTCTCTCTTCAACACTGTTATGCTCACATGGAAGTGTCAGGGCCGCTCAATAATCCTTCCGAAACTCGGCACCCACGTGTGTTGCTCCGGGCAACCCGTTAGTGCTACCTCAGGTGATCAGATTTCACAATACATCCTTGCCAAATACGAAACAAAATATCCTAGCATTTCGGTAAATAATGGCTAAAATATCCATTTCCCACAAAATTATATGCATAAAATAATGTTTAATAATGGAGATTGTTATTAATACACATTTCTTCCATATAAAAAAGACAGTAGACTTTACCAATATTTTCCCCAAATCCCCCACCGCCCTCCCCTCCCCTCACCACCACATACACCCCACCCCAGCTAAATCTGATTTCTACACTACAAACACTTTAATAACTAAATGATACCAACTGGACTAATCTACAATGAAAAATAAGCAGCTCACGTAAAGATATTTTATGTAGGAAAGAAAACTGCAGATGCTGGTTTAAATCGAAGGGAGACACAAAATGCTGGAGTAACTCAGCGGGTCAGGCAGCATCTCTGGAGAGAAGGAATGGGTGACGTTTCGGGTCGAGGCCGTTCTTCGGACTCCAAAGATATTTTATGATCTGCTGTATAATGGTTCAATACGGTGAGAATATGAGAAAATTGAATTGCTCCAGTTAATTAATCCTTTGTTTTATTTCCTATGTTTGTAGATGAAGGAGTATAGCTGGTAACAGTTGTATGGTGGCCGAAGCTTCCACCACAGGATATGAGCATAGAACACAGAACATGGAACAATACATACAGCACAAGAACAAGCTCGTCGGCTCACAATGTCTGGGCCAAACATGATGGCAAGATCAATTCTTACCAGCCTGCACATTATCCATATCCCTCCATTCCTTGCATATATATGTGCCTATCCAAAAGTCTCTTGAATGCCCCTATCAAATCAGCTTCAACCACTATCAAGGGCAGTGCATTCCAGACATTCAACACCCTCCATGTAAAAAACTTGCCTTGCACACCTCTCTAAACATTGCCCCACTCACCTTGAAGCTTTGCCCACTAGGTAAAAAGATTCAGCCTGCCTACAGTATCTATGCCTGTCTACACCATCTATGTATGTCCACACTATCTATGTATGTCTATACACCATCTATGTATGTCTACACGATCTATGTATGTCTACACCATCTATGTATGTCTACACCATCTATGTATGTCTACACTATGTATGTATGTCTACACTATGTATGTCTACACCATCTATGTATGTCTACACGATCTATGTATGTCTACACCATCTATGTATGTCTACACTATCTATGTATGTCTACACTATCTATGTATGTATGTCTACACCATCTATGTATGTCTACGCTATCTATGTATGTCTACACCATCTATGTATGTCTACACCATCTATGTATGTCTACACCATCTATGTATGTCTACACAATCTATGTATGTATGTCTACACCATCTATGTATGTCTACGCTATCTATGTATGTCTACACCATCTATGTATGTCTACACTATCTATGTATGTCTACACTATCTATGTATGTCTACATTATCTATGTATGTCTACACTATCTATGTATGTCTACATTATCTATGTATGTCTACACCATCTATGTATGTCTACGCTATCTATGTATGTCTACACTATCTATGTATGTCCACACTATCTATGTATGTTTACACTATCTATGTATGTCTATGCTATCTATGTATGTCTATACCATCTATGTATGTCTACACTATCTATGTATGTCTACATTATCTATGTATGTCTACACTATGTATGTCTACACCATCTATGTATGTCTACACCATCTATGTATGTCTACACTATCTATGTATGTCTACACCATCTATGTATGTCTATGCTATCTATGTATGTCTACACCATCTATGTATGTCTACGCTATCTATGTATGTCTACACTATCTATGTATGTCCACACTATCTATGTATGTTTACACTATCTATGTATGTCTATGCTTTCTATGTATGTCTATACCATCTATGTATGTCTACACTATCTATGTATGTCTACATTATCTATGTATGTCTACACTATGTATGTCTACACCATCTATGTATGTCTACACCATCTATGTATGTCTACACCATCTATGTATGTCTACACTATCTATGCATGTCTACACCATCTATGCCATGATTTATCAACGGGGCAGAGACTGCAGGCCATTCTCCCGACCCTGAAGGCAAACCTTGTTGATCTGAAGCAGCAAAGTCCCCCCACCCCAACTTTGATTGGGGTGAAATCTCCAAGTGTGTCCTAACCATTTTTAAATGTACCTGCCATTCAGATTTATTTAAAGTTAGTAAATAGTTTGAAAAAATTAAAATATATGACACTTTTTTAAAAATGTGTTTAAAGCACCTAAAAGCAATATAAATAATTTAAAACATTAAAAAAATTGAAAAGTAATCTTTAAAAAAAAAACTTTTCTTCCTATTGCTTCCTATCATTAAGGACTAGGATGCTCATTGAAATGGTGAGGGTCTCAGAACTTTCAATGGGTCCAACCTGGCATGGGATTTAAGAGACAGTTTCCCAAATATAATTCTCTAAGAGTCTGAAGAAGGGTCCCGACCCGAAACGTCACCTATCCATGCTCTCCAGAGATGCTAGCTGGCCTGCTAAGTTACTCCAGCACTTTGTGTTGGGTTTTTTTCTCAAACATAATGCTGGGGACTTGAGCAAGACAGAGTGACTCTGTATGGTACTGGAAAGACAAATCTCATGCCCCACATCCGTCAGTAATTCCAAAGTCTCTGCCTTTGGCAGTGCATTTTGGGAACCTGGAACTTAAATGTGATTTGAAGAGCAAAATGATGGCAGTTCCATTTGGGATAGACAATAGACAATAGACAATAGGTGCAGGAGTAGGCCATTCAGCCCTTCGAGCCAGCACTGCCATTCAATGCGATCATGGCTGATCACTCTCAATCAGTAATTATTAGTATTAGCCAAGCAATGTGAGAAAAATATACTCAAAGAAAAGACTTACATTTTTACAGTGCTTTTCACACCATTATGAAGACATTGCAAATTGTTTCACAGCCAATAAAGAACTTTGTCTCAGGTTTAGGAACAATTTAGGAAATATGCAAACTGACTTTCACAAAAGAAGCTCGACAAACAACAGTGTAATCATGCACACATGCTGATCGAGGGGGAAATACAGGGCAGGACAGCACGGTGGCGCAGCGGTAGAGTTGCTGCTTCACAGAGCCAGAGACCCGGGTTCAATCCTGACTGCGGGTGCTATCTGTACGTAGATTGTACATTCTCCCTGTGACCATGTGGGGTTTCTTCGGGTGCTCTCTCCAGTGAGAGGGAGAGTTTAAAACTAATGTGCAGTGCAAGATTTTTAAACAGAGTTTAATAGGTGCCTGGAACGTGTTGCAAGGGAAGGTCATAGAAGCAGATACAACAACAACTTTTAAGAGGCATTTAGACAGACGCTTGAATAAGTTGGGAATAGAGGGATAGGGATGATGTGCTGGCAATTGGAATTTGTTAAATTGACAACATGGTCAGTGCTGACATTGTGGGCCGAAGGGCCTGTTATTGTGCTGCACTGGTCCATGTTCTAAAAATGTTGTTTTCAAATTCCTCAGGCTGTTATTTCACTGTGACACTTTCCACTTAATAAATGGGGTCAGCCTGTCTTTGCTATAGAACGAAGAAGAATTAGGTGCAAATGGAATCCGACAGTGATGCCAATAAAAGAGATTTCCACTTTTATATCTCAGATATCCTAAGTAGTCAAATGAAAGAGGACCACAGTAAATTGGCCAAACTAAGTGCTGCGTTTTCAGTATGATTTTTATTTATGATCAGGAAATTTGATTTACTGTGGTAATATTTGAGAAATTTGATTTACTGGGATAATATTTTATCTCTAACAATAAACATTGTTATGTTTTACCATAAACGTAGTTTAGTTTAGGTTAGAGATACAGCACGCAAACAGACTTTTCGGCCCACCCAGACCGCACCGACAAGCAAATCTCGCACATTAACACTATCCTACACACACTAGGGACAATTTACAATTTTGTCAAGCCAATTAACATATAAACCCGTAGGTCTTTGGAGTGTGTGAGGAAACCAGAAATCCAGGAGTAACCCCCCCCCCCCCCCTACACAGGTCACAGGGAGAACGTACAGACTCCGTACAGACAGCACCCGTAGTCAGGATCGAACCCGGGTCTAGGGCACTGTAAGGCAGCATCTATACCACTGCACCACCGTGCCATCCTTAGTTTAAGAGTTAAAATCTGCTTTTAACATTCGAATTCAAAGGCTAATCACATCATCAGAGAGGTTACATTAATTTGCTGAAGGAATTTATTGGATGCAATTTAAAACTATAAATGGGAGCAATGGTGGCTCTGGTGTCTCCAGATAAAATGTAAAACATAAACAGAATAAGAGATTAATATTGGGTACCTTCCACGCCCTCAATGTCGGCAGCGGAAGGCACCCCAGGGACACATTTGTGGCCGGGCGAGGAGAGAGACATCTGTTCATTGAATGATCCCGATGAAGGTGGCAACTGGAGGCCCTACAGAAGCCTGGGGCTCGCCTGGATGGGGCACCGCTCCATAAGACCAACCCCGCAGACCGCACTTTGTAACTTTGGTAAATGGCGCCAAGTGTGGTGACTCGAAAAAGAATTTCACTGGGTCTTGCGCATGTGACAATAAAGCACCATTGAATCCCATTGGAAAGTGGACAAGGTGCTTGAAAACAACACAAAGTGTTGGAATAACATCTGTGGAGGGAATGGATAGGCGACGTTTCGAGTCAGGACCCTTCTTCAAACAGATTGCATTAAGAGGATTAAGCTGGAACAGAGAGGTAGGGTGGGACAAAGCCTGGCAAGTGGATGCAGGTGTTTTAGTTTATTTTATTTTAGAGATACATTGCCCTTCGGCCCACCAAGTCTGTGCTGACCAACAATCCCCCTACACTAGCACTATCCTACCTTCCACTAGGGAAAATTTACAATTTTACCAAAGCCAATGAACCTGTACATCTTTGGAATGTGGGAGGAAACCCACACGGTCACGGGGAGAACGTACAAACTCCTATACAGACAGTGCCCTTAGTCAGGATCGAACCCGGGTCTCTGGCGCTGTAAGGCAGCAGCTTTACCCCTGTGCCACCGTGCCGCCCCTGTGAGTGGGTGGACAAGGGCTTATTTTTTCAGGCAATGAGGGGTTAAATATTGTATTGTAAACGTTTAAAGGAGACCATTCTGTAAAATCACTGCAATCGTGCTTGGAAGAGATTAACTTTTAAAAATTTGTGACAAATATTGCCACAATGCTTTCAACCTTTCAAAACAATGGCCTTAATCACAGTCTGAATTGACTCTCGATAATTATTTTCTATTTCATATTGCATTTCCAGGATCTGCAATGCTTTAGTTTTGAATACTCCATTCAGTCCTATATTTTCAAACATGTATAGAATGCATCCTGCATATTTTAATCCTGGATTTAAAAAAAATGTTTTGCAGGTTTGTCCCATTACGTCTGTAATCCCAGTCTTCTTCCTGGAACACGCTTTAGTGGAGTCCTATGTGACTCCGTCTCTGATTTTCCCAACCAATCTTACTGAAAATTTGCTAATCCTTCATGATCCTCCTCACTCCTTAGTTCAAGGTTTGTAGGTTAATTGGCTTGGTAAATGTACAAAATTGTCCCCAGTGGGTGTAGGATAGTGTTAATGTGCAGGGATCGCTGGTCGGCATGGACCCGATGGGCCGAAGGGCCTGTTTCCGTGCTGGATCTCTAAACTAAACTAAACTAATCTGGAATTTGTGGCATAGGGAGTATGAAACAAACAGAAATTCACACATTGTGCCAGCATTCTCCCAACTGCCACAGTTTATTCATATGTTTAGCCAGAGTTCAAGTTCAAAATTCACTAGTGACTTGAAAACACATCAAAGATTTGTAACTGGCAAAAATGCATACCCTGCCATCAACACAACAAACCAAATGCAGAACTAGAAGGAGGATCTGAAGAAGGGTCTCGACCAAAAACATCACCCATTCTTTCTCTCCAGAGATGCTGTCTGTCCGCTGAGTTACTCCAGCATTTTGTGTCTATCTTTGGTGTACAACCAGCATCTGCACTTCCTTTCCACACAGAACTAGTATTCTTGAGAATATAAAATATATTGTAATAGATCCTCCTTTGAGTGTTTTTTTTCCCTTTTTAAGCGAAATCTATATTGATCTTGAGCAAAAGTATTCTCAAGGAAATCACACAGAAAAGAGAATTATTTGTAGAAATTAGAATGCTATTGTTGCTAGTTGACAGAGTGAATTATGAATAGTCAAATTAATTTTAATAGGAGCCATTGCTTCAAAAAGGTAACCAATATCATCAAAGACCCCCACCATCCTGGCAACACTCTCATTTTGCTACTGCCATCGCGAAAATGGTCCAAGAGTCTAAAAACAGTTACCACCTGGTTCACCTTCTTCCTAGCAACCATCAGGCTCTTGAACACCGCACAACACTAACCTTAGCAACTATGATCTTCTATGCAATGTGTCTTCAGTTGCATATGGACTGTGGCTGTGCACTATTTGGTTACCTGGTATCACTCTTATTAACTTATTGTAATAGTGATTATTATCTATTTATTTGTGTGTTGTTGCGTTAATGGCCCATTAAGGCACAGCAAGTAAGAATTTCATTATTCTGTTGCTAGTACATTGACTATTAAGCGCGCTTGAACTTGATTATAAATATTAACGACAAGACTGAAAAATATGTGTCTTATAAACGCAATTCAAAGGTTGTCTACATGGTTTTTTGTTAGTTCACTTCATGTGTCGCTCCTTAGCTGGATATAATACCACATTGATTCCGCTTGATTCAGACATACCGCAGAGATTTAGCAACAATCATGCATATGTGGTATGTAGATGAAGAAGGAAGGTGATACCTGGCACAAATATGAGTGATTACACACACTTACATACCACTTTTCACAGTCTTAAATTGTTTTAAAGTAAATATTGTACATATTTATTTTAATACGGTCACTTTTGTAATGCAGGAAGCAACAGCAAGGGTGTGCACAGCAAGGTCACACTACAAGCAATGAAGAAATGGCATGATCATTTGATTTAGTGAGATTGATTCCCAGAACATCAGTGAGAACACCTCTGCTCCTCCCTTAATTACAGCATAGAATACTTTATGTCAATCTGAGATGGAAGAAATTTCTCACTTTGATGATATTTCCAACAATGCGACCTTCCACAAAGTTGTCAACCTACATAATTTGCTTAAGCTTTCAGAGTGGACTTGACGTATTAACCTTGTAAGCAATAACCAAGGACCATTTTGTTCTTTGTTTCATTCCTCACCACTCTGCGTGGCCTTTCTATGTAAACCTTCCCGCATCCCGTCCTAATGTAAACCTTTCGATTTGTTCTCTTCTCCCCTCCCATCCTTGGCTCCATCTTAAAACTTCTTTATCTACAGCTCCTCCCAAGTGTGATGAAAGGTTGTGTACCCGAGACATTAATTTTGTTTCTCTTTTCACATTCACCATGCTGAATATTTCAGTATTCACACTTTTTAATGCCAATAGATTTGTCCTCATTAAGTCACAAAATGTCCCAATAAAATATGCATATTTCTGAATTAATTGTACTAACAGGTTCATGATGTGCACGACAGAATGTCCCACCAAAATGTAGTCAAGGATTGGACACTTATATAGATTATTTTGTAACTTTGTAATTTTGTCAGCACCCTTTACGTGGCGGCTATTTGCATACCTTATTATAATAATAATAATGCATTACATTTATATAGCGCTTTTCAAACACTCAAAGACGCTTTACAGGGATTTCTAGAACATAGAGAAGTGAATAAATAGATAAATAAGTAAACAAACAGAAAAGGAGACAGAAGGTGGGGTGACCTTCAGTGGTTGAAGGCAGTGCTGAACAGGTGAGACTTCAGTGATGTTTTGAATGTGGTGAGTGAGGAGGAGTCTCTGACGGTTTGGGGTAGTGAGTTCCATAGGGTGGGAGCAGCGATGGAGAAAGCCCTGTCCCCCCAGGATCTGAGTTTGGTCCGGATGGGGGGGACGACAGGAGATTGGCAGCAGCAGAGCGGAGGGTGCAGGTGGGAGTGTGCCTGTGGAGGAGGTCAGTCAGGTAGGATGGGGCCAGGTTATGGAGGGCTTTGTAGGTCATGAGGAGGATTTTGTACTGGATTCTCTGGGGGATGGGGAGCCAGTGGAGTTTGTAAAGGACGGGGGTGATATGGTCACGGATCGGGGAGTGGGTGAGTAGACGGGCAGCGGAGTTTTGAATGTATTGAAGTTTACTGATGATTTTTGAGGGTGAGCCATAGAGGAGGCTGTTGCAGTAGTCCAGACGGGAGGTGATGAAGGCATGGATGAGGGTTTCTGCAGCTGTGGAGGAGAGGGATGGACGGAGACGGGCAATGTTTTTGAGGTGGAAGAAGGCTGTCTTTGTGATGTGTTTGATGTGTTTGTCGAAGGAGAGGGTTTGATCAAAGATGATTCCAAGATTCCGGATGTGAGGGGAGGTGGATACTGGGAGACCATCAATATTGAGGATGAAGTTTTGGGTGGATTTGGTGAGCGTTTTTGGACCAATGATGATGATTTCAGATTTGTTGCAGTTGAGTTTGAGGAAATTTGATTGAAGCCAAGATTTTATTTCAGTGATGCAGTATACCTTGGGTATACAAGCAAAGTATTTCACTGGGGCTTGTCACGTGTGACAATAAAGAATTCATTCATTCATTTATTCATTCAGTCATAGTTCTCGGCACTGCTAAAGGTAGCATTGTTGGTCTCATTTAATATCTTTAGAAAAAAGCCTGTAATGATGAATTTACGTCCCATCAAATGTAAATTACTGCAGCTGTAACGTTGTAATAGAACTGAAAAAAAGAGCAAGGAGTATTTATTTGTAAATATTCTTACCTCTTCCCATTGGTGGATATACCTAATCAATCTCGAGAGTCTCAATAATCGTAAAAGGCTGAGAATTTTTGTAAAACGTACAATCCGTAGAGCTCTGGCAGTTTTATAAACTTCTGAGTCAATTCCTCTTTCTACTATCAAAAATATATAATCCACGGGGATTGAGGAGATAAAGTCTACAACAAACCAACTTTTAAAATAGGTCTTCTTAATTTTCTGTGGGTCCAGAATGATCTCAGTGTTATCTTCTATAATAATTCCAGTCCTGAAGTTTAAGACTAAATCCATAAGGAAGAAAGTATCAGACACGACATTAAAGATAATCCATGGGGTTGTAGTTTCTTCCTTGAAAAAAGTGATTCCTACTGGGATAATGATGAGATTTCCAACCATAAACAACAACATTGTGAAATCCCAGTAAAACCTGAAAAGAGAGATAACAATTTAATTAACAGCCTCCAAAAATAAAATCAGACCCTGTATCCTTTTAAAATCTAAATGTTAGCAATAGGGAATTTGTAAACATTCCTTTGAGAATCATTGGATCCCGTTACTTAAAGGTTAATAAAAATCAATGATAATAACAGATCTCTGTAATATTTTAGGTAATCTATACCGCTATTATGACATTAAAAAACAAAATGCAATACCCACCAGAATCTTTTTGGCATTTCAAATAACTATGTTTAAATTGTGTGGATTTTGATTTCCACTTTACTTGGTCAATCATTCCACAATGGTACCACTCTTAAAATAAACATGAGGTCATTGCTTAATTTTCCTTCCCCTTACTTTAAATTCTATTCTCATGTTCTATAAGCCTGACTCATGGAATAATATTTGGTCTAGCTTGTCTTTGTCATTTAATATTTTAAGAACCACATGAGATCTCACTTAAACCATCTTCTATCTAAGGTCAAATTTCCCTAATATTCCATTTTGAAACCTTCTCATCGGTCCTCGCTACACTCTCAAGGACAAATCGCCGACAGACTGAAGTGAAAGAATGAGGCCTATGCCTTTCATTATAAAACCTCGCCATAACTTCTTTGGATTTAACCTCATATTACGCACTCTTTGTTCCATTTGGAATATTTGCATTACTGATATTAAATAATTCCCTCTATAAAGTCTGCTTTTTGACTGTATTTTTTTTTTTAAAGCTCACATCTTTAAGCATTTCAGTCATTTTGTTGTGGGGTCAAGTGAAGGGTGATCACGTTGCGGCCCTGTTCCTACCAATCTTTCCACCACTACGCACAAGAAGCACAAGACGCGCAAGACGCCATTGTCTTCTGATGCCGAGAAGTGTGTTCTGCTCTGGCTGAACATCTTCTAATCTTGTGATGTGGACTCGATAGGAAGAAGAGTCATTTTTGGAGGTGAGAAACAACATTGATTAAATTTCATACACTCCTGGTACCTCATAATTGTCCAACAAATCTCATTCCCTCTGTAAAGTCTCCTTTTTGACTGCATTTTTTTTTCTAAAATGCTGACATCTTTAAGTATTCCAGTCATGTTTGTAGGTGAGAAACAACATTGATTAGCAATGTTGGAACGTTTGGACCACTTTTCAAAACCATAAAAAGAGATTTTCGTTTCCCTTTGTTGAGTCTCTCAAACTCACCTTGTTCGGTAAGATTTTGATGTACAGGTTATAGGTATTGTTGGGGCAGCCATTTTTTATAGAACTCCATGCTGCCAATACATGCGATTTTAGACAATAGACAATAGGTGCAGGAGTAGGCCATTCGGCCCCTTTCGAGCCAGCACCACCATTCAATGTGATCATGGCTGATCATTCATAATCAGTACCCCGTTCCTGCCTTCTCCCCATACCGTCTGACTCCACTATCTTTAAGAGCTCTATCTAGCTCTTTCTTGAAAGCATCCAGAGAATTGGCCTCCACTGCCTTCTGAGGCGGAGAATTCCACAGATTTACAACTCTCTGAGTGAATAAGTTTTTCCTCATCTCCGTTCTAAATGGCCTAGCCCTTATTCTTAAACTGTGGCCTCTGGGTTTATCTGGGATACAGGAAAAGAGGAGGACTGGCTATGTTCTAGTTGACATCGAACCATCGCTTTTGTGACAAAGCTGTCTGAGTCCACATAATTTGGTGTCAAAGATCATTCTGTACAAGTTAGTGGTTCAATTGCATCTGCCCTGATGTGAAACTGTCATAAAATAATTATAATAGACCGAATGCAATAAATCCTGAACATCGTTTTCAAAACATGATTCTGTTTTAGAAAGTTAATTAATTGCTTTAATAAAAATGAGTGACATATGTGGCCTTTCCTGTGAAATATAGAGCCTTGTGAACTACAAATTAACCTGTCTATCCAGATGAATAATTACCTGTAAGGCCATGTCATTACATTAACTCCAGCCCTATAGATAGAACTGTGTCTGCATTGGTGAAATGATAGCTATTCTCGTTAGTTTATATCCTTCATTTGTTTATTAAAACAAAATTCACAGATTTTAGTGAAATACCTTTTTCTGCTGAGTATACTCAATGACCATCAGCATTTTAAATTCCAACCTAATTGTTCATCTTCTTGTGGCACCAACTAATTTCCTTAAGCAGTTTACATCTTTTGTTTCATCAGAAAAAACCCCAATGTTATTTCCTACCAGAAACCCATAGGTTTCTCTCAAGTGCTTGTACTGTTGTTCTCAAAGCAAAAAGCAAAAAATGTTAGAAAGTATTAGTATTCATTAAAAAACCTTCATACTTTACATCCTCTTGATGTGCTCTCTAAATGTGATGTGATAACATTTTTCTCATTGAAAAAATATTTTTTTAAACATGAAATGAAGGGCTTGGAAATGTCTCTCAGCAGAATGTGTGTCATGCATTGAGTTTCTCATAGTGAAGACCATCTTGACTTTATCTTCATGAATGCCATGTAGGACAAATTATTTATCCTATATGGCATTTATCTGAAACATCGTCGATCCATTCCCTCCATAGATGCTGCTTGACCCACTGAGTAACTCCAGTACTTTGTGTTTTACTCAGGATTCCAGCACCAGCAGTTTCTTGTGTCTCCCTCCATAAAACAAATTATTGTTTGGATTTTCATGTAGCCAACCATGTTGACAAAGTTAAAATGCACAGCAAAAACTACAATTTAGGTTATGTAAAGATAGTTTATTAGGGATGCAAGCATATCTAAAACACCTAAAAAGAGCACCACATAGTATAAACATTAAAAAATCTTAATGCGGCATGTCTATTTTGCAGCATTCCATGCGAATAATACTTATATTGTTAAATAGTTGTAGTTATATTATTTTCTTATAACTGTCTCAGCTGGTTAACAAATGATGCCTTGCTTCTGTTACTTCAATCACGTGCTTTGAACAAGAAAGTTGGTGTTCCATTGATTTGTGTAACGGTGATACTGAGAACTATTTTAAAAGCTGTGTTGAAAGCCAATAACATTATTTACTAAAATTGAATCCCAATAATGCCAATAACATGTTGGGACCTCCAGAAGACTAAAACATCATAAAAGAAAAATAATGTATGGCATCTTCGAGGCCTAGATAGATTGGACGTGGAAAGGATGTTTCCAGTAGTGGGAGAGTCTAGAACTAGATTGCACATCCTCAAAATTAAAGAAAGTAACTTTAGAATGGAGATGAGGAGGAATGTCTTTAGCTAGAGGATGGTGAATCTGTGGAATTCATTGCCACAGATGGCTGTGGAGGCCAAGTCATTGGATGCTTTTATAGCGGAGGTTGATAAGCTCTTGATCAGTAAGGGCATCAAAGGTCACAGGGAGAAGGTAAAAGAATGAGGTTGAAAAGGAAAAATAGATGAGCCATGATCAAATGGCAGAGTAGACTCAATGAGCCAAATGGCCTAATTCTGCTCCTATGTCTTGTGATCTTATGATTTATGATCGAATGAATAGCACTTAAAAGTGGAGAAAGGAGCAGCAAAAAGAAAATAATGAACAAAATAAGAATTCAGGGAGTAGTAAAAGCTAAAATATTAGAGAATTTTATATTGTGAGGGTCCAGCCTATAAAATGAGTGGTTACTGAATGCTCAAATCAGACCCGAAGATCTCTGACATAACTTAAAAAGGGCATAGAATACGACTCCTGTCTCATGGATACAAGCTTTACTTAGCTGATAGGGTGGTGAAGAAGGCTTTTGGCACATTGGCCTTCATTGGTCAGAGAATTGAGTATAGAAGTTGGGACATTACGTTACAGTTAAACAAGATGTCGGTGAAGCCACACTTACAGTATATAGTGTTCAATTTTGGTTACTCTGCGTGCGGAAAGATGCCATTAAACTGAAAAGAGTGTAGAGAAGATTTATGAGGATAATAATAATAATAATCCTTGATTCGTCCCACAACGGGGAAATTTGCAGGGTTACAGCAGCAAAGTGGATAGCAAAAATAAATAAGCATTCATTAAAAAATAAAATAACAGTAATTATCTTTATACACTGGTCTGCTGGGAGCAGTGCTGATTGTGCAGTCTGATGGCAGCAAGAAGGAAGGACCTTCGATATCTCTCCTTCACACACTTGGGGTGAAGAAGTCTGTCACTGAAGGAGCTGCTCAGGGCAGTGACAGTGTCCTGCATGGGGTGGGAGTCGTTGTCCAGCAGTGAGGATAGCTTTGCCATCATCCTCCTCTCTCCCACCACCTGCACTGAGTCGAGGGGGCAACCCAGGACAGAGCTGGCCTTCTTGATCAGTTTACCAAGTCTCTTCCTGTTAGCAGTTGAGATGCTGCTGCTCCAGCAGACCACTCCGTAGAAAATGGCTGATGCCACCACAGTGTCGAAGACTCGACTCGACCCGTGCCAGGACTCGAGAGCTAGAGCTATGGGGAGAGATTGCACAGGCTAGGACTTTGTTCCTTGGAGTGCAGAAGGCTGAGAGGTGATCTCATCGGGTGTATAAAAATTAAGAGGGGAATCTTTTACCCAGGGGGGAGAGGGGAAACATATAGGAACCTGAGAGGCACTTTTTTCACTCAAAGGATGATGGGCACATGGAATGAGCTGCCAATAGTTGGCAGGTGCAATAACAACATTTAAAATACTTTTGGATTGGCACATGGAGAGGAAAGGTGGAAAGAGATATTACCAATACTGGGTAAATGGGGCAAACTTAGATGGGGCATTTTGGACAGCAAGGACAAGTTGGGCAGAAGGGCCTGTTTCTGAGCTGTATGACTCTAATTGTATGAATGAAGTAATCAAAATCATACAGGCAATTGCTTGTGACATTTTAGTTAGGAGAAATGGGAAGCCTTGCATATTCTTCCTTGCACAACATGCAGAGTTCTGCTTGTTTCAAGTGATAGATTTAAATATGGCAAAGTGTCAACTCTCATGTCGGCACTTGGCTAAAACTGAAGTGATTCAAATGAACCATGTAAGAGTTGCTTAGCTTGACGTTTCACAAACTACAGTCAAATTTCGATGATAGTGAAGTTAGGAGCATAGAGTCACGGAAACAGGCCCTTCAGCCCAACTTGTCCATACCAACCAAGATGCCCCATCTAAGCTAGTCCCATTTGCCTGCAATTAGTGTATATCTCTATAAACCTTTGCTATCCATGTACCTCTCCAAGTGCCTTTTAAATGCTGTTACCATAATTTCCCTCTTTGCCCCGCTCACCTGCCTTCTCCCCATAATCCCTGATGCCCGTACTAATCAAACGTGGATACTGGTGAGGAGGGTGATTGGCAGATGGGAGGAGGTAATGACAAATGCTAGAGGTGAAAAGGAGGCAAAAGGGGTGTGAGGTAAGGAGAGAAGAGGAGGAGTGAAATGTAGAGTTGGAGGGAGGGATATGGGTGGAAGGGGATGAGGGGGAGAGTCAATTAAATCCTGACAGAGGGCAAAGAATACAAAATATCATAGAGAAATATCATAGTCACGTAGCATGAAACCGGCTATTCAGCCCGACTTGCCCATGCCGACCAAGATACCCCATCTGTACTAGTTCCACCTGGCCACTTTTGCCCCATATCCCTCTAATCCTTTCCTTCTGAGCATCATTGCTCAAACTCCACTGATTCAAATTGTCAGTAAAATTGTGTTCACGTTTTCTTGGTTCTTTATTCAATTCTGCTTGACTTAATTGTTTCGCTTCACAAAAAGACTTCAAATGGTGAATGAACTGAATGTTGAAAGGTTGGAGCGATTGGGCTTGTATACACTGGAATTTAGAAGGATGAGGGGGGGATCTTATTGAAACATATAAGATAATTAGGGGATTGGACACATTAGAGGCAGGAAACATGTTCCCAATGTTGGGGGAGTCCAGAACAAGGGGCCACAGTTTAAGAATAAGTGGTAGGCCATTTAGAACGGAGATGAGGAAGAACTTTTTCAGTCAGAGAGTGGTGAAGGTGTGGAATTCTCTGCCTCAGAAGGCAGTGGAGGCCAGTTCGTTGGATGCTTTCAAGAGAGAGCTGGATAGAGCTCTTAAGGATAGCGGAGTGAGGGGGTATGGGGAGAAGGCAGGAACGGGGTACTGATTGAGAGTGATCAGCCATGATCGCATTGAATGGCGGTGCTGGCTCGAAGGGCCGAATGGCCTCCTCCTGCACCTATTGTCTATTGTCTATTGTTTAAATAAGTTGTTGTAATTGATTTTCTGCAGTCACCTGTCTAAATTAGCAGGCATTGTTGCTGTGCTTCAGGTCAAGTGATGGGAAACACAGGGCTGAATGGCCTACTCCTGCACCTATTGTCTATTGTCTATTGTCTATAAAAAGAAAGGGACTGAACAAAGGAAAGTAGAATAACGGGAACCGACGGGGAAAGATTTTGGTGAATTAATTCATGGAAAATCACAGGCAAGGGTTAAGTTTATATTCGATCGGCACTCAGAAGTGTAGCAATCAGATATGGAAAGAGGTAACCTTAGCGATCAGTAAAATGCACGCAGAATGCTGTAACAAAGGAGCACTCCTGTTATCGCTGGTGTCAAGGCGGCAATGAATCTCTGACAGGTTGTGGCTAACACCATCGATTTAAGGTCACCAATGTACTTCGGCTCTCCTGGATCAGGTTGATGGTGTCTCATCCGCAAGGTCGGCACAAGGAGAGGCCGATTGCAGGAAACGCTCGTTTTAAAAGGGCCAGACTAGTGGGACATCTGCAGGCTTCCTTCTGAAGAGCACGAAACCCCTGTGTCTCAGACAGAAAGGTGGTACTTCTCTTTCCCGAGCAGTAAATCACCTGCTCTTTCAACCGGGGAGGTCCCTACCTCAAACTGCTGTGATGAATGGGGCTTGCTACTCCTTATCATTAATTCTAAAACAAAATAGCAAGGAGCACTGAACACAATCGGGCATCGTCGCTGCATACGGATGATAGAATGCACAAGATCGGCAGTCTGATAGCACAAATTCGATTATAATTTCCTTAAAACCGATATGCAACAAATGTGCACGACATTTAATAACTTTCTACTGTTATCAATGCTTTAAGTGAGAATCTGGTAATAAAATGTATTCAAACACTGACTGCTCTACTTAGCGTTCCTTGTGCATTATGCTGGCAATCATGATGTTTGCATTTATTTGCATGTTTGCATGTGTTTTATCATGCTTGCTGTGAATGAGAAAAAAATCGAATTTAAATATAGAATTATTCCATCAATATAATTAGATAGTTAAAATTATGCGGTTCAACTAAAATTAGCCATCAAATCCTATACACGTGAAATAAAGATGTACGCAAAAATTACATTTAACATAATTCTCTTTAAGAAGGTATATGCCTAGATGTGTATATTTCCTTGATTTCACTGCTGAAGTGATTCAGAATATATATATATATTTCTTTTGAACCCAGTATAAAAATGTATGCATTATTTTTATCTTCAATTCTGGAGGGTCCATTTGAATGGGAATAGCACTGGGTTTTGAGATTAAGACCAACAGCTTTTAATGCTTATCCTTGCAGCTTGTTCATGCTCAGAGGAGAAATAAGTTGAACAGGGAACTGAAGCTAAGACACAAGGAACTGCAGATGCAGGAATCTTGAGAAAAACACAAAGTGTATAGGAAGGAACTGCAGGTGCTGGTTTAAACCAAAAATAGACACAAAATGCTGGAGTAACTCAGCAGGACAGGCAGCGCCTCTGGAGAGAAGGAATGGGTGACGTTTCGGGTCGAGACCCTTCTTCAGACTGAAAGTCACGGGAAAGGCGAACGAGAGATATAGACGATGATGTAGAGAGACATAGAACAAATGAATGAAAGATATGCAAAAAAGTACCAATGATAAAGGAAAGGGGTCATTGTTAGCTGTTGCGAGGTGAGAATGAAAGACGGGTGGGGGAGGGGTGAAGAGAGAGGGAATGCAAGTTGGAGAAATCAAGAGTCATAGCCCTGGGCTGTAAGCTGCCCAAGCGAAATATGAGATGCTGTTCCTCCAATTTGTGTCTCACTCTGACAATGAAGGAGGTGTAGGACAGAAAGGTCAGTGTGGGAATGGGAAAGGGAATTAAAGTGGTTAGCAACCGGGAGATCAGGTAGGTCCTGGCGGACTGAGCGAAGGTGTTCAGTGACACGATCGCCCAGTCTATGAGTCCACATCTTAAACCACAGATACATTAGATAAGGTTGGAGGAGATGCAAGGGAACCTCTACCTAACCTGAAAGGACTGTCGGGGTCCCGGGACAAAGTCCGGGGAGGAGGCATAGGGACAGGCGTTGCAGGAGAAGGTACCTGGGAATGGGGTGGTTTGGGTGGGAAGGGATGAGTTAACCAGGGAGGTGCAGAGGGAACGGTTTCTGTGGAAGGTGGAAAGGGGTAGAGATGTGACTAGTGGTGGGATCCATAATGGAAAATGTCAGAAGATTATATATTGTATGTGACGACAGATGGGGTGAGAGGTAAGGACCAGATATTGTGACTAGGGAAGGGGGAGCAAGGGCGGAGTTGTGGGGTACCAAGGAGACACGTTTGAGGGCCTCATCTGTGATGGAAGAGGGGAACCCCCATTCCCTAAAGAATGAGGACATCTCGGATGTCCTGGCATGTTACACCTCATCTTGGGCGCAGATACCTCCATGTACCTGCCAAATGTTTTTTAAATGATGTGATATTACCTGCCTCAACTACCTCCCCAGGCAGTTCATTCCATATACCCACCACCCTCAGGTTCCTATTAAATTTTTCACCCCTCACCTTAAATCTTTGTCCTCGGGTTCTCGATTCCCCTACGCTGGGTAAAAGACTGTGCATTTATCCTGTCTATTCCTCTCATGATCTTATACACCTCTATGAGATCACCCCTCATCCTCCTGCCCTCCAAAGAATAAAGTCTTAGCCTGCTCATCTTTTCCTTATTGCTCAGGCCCTCGAGTCCTGGCAACTTCCTTGCAAATGTTCTCTGCACCATTTCCTGCTTAACAACATCATTCCAATAGCAAGGTGACCATAAATGAACACAGTATTCTAAATGTGACCTCACCAATATCTTGTAAACCTGTAACATGACCTTCCAACTCCCATGCTCAATAATGTGACTGATAAAGGCCAATCTGCCAAAAGTCTTCTTGACCACCCTATCTACCTGTGACACCACTTTCAAGGAAGAACTATTTCCCCAACAGCATTGTCACCCATGATACACGTGGAAGTAAATTTTGCACTGCTAATCTTTAGCTGCTACATCGTATCAGTGGGTCCAAATTCCTGATTAGCACGATGCAACATCCTTCTTTCACTTAAGTTTATGTGATGGCACATCAGTTGGTGGAAGGAAGTTTATAAATTCAACAGGAAAACATACAGTCTCATCAATGTCTGGCACACTGTCAGTAGATTTGTACTGTATAGGTTGTCATAAGGATTTTATTCATGACCAGCATTCTTGATGCTAAAATTGCTCTTTTGTGCAACTATTGATAATTGAAACAGTATTAAGTTACTTTTGAAAAAACATATCATCAAGTGGTGTAACAAGTTGGCACACGTTTTTCATCAAAATCACTCCTGCTGAGTCTTTGTATTTAATTTCCGCATTTCCTGATTTGAAGCAAAATCTCTTGCAAATGGATCACCAGTCAAGTGTGCTCATAATTTAAAATGTAACCATTTAATATGAATTAATGCTGATGTTAAATTATATAAATATCAATTTATAAATATATAATGCTTTAATACAGGCTTTTAATTCACTTCCTTTAGTAGCTCATGAAATTGCTGGTAATATTTGATGAGAACCTATAAAAGTAGGAACTCCCATTAATTTATTATCCTGCCTAAGATCTTGCAGCATTTGATCTGATGTTTCAATGACTCTACATCACAAGAGTTTTAAATATAGTTCCCTGAAAGGGGCATCGTGATCAGGTGTTAAAGAAGACTTTGTGAAAGCTGGCCTTCATCAGTCCTGGAAGTGAAGTAACCAACATGCAACATTTCAGATTTCTAGACTGGTCATTGGGCTGTGCGCGGGACTTTCTGTTGTATTATAAACCTTTAATAATTTAGAAGGATGAGAGGAGATCTTATCGAAACGTATAAGATTATTAAGGGGTTGGACATGTTAAGAGGCAGGAAACATGTTCCCAATGTTGGGGGAGTCCAGAACAAGGGGCCACAGTTTAAGAATAAGGGGTAGGCCATTTAGAACGGAGATGAGGAAAAACTTTTTCAGTCAGAGAGTTGTGAATCTGTGGAATTCTCTGCCTCAGAAGGCAGTGGAGGCCAATTCTCTGAATGCATTGAAGAGAGAGCTAGATAGAGCTCTTAAGGATAGCGGAGTCAGAGGGGTATGGGAAGAAGGCAGGTCAGGGGTACTGATTGAGAATGATCAGCCATGATCACATTGAATGGCGGTGCTGGCTCGAAGGTCCGAATGGCCTCCTCCTACACCTATTGTCTATTGTCTATTGTCTATAATTGATCAAAGGCGGAATACCGTCCACAAAATCACAGCCGCACCAGAATGTGAACCGTGGTATTGACACACTTGACCCTGAATGAACAAGATTGGCTAAGGGAGCACAAATGCTGAAGGTTGCCGGACGAGGAGAGGGGCAATGGTTTGCCGGACGATCCGTACAGAGGTCAGGGGTACTGATTGAGAATGATCAGCCATGATCACATTGAATGGCGGTGCTGGCCCGAAGGGCCGAATGGCCTGCTCCTGCACCTATTGTCTATTGTCTATTGTTTAAATAAGTTGTTGTAATTGATTTTCTGCCGTCACCTGTCTAAATTAGCAGGCATTGTTGCTGTGCTTCAGGTCAAGTGATGGGAAACACAGGTCAAAAATAACGGGGGAAACGTTGACTTGTCATTAAAATTGAGTTTTGAGTTTGAGTTGAGTTTAGTTTATTGCCACTTGTACAACAACAAAAAATGCCTTTGTTTCGTCCTAATTGTGGATGTTGGCTGCAGCCCCTGCTTCTAAATGGGCGGGATTTGCATTGACATTTACAATGCAGCGAAAATCCAGAGGAAGTGGCAAGGAAAGTAAGCGGGAGAGATGAAGACGAGAGAAAAGGGGGCTGGGAGCAGTTCTCTCCGCGTGTGGCTACGTTTCAGAACCACAGACAGCTCCACCGTTGAACTCCGCTGGGGTTCCAGCTTCAAGCAGCAGGAAGATTGTGTGCTCTCCACCTGGAGCCCTAAACTCCCCAGCCAGATGAGACTTCCCCTCTGCGATGCGACGGGCGAATGAATAAACAAGATACAGAGGGCAAGATTGTAACTCATTCCGGATATCCCACTCTCTCATGAGTTGCCAGAATTCGCAACGTCGAAATTCCTCTCTGATGCAGAATGTGTTCAAGGTCATTTCAATGTGAAACAATTCTGGAAAAATGTTTTTTTTAGTTTTATCTCTGTGTGTAACGCTATATTTGTTTATCTGGGATGAGTAGTCCTTAAAAACAACTGGAATAACAAACAAAGCATGAATGGGGAAGAATAGTTTCTGAGGGGGGGGGGGGGGGAGAACGTGAGAGGTGGGGGTGTTAATTCATATATTGTGAACTTCCTGTTAGTCAAGGTGAAGAAATTTAGTTTTTGAGGAATAAGGTGCTTTTCAGTTTTATGTGGACGTCAGTGCCATTAGAGGTAGATTGGTATTGATTGCCGAATTTATGCTTTTGTGTTATGGTTATAGAACCTCTATTGCACATTGGTTCCTGGCAGCTGCAGCACTCGTTCTGCTAATTAAAACTGGATTCAAATTCATCAAATTAGACGAAGGACCAATTTCCAAACTTCACCACCAGATATTTTCACTTGTTTGCATATCTATATCCATATTCATATCCATGGTATTTATTTCACAAAATGCTGGTGTAACTCAGCAGATCTGGCAGCATCTCTGGAGTAGGTGACCTTTCAGGTCAAGACCCTTCATCAGACACTGAAGGGTGAAATGTCACCTATTCCCTTTCTCCAGAGATGCTGCCTGACCCGCTGAGTTACTCCAGCATTTTGTGTCTATCTTCGGTGTAAACGAGTATCTGCAGTTCCTTCTTATACATTTCATATTCATGGTGCAATTTGCCGATCGATTCTACTGGTTTGCAATAATTTTGGACAATATGCACATTTCCAATTACAACCCAATGATTTTGCTTGCCATCATCTTATCATAGTGCAGGGGAAGCAATTCTCAACAATATTTGTATTTGTTCATATTAGGAGAGGCAGCCTTGTCTGGATATTTACCACGCATTATTCATGGCATTCAGACATTAAATCAGTGCTATTATATTTTATCAACAGAATTTAAAATCTGCTTAGAAAATAACACTGTCATTATGTTGCAAAGTAATTGTGACTGAATTTTACCAGGTGCATGAAATAATAAATTCAAAATAAAAGCACCTGATAATTTTTTTCAATCACACCTCTGAATACTGCAAATGTTTATGTAGATGAATAGACAAGTTAGTTTTAAAATGTTCTCTTGTTCATTTCCAAGTCTCCTATAAAGGTAGGTTTCCAAAAACAATAAATGGGAAAAGTCCTTGATATATTGCAAATATGCATTACTGAAAGAATAAATTGATTTGGAGCCTGTTTACCAGCAAGTATTTACTCATTTTATGCTCTTGATGACTCTGTGCTTGGACTCACCAGCTAAACTACTTGTTTGCTTAAATTTAGCAATTCACTTTCCAATTGCACAATGCCTATAATCCCTGAGATTGGGAATTCAGCCACTGCGCCAAAGCAAAATTCTACCATTGCGCCACCATTGCTGTATATACATACAATGTAATTTGAATGTGTATGGGAGAGGGGAAGGAGAGGGGGAGAGAGAGGGGGGGGAGAGAGAGAGGAAGAGGGGGAAGAGAGAGAGGAAGAGGGGGAAGAGGGAGAGGGGGAGGGAGAGTGAAAGGAGAGAGAGAGAGAGAGAGAGAGAGAGAGAGAGAGAGAGAGAGAGAGAGAGAGAGAGAGAGAGAGAGAGAGAGAGAGAGAGAGAGAGAGAGAGAGAGAGAGAGAGAGAGAGAGAGAGAGAGAGAGAGAGAGAGAGAGAGAGAGAGAAGAGAGAGAGAAAGAGTATACCTCATTCTTCGATTATTTGTTGTCCCATATTCTAGCATTAAATCGCCATCATTCATTCGCTGGAATCATGGGCCAATAATATCTGATGATTAATTTGCTAAAACTCCTGGCAAACTTCCTTATTTTGGAATTGCTGTGGGATTCATTTGAAAAACAATCAAAATATAGAGATACTTGGCACTGAGGTGAAAACAATTCTTCATCTTATTCATCTCTGCTTCTGACTAAATATCTGTTTTGTACCTGAGCTATCTTTATAACTCAAATTATCACTTGCACAATGTAATCACCGAAGGTCTCCATTATATTTCTGTAAAACAAATGAACACACAAGGCAGTGATTGAGATTTTAATGCGGCTGATTGTTTCGTTAGCAATTTTGTATTTATTTATGGATGCCTTTGTGCAGCATGTGGTGGAGAACATGCAGGGAAATAATTTACATTGTTTCGATTCATAAATGCTTTAATAAGCAAACTTAAATGTAACTATTTGAAACATCTTCACAATAAACTTTGCTGTGTAGGTTGCCCATGCTGCTATTTATTAATCATCTTGTGTACCAAATACTTTGCAGTTATTATTTTACAGAGCCTTTGGTAAGATATTCCCAGTGCAGCAACTTTTAATATATCATTGTCAAACATGGTGGCAACAATTCCACTGGGACTTCAGTTGAGTCTAAACGTGCACTTAGCTTCATCAGAAGCTGAGGTTTTGCATCAACCTTTCTCTCTCTCCCTCTTTCTACCTACCGCTATCTCGCTTAATCTCTCTCTCCCTCTTCCTCTCTCTATATCTCTGCCTGTCCCTCTCTCCCTCACACACACATTACATAACCTGCAACACACAGGGATATTCCCTGCAGGCATTATGATCAAAATAGAATGGCAGGAAACAATTCATATTTAATTGGTGTTATGGCATATTAAAATGAACATAAACATATGGAATGGATATCGCAAAAGGCCAACTTTTCTAAAATGGATTCTCAACATTAATTTTCATAATAAATAGCTGTCCACCTCCAATCCAATGTAATCATGCTCATATTCTCCTATTGCACGACCTTTACAATCAAAAATTACCTCGGATCTGACTCTTTTCAAGTTCCATTCAACTGTGAAGCCTAAAAAAAACGACTGGGTAGTTCCAAATGAGCGTACGGTGCATTGTGCAAATCAAAGCTTAAAAACAAATGAAACACTTCCAAATCACTTCAAATAAAGCTTTCTGAAAGTGAGGAATGTAAAATTAATAACCCATTGTTCTAAATATGGAAACATAACATTTGTTTAAATGCATAATTTATATGCAATATATTCCACCGTTGAATGGAAAGGAGACCAGCTAAAGCTTCTTCCTTCTTTTAGATTAATTGGTGGACATTATGAACATAAGGAGAAGGTAAAAAGGTAAGTCAAGAAGATAAAAATAAATTGATCTTGGTGGAAAACATACAAAATGGTGTGAAAATGGCTCAAAAAATCTCATATTTGGAAACAATGAATGATTATCTGATATGACTTATTGGAACCAAAGAAGGCTTTTTATGGTTTATGGAGAGTATCCAAATATTTGCCTGGGTATTGCTGTTGGGATAAGCTGAGTGGTAAGGATGTTATTAATACAGTTATGACTTTTAAAAGACATTTGGCCAGATATAGGAATAGGAAGGGTTTAGAGGGATATGGGTCCAATGCAGGCAAATGGGACTCACCCAATATGCCAACTTGGTCAGCATGGATAAGGTAGACCAAAGGGCCTGTTTCCATGATGTATGGCTCTATTCTGTACACTGGTAACTCACTGGTTATAAATGCACTATGTGACCCGTACCACACTTATGGAGATACGAACCAACGCAATTCCAGTTAAATTATAGGAGATTTTGTTGACATTGTGCAAAATAGAAACATAGAAACATAGAAAAAAAGTGCAGGAGTAGGCCATTCGGCCCTTCAATATGATCATGACTGATCATCCAACTCAGTATCCCGTACCTGCCTTCTCTCCATACCCCCTGATCCCTTTAGCCACAAGGGCCACATCTAACTCTCTCTCTTAAATATAGCCAATGAACTGGCCTCAACTACCTTCTGTGGCAGAGAATTCCACAGATTCACCACTCTCTTCACTCAACATCCCTCGTTCATTGGGGACACTATAAAGTCAATAAATTGACAGGATTGAGAGTTAAGCAATGCCAAGAATGGTATCAAAGAAAGATGAACAATAAGTTGTTCCTTTATTCAAATAAATACAAAGTGGTTTTCATTTATATTGGTTAGGCAGCAGAAGGAAACTATAAGAGTAATGATGGGCAAACTGACTTCAACTTGTGCAGTAGTATCTACCATAAAAGATGGACATGTGAAAATTGACAGATGTATGTATATTTTTGCAATGAAAAGACAATAGCTATAATTTATAAGACACAACATAATGGGCTTTTATGTTTTGCTTTGGTAGGAGCTACTTTACACCATAATGCCGCTTGGATTAGTGGGTATTAGTTTACAAGGAGAGTTTGGCCAAATTTGGATTGTTTTCTCTGGAGCACTGGAGATTGAGGGGGGGGGGGGCATGGTAGAAGTATATAAAATGATGAGAGACATGGTAGACAGTCAGAACCTTTCCCCAGGGTGGAAATATCAAATACCAGAGAGCATACGTTTAACTTGCGACGGGGAAAGTTTAAAGATGTGCAGGGCAAATATTTTTTGCACAGAGGGTGGTGGGTGCATGGAACGTGCTGGCAAGGGGTGGTGGTGGAGGTGGACATTCATTGCTAACGGAATCAGGGGATATGGGGAGAAAGCAGGAACAGGGTGCTGATTTTGGAAGATCAGCCATGATCACATTGAATGGCGGTGCTGGCTCGAAGGGCCGAGTTGCCTACTCCTGCACCTATTTTCTATGTTTTCTAAGAGGCTTTTAGATAGGCACGTGGATCTGCTGGAAATTGAGGTGCAGGCAGAAGAGATTGGCTTGGCTTGGCATCGGGAATATTGTGGGCCATCCTGTGCTGTACTTTCCTATGATCTACGAATCATTCCAGATTAGTTCCATGAACTGATTAAAAGAAAATGTGCGACAGAAGCCAGTAAACAAAACATTGGGTGAGCTGCCCAGGACTGTAAAGCCTCAAAGTATTGGGGGTTTTTTAAAAATTTAATTTTAAGACGCAATTTTTGCTTAAAGTGGGGCGAGCAGAAGGGGTAAAAAAAAAAATCCGCCCCCCACTCCCACCCTTCCCCGAGGAGCTGAACACACGTCCCTCCGCGACTCCATCCACGACTCCATCCACGCCCCTCCACCGGGAGAAGCTGCTGATGAAACGGCTCTGCCGCTCAAGAGGCGGGGACGTCGTGATGAGAATTCTGCCTCACGCCCCAAGGACACAGAATCCTCGGATGTGCATCAATGCCAATTTATTTATTTTTTAAAATCAATCCTCAGGTCACCTTTACACATCTGGAATCCACATTTACCTCCTTGTCCCAGACAATAAAGGAAACATCCCTTCGTGGAAAGAACTCATGTCATCAGACACTGTAGTATAAGAAGATAACTGCAGATGCTGGTACAAATCGAAGGTATTTATTCACAAAATACTGGAGTAACTCAGCAGGTCAGGCAGCATCTCGGGAGAGAAGGAATTGGTGACGTTTCGGGTCGAGACCCTTCTTCAGACTGACAGTGTGCTAGTTCTACACAGACTGGAATAGCAGACAATAATTTGCCGGTTTAAGGGAGACATTGCTAATAACAGTGTGTGTTTTATTAGCAATGCCTGGAGACCATGGGCGATATATTTATTGGTTGTCGGGAAGTTAAAGTCTGTGGTCTTTCTATCCCCCCTGGACCACCCCCACCGGCAGCTGC
The DNA here is from genome assembly GCF_053455715.1 of Rhinoraja longicauda. Taxonomy (NCBI): domain Eukaryota; kingdom Metazoa; phylum Chordata; class Chondrichthyes; order Rajiformes; family Arhynchobatidae; genus Rhinoraja; species Rhinoraja longicauda. Next base: position 7,854,086 of record NC_135980.1, on the reverse strand, counting down.
TGACAATCCCCCCACAACAGAGGACAGTCTCCGTTCAGTCTGAAGAAGGGTCTCGACCCGAAACGTCACCCATTCCTTCTCTCCCGAGATGCTGCCTGACCTGCTGAGTTACTCCAGCATTTTGTGAATAAATCGATTTGTACCAGCATCTGCAGTTATTTTCTTATACAGTCTCCGTTCACTGCGGCCGTTTGGTATCTCCTCCGGGAGCTAAATCCTGATTCGTTTTCTGAAGCACGCACTTACTCTCCGACCCCGTGCGAAGCGGAGTA